>NC_052058.2:28640427-29840427 GCF_903992535.2 Arvicola amphibius | reverse complement strand
TTCCTTCCTTTCCCTGTCCAGGGCCCCAAAGCCCATCATCCCTTAACACCTCTTGTACAGACCATTCCTTCCACACTCCTTCCACTACCTCACCAGATCCCCATTCTTCTGCCCCTTGCCCGTGCACCCACCTCCCCCAAGGGTCCTGCTTTGATCCCTATTTGTCTGAGATAAAGATGACTGGGAAGGTTGGGGGTAGTGTCTGAGGAGATCTTCCAAGCTTGTGGACGATCATCCCCTTCGTGCTGTGCTCTTGTTCAGTCTTATGACCTCACTTGACTTCAGGAACCAAGTACAGATGTGATGGACTGTGTGTAGGGCTTTAGTACATCCTCTGGGGTGGGGGTGTCACATTCAGCCCACAACATCCCTGAAAGGCCATGTCTGCCCAAGGAAGGGCTGCCTGGCCCACAATAGGGCCGCTATGTCCCATGCAGGAGTCCTTTACACAAGGCCCTGACACACCTTAAACTCAACATCTGCCCAGCACCACAGTGATGGGAAGGCCACCACCCCACGGCTGGCTCACTCTCCCATGACTGCTGACACACTAAGGAAAGAATGGGTAAGAGAGCACAGGAGGAAAGCTTCGTCACCCAGTTATATGGCTGAGGCAGACTGTGGGGCCACTGACAGTAGCACCAGGGTTTATCCCTACTGCTTGTACTGGCTTTTGGGGAACCCGTTCTCTTTGGATGGATATGTTGCTCAGCCTAGACATAGTAGGGAGGGCCTTGGACCTTCCTCAAAGAAATTTGCCTTATTGTCTCTGAGGAGTTGGATGGGGGGTGGGGGTGGATAGGTGGCGGGAAGGAGAGGAGGGAAGGGAGGAAGAATTGGGATTGGTATATTAAATGAAAAAGATAGTTTGTTTTCTTTTTTGAAATAAAATAAAGTACAAAAAAAATAAAATAGGAGGAGACAAAAAAGAAAGAAAAGAAAAAGAAAGCTTCGTCACCATGCAGCCCATTGGTCCAGAGCCCAGTTCTCCCACTGAGGCCCCGGGAAAAGCCACTCCAGCAATAGCAATAACCTTATTCTTCTGAGTCTTCGCTTGTCCTGGCTTATCATCAGCCCTAGGGCCAGCAAGCTGCATAGCAAATGTCTGCCTGGCCATTCTTTCACCTGTGTACCTGTGAGTACAAACCTATCACATATCTGCACACGGGCTTGGACAGACTCCGTGGAAACAGTACAGCCCTGAGCATCTTCTCATGCCCTACCTGGCATCATCTTTAGGCCCCTCCCCTTGGAGTCAAGCCAGACCTTGGAGATGAGCTGTCCCTCATTCTGTGACTGCCTAGTGCCAAGGATCCATTCAGGTGCTGCCTCCTCCATGAAATATCCCTATTCCCTCTTTCCAGGACCCCCACACGCTTCCTTCCTTCTCATGTGTAGCCCATGTCCAACACCACTGTGTACTTTTCTGGTCACCTCCCCCATCACTGGGGTCCGCTGAGGGCTTTATGTGAATGACCCCTAGTTAGCCTTGACACTCAGCCCTGCTGGATCCACAGTCTCCACTGCAGGGGGGATGGCCCTATTGTTGAGGGCATGGGAATGTTAGTACTGACAGCAGGCCTCAGTGAGACTAGCCCCCAAGAGACCTCACACAGGGTCCCCATCCAACCTCCCAAACATGAATACCACCCAGAGGATCCACCACTTACCCACTGCTGAATTTAACAAACACTCCAAGAGATAATAGTTAATTTCACAGAGCCCTGAGTGGAGGCTGTTAAAATGTTAATATTATTTAAATTGTTTCCCATTTTCAACAGTTCAAGCTGCAAATCTAAATGTTTCCCCATGCTTTCCGCAGAGCCCAGCTCACAAAAATGATGGATGAGCTTCCAAATACAGAATTTCCCATTTTAAATTAAGAAACGCAACACGAGCGCTGTAAGGAAAAAAGCTGCCTGTTCTACGTGGTCTGCTGGTGGGCAGCTTCCCCACCCCACAGAGGCCTGGAGTGGCTCATTCGTTGCTTGTCCCTGGTAACTGGGTAGTCCTGGATTCTCCGCTTGGATCTTTCCCAGACTTACATACATCCTCATCTGGAAATAAAGTAACAGGATCTACCAGGCCCACCTAGGCTCCACTTAGCAGCCAGTGCTCAGCACTGGGTGATTTCCTTTTATGCTGTCACACTCTCTCTATGGGGACCAAGGGAGATATTACTTATAGACACACAACCAAAAATTGGAGGTGGCTCGCCACACCAAAGCCGGTACCCGTGGACTCAAGAGAGGTGAGTACATCAGCCCCACCATAGCAGGTCATCGGTGAAAGGCGTGGGCTTCCTCCCTCTCGCCTCAGGCTCCCCACCCACAGTCCAGCTCTGCCCACACTGTAAAATGCCAAAGTCAGCTCTGACCTTGACTGTGAACGAAAATGAGCAAGAGACGAGCTTCTGCATGCCTGGCTTCACAGCGCAGTGATTCAGAATCAAGTTCCAGCACTACCCTCCTGACCTTAGAGAAGCTTCCAACCAAACCTCACATGCTCCTCTGTACCTAGCCTGGGCCAGGTATAACGACATCACCCCTGGAG
The DNA here is from genome assembly GCF_903992535.2 of Arvicola amphibius. Classification (NCBI taxonomy): domain Eukaryota; kingdom Metazoa; phylum Chordata; class Mammalia; order Rodentia; family Cricetidae; genus Arvicola; species Arvicola amphibius. The sequence goes on along the minus strand of NC_052058.2, from coordinate 29,837,874 downwards.
CCCCTCCCACAAAGTCACGATAAAGGAATTACCATCATCTTCTATTGGATGTGAGCGAGCTCAGGCCTGGAGGCTGAACCTAATGATGGAAGATACATGGCTTATAAGCACTGGGGCCTAGTTTAAGTCCAGAGGTTCAGGTTTCCATCCATGGGTATGTGCACAAACGTGCACACACACACACACACACACACACACACACACACACACTGGTCTCAGACCAATGAGAGTGGCAAAGCCTTCCTCTGGCCCAAGTGAGACTATTATGATCAAGCTTCCTCTTCTCAGATGACTACAACCTGAGACAACTTCCCTCCTAAGAGCCACCAAGACTAGCTAACCCCTCCTGCTGCACATAATAAACGCGCTGAGGTTCCTGGTTGCTGCATAGCTGGGCACAGCCCTCCCAATCCCAGTTTTTCTGTACACGTGGCTGTGTATCTGTTCTTTCTTCATTTCCTCATCATGCCAGTCAGGTTTCCAGGACCAAGCTATTCAGGCCACAGTACTCAAGGGAGACCAGCTTAGGCTGAGTCTGCACAAGGAGCCAAGAGTTACCAAGCAGCAAGATCAGAATGGCATAGCTCCTTGGGGTGAGGCAAAACCATGGTGTGAGAATGGGAGCAGAGAGGCCAGCAACAGATTGGGATGTCTCTGGTAAGAACTCTGGTCCCTGGAAAGAATCATCCTATAGGATAAGGCCAGACACAAGCAGGAGCCAGGTTCCTCAGAAGAAGGACCAGAGCATGGCAAGGAGGCTCGGATTCCAGTTTCAAAACCACTCACAGGGAGACTTGGTAAAGCCGTCATTGATAATGCAGGTAGAGGGAGAGAGGACAGGGTCCCTCGAAACCTGGGACAGCTAATAAACCAGGTGGTGGGATGCCCAGAGTTCTAATATCTGGAGACAGCTGTCTGAGGTCCTCGGATGACTTTGGCCAGGGTTGTCCTCCTCTGAGCCAAGGCCACAGATGTACTTCAGCACTGCAAGCCAGCCCCCGCCCCTACTCCCTACCAAGTACCTGCCCTGTGTCCCCCCACCCCACCCCACCCCCCCCCCACACACACATAGCCTAGGCAGGGAAAGGCTGGGAGAAGTCTGGACTCTTCGTAGCTGTAGCACCTTCAAAGTGCCTGTAAACTGTGGGTGAGTGAACAAAATTTCTCGGGTGTCGGGTTCCACGTCGGCGTCCGCTGGCCGTTGTGGAGGTTAGGTGAGACAAAGCCCATTAAGTGTGAGGTTATCACCAGTGTGTGCACAGCTAAGTTTCGTCCTCCATGACTCCCTCTGGTTCCTGTAGCAGAAGGACACGGTAGCTGCTCTGTGAGCAGGCCGTGGAGGGATGGCCTTGAGGGATGGCTTCCAGAAGCATGAGGGCAGTCAGGCAAATGAGGACAGACGGACGCAGGGCTGAGACCTTCTCTTCGCGCCCCTGGCGCTCTAGGATATGGGCACATGGGCGCAGTTTATCTCTTGGTTGAGAGGAAGGAAATATTAAATGAAGCCAAGGCTTCCTGTCCTAAGGCGTGACAAGGGTGCAGACGGGGGAGGGTTCCCGCTCACCTGAGGCAAGAAGACAAAGAAGACACAAGACTCCTCTGCCTGTGTTCACCCTGCCTTGTCCTGAGGAGAAGATTCCAGCCACACTTAGAGCATGCCTGATCTTACCCTCTCCATCTGTGGAATGGGTACAAGGAGAAGCTCATGGTGTGGCTAGTGTGGAGTACAGCCCAAGAGCGAGAAGAGTGACTGGCAGGGACTGGTGTGGCAAGAGCTCCCTGACTTTTACCTCGGAGACTGGGGAAGAAGCAGGGTGGGTGCCCGCCGCCTGCCTTTTACTCCTCTCTGGACTAAAGAGGCCGTCTTTACCACGCCTCTGGGACACTGTGGTTCCAGGATGCACCTGCTTCAATCTCACCTCTTCCCCCAAAGGTCAATGACACTCGGGTGACCCAAAGTCACCAAGGAGACCCGGATGCTTGTCTCCCAGCACTCTTCTCTGGAAGCCCAGCAGTAGGCTGGTCTCCCAACCTCTCTACTCGTCTCTACTTGTTCCTCACCTCTCCCCCTCTTCACAGCTTTCCCGCCCCTCAGACACCTCCTCCAGGCAGCCTTCCAGCTCACACCAACACCCTATTTCCCACCATCATGGAACAGACATCGACATCTTGGAATTTGAAGCATATGTGATGACAGAATTGAGCAAAACAGGGTGGGGCAAGACAAGACAGAGCTGGGACAGCCAGGACTAGAGCAATGGGCTGGGAGTGAGACAGAGCCACGCCTTCTCTGTGGTAGAAACATCCCTTATGGGGCAGAGCCTGGCATAGTCTGTCATTCATTTCAGATGGCCTTTTACAGATGGGGAAACTGAGGCTGTGGATGAGTTTCTGCACATGGATTAAAATGGAAGAGAACTTTCCTCAGGACTCCTACTGTGGTTATTGGCTCCTGGTTTGCTCCAGTAACCCTCAAGGGCATGCCCAAATCACAAGCACCAGTGTCTCCCTCTCCAGACAAAGCTGTCTCCAGAATCCCCCAAGGCAGGTAAGGCAAGGCCTGGAAATGACCGGACCCACGCAGAAGAGGCTCAGTCAGTTCAGCACATAACTGTCTGCTCACAGGCCTGGTCTCATTAGGGAAACTTGGTCCTCTGAGACTTTCTAGTCATTGATCCTCATAAAAGCACAAGGCTGTAAAAGAATATGGCAGGTACTCAGGGTGACGTCTCCCCAAAGGTGACAGGCAAAGCTCTGAGGCCCTCCTGTCCAGTCACGGGGTCTTCTCAGAGCATCTCTTGGCCTGAGATCTCACCCACCTCCTTACAGAAGGCAAGCACTTGAAGCACAGTGCCCCCCACCCCCACCCTCTTGAGCTGCCTGCAGCCTGGATTCCTAACAGCCACTTCAGCCCTCCATCCTCCTCCCCAGCATCCCTCTTGCGGGGAAATAGTCCAAAGCTGGCTGCTCTGATAAACTGGAGGCTTGGGGACTCTCTTCAAGTACCTTGTAAATGGAAGCGTCTCCGAGCGACAGCTCTTGGTGTTCAATGAGATTATATTTCTTATTTAAATCGCTGATTGGAGGCTTGGTTTCAAAGTTAGATGCTGTGTACCCCTGGCCTGCTCTGGGCTCCTGGGGAGAGGCAATATAGTACTGCATTGTGTAGCATCCTTCCAAGCCCTCACTCCCATTCAGATGCCTCCAGGATGGAGAGCCTTGTAGCACAGGGGATGAAAGCCACCTCCCCTCCTGGTTTGGGGAGCGAGAGATTATGCTTTTCATTCCGGAGTGCCTTCTCTATGGCTCCCCACCACGCTCTGCACCAGCCGGCTCCCCTCTCAAAGCGAAGGGGAGATAAAAGGCAGTGTGTGCTTCATCCCACCTCCGGGGAGAGCTCCGCTCAGTCTTTTGTCAGCAGAGGATAAGCGCCACCATTTTTTGAAGGATTGTTGTTTCAGAGGGCTCTGCTGGGAGGTTTTTGTGAAGCCCCACCCCCAACATCGTGCAAACATGCCCTGGTCCTTCTGGTCCTGAGCTGGGCATCCTCTCAGTAGGTGCCATCCACAAGCACCAACCACTTTGGCACCATGGTGAGGAACCTGGTATCCCTAGGTCTCCAGGAAGGTAGGGCAAGGTTTGCACAGGACTGAACCCTGCTGGAGGCATGCAGACCCTCCGAAATCCCAGGCTCTTTCTTTCAAGGAAATTTTGCAGCTCATTGTGTGTCAGAATAATGTATTAGTAACAGCAGCCTCTAGACTGTGCGCAATTCATCCCCTTTCAAGCCTTTGTCTGCAGGGAAACGGAGGGGCTTGTCGGGGGCATCTTTGAGAGCAACTAGGGCCCTATCAAAAGCAGTCCCAGGATTTTAGGACTGTCCTGGAGACTCAGGACAAGATGAAGGACAATGCTGGCCTTGAAGGATCCCCTGTTCTACCTGGAGCTGCAGCAATAGGATGATGGTTTGGTATGCCAGGCACATCCTGCGCCACACATATCCAGGGACTGTAATCAGGTAGCTGATAGGAATGCAAGTCACATCGCCTGGACTATTGCCGCAGTGAACTGATTCATGCTGCTACTTTGAGGTGGGAGAAGGGACAGCGGGGCCCGGAGACAAACCAGCCTAGCTCTATTGTACAGCTGCTCTATTTTCAAGCTGAAATATTCCATCCTCTCCCTCTCCCTCTCCTGCTGCCGAGCTGGCTCTGGCTGCTACCTGCAAAGACTGATGGTTCTGGCCCCGGGTTCTGGCTGAACAATAGTATTATGTGATGCATAAAGAGTACCCGGGCAACGGAGACAGGCATGGCTTAATTCGCTCAGTGCCCGGTGGCTTTTGAACGCCCCTGCATTCAGTCTTTATCCTGAGCAGCCCTGGCCTCTCCCCTCCCCTTTATTCCCCAGCCCTCCTCATCACAATCTCCCCCCAGTCTGCAAGGGAGCTGATGGCCACAAATGAGAGGTACAAAAGGACGGAGGGGGTGGGGAAGAGACGTTCTCGTAATCAGAAAGACTCCTGGTCATGGGTTTGATCTCTGGTCACATCGACTCCTGAGGGCGCCATGAAGGTGTCTTGGGTACATACCTATTCATCTCCAGGCTACCAATCTAAGTCTTCTGGTAAGAGAGATGGGAAGGAAGTCCAACAGGAACTTTGCCATGCTCTGGCAGGCTACCACATGAATACACACAGCTGTGCCGCATCATTCTGGCTTCCTCCTTAGTAGCAAAGGTTCTCCACTGGAGCAGGGTATTTTCCTTGGCCATGACCTAAGGCCACGCCACAGGTCAGGACAGAAGATAAGCAATGAAATCCAGGTGATTCCCATGACCCAGTGACGCTGCCCCCTCTGTCCACAACAGCAGTCACTGTTGATTCCAGCTCTCTATTTGCTGTCTTACAAGAGCAAGGAGCCCGGTTCCTCCTCCTTTCCCCTCCTGCTTCTACTTCTCTTTAAAAGAAAGCAGACATGACCTTGCTTGCAAAGTGATCGTTTAAAAATATTAGCTGTGCTTCTTAAAACACTGGCAGACCAAACAAAACTGAGCAGAAAGGCGCATCTGACACAGGGCCTTTAAATTAAGCCCAGAGTTGATACCGTCCCAAGAACCCCGATTCCAGGAGCTCTGTCCTATGCGACCCTGGCATCAGGCAAGTCAGTGTTTCTAACCCCCGGGGCAGATAAGGATGCCTCATAGTGTGATTTCTTTGGAGACAGAGAAGAAGCAACCCAAAAACGAAGCTAGTGCTATCAGCTGTCCTGCTACCTAATGTCTGGCCAGCACCACAGTGGCCCCCTTCCCACCAGTGAAGGCTGGCCTCCTCCAGAGTGCGCTGCACCCCTTCTCCTCACTGTCCCTACCACTCACCCAGCAGAACTTAGATTCCCCACTTCCCAAAGCTCAAAATAGCCAAGAAAATGCCCTTGGCTGAATTCCTGTTTATCCAAATGGAACTCAATCTCCACATCCCGCCTTCCTGGTCAAGCCCTCTCAGAGGTGACAGCTCCAGAACAGCAGCCACCTGAAGAGCCAGGGATGGGGAGGGACTTGGGGAACAAGCGTCAAGTCAGACATTGATTCCACAGAATCCCACACTGGCTGTGGTATCCTGTGAACCCAGCTTGAAATCACAGCGCATCTTCAGAGCATACACAGTCATCTCGGAAGTCTTAAGTTTATGTTACTTCAGCAAGCATTGAACAACTAATAATTGCTGACATTGGGGGGGGAATATTAGGTGCAAAGAGTTCTGTGAAGGATGTGAGGAAAGACAAACTCTCTTACCCATTCTTAGTTACAGCCGAACAGCAGGCAACTTGGGGGGCTATATGAAAGGCTCTCTGATGCTGCTGTAGGAAAACTATATTACAGCCCCACTTGGCCACAGACAGCACCAATACAGGAGGCAGGAGACCCCTTCCTTATTTATCATCAAACCCAAACCTCTTTCATGATATGGGTCATATTGCTGAGGAGAGCAAACCAAGTAGTTAACTGTTTTCTAAACATAGATGTGGATGTAGAGCATGTGAAGGAAAGGGAGCAGACTAGTTTAACGGCTGGGATGACCCACCAGGGCAGTGGCCATGAACGCGGAGTCAGTTCAAGTCGCTGAAGCATTAGGGACATAGAAGCGGAGATGGAGATAAGATGAACGAGGTTAGCTAGGACCAAGTCATGGTGAGTGTTGGGAAGACTACAAGTTTGGGTTCTATCCCATAAGCATAGACAGCTGGTGGGATAGATGTCCACTAAAGGAACAATTCTGGAACTGCATTCAGAATGAGCTTCCACAGGCTGTGTGAGGAACACACGGGAGGCTAGGAGAGGGGTCCAGGAGATGAAAGCGACAGATCAGAGAGTGGTCACCTGAGTGCTGACCCTGAGCCAGCACAGCGGCAACAGGGTGGGGAAAAGAAGGACATGGACATCAGAATGAGTACAACTTGGGAGGCAGCTGGTCACTAGGGTGGTGTCCTGGTCAGTTGTCTACCAAATGGACACACTCCAGCATTATCTGGAAAGAGGGGCTCTAAATGGAAAAATGCCTCCATAAGATTGTGCTATAGGCAACTCTGTCAGACTTATCTTTTAATTCATGCTTGATGTGGGTGGTACCACCCCTGAATATCTGAGGAGGATAAGGAAGACTGAGCAAGCCGTGATGTACAGGCCAGTAAGAAGCATTCTCCATAGTCAGTTCTTGCATCCAGGTTTCTGCCTTGAGTTCCTGCCCTGACTTTGCTCACTGATGAGGTGTGGCCTAAGAGTTGTTAAGATGAAATTAACCTTTTCCTCCCCGAGTTGCTTTTGGCCATGGAGTCTTATCACCGCAACAGAAACCCTAACTAAGACGGATAGGGAGTAAAGATGCCTGAATGTTAGGGAGGGTTGCAATGCCAGCCCAATAGAAGAAGGCAGATTCGGAGGGAACACAACTCCAGATCCCTGCATAAATGATGAAGGAAGACCCTTGTGTGACCTCTAGCCATGGTTACATAAGTCAAAGAAGAAGGTAGCCTAAGGCTGAGGATGCTGGGTGGCCCAGCTCCAAAGTGGACACCTTGGAACTATTCCCCAAGCTAACATCTGCTGCATCTGGAAGGGAGCTGTGATCAAAGCGCTAGAAGATGTGCAGCCCTCGGTGCCTGATGTGGACTGTAAATATTTGCCTGGCTGAGAGCCCCAACTGGAGAAGCAGCAGCCGCGCCTCTGAACATGGTAATCGACGAATCTCTCATGGAGGGCTTAAAGAGGGGAAGCCATCTCAATGATGGTACTTCACACTCGGTACTTGACATTCCTAGGCACTCCACAGGCATTAGCTAATTAATCCTTGAGTCTGTTTAGTCCCCAAAAGAACTCCCAGAGGCTCCACTTCTGCCCCCATGGGCGGGGAGTTCCACTCCCTGCTAAGGCGCAGGTTCCAGTCAGTGAAGGAGACCACCCTGCCCATAGCCGCTTGCCCGCTCCACGTGTAGACAGAACACCAATAGCTCCTGAAAAATTGGGAAGGGAACTTGAAAGAAGATGGTTTCACTGTGTTTGATCCTTCTTGAGAAGGTCACAGAAAGGCAGAGATGGGACAGAGCCCAGTACCTACTCGGGTCCACACTAGGTGTGGCTCTCTGCATGCTATTTTTCCCTAAATGGATGATGGGTCTTGCTATTTAATTCTCAAACTTCCACGATGTATGTACTTCCTTACAACAGGTCCTTCCAGGAGATGCCGAGGTAAGCGGCCAAGTACAAGTAGGCAGCTTATGTGCAGGATGGCTCCAAAAGGCACCAACTGGGGTGAGGAAAGACAATGAATTCAGGAAAGTAGTTCATGAAAGAGAGAACCCCACTAATGGAGCCGTGTGAGGCTCCATCTGCTGAGGCTCTCTGGGGATCTACCGCGTGCCTCAGCATCATACTGAGGGCTGAGAAATGAGAGAGCTATTCTCCACAGGAAGAGCAGTTCCTAGTATCAACTGACCTGTGACTTGCAACCAAACCATAGGTGGTTGTCAGACGTCTCTAGGGCCAGTGAGGGCCAGAGAGAGCTAACTAACAGGGACCAAGCGCCAGCAACATCCATCGTGATTCTCCTGGATGTGATGCTCTGAGATGAAAACTAATATGACCAAGATCATACAGGTCAGGTCATGAAGCTGAAAGCGTTAAAATTCTGAATTTGAATGGTATCAGTTTGCCCTAAAGTCTCTGTTTGTTGCTTCTGCTGTTGTTCTGTTTTGTCGAAACAGACTTTCATGTAGTCCAGGCTAGTCTCAAACTTATTACATAGTCAGGGATGACCTTGCACTTCTCATCCTCCTAACCTGATTTCCCAAGTGCTGGGATTACAGGCCTGCCCCACCATGCCCAGTTTGTGTGGTGCTGGGGAACAAGCAGGCTTTGCTGTTTGCTGTGTAAACTACCAACTAAACTACAATCACAGCCAAAAGTCTCCGCTCTTTGAACCATTTACTATCTTCCAAATCTAGCTTTCCTCTTCTCTCTTCCTTCTCATTCTGGACCCAAAACATAAGGTCATTCCAGTTTTCAGATTATGTCCTCTCTGGCCCTTTGAATGGGCTTCTTCTGCAGATGACCCTGAAATGAAGACTTGATAGCAGGCCTGCCTTAGGGGCATCTGGATGGGGCACCCTGTGCTCAGCTTGTATGTGCACATGTAAGGCAAAAATAACCTCGGATGTCATCCTGAGGTACAAGGTCCACCTCTTTTGACACAGGACCTCATATTGGTCTAGAGGCCATCAATTAGGCTATACTGGCTGGCCAGTCCGCCCATGACCCTCCAGTCTCTGCCTCCCCAGCACTGGGATTACTTACAAACACACCACCACACCCAGAATTTTTACTTGCGTGCTGGCATCAAAGTTGGGTTCTTGGACTGGCTAAGCCATCTCCCCAGATCGCTTTGGCCCTTTAATTCATTTGATAACTTTGTGATATACAAACGTGCAGGATTTCAAGGGACTCTGAATTGCCAACCCCAGCGCCACTGTTCATGCTCTGTATTTAGCTGCACCAGCCAACAGTGACTATCTCTGATTGGAGGACTGAATTTGGCAGGAGAAATTTCTGTGCATGGCGGGGGGGGGGGTTGAAGATTCATTTGGCAAGCATCTTTACCAGCTGAAACTCTTGAGGACAGCAGCCAAGAGCTGGGGAACCAGCAACCTGCCAAAAAAGAGCCAAACCTTCCTCCTCTGTAGCTGCGTCTCTGCCCCCAGAGTGTGCGTTCCTTTGCCCACACTCTTTTCTTTCCCAAGACAGCACTTTTCCATCAGACCCCAGCCCAGGAAGAAAGCTGATGGATGGAGTTGATAAAGTGTGCAGATGAAAAGGCCCAAGAATCTTTTGGTATCAGGCATGTCTCCTTGGATGGGCGCTGCCTACCTGGAATAGAGACACCACAAGCAGGAAGTGGGGGAGGGTAAGCCAGGTAACAGGAGAAAGTAAATGCATGAAGAGAAGTCTCAACAGGCAAATGTGTGGCTAGCATCCTAGCAGGTGTGATCTTTGATCACAGGTGGCCTGGAGACAGCTCTCAAGAGGCAACGGTTAAACTTCCAAAAATCTGGCAAGCCAGTTGTTAAAGGCACCATTGAAAACTACATCATGCAAACATACAATAAACATTAAAATGAAAGGGGCCGGGGAGATAAATCAGTCAGCAAACTGCCTGCCACACAAGCATGAAGCCCTGAGTTAGGATCCCCAGCACCTATGTAAAACGTTGGTCACAGTGGTGTGTGTTTGTGCTGATGGGTGGAGACGAGTGGATCCCTAGAACTCATTGGTTGTTGAGCCTAACCAAGTCATCCAACTCCAGGTTCAAGGAGAGAGCAGATCCCAAAGGAGAAAGGAGAAGGTGAAGATTAATCAAGGGAAACACCTGGTGTTGATGCCTGCCCCCTATACACACACACACACACACACAGAGAGAGAGAGAGAGAGAGAGAGAGAGAGAGAGAGAGAGAGAGAGAATTCTACATGACAGTAGCCACAACACATCTCTTATAACACAAAAGTTCAAAAGGACATGCTGGCTGCTTGAAATTGACTCTGGAGGTGGATAATATTCACACGCACGCACACACACACACACACACACACACACACACACAGGTAAATACTAAATATTAGAGCTTTTTTAAAATGAGAGCCTGCGCTTCCTAGCAGTTAACAGCACATACAGGTGATGCCCCTAAGTCAAGCACTAACTTGTCTTCCTTACACATCACCATGCTAGGTACTGCCCAGCAGGCACATTTGTGATGGGCCAGTTGTTAAAATGATAACCTTGTTTTAGCTTGCCTGCTAAATGCCTGCTACAGCATATTCTCTTCCTCTCCTCCTGCCCCACGCCTCCCCCAACATCCCCAAAGGTTTGCCTGGCCCTGCTGTGACCCTGCTTAGCCAGGGTTAGGCAATTCAGTCCTTTCTCTTCAATCTTAACTTTTAATTATCCAACAAGCCATATTTATCATCCTCTTTTAATTAATCAATTTATTTATTTTTGTTTTTCCAGACTGAATTTCTCTGTGTAACAGCTCTTACTGCCCTGGAACTCATTTTGTAGACTAGGTTGACCTCGAACTCACTGAGATCTGTAACATGGGTGCTTACTAGTTGGGGTTTCTGTCCTGTCCAGTTCCCACAGCCAGTAAGTCCCTAAGAAAATCACACAGAGAGTCTGCATTAATTATAAACTGATTGGCCCATTAGCTCAGGCTTCTTATTAGTTCTTGTAGCTTATATTAACTCATTATTCTTATCTATGTTAGCTACATGGCTCATTACTTTTTTTTAGCAGGGCAGATCACATCTTGCTTCTTAGGTGGTTGAGACAGGACTGGGAGGAATAGACTTCCTCCTTCCCAGAATTCTCCTGTTCTCCTTGCCCTGTCTCTATTTCCTGTCTGGTTGACCCACCTATACTTCCTGCCTGGCCAATCAGCGTTTATTTAAAACATGATTGGCAGAATATAAACAATTCTCCCGTACCAGAGATCCACCTCCCTCTGCCTAACAAGTGCTGGGACTAAAGGCTTGTACCACCACTGCCTGGCTTTATCATCCTCTTTTTGCAGATGAGGAAACTGTGCCTAAGAGAGAGAAGCCAAGCCGCACGAGCTACACCATTAACAAAACACAGAACTACAATGAAGAAGCCTAAGTTGGCCTGGCCTGATCTGGCCAGTGTGGTTGACCATGGGGAACCCCCTGCCATTTGTACTTCAGCACAAAGGTGCAGAGGTCCGGGAGCTAGTGGTGGGGGCTGGGCCTCTAAACCCCTGAATCCAGTGAACTTTCAAATGCAGTGAGCTGAATTGTCTGCTCAGGTGAGCGCTGGGTTCAGGATGGAGTATAATGGAGTGAGGTGGGATGTGGAGAACTCATTCAGTGGATAAGATAAAAATCCTGATTACTGGAATCAGACAGCTCACAAGAGAGGGCCCCGCATCCTTGGGGATGCTTGAGGATACCCAATGGATACCTAAGGGCTCTAATGCCCAGCCTGGAACTCAGGGGCATCAAAGCACAACTGCCCTTGAGGTCCAGGCTATACCAGAGGTGCCACAGCTACACTATCAGATGTTGTGTGGCGTGGCTGGGGAGGGTCAGGAATCAGACCCCTCTCTCTTCTGGGCATTCTCCCCTTCTTCCCTGCGCTAAATCCAAGTCCTCAGAGGTTAGTGTGGAGCATCACATCAGCCCCTAAGTTCTGAGTTTTAAGAAGAAGGTATGCTGAAGAGATGAGCAAAGTAACACTTGCTTTATCAGAGGAAGGGAGATCTTAAAGCAGGTGTCGTAGCTGAGAAACCAGACAGAAGTTCCCAGAAATGAAGGGTCAGACGCTTTCAGTCATTCATTAGACAACACAAAGACGTGACTTCTACTTCTATTTCCACATAATGTGTCATCACAAGAATGAATTACTAAGGGGGTAGCTTTCCAAAGCAAAAGGCATTGCCACCATAAACATATACAGCACTAAGAGCCAGCCTGACTTAGGAAATCTGCACCATACAATAGAATGAAATAACCTCCCGTGCTAGGTCACAAGGACAAAGGACACAGTGAAAGCTAGCCCCTCAAAGCTCCCTTGAGATTCATTCATTCGTTCATTCAACAATACAACAGTATCACAGTGCTGGAAACTGACAGGCCATTGCTCCAATAAACTAAACAAAGAGAAAGGGAGAGAGGGGGCTCTAGGCAAGGGACAAGTCTGTGCCACAGGCGGGAGATGGGAAAGTCAGAGGCCACAGATAAGACTAGGTCAGCGAAGGTGGTCAGAGCAAGGGTAAGCACCTCAGCGTGGCCCTTGGCCAGAGGATTCAGTATTATCTCAACACCATTGAGAGAACATAAAGAAAAGGTTTGTGTGGGGACATAGAATCTGCCTATGGAACTCCAGGAGGGATCAGCTGGGTGCTAGGTTAAGAAAAAGCTGCAAGGGTTTGCAGTGATGTTAGCTGGGGAATGAGTTATTAAGACAGAGACCAGAGTACACTGATTTATGATTTGAAGAGAACCCAGAGCATTTTGTGAGGGTGAGGGTAGAGAAAAACTTGTGTGATTTTGTGGTAGGCAGAGATCTGTTTGCTGCAGAGACACCCACTGTGTGCTTGCTTTTCCCCCCTGCCCCCTGAAGATTGCTGGGTCAAGAGCTGCGCCTGTGAGGGACCGTGAGCTGGCTGAGTGGGCGAAGTGCTGGTCTTGCAAGCACGAAGACCTGGGTTCAACCCCAGCAGACAAGTGCAAGCCGGGTGTGGATGCACGCACTCGTAACCCAAGGCTGGGGCCCAGAGCTGTGTGTGGACACACTCATTCATAACCCCAGTGCTGAGGCCGGGAGCCGAGCCTGGAGAACCCTGGGGCTCGGTTCAGTGAGAGACTGTGTCTCAGAGAGAGGTGGAAGATAAGTGAGGAAGACATCGGACATGGACCTCCTTTGCCCACAAGTACACGTAGGGGCCCCCCACACCTACACACGTGTGAATTCACCACTCACAAACGAATAAATAGGCAGTAGGTTATTTTGAGTCTGTGCCAGTGGAAGCCTCCAGAGAGTCATGACAGCAGTTCCTAATGCTGACTGAACATCTCATATGTCTGTCTTCTATTGAGCAAGACCCATTGTGGATGTTCTGGGGAGAAGGGTACAAAAGAAGTGCTGTCCCCGTGCATAAGGTGAAGGCGATGCTGATAGGTGTGCGTTCTGTAAGGCTTCATGGGGTGGACAAACCCTGCCCTAGATGAAGGAGAAGCAGCATCTCAAGAGGGCTGCCTGAGCAGACAGGAAGAGCATGATCTGACAATGGCAGGGCAGGAAGGAGAGATGGGTGTGTGCGCAATGCAGGGACAGCACGGGTCCCAGTACTGCAGGGCCTGCTCCTGCTCTTCCAGACAGGCCAGGCTTTATGTTGAGCTGCCTTTTTTAATCTGGGTGCTGGGAGACCCAGATACCACCGCCCCTCTTGTTCTTAAGCAGCATTATTAATCAATAGCTGACGTGTAGCAACTATATATATAATTAAAGTGTATATGTTAATAAGCTTTGACAAATAGAGACAGCCAGGAAGCCATCATCACAATTGAAATAATGGGCTTATCCATCATCCCCCCAAATTCCCTCCTGCTCACTCTGCCAGCATCTTACCCTCACCCCCAGCAACCCACTGATCTGCTTTCTTTTTCTGTAGACTAGTTTGTTTACAAGTAGGGCTTTATGACGAACACCTCAATTCCCGTATCCTCTGCAAGACCTGGTAAGATCAGTCTTTCTAACTTAATTAACCATTCTGTGAGGGTAGATAAAAGACTTTGACAAAAGATTGATTCCATTTTTCATTTTATATATATATATATATATACATATATATATATATTACTATTTTGTTTATGTGTGTCTGTGGGGGTGGAAGAGTATTGCACCACGTGCACGCCTGGTATCTGCCGGAGTGAGAAAAGCATGTCTGGTCCCACAGAGCTGGAGCCACAGGTGGTTGTGAGCCGTCTGATACGGGTACTAGGAGCTGAATTGAGATCCTTTGGAAGAACAGCAAGTGATCTGAACCACTGAGTTGTCTCTGTCTCTTTAGCCTCTCACTGTGGCTTCAGTTTGCATTTCCCTCACGAATAACAATATTTAGAATGTTTATCACGCTCTTTATCATTACCTGTGTGCCCTCCTTCTCTAGTGAGATATTCATTCAATCTGCCTGATTTTAACAGGGTTACTTTATTATTGTCGAAGGCTTTGTAACTTATAGATACAAGTCCTTTATCAAACACACAATTTATGCACATTGCCTTCCAGCCTGTGGCTTGTCCTTTTATTCAATGACTAAAAGGTGATTTTACGCTGAATAACGTCCAATCTGTTGATATTTCCATTTGATGGATTGTACTTAAGAATTTTGCCTAAACCACAGTTGTTAATATTTTCTTCTAGAACTTTTACATTTGGGGTTTTATATTTAGATTTACCATTCACTTTGACCTAATTTTTGCCTAATTATTCAAGCTAAGAGTCAAATTTTCTTTCTTATATATGGTTACTCTGTTACTCCACCATCACTTGTTTTTAAAAGACGGCCTTTATACCTTGCCAAAAACTCAGTTTTTGCCACTAGAAATAACAGTGGCAGAAGCCTCCAGAGCTGTTTGACTCCAAAGCCCACCTTAGGTGGTTCTGTCTTCAGAGATGGGAAACAGAGAAGGCCTGGAAATGTGTGCCATAGGATCATTAGCATGAGCTAATGAGCTGCTCCCCTGAGCCAGGACTGTGGACAACTCCATCTGACATGGCCATATGGGCCACCACACCAGGGGAAGAGGCTAACTATCCTTCAGTCACATGGGAAGCCCCATCCTGGCCAGGGAAAGGAAGCTGTAAGTCATATTAAAAACAGAAGAAGAAATAAACAAAACAAAATCAACCAACAAACAAAACAAAACCACTAACTCTTAGGAAAGGATCATCTGGCTGAATCTTTAACCTGGAAGTTTCTCTCAGCAACCTAAGTACAAAAGAAAGGCTATCAGTTCTGGGTCAAAAATCAGAGATGTTGTCACTTGAACATCATTGGGTCCAAACAGTTCTCAGCATTTTTGTCCCAGGTGACACCTAGGTAACCATCCCAGGCCTCCAGAGCTCACATCCCCTGCTTGAAAGGAAGCCTATGTATAAAGGTCCAAGTCAGCCTCATCTTGCCCCACGTAGACCCATTCCAAGCAGGTTAATGCTGGGTTTACCCCATTCCCCAGAGAAGAAGAAGAAAACCAGCTCAAAACGACCCCTGTCCCTAAAAGCAGGAGAGCCTGGAACCCCCAAGGAAAACAGATTTCTGGCTAGAAGGTGGTCAGGGCAGCAGGCACAATGACAGTTGTCCCCTTGGATTCCCAGAGTTGGGGGCTAGAACAGATCTAAGGCCCCGATGATCAAATGATATTTGCCTGACTGGATGCTCCTCCAGTTGTGGGTTGTCATGGACTCAGAAGGTTGACTTCAGACTGCCTGACCCCACTTCTCTGCCCTCTTCAAGCCAATGAAGTTCAAAGTTTGGCCCTGTGTTGGCGAATATTGTTTTCAGGTATGTAACTTTAGTTTACACTGCACTTGTTTAATTCTGTGAAGCTATGTTACTGTGCCTGTCTAAAACACCTAATAGTCCTAAAAAAGAGATGAACGGCCAATAGCAAGGCAGGAGCAAGAATAGGTGGGACTGGTGTAGGAAGTCCTTCTGTCTATGTGTTGCTTTTATTGGTTAATAAAGGAACTGCATTGGGCCTATAGCAGAGCTATAAGGGAACAGAGCTGGGTGGGGCAAACTAAATGGAATGCTGGGAAGAAGAGGTGGAGGGAGATGCTATGAAGCCGCCAGAGTCAGACACACCAAAACTTTGCTGGCAGGCCATGACCTTGTGGTGATATACAGATTACTAGAAATGGGTTAAACTAAGATGTAAGAGTTAGTCAATAAGAAGTTAGAGCTAATGGGCCAAGAAGTGATTTAATTAATACAGTTCCTGTGTGGTTATTTTGGTTCTGGGCAGCCGGGACGGAGAAGCGGTTCCTTGCAATATGGGACTAGCAGGCAGAAGTATAAACAGAAGGAGACCTGCAAATGAAGAAAAGGAAGAGCAAGAGAACAACAAGAGGAGAACTCTGGGGGCCAGTCACCCAGCTACCCAGCAAGCCACAGAGGAAGAAGCAAAGAAAGGTGTACAGAAATAGAGAAAGATAAAAGCCCAGAGACAAAAGTTAGTCGGGTTAATTTAGATTAAGAAAAGCTGGCAAAAAAACAAGCCAAGCTAAGGCCAGGCATTTATAACTAAGAATAAGCTTCCATGTGTGATTTATTTGGGGCCCCCCAAAAAGCTAAAAGAGCAAAACAACACACAATAGCACTGACCCCATGCAGAAAAGAGATGGTTCTGTTTTAACCTTGTTTCCAGTGTATTCCTTTCCTCTAGAAACAAAAAAATACTACTATCTCTCCAAGAATCTAGTCTGTCATTGATATGAGAAGGAATATTTTGAATCAGGAAAGACTAAGATTCCAAGCTAGGATGGTCACAAAAGTCCTATACCAAATTGAGACAGCCTGCCAACAAGGTAAGAAAGCAGTGCACCAATCAATAAGCTCTTGAGCCTGTCACCAGTGTCCCTGCACTCCTGAGAGACCTTGCCAGGAGCTGTGATTTGACCCAGTCAGCTGGATGGTTTTATATAGGACAATGAGATTGATTAGAACACTATGACAGCAATCATGAGTGACCAAGACATCAAACTCCTGGGTCTTGTCTAGGTCACCACTGGCTGGCCTATAAGGCAAGGCCACACAGAGGAAAGAAGGTTCCTCTCCATCTTTGGTAGAAACAAAAACAAAATGTAAGACATTTTGCATACAGCAGCAGCAGCCACCACAGCAAAAACAAAAGGCGGGGGTGGGAGGGGCAAGTTCAAAGGTAATTGGACGAGGAGTTTTAGGCACGGCTGTTTGCGTGGCAAACTGCTTCATGAATACCCATCGGGATCCTTCCATATGGACAGCAGAAGGGATCCTGCTGTTCTTTTGCTAATAAAAACTGTTGTGATTACATTTTCAGTCCTCTTGGAAACGGGTCTCTGTGGGGCCACAGCATGGCGTGCTGAGAACATGTCTTCCTGACTGACAGGCAGCAGCACCCCACTCTGCTACAAGAGGGGTGTAAACACCCAAGCCCACAATGTGCAGAAGGGGGTATTCAGGGGAGTGTGGAGCTAGAGAAAGGTGGGAGCATTTCTGGGACTGTGTAGCACCACACACCAGGCACAAACAAGAGGACCTTCATCAATGGAGCGCTTTCCATAAATGGTCTAAGGGACGGGCACCTGCCAGGTGAAAGAACCGAGATGAGCCTACAATCGCCTTTTTATTTTAGCCTCCCAGTGAAATTGCATTTGATAATCTCACCCCTTCCCTCCAGGCCATTGTGTGTGTGTGTTTTAGGAACAGCCTCTCCCAAAATCTAGAGTCAAGATCTACACAACCTTACCAACCTAAGTGGGTCGTGATGTTTCGTCCTCTCCGACTCCTGCCTGACTCCCAGCCTCAAATGACCCAAATCCCTCTTGTGAATGGTACGGGGCTTCTGGGGAATCCTGTTATGATATGTTTGCCATATGTTTCTATACCATGGAGATGTGGATTTTCTGTCTTCATCCCCCCAGAAAGCTCCAGTCTCCTTAAGGCCTTGCCCCTGAGACCCTGAGACACAGTAGGCACACACTAAATGCATTCCAAGAATAAACTGATGCAAAGGTTTGGGAGACTGAGACTCATCAAAATTCAAGAAATCCAGAAGACTAAAATGTTCATGATTCTATGAAATCTATTCATGTTTTTTTTTTTTTTAAATCCTCTTCATTCCCATAAAAGAGTTTAAGGTCATTAAAAACTTAGTTAATTGGCTATGTGTTGATCAAACTAACAAGTTGTGATTTGATTAGAAATGGTCCCCACAGGCTCATAGGGAATGCCACCATTAGGAGGTGTGGCCTTGTTGGAGGAACTGTGCCACCTGGGGTGAACTTTGAGGTTTCAAATGCTCAAGCCAGGCCCAATGTCACTCTCTCTTCCTGCTGCCTGTGGATCTAGATGCAGAACTCTCAGCTCCTTCTCCAGCACCGTGTCTGCCTGCATGCCACCATGCTTCCTGCCATGATCATGATAGACTAAGCCATCCCCAGTTAAATGGCTGAAACTAAGCCAGCCCCAATTAAATGTTTTGCTTTCCAAGAGTTTCTGCGGTCATGGTGTCTCTTCACGGCAATAAAGCCCTAACTAAGACACATATATAAATACAGACAGTACATACATGTCCAAAGGTACACAAAAAACACATATACACCAAAGAACATATGTACTCACAAATACCCAACATAAGAAATTTCTAGTTTGCAAACAGAGCAATGAGAAAGCCTTCTTCTGCCACTTTGCCTCCTTTGCCATTGTTCCTCCTTCTACCATCATTGCTGCTTCCCAAGTTCTGGACGCAGATCTGGAGAGCTGGCTCGGTGACGCAGATCTGGAGAGCTGGCTCGGTGATGCAGATCTGGAGAGCTGGCTCGGTGATGCAGGTCTGGAGAGCTGGCTCGGTGACGCAGATCTGGAGAGCTGGCTCGGTGACGCAGATCTGGAGAGCTGGCTCGGTGACGCAGATCTGGAGAGCTGGCTCGGTGACGCAGGTCTGGAGAGCTGGCTCGGTGACGCAGGTCTGGAGAGCTGGCTCGGTGACGCAGATCTGGAGAGCTGGCTCGGTGATGCAGGTCTGGAGAGCTGGCTCGGTGATGCAGGTCTGGAGAGCTGGTTTGGTGATGCAGGTCTGGAGAGCTGGCTCGGTGGTTAAGAGCAGTTGCTGCTCTTGCAGAGAACCCAGGTTCAGCTACCAAATTCTACATTAAGCAGCTCACACCCATCTGTAACTTCAGTTCCTGAGGCTTTGATGCTCTTTTCTAGCTTCTGCAGGTACTACCCACCTGTAGTATAAATACATCTGTGCAGGCAAAACACTTACACACACACTAAATAAATATATTCTGAAAATAAAAGTCCTTGCTTCATCTGAGGATTCGACGCCCTTCTTAATTTCAGAGTAGGCTCTTTCACCATTTCTAAATGTTTACTGACTGGCACTGAACGCTTGATTACAAAGAGACTGCCATGCACTGTGGAGCTTTGAACTTCACATAACAATTTTTAAAAAACATAGTACCAGATTACCATGTTTTACTATAGTAAAATCAGTAGACAAATGGAATCCTCTGTGTTTAAAAAAAACAATTTATTTGTACATTACTTGTTAAAACAAACATTATCAGGGATAGCTGTGCCCCTAAACAAAATGACTTTATGTATGTTACTTAGCCAGAGTGGGCATCTATACCTTATTTTTGGGCCTCTATTTTTAGAATGTGACATCAATGGAGTTGAATGACATCTGTGTCTTCCCACAGCATCAGCAGCAGCTTTCCAAGGTTTCCTCATAGAAATAATCCCCAAATCCCCAGTGTAATTCTCAAAGGTCATACTTTGCTCTGCCACCTTAATTCTGAGGAGGGCTCTGCTCCACACTGTCACCTAGGGACACTGGCAGATAGAAAACCCTGCACCTGGAGCCCCAGGTCTGTTCTGTTCCTGCAGCAGACAAGAGAGGCAGCAGGTCACACACCAGCTGTCGCTGGGACCCACCTAGGGACCCGCCTCCCTACCATTCACAGTTGACCCACAGTTCTGGAGGGGTCACTGCAGTCTCTGTGCATCCTGGGACACTGAACCATCTAGAGATGCTCCCCACTCCCACTCTACCTTCCACAGAGCCAACTAAGACAGTCCCCCAAAGACCTAGACCAAAGCCAGACTGCTTCTCTTAAGAATGAATGGAAGAAGACAGACAGCCTAAATGTCACTACCCACAATCCAGAATCAAAGTGGCTAGCCTCATCACAAGGCTAGTGAAATCCTCACCTATACCAGAGTCTAGTTGATTAATATCACTTAGACTAAAGCCAGTACAGCCACTCGCAGGTCCCAGAGCCAACCCCATTCCCACTGCCTTGGAACCCAAAGGGAACCCAAAGGACAGGTCCCGGCTGCATGACTACCTACCATCCTGTACTATCCAGCTAGACAAATTATCCAGATATAAAAGGTCACTTTGGAGGACCGCTGCCTCAGACCCTGCTCTCCCCGCCATCTGGTAGGACTTGCATGTCCCACACACACTGGCCATTTCTAGTCACATGGAAGTCTCTTGGAAAGATCCCCACCCAAATCTCCAAGTTTCCCTCTTTCCGGAATTCCTCCTCAGGAAATACCAGCAACCGAGGACTTTTCCATTAAGATGGCACAGAGAGGGGCTGACAGTAGAGTTCAGAAGCAAAGCGCTGGCCTAACATGCACGAAGCCACAGGTTCTGACAACACCACTGTGAAAAAGAAGGCAAAGATACCCATTCCCTTTACCCAAAGGACGGCTTTGAGTCACATGATCCACATGCACCTGGAGGAAGACATGAGTGTCTAGGCTTCCTCCTGGACAGCCCTACTCACTAGCTCCCCCTGGGGGACACATCCTGTGCCCCTCCCCCACCTACAGCAGCCCCAGTGACCAGGTAGCAGCATCCTCTCTGCCCCCACATCATCCCCTGCCACATCAATGACCACCAGAGCCTCTGGTTCCACCTGCACCTGGAGGAAGTGTGACCCCTGGAGCCACAGGCCCCACCAACAGACCTCTGGAGGTACAGGTTCCACCTGCACCAATTGGAGGAAGAGATGGGTAGATGGCAGAATAAGAATACAGTAACAACTTAAAGAGCAATATGGTACCACCATAAACAAGTGGTTCTACAACAGCAAGACCTGACCATCCCAACACAGATGAAGCAGAAGAAAACGACCTTAAAAATAACTTTCGAAGATGATAGAGTCCTTGAAGAGGAACTGAAAATTTGCCTTAAAGAAATGAAGGAAAAGACAAACAGAAAATTGAAAGCAATCAACAAATTCCTTAAAGAAAACCAAGAAAAAAACAATCAAACAAGTGAAGGAAACAGTTCAAGATTTGAAAACTGAAACAGAGGCAATAAAGAAAACACAAACTGAGGGTTTTCTGGAAATGGAAAATCTCTGTAAATGAACAGGAACTACAGTTGCAAGCATAAACAACAGAATGTATAGTGATATTTCATTTGTATTTTAACAAAGTTTGTCTGAAGTTCAGAGAGTATAGAACAGCTGCACTGATCAGCCTTACAGACCCAGCAGTCATGACAAACACATTCCAGTAGCCACGCTAGTGGCCATAGAAACTGGGCGGTAGTGATGCACACCTTTAATCCCAGCACTAGAGAGGAATATAAGACAGGAGGAGACAGCTCTCACACACAGCCTCATCCTGAGATTCCTAGAGGCAGGATCGCCACTTCAGGCTGAGGTAGAGGTAAGAGCCAGTGGTTGGTTAGCTGTTTTGCTTTTCTGACCTTCAGGCTGAATTGCAATTTCTGTCTCTGGGTTTTTATTAATCATGCTATAAGAATACAAGAGATGGAAGAGAGAACTTCGGTCATTGAAGCTAGGATAGAGGAAATAGATTCATTGATCAAAGAAAATGTTAATTCCAACAAATTCTTGACACAAAACATTCAGGAAATCTGGGACACCATGAAAGGCCAAACCTAAGAAAAATAGGGTTAGAATAAGAATTCTAGCTCAAAGACATAGAAAATTTATTCAATAAAATCATAAACTAATAAATTTAATAAAATAATAAACTAAAAAGAAAACTTTCCCAACCTAAAGAAGGATATGCCTATGAAGGTACAAGAAGCTTACAGAACACCATACAGACTGGACCAAAAAAAAAGTCCCCTCACCACATAATAATCAAAACACAAAAAAAGAATAAATAAAAAATATTAAGAGCTGCAAAGGAAAAAGGACAAGTAACATATAAAGTCAGACCTATCAGAATTACACCTGACTTCTCAATGGAAACCATGAAAGTCAGAAGGTCCTGAACAGACTTTCTACAGACACTAAGAAACCACAGATGCCATCTCAGACTACTATACCCAGCAAAGCTCTCAATCACCATAGGTGAAAAAAAAAACAGGATATTCCATGACAAAACCAGATTTAAACATACCTATCTACAAATCCAGCACTACAGAAAATACTAGAAGGAAAACTCCAACCCAAGAAAGTTAGCTGTACCCACAAAAACACGGGCAAAAGATAACCTCACACCAGCAAACCCCAAAGAAGGGAAACATACAAACACTACACCACCACCACCAACAGAACCAAAAATAACAGGAATTAACAATCACTGGTCATTAACATCTTTTAATATCAATGGACTCAGTTTGCCTTTAAAAAGACACAGGCTAACAGAATGGGTACAAAAACAGGGCTCATCCTTCTGCTGCATACAAGAAACACACCTCAACCTCAAAGACAGACATTACCTCAGAGTAAAAGGTTGGTAAAAGATTTTCCAATCAAATGGACCTAAGAAACAAACTGGTGTAGCTCTCCTAATTTCTAACAAAATAGGCTTCAAACTAAAATTAATTGAAAGAAATGGAGAAGACATCTCATACCACAGGGAAAATCCATCAAGATGAAGGCTCAATTCTGAACATCTATGCCCCAAATAAAAAGGCACCCACCTTAAAAAGATATATTACTAAAACTTAAATCACACATCAAACCCCACACACTAATAGTGGGAGACTTCAAAACCCCACTCTCACCAATGAACAGGTCAGCCAAAGAGAAACCTAACAGAGAAATGAGGGAACTAACAGATGTCATCACTCAAATGGACTTAACAGACATCTATAGAATATTCTACCCAAACACAAAAGAATATACTTTCTTCTCAGCACCTCATGAAACCTTCTTTAAAACTGACCACATACTTAGTAACAAAGCAAACCTCAACAGATACAAAAATATTGGAATAACTCTCTGTATCTTATTGGATCACCATGGCTTAAAGTTAGAATTCAACAACAACACAAACTGCACAAAGCCTAAAAACTCATGGAAATTGAACAATACTCGACTGAATCATTATTGGGTCAAGGAAGAAGTAAAGAAATTAAAGACTTCCTAGAATTCAATCAGAAGGAAAGCACAAAATACCCAAACTTATGGTACACTATGAAAGCAGTGCTAAGAAGAAAGTTCATAGCAATAAGTGCCTACCTAAAGGACATGGAGAAATCTCACACTAGCACTGTAACAGCACAGCTGAAAGCTCTGGAACAAAAAGAAGCAAACTCATGAAGGAGGGGTAGACACCAAGCAATAACTAAATTGAGAGCTGAAATCAATAAAATAGAAACAAAGAGAATAATACCAAAAAATCAATGAAATGGAGAGTTTATTCTTCTAGAAGATCAGCAAGATAGACAAACCCTTATCCAAACTAACCAAAAGGCAGAGAGAGAAAACATCCAAATTTAAAAAAAAATCAGAAAGAAAAATGGAGACATAACAACAGGCACTGAGGAAATCCAGAGAATAATTAGGCCACACTTTGAAAACTGGTACTCCACAAAATTGGAAAATCTAAAAGAAACAACTTTCTGATAGGAACCACATACTAAAATTAACTCAAGAACAAATAAACAACTTAAATAGACCTATAACCCATAAGGAAAAAAACAAAAGCAGTCATTAAAAGTCTCCCAACCAAAAAACAAACAAACAAACAAACAAGCAAAAAAAACCAGAATTTCAAAGAAGAGCTACTACCAATACTCTTCAAATTGTTCCACACAATAGAAACAGAAGGAACACTGCCAAACTCTTTTTATGAAGCTGCAGTTACCCTGATGCCTAAACCACACAAAAACACAACTTAGAAAGAGAATTAAAGATCAGTCTCCCTCAGGAACATTGACACAAAAATACTCAATAAAATACTGGCAAACAGAATTCAATAACACATCAAAAAAAATCATCTACCATGATCAAGAAGGCCTCATTCCCGAGATGCAGGAATGGTTCAACATATGAAATCAATCAATGCAATCCACCATATAAGTAAAGTCAAAGAAAAAAAACACATTATCATCTCATTAGATGCTGAAAAAGCCTTTGACAAAATCTAACACCTCTTCATGATAAAAGGTCTTGGAGAAAGAAGGGATACAAGAAATATATCTAAACATAATAAAGGCAATATACAGCAAGCCAATAACCAACATCAAACTAAGTGGGTAGAAACTGACAGCAATCCCACTAAAATCAGGAGCAAGACAAGGCTGTTCACTCTTTCTTTACCTATTCAATACAGTACTCAAAGTTCTTCCTAAAGCAATAAGACAAAGGAAAATCAAGTGGATACAAACTGGAAAGGAAGACTTAAAATTTCACTATTTGCAAATGATATGATAGTACACATAAGTGACTCCAAAAATTCTACCAGGAAATTCCTGAAGCTGATAAATAACTTCAATAATGTGAAAAGATACAAGATTCACTAGAAAAAAATCAGTAGCTCTCCTCTATACAAATGATAAATGGGCTGAGAAAGAAATGAGAGAAAAATCGCCCATTACAATAACCACAAATAACACAAAATATCTTGGGATAACTCTAACCAAACTCATGAAAGACCTATATGAAAAGAACTTTAAGTCCTTGAAGAAAGATATTGATTGAAGTAGATATCAAAAAATGGAAAGATCTCCCATGCTTTTGGATTGGTAGGATTAACATAGTAAAAGTGGCAATCTTACCAAAAGCAATCTACAGATTCAATGCAATTCCCATCAAAATCCCAAAACAATTCTTTACAGACCTCAAAAGAACAATACTCAATTTCAATTTCACATGGAAAAACAAAAATCTCAGGATAACCAAAAGAGTGCTCTACAATAAAGGAACTTCTGGAGTCATCACCATCCCTGACTTCAAGCTCTACTATAGAAATATAGTAATAAAAACAGCTTCATATGGGCATAAAACAGATATTTGAATCAATGGAATCAAATTGAAGATCCTGATATTAGTCCACACACCTATGAACATCTGATTTTTGACAAAACAAAAGCCAAAATTGTAAAAACAAGATAAAAGAAAGCATCATCGACAAATTGTGCTGACATAATTTGATGTTGACATGTAGAAGAACGCAAATAGATCCATATCTATCCCCATGCACAAAACTCAAGTCCAAATGGATCAAAGACCTCAATATAAATCCAGTTACACTGACCTGATAGAAAAGAACATGAGAAGTATCCTTGAATGCATGGGCACAGAAGAAAACTTCCTAAATAGAGCATCAGTAGCAGACACTGAGGGTACCAATTAATAAATGGGACCTTCTGAAACTTAGAAGTTCTGTAAGGCAAAGGACATGGTCAATAAGACAAAACTGCAGCTTACAGAATGGTAGAAGATCTTCACCAACCCCACATCTGATCTCCAAAATATAGAGAAAGAATTCAAAGAACTGACATCAAAATATCAAATAATCCAATTTAAAAATCAGGTACAGTTCTAAACAAAAAATTCTCAACAGAAAAATTTCAAATGACCAAAGACATTTAAGGAATTGCTCAACATTCTTAGCCATCTGGGAAATGCAAATCAAAACAACACTGAGATAGCATATTACACCTGTCGGAATAGCTAAGATCACAAACACTAATGACAGCTTATGCTGGAGAGGATGTGGAATAAGGGGAACACTCCTCCATTGCTGGTAGGAGTGCAAACCAGTACAGCCACTTTGGAAATTGGTATGGCGTTTCTCAGTAAACTGGAAATCAATTTCACTCAAGACCCAGCAAAACCATTCCTGCTCATATACCCAAAGGATGCACAATCACACCACAAGGACATTTACTCAACTATGTTCATAGCAGCATTATTTTTAATAGCCTCAATCAAACAATAGATAAAGAAAATGTGATCGCCGGGCAGTGGTTGGTGCACACCTTTAATCCTAACACTCAGGAGGTAGAGGCAGGTGGATCTCTGTTAGTTTTAGGCCAGCCTGGTCTGCAAGAGCTAGTTCCGGGACAGGCCCCAAAGCTACAGAGAAACCCTAACTCAAAGAGAAGAAAGAAAGAAAGAAAGAAAGAAAGAAAGAAAGAAAGAAAGAAAGAAAGAAAGAAAGAAAGGAAGGAAGGAAGGAAGGAAGGAAGGAAGGAAGAAAGAAAGAAGAAAATGTGGCACATTTATACAATGGAGTATTACTCGGTGATCAAAAACAATGACATCTTGAAATTTGCAGGCAAATGAATGGAACTGGAAAAAAACAACCTGAGTGAAGAAATCCAGACACTGAAAGACAAACATGTTATGTACTCACTCATAAGTGGATATTAGATGTAAAGCAAAGGATAACCAGACTACAATACACAGCTCCAGAGAAGCTGGGTAAAAAGGAGGACCCTAGGAGGGAGACATGGAGGGTCCCAAGAAGAGAAATAGTTAAGATCTCCTAGGTAAACCGTGAGAGGGTAGAAGGGAGGGGGTGGGGGTGGAAACTTAAGGGATTAAGATGACCCAGTTGGGGGAAGGTCGGAAAGGGAGAGCAATGAAAGAGATATCTTGATATAGGGGGCATTATGGGGTTAGTGAGAAACCTGGTTCTGGGGAAATTTCCAAGAATCTACAAAGACTCCAGCTAAGACTAGCAATAGTGGAAAGGGGGCCTGAACTATAATCAGATTAGTGACTACCCTAATTGTCCTCATAGAACCTACATCCAGTAACTGATGGAAACAGATTCAGAGATCCACAGCCAAGCACAAGGGAGTCCCTGGAGTTCAGTTGAAAAGAGGAAGGAGGGATCAGGTGAGCAAGAGAGGTCAAGATCATGGTGGAGAAAACCACAAAGACAACTGACCCCATCTAATGGGAGCTCAGGACTCTGGACTGACAGCTGGGGAACCTGCATGGGACTGAACTAGGCCCTCTGTATGTGGGTGACAGTTATGTGGCTGAATCTGTTGGAGGGGGCTGGCAGTGGAACCAGAGCTTATCCTGGGTGCATGAACCAGCTTTTTTGAGCCCATTCCCTATGGTGGGATACCTTGCTCAGCCTTGATACGGTGGGGGGGTGGGGGAGCGCTTGGTCCTACCTCAACTTCGTATGCCAGACTTTTTAACTTCCCAAGGGAGACCTTACCCCCTCTGAGGAATAGATGGGGAATGGGAGGGGGGAGGTGGTGGGTGGAAGAAGGAGAGGGAGGGGACACTGGGGCTGATATGTAAAAATGAAATATATACATATATATATGATATATATATGACAGAACAGCTTTGACCGTAAAGGAAGACATGCAGTTTCCCACCCTTTGTGGGTGTTCCCAGGCAAGCCACACAACTTCTGAATGAAGAAGAGAAGGGATGTGTGGTGATTGTCCATCGGCTCGTTCTCTGTGGAGTAGCTGGAGTCACATATCAGCTGATAGGGCATCCAGCCTTGAGAATGGGACAAGATGACCAATGAGACCGTGAGTGTGCCCAGCTAACACCTCAGCATGAGATGGTTCTTCCCACGTTACATTTGAGCAAGCCAAGCTGGAGGTTTGAATGAAGACTGCCTCCCATCTGCTTGGGTATTAAATCATTTGGTGCCCAGCTGGTGGTGATGTTTGGGAAGGCTTAAGAGGTGT
Source organism: Arvicola amphibius (assembly GCF_903992535.2). Classification (NCBI taxonomy): domain Eukaryota; kingdom Metazoa; phylum Chordata; class Mammalia; order Rodentia; family Cricetidae; genus Arvicola; species Arvicola amphibius. Next base: position 29,810,145 of record NC_052058.2, on the reverse strand, counting down.
GGCCTTGCTGGGATGTATATGTCACTGGGGGCAGGCTTTGAGAATTCAAAGCCTCAGCCACTTCCGGTGTTCTCTCTCTGTTTCCTAGAGGCATTTGAAGATGTGAGCTCTCAGTTTCCTGCTTTTGCCGCCACATCTGCCATTTGCTGATCCGCCTCCCCATCATGGTGGACTCTTATCCCCCTGGATCTGTGAGCCCAAATCAGCTCTTCCTTCCATTAGTCATTTCGGGTCACGTTGTTTTATTACAACAAAAATTAATATACCGAGGCTCCCACTGGCTATGTGAGCAGTCCAAGCGGCTCAGCTAGCACAAGCTAAGCTCAAGGGCCCGTCAAATATCATACACTGCAAGGCTCTGTGGACCTCCCAGTTAGAGAAGTTGCTTAGAACTCAGCCCAGTGAAGATTTGCTAAGCACCTTCTAAGTGCTGGTGTAGTCCCCAGAAAGGGATGGGGAGGGGCGGGTGGGCATGTCTGGTGATGATGGGTGCTGATTCCTGCCCTGGAGGAGTCTGGGTCACAGCAGGAGACGCCTTGTGGCTTTTAGAACTGAGCCCTCCCACCCTCCACTCTCCCCACGCTCTGTACTTCACTGGGAGGACGAGAGAGGGCTTCCCAGAGAAGGTGGCCCTTGAGCCAACTGCAGAGTCTCATGTGAAAAGTTGCATTCCTGCAAACAGATAGGGTAAGCTTAGATGAAAGGCCACACAACCACACATTCAGCATCACAGCCACACCTGAACAGGCAGAACCCTGACTTCAGCATCTCCATCCTGAGTGCCTTTGGACAAACCCCTGCTATCCCTGCACTTCTTGGCACCTGTGTCCTCATGGAGAATGTGGAGATCGTGATGGGGGTACCACATTCCAGACCCATCAGGAGGTTGAGCTAGGGGCTGATTGGAAAAACACTGGGTAAATGAGAGACACACAGTAAATGTGGCTCATCGTGGTTGCTATGGCTACACAGAGGGCACCAACAGGAACTACACTCCCAGCTGTGAGCGCCCATGATGAGGCAGAAACCATGGCTTCAGCAAATCAGGTGGGTTGCACCCCTCCTGTGTTGCATCATAGAGCACACGAGATGGAACTTCGGAAGCAAGAGAGCCCACAGCTCCTGGGTAGTACGGGGGGTGGGGGGGAAGAATCCAGCATAAACAGAAATCGTGTGATTACTCCAAGCACCATGAGGACTGAAACCCAGTGGCGCAGGAGGCACGGTGGGTCGCAGCTGCGCCTCCTAAATATAGCTTGACTTCAGCTCCCCACGGAGCTGGGGAGTCTGAGCTGGCTTCCAGGGAGGCTCTAAAAATAAAGCAGCCAGCAGGCCTCTCATTCTCCCCACCTCCTCAGGGCCTCCAGGCTGAGTCTGCACCTGGGGGCCAGGAGGAGCGATGGGATGGGGTGCTGGGCTGTGGGATGCTTCTGAGGACACAGGATCCTCTCTACAGAAGTGAGGGCATGGATTCGGTGTAGGACTTCAGTCAGGTCAGGAAGCATCTGGGTTTGGTCGTGTGCTGTCCATCAGAAGGAGCCATCTTCCCATGTTGTAGATGGAGGCTGCTTGGTGCAGGGACAGATTTGGGCCAGGGTCAGAGAATAAGAAACAGTGAAGTGAAATATCGCTGAATCTTTCTAGACCAGTTCAGCCAATTATTTTTAAATGTTTATTAACATTATTAACGTAATTATGGTTTCTGTTATGACATTATTATATATACATGATATATTTGATCGTATCTGCCACCACTACACCCCACAGTGTGTTTTCTTGACCCCTCCCACTTCTACTGATCACCTTTCTCTTCCCACGAGTGCCCCTTTTCTATTCTATTTTCATATATGGTTTTGTTTTGTTCGTGTTTTTCTTAAAGACTCAGGAGCATGGTGGCTATACTCCTGAAGACTCCGTCTCCCTTAGCAACCACTACTAACTGGCTATAGATCCTTCAGAAGTGGTGGGGCTTTGTAAGTCTCTCCTGCCTCCCTGACGGCATGGTGATGGGCCCAATCTCTCATGTGTCATCTTGTGCCAATGACCATAGTTCCCATGGCAGTTCCAAACAGTCTCCTTCCCTCCTTTCCAGCTCTCTTTCTGCAGTGTTCTTTGAGCCTCAGAGGGGTTGACCACAGATGTACCATCTTGAGCTCAGCATGAGAACAGCCCCTTACAGCAGCACTTAGAGCAGTTAATGTGTCTCTGCAGTTACTGCTGCCCAGTGCATAAAATGAATCCTTTTGACCACAGATAACAGCGGTGCCAGTTTGTAGGGATACACATAATCACTTCAAAGTCATTGTGGCAGTGGCCAGCCAACTCTTACACCAAAGAGACTATCTTTATCTTCTGCACACCCCTTTTTATTGCCTTCACCCCCCTATCCCTACCCCCTACAGAATGTCATGCCACCCTAGTCGTCCCCAGTCTGGCATGTGGAACTCACAGGGCAAGAGATTATCTGTGTCTATTCTCTGTCGGCACTCAGGCTTTAGAATCATGCCAGGGCAGCTATTCAGTTTTTGTTGACTCACTGACTCCTTTCTCTAGCATACTCCTCCCACCTCCCTCCCATGACAAATCTAAGGTCTCTACCCTCACTATATATCCAGAGCACTTGCCAGAATGGCTATCATAGAAAAACCGACCATGCCAGGTGCTGGGGAAGAGGTGGGGAAGAAAATTCTCACGAGCTGTTTAAAGGGTGGTAGAAAAGTCAGTCACCCTGGGAAATAGAGGTAGGACAGCTGCCCACAGTGTTAAATCCATCCCTACCTTAAGACTCAGCCAGATACAGCCAGCTATTACCCGAGAGAAAAGAAAGCAGATGTCCACGCCAAAACAGTTCTAGGCAGCTTGAGATGTAATCACCCTCACCTGAAAACAACTCACGTGTCCGTTTCATGGAGTACGAAGGGGTGAACCGTCGACACACACAATTGATGCATGAGTCTCATACAGACAATGCTAAATGAAAGAGATGGGAAGGTACCTGCTATGTGAGTACATCCATAAAAAAATTCTAGAAAATTCATATGTGTATGAATATACACATTATCTATTGCTAATAGTAACAGAAATAAGGCTAGTGATTGCCTGGGATACAGAGGGTTGGTGTGGATAAGTAACAGGGAGGGTACGGAGGAATAAGGAATGGTGGAAATGCTCATTATCTTGGGTGTTGAGATGACATTACAGATAAATACTAAGTGTATCAAATGTGCATTTTAGGTATGACTTCTTTATGCTGACTGGATTGCAACCAAGTTGCCTTCTAAAACGTATCTCAAGCTCAACCATTTCTCACCACTTCCAGTTACCCATCCTGGCCCAAGGTTCTCCACTGTCTGATTGCCTCATCCTACCCAGCCCAGCCCTGCTGAAATGCCAGTGACACCAGAACATGCCCTCCTCAGTGAGGTAGATGCTGTGGCTCCCTGTTGCCTTGCCCACCTGTTCCAGGAGTTTGGTTCATTGACTAATAATAATTTGCAGCCACCCCATCTCCAGAGACTGGCTCTTGGCCAACAAGTCACCTGCTGGGGAGCTTCCAGCTCTCACCCAAAGCACATAGGCAGCTGCTGCAGGATATGAAGGCCCAGCAGATAGTTCTCCATGGTGTTTATGGGAAGCCTAGACTAGCTTACTGAGCCCCTTCCTATACCCTATCCTGGTTCATTTCCTACAAGCTGTTCCTGGGGAGGGCTCTGCCTGCATGTCTCAGATGCAGAGAACCAACCTAAGAGAGCTGGGACCCAGTGGTCCTGGGAAGCTAACCTAAGGAGAGGATTCTAGGAAGAACCACTTATCTGGAGATGGGTAGAGAACTGTGTCAGAGTACTTGGTGGCAATGCAGTACAAGTGATTCTATATGTGCGTGTGTCTGTGTATGCACATGCATGTGTATATGGGTGTGCATGCATATGTGATAAAGATAAATATAGAAAATATAGATATATATGGATGATAGATATATAGATGATAGAGATAGACAGATACAAATATAGATAATATAGCTATAGGTGTAGATATAGACATGTTTGTGTGTATTTACATGTGTATGCAAGTGCATGTGTATGTGTGTGATCAGACATGTGGAGGCCAAAGGTCGATATCAGGTTTTCCCTTTGTTCCTCACTTTGTTTTTTTAAAGATTTATTTTATTTTTACTTGTGTATATAGGTGTGTATGTGCACATGAGTGTGGGTGCCTATGGAGGCCAAAGATTTCAGATACCTGAAGCAGAAGTTACAGGCAGTTATGAGCCACCAAATGTGGGTGCTGGGAATTGAACTCGGGTCCTCTGGAAGAGGAGTATTCAGCCTTAACCATTGAGCCAACCCGCTCCATTGTTTTTTGTCTGTTATTGTTTTTTGAGACAGGGTCTCTCATAGAACCTGATGCTCATTGATCCAGCTAAACAGACTTGCCAATGAGCTCCAGGTATCCTCTTGTTTCCATCTCTCCCCCAGCACTGAAGTTACACACACACACACACACACACACACACACACACACACTGCCGCAACTGACTTTTAGGTGGATGCTGGGACACTTTACTCATGGAGCCATCCCCATAGCCCAGTTGCTAGGACTTTTAACTGTAGAGCTGGGCTGGGTATGGGAAACAGACAGTCACAGACTTATTCTGTAGCCACAGAGGCTGAAAGGGGCACAAGAAGCATACGTACAAGGACTTTCAAATGGAGTAACTGCTGTTGAGCACTCTGTACATTGAAGAGACAACAAACTTAAGACGAACCAGTCAGCAATGTAAAGCAAGTGTGAGGGGCAGAGAACTCCTTGAACAGCATTTAAAGCGATCCTCGTTTCCTGAAGTTGGACAGCAGATAGGGCTGAGGTCAGGCACAGGACATAATGGCAAGAATGGCGGGCTTTTAGACAACCTGTCTCCTTAGTCCCGCAACTCACACCTGCCACGTTAAGATCCTGGTGGAAAGAAACAGGACCCTGAAGCATAATCTAGAAGCATCCAAGTTGATATGCTTGAACCCTTAGCGTTTCAGACTGCCTGCAGCCCCAGCACCTGCTACAGCTGCCCACTCTTTCCAGTGAGATGGGAGATGTCCTCTTCGCCATCACTGCTGTGACGGAAGTTGACCTGCACGCCCCAGAAAGTCAACTATTTTCCTCTCCAGCCACCCGAATTGTGACTGGCACCAAATCACAGCCAGGCTTCACGGGGTAAGTGTCCACTCTGCTAAGAGACCCACCTGAAAAGCTTGGAGAACTGGCCAGTACAAATCAGGAGACACTGGGAGGGCAGACATGGAAGCGGGTGTCTGTAACAATGACTGTGAGAGGCGTCTGTAAAGAGTCTCGCAGCATGAACCTCACCAGGAGCTGGTTCTAATGCCCGCGTGATTCTTGGAAGTAGATACAGCAAATCGTGGTGAGGGGGCCACAGATTCTCTTTAAGATTCGATGGTTCTTGAATCCTAATATGTTTACTGGCCCTTTGCAGAACATGTTTGCTGATATCTGATGCAAGAAAGTAAGAGCATGATTCTCCCAGGATCCAAAAGAGTATTACTTAGAATTTAGGTTCAGAAAAGATGAAGATCAATATCCTAGAAGAGACCACAGACCTCCAAAAGGAGTACCAAGACCACCCAATTGAGAAAGAAGAGCTTCCTCAGCAAACGATGTTCAACCAACAAGTGGACACCCACATGCAGCAGGATGGATCTAGAACCTTACCTCATATAAATGCAAGAATGGATTCAACTGGGTCAACAACTTAAATATAAAAGCTAATAGAAAATCCTTAAATCAAGCAATGGAATCCCAGACATGACAGCAAAAGCCTGAGCAACGAAAGGGAAAAATAGATAGATGAGGCCTCATCAAAATCCAAACCCTTTGTGTACTGGCTGATATTATCAAGAAAATGAAGAGGCAGTTGGAAAACTGAAACAAAATATTTTCAGATAACACAACAGTCTAATATTCAATATATACTATATATGTATCTGTATTGAATATTAACAGGTAAACAGCAAAAACAAACACTGGCAATATAATCCAACAGCTATGGACAGACCACTTGAATGGCTATTTCTACAAAGAAAGTATAAAAATGGCCAGCATCCATATAGGAAGATGTTCAATATCGTTGGTCATTTGGGGAATGCAAATCAAGACCACAGTGAGGTTCCACTTCACACCCACTAGGAAAACGATCGTGAAAAACCTTAAAACCCCAAAAGTAATGAGCGTTGCAAGGATATTGGACATCGTTGGTAAGAATGTAGCGATCAAAGGGCTCTCCACGGCAACAGTGAAACCCAACGTGGCAGTTCCTCAAAAAGTTAAATAGGGACTTGCCCACTGCTCCCACAATTCCGCTCCTGAAATGTTTTATTTTTATTTTATTTGTTCTGTTTGAGACAGGGTCTCCCTGTGTAGCCCACGGTACTCTGAAAATCTCTATGTAGCCAATAGTAGCCTCCATTTCATGATTCTTCTGCCTCAGCCTCCCAAACGCTGGTGTTACAGGCATGTGCCACCAGGCCCAGCTGTTCAAAACAATGTAAAACATCTATCCAAGCAAATGGATGTCCATAAATGCTCATGACAGCACCGTTAACAAGAGCTGGAGGTCACCTAAAAGGAGATAAGGGCTGACAACACAGCTAAAATTCAGAAACATCACACTAATACTCATGCCATAAATAGGAATTACGTAATTCCATTTGTAAGAAATGTCCTCAAGAGATAAATTCAGGTAGGCAGAACACAGCTTGGTGGCTATGGGGCCCGTGGTAGATCAGAAGGAAGCGCCTAATTGCTTAGTTGGAGGAGTGATGGAAATGTTTCGGAACAAGACAGCGGTGGCTACACAACATCAAAAATGCACTAAAGTGCCACTGAGTTTTCTCCTTTAAGATGGCTGATTCCATGTGATGTAAATTTTGTCTCAATAATTTATTAAGTGGGGGAAAAGATGAAAGTTGGATGAGTGGAACGCTGAGCTGAGACCTCTAGGACACTAGGACCCTTGGGACAGAGCCAGGCACTCCACGTTCCATGGGGTGAGGATTGCACGACAGGGAAACACTGGCCTCACTAGGAGATGCTTGTGTATAACTGGAATCCCTATGGCAATCTGGACTGAAAACGATTAGCGGGGACAAGAGGAGGCTTTGACTTCCAGAAGCAAAGTGTGTGTAATCGCCCTTTGTGCATCAACAATGGGGTCACAGGAAGGAATCAGGCCACCCTACAAGTGCCAGCAGTTATGACCTGCACATTAAATCCTGCTCACCCCTGTTTTTGTAAATAAAGTTTTATCAGAGTCATGCCTCGGCTCACATCTATGCTCTGATGGAGAAACTGATGGAGGAGCAAAAGCTCCAGTTTGATTTATAGATGCTGATACAATGATTATTGCTACACTACAGACCTCCTCAAGGGCCCTGAAATCTTTCAAATAGAGCAATGTTTCTCAGCCTTCCTAATTCTGTGACTGTTTGATACAGTTTATCATGTTATGGTGAACCACCAACTATAAAATTATTTTCATGGTTACTTCATAACTGTAATTTTCCTACTGTTGTGAATTGTAATATAAATAACTGTGTTTTCCAATGGTCTTAGGTGACCCCTGTAAATAGATCATTCAATCCCCCAAATGGTCACAACCCATAAGTTGAGAACCATTGAAAGAGAAGGAAAAAATTCAAAGAGATGAGGTAGGGATAGCCAGTGATTGATGGAATTTGGTAAATGGTATAACTTTTTAAATTTTTTAAAAAAGAAAACAAACTATCTTTTTTTTCATTTTACATACCAATCCCCAGTTCCCACTCCCTCCCCTCCATTCATTCTCTTCACCTTTCCCCCTATACTACCCCCCCCATCTGCTCACCAGAGAGGGCAAGGCACATTGATCTGATGAAGGACCAAAGCCCTCTCCACTATATCCAGCTGAGCAAAAGAGAATGGGTTTCAAAAAGTCAGTACAAGTAGTAGGGATTAAATCCTGGTGCCACTGCCAGTGGCCCTGCAGTCTGACCCAGTCATACAACTGTCACCCACATTCAGAGGGTCTGGCTTGGTCCTATGCTGGTTCCTTCCCTGTACAGCTGGAGTTGGTGAGCTCCCATCAGCTCAGGTAAACTGTTTCAGTGGGTGTCCCCATCATGGGCTTCATTTCCTTGCTCATATTCTCATTCCTCCCACTCTTCAACTGGACTTTGGGAACTCAGCCCAGTGCTCCACTGCAGGTCTCTGCCCCTGTCTCCATCAGTTGCTGGATGAAGGTTCTATGGTGACATTTAAGATGTTCATCAATCTAATTACAGGGCAAAGTCAGTTCGGGTACCCTTTTGGGTCTTAGCTGGGGTCATCCTTATGGATTCCTGGGAATGACTCTAGTGACTGATTTGTTGCTAGCCCCATAATGGCTCCCTCAATCAAAATATCTTTCCTTGCTCTCTGTCTCTGTCCTTCCCCCATCTTGATTATCCTGTTCCCTCAAGTTCTCCTCCCTCATCCCCTTCTCCCCTCCTCTGGCCCTTTGACCCTCCCTTCTCCCCCAACCCCCATGCTCTCAATTTGTCAGGAGATCTTGTCTATTTCCCCTTCCCAGTGGGATCTATATATGTTTCTCTTAGGGTTCACCTTGTTACTTAGCTTTAGGATATCCTTTGCTTTACAGCTAGTATCCACTTAAGAGTGAGTACATACCATGTTCATCTTTCTGGATTTGGGTTACCTCACTCAGGATGGTATTTTCTAGTTCCATCAATTTGCATGTAAATTTCAAGATGCCATTTTTTTTACCACTGAGTAATACTTCATGGTGTAAATGTACCACATTTTCTTTATCTTTTCTTTGGTTGAGGGGCATCTAGGTTGTTTCCAGGTTCTGGCTATTACAAATAAAGCTGCTATGAACATAGTTGAACAAATGTCCTTGTAGTATGATTGAGCATCCTTTGGGTATATGCCGAAGAATGGTATTGCTGGGTTCTAAGGTAGGTTGATTCCCAATTTTCTGAGATTCCGCCATATTGATTTCCAGAGTGGTTGTACAAGTTTGCATTCCATCTTCTCCAGAGTAAGTTATCAACAGTGTTTTTTATCTTAGTCATTCTGACTGATGTAAAATGGTATCTCAAGTTGTTTTGATTTGCATCTCCCTGATGACTAAGGATGTTGAATATTTTCTTAAGTGTCTTTCAGTCATTTGAGATTTTTTTTGTTGAGAATTCTCTATTTAGTTCTTTACCCCATTTTTTAATTGGATTATTTGGAATTTTGATGTCTAATTTCTTGAGTTCCTTATATATTTTGGAGATCAGTTCTCTGTCTGATATGGCATTGGTGATGATCTTTTCCCATTCAGTATGCCACCCTTTTGTCTTATTGACTGTGTCCTTTGATTTACAGAAACTTACCAGTTTCAGAAGGTCCCATTTATTAATTGTTGCTCTCGGTGTCTGTGCTAAGTGTTATATTTAAGAAGTGGTCTCCTGTGCCCATGCATTGAAGGCTACTTCCCACCTTCTTTTCTATCAGGTTCAGTATGATCAAATTTATATTTTAGTATTTAATTCATTTGGACTTGAGTTTTGTGCATGGGGATAGATATGGATATATTTGTATACTTCTACATGTTGACATCGTTATGCCAGCACCATTTGTTGAAGATGCTTTCTTTTTCTCATTGTATAATTTTAGTTTTCTTGTCAAAAATTAGGTGTTCATAGGTGTGTGGATTAATATCTGGGGTCTTCAATTCAATTACACTGGTCAACTCTCTGTTTTTATGCCAATACCAAACTGTTTTCATTACTATAACTCTGCAATAGAGCTTGATATCAGGGATGGTGATGACTCCAGAAGTTCTTTTATTATACAAGATTGTTTTCACTATCCTGGTTTTTTTTTGTTTTTCCATGTGAAATTGAATATTGCTTTTTCAAAGTCTGTGACGAATTGTGTTGGGATTTTGATGGGGAATTTGCATTGAATCTGTAGATTGCTTTTGGTAGGACTGAGTAAGAGTCTGAAGGAACACAGTTAAAAGGCATGTGAACAGGCTTTGGGAAGTGACTCGTAGTGCTAAGCCCTTGGAATCATATACTAACACACCCTCTGGGTCATCCACTGTGAAAACCTAGTCAGGCGGTGTAGTCACCTCAGTCTTTAGCAACTGTTGGTTTGCACAGAAGCACAGAAACCATGACAGCATTAACCACCATCAGCTATACATGCCCAAAAGTGCAGATTGTCACCAAGAGAGCTGCTGCTGTTGCTGCTTGAGTTAACAGGTCAGCAGGCACACAAGTGGTAACGACATGGCCAAGAATAATAATCCTTGATCATCAAAAGGGAATTAATTTGACGTCACTTGATAGCAGTGTGGAGAAATTGATCTAGAATTGATCTAGATGCTCTCCTGGGATTTCAAGGGATCCCTGTGTCTAGCATTACCTGTAAATCGTCAACAGCTTTGGTAAGGGTGTGGTGATCAGGATCTCAGAGTCATTATAGGTGAGTAGCTCTGTCATACACCAGGAAAGCTACCCAGGCCAGCAGACATTCCAAACACAGACAAGAAAAGCCTGAAGCAAGGAGCAGAGAAAGAAGGTAATGAAAGAGGAGGAAGAGATCAAAAGATCTATGTTGCCCTGAGACTAGTACAGCAGTGGAGACTGTAAGTTACTCTCTTAACCCCTCATCAGCTTACTTAGGACTTGTGATCACAGAATTACAGAAATGCTCCTACTAGGCAAGCTTCTCTGGATATGGAGATGAAGACTAATTGCAAAGTGCACATGGCAAGCCATGGCAGATGCTATTGGTGACCCGCTGAGATCCTCGCTTACTAAGCCAGGGCACCTGTCTCAGCATCGTGTCTACTGCTATGAAGTAGCAATATTAAAAAAAAAAAAAACTGGTAAAAACAAACTGAGGGGAGAAAGTGGTTTGTTTCAGCTTACAATTGCAAGATATACCATCCATCAGTGTGGGGAAGCCAAGGCAAAACTTCAGCTGTCGTATCCCATTCACTGTCGGAACCAGACGTAAGTGAATGCATACGTGATCATTTGCTGGCTTGCGTGCCTGTGCTCAGCTCAGTTTCTTTACTCTCACGTGGTTCAGGACGCCCTGCCTAGGGAATGATGCCACTCAAAATAGGCTGAACTTTCCCACATTAACTTAATCAAGACAACCTTCCAATAGGCACACTCCGGGCCAACCTGACCTAGGTGCTTCCCCATTGAGATTCTAGCCCAGTGATTCTAGATGTGTCAAGTTGACAGCCAGCGCTAACATCACAGCATCCATCTCCCTACTGCCGCATTGGTCGCCCCTAATTCACAGCTGCCCCCCTTCTTCCCAGGGCTCCTCTGGGTTGACTGGAGTTGTTTTGCTCAGAAGTTTTACCAGGCTTTCCTGGAGGATGGAGCCCAGGGTCATGCCTGAGTGATATGTGAACAGACAGGTGACTCTCTCTCCTTGGGTGGTTCACACTGGGATTTACTATTTAAGGTTCTGTCATCCTTCATGGATCAGACCTAAGCAATATTACACATGGGTTGGCTTTTTATCCTTCTCTATCCTGCTTTACTTCCTCCAACCTGGGGCAGCTCAGAAGCCAATGCTGTGGCAACCGTCAATGGCGTCATCAACAGGCAAGCTAAGCCTTCACCTTGCGTCTTTTGAGGTCAAATCCTGGTGTGGCGGCCGTGCTAGGAGGACAGAGGGAAGGCAGAAAGAATTTGTGAGTGTGATGGTTAATTTTAATTTTCAGCGTGTTTGGATTGAAAACCACACAGAGACTAGTAGAGCATGCCCAGGCGCATCTGCGATGACACTTCCAGAGACAGTTAAACCCTAAGGGCTCCGATCTAACCGACAGACTGACACACTGCTGGATTCATAAGGTGATGGCATTTGGGGGTCATAGAGAAAAGCAGGAACTAGGACCTGGTTAGAGGAAGTAGGTCACTGAAGGTGTGTCCTCTGGGACCACAGTGATTTGAATAAGATGTCTTCCATAAGCCATAGGCATTTGAACACTTGGTCCCAGTTGGTGGTTGTTTGGGGCAGAGGTGCGGCCTTACTGGAAGAAGTATGTCACTGGGAGTAGGCCTTGAGGTTCAAAAGCCACCATGTGCCATCCCTAGTGTTTTAATTGGTTTGGGTTGTTGTTGGGTTTTTGTTTGGGTTTGGGTTTGGTTTTAGTTTTTCAACTTGACACATGCTAGAGTCACCTGAGAAGAGAAAACTCAGCAGAGGTCTCCATCAGATTTCACGTGTGCATGTCTGTAGTGCATTGTCTTGAGTAATGGGGAGTGCCACCTCTGGCCAGGTGACCGAGTTGTATAGGAAAGAGGGCTGAAAACGCCATTAAGAGCAAGCCAGAGTTCTTCCATGGCTTCTGCTTCAGTCCCGACTCTAGGTCCCTGCCTTGAGCTCCAGCGATGATAAGCTGTGATGTGTACATGTAATGGAAGCAAAACAAACCCTTTACTCTCCAAGTTGCTTTTGGTCACGGTATTTTATCACAGCAATAGAAACCCTAAGATACCCAGTTTGTTCTCTTGGCTTCCTGTTGGTGGTTTAGGACATGATTTCTCTGCTGCTACTCCAGTTACCTGTGGTCTACTACACTCCACCATCATAAACCCTAACCTTCTAAAACCATACGCCCCAAAGAAACCCTTCCTTGCTTTGCTCATGGTGTTTTATGATAACAATAGAAAAGCAACTAATACACGGGAGCTGTATCTTGCCCTGGCGTCTTTGACTGTGCTAGTCTGCTTCCTGTCCACTGTGAGTGAATGGCATCTCCAGAACTGTGAACCAAGTAAGTAAGTCTTCCCTCCTTTTAATTGTTTCTGAATGCATCTGGACACAACAACACAAAATAATGAGCACAGTGCTTAAATAAAGGTATCTTTTAGACAAACCCAGTTTGGTCTCCTGTGGTCAGCCATTAATACAAATGGCACAAACTCCTAGAAGCTGTAAAAGGCATATGGAAAATAACACCTTTGTGTGTGTGTGTGTGTGTGTGTGTGTGTGTGTGTGTGTGTTTCTGTGTGTGCATATGTTTTTCTGTGTGTGTGTTTCTGTGTATGTTTCTGTGTGTGTGTGTGTGTTTCTGTGTGTGTGTGTGTGTATGTGTGTGTGTTTCTGGTGCATGTGTGTGCATTCATGCATGTGAGAGCGCTGTGGGGAAGGCAAATGGTTGATGGTTGATGTTGGGTGCCTTCTTCAATCTCTCTCCATGGTTGGTTTTGTTTTGTTTTTTTAAGATAGGGTTTCTCTGTGTGGCTTTGGAGCCTGTCCTGGCACTCGCTCTGTAAATCAGGCTCAAATTCACAGAGATCTGCCTGTTTCTGCTTCCAGAGTGCTGGGATTAAAGGTATGTGCCACTGCCGTCCAACCTTACATGTATTTTTAAGAGAGAGTCTTAGTTAACTTTTCTATTGTTGTGCATGACCAAGGCAACTTATAAAAAAAATTTATTGGGACTTATCTTTTCAGAGCGTTAATTTAGTCCATGACCATCATGAGATGAGGAGCATGGCAGAAGGCAGGCAGGCATGATGCTGTAACGGAAGTTGAAGGCTCACATACATCGTGAGACAATGACCTTGAGGCAGAGAGAGAGAAAGTGGGGGGGAGGGGGAGGGGAGGGAGGGAGGGAGAGAGGCTAACTGGAAAGGAAACACTTTGAGCTTTTGAAACACGAAAGCCCATCCCAATTGACACACCTCCTCCAACAAGACCACATCTCATAACCATTCCCTAACAGTTCCACCAACTAGGACCAAGAATGCAAACACAGGAGCCTATAGGAAGCATTTACATCCAAACCCTCACAGACAGGATCTCTCAGTGACCCTGAAGCTCCTTGATTTGGTTAGACTGGTTAAGCAATGAACTTCAGGGATCCTCCTGGCTCTCCCTCCACTCCAAGAACTGGGGTTATAGACACAAAGCATTATCACCACCTTTGGTTCTCTATGTGGGTAGTAAGGATCCAAACTCAGACCCTCATTCTTGCATGAGAAGCACTTTACTGATTGAGCAATCTCCCCAGCCTCCACATAGATATTTCTAACCCCTGCCACATGCCAGGCACTTCACAGGCATGACTTTACATCGTCTTAATTAATGAAGGTTTGGGTAGGTTTCTGTTAGCATCCTTACTTTGCCCATGTGAAAGGCAAAACTGGTACAGCAGGGATTGCAAGCTTGGGTGCCTTTGAGGGCCAGATAGATAAGAAATGAGCAAAGAAACCACAGCACCTGCCTCACCGCCCCCCCCTCCCGATTTTTCGAGACAGGGTTTCTGTGTGTAGCTCTGACTATCCTGGAACTCCCTTTGTAGAGCAGACTGGCCTCAGACTCACAGAGATCCACCTGCCTCTACCTCCCTAGTGCTAGGATTAAAGGCGTGTGCCACCACCACCTGACACTGTCCCATTCTAATACAGCAACCCCTGCTCCACTGAGTGAAGAGAACACGGATCCTTGTGGTTATTGAAAGGTCTTTTATGTGAAATCCTCTCATTTTTAACTGTTTACAACTAATTCCCCAAATTATAAAATACCAGGAATGCCCCATCTGACCTGTGGGCCATGGGCTTGCAGCCTCCATAGGAACTGGTTCAGTTCAGACACTAATGGATATTGACATAAAGGGGCTTAAAGACCTGCATACCCAATACTGTGTCCTTTTGTGGCTCTGACGCACCTGCATTGGTAGGACACAGGTCTATGCAGGCAGCCTTTCTCCTCCTCTTACTCTTCCTTCCTTTTTTTGTCTACGAGGCTGAAAGACATCCCAAAGACTTACTGCAGGTGATGTGGGCACCCTTCCAGCATCTAGTTTTCCTTTCTCCAGAGAAGGGAAGAGAGCACAGCAGACCAGAGATGCAGGACCTCTGACCTGGCCATCATTTCTGCTGCTGTTGACCCTTGCTGGCTGTGGCTCTTTTGTTCCTGAGCTTTGCAAAGCAGGCGATCCTACCTGTGTGACAGGTGTAGAAGGAGGTGCTTTAAAAAGTCCAATGGCTTACACATGGTAACACTACAGTGTCATTACAACTAGATCTGAGATTTTATCCGGGGCTCTTTAGGAAGCCACACATCCCAGGATGACGGCTTTCCCAGGACACAGCAAGAGTAGGCAAGTCCAGGCCTCCAGCCAAGCACTATGAATCACAAGGACAGTCCTAACACACCTCTGCTGCCCCATTTTTTGGGAATTCTCCCCCTCCTAAATTCAGCTCGGGCCTGCTGGTCCCAAGCCGGCTCTCCTATAGGTCCCAGTGCAGGTCTCAATTTGCAGCCTGTAAAGAGAGGCTCCTCTGAGTGCTACAATGGCTGAAGAGTACTTTGGAGCCACATACTGCTGCTGTTGCTAAGAAACAGGCCCTCTAAATTCAATTTACAAAAAAAAAATAGAGCGAGCCAGAGAGAGCGAATGAGGGGGGATGCTGGAACATCTGGTTATCTTCCCTGGCTGTCTCCAGTGACCGTGAAAATGAGATAAGGACAGGTCCAAGATGGATGCCTGGCGTCAGACCCATCCCTGCCCTTCCTCTGGGCAACTATTTCAGACCTGCAGTAGGCAAATGATGGGCACAGAGGAGGAAGCATCTCCTTTTGAGAAAACTAGTGGATGAAAATACTCTTGATCCCAGCCCCCAGAAGAAAGGACTCAAACCCGACACAGTGAGTTCAGGCCCTTTATTTGGCACCGCCGCCACTTCCACCACTGAGACAGGCCACCCCGCATATTTGTATAATCTTCTCTAGCTTACTTGAGATTTTCACACTACATTAGCTCTTTGGGAGTTGATATTATTTTCTGCAGTTCACAGGTGAGGGGAGTGGGGAGCCGGTTAAGGCTGCAAAACATTCATCATCTGTGGAGAAGCACAAGTCCTAACCCTGTGCTGCCGGGAGAGGGTGCTGCTGCTTACTTCCCATTGTAACTGTCTTCTGCAAGGTGCGTTAGATAGGGATCCTCCACAAAATGGATCCACTCAAGTTTGTAAAACCCTGTATTAATGACAAACAATTTTCCTTGTGCTACAGACTGAGTGAATGTCGTCCCCCCCCCCCAAAAAAAAATCCACATATGGTGAAGCCTTGGTCCCAATGAAATGGCATTTGAAGGTAAGGTCTATGAGAAATGATTAGGTCATGAGGATGGAACTCTTTTGGTAGGATCAACATCCTCTTAAGGAGTAGCAGGAGAGGCATTTCTTCCAGTCCCTCTGCTCCCTTCATATGAGGCGACAGCCAGGAGCTGGCCATCTGCAAACCAAGAAGAGGAACCTTGCCAGAACCATCCAAGCAGCTTGGCATCCTGAGCTCAGTCTTCCAACCTCTAGGAGCTGTCCAACAGGAAGGTCTGGGGTTTAAGCCTCCCAAGCTTGAGCAATAGGCAACAGGGGTCAAAGCTAACCAAGTCCTTCATTACGAGATCTCTCAAAGCCTTCAACTTCAGCTCACTGCAGGAATCCTCAAGAGCGGAAAGAGCTTGATCCCTCTGAAACAAGGGTTGATGGACTTGAAAGATGACCCCAGATGAGCACTAAGGGGATGAAGGGGCAGAGAAAGCTATCAAACAAGTGATCTCTCTGGGCACCTGTAACATGAGGGCCTGCTTGTGGGGGTTTCTGTCCTGCCCAGTTCCCACAGCCGGTAAGCCCCAAAGAAAATCACACAGGGAGTCTGCATTAATAATAAACTGATTGGCCCATTAGCTCAGGCTTCATATTAGCTCTTATAACATCTATTAACCCATTATTCTTATCTATGTGAGCCACATGGCTCAGTACCTTTTTCAGTGAAGCAGGTCACATCCTGTTTCTTCGGTGATCTGGGCAGGACTGGGAGGAATGGGCTTCCTCCCTATAATTCTCCTGTTCTCATAGTCCTGCCTCTAATTCCTGTCTGGTTGAGCTGCCTATACTTCCTGCTTGGCCAATCAGCATTTATTTAAAACATGATTGACAGAATACAGACAATTCTCCCGCACTAGGCACCTGGAGCTTAATCCTCCACTTCCTGGACTGGTGATAGTGAAATCTGTCCCACAGATGATAGCCACAAATGTATCCCAACCTCCAAAGAAGAGATCTGTGCTATGTAGGCACCACACCTGCAGGCGCTGTGTAGACGCCACACCTGCAGATACCGTGTAGACACCATGTCTGCAAGTGCTGTGCTGAGATCTTGTATGGGATGTTAATAACCATCTCACCTTGTTTTCTGGTACTCAGAATCAATCCTGGTGTAGTTAATCTATGATAGCTCATGAGCATGGCCGGATCTGAGAGACCGTGAAGGACTCTGAGAGCAAGCTCTAAATGGGAACAGAGCTGCAGCTCCCAAGGCTTGCTTGTCATGACACTTTGGAGAAAGACGCCCAGATCTCTAGCATCACTGAGGTGTCTGTGGAATATTGGAGTTAGAGGCTCCCTAAAGGCTGGGAAGCTCTACACATCTGAAGCCATCGTTTGCTCAGCACCTCCCAAAGCTGGCCAGATGAGTCCTCCCAGCTCATCTCCAGAACTCTCTTCCTCTCTCTATGACCCCATCCCTGAGCTTGGTCTGATCTGGAGAGCTCACAGCCTGACTTCACACCCATCCAGGAAACTCCTGCCAAAGCAGGTGTGTGGTATTCCCACACACACACACACACACACACACACACACACACTGCTCTGCATCTTCTGCAGAGGCCCTGAGCTTAGCTGAGAACAGGGAAATGTGCCCCCAGAGTGCTTTCTTCACCACCATCTTCCTTCTAGTACCCACTTAGACGCTCGGCCCTCTTTCTGGAGCTCCAGACTAATTCCAAGAGAGCAGAGTGAGCAAGGCACAGATACCTGGGGTCAAGTTGTGCCTTCACTATCCCCTCCCTGTGTGGTCCTGAGCCTCTTACCTCTCTAAGCCTCAGATTTCTACAAAGTAGAGTTGATGGTGATTCTTTTCTTGTACAACTAGTTTTTAGAATGTGTTAATTATTATTAGGGTGATACTTAGTGCCTGGGGACAGTAAGTTCTCAGTAATGCTGTCATCAGTATTAACAACATGATAGCAGCCAGTGTTTACAGAACCCTAACTGCCACGCGCCAGGCACCGTACTAAGCATTTAGATGCGTTAACTCAGTGAGTCCCAGCTATCCACAACCTACCTGCCTACATAGGTGACTATCTTCATTTTTAGGGTGTGCAAAGAGAATCCAGAGCAAGGCACATCCCAAGTCACTGTGTGGTTAAGCAATAGCCTCAGGAAAGGTTGCCTGATTACACCTCAGGCAGGGGGCTGCAAGACTTAGTGCTGCTCCAAGGCCTTCGGCAGCCAGTCATTTTCCTTCATGGACTGCAGAATCAAGTTCTCTTCGGTTCCCAAGAGAAACACTTTTTCAACTCCAGAAATGGAAGTTCCTTCTAATCTACCTGCTATCAAAGTTCAGCCCCTTCTTCCGGGAAGTTTCCTGTGACCCTTCCTACACCTGACTTCAAAGAAGCCCTCCCACCTCGGTTGCTGGAGTAGAATCCTCATGTGACACTCCCAGCCCGCTAGCCTCTGGACACCCTTCCCATATAGAGCTCTTCTCACATTTGACCCTAGGAGCAGGAATCACTGCTCTGCGAGGCAGGGCATGCAGTGCCTATGCTGGGGGAGGGGGGGTTAGCGGGGCGGGGCGCGGTGGGGCGGGGCGGGGCGCGGTGGGGCGGGGCAGGGCGGGGCGGGGCGGGGGGAGGTCCACAGAGATGCTGGGTAAAGAGTGGAACGTCCTAAAACCAAGGAGAAATTGTGAGGTCGCCAGCTGCCTTCCCAGTTCCTTCTCTGAATTTCACAAAGATGAAATGAAGACTAGACACAAAGAGAGGCACCTGCTGTTCAAGTCATCCAGACAATAAGAAAGGAACCAGACTCAAGCCCAGGATTCTGGCTCTCAGGCAGTGCTCTGGTGTAGAGGCCAAAGAGGGCTGTCTCCAGTGTGGTTTATGATATTCCATTAATGATTAGTAATCCTAGCAGGGGGCTCACACACTATTACCTTCCCACTTCAGGACAGGGGTTTCTCTCTACCACCTCCACCACTCAACTCTGCTGGCTCGTCCTCTCTTCCTGGGACTTCTCTAGTAGCCGACCTAGTGATGACAGGCTTCCATCCTGCCTCAGAGATACTGAGATATCAGCTGTCAGTCCCCATTCTGTGCACCCAAAGGAGGGGCCGAGGCGACTGAAGCATCTTCTCTCCATCCAGAGGCCTCTCTGGCTGGGCTTTCAGGCCCAGTTAGTTAGGTGAATGCATGAATACATGCAACTTTTTTTCCACAGAGGACTTGTGATAACCACACCCTATGCCACCCCTGGTCTGGACCTAACCGCAAGTAAGGAGCCAGCAACCAGAGTGTGACAGCCTGCCAGAGACCCACTTCTCGGTTCTGTGTGATTTCTCCTGGAAGTAGCTGTGTGAGGGCAAAGTAGGTCAATAGAACTTCCTTAAGATCTCCCAAAACTTGACAAGTGACCCTCCTCCCAAGAGAGGAGGAAGAGAAGGTAGGGAGAGGAGAGAGGGCAGGGGAGAAGAAAGGAGTCTGGCCTCACCATATTTTTATAATATAAAGCACTTCTTCATAATCCCTCAGTGAGGATACCTAAGCACACAACTGCTTTGAGAAAATGGTGTGAGTGCGGGTGTGTCATGAAGGGGTGCAAGTACGTGTGCATGTATATGCTAGCTGGGTATGCGTGTAGGGTGGTCTGTGGTATATAGTATATAAGAATGTGTGGTGTCTATGTGATATGTGTGTGCGTGCGTGCGTGCGTGTGTGTGTGTGTGTGTGTGTGTGTGTGTATTTGAGTGTGGGTGGCTATGTAGGGAAAAGATTGACATATACATAAGCCCCACTTTTACAGCTGTGGACAGAAAAGATACCTAAGGGGCTCTTAGTAACCAATTGTGATTGTTTGAGAATTCCCTCCATATACTCATATATTGAGCCTGGTCCCCAGTTGGTGGAACTGTTTAAGAGCCCTAACCCTCTGGAACTGGGAGCCTCAAAATAAATGTTTTCTTTTATAAGTTGCTTTGGTCATGTGTCAGAACATGGTCCAAGAATGGAGCTGGATAAAGGAAATTCTGAGAGCTTGTGAGAAAACCCCAAGAAAACAAGACAAGAGTCTTATGACATCACTTTCTTCAAAAAGAGGGACTTGCTCTTGGATGGCACTTTTGTGCCGCTCACAGGTGTAGCAGGTGAGGCAAGGGCTCTCACTGAATCTGGAACTCATCCGTTTGGCTAGGCAGGCCAGTCACACCGCCCCAGGAGCCCTCCTGCCTTCATTTCCCCGGTGCTAGGAGTCCTGGGGTTGGATTCAAGGCCTCACGCCTGCTCAGCAAGTATTTCACGAATTAAGCCATTTCCCTAGCCCGTCCACTTGGTCATTGCTGCTGTTTCTGGACCAGGACCTCTCGCCGGTCTAGAACTTAGCAATTCAGTGAGGCTGACAGGCTGGTGAGCACCGTGGATGGCCTGTCTCCATCTCCGCAGCTAGGATCACAAGCATGTGTCATCACTCCTGGCTTTTTAAAGATGTGGGTTCTCATGTTTTCACAGCAAACTCTTGAGCAATGGTGTCACTTCCCAATTCCCTCCTCAGACACATTGTTCCATGAGAAAATGTAAGCGGCCAGCAGCCAGAGAACCTGAGCACATCCGCTCCATCTCACATACCCAAACATCCGGCACAGTCACCATTTCTCTCAGAGCGCTGCTCTGTGTCTGTGCTCAACACAGTCCTCCATGTGGATGCTAAGGGAGTCTCCCAAACCACAGATCTGTGCAAAGCAGTGGCTCCCATCACTTCACAGAAGAACGTTCAAGGCTCTCGATGATGTCAATGTTTTTTTTCTTTTTTTTAAAGATTTATTTATTTATTTGTACAGTATCCTACCTGCAGGCCAGAAGAGGGCACCAGATCTCATGATAGATGGTTGCGAGCCACCATGTGGTTGCTGGGAATTGAACTCAGGACCTCTGGAAGAGCAGTCAGTGCTCTTAACCGCTGAGCCATCTCTCCAGCCCGATGTCAATGTTAGATGACATCAGCCCATCTGCCTTCAAGCCTCATCTCCATTATCCCCTCCTTTGTGTGCGCACACAGGTGCACGTGTGTGTGAGCACACACACGCACACACACACAATATACATATTACATACTCACCTCATCACATCATTCCCCCATAACCCAGACACAAGAGGCTATCCTAGCTCCATGTCTCTGTTAGTTCACTTCATTTAAAGTCTCTCCTCAACTTAAAAGGTTGCTGGCTTCTGAGTTGCACCTTAAAGGATGAATAGGAGTTTTCTGGTAGGAAGGCCCCTTTCCAGGGCTCTAATTAGCAAACTGACTTGTCAGTACTGAAGTGGTGGCAAAGTTCTTTCGGTGTCCATTTCCACCTCTCCCATTTAGGATGGGAGCTCCCAGCAGGAGGCATCTGACTTCCACCATCTCTCTAACCTCAGCACTCAGCACATGCCCAGTTCAGGACCACTGACTTCTCCGCTGTTCCCACTAGGGCAGAAATGAATTCTACCAGAATTGAGTTATATAGAAAAAAAGGGGGGGTAATAAAAGGAGTTGTGGCAGAGGTTTCACACACGGCAGTGACAAGAAAAGCTGTGTTCGAAATGTCTGGCCACAGAAGAATAACCTCTGGGAGTGCATGAAGGCTAAAGATTTCCAAGCCCCTATCTCCTACTTCCTGGTGGATCTGTGCTCTGCACTTTTTATATGCAGAGTCCACACCCACTGGGCAGGCCAGTCTCACCCAGTCCATACAGGCACACCCACTATCAACACTCACACTGCAATGACAATAACAACATAAGTGGATCGGTTTGTTCCCAGACTGTGACTCACATTTGTACTAAGGAAGCTAGCACTGGAGCCAAGGGGATACCTCCCACATGCCAGGATGGATGCTCTGTGTCAAGACTGGCGTGAAAACTCCAACCGCCTTCTCAGACCTCAAGGAGACAAGGTTGGTGTTTCAGGCAAGAATAACACAGGGCTTTTGTGTCTGGAACCCGTGAGAGGGACATGAGAAGGGGACGCTTAGGGAAACCAGGAGAATGGGGACTTGGGCATGAAGGAATGCAAGGTACATGGCAGGCTCACCTCCCAGAGGACAGAACCCAAGTGACTTTTATCCTGTTCTCTGTCTTATCTGCTGCTACTATAATACCTTATCAAGAAATGGTTCCTGGCAAGGCATGGCAGCACATGCATTTAATTCTTGCATCTGGAGGCAGAGGTAGATAGAGGTCTGTGAGTTCAAGGCCAACCTACGTAGTGAGTTCCAGAACAGTCAGTTCTACATAGAGAAACTCAGAGAGAGAGAAAGAGAGAGAGAGAGAGAGAGAGAGAGAGAGAGAGAGAGAGAGAGAGAGAGAGAGACTTTTTTCTTTTTTTTTTCTCTAGAGAAATTCCCAGGAACCCACAAGAATGACCCCAGCTGACTCTAATCAATAGAGGAAAGGGGGCCAGATCTTGACTTACCCTGTAGTCAGACTGATGTCAGACTGATGAATATCTTAAATATCACCATAGAACCTTCATCCAGCAACTGACGGAAATAGAGGCAGAGACCCGCATTGGTGCACTGGACTGAGCTCCCAAAGTCTAGTTGAAGAGTGAGAGAAATGAGAATACAAGCAAAGAGGTCAAGACCATGAAGGGTTCATCCACTGAAACAGTCTACCTGAGCTAATGGGAGCTCACCAACAACAGCCGGACTGGGAAGGAACAAGCATAGGACCAAACTAGTCCCTCTGACTGTGGTTGACAGTTGCATGGCTGGGGCAGACTGAGGGGCCACTGGCAGTGGCACCAGGATTTATTCCTACTGCATGTACTGGCTTTTTGGAAACCTATTCTCTTTGGATGAATATCTTCATCAGCCTAGATATAATAGGGAGGGCCTTGGACTTTCCTCAAAATAATGTGCCTTACCCTCTCTGAAGATTAGATGGGGGTAGATTAGAAGGGTGTGTGGAGGGAATGGGAAGAGTGGAGGGAGTGGGAACTTGGGTTGGTATGTATAATAAAATAAAAAGATAGTTTGCTTTCTTTTAAAAAAATAAATTAAGGGAAAAGGCTTTTAAAAAGAAAGCAAGGAAAAAGAAAGAAAAGAAAAAAGTGTTTCCTAGAATTTGGGGGAATTGGGGTTTGTTTGGGGTATGTGTGTATGTGGTGTATGTATGTGTCTGTGAACATGCATGGCTGAATGTGTCCATGTGTGCACGTGCAAGATCAGAGGGGGATGTTGGGTGTCCTGCACTTTACCACTCTCTGTCGTAGTCTCTTGAGACATGGTCTGCCACCAACCCTGAGTTCACCAACTTCTTACGTTAGGCTGTCTGGGCAGTGAGCTCCAGCAATCCTCCTGTCTCCATGCCCGGGGCACCAGAGTTACAGGTATGCATGGCCACATCTGGCTTTTATGAGAATGCAGGGTCAGAACTCAGGTCCTCAAGCTGGTGCAGCAAGTGCCTTACCCACTGAGCCATCTCTTCTGCCCCAGTATTTCCTAGGTTTAAAACAAGTAAATATTATTTAGATCCTGGAGCACATTAGAAAGGTAGAATGATAGATGACCAGTTCTAGGCCTGGACCACCCTGATGAGGGATTTGGACCTTATTCAACATGAAACCATCAAGAGTCTCCAGAGTCTAGGAGTACGCACAGGGAGTGGATGTCAGAGGCAGGGGACTGGCTGTTTTTGTGAGAAACCACCAGTTTCCCTTGCAGACTTAGGCTTCCTTTCTTCCATTATTCCAGCTGTGCTTCCAAGTGGGCATCAACCAGGCCTTGCATCGCTCAGGCAGAAGAGGCTCTCCTGCATTTCCCTGCCAATAAGGTTATTCTGGTGGGGACAAAGCACTGGGCTCTCTCCAGAGTGACACTGTGCTGGTGGGAGTCGGCCAAGCAGAGCCCAGTCTGATGCCTGCCTTTCCTGCACTTGAACAAGCCTGGTTCCACCATGGTGTGTGGTAATCACCCAGAATGGATCCAGCTTAGAACAGGAAGCCCAGTTTCGATGCATCCATTTGCTAGAAGGAACAGATCTACTTCTGGCTGCCCTGGGGCTGACTGGCAATCCAAAAGTCAAGTCTCCACTACCCACTCTGGTGATGCTGTTAGAACTAACTGATAAAAATATACTTTCTGTTTAAAATGAGTGCCTCGTCTCCCTTGCAGGAAACTGCACTCTTCTTACATCAAAATAGCTGGAACCTTAAGGTCATAATTTTTTAACAAGCTGATAGAAATCCAAAGGGAAATGCCTCCTGAAATATGCAAAAAGCATAACATCTTCACATGCAAAAACAAAACAAAACAAAACAGAAAAAAACCACAGCAGTCCATGTGAGCCTCACAGGCCTGCTCTCTAGAGCCCAGAAGCCTCCTTGCCCTTGGCAGCCAGGCCAGAAACACCCCCTATACTCACCATCTGGCCTTTTTGTCTGCAAAGCACAGGCTTGCTATCCTGGGCTGCCTGCCACCCTGACGACAGAGCCCTGACGACAGAGCTCAGGCACAAGAGATGGCTGCAGGCTGCACCTCCCTGCTGTGGTCCCAGATATGCAAATGCACACACAGGTGCACATGCACACGTGCACACAGACAGAACAAAACTTAGAGCCTCACCTACTCCCTGGCCTTGCCAAAGTGGGTAAAAGCTAGGCCTGCCCTGCATGTCAACTCTTCCCTAACACCTTCTTCTCCACACACCAGCCAAAGAGGGCAGATGTCAGGGGGAAGCGAGGGAGGGAGGAAACAGCTTAGGGCTGCCAGCAGGACTGGAGGGAGGAAGCAGAGCCCTAGGGAGGGCATCAGGCAGGTGGCAGAGGGGGCCTCATTTGCTGGGCCATCTGTCGGGAGCAAAGAGAAGACCCCTAGCTCCACAGCCCAGGCCCTCCCCTGCACAAACACTCACACACATCCCCACATGCAAATCCTGACACCAACTCAAGAACTTAGGAATATAGCCAAACACACAAGCATCCACACATAAATATCTACAACTGTATATACCAGTACACACACACACACACAGAGAGAGAGAGAGAGAGAGAGAGCGAGAGAGCGCCTCCAAGTGCAGATGCTGCCATCAACATACAAAACCACACATGAACACACATTCACTCATACATCCATGACCACAGTACCATATGAATGTACACACACATGGGTCCATAGCTACACAAATGCAGTCATTTATACTCATGTATACATGCAATGCTACAGCTATACAGATACATGCATACGCATATATACCTTCTCGCATTGATGCATATCCATTCATACACGTACATAAGAGCTAACCCAGGAACACTTAAGTCCCCAGTCACATACATTAATACCTTGGTACCCATGAGGCTGGTTCCATCCCTTCCCTCAGGACACTGAGATCTTAGATAAAGGGGTACAGTGTCTGCACCTAACCCACTTCACTCTATGTCCTCCTGGAAACTTCACATCCCCTCTGGGTACATGACACCTCACACAATGGCGTGCTGAGTGAACAATGGTCATGTTGCGTCATATAAGCGGGTACATGTGCAACTTCTGCTTCAACTCCATTCAACCAAGGATGACTCCACCCAGGCATGAAGAACTCACAGACCTAGAGGAGTGACCACTGTCTCACTCATGTCCCAAACAACCCACACAAGATCATGTCTCCCCTGTCTGGCCTCTCACCCCCACACTCTGCTGCCTGCCCCGTAGATGTCTCTGGCTGAGGTATTGCCAGTCTGTGACCACACACTTGAATCTCTCAGGTACACTTCGTTAATTCCAACCTCAGAGCGCTGCTCCTGAGTTTCTAACTCACCCAGCTGAGGTAAAGGTTTGGAAAGACTGAGAATCTCTTACGTTGTGCAACAGCTTGGCATTCATTCACATGCCCAGATCCATAACCTAAAGGGACTCAAAGCTGCCTAAGCCCAGAGCTGGAGAGACGATGGCTCCGCAGTTCAGAGCACTTGCTGCTCTGGTAGAGGACCAGGCAGAGGTTCTCAGCCTCTACATGGTGGCTCGCAACTACCTGTAACCCCAGTCCTAGGGCACCTGAAGTTTCCTCAGGCATTGTACACACATGGAGTACTTTTAGACCCACAGGCAAAACAGTCAAACCCATAAAATAAAAATCAATAATTTTATTCTTTAAATTACCTAAGCCCACTGGCCTGTTTATTCATCCTAACCTTGGGAAAAGCCATAGTGCCCACTACATATCATTTTGAAGAGAGACTGGGTGGGTCTTCTAACACACACAGCCACTGGGCCTCAACAGCAGGGTTGGTCACCATCCTCTCTATGGTTGACCCACTTGCCACAGAACACTCCCAAAGTGCACTCAGTCCAAGAGCATCATAATAAAATCTCTGTGACTCAGACACGCTCTGAGGCTCACGCAGTCAATCCCACTCTAAGCCCTGCTCCCCACAAAAAGGCCCCACCATGCAGGGTCAGGTAAAGAAAGTCCATGTAGTTTGCTGCCTTCTTTTTAGTTTCTATTATTTTGTGCAAATACCAGCAAAAACCTTTTACATGCCCAAAATTGTCCAGTGAGCTTCCACCGTGGTGCTCAGTATCTTAGCCCAGCAGAGGTTTCCAGACACCATGGAGGCAATCAGGAAGTAAATAAGAGGAAGCTGGAGATGTGCATAGAGCCACAGGGTCAGCCTCAGTGGAGGCCTCTACCTCACTTCCAGGGCTTTCTCCACCATCATATATCCAGCTCCAAGTCACCTGCCTCTGCTCTTTGGGTTCCCTTTATTTTAGACCCTCCTCACCACATGGCAGTCCTCCGTGGGACTTCAGATTGCCGCTCTTGTCACAAGAGCAAGGGTTGTCTGAGACCACGACTCAGTGGGCAGGAGGATAACAGCTGAGAAGTGGCTGGTCACAGAGCTGTTTGGAAGATGCTAGGGGTTGGAGAGGGCAGCATGAAGCACGCGGTGTGACTGGGCTGCTCAAAGCAGGCCGGTGACTAAAGCAGAGAGGAGACAGATTAGCCTTGGCAGCCACTGCCTAGCATGAGCCACTGCCTTGCTCTCCAATGAATTACCATGACGGGGATCGTGGTTTGGCCAGCTGGGAGCACTCTGACTGCCTGTGTGATCTCAGTTTCTCACCTTCTCTGAGCTAAGCTAGGGATAGCACCTTTCTCACTGGGACAGCATCTGGTCTGATGGGATACTTTCAAAACAATCACCTAGAATGGGACAAGTGCTAAGTAAGACACACCCCGGTGAAGCATGTCTGACTTAATCTTGTCAACAATGATCCATATTCCAAAGAAATATTCTAGATTGTTGTAAAATCTTATTGCAATTAACAGAGACAGGAATCATTAACCGGGCTCTATTGTTGATACCAAAAAGTGGGACTAAATTTCCACCGTTATGGGATGTTTCTATATGCGGCTATAAAGGAGGCAGCCCCTCCTCCCAAGGAGTTCATGTTCTCCTGGAGAAGAAAGAAAAGTCTAGAAATAAAAGCTATGTAAGGAAGGAAGACGAAAATAAATCAAATCCCTTAGCAAGTGAGGAGCCTGAGAGTCTGGGGAGCAAGATGACTTCACAGGAACGCATGGTCGAGCACCACAGGGTGCAAGGTGGGCTCCGGTGAGAACATGAGATCTGAGTCCTTCCTAGCCGTTAGTAGCAAGTTGGGAGCATTGCTCTTCAGTGTTATCTGAACCTCACAAACCAAATCAGACTCAATGAAAATGAAAAGACTTTGAGAATAGAGAAACACAATAAAGTAAGAAAACAGAACTCCCCCACCTATAAACACAGCAAAATACCACAACCCACACAGAAATGTTCCTCACAGAAGGCAAGCACACTTTATTCTCGTTTGCATAGAACTTACAAGAACAAGACAACGGGAGATGTGCCATGTTTCTAGAGTGGAGTTATGACTATGGGGGGGGGGGATGTTCCTTTTTTTCTAATTCAAGAAATCTTCTTTGGAAATAATGATTTTAAGTTTCATCTGGATAAAGGTAGACAAGAGACGCTGCAGAGAACAGAAGGAAGCAGCGTGGCTGTGAACGCTTCAGTATCCGTCTACAAAATTAAACCAGCAGTGTCAGGCAAGAACAAGGTCAACAAGGCAGAGGATACAGACAGCAAGAGATACAGGCGCCTGGGAGAACTAAGGATCAAGCACTGGACTGGACAACGGGATGGATGACTCAATAAACAGAGCTGGGAAACTGGGAAGCTGGATCCTGTGAAGACTCATCTCGCAGCCTTGCAGCAAACATCAAAACAAGGACGCGCCACTTTATATTCACCTGTGTCCTTTCTAAACTAGAGTGGAGAAACATACAACATAAAAATGGGTTCAAACTATGTACCTATTTGAAACTTGTAAAAATCAAACCTGTGTCCAAACAATGGTTGAAGTTGGATGGTGGGTACCAAGGTGAGGGATCATATACTATTCTCTCTGATTCTGTGTGCTTGAAGGTGTCAATAAAGAAATATAAGATGTCTTAGTTAAGTTTTCTATTGCTGCAATGAAACACCACAGCCAAAAAGCAAGGTGGGAAGGAAAGGGTTTATTTCACTCACAGTTCCATACAATAATTCATCATTAAAAGTGAGGGCAGGAACTCAAGCATGGCAGGAACCTGGAGGCAGGAACTGACACGGAGGCCATGGAGGGATGCTGCTTACTGGCTTACTCCTAATGACTTGTTCAGCCTGCTTTCTTCTAGAACCCAGGACCACCAGCCAAATAATGGCCCCACCCACAATGAGAGGGGCCCTCCTTCCTCAGTCACTAAAAAAAATGCCTTTCGGGTTTGCCTACAACTCAGCCTTGTGGAGGCATCTTCCTAACTGAGGTTCCCTCCTCTCAGACGATTTCACCTTGTGTCAAGTTGACATGACTTTGAAAACTCACGTAAGCCAAGCATGGTAGCACACCCCTGTACTCCCAACACTTTGGAGGCAGAGACCTGAGCAAACCAATGCGGGGGTGGAAGGGAGTAGGTGGGAGAATCAAATTTAAAAGACAAACAGCCGTGGGGAAAAATGCATCTTCTGGCACTATCGGCCTTGTACCTTCATCTTCAGATATGCAGAGCTCCTCTGAATGTCAGCACTCACCAGAGTATCAGTAGGTAGGAAGTGACAGTTTGTTGATGACCCCTTAACATCCTTTCCCTTCCTGGTGCCTCATGGCCTTTGCTCTCCATTCAAGGACCCACAATGGTGGAGGAATTGTCTAGTGGAGGAAGCTCATCCTATCCCTCCCTATCTGTTCTGAGGAATATCATGTGGCCTGGCTTCTCCACTCAGTGCATCCCACTTTCAATTCTGTAACTGGCCAAAGAAGAGACATGTGTCCAAGCAAGAACACATGATACACATCTGGGCTTCCAATGGGTAGTCAGAGACACATAGCCTCACGTTTTTCCCGCAGGACTTCTATGTAGCCCCTGGGAGAATGCTGGTCAGTGGTAGGAAGAGATTCTGGAAATAAAGGCAACAGCACTGAGAGGCAGAGTCAGGAAGTGAGAAAGAGAAAACAAGCTCTGAATTCAATTCCACTTAAAGCTGCTCTCTGTTAATAGCACTGAACAAAAAAAATTACCTTTTCTCCCCTGTGTCTGTTACTTGCATCAAAAGCCTCCAGATTACTCATTTTAGTAAGGGTTTCTGTTGCTGTGATAAAGCATCACAGCCAAAACCACCTGAAGAGCAAAGAGTTTATTTCGGTTTACAAGTCTTAGGTCACACTCCATCACTGAGGGAAGTCAGGGCAGGAACTCAAACAGAGGCCGTGGAGGAATGCTGGAGGAATGCTGCCTCCCGGCTTGCTCTTCATGGCTTACTCTGTCAGCTTTCTTATACCATCTGGACAACTTGCCCTGGTGTGGCACCGCCCACAGTGGCCTGGGCCCTCCCACCTCAATCACTAATCCAGGCACTGTCTCACAGACTTGCCTACAAGACAATCATGGAGGTATTTTCTCCATTAAGAGAGTCCCTCTCTCTAAATATGTTTAGGTTTGTGTCAAGCTGACATTAAGCCAACCCAAATGGATAAAGGGTCTCCGTGCTGCCTGCTAGTAAGGGACAAAGCATGGCTTTTGTACATGCCCATAAGAGGGTAAGGAAAGCTCAGGGAGCCTGGGGCTGGGTGTGATTTTTGTTCAGAGGTTGAGGAGGTCTCACTTGTTCTTACTTCTCTCACTTCTGTCTTCCCCACATGCTGACAGAGTGAGGGAATAGACTTGGAGACCATAGTCCCAACATGATGGGCTTCCCTCATCAGCAGGAGGTGTTCTGCCGAGGCAGATGATACCTGGGCCAAGTTCTCTAGGATCAGTTTGGAAGAGACCTAGAATCTATCATCGCAAGTGTCTACCTCCTGACTTAGATTGAAACAGGTCAGGGAGTCTCCTGGCAGAAGGCCACCCTAGTGGAGGAAGACAGCATGCATGGTGGGTGTCTTAATTACTGTTCTATTGCTGTGAAGAGACACCATGACCAACACAGTTCTCGTAAGAGGAAGCATTTAGTTGGGGGCCCACTTACAGTTTCAGAGGATTAGTTCATGTTCATCATGCCAGAAATCAGGCAGCTATGGTACTGGAATAGTAGCTGAGAGCTTTACGTCCTAATCTGAAGGCAGCAGGCAGAGAGAAAGAGATAGAGACAGAGACAGACAGAGAGAGACAGAGAGAGACAGAGAGATTGGGCTTGCCATGGACTTTTAAAACCTCAAAGCCCATGCCCAGAGACAGACCTCCTCCAACAACACCGCACCTCTTAATCCTTTCCAAATAGTTCTACTAACTGGGGAAACATATGAGCCTATTCTCATTCAAACCACCACAAGGCTAAGCCAAGGAAGTCAATCATATTAGCCACCAAGGTAGTGTTTTCCATTGTGCCAAGCCAAAAATGAGGCCTTCTCTGTACATACAGAGACAAGCAATGAAATCAAAATATCCTGCGGTGGCCTCCCATGTGTATACCCATGATGTAGAGTCCATGAGCAGGCGAAATCTCAGTCTTAGGAGAACTGGACCAGTGCAGTCTCAGATTGTACCCCTTCATGGACAGGCTGACAATCTGAGACAAAGGCCTGTCTTGGGGTGCTAAGATTCCCAATGCCCCACTTGTGACCTCCAAATCCTTGAATTCTGTCCATAAACAAATCTAGCCAAATTAGCTTCAAAGTAGCCCACTGTTCGGGTAGCTCTTCTTTATAAACACCATTATTCTGCTTCTCAGTTGTTTCCTGAGATAGGGTAGGATAGACAGATCCTACCCTAATATGCAGGGCCCTAAATTCAATCCAAAACACCAAAAAGAGCCAGGCAGTGGTGGTCCAGCACTAGGAAGGCAGAGGCAGGCAGATCTCTCTGAATTTGAGGCCAGCCTGGTCTACAGAACAAATTCTAGGACAGCCAGGGCTACACAGAAAAACCCTGCCTTGAAAAACTAAAAAAACAAACCAAACAGGAAAAAAAAAAACACCAAAAGAAACAAACAACATTACTACATTACTTCCTTATTTCATCAGGTTTTGGTTTTTTTTTTGCTTTTTTTCTAATTAGGCTTGGATAATATTTGATAGCAGCAATGGGAGAGTAAATTTTGCAAATGCAGATTAAACTACCTGATGGTAAGATGACCCTCCTTCAACTCTCTACCTACCCAAGAGCTAGAGGGCCAGCAGTCATCTGTAGGCACCTTGCCTCAGGGATCACCTACCTAAAGGCATCAAATTCTGAATTTTGTGTGTAGCCTTCCTTTATGCTTTTGCTCAGGGTTTTAATATACAAATTAATAACAAGAATGGAATCACTACTTATGGTTTCCTGCAATCTTATTTCAGTCAGTGTTATGTTTCTAGGATGCAGTCATGTTTTCTGGAAGACGAAGGCTGTTTTTTGTTTTAATTTTTGCTGTTCTTGGATAATTTCATGAAGGTATATAATATATTCTGGCCATTTCCCGTCCCCATTGCCAATTGTCCTGCTAAATTCCTTCTCTCCATCAAGTCCCTGTCCTATCTACACATTGTCTGTGTGGTTCCATCTGAAACCCCTGGGTTTCATTAGGGGTACCTGCATGAGTATTGCTTTAATTTCAGTTGCTAAGCATTGTCTTTTCTAGTTCATCTATCCGTTCAGTCCTCTGCAGGTGTTTGAGTGAGTGATGGTGGCTGTGTGGCCTTCTCAGCATGACATAATCACATCTGTACATCTCTCAGTAGTGCCCATACATGGGATACTTTCAGCTTACCACATCAAGGAGTGGCATTGCTGGGTCTGTGGACATTCAAATCTTTGATCTCTCAAGATAAGGCCTTTCTGTATCTCCACATTTTCTCTTAAACTGTGTGTAGCTAACCTGGTCTGGCAGTGGTGGTGCACACCTTTAATCCCAGCACTTGGGAGGCAGAGGAAGGTGGATCTCTGTGAGTTCGAGGCCAGCCTGGTCTGCAAAGCAAGACAGCCAGGACTGTTGCACAGAGAAAACCTGCCTTGAAAAACCAACAACAAAAACAGTAATAGCAAAATAAATAAATAAATAAATAAATAAATAAATAAATAAATGGCTACCTGTATACTACTCCCCATTATTATATCAAACATTAACAGCATGGACCCCTGCCCACGCCTGAAGTTTGCAGCATGCCTCCTTGCCATGTGGCTTTTATGGTCAGGTAAACAGAAAGAAAAGTAATAAATACCTAAGCAGAAACACTAGGAGGCATCCCCCAAGCTTCTGTCTTATTTTACTAAGTTAGGTCCTAAGGTGAACAACATGGAACAGAGTCACTGCCAGTAAAAATGAGAGCAGCCACAAGCAAGGAATGAATCTTTATCATCAGCAGCCATTGAGCTTGGGAGCCATTTGCTACTGCAACACAATAAAGCAGATATTTAACAGAGATTTATTGAGTGTCTTCAACTTGACAGATATCAAACTTATTTTAAGAGTGGCCAGGCTAGACAGGGCTCATGGCTTTGAGATACTAACACTTTGGCCAAGCAGCAGGTCCCAAAGACCCTGGAGATTTTGTAATATAAGCCCCAGAAACAAACTTGTCTCTTAGGACCCCCTCTGTCAGGAGTGAAACAGTTGATAAAGAAATAAGGGATTTTATTGATTTTGTTAAATCAAAAGTTCAGAAATGAAGCTTGAAGCAGGGGTGAGTCCAGGAGTTGCTCCTCTGTCTCTTGGCTTTGCTTTCCTCTGTGTTTATAACCACCCTCTGACAGCACTGTTCCTATGGGACACAGCAGTCGCCACGCATCAGGCGTTGCACAGGTCTAGAGCCTCCAAGTCCTATCAAAGTCTTGAGCCTGACTCTCAGAGCTACCGTGGGTCACAGGTACCCCCAAACAATCAGTGTACAGAGAGATAGCATAAACTGGATGACCTAATCCTAGGTCATGCATCATGATGGAGTCACTCCACAGAAACACCATAGGCAACAATCAGAGCACTCTGCCAAGAGGGGAAGTGGGTGCTGAGCAGACATGCCACAGTCTACAACAGCAGACTCAGGTCCCTGAGCAATGAACTCCAGACTCTGCCAAACCTCGCGCTCAGGGCACCACATCATTGGCTGACAGCAGTCACTGATAGTGTTTACACTATGAATGTGCAGGTACTTCAAACCAGGGTTGCAAAGGTCCCAGAGAACCAACGGTCACATATCCGCCAGCAAAAACATGGTGCAATTAGCTAAAGCTCCAGCATTCCCTCACATGACTGTCTCAGACACATCCCTGACTGACTGACTCCCGGTGAACTTCATCTTTTGCAACTGTCAAGTGAGAAAATTGGGTTCTTGCCTGCTGAAGTTGTATTCAGTCTCTGCCAGTTCGAGACTTTCAAAGGTGTGTTTATGTATGTGTGTATATATATACCAATGCGTGTGCATTCACGTCTAAATCTCTCTCTGTGTCAGAAACCCTAAGCACAGGCACCTGCTGTAAATGCCAGTGTGATCTGGTGGGCCGTACCTCCCCTCTCTTGGTCTATTAAATCATTCTCCCTCCAAAGGTACACATGTTGTGACATAAGGAGCAAACTGTTGACAGATGGTGGAGAAACTTCACAGGCCCATAATTGAGACTTATTTTCATACATTCGTGCCAGTTTGAAATCTAATTGCCAATAAAACAATACTGTGATACTGCCACATCTAATACCTCCACCACTCTCCAAAGTTACACTTGAATCTACTAGTAAACCCTAATCTCCCAGAGAAAAATATTCCACGCTCTCTGTCGGAAAAGCAGTGCTATAAATCCACACACAGTGGTTCGTTTTCAAATGTGAACCTCCTTTCCCCGGTCCCCGAAGAGCTCTTACTCAGCTAATGTTAGTGCCTGCCTGAGAGCAGTACATATTCTTTGTTTACTTGACAGAAGCACAGATGTGGCTGGGCGAGCCTGCGATGGGCTCTTTTGCAGAGAAATGCAGAGGGTTTCTCTGGGCCAACTTATCCGCCTCACATCTCTGGTTGTGTTTGGTGGCAGTAGTGGGAAGTTGGCCAGACACCCAGCACCGCCTGCAGAGGGAGGAACCCCAGACTTCTCTCCTTGATTCTTTGTTTTCACTCTTGATGAAAAGGTTTGTGGACAGATCGATCGGGATCAATCTGAACCTGTAAATAAAAAAGCAAGCTTTCAGTGGGATGAGGGAGTTCAGAGGCTGGGTTGGCTTGTGTGTACTGAAAAATGCCACCTGTCACCCCAAACCATAGCCTGCTAGAAACTAGCAATGGTTATCCTTCCCCAGGCAGACTCCTGTCCACATTACAAGGAAAGCGTTATTGGGGGTAGAGCCCAGAAATGCTGTCCTATAGGCCTTAAGTATATTCATTGCCTATATCATCTCTGGAAGCATCCTAGGCAGTAGCTTATTATTTTTCTGTTTTACAGATAATAAGCTAAAGTAAATCTTAAACGGGGCTAGAGACAGAAAGATTGTAAGAGCCAGAGGAAGAAGACATCTGCAGTGAAACAGGATTTCCCGGAAGGCACAGGGCCCTGGAACACATGAGCTCGCACAGCTGCGATTGCATGCATGAGACCTGCACAAGATGAAGCCAGCCAAATCCTAGGAGGGATGGGGAAAAGGCTCATGAAGACCACCTCTAGTTGAGAAGCTATTGACAATTGATGGCCACTGTAGGAGAGACAGTTTCCTTCAGGAATGTGGTCCCTGAGAGGCTTCCCATGCACATACAGACAGCAATAAATGGACTCAGTGGGTTGGAAAATAGAGCACATGAAGTTGAGGCAGAAAAGCAGTAGAGGTTATAAGAGGAGGAATTTGAGAGGAGAGAATCAGGGGGTAGATTTGATCAAAATATATTATATGAAATCCTTAAACAATAAAAAAGAAAATAAAACAAGAAAATATGTTTTCACTAATCACAACTGTCCTCATTTTTCTTATTGTTGTGATAAAATACTCTGACAAAGGCAATTTAAGGAAGAAATAGGCTCACAGCTCAAGAGAACAATCCATTATGGTGGAGAAGGAGGTCAAGACAGTAAGAGCTTCAAGTGTATGGTGGTAGCACAGCCGTGATCCAGAAGCAGAGAGTGATGGCTGCGTGCAGCTATTCAGCTCCCTTTTTCCACATACAGTCTAGGATCCCAGGCAGGGAATGGGGACGCCCATAGTGGACAGGTCTTCTGACCTCATCAGGATCATCCCTACAGGCATGCCCAGAGACCCAGCTCCCAGACGATTGTGGCTTCTCTTAAGCTGAGAACACTAATTTATTAGATAAACATTTTTCAGCAGACTATATTTCATTTGAATGACTGAAAATTCAGTGTCTGAACCGAGACATATGAAGCATATGTAAAGCATATACAGTATACACTGGCTTTCAAAAACTTAAAGAATGGTCACAGTGGGAGCCTGGGTAATGGACACCAAAATCCATATACTTGAGAGGAATTGGGTCTTGTGTTCTACAGCATAATGGGGTGACTACAGTTCATAGACATTTATTATCTAATTTATAAAGAACTAGGAGAGAGAATTTCAAAGTTTTTCCGTTGAAAGAAATGGTGTTACATAATATGAATATGCTAATTACCCTAATTTAGTGGTTATACAATGGACATGTGTCAAATTACACACTATAGCACATAAATATGTGCAATTATTCTACATTTATTTTAAAAGCACACATAGAGAGAAAATAATATCCCTCCGTAAGAATGTGTTTGTATTGACTATGTGTTTAAATTACAGTTTTGACAAGGTGGGTTATCTAAAATTTACTGCTGGCCACTAGAAAAATTTAAATCACATGTTTATTGCAATGCTATGATATTCTGAAATATGCATTTATTATTTGATCTTGTTTCCTAGCATATAATTGCTAAAATCTTTGGGAATGTCTGAAGTCTTTGGGGATTGTCAGCCCTATGCCCCAACCTCCACAAAGGGAAAAGGAAATTCAGATTAAGTTGGTCACCAATGGCCAGTGATACAGTCAACCATGCTTATGTAATAAAGTCTCCATAAGAACCCAGAAGGTCAGATCTCAGAGAACTTCCCAATAGGTTCCTGGAAGGTGACAAATGCATGGAAACAAACACACTTTCCTCAGACCTGGTCCTGCCCATCTCTCCGAGTTCATTTGCTATCACTCTACAAAATACCTGATGTTGATCTCTATAACAGAAAGGGATTTTCTCAGCTCACGATGACTAATAGTTCAAATAGCACCTTCCAGACCTATCCCTGGCTCCTGTAGCTTATGACATCATGATGGATAACATCGGAGAAAGAACATGGACCTGTGGGAGACCTCAAGATACAAAGAGTGGGCACAGCGGTATAAGTCATGGGGACTCCACCAAGTCGAACTTGCCTGATCCCAGTCTTCTCTGTATAGAATTCTCTAAAGTTAGAGCATAGGTAGAATGCATTCATGTCATAAAAGGAAATTTATTAGGTCGTTGGGTAATACAACAATGACTTTCTGCACTCTGGGGAGGCTAAGATCCTAATAGCTACCCATAAAGTTGGTTTGTACCAAGACTTCCAATCCAAGGGCTGGGAAGATTCTTAGAAAGTTGCCCGTCTTCAGCCCACATTGGACCCCAAAGATGCTGAAGTCTATTGTCAGCAACAATGACGGTAGCAGCAGCAACAGTAGCAGATATGAATACATTCAGCAAGAATGGAAGGCAGGCAATCAAGCAAGCAAGCACTTCTTTGACATGCATGTGGATCTCTTTACATCTGAGCCACTGCTATTAGAAAGAATTGGCCATTCCCTTTTTTCCACAACATATTTTTGTGAAATATTATTTTTTTATTATTTTATTAAACTATGTATTTCTCGCCACTCCCCTCCCATCCTCACCCCTCCCCTTCTCCCCTCTCCCATTATCCCCATGCTCCCAATTTACCCGGAAGATCTTGTCTTTTTCTACTTCTCATGTAGATTAGACACAACATAATATTTTTATTGGTTGTTTGAGAGTTTCATATAAGACACTCTGATTATTCACTTCCCAGTCTTCCCAGGTACACCCCCACCCTTGTGACCTCCCCCAAAGGAAAGAAGAAGAAAAGAAAAATAAATACCTGGCTTATGCTGCCACTAAAGGCGGCGATGGTATCCGTGGTCCACACTGTGGCTAGAGGCCGTGTGGATATCTGTGGTCTGGGTTCCCACTAGAGACCATGTTGATGTCCATTGTCTATGTTACCACTGAAAGTCATGTAGGCGTCTTTGGTCTGTGATGCTGCCTGAAGTCATGTTGGTATCCATGGCCCGTGATACAGCCAGGATGCATCATGGTCTGTACTGCCACTGGAAACCAGACTGAAGTCCACTGTCCACTCTGATGCTGGAGGCCATGCATATCTCTGTGGTCTGTGCTGTTTCCAGAAACTGTTGGACCTCATGAGGCCTGGGCATGAGACCCAGTGTAACTTCCTGAGCCTAACTTGAGTTGGCGTGAGGCCTAGTGTAATTTTCTGAGCCTAACTCGAGTTTGGAGACCTGTTTCTGGCTATGACTTCCACATAGGAAGTGACCCAGCACAACCCCACCTGGGCCTGCCTCTGCCCAGCCACCACTAACATGGTAGAATATCATTGGCCCTTGTTCCTTGTTCCACCTGGGCCCATCCCAGGCTTCCCACCACCTATCTCAACCTGTATAAGTTCCTGCCTGATGCAAGTAAACGAGATCCTGCTTTGACAGACCCCTGATTCAGTGTGTGTGTTTCTCCCAGGTTGCCAGTAGGGGAGGGGGGTTCCTGAGTCGTCAACACTCACCATCCCGCTCAGCCCCAGGGAAAGTCCAGCAGGTCCGGCTCTGCCCTCACCCTTTCTGCCACAGAACCCAGCAAGAGACCATGTGAAAGTCCGTGATCCTTGCTGTCGCTGACTCTAGGGGGCAAAGGAGCTTCTTTTGCAGTGGTATTGACTGCAGACTCACAGTTGAGAATGAGAGACATAAAAAGCTTCCGTGACAACCTCTCTCCCTCACCCTCACTCCTCCCTAACTCCCCCCCCTCAAAAAAAATGGAAAGGAAAGGAAACAGTCTAGACAAGAAGCCACTGGAGAGAACTCTCAAAATTTTGTGATAAGGACCCTGAAGTGTAGCTTTTCATAGTTGATGGCTTCTGGTGGGGGTGGGGAAGGACTCATTTTTCTTTAAGGGGCTGGCCACGGAGAATTTGACCATGCTCCAGTGAGTATATGACTCTTTTCTTTTTTTTTTAAACATAAAACTTTATCGATCCTTTGAGAATTTCACATCATGCACCCCAATCCCTCCCACCTCCCAGTCCCTCTGTATCCACCCCTCACTGCTGTAGCATCTCTCCAAAAGGAAAATTTAAAGAACAAAAATAATAAAAATAAAATACGTTAATTACAAAAACAACCCGCAAAAAAAGGCAAACAAAAAAGAAAGAAAGAAACACTTTGTTCCTCTGTCTTTCCCACCTGTCCATCACCTCTTCACCCATCTTAGAGGCATCCGAAGCTACAG
Source organism: Arvicola amphibius (assembly GCF_903992535.2). NCBI lineage: Eukaryota > Metazoa > Chordata > Mammalia > Rodentia > Cricetidae > Arvicola > Arvicola amphibius. The sequence goes on along the minus strand of NC_052058.2, from coordinate 29,771,003 downwards.
TGTGTCACACAGTATATCCTTTTGTCCAAACAGCTTCTCTTGCAAATGTTCATTGTGTAAAGAGTTGTTAGCCTGGTTTGAGGTCTCTGGTTTCTACTGCACCATAGACTCTCATGGAAACTCCTCTCACAGGTATCCTACTGTGGCCCCAAGTCATGGAGATCCTGTTCTACGGTTCTGCAGGACCAATCCCTTCATGTGCTCCAGCAGGTCATAGATGAGGCAGATGTGGGGTGGGCCCACTCAAAGCCCTGGTTGTGTGCCTGGGTAGTAGCTAAGTTGGTCAGTCCAGGGCCGCTTGAACCAGCCCCCTCGAGGAAGGGAGGGACAACTATCTCATGACGTGGTCATTACAGCAGTAAGTCATTAGGTCATTCGGGCTAGCTCTCCAATGTAAGGTGGAGCTAGCTCTCCCAGAGCCAGCAGAAGGTAGGGCTGGCTCAGCACAGACCTTGAATTTCAACACCCACGATTCACATGGGCCCCTATTGTGAGAAGGGCAATGGACATCAACACAGACCCCCAGTGTAGTAGGACCACAGACCCAGACATGGTCCTCAGCAGTAGCCTGGACCTGGATGTCACCATGGTCCTAAGTGGCATCTCAGGCCACTCAGATCAGTAGGGCACAGCAGCATCTCTCTCAGACACCAACATGGCTTCAGGTGTCAGTCCAGACTCCAGACATCTACATGGCCTTCAGTGGTAACAGGAGCCACAGACATCAACACAACCCTGGCTTGGTATAGCCATGAACCCAGACATGGCCCTTGGCAGCAGCCCAGGCCCAGATGCCACCATTGACCCAGGTGGCAATCAGGCCACCCACATCAACCCATTCCTCCTCATCTCCTTGGCCTCTTCAGATCATCTTCTCTCCACAGCGTGTGAACTGTTCTGTTCTCTCTCTCTCTCTCTCTCTCTCTCTCTCTCTCTCTCTCTCTCTCTCTCTCTCTCTCTCCCACTTCCCCACCATATATTCACAAATGGGTCTTCCCTTTTCAGCCAAACCTTCCTGGAGACATTCTCGGAGACCTGCCCAGAAGTGTATCTCTTAGTTGATTGCAGACCCAACTTCCCAAAGGCCCATATCTAAATACCACAACCAGGTTAAGCTTCTAGTTTCAACCTGCATTTCAGAGGACACACACCATATCCCACAGTCTCTTCATCTGGCCTTCTTTAGTGTCCCTTCTGTTTCTTTAATAATAAACCAGAAAAAGTATGTAAATGCTTCCCTAATATATGGTTCGAATGAGAATGGCTCATTATGTTTGAACACTTAGTCCCCAGTTGACCAACGTGTTTGGGAAGGATTAAGAGGTGTGGCTTTGTTTGAGGAGATGTGTCACCAGAGGTGGACCTTGAGGTTTCCAAAGTCACCATGCCTAGTTAGCTTTTTCTCTATTCTCTCTCCTCTCTCTCTCTCTCTCTCTCTCTCTCTCTCTCTCTCTCTCTCTCTGTTTCTCTGTCTCTCTCTGTGTCCCTTTTTCTCTGTGTCTCCCTCTATCTCTATCTTTCTGTTGCTATCTATCTACCTATCTTCATCATCATCTATCCATCTATCATCTATCTTCTATTTATCTGTCATCTATCTGTCATCTATCTCTCTCTATCTACCATCTACCTATCTATCATCATATATCATCTATATGTGTATATATATATATATATATCATCTATTATCATATATCATCTATATATATAGTATATCATCTCTATCTATCATCTATCTATCTATCATCATATATCATCTATATATATATCATCTCTATCTATCATCTATCTATCCATCTACCTATCTAACTGCTTCTCTCTCTCCCCCTTTCCCTCTCTGCCTTCCTCCTGCTTGTGGATCAGGATATACGCTCTCAGCTACTGCTCAAGCATTATATCTGCCTGTCTGCTCCCATGCTCCCTGCAACGATGGTCATGGACTCCATTACTCTGGAACTGTAAATTTCAATCAATTCTTTCTTTTGTAAGTTACCTTGGTCATGGTGTTTTGCCACCATAATAGAAAAGTAACTAAGACACCTGGGTCAATGAACCACTCCAGCCAGTTGAACCTAAGGATGTGGGAACCCTTCATAGCTGCTCAACCAGAAGCCCAGGGAAGATAATCATGTGTCAGTGACTGGTGTAGGAAGATAGGCAGTCTTGAGAACTGAGGTACCCACCTGGGAGTTCTGATGCTATTTCCAGACAGCTAGAATCACGTATTTCCATATTAGCTCTAATCTAATTGAAGGACAGCTGTCTGGTGTTCCCTACAGGATCTGTTGTTTGCTTGATGAGAAACCACACACACTACCCGTGTTCATGGATTGCTGAGTGATAATACAGGAGAATGGGGTCTGTGCCTCCTGTGTCCTCGGGTGTATGGATAGATACAACTTAATTTATATTTCTCTCAAACAGCCTGGATCTAGATCATGTAGTCTGCTACCTTTTTATTTTGGCTGAGTACCAACTTACTTACATCCAAATGGACACAGTTTAAGTTGTTGGGTCTGCATGAATCTGGAGGGTAACTACATCCCAGCAATCCCTCTGTGGTTTTTGAAGGATCTGACATCCATCCAGGAGTCCCCTAACCTCCACAAGTATCATCTGGAGACTATTTTAAACATTACCATTGTGACAGCGATACAATTTCCCCTTTCCAACTTGTCCGGTTCTTCTAGCCCATTGTCCTGCCAGTCAGGATCTCCGTGTATCTTGATCCACCATAGTCCTCTCAACCTTACAGCTTCTTCACATTCAGCCAGCTTCCCTCAGAGTCTCTAAAGAAGAAAATTAGGTGGCCCACACCTAGCACTTCTCTCTGGTGTCTGGATTATACATCCAGAAATACAGCAGCCATGCACCAGCACTCTGGGTCTCGTCAGTTCCAGCTCCCTAAATCCACTCCTCTGTCTCTCGCTCAAACATGCTCATCCATACTTTAGCGGAAATATCATTGCAAGTGGAATTTATTTCCAAAGGACACAACCGTGACTGGTGCGAGAACACAGCCCCCCGGGAAATGGATAACAATGTGTTTATATCAGAGGACAGTAAGCAAGCACTTGCGTGCTGACTAAAATATGAATTTGTTAAAACAGAGTATATGCCCACCTACTGGAATGGCCTGCATACACTCTTTAATGATGTTATAGAAAAGTACATAATGACTTGGAAAATTGCTCCTAATATATATTTAAGTGCTAAAAGCATATTACAGAACAGTACGTGAAAAACGATGCTATTTTTGGAGTATTTATTTATATATCTTGGAGAAAGGCTGCAAAAACACTCATTGGAATGATCGACATGGTATGGTTTATAAACAAATACACCTTTCAGCATGCAGACACATTCTCCTTATTTTGTCTTCTGTGCTGTGCACTGAATCCAAAGCCTTACACTTGCAAGGCAAGCACTCCATCAAATGAGCTAAATCCTTAACCTCACTTTCCACCTCCCCTCAGCGGCCACTCCATTCCTCTTCTCCCCTTTTCAACAAAGCTGCGTGAAAGAAGAGCTCGGGGGGTGTGTTCAATGAATGATACCAATTATTGGTAGTCATGACAATTTTTAGATATGGCATGACAATTATCTCCAGTAGGGCTCATAGTCAATGTTAGGAATACCCAGAATTCTGCCACTATACATCCCATTCTCCAGGAGATTAAGAGGGAAAAGTGGAGATGTCAGAAGCAGCTCAGCTCCTGGATCTCCTGATTCCAAGAGGAAACCTATAGAATGTATTGGATGGAACGCCAGTGATCCAACCCAGAACACAGCTACAAACAGCAGCACTCATGCCCCTCACCAAAGAATGAATATAAAACCTTAACTAACCATGTGTGTAAGTTACAGACTCATCAGTGACATTTTGTATTTTCCAAGCACCTGACTTCATGGATGTCTTTCCATCAGACATCTGCATTTCAGCCCTGACTAGACACTTACTAGCAATGTGACCTTGGGGAAATTGTCCAGTCTCCCTGATTTTCCCTCCTCCGTCATCAGTAGAGACTAACAGAGACAGCTAATGCATGGTATTAGGAGACTAAGTGCCTAGCGCAGGTCTGAGAATGGGCACTGATTAAAAGTTACAGATCAAAAAGAACTGCAATGGCAGAAGTAGCATTCCATGAGGCCAGATGCAGCATTGGACAGCTGGTGACTGACCCATGCGCTCAGGGGTACAGGGACTTTTCAGACTCCTGAATTCATATCATTTCATATCATATCATACCTCAGTTCATTGTGCTTTTGACTGGACCTTGTTTCTTAGCTTGAATTTCCTGTTTTGATTCCTTTGCAGCACTGTGTCTGTGCTTTGTTAGAGCCATAATTCAAAAATTAATCCTGAAACTAGCTAATTACAAAGCCGTTCTCACTTATCCTAGCCACAAGGACATGGCAAGCTTGATCTTAATCTGGTCTCATTGAAATAAAAACCTTCAAAATAAATACAATATCATTATTTTTCCTAAAAGTTTACAATGATTCCTTTATATCATGAATACTCCATTAATGACTAATATTGGTACTAGCAGGTTCCAGTCCTGGATTCCTAGGGATAGGGTTCTCCTAATCTCCTGCTGAATCTCAGAGAACCTCATCCCATGGGCTATAATCCTTGCCAAAACATTCAGATGACATAGCCCTCCACCCCTCTCTGATCCTCCATCAGTGCATTCTCTTGGGCATAGCATCTTACAAGGGGTTTTCTCTCATGCAGGAGTTCCATACCACCCCCTGCTTGGTGGAGCACCTGTGTAGAAGCTATGCCTCTAACTTCACACTTCCTAAACTTGACACTGAGCACCAGGTTTTCTCTCTGCACATTTTCTCTATCCTGGTCACCCAGCAGCATCCTGAAGTCAGCTGTCCTCACTTGTCACCTCAGTCACCTTCCTTGTCACCTCCCACATATGCATATGGGTATAGAATTCTGACCTCTGTCCACTGACCACCTCTTCCAAGTTCCCTCTCATCATCCATCCTTCCCTAGCTTCATCCTTGACATAACATTGTCATTCAACCATCTCGTTGTCATCAAGTCCCCCAGAAAACTGTCCTCAGAGTTACTTGGGTCTGTATAGGGTTTGGCTTGTCTTCTTTCAGGCTCCAAGCACAACTGAGGGAGTGGCAGCCCAACCGTGTATTAACTTTTCCTGGGCAGATGTAAACAAATATCTCCTTACTCCAGAGTGCTAGTGTTGTTAGGTATGGTGATTCATACCTTTAATCTCAGTATTTGGGAAGTAGACGAAGGATTTCTGTGACTTCAAGGTCATATTGGACTACACAGCACATCCCAAGAATGCTAGTGACAGAACAAAGTCAATCTGTCCAAGACAAGTGAACCAGTGAGTTCACTGGGTTCACTTACAAGAACATAGGTGAGGAGTTAATTAGAGGAGCCTAGGTGATTCAGAATAGCTGCAGCACTAAAAAGCCTAACCCAGCATGAAGAATTACTTTCCTATAGCTGTAGAGATTAACCTAACATCCCTGGAAAGCGCATGAAGCTGGAGCAGAATTACATTCAACTAGAATGGAAGGGAATGAGGGGCTGGAATCTCATGTAAGAGTACAATGATCCCACAGGACCTGCCTACACCTGGAGGAAAAGGTGTGCAGAAATGGAAAAATCTGAATAAGCAAACAGGAATATAGATGCAAGTATAAACAACAGAATACAAGAGATGGAAGAGAGAATCTCAGGAGTTGAAGATACAATAGAGAAAGTAGATTCATCAGTCAAAAAATACTAAATCCAACAAATTCTTAAAATAAAACATTCAGAAAATCTGGGACACCACAAAAAAAAACTAAAAATAATAAGTATAGAAAAACGAAAAGAATTCTAGCTCAAAGGTACAGAAAATTTATTTAATAAAATCATAGAAGAAATTTTAACAACCTAAATAAGGATATGCCTATGAAGGTATAAGAAACTTATAAAACACGAAAAAATTGGACCAAAAAATGTTTCCTCACCACATAATAATCAAAACACTAAACATATGGAATAAAGAAAGAATATAAGAGCTGAAATGGAAAAAAAGGACTAGTAAAATATAAAGTCAGACTTATTGCAATTATACCCAAATTCTCAATGGAAACTCTGCAAGCCACAAGGTCCTGAACAGACATTCTTCAGACACTAAGAAACCACAGATGCCAGTCCAGACTACCATACCCAACAAAACTCTCAATCACCATACATGGAGAAAACAAGACATTCCATGACAAAACCAGATTTAAATAATACCTATCTACAAATCCAGCCCTACAGAAAATTCCAGAAGGAAAACTCCAACCTAAGGAAGTTAGTTGCAACCACAAAAATACAGCAAACCTCAAAGAAGGGAAACACACAAACACTACTGCCACCACCAATAAAACCAAAAATAATAGGAATTAACAATCACTGGTCATTAATATCTCTTAATATCAATGAACTCAATTCGTTTCTAAAATGAAACAGGCTAATAGGATGGGTACGAAAACAGGACCCATTCTTCTCCTGCATACAAAAAACACACCTCAACCTCAAAGACAGATATTACCTCAGAGTAAAGGGTTGAGAAAAGACTTTCCAGTCAAAGGGACCTAAGAAACAAGTTGATGTAGCTATCTTAATATCTAACAAAACAGACTTCAAATAAAATCAATCAAAAGAAATGGAAAAAGACATTTCATATTCATCACAGGAAAAATCCATCAAGATAAAGTCTCAATTCTGAACATCTATGCCCGAATAAAAAGGCACTCACATTTGTGAAAGAAACATTACTAAAGTTAAATCACACATCAAACCCTACACACTAATAGTGGGAGACTTCAAAAACCCAACCTAACCAATGGGCGGGTCTGTCAGACAGAAACCTAACAGAGAAATGAGGGAACTGACAGACGTCACGACTCAAATGGATTTAACAGACATCTATAAGACATTCCACCCAAACACAAAAAGTATACCTTCTTCTCAGTACCTCATGGAACCTTCTCTAAAACTGACTACATGTTGGGCCTAATGAGGCTCGGGCGTGAGGTCCAGTGTAACTTCCTGAGCCTAACTTGAGTTTGGTGAGGAATGACTAGGCACAGCCTGACCTAGGCTCACCTCTGCCTACCCACCACTGACTTGGCAAGATACTATTGGCCCTTATTCCTTACTCTATCTCACCTCATCCCAAGACTCCCACCCCCAACCTCAGCCTCACATAAGTTCCTGTCTGATGCAATAAAAAGAGATTCTGCTCCAACAGACACCTGACTCAGTGTGGGTTTCTCCCTGGTGACCAGGGGGAAGGTCTGGGTCATTGACACTACCATCCTGCTCAGCCCCAAGGAGAGACCGGCAGGACTGGCTCTGCCTTAGCCTTATCTGCTGGAGAACTCAGCAACTACATACTAGGTTATTGTAAGAGGCTGTTAGTGTGTTCCCGGCCACCCAGATTCCTGAAATAACCACACAGAAACTGTATTAATTAAATCACTGCTTGGCTTATTAGCTCTAACATCTTATTGGCTAGCTTTTACATCTTAATTTAACCCATTTCCATTACTTTATATTTTACCATGAGGCTGGTGGCCTACCGGCAAGGTTCTGGCATGTCTGTCTCTGGTGGAAGCTCTATGGCTTCTCCCTGACTCCACCTACTTCCTCCCAGCATTCAGTTGTTTTCTCCTACCTAGCTCTGTTCTACCCAATCAGGCTAGCCAGTTTTCTTTATTCATTAATGGTAATAATAGCATGCAGAGGGAATCTTACATCGCCTCCCTTTTTTTGTTTAAATAAAATGGAAGGTTTTAACTTTAGCATAGAAAAATTACATATAACAAAACAGGTATCAAGCAAAAATTATAGTTACAGTATTTATATCTACTTTATCTTTTACCATAACTAAGGAAAACTATAACTATCAATTCCTCAACTCCATCAAAGACTCCAGAAGGATACAATATTACCTAAGTAAACAAGAAGTGCATTGTAAGAAACTTCCAAAACTCTAAAATTGACAGACATCTCGTTACCTGGACAGTCACCCAAAGTTCTTTTGTACCATTGGGGCATCCATCTTCATCCTACAGCCACATAGTATCCAGCAGACAGTTCCATGAAGCAGGAAATTTCAAAGACAGTTCTATCTATATTGGCAGTTTATCAGTCACATTTTTCTGTGTCCTGCAGAATGTCTGGCAGACTCTTTCATGAAGCAGGAACCCTGAAAGACAGTCTCACCTTTAGGCAAATTCAGTCATTTCTCTGTGGGTCCTAAATGTCCAGTTCATTAATCAGTTCAGGCAAGAGCAGTTTTTTACCCAAATGGCTAACAAACTCCATGAGGAGCCTCTTTGATACCCATCTTCCTCTTGAAGTAATTGGTGCTGCCAGGAGCAGATGTGTCTCACTCTCATGAAAACTCCAAACTTCTTAAAACATTTAAATGCCATATTCCATAGCTCTTTGAAAGGTTTGAAGATTACCTATCTAATTGAAATATCATTTATATATCTAGTAAACCTAAATAACATGACTAGAATCAAGATCAGAAATACATATACACAGTATAAATTTGTATCAATAAGCCAAGATCCATACCAATGCAAATCTCTATAGCATATCCCCTTTTAAATGTAAACAAACATTTATAAAAATCATTTAGGGGAGCTGGAGAGATGGCTCAGAGATAAGAGCACTAGCTGCTCTTCCAGAGGATCTAAGCTCAATTCCCAGCACCCACATGGTGGCTCACATCCATCTATAATGTGGTTTGGTGCCCTCTTCTGGCTTGTAGGTATATATGCTAGAATACTGTATACATAATAAATAAATAAATAAATAAATCTTTTTTTAAACTCACTTAGGGAATTTGGGTGTAGTTCTCTCTAAACTGTTTCCTGCTTTTTGCTGGGCAAAGTAATTTTTGGGGGGTGTTCATGGCAACCTTTCATGGGGTCTTTGTCCATCAAATCACACATTAGTCTTGAAGGATTCCACAGGTTCTCATCCGCTGTGAAAACAAAAGCAACGTATCCTTAGACCCATATTTTAAAGTCAAGAAATCTTTAGGACGTAGATGTTGGTTTAGCTTAGCAGCCTGTACAATGAAATGTCTCTCTGTACTTAGCTCATTTACAGTCAAAAAATTCAAAGGCTCTGTAATTTTTCCATCTTTACATGGCTTATTTTTCTTTACTCCCTTTAATCTATGACTGTCTGTATTCTGTCTCTTTAAAGACTTTAAAAAAAAAAAAAAACGCTTAGTAGGTGAAAGCAAGCAAAGCCGGTGGAAGTGGGAGACTTCTGGGCTGTGGACCGTGTAGGTCTTTAAAGCCAGTCCACTAAGTAGGTGTGGAGTTGGGCACCAGATGAAGATGGACGCTAAAAAGAAATCCCATGCTAACTCAGAATTGAGTATAATAAAGGGTTATTTATTTAGGGATAGACTCACAGATCACAGTCCTCTGCTCAAACAGGGAACAGCAACCGAATCCCACAGCCAGAAGTGAGAAAACAACCTCACACTTTACATCAGCATTTATAACATAAGAGGCCACACCCTAGTGGGTGGGTAACTTAAAGACCACTGGCTGTAGGAATTCCTACAGCCACAGATAACAAAGCAAACCTCAACAGATGCAAAAAAAATGGACTAACCTCCTGTATTCTATTAGATCACCATGGCTTAAAGTTAGAATTCAATCACACTAACTGCAGAAAGCCTACAAACTCATGAAAACTGAACAATTCTCAACTGAATCATCACCGGCTCAAGGAAGAAATAAAGAAATTAAAGATTTCCTAGAATTCAATGGAAATGAAAGCACAATGTACCCAAACTTATGGGACACTATGAAAGCAGGGTTAAGAGGAAAGTTCATAACACTAAGTGCCTACCTAAAGAACATGGAGAAAGCCTGCACTAGCGATTTAACAGCACATCTTGAAAGCTCCAGAGCAAAAAGAAGCAAACTTACCCAGGAGGAGTAGGAAATAATCAAATTGAGGGCTGAAATCAATAAAATATAAACAAAGAATAATACAAAGAATCAATGAAACAAAGAGTTTGTTCTTTGAGAAAATCAACAAGATAGACAAACTAACCTAAAAGCAGATAGAGAATGTTCAAATAAACAAAATCAAAAATGAAAAGGAGGATATAACAACAGACACTGAGGAAATTCAGAAAATCATATTGGGTCATACTTGAAAACCTGTACTTCGCAAAATTGGAAAATCTAAAAGAAATGGACAATTTTCTGCATAGAACATACCAAAATTGAATCAAGAACAAATAAACAATTTAAATGGAACAATAACCACTAAGGAAATAGAAGCAAGCATCAAAAGTCTCCTAACAAAAAAAAAAGCCCAGAGCAAGATGGTTTCAGCACAGAATTCTACCAGAGTTTCAAAAAAGAACTAAACCAATACTCCTCAAATTGTTCCACACAATAGAAACAGAAGGAACATTGCCATTTTTTTACAAAGCTATAGTTACCCTGATACCCAACCACATAAAAACACAACTTAGAAAGAGAATTAAAGATCAATCTCCCTCATGAACACTGATATAAAAATACTCAATAAAATACTGGAAAACCGAATCCAATAACACATCAAAATATCATCCACCGTGATCAAGTAAGTTTCATCCCAGAGAGGCAGATATAGATGGTTCAACATAAGAAAATTCATTAACGTAATCCACCATATAAATAAACTAAAAGAAAAAACACATGATCATCTCATTAGATGCTTAAAAAGCATTCAACACAATCCAACACCCTTTCATGATAAACGTCTAGGAGAAATTAGATCTACAAAGAACATACCTAAATATAACAAAGGCAATATATTGCAAACTAACAGCCAACATCAAACTAAATGTAGAGAAATTGGAAGCAAGTTCACTAAAATCAGGAACAAGATAAGACTGTTTACTCTCTCCATAGCTATTCAGTACAGTACTTGAAGTTCTAGCTAGAGCAATAAGACAACAGAAGGAGATCAAATGGATTCAAATTGGAAAAGAAGAAGTCAAACTTTCACTATTTGCATATGATATGATAGTATACATAAGCAACCCAAAAAACTCTACCATGGAATCCCTACAGCTAATAAAAGGCTTCAGTAATATGATGGGATACAAGATTAACTCAAAAAAAATCAGTCACCCTCCTATATACCAATAATAAATGGGCTGAGGAAGAAATCAGAGAAAAATAACCAGTTATGATAGCTACAAGTAACATAAAGTATCTTGGGGTAACTCTAATCAAACAAGTGAAAGACCTGTATGATAAGAACTTTAAGTCACTAAAAAAATAAATAAATAAATTCAAGAAGATTTCAGAAAATGGAAATATCTCCCATACTCTTGGATGGGCAGGATCGGCGTAGTAAAAATGGCAGTCTTACCAAAAGCAATCTACAGATTCAGTGCAATCCCTATCAAAATCCCAACTCAGTTCTTCACAGACCTCAAAAGAACAATACTCAGCTTCACATGGAAAAATAAAAAACCCAGGATATCCAAAAGAGTACTGTACAATAAAGGAATTTCTGGAGGCATCACCATCCCTGACTTCAAGCTCTACTATAGAGCTACAGTAATAAAAACAGCTTCGTATGGCCATAAAAACAGATATTTTATTAATGGAATCAAATTGAAGACCCTGATATTAATCCACACACCTATGGACACCTGATTTTTGACAAAGAAGCCAAAATTGCACAATTGAGAAAAGAATGCATTTTCAAGAAATGCTGCTGACATAACTGGATAGTGATGTACAGAAGAACACAAATAGATCCATATCTATCCCCATGCACAAAACTCAAGTCCAAATGGATCAAACAACTCTACATAAATCCAGTAACACTGAACCTGATAGAAGAAAAAAATGGGAAGTAGTCTTGAATGCATAGCACAGGAGATCACTTCCTAAATATAACACATAACTCACGGACTCTAAACTGACAGCTGGGGATCCTGCATGAGACTGAACTAAGCCCTACAAATATGGGTGACAGTTATGTGGCTTGATATGTTGACCCCCCCCCCAGCTGTGGGACCAGGACTTATCCTGGATACTTGACACAGCAGGGAGGGGCTTGGTCCTGCCTCAACTTGGTGTAGTAGACTTTGTTGTCTCCCAAAGTAAGCCCTTACCTCATTTGAGGAGTGGATGGAGGGTGAGATGGGGGGAGGTTGGGTAGTGGGAGAAGGGAAGGGAGGGGGAACTGGGGCTAGTATGTAAAGTTAATAAATTTTAAAAATAAGAAGAAGGGTACAATGACTCCTGCCTCCTTTTATGAGAAATGTCAGCGGGCCTGATCTTGAGGGTCTCCTTCAGGGAACCACAATCATTAAGATGGTAATAGCCACTATGCTAAAGACATTAATTTAGTTTCTCAAAGACATACTATTGTTAATTGGTAGACCAGAAACTTCATCTAGGTCCACCCACATCCAGGTTGCTACTGTTCACTTAGTTGTATAAGCAATGTCATTTGTTATGAGATGACAGAGATGACTGAAGCTATTGCCTTTGCCTCCTGGGAGTTCACCGTTTTAATTGGAGCCAAGATAAACAAGATAGTCTGTTTCTAAAAAAGATTTAAATCTCAAAAAAAAAGCAACAGCAGGAGACAAGTGAGGTATATGTCTCTCTTTTTATCCTTATTGTACCATAAAGGGAATCAAAGTCATAGACACATTAAATATTTTCCCAAGGCTTCATGGGTAACAAGTGATGGAACCAGCATGCAAATCCAGGTGGTCTGAACTTGGAGTCTGTGTTCCTAACTAATACTCTCCTTCTTCCCTGCATTGGTCCTTAAGCAGTTCTCACGCCTGCTCTAGAGTTGTTGCCCTGTTTCATATGGACTCAGCTGTATCTACAGTCCTTTCCAGGGTAGGGAAGCAGAGTACCAAGTGTGAATTTGTAGCCCTTAGGGTGAATGAGTTTTCTCATTCCCAGGGCTGATAAGATACCCTACAGTGGCAGTGAAGAGAATCCAAACATAAAGAGAGCAATGTTGAAACATCAGTAGAAGACAATTTGACATCTTTCTGGAATACACTGACAAGAAATTGGCAAGTTAGTGGAAGAAGAGACAGCCCGGACTAGGTGGTGGTGGCACACATCGTTAATCCCAGCATTCAGAAGGCAGAGGAAGGAGGATCTTTGTGAGTTTGTGGCCAGCCTGGTCTACAGAGTGAGTTCCAGAATATCCAGGGATGTTACACAGGAGAAACCCTGTCTCGAAAAACCAAAGGAAAAAGGGGAAAAAAGAGAAAGAGAGAACAAGCCCAGAGCCATATGATAGGTTCAACCAATAGAGATGTTCAAGCTACCATGGAAAGCTTGAGACTCAAGGTTACCTGGTGTGGGAAGTCCTTCTGTATACGTGTTGCTTTCCTTGGTTAGCAAATAAAGATTCCTTGGCCTGTGATAGGACAGAGTAGAGGTAGGCAAAGAAAACTAAAATGTTGGGAGAAAGAAGGTGGAGTCAGTAAGATGCCAGGTAGCCGCCAGAGGAAAAAGACGCGAGCTGCCAGCTGGAACCTTGTTGGTAAAATATAAAATAATGGAAATGGGTTAATTCTAGATGTAAGAGCTAGCTAGCAGTACACTTAAGCTACTGGCCAAACAGTATTGTAAATAACATAGTTTCTGAGTGATTGTTTCATGGTCTGGGCAGCCAGGAACAAACGAGCGGCCTCCCCCAACAGTTACCCTTAAGGAGGAGGGAAGGCAGAATGAGGAAAGAAAAGATAGGAGTAAACTCAAAGGTTTTTAGAAAGAGCATCACTCTTCCCTCTCCAACTACTATACCCTACACCACAATATGGGCCATCCAAGGAAAAGGAAGGATGTACCCTCTGGAAGTGGAACGGACTACTTGGGAAGCTCTCTCCAGGCAGCAGTATCCCTCTGCCCAGCCACCACAGGTATCTCCCCTACAAGCCCACTGCCCTCAGAGCTTCAAATTCACTTTCTTATACAAATAGACAACTGTGCATCAAAAGACATTTGAGGCAAGCCTTCACCATGAAAGCAGGAGACCAAGGACTACAGGAAGATACAGCTTGGTGATGAGGAGCACTTATTGCTCTTGCAGAAAACCAGAGTTTTGTTCCCAGCACCCGCATTTAGTGACTCACACCCACCTGCAATTCCAGATCCAAAAAAAAAAAATGTGATTCCCTTTTCTATTCTCTGCAGGAATCTGAGCTTATCCACCACACATACAGGCACACAAAGAGGAAAATAAAGGGGCTGGAAAGGCAGTTCACGAGGTAAGAACACTGGCTATTCTTCCAGAAGACCTGGGTTTGATTCCTAGCACCAACATGGTGGCTCACAACTTGTCTGTAACTCCACTTCCAGGGAATGCAACACCTCTGCAGGCCCCTGCACACACTCACACACACACATGGTACACACACATAAACTTGAGTTCACAAATATAAACATTTTTAAATGAAAATAACTATTTTTAAAACAGATCCTTAGAGAGGCATTTTTAAAGAGGCATCCCCATCAGGCAGTTAAAAGGGTAAAAGGAGGTAAGTTTTATTTAAAACTATCCCAGTGTAACATAGTACAGAATTGGGCTCCATTCCGAAGAGAGCAGGACCAAGAAGGAATTTAGCAAAGGATCAAGACACCAGTAGATGGATGCTTTCTAAAGGTAGACTTCAAGCCCAGGGAGAATTCTGCTTAGCACACCTTAACAAGAGTTTTGCTGAAGGTCAACCAGGTAATCAGATACCACAAGTTGGTGTCTTGACTACTGTTCTAGATGGTTGTGAACCACAATGTGATTGCTGGGAATTGAACTCATGACCTCTGAAAGAGCATGCAGTGCTCTTAACCTCTGAGCCATCTCTCTAGCCCCTCAGCTACTGTTCTATTGACGTGAAGAAGCACCAAGACCAAGGCAACTCTTACAAAAGGAAGCATTTAATCGGGGGCTTACTTCCAGTTTTAGAGGGTTAGCACATGATCATGGCAGGAAGCAGACAGGCATGGCTCTAAAGCAGTAGCTGAGAGCTTTGCATCCTGATCTGCAGGAAGCAGGCAGAAAGACAATGGGCCTGCCATGGGCTTTTGAAACCTCAGAGCCTACTCCCGACACACCTACTCCAACAAGGCCATATCCCCCTACCCTTGTCCTTCCCCAACCGTTCCACTAATTAGGAACCCAACATTCAAGCTTATGAGCCTAGGGGATCCATTCTCATTCAAATGGGAATTGGGAATGAGGACTCTGATCCAATCTGTGTGAACAAGCATCAAGGGGGAAGGATTCTTGCCCAACTGACTTAGCGGGGTGCTTAGACTAAATCAGGGTTCTATATAAGCAAGTGCAGATGGACCCAGGGACAAGTCCAGAAGCCTGCTCAAAGTCTGGGTCAAGCAAAGAAATCACTGGCAGAATCTACATTCACTTAGCAAAGAGAAAAGCAGAAAGACCCAAGAAGTTACTTCATTCATGGAGCAAGAGATGTGAAATACAAAACAAGTTCAACACACAATGAAACAAGACAAAGAATTCTGGAAGTTTGGAGTGAGACTGTCAAAATCAAGCCTTCGATATGAAGGGTCCCAAGAAAACTCTCCAGAAAGTAAAATAAGAGAAATATTAAAACAAAATAGTTGTGAGAATACAAGAGGTCAAGCATTTGGATAACAGGAGTTTGAAAGAGAGAAGGAAGACAGCGGCTTCTCCAGAGGGGAGCTGAATGGAAAAGAAGTAGACCAGGATGTGTAAAGACACAGGCCTAAGAAAGCATGAGCAATTTGGAGATCTGTAAGTGGTTCTGAGAGGCAGAAAATGGGGTTCCTGGGAACAAAAAGGTAAGACCTTAGACTCTTAAGTGGTTCTCAACCTGTAGGTCAGAACCCCGTTAGGGGTCACATATCAGATAGCCTGTATGACAGATATTTACATTACAATTCACAACAGTAGCAAAATTACAGTTATGAAGTAGCATCAAAAATAATCTTATGTCTGGGGGTCACCACAACATGAGGTACTATATTAAAGGGTTGTGGCATTAGGAAGGCTAAGAAGGCTTAGAGGCAGACTCACAAGTTCCTGAGTACCACATATAGGTATTTAGCCTTTTACTGAGAGATTATAAGGGTCTTTCCTCCTTCCTTCTTTTCTTCCTTCCTTCCTTCCTTCCTTCCTTCCTTCCTCCTTTCTTTCCCCACCCCCCACCCCGAGACAGGGTTTCTCTGTGTAAAAGCCCTGACTGCCCTGGAACTCACTTTGTAGACCAGGCTGGCCTTGAACTCACAGGGACCCGCCCAGCTCTGCCTCCCAAGTGATGGGATTAAAGGCGTGCACCACCACTACCCGGCTGACCTTTGTTGCTAAGTACAGGGTCTTGCGATGTCACCAAGGCAGGCCTTGATCTTCTGAACCCAAACAGTCTTTTCAGCTTGCCCTTCTTCAGCTTCATGATCCTGCCCCAGCTAGCTGAAGACATTTTAAGTTGACAAGTTACATGATCGGATTTACAAAGATGGACAATTAGGAGCCCAAACTGTAAGAGGTGGGCTATTCTAGCCTCCAGTGGCGTGGGACAAGTACCCGCAAGTGGAGTGACTTACAAGGTAGCAGCCTTACTGTGACTTGAAAAATCTGCCCTTTGAACAGGATCCGTAGGGACAGCTGCCTCTGTACCATGTGGCATGAACTGAGAAGGTTCAGAGGCAGAGAGTAGTTTGCTGGCTTAGGAGCTCAAATGACAAGTAAAGTCAGTAGGTGGTGCAGCTGCAGTCACTGGCTCTCGGGACCCCATAGAAGTGTGTTGACACAAAAGGATATACTGAGCCCAGGAATTCAAGCCCAGACTTGGGGTACATAGTCAGGTCCTCATCAAACGATGCAAAACAGCACAGAACATCCAAAAAAGCTGCAGCAGCTTCTACCACATACGTTCTTCAGGAACACTAATGGACTGGCTTTCCCTAAAGTCCCAGGAAGTGTCCTATTGAGTCTCATGATAGCTGATTGGGCCACACCCACCTATTCCTGAGCCAATCCCTGTGACCCAGTCAATGAAGTATAGGAACTGGCAAAGCCTTGGTCACATGGAAGTCCCCCCTCAACACACACACACACACACACACACACACACACACACACACACACGCTGGAGAGGAACTCCAGACTGGAAGTAGCGAAATGGAGCAGCCTCTAAAACAGGGGAGGAAGTGGAAAAGATGCTGGGAAAACAAGTTTCAAGAATGAACATACCTCTGCTTCCTGATGCCAGCCTTCCCCTCCCCCTCCTTAATCTGCTCTTCCCTGGCAGGAAGCTGCCTGCTCCCTTGGCTAGGTGGAAGGAATGCTAATTCTTCTAACTGGAGAGCTCTGTTCTCAGAAGGGCCATTTACACTCTGCTCAATACGACTGATGGAGCATAAACTAATTAATTCTCAGAATGAGAGCATCTCTATCAGGTTTGTCCCAAATAGTAATGAATCATTACCAGCCAAGACCTTAGCATCTGCTCGCTCAATCAATACCCCTCCAGCCGCATGCTATGAATGTCATGGGTGCTGTTGCCTGACTGCCAGGCAGCCTGCATCCCCTGGCCCCCAGAGGCCCATTAGTTTTCTGAACAGCAGAAGACCTCAGGCCTGGAAGGATGACAATGTTATGAGCACACAAGGGTGCAGCTTGTTGGAGGATGGCTGTGGACGTGGTGGAAGGAAATGACATATTTCCAATTCTCCTCATCAGAAAACCTCAGAGCTGAAAAGATATTAACGGTGCCCCCCAAGCTCTTCTTACACACTCAGTGACAGTGGGCTCGTGACCTCACATTATGCTGTTTTTCATGCCTGACTGTTAGAATGAAGTCACTGATATTTGTACAAAATGCAGTTTGAATGAAGCCATTCAATAAAAAGGTAAAGAGAGAAGCAAATGGACCAAAGGACAGGAATCTAATTAAGCAAGGGATATAGTTAGTACAGAAAGACAAAACAGCCCATTCTACAGAACTGCAAACAAAACTCCTTTGTGATCCCAAGGAAAAGGAAGTCATGACCATATCCAAATTCACAACATCAGTAAGGGTAGAAGATAGAGAAGTAAATATATGTATATACACAGACACATGCAGGAGGACACATTATGTCATGATTTGGAGAGGATCTGGGCATGTCTCCCAAGGGTTCGGGTGTTGGGAGATCAGTCCTTGGTGTGGTCATATTAAGAGGGGATGTACCCTTTAAAAGAACAGGACCTAGTGAGGGTTACTTAGGTCAAGAGGGTCCCTGTCTCAAAAGATAATGCTTCTTTTTTCAAAACTAATGCTAGCCTGCCTTGTATATTTCATTATAATAAGAAAAATAGACTAGTACACATAAGCATACACATAGATGATAGATGATAGACAAAATACATAAATACACAATTAACATTAAATAACTTCTTAAGTTAATAAGTCTGTTAAGTTAATAAATCTTAAGTTAATAAGTATGTTCTTCTGAAAGCTCACACTTAGCTAAAATTTCCTTCTAAATTCTTTTTTGTTAGATTATTTAGCTCATTAGTTGGTTGCCTGGGATGGATGGATGGATGGATGGATGGATGGATGGATGGATGGATGGCCAACCAATCAACAAATCAGATAGGCAGCCAGCCAGCCAACCAAACAATTACCCAGATAACCAACCCATCAACAAACTAGCTAATCAACCAATCCTCCAACCAGCCAACTAATGAGCCAACCAACCAAACACCCAGCCAACCAAGTAGCTAGCCAATCAAGTAGCCAACCAACTAACCAGTCAACCAACCAACCAATTTCCATCCATTCATTCAGGAAGTCTTTAATTTCTTTCTTATTTCTTTCTTGAACCAGCAGATATTTAGTAGAGAGTTGTTCTGTTTCCATGAGATTTTAGGCTTTCTGTTGTTTCTGAACGCCAGCTTTACTTTAATCCATGGTGGTCTGATAGAGTGCTGGGGGTTATTTCAGTTTTCTTATATCTGTTGAGACTTGCTTCGTGACCAGGTATGTGGTCAATTTTGGAGAAAGTTCTGTGAAGTGCTGAAAAGTAGGTATATTCTTTTGTGTTTAGATAAAATGTTAAAGAATTCAATGAAAATGAATGCACAACATACAAACTTGTGGGACACAATGAAAGCTGTGCTACAAGAAAAGTTCATAGCACTAAGTGCCTACATTTTTTTTAAAAAGGAGAGATCTCATACTAGCAACTTAACAACACACCTGAAAGCTTTAGAACAAAAAGAAACAAGCATACCTAAGAAGAGTAGATGGCCAGAAAAAAAAAAATCAAACTCAGGAATGAAATCAACTAAATAGAAACAAAGAGAATAATACAAAGAATCAATGAAAGAGCTGATTTTTTGAGAAAATCAACAAGATAGACAAACGTTTATCCAAACTAAAAGGTGGAGAGATCTAATCTACATGGGAAGTAGAAAAAGATAAGATCTCCTGAAGAAATTGGGAGTGTGGAAATCATGGGAGAGGGTAGAAGGGGAGGAGAGAGGAAGAGAATAGAGCTGAGAAAAATATACAGCTCAATTTTAAAAAAAAAATGGAGAGAGAATATCCAAATTAACAAAATCAGAAATGAAAAGGGGGCCATAACAGCAGACACCAAGGAAATCTAAAGAATCATTGGATCATATTTTAAAAACCTGTACTCAACAAAATTGAAAAATCTAAAAGAAATGGACTTTTCCACCTTAGTTCATGAGACAGGACCTCTTGCTGAACCTGAAGATTCCCACGACAACTAGACTGACCTGAGAGCTCCTGAGGTCTTCCAGACACTCTGCTTTTGTATTACCCCCCCCCCCGTGTGTGTGTGTGTGTGTGTGTGTGTGTGTGTGCGTGGTGGGGAGGGGAGGGGCAGAACACTGACAGAGACAGAGCCAGTCCTCTTTGCCAATTTGTTTTCATATGCCAATTGTATATGGTTTGGGCATATATAATCTCAGACCTCACTTTCTCCCTACTCTCCTATAGAGTCTTACATGGTGCAGTTTTCATGAGTCCTAACCCACACTGGTGTTATAGGCAGCTAGCAAAGCCACCATTCAAAGCCTTACTCCAGGACACAAGTACCCCAAAACCCCAGCAGACGCCCACTGGACCTCAGCATCAGCCTGTAATGCTGGTTTGGGTTTGGAACTTTCAGGTGATGCAGCTGCCCAGGAGTCACCCTTGTTCCTATAAATAACCCCTCCCCCACCATGATAATTAATTTTAATTGTCAAACTAATAGGATTAGGAATCACCTTGGAAACAGATTTCTGGGCAGGTCTGTAAGGGATTATCTAGAATAGATTAACTGGGTTGGGAAGACTCACCCTAAATGTGAGTGGTACCGTTCCATGGTCTAGAGTCCCAGACTCAATGAAGAAGAGAAAGCAAGCCAAACACAGGCACCCATTTCTCCCTGCTTCTTCCATGTGGATGCAATACAGCCAGCTACCTTCTCCTGCTGCCGCCATATCTTGCATGCCATGATGGCATGTATATCCTAAACTGTGAGCCAAACCAAACCCTTCCAGCGGTAAGCCAGAGAAAGTAAACAATGCATCCGCGATCCTGTAAGTAACCCACCAAATCTCCTTGGTTCAGGGAGTAGGACTTGGATGGAATCCTTTCTTTGGTTTATTGGTGCTCTGCTTGGGACAAAGAGATGGCTTTTTGGCATTTGCTTTTTTTTTTGGCATTTGCTTTTTTCATCTCCTAAGGCCATGAAACATATGTCGATCCCTGAACTGATCACTAGCCAGGAAAATGGCTAGGCCCAGTTTATCTACCACTCCCAGGAATGGATGAGAGGCTCCATACCTTAAAACCACCTGGTCTGGGATAGTGTTGTTCTTATTTGGGAGGTGTAAGGTTTGAAATAGGGTTTGCTTTGGCCTCAAACTAGCTGTGTAGCTGAGAAAGGTGGTCTTGAACTCTTGATCCTTTTAATCCTCCTACCTCTACCTCCCAAGTGCTAAGGTCACAGGTGTGCACTACCATGCCAAGCAAAGAGACCAATGGCTCTTAATAAAGCCAGGACATCATCTCTTCTTACTCCAAGGGTTCCACGAAGGAAAATGTGGATAAAGGAGAGAAGGCTGGGGTGGAGGTCAGGGCATTAAACCTTTCATCCCAGCTGCATTCTCACTTCAAAGAGATGTGTCAGACTCATGGAAAAGCCAAGGCCGTCTGAAAGAACTAGAGGTGCCCGGCTCATGTCTACCAGTGGGAGTCCACAAGCCCCTAGGGAAAGCCCCATTTTCCCCAACCTCCCTAAGCAGCCCATATTCTGAAAGATTAGTCCTGAGATATGGAGGATGCCATGTAGATAGTACCTCTTTCTTTCCTTGCTTTCTCAAGAGCACTTTGCCCAGGCATCACTCTGGAAAGACTGAAACTATGAAAAAGGAAGCATTTATGTGAGGAAACATGGAGAACTCTCAAAGGGTCCCCTTCAATCAGCCCTGAAGGAAGATCAGAAACAAGAGTGAGCAGGAGAAAGGAGTGGGCAGGAGATGGAACAGTGGGTAAAGGCAAATGTAGACCTGAGTTTGATCCCTGGAACCTACATGGTGGAAGGAGAGAACCAACTCCTGAAAGCTATCCTCTGATCTCCCCCCTTCTCACACACACACACACACACACACACACTAAAACATTTTTAAGCTGAAGGGTGGGAATTCTTTAGCTCTAGGGAATGTGTCTTTTGGAATATTAAGGGCTCCCCTATTAGAAGGAGACTAGCTTGAGGAAACCTACAGGTTTCACAGAGATCGCAGGGGAATGTTATCGGTAGTGTTTGCCTGTTTTGTGCTCATGTGTGTGTCAGAAAAACACAACGATGTGCCCAGGATCCCAGAGATGCTGAGAGGGTAGCAGAGACACGAGCAAGGTTTGCAAGTACCTGAGCTGCATTCTCTCTGCTGCCCTGAGCCACCTCCGCCTCCTGCAGCATTTAGAATCTTCCTCATCATCTCCCTGAGACTGAGTATGCCTTTCTTTTGATGGATGTTACTGGACAACCTAGATCTTCCCTGCTTTCTACCTGCTAAGAGCATATCGTCTCTCAGAGCCAAAGCCCCAGAATCTACCGGGACCTCACTGGAGCCTCCGTCACCCCAGACTCCCAGCTTCCGATTGCTACTCCATCAGCATGCTAGACCTCACTCCAAACGGCCTCCCAGGGCCTGAAGGAACACAGCCAAACTCCTCAGCTTGGCATTCCAAACACTCCCCATCTGGTGCCCACCTGCCTTTCCTCTCACCCCCACTAGTCCTACATTCTTGATGCCAATCAGGCCTGCCTACTCTTTCTCCCTGAACTCCCTGCGTGCAACTTCACCTGCCCACACTTGCGCCACATCCCCCGACTCAGGAGGCCCCCGGGAAAAAAAAAATCATTTCATCCACAGTGACTTCTAACCCCTCCAAAGTTCTTTCACTGGGAAATTGTTGCTAGAAGGAGACTTTTGAAAAGCAGATAGAACTGACTACGAATTGATTGGCATTAAGCAAGTCCCATTGTCTTGGATGTCTCGGGGTCACCTGTAAAACTGGCATGGAATTGCTTCCTTGGTAGATTTGCCCATCAGGTCTCTAGCAGACCCTGACACTGAGAGGGTGCCCCAGAAATATCGCTTCCCTTTGTGTCACGGTTTGAATCTGAAATGTCCCCCAAAGGTTAAAGGCTTGGCTGCACATTGTCTTACTTTTATTTCTGTTGTTGTGATAAAAATTCCCTGATTAAAGCAGCTTCAGGGAGAAAGGGCTTCTCTTGGCTTACACTTCCTCATGGCAGGGAAGGCACAGCACCCAGGAGCGCAAAGCCGGTGCCCAGCCATCCCCAGCAGGCAGAAAGGAAACAAAAGTGAGATCAGATCATAAAACCTCAAGGTCTGACTCCCAAGCGACACACTTCCTCCAGCAGCCCCCACCTCCCAGTGGTTCTACCACCCTCACCAACAGCACCACCAGCTGGAGACCAAGCGTCCAAACATTCAAATGATACCAACTGATGGTTCCGCCCCATCAAGATTAATCCATTGGTGGTTTCATGATTTGATTTATTATTGGAAAAGTGGTAGAGACTTAGGAGGCAGAGCCTCCTAAGTTGGAGGACATCGGTCACTGGGGTCATGCCTTTGGAGGATCTTAGCCTGGCCTTTACTGTTCATTTTTCTCTGCTTCCTGAGCACCATGGGGTCCCCACCTTTGATCTCCCATGTCCTTCCATCATGAGGTTCTGCCTCACCATGGCCCAGAAAAATAAATAAATAGAATGCTGCCAGCTACTCATAACTGAAACCTCTGAAGCCATGACCCCAAATAAATCTCTCCTCTTTAAAGCCAGGGTTTTCCCTCAGGCTATCACAGTGGCACTTTAAAGTGACTACAGCCTTTCTAACATTCCCCTCTTGCCCACAGCAGGCAAGAGGCTTTTCTGTACACACGTTTCTGTATACACGTCTCTCCTCGTCTGCTCCAGAAGGGTCATTTGTAAAATGTTAATGACTCCATAAAGCAAGGATATCTTTTTAAAGTCTCTGCTTAGAGCCAGATAAATTTGGGGTTGAGTCCTAATGAACGGCTTGATCTGTGTGTCACCAGACACATTACTTAACCTCTCTGAGCCTCCGTTTCATCAGATATAAAATGAAGGCAATAGTGGTAACTACTTCAAGGGATCATTCTGAAGATTAAATGCTTGGGCAGTTGGCTTAATAGAGTCTGATTAGTAAATTACACATGAAAACGAGTGGTACGCTTTCCTAAGATCTGGCTTCGCCCATGCCTTGATGAGTCTCCCATTCCTAGCTTGTAGGCACATTACAGGGAAAGCAGCCAGCTTTCATTTTTAATATTTAAACTGAAAGTACAGTGTAGTAAGGGGTCACTTGTTTGTTCCCGACTGCTCAGACGCCCGAAATAATCACACAGAAGCTGTATTAATTAAGTCACTGCTTGGCATATTAGCTCTAGCTTCTTATTGGCTAACTCTTACATCTTAATTTAACCCATTTCTATTAATATGTGTATCACCATGTGGCTGTGACTTATGAGCAAGGTTTCGTCCTGCACCTGTCTCTGGCGGGGCTACATGGCATCTCATTGACTCTGCCTTCTTTCTCCCAGCATTCAGTTTAGTTTTCCCAGCCTACTTCTGCTCTGCCCTATCAACAGGCCAAAGCAGTTTCTTTATTCATTAATGAATAAAAGCAACACATAGACAGAAGGAACTCCCACATCAGTACAGTCTGCCTTTAAAATTGTAATTATATATGCAATGCCATACTCCCCTTCCTCCTTTGTTGGCTAGGTATCTATGATAGCCAACATTGATTCCAACATGGCAGGATTGAGAATCCTCTAAGACACAAACCTCTGGGGATGTCTGTGAGAAAGTTTCCAGAGTGGGCTAACCGAGGTAGGAACACCCACCCTAATGGTAGGCAGCACTATCCCACGAGTGGGAGCCTGGACTGAGTAAAAGGGAGAAAGTACACGAAGCACCAGCTTCCTGACTGTGGGTATGTGGCCAGTCACTTCATCCTTCTGGCACCATTACCTTCCACCACAATATCCCCAGAACTGTGAGCCAGAAGAAGCCCTTCCTCATTTAAATTATTAAATTATTTATTTATTTCATTTAAATCATTTGTTTTGCCACAGCAATGAAGTGTAATTAAGACAGAAAATCACCCAATCATCTTGTTATTAGGGAGCAATGTGGCCTTTTCTTTCTCCTTTCTCTTCTGGGGCCATTTCTCCTCTCGTGCTTTTCAGCATGGGAATGAGGATACAAAAGATGGAAATGTGGGTTTATAGACATTAATACTGGTCTATAAATACAGCCAGTTCTAGCCCCTTCTGGGCACATAATGGGATTATATTTTTCTGTTGCCTTGAAGGTTGGTAGAGTCATGTGACTCAATTTAGTAAATGCCGCATAAGCACAGATTCTACCAGGTTAAGTAGAGACAGACAGACAGAGTGAACAGTGAGTATTCTTATGCTCACTGTCATAAAGCACTATGATTTAGGAGCCATTTGTTACTTAGCATAACCTAATCTATTTAACCTTGCCTTTTCTTTGCCACCTCTGAGAGCAGGCTCTCTGGTGGGTTCCAAAACTCGTTTTGGAAACCAAGAATGCGCTCTTCAGAAGACTTCTCAAAAAAGAGGGGACTATCTGCTACCGAAGGAGGCATCCAACTGGACCTTGAACCCACTCCCCTCCTGCCCTTGACCGTCTATCTTAAAAACGTCCTTGTAGTCAATTTCTTGAATAGGCCTCAACACAATGGCTCAAGTGATTCCAAAATACTCATTCAACTCATGAGTGGCTCATGCAAGACTTCAATGTCCTCTCTCTACCTCACTATCTCTGTATGAATTTCCCATTGCTGCCAAGACAGATTACCCTAAACACAATGGCTTAAGCGGTATAAACGATTACTGTGAAATTACATTAGTATAAAGTTTGGGAAGATGGAGGCATATGGGGTCACACATAGTCCTCCCTATAACTTCTCGTAAAGAAGCAGTCTATTTTGTTGAACATCTACTGTGGTTAGGGCCAGACCCAGGACCCACAGGAAGAATATGGTCATTTTGAGTCTCGGATCATTTCTCTATTGTTCTTAGCTTCAGGCAATCATTTGCATTTCTTAGATCACAGCTCCCTTCCTCTATCTTCAAAACTTGGAGGTTGAGTACTTTCACCACATCTAATCTCTCCTACTGCTTCATCTTCCCAGCCCTGCTCTCTGATCACAGCCAAGAAAGGTTTACACTTCCCAGACTTGTAGGCCGGGCTAGATAATCCAGGATAATCTCTCCACCTCAAGCTCCTTAATTTAATAAGATTTGCCAAGTCCCTTTGGCCACAGCATATAAGATAATATCCACAGGTTGTCAGAGGAAGTACTTAGACAGAAAGGTCATTATTCTACTATCTCTCTAATTGCCTTTTGCATATGTTCAACTAAGCACAAAAATTAAGTTGGCCATTCCCCTGTCTAAGAAATTAAATAAGAAATAACACGTTAATTTTCTTTCACCCAGAATTCCCCCCTATATTTGTGGCTGGTTTTCTTAGAATCCTTGACATGAGGTCAGAAACAAACTGCCCTCTAGCCTATCCCATGAGAAATAAGAGGAACAAAGTTCATTGTACTCTCTAAGTGTTCCCTGTCCCATGAGAGAAATTTCTTGAATGTTCAAAAACAGTATAGCCCAATAGAAACAGCATACAACATATATATGCAAATTTTAACTTTTAGTAGTCACATGAAACAAAAGTTTTAAAGGGATAAAACTAATTCTAGTACTATGTTTTGTTTAACTTAATATATATAATAAAATAAAATTGACAAAATAATATGAATAAAAGACTCAACATTCTTTAATTGTAGTAAATCTCGGCACCTAGTGTTTATCTTATATTTACAGCACATATCAAAATAGATTAGCCATATATAAATGTTCAACGACCACCTTGGGCTGGCAGCACTATATTGGACAGGCCCATTTGTTAGACTGGGACCATGTGAGGCCAAGACCAGGCTTGCGGTGACAGGAGGCAAATGAGTTTTTCAATACCTTTGGTGTTCTTTGTTACATGGGTGAATCCTTCCCCTGTTTTTGCCCTTATTTCCTGGTGACCCATTTAAGTCTCATTCACTGTGCTTTGAAATGCATGCTATGCTTAGCTCAGTGCAGAACTCATTGTACATGACATTCAACAGATAGCCTACCTAACGCCACGTATGAAAACAGACATACAGCCGGGCGATGGTGGCGCATGCCTTTAATCCCAGCACTCGGGAGGCAGAGGCAGGCGGATCTCTGTGAATTCGAGACCAGCCTGGTCTACAGAGCTAGTTCCAGGACAGGCTCCAAAGCCACAGAGAAACCCTGTCTCGAAAAACCAAAAAAAAAAAAAAAAAAAAAAAAAAAAAAGACATACAGTAGGTACTCAAGAAGTGACCAGTAATTACTTTTACTTACCCCAAGTATAACAAACAAAATTCCTTAAAATTAAATCAATGCAAGACTCAGAGCCATTCGCAAAGATTCAGGGAGTGTGTCTTCCCTCTAGGCCCTAAAGTCTAGGGCCTGGTGTTTAAGAATGTATCACCACTTCACAAGACATCAAAGGGAGAGTTACAGGCTGGGAATACACACTAAAATCCATTCCTCAAAATACAAAGTTATAACTGATTTTTCTAGGAGCCAGATGACAGTGTACAATGTCAAAGCTAATGTCTCAAGGGTCTCCTTATATAACCCTTGTCTTTATATAAGGAAAGTGATTTATGGACCCAAGAAGGGCTTCCCAAGACCCCTGACACCAAGCCAAGTTCAAAATAAAGATTCAGAAATGTTTCCTATGACTTTAAGAGCATAAAAGAAGCCCTGTCTTGGCATAGTGAAGAGGAGAGTCAAGAAATGTGGTCAAAAACTTTTCGTCTTGATTCTGCCTTCAATTTTCCATGTGATCATCACATGTTCCCTTTCCTGTGAGGAACTTGTAAGGTTCTAGAAATAAGAAGAACAATCCATGTGTAATGATTATTCTTCACTATCGATTTGACTAGATTTAGAATCATGTAGGGGATACAACTCAGGACTTGTCTGTGAGGTCACTTCCAGAGAGGTTTGAGTAAGAAGGGAAGATTTACTTTAAAATTTGAATGGCATTATCCTGTGACATAGGACCCATACTGAGTAAAAGAGGAGGTATAGAAGGAAGCCTGTTTAGTACCAACATTCGTCTCTCCTGTCTGCATCCTGACTATTGACACAATGTCACCAGCTGCCTCATATTTTTACCTCTATGCCTTCCCTGCAATGAAGAGTGCTATCCCCTCAAATTATAAGTCAAAATAAATCTTTCATCCTATAAGTTCCTTCTTATCAGGTAATTTTGTCATGGCCACAAAAAGAAAAAGTAATTGGTACAGAAATTTGGAACCATGAGTGGGGTTGTTGCTATAATATACATATCTGTGTGGTTTCCAAACTTACATGCCTTTGGAATTGGTTTGAAGGAGGAATATAGAAATGTTCAGAGCTGTAGACGAGAGAAGTCCATAGAATGCTATAAACAAAGTTAAATGGACCATCCTGCAAAGAAAGGGGAAGATTAGAATACCAATAGAAATATAGAAAATAAAGACAGTGCTCATATAGTTTCAGAGAAGAATAAGAACTCTATTAGGAACAGAGCTAGAGTCTGTTCATATATTCTGTCAAAGCAATCTGACTGCATTCTGTCTGTGTCCTGAAAATGTGAGTTAGACTAAATTTAAAAGTAGAGGACTAATTTGTTGGGTGGAGGAAGTTTCAAGACAATAGAGCATTCGTGTTATCATGTGGTTATTGCTCAGTGTATCTGGCCAGATTTATAGTAAGAGATATTAGAAAGTTGAGCAGAAAGATGTGGGAAAAGTGTAGTTCAGCAAGGAAAGACAATAGTCCTATGAAAATGAAGGTAAGGTTGTAAACAGAGCAAACCCAGTAACTTTAAATGTCAAAGTACTTGGTGCCTGTTTAATGATAGATTTCTCCTGCAAAGACGCAACACAAGCATCTACTTACCACAGAAATGAAAACCCACACATCAAAGAAAGGATTTATATTAAACTCTAACTTAATGGACCACTGAGTTTTTGTTGGGGTTGCTAATAGGAATATAGGTGATGGTTACTTGTGAGAGCAGAAATGATTCAAAAGCAACTGCATCACTGAAAAGCCCAACCCAATAGGGATGGCAACTGATGAAAGCTGAAACCCTGGAGCTCTTTGTACAACTTGCACACAGCTTAACAGTCTGGAAATCTCTTCTCTGGAGTTCAGCTGGTCAGAGTCTCTTCCTGCCGGGAGGGAGACTACAGGGGATTGCTGCTGTTCTCCCAGACATACGATCTTTAGCTTACTCCTGAGTCTCTTGGGCCTCCCAATTCCTTGTTGGAGTACAGATGATGCCAGCATGAGCCCCAAATATTAAACATGGAACTCCCTTGTTTGGTGTTTGCCCTGCTACGTTTTCCTTGACTATAACCCCATTCTTTTCTTATGGAGTGGGAATGTTTACTCTGTTGCTATATACTGAAAGTCTAAGTCATATTTTGGTGGTTGTGATGGTGGTGGTAGTGGTGGTAATGGGTTCGTTTGCTTTTGTTTTTTACAGGGCAATGGGAGTGAAGAGATTACCTTGGGTTTCAGAACAAACTTTGTACTTTGACTTTTGGGCCATATTAGAACTGTTTAGACTTCAGATGGCCTTAGAGATGGACTAAATATGTCTTGCACTATGAAATGAACATGAGACTTTAGGGCCAATGGTGTGAAATATTGTGGCTTAAAGAGAAGTATTTGGAAGTCACACTGAAAAGAGATGCATTTATAACAATTTATCTTCATCATCACCTTGAATGGAGTTAGAGTCACCTAGGAAACACACCTCAGGGTGAGTCTGAGGATGTTTACAGAGGTGTAATTGAGGAAGAAAGATTCATTCTAAGCATGATAATATTCCATGAGCTGGAGAACCAAAAAAGAAGGAAAAGAAAAGGCCTAATCAGTGGCAATGTTGATCTGTCTCTGCTCCCTGGCTACGGATGCAAACGGATTACCATATTCCTGCCTCTGGACCTTTTCCATCATGATGGACGGCATCCCATCAAACCCTAAATTCAAATGCATCCTTCCTCCTGTAAGTGGCCTCTTGTAAGATATTTGGACACAGCAATGAGGATGGTAACTAATATGCCACACAAATGAGATACAAAGAATCTTCTATCAAGATGCCTTAAGGTCACTCAGACCCTCTAGCCCAGGCCTCAGTTTTCAGGTGGCAAAACTAAGGTGCAGATGTGACAAGATTACCCAGCAAATTGGTGTCTGACTCTCACTCAGAACCCAATGTTATGGGGCCCTTTCATCTGTGGCACAAAGCATCTCTTGGGGTCATAATACTTTCTCTGCATATTCTCTCTCTCTCTCTCTCTCTCTCTCTCTCTCTCTCTCTCTCTCTCTCTCTCTCTCTCTCTCTCTCTCGTTCTTTGAGACAAGGTTTCTCTGAGTATCCCTAGCTATCCTGGAACTAGCTCTGTAAGCCAGGGTAACCTTGAACTCACAGAGATCAACCTGCCTCTGCCTCCCAAGGGTTGGGATTAAAGGTGTGCACCACCACCGCCCATTGCATTCTAATGCTTTGCTTCTGAGCTTCCAGGCGAGCTGATCACCAGTCTCTGAAGGCAGAAGAGGAAGAAGAGGCACCCAGAAGAAGCATAAGCAGTTGGCTGACTTTTTAATGCAGGGTTCTAACATTACAAGAGGCTAGGAAGAGAAGAAATGTGAGTCCCAGAGCCAGGCCAGAACAGGGTGAGAGCCAACCATCAGGCAGAGAGAAAAATGCAAATAAAATTCAGCTAAGAAGGAGAAACACAGAGACCCGAGGCTGATTACACACACACACACACACACACACACACACACACACACACAGGCTCTTGAGCGAGAGCTCACATGCAGACAGAGAGGCCGCTGCAGCCTTACATCCCACGTCATTCAATTCCCCTGAGTGTTCTAAACCCAGATGATCAGATAATAAGAGGTTGAGTGGTATGCATAACATCAAGTTGATTAAATTTGTTTACTGATAATTCTTTCAGGTTCCCATGAAGATTGTGTAATTTCCTTGCCGTATTTCAAACAGATTTGGGCTAATGCATTATTGACAGCACCCTTGCAGACCATCTCCACAATGTCATTCAGGATAATTACTTCACCACAGATTTCCAGGGCCTCTGGTTCCTGTTGGGATTCACTTGGGCATAAATTACAGAGCCGAATATTTAATCAGTGTCCCCATTAGAACCCCGTGGCTTATTTTTAGGAGCAGAGGAGGGAGAGCGGGTGAGGGAGCGGATATTTGTATTATTACGGCATGAATACATTTCTTCCATGCTGGATGGTTTGTTGTCTCTTTTTTTTCCTCCCAAAGCTCAACCAAGCTGAAAGCAGCCTGAAGCATCCTTGCCTTTTTTTAGAAATAAACACTAGCATTAATCTCTTGACTGCATTAAATTAAATATTAATGTTAACGGATCACATAATGTGAAGTTAAAAAAATGATTAACACTGACACTACATTCTCTCTCCGTGACTTTTCCATCATGCAAATTAGTTCAGATCTTAGCATTGTCGCTTTGGAAAGGTGAGACCCAGGGAACGGGAACTAGGTGATTGTTTGGGGACACAGACAGTGGCTGACCCATTTGCCTCCTGCACAGGTGTTGCAGCAAGTGGACAAAGATGCGCCTTGCAAGGAGTGACCTCATGGTTAATTAGCAATTCCAAGCAGTTCTCTGTTGTGCTTTGAGAGGAGTAGACGGTAAAGTATCTGGGGATTGCTAGGTCCCCACCCTCCAGCCCATCACACCTCTACAGCCTGCCTCCTACTGCACCCACACACTCCTAATAACATTGGGGCCAATCTGCCTCTTGACTGTGACTCCAGTCACTTCCTGAAGCCCTCGGACCAGCCTATCGGAGATCTGGGAAGTGGGCCAGGAATATCATCTTTTTAATGGGCAGGCCCTGGTTCTTAGGCATCTTCTGACCTCCTCCCCCTTTCTCCTGGAATTCTGTATTCCTCACTAACTGGCCTGTCAGAGGTCTCTGAAGAATGACTCCAGGGTTTCTTTCTGTCCCCTTATCCTCCCTATTTCCCTGATTGCTAATTATGACTCTAGACTTTACTGCACCAAACTCAAAAGTGCCTTATCTAGACTCAGCAAACATCCCAAAACCTCCTGTGTCCCCTGGTTGTCCCCATCCAGGCTATACTTGCCGTCCAGGTTTCCCGGTTGACCACTGCCAGAGAGACCACATCACAACATAGCTGGATTCGACTGCCTGAGACTCCTGCAGGACGAGTCTCCTTTAACCAGCCCCATTTCTGAGCATTGTCCAGCCATGGGCCACCTGATGCCCCCACTCCATAAAGTCCTTCCTTCTACAATGAGAAATAAAGGTCGAGACCTCCTCTCAGCCTTCCCCAATATTACCCTTCTTTTAAAGATTGATGCCTGAGAGTCCTGACCCCTGCTCTCTAGAGGGAAGAATCTGTGTTTCTCTCTGCCTGGGATTCTAGCTGGGCAAGAGCAAAGAGATTTGGCCCATTGGGCCTGATCTAACATCTGTATTTGAAAAAAAGAACATTTGAACCAAGCCAAAAGTGACTTGATTGGGGGGGAGGGCTGGTCTCAAAGGCAGGGGATATCAGTACAGACATTTGTTTGACCTGATTGACATTTGATAATGAGAAGAGGGTATTGGGACCAGATGGGGAAGAGCATCATCTCCCAGGGTTCTAGAAGCATCTCCCTCTTTTATTACAAGGAGGTAGCAGCCTCCTTAGTGCTCCTTAGGGGAGCTTCTAAGAACCATCAGTTCTGACAACTCTCCATCTCTCCTCCCTGATCCCTCATCTTAAATCCTCAGCCTTGAGCTCTGCCAGCTGAGTAAGGCCAGGAAAGCTCTCCGGGTCCTAAGAGGAGAAGGCCCATTCCCTGCACAGGCAATTAGCAACAAACCATGTCCTTCCACTGTTCACGGAGTTGATAGCCAGCACACTGGGTCCTATAAACCTGGCTTCTTGGCTTGGCTCACCAGTAATGTGATCTTGGGAAGATCCGAGGAGAAATTAGTCCCCATTTCTTCATGTGCAGCAAGGAATTAACATAATGTAACCACACACAAAAAAAAAATGTAGAGAGAAGGGACAGAGATGGAAGCCCCATTGATGGGGGCCCAATTGCACTTGGCATGTGTACAAGTTTTCATATGATTGACAATAAACAACTTAAGAGAGAAATGCTTTATCTGGGCAGGCAGTTTAAGAAGAAGGATCCAATCCACTGTGACAAGGGAGGCATGATGGCTTGGGTGGGATGTTGCTGATCATCTTGGTACGCCGTCAGGAACTAGGGAATGATGGTGGAAGATACAAAATAATCCCACACTAGTTCAAAATTATGTATAATAAAGGGTTATTTACTTAGGGGAGACTTACAGATCACTGTCCTAGATCACTAAGCCTCTGCACGAAAGGGGAACAGGAACAGAGTCTAGCAGCCGAAAGCGAGAGCCGGAAGCAAGAGAAGCACAGGTTTTACAGCTGCATTTATAGTACACGAGACCACGTCCAAGTGGGCTGGTATCTTAACGGCTATTGGCCAACGGAGCAGAAGGAGCTCTCACAGCAAGAGAGACATCAACCTTCACTGTCCTTCCACAGTTCAGGACCCCAACCGTGGAGCCCTGCTGTGCACAGTCATGGTGGGACTTCCATTATAGACTTACCAGAGGCGTGTCACTCTGAATCTAGTCAAGTTGTCAAAATTAACCATGACACTGTGACTCTGCCTCTCCCTGCCACCCCCAGAAAGCAGCACACGGCCCTGCTCAACTGAAGTCCCACTGACAGACAAGCATAGCTTTGCCCAGAGGACTTCCTCAGCTCAGTCCAGTCTCTCTACATCTACACATCTTCCCTTACCTTTCAGGGTCCAGCGAGAGGCAGGAAAAGCCGTGCCATTTGTGAAGACCTCGTGGGTGTATGTTACTCCTCTACCTGCCTTGCAGGGCACCCCACATACCTGACTCTACCTGGAGACTTTTACCTGCATATCTGATCCCTAGTCCTTCAACAGGGCCCTGAATCTTCTGGGCAAACACTCTGTCTGTCTTTTTTTTTAATATTTATTTATTTATTATGTGTACAATATTCTTTCTGTGTGTACACCTGCAGGCCAGAAGAGGGCACCAGACCCCATTACAGATGGTTGTGAGCCACCATGTGGTTGCTGGGAATTGAACTCAGGACCTTTGGAAGAGCAGGCAATGCTTTTAACCACTGAGCCATCTCTCCAGCCCCCCACTCTGTCTTTCTTAACTAAACTTTCAACCATTTTTTAAATGTAATAACATAGGCTCTTGCTCAGGCTGGCCTTGAATACCAAGTAGCTGGGCTTACAGGTGTGTACCATTTATGCCCGGTGAGCAAATGTCTTTACTACTCATGTCACCCACGGTCAATTTCCGTTGCTGGCAACAATGAACTTAGATTATACTTCATCCCATTGTCACAGAGTCCTCTGAAGTGGAAGAGAGTAGGGGAACCTTCTGCTACAATCTGGATATCTCTTCCCCGACTCTCATGTAGAGACTTGGTTCCCAGTTAAACGTGCTGAGAGGTACTGATGCATTGGCAGGATGGTTAGGGCCTTGAGACTCCATTCTAACAAAGAAAGGATTCCTAAAGAGTGGATTATTATAAATTAATAATTTAAGTATTATTATTATAAATTAAAAATCCCTTCCCCTCTTCTTCTGTTCATCTATTTCCTCCTAGAACCAGTCCTCATCAAGAGCAGATGTCAGTACTGCCCTCCCCTACCATAAACCAAAATAGCTCTCTTTTCTATATAAATGTCCTAGCCTGGAGTATTCTGTTATAGCAACAGAAAATGGACCAAGACACTATTCCTAGAGGTTGTGAGAGTGAGAGGTACACTAATTCAGCTTAGTGGTAAAAATCATCCCTTACACCTAACCATTTTTCTAAGCTATCCTGCATACTATCCTACCTCATTGTCACAGGTGAGGTAGGCAGGACCCATAATTGTTGTTAGCAGGTGAAGTCACCAAGAGAGAGGAAAGCAGGATGAATTCCAGACCCTGAAGGACAATTTTGTTATCGCTATTAACAGTGATATTAAAAGCTAGCCTTGCTGGGCGCAGGCTTCCTGCACACACTGCACTAACAGTTTGTATACTGAGAGCAACACCTCAGTGGACACGCTTTGATCTCCACTAATTAAAAAAAAAAAAGGTTCATAAAGAAAACCTGGATCCAGTTCTGACTCCAAACCTAGAATTCTCAGCCACCAAAAGCCTCACCTTCTATGCCTACCTCCTAAACCCTCCAGGTTCCAAGGTCACTGCTTTGATCTGGGATTCTGCAGTTGAGATTCTCCAGACCACAGAGACTGAGACCCTTCCAGAAGGTTCTTCTGGAAGTGAAGTAGGGCAAGGGTCTCCGGCACCAAGGCCGAATGGATGATCATGTTCTGTCCAACATGGGGTAAGTTCTAACTTCTGCCCTTTGAGCTGTCAGAGAGGTAAGGACGGTGGCTGGTTGACTGGCTGAGGCGAGGGTGGGAGTGCACTAAAATTACGTCATTTAATTTGAATACAGAATCACTTGACCCTAACTGAGAAGAGTTCTAATTATAAACCCCAGAGGCAAGTCCTGGGGATCGGTTGGACTTGACCCTTGTGTTGCCCTGAAGAGGGGCTAAACAGAAAGATCGCCAGTCTCTGCGGATTGGAAGAGAGAGGGAGGAGCCAGGAGGAGGGCTTGGTTCTGGGCACAAACTGCTGACTCTGCCCTTTCCCAGAGCTTGGAGGAGGCGAAGCCACGCCCCCATGCAGCCCAGTGGTACCAATTAGAGCGTTTACAGCCAGACACTGGAAGGGTGTGCTTCCTCAGCTCCATCTTGCAGTTTGCTATAATAAAGAAGCACCTATGACATTACACCGATTAATACTCCACTGAGCAAATTAATCCTTGGGATTTCACTCACTACCTGTGGCTTATAAATTTTAATTGGCTCTAAACTGCCACCTGAATTGATGTGAAAGTGTAGGGACGCCAGAAACGGCTCAAGCCGCACACACGCAAGGGTGTAACTTCAAGAAAAGGGGACTTGGGGGCTATTACAGATGCCAAGGGGTGAGTGAAGAGCACAGACTTCGGGACCCATCTCAGGAATTCCCAACACTATGGAGGAAGCAGAAGGAAAAGAACAGAGGTTACTCTCTGGGACCTGAGCCTCCTGCCCTTGCCCCTTCTCCCAGGATCCCAGTCCCCTATTAACTGGGCAACTCCACAAGCTATGGCGGAGCACTTGGTATGTGTTGGTACTGCAGGAGGTGGGAGGCAGGAGTCTGTAGAGACAGCTGCGACACAGGCTACAGAAGCCCATTCATAGGAACCTGTGTACAAGTAGAGACAGCATCGCTGTGAAGACCCCGGAGTGGAAGTAGAAAGAGAGCCTCATAGTGACAGAGGCTGGGTTCCCTCTGCTTCTGTCGCTCAACACACAGGCTTTGTTACCCTCCCTCTTCATAGATTTATAAAACTCCTGTAGCCGGACAAACTTGGTAGCCTGTGCTGCTGATATACTTGTATAGTACAGCTCTGCCCACAGCTTGTCCTGGAGTCAGGCGCTCCACCCTGGCCCTCCTTTGCCTCACAACTTTCAGGAGATGAAAAACAGCCAGCGTGAGACAAGCAGCTCCCTAAGGACTTTCTGCGGTAATAACAAAGGTCTGTATTGCGCCACCCAGTGGTAGCAACTACTACTGTATAATAACAAAGGTCTGTATTGCGCCACCCAGTGGTAGCAACTACTACTGTATAATAACAAAGGTCTGTATTGCGCCACCCAGTGGTAGCAACTACTACTGTATAATAACAAAGGTCTGTATTGCGCCACCCAGTGGTAGCAACTACTACTGTATAATAACAAAGGTCTGTATTGCGCCATCCAGTGGTAGCAACTACTACTGTATAATAACAAAGGTCTGTATTGCGCCACCCAGTGGTAGCAGCTACTACTGTGTCAGCAGACCTCTTGAAATGAGGTTGCCTCCCCTAAAGAATTGACCACTTCTTTTTAATTTTAATGATTTTATTGAGCTCTACATTTTTCTCTGCTCCCCTCCCTGCCTCTCCCCTCCCCTTCAACCCTCTCTCAAGGTCCCCATGCTCCCAATTTACTCAGGAGATCTTGTCTTTTTATACTTTCTACTTCCCATGTAGATTATATCTATGTAAGTCTCTCTTAGGGTCCTCATTGTTGTCTAAGTTCTCGGGGACTGTGATTTGTAGACTGCTTTTCTTTCCTTTATGTTTAAAAAACCATTATGAGTGAGTACATGTGATAATTTTCTGGATCTGGGTTACCTCCCTCAAAATGATGTTTTCGAGCTCCATCCATTTGCCTGCAAAATTCAAGATGTCGATTATTTTTTTCTCTGCTGTGTAGTACTCCATTGTGTAAATGACCACTTCCTTTAACACTTTTCCCTCCTGGTCTCTCAGCCCTGCCAGACTTCCTCTGCCATCCCACCCTCAGTCAACAGCAAGTTTTAAATCTTTAATCACATTTACTTATTTGTGCATGTGTGTGGCGGTCAGAGAACAAACACCCTGCAGAGTTCGTTCTGTCCTTTTCTATGTGAATTCCCGGGATTTAGCTCAAGTCGTGAGACTTGGAGGCAAGCCCCTTTACCCGTGGAGCCATCTCACCAGCCCGCAACAAACTCCCTTTACTGTTTCTTTAACTTCAGTATTTCTTGTGTACGGGTGTTTTTGCTTACATGTACACATACGTGTGCTGCCCTTAAAGGCCAGAAAAAGACATAGAATTCCCTGGGATTGGAGTCACAGATAGTTGTGATCCAAGAGGTGGGTGCTAAGGGTTGAACTTGAGTCCTCTTCTGTGTGTGTGTGCGTGTGTGTTATGCCATGGCATAAGTGCAGATGACAAAAGGCAGCTTTACAGAACCTTTGGGTGGGCGGCAGGAATCAGACTCAGCTTGTCAGGCTTGGACATCAAACGCCTTTATCTGGTGAGTCATCGCCAGAGCTGTGGCCTGTGTTTTAAGGAACCTCTAGTGGTTCTGATGGCCCAGTCTGCAGGTGCCCCCCCCCCAATATCCAAACACTCCATACCCAAAGGGTCAACCAACCTTGGACAGAAAATATTTTTAAAAAGTTGTACCTGTTCTGACAAGAAAGAGGCTTCTCCCAAGTCGTTATCCCTAAGAGAACCCCAACACGCTCAGTATCTGCCCTGTGTTGGGAGTCTGGGAGGAGAATAACTAATCACAAACACTACACCATCTTCCACAATAAAGTTGAGAATCCTTGGGTTATAGCATCCAAGGAAGTTCCTGAAACCAGTTCTCCCAGGACAGAGGAGTTCAGCTCTGTGTGCGCAGTCCTAGTCCAGAACTGTGTACCAGTGTGGGCTTACAGTTCCATACGTACGTTCTGAATGAGCGCATAAACACAAGGGTGAGTGAAGGAAGAAACCTAACAAGTAGAGGAGAAATTATGCCCTGGATCTAAAAGAAACTCATAGAGGTTGTCATGGTTTTATTCAGACTCCAAGGCGATGAAGAAGAGGAGGGAGGGGAAAGAGCTGTGCAGTAGGGTTGCCCACTGGGATGTCATCTCCCACACCTCCACCTGTACTAAGTGATAACCCTTTGCCACATAACCACTCCAATCCGAGTACCAGTACAAACTGTTAAAAAATCATCCTTAAAAAGAGCCTCTCCACCAGCACAAAGAACTCCAGTCAAAACAGATTAGATCAAATCAAAAATGCCCACATTTAATAAATGCCACACTCCCAGGAGGACGGGGACAGCATGGCAAGGAGAGGAGCCCATACAAACCCCAATGACCATGTGTTTCTTTTTCCAGCACGAGCCTAAATACCCTCTGGGAGTGGTCCTGACCCTCTCTGGGGAGGGGTCAGCACTTGGCAGGCTGGGAGTTGGAGTCCAAGCACTTGGCAGGCTGGAAATTGGAGTCTGGACACAGGACAATTCCCAGGCCAGGGGCTGGGGTGACACTACCAACTCAATATTACACAAACTGCTTCCCCAGATCTGGGAATCTTCCCCAGAAGCAAGAGAATCCTTGGTCCTAAGCAGCTGGTACAGGACCCCCTAAGTTAATTGCTTAATATCTTGTACAGAGGGCCAGTTGGTCTTGAGGTGAATGGGGCTAATACTGCTCTTGGCATCCAACTTAAAGATTCAAGGCGCCAGAAATACAAAGGAAGGCTTCCTTCAATTTCCAGACTAGACTGTTGAATAAACTAGAAAGATGAGGAAGGGGTTGCTGGGGTGGGTGGGGGCTATTCAGAGAAAGAATAAAGGTTCTTTGGGTAAAGAAATATTAATCGTAATATTCACGTTGCGTTAAAATATATGTTTGAGATCTCCAGAATGAGATGTTCATAAATAGATAAGTTTTAAGTGGATGATTTTTTAGCCTGGATTTTCCTGTACTGAAATATAATTAACACTTCCTGAAGCCAGCTAGCTTGGAATAATTTAGTTCAATTGTAAGTATGCAAAACACTTAACAATTAGCTCCGTGAAATGAGACCAGCAAGCACTGAGCCGACTTCATTAATGCCCTAAGTGCACATGCCCCATTATGAGAGCTTTCAGAAATATTGTATGAATCTGAAATACCCTCCTAGAATGGAACCGGGAGGGAGTTTCCGATTATTCCCGTTCATTTGAAAGCTACATCTCATAACGCACCCATCTGAAAGATGATGGCAATTGGTTTTAATATTTTTACAGCCTCTTCCGAGGTAGTTAAAGAGAGAGAGAGAGAGGAAGAAAGAAAGAAAATAAAAGAAACCAAAGTATTGCAACGAGGTCTTTAAAGCCAGTGTGATTTAATTTGCCATTAAGAGAGGCAACCTGGGCAGAGCAAAGCTCACTGGTTCTCCGAGTCAGGGGACTTTGTGTACGGCCTTCATCCACCTGTGTTTCTTACCTGTGCAACGGAGCTAACCAGAAGCATTAATCATAGCTAGTAGCCCTCAGAACTGGTCCGGACCAGTCGGAATGTATGCTGACAATGAGACTACTCTCATCCTTGAATTTTCTGGAGCCAGAATAACAATGACATCCTCTAAGGTCTGTTAAGCACTTTCCATGAGGTAATGACTGTGACAGGCGCTGAGAAAAGGGGAGGGGGCGGCGCTGTCTGGGAATGGTGAGATTTGAATAAAAGGGGCAAAGCCTGCCTAAGATGAAGATCAACTCTGGGGTTGGAGGAAGCTCGATCACTAGTGCTACTTGTCTTTCAAGTATGAGGCCTGAGCTTGATTCTAGAACCCACATTCTTTCCTGTAGTGGTGGTAGTCAGCCTTGCCTAACCCAGCAAGCTCCAGGTCAGAGAGGAAAGACACCCCTGAACTTGTTTTCCAGCCTCCACATGCGCTGTGCAGATGCACTTACTTATATGAACTTGCACGCACAAATTACAAAAAAAAAAAGCAAAATTCAACTCTGGCTACTTACAAACTCTGAGTAGGCAGATAGAAACAACCAAAAAAAAAAAGTACAATTTTTCATTCTGCATTCACCAAAATGTAGTTTTAACTTACTACTGTGAATAAAAAGCACAACTTGGATGCCTTCTACCTCGAGGCTTGTTCGGTGCCTGCCCAAATGACCTTTGGACACATAGTGGGGATAGTCATGACACAGAGTCTACCATAATAAAGAAGACCCAAAGAGTTCATTCCAACTCCTAAAGATCAGGCCAAATGAAGAGCCTTTCCACTGCTTCATTTGCCTTCTGTCCTTGACAGCCCAGGACAAGCTGACTTCACAAAGGAGAATTCCAGAGATAGGGGCCCCTGAATGTTGTAATGATCTGTCCTATCTCTTTGAGAGACAAGCCCCACCCACTCCCTCCCCCCCCCCCCCCCCCGCTGAGGCAGGCAGATCTCCCTTCCTGCTTGCAGCCCGAGTCTCTTTCTTTTCCATCTCTTCCCTCAAAAGGCAGCTTCTGCCTCTCTCTATTCTCCCCTCCCCGCTCCCCCCACTCTGCTCTTCTCCCCTTCCATTCCACAACCCACTAAATAAATATCCAACCTCACTCTGCACAGCATGCCTATCTGGCTGTCTCTCTCCTGACACATGGCTCCCTGCTCCAGACCAATCACCTTCAGAGACCTGCAGCATGGTCTCGTGGCCTGCACATCCGTCTGTCTCTCCTCATGGCCTGCTGCAGCCACTCGGGAAACTGCACCATCCCTTCCTGGGACTGGCTGCTCTTGAGACCTGCTGTTCGCTGCCCGGGGCCACATGGCCCACTGCTGCCTCTTGAGGACCTGCTGCGTTTCTTCCACTGCAGTCACCGGGGATCCACAGCATTTTACTTAATCCA
The DNA here is from genome assembly GCF_903992535.2 of Arvicola amphibius. NCBI lineage: Eukaryota > Metazoa > Chordata > Mammalia > Rodentia > Cricetidae > Arvicola > Arvicola amphibius. The sequence goes on along the minus strand of NC_052058.2, from coordinate 29,729,861 downwards.
TTACATTGATGCCGTGAGACTTGCGAGACTTTCCAGCCCTGAGCCCCTCTCCCGGGGTCAGGATCTGGAACCAGGTATTTTTTCCACAACAACCACGTGTTCCATATGCCTGAGCACGATTTCTCCACACAACACCAGCTTCAGTTGGTGAGTTTCCCTCATTCTGCTACAGTTGAGCTCTTCTCTGACATTCATCTCTGGATGCTTCCCTTAGCTAAAATTATGTTTGGATGGCCTAGGGCCAGTCTTCCCACAACCGGGGGCTCAGGGTCCCTCAGATTCTTCTTTCTCTTTTTTTCTTTTTCTTTTCTTTTCTTTTTTCCCTCACCGTGAAAGGCTGCTCAAAGCAGCCTCTGGCCTCTCTGGCTTCCAAGTCGCCATGACCAGATCCAGTCAGGCAATAGCCCTCAATCCGGGGTCAGGGGACGCCATCCCATGGGTCCTGTAGGGGAAGAGACGTCTCCCTGGTGTCACCGTTTTTCGCGGGTTTTCATAGTTTCAGCTGTGGGTAGCAAAGCCATCCATGTCCAGTCCCCCCTGGGATGGATGGATGCCTTTTATAGAAGCCCTAAATCTCCAGGCCTTGATGCCCTACTTCTTCAGTTCCTACCCTCACTCCACCGGTGTCCTGCCAGCTCCACTTTTGTGGGAGCTTTCTAACTACTGTCAGCGCACAGGCAAATGGAAGGCGTTTCCTCAGACTGTCCCTGCCACCGCTACTGCTGCCAACAAGACTGGTCGGATCCACAAGGCGACTATTTTCAATTCCAGCCTTGTGCTTCCCACTGCAGCTTGTGGCATGGTGGCTCAGCGACAGGGCAGATCACGCTTCTAGGTCTCTCTTATTATTAAGCTTAAAATCCCCACAGCTCAAAAATCGTGGTTTTTCCATACAACATGTGACTACTGCCATTTTGACTGAGGTCAGGTGACCTTACCACCATCTTAACTGAGGTCAGGTGACTTTACCGCCCAAAGATCTCTGATGGAGTTTGACAGCTGAGAAGCTTTGCCAGTTTAAAAGGACAACCTCACCAAAAAAATTTTTCAGTAAATTACAAACACAAGACCTGCAAAATATAAAGGTGTGAGGACAAATACAAGTTATCAAATTTGTCTCTCATGCTGCCTTCCATAATCTTAAAAATACTTTTCATTGTGCAAAAACATCTGTCACGGTCATTCTGACATAAACATGCTACTGTTTATACAATGTATACATCTAAAACTTCTGTTTTCACAAACCCAAAGAATTTTTGTGAGTTCCAGGGAGCTGAATTAAAGGATCCACCTTAAACAGGTCGGATACACCCCCCTCAATTCCCTGTTCCTAAAAAAAATTTTTTCCTTAACTAAACTTTGTCCTCTGTTCTACCAATACCTTAAACAGGTGTAAGAGACACCAGAGATTTCCATACCACAAACACCAGACAGGAAAAAAGAGACCAGCTATCCCAGGATATGACCAGCACCCAGCCTGCTCAGGTTCCCCCCCCCCAAAAGATCATGCCCACAAATAAGCAAGAAGCAGTCTTGAGAATCTGCTGCCCCAATTTCTTTAACCTTTAGTTCATAACCTCCCAGCTTTTTATTATAAAAAAGATATGGGAATGTAATGATCTGTCCTGTCCCTTTAAGAGGCAAGTCCTGCCCATTTCCCCATCTGCTGAGGCAGGCAGATGTTTCTTCCTGCTTGCAGCCTGCAGCTCTTTTTTTTTTCATCTCTTCCCCCAAGAGGCAGCTTCTGTTTCTTTCCATTCTCCCCACTTCTCCTCTTCCCCCTTCTGTCTCTGTCTCTGTCTCTCTGTCTCTGTCTCTCTCTGTCTCTCTCTGTCTCCCTCCCTCCCTCCCTCCCTCCCTCCCTCCCTCCCTCCCTCTCTCTCTCTCTCCTCTCTTCTTCCCTTCTCCCTTTCCCTTCCATACAAATGTGACCCAAGAGTCTTGTTTTTTCAGGCAGAAACTCTTTTCTAGGGAAGAGAAGGGTAATGCCGTCAACTGGAATCTACTCAGCACTGAGACGGTAAACTTCTGAGTATTCTATAGCCCACTTTAGAAAAAAAGGAAACTGGGGCTCAGAGATCTCAGATGACTGGCCCAAGATCGCATTGCTAAAAGGCAATAGCACTAACACTGAAGCTGGATTCCCATTCAGCATTCTGCATTAAAGCTCTCTGAGTTGTCTCTTTGCTGTGCCAGTGGGAACACCCTGAGGTGTTCCCTAGTACAGAAAGGAAGGAAGGAAAGAAGGAAGGAAGGAAGGAAGGAAGGAAGGAAGGAAGGAAGGAAGGAAGGAAGGACTCAACACAGTGATAAATTCTCTGGAATCTGCTTGGGAAGTAGGAAGTAGCTGGGAAGGATTGCTAATGCCCCAGTGCTGCGGGAACAGAAAACAGAATGCAATCACAGCAGTCTCAAGGATTAGAACACCACATATTGGGGGTGGGGATGGCCCAGCAGGTAAGTGAAACACTTGCTCTGCAAGCATAAGGGCCTGAGCTGGGATCCCCATGACCCACCTAAAAGCCAGGCATGGAGGAGGGGCAGAGAAAGGTGGGTCCTCGGAGCTTGTTGACAAGCCAGTCTAGCTGAGTACAGGAGCTCCAGGCTTAGTCAGAGACCTTGTCTCAAAGATAAGATGAAGAAAGGTTGAGAAGACACTCAACACCAACCTCCAGCCTATAATATACACACACCCCATGGATCTGTTAGTCTTCCAGCTCTGAGGTTGACAAGTACAAAATGGGTTGAAAAGGATCCATACCTTATGGAAGCACAAGGGTGGGGCGAATAAACTGGTCCTTACTTTTCCAGATTCTAGAGGTGGCAGACAGCGTGCTTTGGATTCTGGCCTCTTCGAATACACTCAAGTTCATTCCCTCCCCCCCTCTCTCTCTCCCTCCCCCCCACACACTGTAGACCCTGTTCTAACTCTGATCCCCCCTGCTGCTTCCTTCTTGAAATGCAAACCCTGCATAATCTCAGATAACCTCACAGCAATGGTCTTCACTAAGACTGGGTATGATAAACCCAGAATTTAGGAAGCTGAGGCAGGAGGATCATCCAGAGTCAGAAGCTAGCCTGGGGTACAGAGTAAGACCAAATCTAACATATTCATACATCAGCAGAGTCCTTTTGGTAGAGAAGGCAACACGAAAATCCAGACCAGGACATTTTGGGGAGTCGCAGACCTTAACAAATGAAGTCATAATGGCCACACCTTCTTTAGTTAAAGCAAATTCCTTCCTGTCCAGTAAAAATAATAATAATAATAATAACAACAACAATAATAATGATAATAATAATAAAGATGGACTAGTTACTGTCTGAAGCTCCCCTTCATCTGACTCCTTGGGAAAAGACCTGACCAGCTTCCTCTGACTCTAACCAAAGACCAACTTCCTGACGCTGCCAGCATCCTCTGGTTCCCTGGGCAGCAAGGATTGATGGAGTATGTAAAAAGGTCTTCTAGAATCTTGCTCAGGACCACTTTCCGCAGATAGCCTTCAAGCCTCTGCAGCAGACTCGTTTATCAGGCTTGTGGAAACATGGCAACGAACCACCGGGTCTGCAGCCCAGTCCCAAGCTGTGCCTCACACAGAGATGGATGACTGCAGTGATGGAGGGAGAAACGGGCTGGCTAGGGCAGCTCCTTTGTCCCTGGGAAGAGCAGTCTCACCCCTGCCTGGCTCATATGCACCAGAGAGCTCACAGCCTGACTGTAGGGCCCAAACTGGAGAAGAAGAGTGGGCTGGTACCAGAAGACCTGCTACTCAGTAGTCAAGGAGCCCAGAGGCTCGTCCCAAACCACATAGCAGGACTGCGTGTAGTCAAGTGACCCAGTGACCTTGAACCCTCACCACCCTGTCTGTGCCTCTGTTGAATCAACTCTAAGCTCAAGGGAATAATGTGAATCTTTTACAGGGCTATTGAGTACATTCAGTGGCTTCAGACCTATAAAGCACCTAGAGGACCGTGTGGCCCACTTTAAGGGTTATGTTTTATTAGCACTGTCTTGTTTGAACTTGGTTCCTTGGTTTTTATTCTAGGAGTCCTCTGACTCCTATACTAGTGCTCTTTCCATGGCATCAAAACAACCCCCCTCTGCCCAGTTAGTGCTCGGGCACTGTTATGCCTTCCCTCCCAGTCCACCAGGACCCAAGGTTTTTCTCATTCTCCCAACTCATCCTGAATAGGATTGATGGCCTCACCAGTGTGTTCTCTGGGGGCTTCTCTTCTCAAATGTGGCTTGTGGCTGTGCCCCAGCTGGGCAGTGAGCTCCCAGACACAAACGCTGTCCATGTGAAAACCAGGAGTCTCATAACCAAGTGAGTCAAACCAAGGGGATAGGAACAGCACTGAGGACTGAAGGCAGAAATGACAGCCTATGGATGAAGGGGATCACAGGGGTACCCCAGGACCCTGCTCCCTACCATCTCGGCCAAGGGAAATGAAAACATTACTTTCCAGGTCACCCTTCATCCATTTAAGATGCACATACCTATAGTCCCAGCTATTCCAGAAGCTGAGGTAGGAGGAGTGTTGAACCTAGGAGTTTGAGACCAGCTTGGACAACGTAGCAAGATCCTATGGAAAAGAAAGAAGGAAGGAAGGGAGGGAGAGGGGAAAGAAGGTAGGATGGAAGGAAAGGGGGAGAAGTAAAGAATGAAGGAACAAAGGAAAAAACGTGTTTTTATTCAGAACTTTGAGATTGTTGTTTGTTTTTTGAGACAGAGTCTCAAGTAGCCCCAGCCAACATCAAACTTACTATGTAGACAGGATGACCAGCAATGACTGCAAGACCATCAGCTGCATACCGGGGAAACTGGAAGACTTGGTACACTCCAGGACACCAAAGATACCCACATACTCTCCATCTTCACTGCCACCCACTCTAAGAGCAGAACGGGCCACTCATAGTTAGTAATGGGCCTATGATCCCAGCACTCAGGAAGCTGATGCAGGAGGATAGTGAGTTCTGGACAGCATGATTTGCAGAGTGATACCTTGACTCAAAGCAACAACAAAAGACCAAACAAAGGACTGTATCTTCCGCTAAGAAGCATGGGGCCTACAAAATAAGATGCCGTTGGTATCTCTCTGCTCCTCCAGCCTCTGAAGAAGATGAGCAAGATCACCTCCCCACCTGCTCCAACCACTCTTCCCCTCTTTTCTCTCTGTGTTCTTGAAACCCCTGTCTCCTCCCCCAGTTTCAGCGGGGATAGAGGCAATCTCAGGCCTTCCAAATCTGGGCCTGTCCCAATTGCCAGGAATGGACCTGGCACCCCATCACTTAGTATCTCATCTGGCTTTTAGCCGTTGTCCTATTTTAGGTGGGAGAGGGGAACATATGTTCCAAGCTTGTATCTGGAGGAGCATTCACTTCTCCAGCCAAGGACCTCAGGCTTTCCCCAGCTTGATTCTTTTTTAAGTATTTAGTTTAGTTTAGTTTTCATTTTAATTATGTACGGGGGGAGGGGGGCATGCGCACATGTGAGTGTAGGGTCCCATGAAGTCTAGAAGAAGGAGTCGTATTCCTAGAGCTGGAGTTACAGGTGGCTATGAATCACCCAATATAGGTGCTTGGAACCAAACTGGGGTCCTCTATAAGAGCAGTACATGTTCTTAACCGCCGAGCCTTCTCTACAGTCCCCTAGCTCAAGTATAACTTAACCAAAATCTTATTGTTTACAGGGAGCCTCTTGCCCGTCCCATGACACCCTACTACTTACAAAAGAAACTAAAGAAAAGGTGCAAAGGGCATGAGGTGCTACCGTTCCCGGGGACCTCAAGTCATCTCCTTATTTTTGTAGCCTTTATCAAAACTGAAAGTTAAGGGTGAGGATGTAGTTCAGCTGGTAGTTGACAGAGTGCTTGCCTAGCGTACATGATGTCCTGCGTTCAATTCCCAGAACCACATACAACCAGGCATAGCGCACACCTGCAATCCTATTATTGTGAGGGAGACAGGAGGATCAAAAAGTCATCCTCAGCTACATGGTGAGTCCAGGGCCAGTCTGAGTTACACAAGACTCCTATCTAAAAAAAAAGGAGGGGGGAGGAAGAAGAGGGAAGGGATGGAGGAAGAGAAAAGTTAAGTTAGATGGTGATATACTTTTGGTATTGTATGGTGTCGCAGCCACAGCAAATGTAGCCTCTTTCAGCCTGAAACCAGAGGAGAAAGAAGGGCAAGTAGAACCCTGCCCAAAGAGAAAGACACAGAAGACAAGCTCAGAAAAAAAAGGCTGTCTTGGTTAGGTTTTTGCCAACTTGACACAAGGTAGAGTTATCTGGAAAGAGGGAACGTCAATTGATTAAAACAGCTCTATTAGATTGGCTGGTTAGGCAAGAAAATGATGCATTTTCTTGACTAACAATTGATATGGGCGGGTTCAGCCCCTTGTGGGCAGTGCAATCCCTGGGCAGGTATTCCTTCATGGTATGAAAAAGCAGGCTGATCAAGCAGGGGAGAGCAAGCCAATAAACAACATTCCTCCATGGTCTCTATTCTAGTTCCTGCCTCTGGGTTCTTGCCTTGAATTTCTGCTCTGACTTCCCTTCACGATGAACTATAAGCTATAAGGTAAAGTAATCCTTCCCTTCCCAAGTTTGGTTCTTGTGTTTATCCCATCAATACAAAGCAAAGAAGGACAGAGACAAAGAGGAAAAGAAATCAATGTTATTGTTGAAATCTGAAATGCTCCACACAGGCTCATATTTGAATATTTGTTCCCAGCTAGTGGTACCATTTGGAGTAATTCTGGAGACTTTAGGAGATGGGGCATCACTGTCAGAAGTAGGTCACTAGTATACATAATCCCCATCCCTAATTGTGGCCTTGTTCTCTCTACTTATGAGTCTACCGAGTTGTAAGTGGCCACAGCCTCATGTCCCCACTACCATGGATCAGAGTCACTCTGCCACACCTATGCTGAACTGAAATGCCTTGTAATCACAAGCCAAAATAAACCTTTCTCCCTCAAATTGCTTCTGTCAGATATTTTAGTCATAGAGACACAAATGTCTAGCCACCCAGCCCAAGAGGGTTGGCCACTGAAGTGAGAAACAGAGAAAGAAGCCATCTTGCTCTCTGGTGGCCTCTGAGATCCTGTCTCCATGAGCCCTGTCAGCTGCGCTTTCTGCTTCCCAATTGAAAGTCCTGTCCTCCTCCAATAACAGCAGACTTCCCAATCCCTGTCACGTGAGTTTGCTCCAGGAGACAGGGTTCCATGCAACTCAATGATTCCACCAGCATCAATGAACTAGTGTTTTCCATGTCATACCCACCTAGGGGCAGAGGCCTCATTCAAGGGGCATAACCCCATCGATGTCTGAATATCCTTTTAAAGTGCCCAGGATCCACACATCTGCAGAGATTCCCCCAAATATTCTGGGGAAATCTGCAGGTTAGGCTCTCATAAACAGCCTGGTTATGTTTAAAGTGGAGAGGGAAAACCTGAAATACTCCCACAGTTACTGACTTTCACTTCATGTCCAGCCATGACATGAAGGATTGCTTGTTTTGATTGCCTGGAACTGGCAGTGATATAACCCCACCAGACCACTGCATCATTAGCAAGCAAGCTGCTTGAAGTTAAAGACTTGGGTTTAAATGATGGCTCTACTACTGACTAATTCCATGACCTCAGGAAGATTTTCTAACCTCTGTTGCTTGGATTTCTCATTTCAGGCTGGGACTATGTAGCTCAGTGGGAAAAAAATGTATACTGAACACCAGAGATTTTAGGTTTAGTCTCCTACACAACAAGAATTTCTTTCTCGTTTCCCATGGAAATAGGACCTGACAAGTATGGTTTAGAAAATATTTAGCAAAATGTAGGGAAAGACATTTTTCTTCAGTTGTATAGCCATTGGTACATTATCCATGCTTCTGTAAGTAACCTTAATTAAACTTATTGGATCACCAAAAAGAAGAAAAGAGGAAGAAGAGGAGGAGAAAGACAAGGACGATGAAATGAAAGTAGAAGATGAGAAGAGAAAAAAGATCAGTGTGAGGGGGAAGGGACAGGAAAGGGTAATGGGGGAAATGAATGTGATCACAATACACTGTACACATGTACTATTCTATTTTGATATTTTATGTTGCTCAATATTTCCCTTTGCTGATATTTTCATACAAGAGGTTGTCTGTCCACTACTTGCCTTTCTTTCAGCAATGCCAGGTGGTGGTGGCGCACGCCTTTAATCCCAGCACTCGGGAGACAGAAGCAGGTGGATCTCTGTGAGCTCGAGGCCAGCCTGGTCTAGAGAGCAAGTTCCAGGACCGGCTCCATAGCTACTAAGAAACCCTGTCTCAAAAAAAAAAAATAAAGTGGCCAGCAACAAGAAGGCATAGGAGAAACATGTTACAATGGATTGAAGAGTATGGGGTGGGCAGCGTGGCTGCTTGTTTGGTTTTAAGAAACTCCTAAGAGTAATAAAAAGAGAAAAAATCAGATCGAAGTATAAGGTTTTATCTTGTCTTAGGAGTTGATCTTTTCCCAACACATTCTCTACACATCAGTCCATCCATGTCTTGACCTCTTACCTGCTCACCATGCCCCTTCCAGAGAAGCAGAATGGTCTCCAAAGCACAGGCGACACATCTGACTGCAGACTGTTTCTTCTCCGCTCACGAGGGCTTTCTCATTCCCTACATTGGCAGCACAGTGCAGAGGCCTGAGTACATTCAGGTCAATCAGTTGTCTCCATCAGAATGTCATTTTTTTAAAAAAATAGATACGGAATTTGAGATAAACACTCAACCCTTAGAATCTCTGCCCCACGGTGATGAAAGGTCCTAGACTGGGTCCAGGATCAAGCATAGTCAATGTCTGAAGACCTGAGAAAACTGGCTGGATCATTCTACCAGTCTCAGAGATCCTCAGGAACAGGGAGCATCTAGAATAGTAGTTCTCAATCTGTGGGTCACGACCCCTTTGGGGGTCCTTTCAGAGGTAACCTAAGACCATGGGAAGACACAGATATTTACATTATGATTCACAAGAGTAGAAAAATTACAGTTATGAAGTAGCAGCAAAGTTATTTTATGGTTGGGGGTCACCACAACATGAGGAACTGTACTAAATGGTCATAGCATTAGGAAGGTTTAAAGCCTTCCCTGTCCTGGGGAACCTTGTCTGTGTGTGTTAGCAGTACAGAGCTACACGCTATAGGCCCAATTTGCAGTTTGTGGTCACTCAGGATCCCAGAGATTCCTACAATTTGTCCATACTCAAGTCTGTCCCTGCTACTCTATGCTGAGTGGCAATGGACACTCCGCTCATCCTCCTGGAGCATGCTGCCTCGGGCAGAGCAGAACTGATGGAAGGAGATGCCGGTGCAGGAAGGCTAATGAGTCCCCAGCAGGGAATATGGCAAGGGCTGGACAAACATCAGGCCTCATCCTGAGCAGGTTACTGGTGGTTACGCCAATGCTGTCAAAACAAACACATCACAGAACCCGCTAACTGCTTCCTCTCAGCCACTACCGCTTGTACTCACTCTGCTTTCATTCAGTCTCGTCCCTGGTTCTGAAAATTGGTTGGGAGAATGAAAAACTAAATTAGTGGCTTCCTTCTAGAATGTCCAGTTCCTGAATTGCTAGGATCTGTTGGCCAGGAACATCCATTCTATAAGTCCCCATTGTGACCTGAGAGAGTCTGGGCATCAAACAGACTTGACACCAGGTTGTTTCCCAAACTGGGCTTGACCAGACCAGCTGTGAACAATGGGTAGGTAACCAGGAACCAGGTCAGTGGAGAGAGATTCCCCTTCCTGTAATCACAGGAACAAATTTGGAGACGGGACAGTGGCTCCTCAGCAATATTTTGTTTGTTTAGATAGGGTCTCACTGTAGTCCATGCTGACCTCAAACATGGGAGCCCCTACCTCAGCCTCCCAGATACCAAGATTATAGAAGTTTGTCACTGTACCCAGTCCAATCTCTCTTAAGATGCATATGCAGGTGCACATGTGGACACATGTATGCAGTCAGACCAGGGAAGAAAGTTACCAACTCAACCTCCCAGACAGTTGAAGGGGGGCCATCAGTTGTGGAAAGCTGAACTATGGTAACACCAGGAGTCCAGATAGGGTTCCATTATCCTGAGGCATATCCTCCATGTGCAAAATAACAATACCAACAGATAAACATGCTGCCTACTCAAGGGGCTATATGGAATTTGGCAACTAGATTCTGTTGTGAAGTCATGGACCCAGGAGGTAAACAGAAGTCAAAGATGAAGGTGATCCAGAATTCAAGAATTGAGTCCAGAAAGATGGTCAGGTCTCTTGGGCTATTGGAAGGAAGCTATCTCACCCCAGCTGACCTCACCCTCAGATGACTCCTCCACAGAAACGCCAAGAGGAGGCATCTTACTACTCCTTACAGGTCTCCAGACCCCAGGACCACAGGCTACCTAGCTACTAAGCACATTCCGTGTTATTCCATGTCCCTATACCTTTGTTCTTGCTGTTCCCTTTCCCCAGAAGCCCTTCCTACATGTCTTGCCTTCTGATTATGATAATCCGAGCTCAGGGACCACCAAATCAGGTAAATTACAGTTGCTGCACATCTCTCCCCTGTTCCTGAGAGTCTTGCTCTGGATCCTTGGCATCCACTGGACCAAGATCCTCCTTGGTTATCTTTGGAGTCCCAACACCTATCACAGGACGTGGGGTGAATTAATGCTAGTGGGGCCAGTTCTAACTGCAGAGAAAACAGCAGCTTGGACTGTCAGAGAAGAGAGGGGATAAGGACAGATAACAAAGGTGGATATGAGCAGGCTGAAATTTGGTGTGATGTCCAAATGCAGACAGAACCACATGGTACTCAGAGATGGTAAGAGGGGTATGGGGTAGCCCACGCTGGGCTGATAACCAGAAGCATGGGAACAACATGAGCTCTTTCAGTTAGGAGGTAACTTGGTAATAGGAGAGAACAACATCCTTCCTAAACTCACTCATTCTAAATTTAGGGTGTTCCTAAAATCATTCCAGGCATAGACAACCCTGGTAATTGGGAATATTGCCGTTGCCCAGGGATTGGACAATGGGCATAAGCCAGAGCAAAGAGAAAAAACAAAAGAGAGGCACTAGCAACAGATGATCCCCAAGGGTTTCAACAAAAACCTGATCCAGATCCTCTAATATGGGTCCCACCCCCAAACCAATACACAGACACACACACACACACACACACACACACAGGTACACACACAGTGTGAAAAGAAAGGGGCTGAAGAGAATCACACTCTGAAGGAGGGTGCCAGAGGGATGAGAAAGTAGTGTTTCCCTGCCTGGCTGAGTGCCTACCAAGCTACAGCATCTGAGTGGAGTCTGATATTGGGACAGAAAACAATAGAGCTGGGAGGGAAAGCAGGAGCAGTGATGCCCCAGCCCTCGGGAGCGTAATGCGCAGTACTATATTCTCCCAAGAGCACCAAAGGTGGAGGCTTCATGGAAAAGCCCATACCCCGAGGCAAGGCCAAGGAAGCAAATGTTGGGGGAGCCTCTGCATTCCTGCTCCCATGGCACTTCCTACGAGGCCACCTGAAGGTACGGAGGTTAGAGAATGGGCCAGAACTCCAGGATAGTCCTAGAGAAACAACGGCCTACCCAGAAAGGAGACCAGGGATGTGCAGCATTTGTGGGGCTGAAGGATTTACCAGTGCTTTGCGGCAACCTGAACTGAACTAGGCCTTTGACAAGCAGCCCCTCAGGCTCCGTGGAGATCACCACACAGTGGAAGTCCTGACTTTAACCCCAGAGCAGACCTAAGAAGGATCCTACCCTCCAAGTCCAGGTGTGACCCTAAATGTGGGAGAGGGAAATTTCAACCTTCTATGAGCCCATAGTGGTGTGTGTGTGTGCGTGGGTGTGTTGGGGGTGGGGTGTGTGTGTGTGTTTGACATAGGGTTCTATGTAGCCCAGGCTGACTTGGAACTCACTATATAACCAAAGATAACCTTGAACTTCTGATCCTCCTGCCTCTACTGCCTAAGTGCTGGTATTACGGGCCTCTACCACACCAGGTTTATGTAGTGCTGAAGTCAGATCTTTGTGCATACTCGGCAAGCACTCAGCCAGCTGAGCTGTATCCCCAGCCTTAAACCTGTAGCTCTGACCTTCACGGCTGTCAAGTCACTAACTCCACGCTAGCCAGCGTTAAGGGTAATTTGGCAGAGTTCAGCAACCCAAAGTGGCTGGGGGAAAGTGAAACTCTTCTGTTTCTCTACACTACCAAGTTGACACTCGCCAATAAACCCACTATGCAGAGGCCACCATTGAGTCCCACTCCGGGCTAAGGCAAAGCAAAGGGGAAAGAGAGGAACACCTCTCAGTTTCCCACTCTGTTTCTCACACACATAGAACTCAAGTCAAAAGCCCCTCAGTCTTAATTACCAAACAAAAAACGCAAACTTGCCAGCCCCTCTCACTGTATGTCTTTATATTGTCATCTGCTCTGGCATTTTAATATCCAACTTCCCATTGGAAGACAGATGCCTGGATGTTCACACCCCGCTCTAATGGTTTAATACCCTGGGTACTGAAATGGGGAGGGGGCTTTGGAGAAAGGGGAGGATGAAAGCCACCGCCACATTGAACACAACTTTGGAGCAAATGGGTTTGAATATTCATTAAACAACATTTAATTTAAACACCCAAACTCTGGAAGCAGCAACATATGGCCTGTTTTATTTTACATAAACTGAATAGGAGGTGGGACCATTAGTTTCTGCAGACATAATGTTCATTACTAATGAAGAATGCTTTCCTCTGAGGGCATCTCGGCACTGTGCTAGGCCCATAGGCCCGCTGCCCCTGAGGGTCAGACAAGCCTCCTCTGAGTGCTCCCTGGGGGCCCACTCTTAGGGCAGCAATGTCAGATAGCTGTCTCTATGAGGAACATATTAAAGCTGTCTTCTCCTTGATTCATGCCTTGGAGAGTAGCTCGGATGGTATATTTGTTCTTCTGGACTGAGCCCTCTTGGTACCTAGAGGCAGTGTCTGGATGGCACAAGTCTGATCTCTACTTCTCCACGTCCACTGCCACCCAGAGGCCTGGGGCCTGACTGTGTTTACATGTGTACAGAAAGTTCTGGGTTGGGCGAGGTATGCATCTCCCCTCACTGTGTATGTCAGCACGTGTCCCTGCAGCTCCCTGGGTTGGCATGGCTATCAGCTGTGGACTCACTACAGGGGGTGGACGTGGGCCTTTGTGACAGATACGGCAAATGTGTAAATGTCTCTTTGGATGTACGTGTGGCTGTGTGTATTCGTGCACCGCAGGCGTAAGACCCGGCCTCTGCAGCTGTGTGAGAGAGAAAAGGACTCTGAAATGGAGTAGAGGCACACACAGCGACCTGGTTTCATACGCGCATGTGGAGGACTGCTCTGACTGTGTGACACTAAGGGATTCTTAACTAGGGCCACAGGTACCTCCTCATGGGGTGCATGGATAGAATGTCAGAGTGTCCAGGAATGTGAATGTATCAATAAAGAAGCACTTGGGGGACTGGGAGATGATGGCTCAGAGGTTAAGAGCACTGACTGCTTGTTCTTCCAGAGTCCGGAGTTCAATTCCCAGCAACATGTGGTGGCTCACAGCCCTCTGAAATGAGAACTGGTGCCCTCTTCTGAGATACAGGCATACCTGTAGGCAGAACACTGTATACATAAAAAATAAATCTTAACAAGAAGAGGAAGCACTGGCTGGGCGGTGGTGGCGCACGCCTTTAATCCCAGCACTCGGGAGGCAGAGGCAGGCGGATCTCTGTGAGTTTGAGACCAGCCTGGTCTACAAGAGCTAGTTCCAGGACAGGCTCCACCAAAGCCACAGAGAAACCCTGTCTCGAAAAACCAAAAAAAAAAAAAAAAGAGGAAGCACTGGAGGCAGGAAGTGGGGAGATGACTTGTGGGGGCCCAAAGAGGCCAAAGGTCAGAGAGTTTTGGGACTTGTTTTGAGTTTGAGACGGTTGTGCTTCTAACTCAAACAAAGGTCCCACCTAGTTGCAAATCAGAGTTCTGCTCTCTCAAGGCTACTGCAAACAGGTGTGGCTAGTTGCCAGACCTCCTCCTGAAATAGGGAAGTAGTTGGTTTCTACCTAAAACAAAAGTCTAAGGAACAAACTAGGTTCTTGTTCCCTTTATGGAAATAACTTGGGATTCCACCCAGGGAGTGGTTTGCCTACAGAGTGTTTGGTAGGGGACGTGAGTCAAGGGCGTGAGCGGTGAATGTACACCCTGACTTTCAATTTGTGTGTTAGTGTAGTCCTTTTCTTCTACTCCTACCTCTTGAAATCAGGGGGTATATTAAGCTGTTGGAAATTAAACAGGAAGAACTTTCAGTACTCAGTGAAATTCCCTCCCGATACTATCCTATGTGTTTCTGCGTTTTATTATTTTTGTTTGCGTCTTTGTACTCTTTACTATATTTCTAGATTCCCATGCCTCCACTCTGGAAGAAAGATATTTTGTCGAGGCTGGCCCCCAACAATGGCTCAGTGAGTAAAATGCTTACCATACAAGCATGAGGACTTGAGTTCAAATCCCCAGCCCGATGAAAAAAGCTGGGTGTAGTGGTGCGTCTCTGTGCCCTGACAGAAGCAGGCATGACAAGTGGGTAGATCCTTGAAGCGCATTGGGCAGCCAGCATAGCCAAATTGATGAGCTCCAGAAGGAGATCAATGAAAGAGGGAACTGAAGTAGACCTCAGACCTCCCAGTATGTATTCACAGGTGCATGAAGATGTGCACACACATGCACACATATCCCCTATACATACATATACACACAGAACAAAGATGCATGGTGCATTTGTGCCAGGTGTCGTGAATTGTGCATTCCTGTAATTTTAACATTTGGGAGGAATTCAACACAGGAATTCAGTTACACAGAAAATTCAACGTCAGCCTAGGCTACTTGAAGCCCGGTCTCAAAAACGACAAAAATTTTGAAAGAATCTATGGGTCCTCATCTTAAATGGATAGACATTTGCTATATGTTCTTGAGCAAACATGGTTTTCTTTGTAAATGCATGTTTCAGTTTTCATTTTGTTATTTTTGACACAGGATCTTGAACTGCTGCCCCTGATGGCTTTAAAGACTCATGATCCTCCTGTCTCAGTCTTCCAAGTCCCACATTTATAGGTGCTTGCAATCACACCCACCTTGTTTATACATTTATAAACATATCGAAAAGGAGCCTTCGGGTCTCCCACCAATGGGCAAAGAGAAATGAAGGCCCCTATGTGTGGTATGGCATCAGGCCATGTGGCCACAGCAAATGCTAGCTCACTCTGTCTCAGCATGCATGTGCAGGGCCCTGTTGCAGAAGGGGCAGCTGTGGTCCCAGCTGAGGAAGACCCTCCCATATTACTCATGCCTTCAATGAAAACCCTAACTCTTCCCTGTTCCAAATATCACCTTCATCCTGGGGACTTCCCTTAGAGGCTGACTACTGGGACACTATAGGGTGACAGATTTCTGCCACGGCCAGAACCACACTGACCCCTTTCAGGAAGAAACTGTTCAGAGTGTTTCTTGGCCCCTGCGCTGCAAGCCGATACAGGGCCTTGAAGGCTTTTCAAGCAAAAGCTGTCATTAAGAACATATGTTTCTCTCTCCTGCCTTCTGACTATGAACAGGGCTGGATAGATGAAGATGGCTCAGGGGTTAAGAGCACTCCTGTTCTTGCAGAGGACACAGGTTTCATTTCTAGCATCTGCCTTGGGGGTTCAAAACCAGCTGTAACTCCAGTTCCAGAGGATCTGGTGCCATCTTCTAGCCTTTGCAGGCACCTGTGTGTACATGGCACGTATAACATATATTCAAGGCACACATAGCATACATACAATATAGTATAATTTGTATTAAAAACTTATTGCTGTTGTTTGAAACAGGATGCCATGTAGCTCAGACTGGTCTGGAATTCAACACGTACCCCAGGCTGACCTTGAACTCTCAGTCCCACGGCTTCACCCTCCAGGGCTAGGATTACAAATTTTACTACCATGTCCTGCAATATAATTTTTTATTCAATGACAAGGAACAGATAAAGCAATTTTTTTTTCTTTTTTCAAGACAGGGTCTCACTCTGTGAAGGACACTTCAACTGTCTGGGAACTTACATTGTAGACCAGGCTGTCCTCAAACTCACAGAGATCTGTCTGCCTCTGTCTCCCAAGTGCTGGGATTAAAGGTGTGTGCCTCCACATCTGGCTACAGATAAACCAATTTAAACCATCTTAAACATATTTTTAATGATTTTTGTGGGTTTTTTTTTTTTCGAGACAGGGTTTCTCTGTGTAGCCCTGGCTGTCCTGGAAACTCACTATGTAGACCAGGCTGGCCTTGAACTCATAGAGATCCGCCTGCCTCTGCCTGAGTGCTGGCATTAAAGGTGTGCACTACCACCACCAGGTCTTCATGATTTTTTTAACCTTAAATAATATTGATTAGCCTCTGTAACTGGAGCTTTTCAATGATCCACTTATTTCTCATTTTGCTCTACTCTTCAGTCTCAGTAGCCTTTCTCTGTGTCAGAAAAATATCTGTGGTGGTATTGCCAACTCTGATTGGGCCAACTTCAGTCAGTCAATTGTTGTAGAATATTATTTTAAGGTGTGTTGCTTTCATTTATGCTGCATTTGCTTAACTCTGTGAAGTTGTGGTTCTTTGCCTGTCTAAAACACCTGATGGCCTAATAAAGAGCTGAACGGCCAACAATAGCATGACAGGAGCAGGCAAGGAGGATAAATAGAAGGAGAAATCTGGAAGAGAAAGAGCAAGCGAACAAGGAGAGGAGGATGTCAGCGGCCAGCCACCCCACAAGCCAACAAGCCACCAAGTAAGAATGAAAGTAAGATATACAGAAGCAGGAAAAGGAAAAAGCCAAGAGGAAAAGGGTAGTTGGGATAATTCAAATTAAGAAAAGCTGGCAATAAACAAGCTAAGCTAAGGCCGGGCATTTATAAGAAAGGATAAGCCTCCATGTGATTTGTTTGGGAGCTGGGTGGTGGGCCCCACAGAGAACAAAAGAACAAAGAGCAAAGAATCCCAAAGAGTTAAAATAAAATAAAAGAAAAGAAAAGAAAAGAAAAAGCAAACAACAGCCAAGTTTGCAAGGGTGTTTTTGTATGTTGATTGGCTGAGTCACTGCTCATCCCTTTAACTACAGATAGACACTGTGCTTCTATTGGCTGAGGCCAATCTAGACCCACCCCCAAGATATGCAAATAGCGGAACAGTAGGGATACAGAATAGACCCTAGAGACCAGAAGATCCTGCAAGATCTGTTTTCCCATAAATCACTGAGCCAACATCTCTGTGTTCAATTAATAGGAAGTGCCCAGGGCAAGAGACACTTTGTGGCCCCTGTTGACCAAGTGCCAAGTGACTCTTGAGCAAATCCTTGTTATGTGTCCCGGGCATAATGACAAGAATTCAGCCCACTGAAGAACTCATTCCTAGACACAGATGGAGCTCACGGGGATAAGAGGCTGTCCTTATCTGTCCCTATCTTAAAGGGAAATCCCTCTATGTGCTGAAGTTCCTTCAAATCAGAAATGGATGCAGCAGGTGACTGAGCAGAGAGCTCAGTGGTTAAGAGTGCTGACTGCACCAGGCAGAGGTGGCACACCGTTTTAATCCTAGCACTCAGGAGGCAAAAGTAGGCAGATCACTGTGAGCTCGAGGCCAGCCTGGTCTACAGAGTTCCAGGATAGTTAGGGCTGTTACAGAGAGAAATCCTGTCGAGAGAGAGAGAGAGAGAGAGAGAGAGAGAGAGAGAGAGAGAGAGAGAGAGAGAGAGAGAGAGAGAGAGAGAGCGAGCGCACTGGTTGCTCTTGCAGAAGACCCAAGGTTCAAATCCCAGCACCCACATGACTTCTCACAACCACCTGTAACTCCAGTGCAAGAAGCAAAGCTCTCTTCTGGTCTCCCCAGGCTCCATACAAGCATGTGCAGCACACACAAACATGCAGATAAAGCATTCACACACATAAAGTGATACAATAAATAAATCTTTAAAAATTGGAAATTGGGGTTTAGAAAGTGTAACTGCTCTTACTGAGAGCTGACATTCACAGTAGGGAAGGCTTCTAAGCCTTGGCATCTGGAAACCCATGAATTCCTGTCTCTCTTGTTAGAACTCCTGCTGCAGCCTCCTGGCTGCTCTCCCTGCCTCTGTCCAAGCCCAGTCCTTCCCACACAGCCAACAGAAGTTTATTGTATGCCAGGCCATGTTTGAAGCACGGGAACACAGCAGGGGGAAGGAATGACATACATGTACCACAAATGCCTCTGCCTTCAGGTGCTTCCCGTCTGGCAGAGACTGGATTAGGAACAAGAAGATCCTAAAGGGGAATGCTGAGGAGAATAAACGAAATCCCACGGAAACTCTAACATAGACGCAGACACGGCTGGGACAAAGGGCAGGTGGGAAGCCCTGGAGGGCTTAGGACAGGGGACAAGCTTAGGGAATGCATTTTTCCACACACTCTGCTGAGTGCAAAAGTAGCCAGGGGTAGGGGACAGCAAGCCATGCCCTTCAGGTGATAAAGCACTTGCCTAGCACGTGGGTGGGAGGCACTGGGTTCAATCTCCAGGACTGTGCAAACTAATTAAGGCAATGGTAGCACGAGCCTATCATCCCAGAACTCAGGAGGAAGAAGCAGGAACCAGCAAGGAGATCTCTATGAGTTCAGCGGCCGGGTCAGGCCAGCCCAGGAAACCTCAGCTACAAATGAAGCTTAAAGTCAGCCTGGGCTACATGAGTGGCAAAGAAAAAGGGATAAAGATGTCGGAAGCACAGTGACACTGCATGGAGATGACACAGGTAAGAAATGTCGACGGCTGAGACCAGAGTTGAGTGACTGGATAGTGAGCAGCTAGACCCCAGACATGAAAGAAGAAGAAGAGACCAATGGTTTGTCAACAAACAAGTTGTGTAACATAAGAGCCTGAGTCCAGGCTGCAGAAAAACGAGACTTTCAGTCCAGTCGAGTGAAGGATCAGTTGCCCTCCACAGAGTGCAGAAGTGGGAAGGAAGCAGATGAAGGCAGAACCCATGGGCTCCACATCTGACCAAGGCCCTTCTATGATGCATACATGATGGCTCACACCCTGCCTCCCATACCCCCTTCAAGTATAGCCCACCCTGTAAAGACCCGCTACTGCCCCTTCAAGTCAGCCCCATCCCCAGCCTCTTTCCCATCAGTCTCTAAGCCCATCACATCTTGTGCAGCTTCAGGTTTGTGCATACACTTCTCTCTCTCTTCCTAAAGGAGTCTGTATCACATCTGCAGCCCCCAGACACAATTCCTTCACCTCCAAAGGGGAAAAGGAAAGAACGGTGCATTTTGCCAGGTAATTTTCCAAACATCTACCTGCTGTCTCTGGTTGTAGTCTGCTGCACCTGGGTTTCCGGAGCTCAATTAAGAGGTTCCCCCACTGCAGTCTGGAATGAATGACCAGGCCACCCCAAATACCAGATGCCCAGGCTTGAAGTGACAGAGCCTAAGAGGGTTATAAAAGTCGGGTGCCTTGAAAGTCTAAGTAGAGAAAGTACTGGCATCATGATCTGGAGCAGACATGAACCCCAAAGTTACCCTGTCGTCTAGCAAGGCTGCTGAGATGACTAATATGGATGTCAACTTGGCAAACTCTTGGATCACCTAGGAAACAAGCCTCTAGGTGCATCTATGAAGAAGCTTCTAGATCATGTTAATTGAAGTGGAAGACTCACCCTAAGATCTGGGTTGGCTATTCCTTGTGCTAGGGTCCCAGAATGAATAAAAAGGAGGAGATAGGATGAGCACCAGCATTCATACCCCTCTGCTTCCTGGCTGGAGACAGAACAAGAGCATCTGCCTCACCCTCTCCACCATGATGGACTGTATCCCCTCCCATGGTAAACCAAAATAATCTCTTCCTCCCTCAAGCTGCTTTTGCCAGCCATTTCATCCCAGAGATGAGACAAGGAACTGATACAGCATTCCACCTGGACTTCTCCCTCCCATTCTTGCCCAACTTCCCCAGCCACTTCCAGCAGCTCCTCACCAGAGGAGTCGCCCACCCTCCTGGAAACAATCTGCCTCCCTAGCTCTGCATCCAGAAGCACCCAGTCATGGGCTGAGAGTCCTACAGAGCCCCATTAAGGAGAAAGTGGTGTTATCTGCATCCCATCGGAAAGAAGAAAAACCATCAAGAATTCTCAGCATTAATTTAAGACCAGGGTTTGCTGTAGCCCCTCTCTCTCCATAGAAACCATCTTGAGGCCCGTGGCCTACCTCCTCTGGTAAAGTTAACACAATGACCTTCCCAGTGAACCTTGAGTTTCAGGCTTCATTTTTTTGGTTTTTTTTTTTTTTTTTTTCCAGTTTTTCGAAACAGGGTTTCTCTGTGTAACAGCCCTAGGTGTCCTGGATCTCATTCTTGTAGACCAGGCTGGCCTTGAACTCACAGGGATCTGCCTGCCTTTTTCTCCCAAGTGCTGGGATTTAAGGCATGTGCCACCACCGCCTGGCAGGTTTCATGTTCTTACATGGTCTCACACTCACTCTCCCCTACTCTAACAGCTTCTACCTGGAAACCTACATACAATGGGTAGGTCTTAATTTTGTGTGTGTGTGTGTGTGGAACTAAACTACCAACACACTGCCTGAGACATGAGCATTATTTTGAGATGATCGGTTTACTCAAAGACAGCCCGTTCCCATGAGGGCCAGTCCAGGGGGCAATGATGCAGTCCCTAGCTTGCTCCCACGGCTGCCTTCTCCTCTCACCTTCAGGATGTGTAGAAGCCAGAGAGAGATCTCCTCTCATCTCTCTGCTCACTCACCTTCTGCCCGGGGACGTTATGAGAATTAATGGGATAACAGATGAAGCGCCTCCAAGGAAACAGGCTACATAAATCCAAAGTGTTATTATTAAATTCCAAATTTAGCCCTCGGGATCAGTGAGACATGACAAATCTGGGCTGGGAGCAATCTCAGCTGCATGGACAGGAAGTCTCTATAAAATCAGAAGCCATGGCGCACAGGCTTTGGGAGCTAAAAGAAACCCTAACTGGCCCCTGCTTTAAGTCTTGCTGATGGCTGGAAGAGGCTCGAAGGGAGTCCTAGCACAGAAGTAGCCAACCACTGTTTACTCCCAAGTAGGGACAGGAAGCTCACTGTCCTCAAGAAGCTCCTATCTTCTCTTACCTCTGAATTTTAAAAACTCATCCCTAGGTTGGGGGCTGTAGTTCAGCTGGTAGAATGTTTGCCTACCATTCACAAAGCCCTGGGTTTGGGGTCTGGTGGCACATATCTGTAATCCCTGCACTTGGGAGGTAGAGGTAGAAGGATCAGAAATTCAAGATCATCTCCCTCACTAGATAGCAAGTGTTAGGCCAGTCTGAGCTACAGGAGACCCCTTCTCAAAAAGAAAGATTAAATAAGTGACCTTCTATTGTCCAGTCATATCTACTTCCATGCCTCGCATTCCCAGGACTAACCAGACTTTTCCAGTAGGAGAGTCATGATTGATAAAGCCCTTGCCTTTTCAGTCTCAGAAAGCAGCCCTTCACATTCTAACCGGCCACACACAGCTACAGTCCGAAGGCAAGCCCACCTGGCACTCTATTACGCATCGGTTCTCCTAGTTTCAAAACCTGCTGTACTTCCCAGGGGAGTCCATAAGACACAGCAGAGCAGCGGGCCCCCACCCCTGCTCCAGGAGTCCTTGTTCCCCTAAGGCAGGCAACTGGACATTGTCTACATTTAGATTTGGGGCCTCAATCTGACATTGGAGGGATCTAAATAATCACAGCCCTAAACATCCCTAGGGTCACAGTCAAGGGACTGGATTTCTTGGAACAGAGAATCACGGTGTGTAGAGGAGCCCAGCCATTGGGGCACACCAATAGACACCTATTAAGTAACTCTTAGACAGTGGTTTAAATTCTCAATTTTAGTTGGTTTTTCCCTCAGCTGGGAACACTGTTGTGTTTGGTGGTATGTAATCACATTCAGGAGGCTGAGGCTGAGAGACTGAGAATTTTAGGACAATCTGGGCTATACAGTAAGTTTGAGGCTGACCCAGTCAACTTAGCAAAACACTGTTTCAAAAAAAAAAAAATGATGGGGGAATTCCCATCCTGCTAGGATTGTACCTCAATGGTAGAGCACTTAGCTAACACACACACACAAACAGACACACACAGAGATACACACACACAAACTCTTACAATTCAATAACAAAAGCACAGATAAGTGCTGGGGAGGTAGCTCAGTCAGCAAAGTAAGTTTCTGAAAGCATTAGTTTCTCAGTTCATGCTTTTTTGTTTTTGTTTTTAAGGGTAGACATTTTTTGAAATTTTAAGGGCAGACATACACTTGTAATCCCAGTGCTAGAGAGGCAGAGGTCCCTGAGGCTCACTCACCAGTCAGCCAACTTGTCAAGGTCCAAGTCAATAAAACTCTGTCTCAAAAACCATGGTGGACTATGACTGAGGATTGACACCCAAGGTTTTCTTGTGACTTCCACGCTCATGTTCACCTACCTGCAATGCCCCCCACAACACACACAGGTATTTTTTTAATATTTATTTATTTATTTATTTATTTTAATTATGTATACAATATTCTGTCTGTGTGTATGCCTGCAGGCCAGAAGAGGGCACCAGACCCCATTACAGATGGTTGTGAGCCACCAGGTGGTTGCCGGGAATTGAACTCAGGACCTTTGGAAGAACAAGCAATGCTCTTAACCTCTGAGCCATCTCTCCAGCCTACACAGATATTTTTCTAAAGATTTGTGTGCTAGTTAGTTTTAACTGTCAATGTGACAACCGAGAATCATCCAGAAATAGAGTCGTAATGGGTAATTATATGGATCAGATTGGCCTGTGGACTTATCTGTGGGGAATTATCTTGATTGTTAATTGATAGAGGAAGACCCGCCCATTGTAGGCAGCACCATTCCCTAGACAGGAGATCCTGAACAATATGAGAGGAGAAAGCTCAGTGAGGGCAAGCCAGCAACTGAGCATGTTTGTTTTCATTTCTCTCTGCTCTTTGCAGTGGATGTGGTGTAACTAGCTGTCTCCAGCTCCTGCTGCTCTGACTTCTCCACAGTAATGGACAGGAACCTAAAATGATAAACTGAAATAAATCCTTTCTCCTCTAGTGCTGTTTGCCTCAGGGCATTTCTTCATGGTAATAGACATGACGACAGAATATATACACATAAATAAACACATGGAAAGATGGTCAAAACCATTAATTGGGTTATTTGCCTGTTTTGGCTTTTTGAGACAGTGTCTCTCTATGTAGTTCTGACTGTCCTGGAACTTGCTATGCAGAGCAGGCTGGCCTCAAACTCACAGATACATATTTGTGTATGCCCCCAGAGTGCTGGAATTAAAGGTGTGTGCCACCATGACCTACAAATGAAATATTATTACAAAACATAAATGAAAACTATAATGAAGGCTGGAGATTTAGTTCAATGATAGAACATGTGCCTAATTTATACAAGACTCTAGGTTTAATCTTCAGAATACACATACACACAAGCATACACACACACACACATATATACACACACACAAAGAAAAAGGCATTCATAAGTCAAGTGTGGTGGCAGACACCTATAATTCCAGCACTAGAA
Organism: Arvicola amphibius; assembly: GCF_903992535.2. Lineage (NCBI taxonomy): Eukaryota > Metazoa > Chordata > Mammalia > Rodentia > Cricetidae > Arvicola > Arvicola amphibius. The sequence goes on along the minus strand of NC_052058.2, from coordinate 29,706,206 downwards.
AGGTTGGCCAGAAAAAGCTCAAGACCAATCCCAGTTTGGGTTACTGTAGTGATTTGAATGAGAATGGCCCCATTAGCTCATAAAGTTGGATGTTTGGTCCCAGTTAATGGAACTGTTAGGGAAGGATTAGGAGGTGTGGCCTGGTTGGAGTAGATGTGTCATTGGCAGTCAGCTTTGAGGTTTCTTTCAAAAGCCCACACCAAGCCCATTGTCTCTTTCTCTCTGCCTACACTACCTGTGAATCAGGATCTAAAATTCTCAGCTACTGCTCCAGTGCTATGCCTGTCTGTTTCTTACCATGATGGACTAGACTAAACCTCTAAACCTGTAAGGAACTCCAGTTAAATGCTTTCTTTTATAAGAGTGATCTTGGTCCTGGTTTCTCTTCCCAGCAACAGAACAATAACTAAGAAAGCTACATAGTGAGTTCAAGACCAACATGAATCATACAATGAGACCTTGCTAGGTTTCCTGAGCCTCCTTATTCCCCAGGGAAAGGTGAGTGCGCTATCCGCTCATTCCGCAGCCCCACACACAAAACGAGCAGACGCAATAGAGAGTCAAGTCAAAGCAGGAACTCAGTTTATTACTGTGAGCATCAGCTTATATAGATTAAGTGACATTCTGTGATGTGGGGGTACCTCCAGCCAATGAGAGACAGCCAAGCCCTCCCTCTGGCTGGAGGGGCATCTACCTAGTTTTTGCTGTCTCATCCCCGCTCAAACTCGAGCCAGGCTTTTCTCTGTCCTACAGGCCTCGAGGTACAGACCCTGAGATAATTTTGGCCCAACAAGACCTATTTCAAAAAACCAAAAAACAGGGCTGGAGATGTAGCTCACATAGTAGAGTGCTTGCTAGGATACACGAAGCCCAGGGTTTGCTCTCCAGCACCAGCTACAACCAAGCATAGTGGTAGTGATCTCAGAGCCTGGGAAGTAAAGGCAGGAAGGTGTGAAGTTCAAGGTTACCTTCAGCTACACATCCAGGTGGAAGCCAGCCTCGGTGACATCATAAGATTCTGTCTCAAAAACAAAACCAAAATTAGCTTACCCCTTCACTGTTGGGGTGAGCTATAGATACTAACAAGTGTTAGAGAAGATATAGAGAAATTGGAGCATAGAGCTTGCTCATGTTCTAGAATTATTTTCTTGAACCAATCCCAGAGATACCTCCAGCACTGCCTTTTTTTTTTTTATATAATAAATATCCTCATGCTCCAGAGGCCTCCGGTCAAAGGGACCCCACAAAGCATCTATTGTCTCCCTCCTGCTACAGTAAAGACTGGTAGTGGTCCCCAATCCATTTTCTACTGATGGCCTAGTCTAGAAATGGCCTATGTGGAGATGGCGTGGCCCCTTCCAGACTTGGTGGGGTTTGAGGGGAGTGAGCGTCCACGGAGTCAGCCAGAAGCTGAGTACTTCCTTGCCTCACCCTTAGCCCACCTGTGATTGGCACATCCCACAGAACAAACACCCACGTGAATTAGCAAAGCTGAGAAACTGTCTGAGCCATCGTTAACACTAGGAAATGGCTGCACTCGCCAGCCCTAGAGGCCTTTGCCCAGGAGCGCCGTGTTCTGTCTATTCAAGGTTCTTTATACCGATTTCTGGTTCAAAGTTACCTGCAGCCAAGGCCCCCTCCCAGTGCACTGGACTGATGACATAGGAGAGCACTGGGGTTGCCATGTCAAACCTCAGCCTCCTGAGGTCGCTGCTGTACTAGTGGCAGACTGTGCAGGACGACACAAAATGGTTAGCCAGACAGAGTGGGTACCACAGAGCTTCTTAACTCAAAGATGGCAGGACGAGGCTGGGGTGCAACTCAGGTAAAGCATTCTCCCTCCCTGAGTGTCCAAGGCCTTAGGTTGTTCCATCCCCAGCTCCACAGGTGCATGTGTGTTGGGGTGTAAGTGTGGTGTGGGGGGGGCAGTAGATGTTTATGTGTGTGTAAATACACCTGAGCTTCTTCAGATGACCATTTAAGGGCACGAACTTTGAGTGAAGCAGTCTGAAGCCCAGGGCTCTCTTTCCTATTAACAAATTCAGAGACCTCACAAGTTGCTGACTCTGCAATGCATGGAGGTGCTGAATGGGCCTAAAGCTTCCCTTTGCTTCTCTGGGGAAACAGGAAGAGTCATCTTGCTTAACATGTACCATGTATGGTGAAGGCTTGGGCCTCAGTAGTCTTGGAGGTGGGATGGGCAATTTCTAACCAAACTCTCTGCGTAGCACCAGACATGGTGGGAACAGCAGAGGGCTGCGATCCTCAAATACAGAAGTGTTGTGTACGTCTAAAAAGACTCAGAACCGGCAATGCCAGAGGCCTACTGTGCAGCTCAGCACTCATCTGGGTGAGGGGCCAGCCAGTGTAAATGTAAGACACCAAGCGCTGTATTCAGGAGGGAAACGCTGAAGTCACTCTGAGGCAATGAATTTTCTGAAGAAATACACAGAGCAGCTGAGAGACCATGATGTAAATCTTTCCTCCTTCCAAACAACTCAGAATAGAAATCCATATAGAGGCAAATCCTGGGTGTCTAAGGACATGGGGGAAAAAAAATCTCATTTGGTAGGTTCCACCTTACTGCCTCGCGAGTCCCTGGAAAGGCTTACTTAAATGGACACCGGAGATAGATGTCATGTCATAGCTCCAGCAGCCCCCGGCAGCTCCCTGCAGCCCGTGTCTTTCAAAGCACAAGTAGGCTCTTCCTCAGCTCCCTGGGGCAGGACTTGTATGTATCTATTTACATGTGTGCATTTACCCTTATTTTTGAGAGAAGAGAATTTACATCCCCAGAGTTTCTACTGTGGGGGGGGGGGGGCTGTTTGAAGGGTGCTTCACTAGGAGACAGAGAAAGACACTGCTGGCTTCTTCCTTTCTTCCCTCCAGTAGGATTTTAGACCCAGAAAGAGCTGCTGATAGCCACCAATCAAAGTTACTTCCTCAACCTAACAGGGAAACTGAGGCCCAGAGGTAAAGGAAAATTGCCCCTGATCACAAAGACTTGAAGATAGCTTCTGGCCCCATTCAACCAGACAGCAGTACGACACTCAGCATGCTAAATGCTGAGCCATAATCGGCTGCTGGGGGTTCTAGCGCTCCGCTCTCTAAAGAAACTGTAAGCTGCCTGACTGCGCAGCTACAAAGGGGTTATGCTGTTTGCAGTGGATCGGCAGAGACCTTGCCCCACGGATGGGTAGACATCGCCATGCACATGTGAGCAGCAGCAAGCCCTCAGCAAGCCCTCCAGGTTCAGCTTCCCTACAAGGGCCGAATCCTGTAAACAAGATTACCAGCCCGCCAGACCTTACCGGAAGAAGAAAGCCTGACCCCTCTGTTAATCTAGCAGCAGGCTTTCCAGAGAGCGGCGGCCTTAACAACAAAGCGGACGATTCCAAACCTGTACCCACAGTGCCCCCTCGTGGAAGACGGCCGGAGGGACCACCTTTATCCCACCCAGGAAGGTTCTTTGCTGGTCCCTACCGCTGTCCCCTCTACAGCGTCTACTCCCCAATACCCTCAACCTCAGTCCGCACCAGACTCACCTGCAAGTTAAAACCCAAGTTACTGGCCCCACTCTCACTTCCTTTGGCTGGATGGGGCCCTGAAATTGGCCACTGTAACAAGCTCCCAGGCGGTGTTCACGCTGGTGTGAAGACAAGGAAGACCCGCCTCAGCTTGTCCCAGGCTCATTAGACTGCAACCTTAACGCCTGAAAACCTCAGCTCTTCATCTGCAAATCAGAGAGAACAGTGCCTCCCTCCTGGACTTAGCTCCCAGTATACCCCCAATAAACGTGTTCATGTGTGTATCACATGTTCATATCCACATGTGTGGGCACCCATGTGCTTATCTGTGCATGAACACAGGGAGGCCAGACCTCCACCTCAGACCCCCTCCTCTCCTAATCTCCCCCTTACTTTTTGAGACAGGGTCTCTTACTAAATCTAGACCTCATCATTTAGGCTAGGCCGACAAGGCCGGCACGAAGCTGACTCTGGCTTCCCTGGCACTGGGATTCCGGCGGGTCTCCGTGGCCCAGCTTTTATGTGGGTGCTGGGATCTGAACTTAGGGGCTCGTGCTCCCACAGCAGCCACTTCACTCGCCGAGCTGTCTGCCTAGCTCTGTGCTCATAATTTTCATTAGCAGTAGCCGCAGTAAGATCATATTATTTGCGAGCCTGTCACAAGAGAGATACAGGCAGAACAGACCTTTGGGAGCTTTTAGCTTAAACCCTGAAGTTGTTAAAACTTCAGATATATGATGAGCACTTCCACCCTTTCAACCTACAAAGTGAACGCTGGGGTGAGCAGCTGAGTATTTTTTGTTTGTTTGTTTTGTTTTTCGGGACAGGGTTTCTCTGTAGCTTTGGAGCCTGTCCTGGAACTAGCTCTTGTAGATCAGGCTGGCCCCGAACTCACAGAGATCCACCTGCCTCTGCCTCCCGAGTGCTGGGATTAAGGGCACAGCTGAGTGTTTTTAACAAACTCTCAGGAGTCAAGCTAGTCCTTATACCTGATGCAGAGGGAGGGGCGTGGAAGGCCGAGCCGTAAGCCCTCTGTTCCCTCACGGCACTTGCTGTGTGGAGGCTGAGGAGCAAGAACAGGTCCAGTTCCTAACCTGGCTTCCTTCGCCAGTACACTGCTCAGCTGCCAGCTCATCATCCCTATCCTGCTGTATAAATCTTTCCATCATGCCTGATGAGCAGTTAAACGGTTCAAGTATTTTGTGAGGAAAAACTCAGCATGTGACAAGGACACTTGACCTACTGTTCAACTCTAATTCTCCACATTTTCTTTTACTCAACCAAAATATTGGATGAGAAAAGTCTTTAGCCTGGCACACGAGGTCTTGGACTGTTCCCTTCTGACCTCGGCAAATCCCTTCCGCTAGAGCAAGTGTTGTACCCTAACTTGCTCCCAGCCTGAAGACTGCAAGATAGGGCCTCAGGTCTGGCATAGGGGTAAAATCCACCTGCCTCTGCCTCCTAAGTGCTCGGATTAAAGGTGTGTGCCACCACCGCCTGGGTAGGGGGTGAGTCCAAAAGGCAGATGAATGGATGTGTGGGACTCTGGGACTCAGGAAAACTCTCCCTAGTATCACTGATAACCCAGAGTCATGTCGTCTGCTTAGCCAACCTGAATTCTGTTTGGAATGGAATTTCCCCCTTGAGAAAGGCGGGGGGTAAAAAGCAACTCTATCTGAAGCCACCAGTCACGCTGGCATTCCATCTCAATTCAGGAGGATGTCCATCCCATCCTTCTATCTCCTGCCCCACTGCAGAATGATCACTCCCTGGTGCACCTTAGTTTCCTCTTTCATGGCTTCAAATGAGACTGCCTTTCTGCATTTGCATTAGATCATCTCACTTTCCCTGATGCTACTTCCCCCAGGATCCAGCCTCATACACCAATTTCAGCTCAGAACTGCCATCATGTCCCAACCAAGCACTGCTAGCCACTCCAGGAGCCAGACCACAAGATTCTAAGTAAGCTTACTCTCCTATTGGCTTATCTTTCCACCGCAGGTGCCAGATCAGGGACCAGTAGTGCACATAGTAACTTGGTAAGTGGGGAGCGGGGTTAGCTACCCACGTTCAGCATCCCTGTGGCAAATGGCACCTTACTGAGCAATAGCATGCCCAAAAGAAAGCAACTTTGACTGCATACAGTGATGTCTTGGGGTCACACAACTGCATGCTAACCCCACCCTCACCACCACTTGGTAGCAAAGATCTATTGTCTACACCCTCTCCAACCTGGAAGAGATACTTCCTCTTGAGATTAATTGCACACCACTGTCCACATAATGTACAGTTTATAATCCTGCCTGCCTCAGCTCCATGAGCGTATGGTAGAAGATGCTCTCTTTAGGGCAAATCAAAATAAACTGACTAGCTGAGCAGTGGTGGCACACATCTTTAAACCTAGCACTTGGGAGGGAGAGGCAGACGAACCTCTCTCTCTGAGGCCAGCCTGGTCTTACAGGTAAGTTCCAGGACAGCCAGAGATACACAGAGAAACCCTGTCTTGGGAAAAAACAAAACTTGCCAAGGAAAGGAAGCTGTAAAGGATAACAAAAAGCTGCCTGGTTGCTTAGGCTGCAACACAAGCGTACTGGGGCAAACTAAAGGCATCACACAAAGCACAAGACAATGCAAACACTGCACTTGCAGAACCACCCTCTGGGGTTTCTAGGTGGAAGCAAGCTCAGAATACCAGCCGTCAAGTAGGCACAAGGTCTAGAGTTGGAATCCTGTGCCTCATTAGTATCTAGTTAGTGCCAAGCTGGAGGGGCTGTACTCTGTTGACTTCCTCAGTAAGATCAATTTTACATTCTTATAAAGGCTTGCCCCAAACCTGCAGAAAGCAGTGTCTGTCTAGTTATTGTCAGGGCTGTGCCACAGCCTCCAACATTCCCAAGTTCAATAGCACAAAACCTAGTTTTCCCAAATCCTCACTTCCTGACAGCTGCTCAATCCTTCAGCCCGAGTCTCAAAATAGCTTGTGATTCAGAGGGGCAGAACAGGTCCCTTCAACGGCCTCAGTTTGACATTGACCCGAAGCTAGTGGGCACAGGCTGTTTGCAAGGTCAGCAGCCCTCAGCCGTTACATAAGATGGGCAACACTGGCTTCAGGTATTTCACACCCCTACCGTCACATTCCCCCCTAGGCCTGGACCAACCTCTCAACAGCAACCGTTCCCCAGGTTACCGCTTTGTGTCGTCCACTCCCGCCCACCAACCTCCCATTCCAGCCTTAGCTTAGACTTCACCCTACTTTACTCAACCCTGTAACCACTTTGATAACTAGTTCAGTCCAGTCTATATTCTACTGGCCATTTGAGCCCAGCAGGGGAAAAATTTCCTAAACCCAAAATGCTGCACACCCACACCTCCCCAAATTGAAGCCTTCTCCATGTTCTGGGATGCTGACCCAATTTCTCCTGTCCAACTTAGCAGGTCGTTCAGTAGCCATCATTTTAAGGTCTCATATTTTCCCTGCACTGTATATACCTGGTGTTACCAGAAGAGGGTTATCAGACCCCTTGAACCTGAGTTACGAGTGTAAGCCACGAGGTGCTGAAAATCTGGAACAAAGTCCCCTTCAAGAGCAACCCACCTCTATAGTCAAGGTTTCCAGTTATGCGTTGTGTTCATTGCACTCACAAGTCTAATTCTTGCATGGACTCTACCAACTGATTTAACTTTCAGGGGGAAAACCATGCTGGGCTTTCCCAGAAAATCACTCAGCCAGCTCTAGTCTATATGCAAAGTCATGGGCTCCACCACACACACACACATAGAACAAAATGTACCACCTGTAAGCTGTAATGCCTTTTAGGCAAACTCCAACCAAAATTGCCCAAACACCTGATCAACCCAGTTTGGGCCCTTGAGTTTGATCCCTCCTAGTATCAGGCAAAGAAAAGTGGTGCCTGCTGCTTGACTGGTAGCCACAGGCTAGAGCCAGAACACTCGCTGGGTTCAATGCCACTAGCCAGGTAAATAAACTCAATTTCCATTAGGGCCAGATAGAAAGATCTAAGTTTGTTTTACAGGCTTCCATATGGGTAAAATTCAATGAATCACAGGAATGAGCCATACCAGCAGATTAAGATGTAAGGCCAGGGGTGAGGCATGAGAGTGGGGGTGCAGACCTTTAACCCAAGCTTGCAGGAAAGCAGAGGCAAACGGAGGAAGGCAAGGGAAAGCATCATCGGATAGTGGTGGCACAGGCAAATCTGAGTTGAGGCCAGCCCGGGCTATAAAAACCCTGGGAAGGGGGGGCGGGCGGCACACACACAAAAAAACTAAGCTGGAGTCTAGGTTTCAGCCAAGGTGAATGCTCACGGGGCTCACACACTTGTCCTATGCTTTGCCCATGCAGTTGTCTACACCCACTGTCCTCTAGGATTTGTACGAGCTCCCTGCAGCAGGCTTTACCTAAGAGCAGTAAATTCAAACACTTAAACAGCCACCTGATACTACTTTCTTTCAAAAAAATTTATTATGTATGCAGTGTTCTGCCTGCACACCAGTAGAGGGCACCAGATCTCATTATAGATGGCTGTGAACTACCATGTGGTTGCTGGGAATTGAACTCAGGAAATGCTCTTAAACTGAGCCACCTGATACTTCTAATACCCAATAAACGGCGGACTCCAGACATAAGCTTTTAATTTATTTGTCCTCTGGGAAATTGTCTGCAAACAGCAGATCAAGTCACCGCGGATCTACTCCTTTGGCTGTGAACGAAAAAAAAAAAATTAGTCAGCAACAACCTTTAAAGTATCTTTAAAGTTCAAAGACAAACTCTTTAAAAAAAGAAACTCATGCAAAACAGCATTAACAACCTAAAACAGAAACTAAGAAAATGATGCAAACATTCAGAAAGTAAACATTCACGTTAGAAATGAAACAAAAACAAGTTACTATCTGAATTAGACAGTCACTGTTAGTACTGTTACAAACTGTACACTTACAAATCTATGTATAAATGTTCACACGCTTGCTCAAACTATGTCAGTAATAAGGAGTCTAATGATCTACGTAAGAGCTTGAATTATACCTGTATCCAATCTCCACTCACTGCATCAGTGCAGGAAAGGGGGAATGGGAAGGAGGAAAACAGACAGTTCATTAGTAGTCCCCTTTCAAACACCAACACATCTGCACTGCAAATGTACATGCAACCAGGTACCTCAGGTGACCATTCTGTGATTGCACATGGACATTCCTTACACACCACCCAATTCTGACAGCACCTTGCCTGATTACTACAACTCCAATGCTAGCAAGGTGGCCCGCAACTGCATTAATGTTAATGAGTGGTAACAAACCTACATTGTCAATTACTAGCATTTAGGTGAAAGAGTCACCCCTGAGGCTAGGCCCAGACTTGGGACTCTTCTAGACTCCAATGGGAAGGCTCTAAATGATTAGGCCAGTCTTTTGAAACCTGTGCCATTTTAATCCTTTAAAGTATACCAATCTTGGATACCATGAGGTACACAGATTAGTAACAAAACACTTAATACAAATGTGACTGGTGCCTTGATTTAAGCTCCACTGCATGGTAAAGGAACACCAGGTTCCACTATAAGCAAAACACAGTCCAGAGGCCATTACTATTTTAAATTTTTGAGTTGGCTTTTCAAGGTGGTGCTAGTACAGGATGTATCTGGCCAGCCCCAGTGTCAGCTCCCCAGGACACCCAGAGGGACTGAGGCTGAACCTAGTGGTTTTGCAAAGAATCTGTGTTAAACAGCCCTCAGGTCTGGCAAGAGACAAATCTAATTGCATCATCAAAACTTCTATCAATCAGCAGGTATAATCAATCTGTTAACACCTATGCAGTTCTACAGTGCTGATAGAAGTCATTTGATTACAGTCTCAGGCAGGCAGCTTGAAAGACAGGCATGAGGGGTGGCGGGCACATTTCTAAAATGCTACTGATGTAACTCCGCCGCACACTGCAAATGTAGTAAGGAACCACTGATTAAAATGAATGTGGTAAAAATAGCCAAAGCTTCACTATGCTACCTCTAAGTTTTCTATTAACAGGAGACTAAGGACAGACATGCTAAGACACTGATGGGAGCAGGGTCACTGAAGCCATTTCCTAAAAAGCAGTCTCAAACTCCAAGTTCAGAGAGACCAGGGAAGCTACCTCCCCCTTCAGTGAGTCACTACCCACCCATGAAACATGCATCTTTGAGTTAAGTCCTTCCAGTAATAAGTTACTACTTAAAACAGGTCATTGGTATTTTAATAGGTCACACTATGAAAAATCGTTGTCCAAAAGCCAACATGCAAAGCATCAAAGCCAGCTCAGTGAAGGTGACACAACCCCACACCGTGCTCAAGCTCAGTACCTGCTAGATAATTCATTTCTGTTGAACAAGAAATCCAAGACAGTAGAGGGGGGAAAAATTCACAGAACACTTGATTATTCAGCAACCCAACACCTGAATTCCACCCTGCTACTCACAGCTAGCTAGCAAAGCTGGCATAAACTCTTTACTAAAAGCACTGTGATCTCAGCTAACTGGATAGGAAAGCATGGGCCACATTGATCCAGCTGCTTCAAAAACCTCTGTGCTAAAAAACAAAATGAAATCCTAAGAACACTCTGTTCTTCCTTGAAGTGTCTATGTCAATCAGCATGAGAAATTCCTGAGCCAGGGCTTGAAAGCACCCACTAGCATAGCTGAGTCAATGTGGCCCCATGTTGGATTGTGCTAGTCTATGAGCAGAAGATGTGGGACAATCTATTCTAGGATACTACTATGCTACACAGCTGCTCAAAACGTTACCTTCTGCAATCCAGAAGAGGGAACAAAAAAACACCAAGAAAGATTATTTAGAAAAGAAACGCCTCTTCATAGACAATATTAAGCTCGACAATCACTGACATTTCTGAACCTCCCTTGAGTCGTACCTTTTTGCCAGCACCAACATTGGCCTTCGCAGTCCCCCTAACCTTCTTCATTCTATTCTTGCGTTCCTTTCGTTGTTTTCGGGAGGTCTTTTTCTTCTCATAAAGGCCATGCTACCAGAGAGAAAAGAGTACATGTATCTGGTTAACTCATCCATCACCAATGGAGACGCTGAGAAAACTCTGAAACAGTTTTACAAATAAACACACTTTTTTTGAGATAGCGTTTTTGTTTAGCCCTGGCTGTCCTTGAATTCACACCTGCCTGCCTCTGCTGGGATTGCAAGCGCATACCTGTACCACCACCATCACGGAACCCAATATACCTTTTTAAGCTACCATGACATTTCCCTTTCAATTCCTACTTCTCTAGTAAAGTGACAGGTGTCACTTATACTAAGAGCTCTCTATACCCTTTCAACCACGGAGATCCTAACCCATTAATCTGCTCTTGGTTATTGCTGGCAAGGTCTTCACAAGGCTCCCAGGCACTTCAGCAATGGATTCCCAGAGCACCATTTTATTTATTATGTATACAACATTCCTTCCATGTATGCTCGCACGCCAGAAGATGGAACCAGATCTCATTACAGATGGCTGTGAGCCACCATGTGGTTGCTGGGAATTGAACTCAGGACCTCTGGAAGAGCAGTCAAGTGTTCTTAACCTGAGCCATCTCTCTAGCCCCAGAGTACCACTTTAAAAAGTGGTATCAAGCCTGTTACCAGTTTTGGACTAGACGGAATTCGGCCCTAAAATTTTAAAGCTACTGCCAGTGCATTGTAATATACTGTAACTTGCCCATTAAATAACCACCAACTTCTTCCTAGCCAGATGTGGCAGTGCATACCTGCAACCCCACCATTTAGGAGGCTGGGGACAACTGCTGTTGAGTTCCAGTTCAGGACAGGTCAACTACATGGAGGTAGGAGGAAAGCTTGGAAAAGTATCTTAATACCATACTGAGAGGTCTTAAATATTAAGTCAAAGGTTTACAGTTAGACTTAGTCCCACAGATGACCAGGAACCTCTGTATTAAGCAAAGAACCCTCCATTAACCCTTTTAGGATTCCTAGTACATGATTGCTGCTCCCAAACTGTTTGCTATTGCTCCTTCTATCTATTCACAACACAGTGATACTGGCAAATGAACAGGATACCTACTCTTGCAAGTCTGTGTTTGGGTTCATTCTTCTTTGCATAATCGAGAGAATCATAGATCATGCCAAAGCCAGTTGTTTTCCCACCACCAAAATGAGTTCTGAATCCAAATACAAAGATGACGTCTGGTGTGGTTTTGTACATTTTGGCTAACTTCTCCCGAATCTCTGTCTTTGGTACTGTTGCCTTCCCAGGGTGAAGGACATCAATAACCTAAAAAAAAAAAGAGGCTAAGTTTACTATGTTACAATCAACTACATCTTCAAAATTAAGCCCCAACACGCCAAACTTAGCTGCCCACCCTTACCATCTGTTTTCTTTGAAGCAGACGATTGGTCATGAACTTCCTGGTCCGGATCGTTACTGTGTCATTCTGCAGGTAACACACAAGTTAGTAAGATTATGTTAACCCTTTCTTGTCTTTGCCATGCTACGTCAATAACTACTAACGTGTCCAAGACAGAGTGGCAACCTCAACCACCACGTAAAATTCCCACAAACCTCTTATTTTCTGTCATCAGTTTCCTTCCCTTCTTGATTTTTCGAGACAGGGTTTCTCTCTTAACAGTCCTAGCCGTTGTGGAACTCGCTTCGTAGACCAGGCTGGCCTCGAACTCGCAGAGATCTCCCTGACTCTCAAGTGCTGGGATTAAAGGCGTGCGCCACCACTGCGCATCGACAGTTAACTTTTAAATTGTAGCCATCATTTTAGCGTCTCAACTAAAGTCCAAGCTCAGCACTACTGGTTTTTCTTAACTCTTAAGTCGTGTAGATTTCTTAAGAATGCCTGGCCCCTGGGCATCAGATACCAGACATTCTCTACAGAGCACCCCACGTTTCTGCAACCGCAAATGCCAGCAGAAGAAGGGGAGGCGCCTTCTTCACCTCGGCCCGCCAGCCCGGCCCGAATTCGGCGGCCCCGAGACCCGGTAGCCCGGCGTGTTCCAGAGAGCGGTCAGACGACCCCGGCTCGGCGGCCGGGGCGACCGGGCTCCGTGCGACATGGCCCTAACGGAACGGGTGGGTCCCGGCCGGCTGCGGCTGCAGTGGCAGGCTTGCGGGGGCAGGGATGGCGCGGATACGCCGCGGATGGAGTTGACGACCCGAGGAGACTCACCATGATGACGGCCGCGCCGAGCTGCTGAAGCAGGAAAAGAGGCCCGCTCCCGGCCGGCCAATCATATCAACGCGCACGGAAGGACCCGGGTCCTGGCGCGGAGGCGTGGCCAAAGCCTAGGGGCAGGCCACACCAATGCCTGATTGAAAGTGCCTAAAGCCACGCCCCTCTGGCCTCTAGATACGCCCCCAGGTCTAGCCAGCCCGATCTGTGGTTGCGCAATGGCGTGTTCTTTTGCAATTAAACGTCTCCCTCCTGATTTTTTTTTGTTGTTGTTGTTGTTGGTTGTTTGTCTTTTTGGTTTTTCGAGACAGGGTTTCTCAGTAGCTATGGAGCCAGTCCTGGAACTCGTTCTGTGGACCACGCTGGCCTCGAACTCACAGAGATCCCCCTGCTTCTGCCTCCTGAGTGCTGGGATTAAAGGCGTGCGCCACCACTACTGCCGTATTTTTTGTTAGCGACCTGGAACTCTGCCTTCTCTGCCTTCTGTGTGACGGGATTTGTTGTTTGTTTGTTTGTTTGTTTGTTTGTTTGAGACAGGGTTTCTCTGCAGCTTAAGAGCCTGTCCTGGAGCTAGCTCTTGTAGACCAGGCTGGTCTCGAACTCACAGAGATCTGCCTGCCTCTGCCTCCCGAGTGCTGGGATTAAAGGCGTGCCACCACCACTGCCCGATTTGTTGTTAGCGTCCTGGAACTCTGCCTTCTGTGTGATGGGATTTAAGGCATATGCCACCACACCCGGCACAGTTCACTTTGTTTACATTGCTTCAGTCAAGTTGGGCGTGAGAAGCAGAGGCAGGCAGATCTCTGAGTTGAAGCCCAGCACGGTCTACATAGGTAGTTTTAGGTCAGTCAGGGCTCATCCCACATCAACCCTGACTCAAAAAATAAAATAAAAATCGCCTCCAGATGAATTAATCTTGAAGACATTTAAAGAAGGCCTTTCGGGCAGCATGCCCGTTTTACACAGAGGGAAACGGTAGAAGCCTTAACTCGATCTTTCATTTCGTGTTTGTGGCACTTCACGTTGTTAACTTATTTTTTTCGTAAGATTTTTTTTTTTTCATGTGTGATGTTTTGGATTCTTTGAAGCGGCATCTTTCGGTGAAGCCCATCGAGGCCTGGAAAAATTCGTTGTATTGCCAAGAATTATCCTACCGGGCGGTGGTGGCACACGCCTTTAATCCCAGCACTCGGGAGGCAGAGGCAGGCGGATCTCTGAGTTCGAGGCCAGCCTGGTCTACAAGAGCTAGTTCCAGGACAGACTCTAGAAACTACAGGGAAACCCTGTCTCGAAAAACCAAAAAAAAAAAAAAAAAAAAAAAGAATTATCCTGAATTCCTGACCCTCCTGCCTTCACCTCCTCAGTGTACCACCACATGTACCAATATATTGGATTGGGAGGGGATTGAGTTGGTATAATTTGGTTTTGAGATTTACTGAGCATCTCTAAAATTTGCTGAGCCAGACATAGTCAGGCAAGAGGATCAAAAGTTTTAAACCTGCCCTGGGCTGCATAGCGATTTGCAGACCAGTCTGGCGGGATCCTGGCTCCAATGAAAGTTTTAAAAGAAGCAAGGATGTAGTTCTGCTCAGTGACCAAACATTGTCCAGTATGCAAAGGCTCTCTGATTCAGTCGCTAGCACTAAGAAGGAAAAAGTAAAGTCATCTATTTGAGCCAGGTATGGTGGCAGAAACCTATGATTTCATGTGTCTGCAAAGCTGAACAAGAAGATCAGAAGTTGAGCCCACACTGAGCAAGTAGGGGTATACAGCAAGAACCTATTTCAAAGATAGTTTCTCTTTTCCTCAAATCTGTGTTCTTATACAAAATTAACCTTTAATGTTTCCCAATTCAGAAGTTACACTTTGCATAAAGTGGAGCAGTGTGGACGGGCGGTGGTGCATGCCTTTAATCCCAGCACTTGGGAGGCTGAAGCAGGTGGATCTCTGGGAATTTGAGGTCAACCCGGTCTATGGAGCGAGTGCCAGGACAGGCACCAAAGATGCACAGAGAAATCTTGTCTCAAAACAAAACAAAAACAAGACAACGACAACAAAAAAGTGGAGCAGTACGTGAAAGTGAATGTAATCGCGCATTATTCCAAGGGGAAGAGCAGGGCGCCCCAGCGGCTAGTGTGCATCTGCCTGCACGTGTGTGCACACATACACAAGCATGTTAGGTCCCCAAAGCAGGCCCCAAAATGGCAGTGTGAATGGCAAGATCTTAGGGTGACAGTCTGGGTTCCACCTGAGCTTGGTTTTGCCAGGAAACAGAAACTTAAAGCATTTCTCAGAAGCCGTTAACAGATGGCTGAAGGCCCTGAAGGAGTCTGTCAGAGTCTCCTCTGCCTCACAGAGTTCACTAACTAAACAATGGATTTTCTGAGCTGCCCCACCCCAATAATATAATGCTATGAAACCTAACAAGGTTTTTCAATTGTCTTCTACTATCCTTAGAGGTAACCAAGCAGTTCCTAATATACTGTTCTTTTCAGAAAGAGGGGTGAAATTCGGCGGGTTCTTGCTGCACCTGCTTACAAAACACATAATTAAAATAAATCATATATACACATATGACACATATGTACGTACACACACATATTTACGCTAGGTATGTTATCTAATCACTGAGAATATGGAGGCAGAAGGATGGCAAGTTCAAGACCAGCAAGGACTATAGAGTGAGATCCTTCCTCAGGAAACAAAATACACACACACACACACACACACACACACACACGTCCTAGTTTGCAATTGTATAAATTACATTTTCCCCTCAAATAACGTTACAGACTGGAGGCTTGTGTGTCCAGCTTTGTCTTCAGCTATTATTCCTTCTTTTGATTGCCCACCATGGTGCTCTTCTGTTCCTTTGGCAGGTAGATTTTAACTTTCAATATCTCAAACAATTAGATGCTCCTTCTTCACGTTTTTTTAATTTTATTTTGGCTTTGAGATAAATATGGTACTTCTCACTCCTCTATCGTTTTGAGAAACCCATGGGAAAAGGGATTTTCTTTGCTCCACGCGGCCTAGGAGCATTTTTATGCTGTGTCGCTAGGTGGCGGTGTAGAAGGAGGTCGCAAAACAGCGTGCGAGAAGCCTCTCTTGATAGACTCCGGCAGCGGAAGAGGAAGCGGCACGTGCGGCGCTCTACGGTGGCCGAAGAAGTGTTGCAGTTCTATTAGCTCTGAAGCCAGAAGTACCACAGGAAGGCTCAGCGACAGCGGTGTCTGTAGTCGGAGCCCTGCGAAGGGCGCCCGGGCAGCCGGCACCATGGTGAAGGAGCAGTTCCGCGAGACCGATGTGGCTAAGAAAATGTAAGCCGCGGCCGGGGAGGGACGAAGACTGGGGTCCCGGGTCCCAGAGGGTTCCCGGTGAGGGACAATTGTTAAGAGAGAAACAAGTTCCAGGATGGGATTTCAGACTCTAGGGGGTTCCTGAACTACGGCAGGGGAAGTGGTATGGACCGAGCAGTGTCTGAACGGGCGTCCTGGGCCAAGATGCCATCTCCCGAAGCCCCGCGCTGAATCCTCTTCCCTTGGCGCGGAGGAACAGTGTATGCTGACCCACCGTTGCCCAGCTAGAAAGTGGCTTCACAGGCAATTAGGTGACATGATCAGAATCCAAGCTGCTATTCTAGGCCCTCTGCTTCAAAGCTTAATTATTAATCCGTAGACCCTCCTCTTGATGAGATTTTATGTTTTTTAAAGGCGGGTCCATTTTTTTTTTCCCTCCGGCGAACCTTAGTACTGAGGCCATTGATGTACACTAAAGATTCCGGGTACATGCAGTATTCTCTGCTTAGTCTAATGGAGAGTAGAGAAACCTGCTATGGTTGTGGCTATTGCAACGACAAGCAGAGGAGATAACGGGAGCACACATAATGAATAAGTCCGGGCTTACCCCGTGGTAAGACCAGCCATTTTTTTCAAAATGCATATTGGGAGGACAGAGTGGCCTGGTAGCCGCGGAGCAGGGGACTTACACTATGGTAGTCTTTTTTTTTTTTTTTTTTGGTTTTTCGAGACAGGGTTTCTCTGTGGCTTTGGAGCCTGTCCTGGAACTAGCTCTGTAGACCAGGCTGGTCTCGAACTCACAGAGATCCACCTGCCTCTGCCTCCCGAGTGCTGGGATTAAAGGCGTGCGCCACCATCGCCCGGCTTATGGTAGTCTTGCAAAGAGTGTCTGACTTTTGTCAGTGTTTGACCAGGACAGCATTGGAGTAAGATGCCCCGCTCCGGGAGGCCATGGCAGGGATCCGGCCTGGGAATGACGAGGGGGCCTGAACTGGGGATGCAGGGTTAAGGATGGATGTGGGAACATGGGAGAGAAGTAATTTCAAAGAGGCTTAGGGTATAAAATGGAAAAGGGAAATAGTAAGAGAAAAAGGAGATTGACATCATGATGAGTGTGATTCACTAGAAGAGCTGTCTTACCTGGGTGACCTCCCAGCTGTTCTCAGTATCCACCCCTGCCAGAGTTCACACCCACCCTATACACAGAAAATACGTTCTCTCCCAGCAGCCCAAGGATGCTGTTACCATGCAGATGCGGCCAAGTGTGTTGCCACAAGCCTATAATTGCAGCACTCAGGCCAAGGCAAGAGGACCATAAGTTTGAGGCTACCTGGAGCCACCTAGCAAGACCCTTCCTTCATTTCCAAATAAAACTAGATCTATGTCACTTGGACTTCCAATAGCTCTCTATTACACTGACACTTAATTCTCTCCTGCTTCCAAGCCTTGGCCCTCCTGCAGGCCTTACTAGACTCCTCTTGTACCCTTAGCTTACTGTGCTGTGTTATGCTATTTCCATGTGGTTGCTTGACAATGCCCAGTGTCTGTGGGCCCAGGGATCTGCCTTCTGCTTCAAGTGTTCATTCTCTTAATTCCTTATTGTGGACTCCTGTTCTCCTTGGAGTTTAGCTAGAAGGTCAGTTTTGCAGAGAGGCCCAGACTGTACCATCCCATGTCATTTTGGACAGTCCTCACGCCCTGGGACATTGGCTCTAACCCTTAGCACTCATAAACAGACACTAAATGATGAGAATGCTCAGTCCTTTAAGCAGAGTGGCACAGTTTCTCTAGGTAATCTATTTGGCCTCTTTTACTGTGGCTTTGCTTGTTTGTTTGCTTGTCGGTGGGTTGGTTTTTTTAGACAATAACAAAAGGGAGAAAGCCTGTACGTGTTCGGTATAGACAATATTTCAGATACACTGAACTGAAAATGCCCATGCCCAGGTGACTAGAAGTGGCTAACCTAAAGAGATTTGGCAGATGTCCATGTATACAGAGTCAGAACGATCGTGCAATCAAAGAAACTGAGGAGGGCTGTGACCCAGGGTAAGGTGGGTTCCAGTATTTAAATGATAGCAGTGGAAGAAGAAACTTCAAAAGACACTAAAGGCCCGGGCCGAGGTCGTGCGCGCCTTTAATCCCAGCACTTGGGAGGCAGAGGCAGGCGGACCTCTGTGAGTTTGAGGCCAGCCTGGTCTACAGAGCAAGTTCTAGAACAGGCTCCAAAACTACAGAGAAACCCTGTTTCGAAAACAGCAACAAAACATGAAAAGGACAGTAAAGGAATAACTAAGTGAACACAATGACACTGAAGAAGGAGTGTTCAGTGAGGAGAGGAATGTGTCTCGGGGTGCTGAGAACCCCGAGAGCAGAGAGGAGGAAGGAATTCCAGATTGGGTAGGGAGCAGGATGAACAGCCAGAGCCTGCAGAGCAGTAAACTGAGAACGTCATTCTGTTCATCATTACGTCAGGCAGCAAGTGACCTTGGAGATGAATAACATTTCATGAAAACAGAAACTTTCCCATAGCATAAAGGGTTGTTTTGAAGGAAGGCTTTAAGAAGTGAAAATCTTTTTAGGTCTGGTAGACCCAGTTTGTACAGAAGGTTGGGAGGGCAGAAGCTCTGGTGGGCCATGCGTGTGCCCGGACCTATGGGCTTTGGTGGGCCATGTGTGTGCCCGGACCCATGGGCTTTGTTGGACTTTTCCCTGTCTGTTTCCATTGCAGAAGCCATATTTGTTTTGGAATGAAGTCCCCTGAGGAGATGCGCCAGCAGGCACATATCCAGGTTGTCAGTAAGAACCTGTACAGCCAAGACAACAACCACGCCCCCTTGTTGTATGGAGTGCTGGACCACAGGATGGTAAGGCCCTGTCCCTGCTAGGGTCCGACAGTTGACCCACTTAATCAAGTGGCTTCCCATATAGGAAAGAGTCCGGGTCTCTCCCTCCCCTCCCGTCTTTGAATTAGGAACTCCAGCTTTTGTGTGACTGGTATAGACACACTGTAGCTTTCCAGCTGTTTGTGAGGTATGAGGATTTTTTGTGCTCTCCTCTAAGGTTGTGTATACTTTCCTCCAAAGGGTACAAGTGAAAAGGACCGCCCTTGTGAAACCTGTGGGAAAAACTTGGCAGACTGTCTAGGCCACTATGGGTACATTGATCTCGAGTTGCCGTGCTTTCACGTGGGGTACTTCAGAGCCGTCATTGGCATCTTACAGGTAAGGGAGATTCAGCAGTGCTTAGTCAGAGGCACTGAAGTAAATTCAGTAAAACTGTGAGTGAGGAGGGCTGTATTCAGGGGAAGTTTGTTCGTTTGTTTTTCTGAGACAGTGGTTTCTGTTTCTCTGTGTAGCTGGGGGATGTTTGTATACTAAATACATAGTACTATTGTCTTAGTTAGGGTTTCTCTCGCTGTGAAAAGACATAATGACCACAGGAACTCATAAAGAAAACTTTAATTGAGACTCGCTTACAGTTTCAGAGGTTCAGTCTATTATCATCATGACGGGGAGCATGGTAACTTGCAGGCTGACATGATGCTGGCTACTTCTTGGCTTGCATGCAACAGAAAGTTGACTGGGTGGTATCCTGAGCCGAGGAAACTTCAAGGCCCACCCCCACAGTGACACACTTCCTCCAACAAGGCCATGCCTCCTAATAGTGCCATCCCTATAAAATTATTGTGGCCAAGTACATTCAAACTACTACAATCATAATCTTGCATTATGGTAAACTCCTTACAGATTCTGTAATGTTTTATTTCCCTTGAGAAAGTAATAGCTGGCAGAGGAGATAGCTTGATGCCAAGTTTGACCACCTGAGTTCAGTGGCCAGGTCCCATGTTTAGGAGAGAACTGAGTCCTTCTGCCCTCTGACCTCTACACATAAGCTATAGATTGCATGCAGATATACACACACTCTCACACTAGAATTAATACTTGTTAAAAGAAAAGAAACAAATGAAAGTGGTAGTTTATTCATTGCAAGTAATGTTAAGCTAGGCTTAACACACACTGTAATCTTAGCACTCAAGGAGAATCCCAGGTCCAAGGCCAGCTCGGGCTGTCTAATGAGACCTTGTCTTAAGGGCTCAAAAATCCAGATTCCAAGCTGGAGAGATGGCTCAGTGGTTAAGAGCACTGACTGCTCTTCCAGAGGTCCTGAGTTCAATTCCCAGCAACCACATGGTGGCTCACAGTCATCTGTAATGAGATCTGGTGCCCTCTTCTGGCCAGCAAGCATACAGATAGACCAGGTCCAAGGCCAGCTCGGGCTGTCTAATGAGACCTTGTCTTAAGGGCTCAAAAATCCAGATTCCAAGCTGGAGAGATGGCTCAGTGGTTAAGAGCACTGACTGCTCTTCCAGAGGTCCTGAGTTCAATTCCCAGCAACCACATGGTGGCTCACAGTCATCTGTAATGAGATCTGGTGCCCTCTTCTGGCCAGCAAGCATACAGATAGACAGAACACTGTATACATAATAAATAAATAAATGTTAAAAAAAAAAAATCCAGATTCCAGTTGTTAAAAACTGTAGGAGTGGTAATGTCTGCCTGTAATCACAGGACTAAAGAGGCAGAGTCAGAAAGATTGAAAATTTGAAGCTAGCCTGAGACGTGAGGTAAGTTCAAGGTCAGCCTGAACTAAATAACAAGACTGTCCCAAAAACCAAGCTGTGCATAGAAGTTCATTGATAAGCACTTGCCTAGCATGCATAAGGCCCTAGGTTCAATTCCCCAGCACTGCCCAAAAATAATAATAGTTCAAATAATGCGGAAAGCACTAAGAAAGAGATAGCAACAAAATTTTGCCATCTGGCCTTGAATACCGCCAACATCCTGAGAACACAGGCTACCTCTATGTGCAGGTCTTGGTTCGTGATAATTCACTCCATGTGCACAACAAAGAGGTGACATTTAGCAGTATTATTACATTCACTTAGTTTGTGTGTACGTAGGTATGGGGGCACTCAGTGTAGGTCAGAGGAATACACACGGGAGTCAATTTTCTCCTGATTTGTCTTTCCCAGGGATTGGACTCAGACTTGGCGCAAAGCACCTTTCCGATTTCGGTAGCTCCAGGGTGGTGGCTTGTTTGTTTGTTTGATTTTTTTTTTTTTTTTTTTTTTGAGACAAAGTTTCTCTGTGGCTTTGGTGCCTGTCCTGGAGCTAGCTCTTGTAGATCAGGCAGGCCTCAAACTCACAGAGATCCCCCTGCCTCTCCCTCCCGAGTGTCCTGGAACTTATTCTGTGGACCAGCCTCGCCTCGTTCTTGTAGAGATCCGCCTACTTCTGCCTCCTGGGTGCTAGAATTAAAAGCCTGTGCCACCATTGCCCAGCCAGAGGAAGCATTTTTAAAGGGGTGGAATTTTCTAGTCTCTTACCTTTGTCTCCACTCTGCTTATCCTTTAAAAGATGATCTGCAAAACCTGCTGTCACATTATGCTGTCCCAGGAGGAGAAACAGCAGTTTCTAGATTTCCTGAAGAGGCCTGGCTTGACCTACCTGCAGAAGCGGGGCCTGAAGAAGAAGATCTCGGATAAGTGTCGGAAGAAAAGCACTTGCTCCTACTGTGGCGCCTTTAACGGTGAGGGGCTCCAGAGGCTCTGCTCTCTTCTTGTCTCGTGGATTGGTTCTGCATGGTGCTTTTCCCTGTGAACTGGGCCCCGGTGTGCTACTGGGAATGCCCCTCTCCGCTTTGACTGCTGTGTCAGTTTCGTTAGACTGTTACCTTTAGCCGGCAGAACTAAGAACCTGACTTTTTCATCCTTGGTAAATGAGCTCACTCTTATAGGTACTGTAAAGAAATGTGGTTTGCTGAAGATAATTCATGAAAAATACAAGACCAACAAAAAAGTTGTGGATCCCATTGTGTCAAATTTCCTGCAGTCCTTTGAGACAGCCATTGAGCACAACAAAGAGGTTGAACCACTGCTGGAAAAGGCGCAGGTGAGCTTTCCTTTGCCTGCAGCTCGCAAACATTGTACAGGGACACCCATGTGCAGACTTGTACCTTGTACACAGTTTTTCCCTCCTCCACACACCATCCCCAGTATGCCCACATTCAAGAAGAAGTGAGGGTCCAGTTATGTTGTCAGCTCAGCTCCCATAGTGCTTCATGGAACTGAGAGGTGTGTATCTGGTGCTGAGTTGATTGGATTGGCTTTGAACTCCATGTGTTTGTTTTTCCCTTTAGTGGTTTCCTTTCTTTGTGGGCATGGGGTAGTAAATAGGGTCTCAGTGTGTAATACAGGATCTTCCATTCCCATCACTCCTCGTCTCCTAAGTGCTGGGATTACAGGCTTGTGCTGCCATACCCAGGTCATGGGTGGAGCTGGTTAGTCCAGCTCAGTCTGTGCCAGCATGGTCCTTTGTGGGCAGTACCATAGAGTTGGACAGAAATTATAGTCTGTCCCCAGAAGACGAGTGAGCACTCAAGCTTAAGTCACACGTAGCAGTTTTTGGGGTTTCGTTTCTTTTCTTTTCTTTTCTTTTCTTTTCTTTCTTTCTTTCTTTCTTTCTTTCTTTCTTTCTTTCTTTCTTTCTTTCTTTCTTTCTTTTTGGTATTTCGAGACAGGCTTTCTCTGTAACAGCCCTAGCTGTCCTGGAACTCTCTGTAGAGCAGGCTGGCCTCACAGAGATCCACCTTCCTCTGTTTCCCGGCCCTGCATCCCACATAGTAGAATTCCTGAGGTGATGAAAAGTCCCTCGATGGAGGTCAGCAGTCAGCCTCTACATCTCTGTGTCCTGCTTGTAATGTCCTTTCACCTGTGGTCTCGTCTGCATCCTTCTGTAGAGCGCAGCTGTGAGCTTCCCCTTCCCAGTGCCCCTGGCAGGCTGTTGTCACTCTTAGAGGGCTGCTCCTTCTAGTGAGTGGCTTCTAGACGTCCAGTCCTCCAGCCTTTCCGTCCCTGGCCTGCCAGTGTCCTGCGCAGCTCTCACTGGCACTCGGCTGCGGTCTGGCCTCTGTCCTGTTCCTTCCATTCCTCAGTGTACTTCAAGATTTCCTATCTGATTTTCCCAACGGTAGGGAGGGAGGTGTTCATGGCCATAAGATGGGAGCTAGAAAGAGTGTTGGTTAACTATCTCCCTAGTTAACTGGTGTTGTCGCTGCTGCCCCACAGCTGCCTTCCATGCTCTGGGGTCCTAATGGCAGTAGCTGGAGTTTCTCTGTGTAGCTTTGGAGCCAGTGCTGAAAATAGTTCTTGTAGAGCAGGCTGGCCTTGAACTCACAGAGATCCGCCTACCTCTGCCTCCCTATTGTTGGGATTAAAGGCGTGCGCCACCACCACCTGGACAGATGTTTCTTTCTAACTTTGTTTCTCTCCCAGAGAAAATGGTCATTATGTGTCTTGTGAAATTTTCTGGGAATTTTATTAACTGAATCTTACATTTCAATAAAGAAAAGTTATACTTAATTTGACATCAACACACATTTTCTCTAGGGATCTGGGAGAGAAACAAAGTTTTTGTTTTTTTTAAATACTTATTTATTATGTATACAATATTCTGTCTGTGTGTATGCCTGCAGGCCATAAGAGGGCACTAGACCTCATTACAGATGGTTGTGAGCCACCATGTGGTTGCTGGGAATTGAACTCAGGACCTTTGGAAGAGCAGGCAATGCTCTTAACCTCTGAGCCATCTCTCCAGCCCCAGAAACAAAGTTTTTGAAACAGGGTTTTTCTATGTCAGTGGTTCTCAAATTGTGGGGCTTAACCTCCAAGGTTCGAGCAACCCTTACAAGGGTCACCCTAGACCATTGGAAAATACAGATTCATAGCAGTAGCATAATTCCAGTTGTGAAGTAGCATCAAAAATAGTTACATGGTTGGAGTTATCACAAAATGAGCTATATTAAATGGTTGAAGCATTGAGAAGGTTGAGAACCATTGCTCTATGTATTCCTGGTTATCCTGGAGCTTACTGTATAGACCAGGCTAGCCTGCCTTTGCCTCTTGAAAGCCGGGATTAAAGGCGTGTGACACCATACTTGACTCCAACCTTAGGATTTTTTGATATCTGGCAATTTGCAGAGTTCTTAATAAGTTAGTGATTCATAGCTTAACATTTTAAATATGTTCGTTAATTCTTTTAAAAATTTCGTATATGCATACAATATATTTTCATCATGTTTACTCCCTCTTCCCCCGAATCCCCTCAGATCCACTGCCTATCCGGCCACAACTTCATGTTCTTTCTCTATTTTTTGGTGGTGGTTTGTTTGTTTGTTTTTCAAGACAGGGTTTCTCTCTGTAGCTTTGGAATCTGTCATGGAACTTACTCTGTAGACCAGACTGGCCTCAGACTCACAGAGATCCGCCTGTCTCTGCCTCCCGAATACTGGGATTAAAGGCGTGCGCCACCACCACCTGGCCTCTCTCTCTCTTTTAAATGACCCACCAAGTCAAATTTATGCCATCCATATATCAAGAATATGGAGTCATCCCCTGGAGCATGGTTAACCCACCAGGAGCCACACCTTAAAAAAAAACTGACTCTCCCTTCCCAAAAAGCCATAAACTAGCAATGACTCCTTAGCTAGGGTGGAGTGTTGTGAGCCCTTCCACCCTTCATTACACAATACTTAAGGAACTTAATTCAAAGATAATATAAGCTTATTAGGAAAAAAACTGATTATAATAAAAAGAAAACAAAGTCAGTAGTTAGGTGCTTGCAAAAGAATTTCAGTTGAATATGCAGAACCCACATGGGGTAGGGGAGCCAGTGTGGTGGTATTTGCTTATAATCCCAGCTCGGGAAGCAGAGAAAAGAGGAACCCCAGGGCTTGCTGGCCAGCTAGTCCTAGGCAGGTCTCCACCACATAGCTAGTTTAAGGCTACATGGGATCCTGCTTTCAAGAAAAACAAATATAGGGAAGGATAACTTTACCAACTTGTAGGAAACTAACCTACTATCTCTTTCGTCCTTCCTTCTTGCTTCTCATAGGAGAACTTGAATCCCTTAGTAGTTCTGAATTTGTTTAAGCGCATACCAGCTGAAGATGTCCCTTTGCTTCTGATGAACCCAGAAGCTGGAAAACCCTCTGATTTGATTCTCACCCGACTTCTGGTGCCTCCCTTGTGTATCAGACCCTCTGTCGTAAGTGATTTGAAGTCTGGAACCAATGAAGATGACCTCACAATGAAACTGACAGAGATCATTTTCCTAAATGATGTCATTAAAAAGGTCAGTGTTTCCTGTTGACTTGTGCCTTCTGCACTCAGTGAATCCAGAGATGTTTGGTCACTAAAATGCAAGAAAACTCAGAAAGCGGGTTTGTTTCTGATCTTTCTGTCCTCAGCACCGGATCTCGGGAGCCAAGACACAGATGATCATGGAGGACTGGGACTTCCTGCAGCTGCAGTGTGCCCTCTACATCAACAGTGAACTCTCCGGCATCCCTCTCAACATGGCACCTAAGAAGTGGACACGAGGCTTTGTGCAGCGCCTGAAGGGGAAGCAGGGTAGGTCCCCGACAAGGTCTACCATTGTCACTTGTTGAGGGAGTATACTCGGATCCCCCCAAACAGCACAGGGTGTGTCGTGGGACTCATGGTGGTTTTGATTTATTTAGGTCGATTTAGAGGTAATCTCTCAGGGAAGAGGGTGGATTTTTCTGGCCGAACAGTCATCTCACCTGACCCCAACCTCCGGATTGATGAAGTAGCTGTGCCAGTTCATGTGGCCAAAATTCTAACATTTCCTGAGAAGGTAAATACCATTCAGCTGCCCAGTTCTTTGTTTTGAATCCAGTGTTTCCATTGATATTTCATGCAGATCCCCAGAAACCCACACAGCTTTGAGAAAATAGCTAGTTCCACTTTTGATGAGTTTTTAAAAATGAGTGTTCTGTCTGCAAATACATCTGCATGCCAGAAGGGGGAGTCGGAATTCATTACAGATGGCTGTGAGCCACCACGTGGTTGCTGGGAATTGAACTCAGAACCTCTGGAAGAGCAGCCAGTGCTCTGAACTGCTGAGTCATCTCTCCAGCTCGTTCCGCTTTGTTAAACATGCACAACCTCTGTAGCAGCTACACTGGTGCAGTCATAGTTGTAGATGGTGGTAGTTGTTTTTTTTAATTTATTTATTTATTATGTATACAGTGGTCTGACTATATCAATGCCTGCACACCAGAAGAGGGTTTCAGATCTCATTACAGGTGGTGGTTGTGAGCCACCATGTGGTTGCTGGGAATTGAACTCAGGACCTCTGGAAGGGCAGTCAGTGTTTTTAACCTTTGAGCCATCTCTCCAGCCCCTCCTTTGGGTTTTTTGTTGTTGCTGTTTGTTGCAGAGGTAGAGATCCAGCCTGGGATCATGTGTGCCAGGCTTGTCAGCACTTGGCCACTGACCTCCACCCTGCTCAGTGGACCAAGAATGGAATCTCACCGACTCTAAGGAGACAATTCTTGTAAAACAGCTATATTTAATAATAGGTTTTTATTTTTAAGTGTTTTTTGGGGGGGTTTTGTTTAGATTGGTTTGGGTTTTTGAGACAGGGTCTCACAATGTAGCTCTGGCTGTCCTGGAATCCACTCTGTAGACCAGGCTGGCCTTGAACTAAGAGAGCTCTGCCTGCCACTGCCTCCCAAGTGCTGGGATTCAAGGTGTGTGACACCTTGCCTGTCAGCTTTTTTTTTTTTTCTTTTTCTTTTCCTTTTTCTTTTTTTTTTTGAGACCGGGCTTCTCTGTAGCTTTGGAGCCTGTCCTGGAACTCGCTTGTAGATCAAGCTGGTCTTGAACTCACGGATCCACCTGTCTCTGTCTCCTGAGTGCTGGAATTAAAGGTGTGCACCACCACCACCACCAGGCTCAGCTTTTTAAATTTTTAAAGAGGTGATGGATAAAGTACTTAAGTTTCTTTGTATTCTGTTTTTGTTTTTAGTGTTTTGTGTGTACATGTGCATAAGTATGAGTGCACGTGTCTTAGAGTGTGCATGTGGAGGTCAGAGGACAAATTTCAGGAGTCAGTTCTTTGCACAGTGAGTGGAAGTGATGGAGCGTAGATCCTCAAACCTGCCCACAAGTGCTTTTAATAAACCATTGAGCCATCTCACTCTGTCAGTTAGCGAGAGCAGCAAATGAAAAAAAAAAGTGTTTTTATATCTGTAGAAGAACCTTTTTTCCCCAGTGCTAGAGACGAAGCTGAAGCCTCACAGCTGGAAAACCAATGACGGCATCCTACGCCCGTTCCGATGTGTTTGAAAACAGAAGGGCGTGCCCACCCGTCTCAGGCTTTCCCTACACACCAGACCCACTCAGTCAGTGTCATCTAGCCATTCTGGTTTGCGCGTTTTGGTGATGTGAGCATTTTGACACGAGTAACCCCTGTATCATGCTTTGTGTTTATGAGAACATCCACTCCACCTCTATGCTGCGGCTTTTTCCCCCACTGACAATACTTTCAACACCTTTGTTTCTTTAATCCTCACATTCTAAAGTATTTCACTGAAAAAAATTACCTAAATAGTGCTATTTAAAAACAGAAACAAAGGCCGGGCGGTGGTGGAGCACGCCTTTAATCCCAGCACTCGGGAGGCAGAGGCAGGCGGATCTCTGTGAGTTCGAGACCAGCCTGGTCTACAAGAGCTAGTTCCAGGACAGGCTCCAAAGCCACAGAGAAACCCTGTCTCGAAAAACCAAAAAAAAAAAAAAAAAAAAAAACAGAAACAAAATAAAAACTGTGCTTCTTGTTTGCTTGTAGATTTTTGTGGTCTAGCCATCCAAAAACTTCTAGTCACAAAACTGTCAAAATAATAAAAGTATTCAGTCCTTCCTGCTTATTTTTCTTGGGATGGGTTGTTAGTTTTTAAACTGTAAAATTACCGATCTTTTGGGTGCTATTCCGTCTCATCCAGAAAGCCTGCAACCATCTGCATTCAGCTCATACTCTTTGAGTATAAGATGTTGGTTACAGCAGCCCTCACCCTGAGCTCTGTGTGGAGACCTAGACCACCGTAGGGCCTGGTAACACAGCTTGCTGATTAGCTGCATACATGAGATTTATAGACAATCTAGATCATCAGTACTTGTCATAAACCTGTTCCAAATGTTCTCATTTGAATAAAGAATGATCTAATTCTTCCCCTTGAAACCATTGACCAAGAAGTTACAGAGCATGGCTAGCGCAAGCCGCAGCCCGAGGTTCTGCTGCCGTATCTTTAAGCCCTTAGAGCCTGGTGAAAGTTGGCAGATTCCATTCTAGTACAGCATCATACAGTACAGTGCACATGAGGAGACTAGAGACCGAGAAAGGTCTCAGCTATGGTCGTTAGATCTAGATCCTGTCTTCTGTGTGTTCTTGCAGCTTCAGTCAAAACTGGGCTAATAAAATAAATAAATATTTAAAAAAAAATGGGCTGGAGAGATGGCTCAGAGGTTAAGAGAGCTGACTGCTCTTCCAAAGGTCCTGAGTTCAATTCCTAGCAACCACATGATGGCTCACAACCATCTGTAATGAGGTCTGGTGCCCTCTTCTGGCCTGCAGGCATACACACAGACAGAATATTGTATACATAATAAAATAAATAAATATTTAAAAAAAAAAAAGACTGGGCCGCAGCTGCCTTGTGGTGGCTCGCTTTCTCTTAGAACCCATACATGAACAGCTGTTCTGAGCACTGCTAACTAGCTTATAGGAAGGAAAGATTGTCTTACTGTGGTTTTTTTTTATCACGGTCCTGTAGGTAAACAAAGCAAACATCAATTTTTTGAGGAAACTGGTTCGAAACGGCCCTGATGTTCACCCAGGAGCCAATTTCATCCAGCAGAGACACATGCAGATGAAAAGGTAATGCTTTACCAGTTGTGAGGGGTTAACCTGCCGGATGGTACTGTTCACCAGAACCGTGGAATGCATTGCAGATAGTAGCTGGCATTTTGGAGTGTAGACTGTAGATGTTTAAATTGAATAGTCCTGTGTCTGTCGTTGTCTGTTTGATCACTGCATATGCATGAAGTATTGTTCTTTTACATGTGATGTTTTTAGACCTACATATACAGACTCCCTTGAGATACAAATGTGTTGTTTTCTATGTCACTGGGCTCTTGAGGCTCTCTCATTGGTGCTCATTTCACCAAGTTTGGCTTGCACAGCCAGTTGAGGTGACCAGCAGGGGTTTATGTCATGAGGGTTTTAAGGATCCTGTAGGAAAAAGAATATTTTACTGTATTTCTATGATTCCAAAACAAAATATGTTTATATTTTAACATCCATTTCTCCTGGATCTGGAGACTGAATCCAGGGCTTTGAGGGTGTTAAGCAAAAACCTATGTACTGCTGAGCTGTACCACCAGCTCCCAGAACTCTCTTGTTAAAAATAGGGTCTTACTGGGTGGTGGTGGTGCATGCTTTTAATCCTAACCCTCGCGAGACAGAGGCAGGTGGATCTCTGTGAGTTCAAGGCCAGCCTGGTCTACAGAGTGAGTTCCAGGACAACCAGGGCTACACAGAAAAACCCTGACTCAAAGAAAGAAAGAAAGAAAAGAAGGAAGGAAGGAAGGGAGGAAAAAGAAAATGGCACATGTCTGTAGTCCCAGCATTTGGAAGGTCAGTGCAGGAGGTTCACAAGTTCCAGGTCAGCCTAGGCTACATGAGAAGACCTTGACTCAGATCAGTAAGATGGTAGTGTCTTAGACATGAGTTTCTGCTCTGAGTGTGGGGAGCGTGGTGAGAGAACTTAGTTCAGAGACCTTATGTGTGTGTCCTGCATGCTCAGGTTTCTGAAGTACGGAAACCGAGAAAAGATGGCTCAGGAGCTCAAGTTCGGTGACATCGTGGAGAGACACTTAATAGACGGAGACGTGGTGTTGTTCAACCGGCAGCCCTCGCTGCACAAGCTGAGCATCATGGCCCACCTGGTGAGTGAGAGGTGCTCCTCTTAGGTTTATAGCAGTGTGAGGTGCTCCTCTTAGGTTTATAGCAGTATGGGGTGCTCCTCTTAGGTTTATAGCAGTGTGGGGTGCTCCTCTTAGGTTTATAGCAGTGTGAGGTGCTCCTCTTAGGTTTATAGCGGTGTGAGGTGCTCCTCTTAGATTTATAGCGGTGTGTGTTTGCATTCATGCCATGATGCGCATGTGGAGTTAGAGAACAAGCTGGAAAATAGTTTCTCTTTTCCCAGGTGCCTCCCAGAGATTATGTATATGTGTGTGGTGGTGGGTGTATCTGTGTGTGTGCCACGTGTGTGCAGGAAAGTGTGGAGACCTGAAGAAGGCATGGGATCCTCTGGACTAGCTTTCTAGGCCGTTGTGAGGGGCCCAAAATTGGTGATGAGAAGCAAACTTGAAGTGCTCTGGAGTAGCAAGTGCTTCTAACCTCAGAACCATCTCTAACCCCTCCCTTCAGTGCTTTTAAGATGTGAGGTCAAGATTCTTACACAACATTTCAGTGGTACAGATCTAATTGAGAGTTGATGTGAAAATCCCTGGAATTGTTTCATTTTGCTAAGGAAGCTGTGTGTGTTGTACACAAAGCTTTATATAAAACAGGCAAAAATTGATTTGGTTTTGCTTTGCCTTTAACTTAGCAGCTAAAGCCAGGTGGTGATGGTGCATGCCTTTAATCCCCCTACATGTGGGAGGCAGAGGCAGGTAAATTTCTGAGTTCAAGGTCAGCCTGGTCTACAGAGTAAGTTAGTTCCAGTACAGCCAGAGCTGTTACACAGAGAAACCCTGTCTCGAAAAACCAAAACAAGAAAAGAAACTTAGCAACTGAAATGCTAGAGAGACTTGAAGAGTGGGTTTCTTGAAGCATGTCGCATGTTTAGTGGCAGAGTGGCTTTGAAGAGTGCTGTGGGCTTGGTCTCACCTGCAGATGTGGCTTTGCTATTGCTTTTCATCCCTGTAAGCTTGAAATGAGTCTAAAGGCTCAGCTTTTTGACAGGGCTGATATATAGATGGTGCTGGTTATTGCTCTTGGTTTGTTTGGGAATGTTCTTGTGATCTGGTCACCCCTCTCTGGCTGATGCTAAAGGAAAGGTTCAGATACTTGAGACTACGCAGGAGGCCCCAATTTCTAATTTCTTTCCTTTCTCATGTGTTATCCAGACTTCGTTTTTAATCATTTTTTTAATATGCATTGGTGTTTTGCCGTGGGTGTCGGGTCCCCTGAAACTGGAGTTACTAACAGGTGTGTGCTGCGATTTGAACCCTGGACCTCTGGAAGAACAATCAGTGCTCTTTACTGCTGAGCCATCTTTCCAGCCCCATCCAGACTTCTTTTAATGAACGTATTTGCTCTGCTCTTAGGGCAGTGGCTCACCCTGAAGAACAGTTCACAAAGGAAGGGCAGCATCCATGGCTAGTTCTTTTCCCTTCATTATCAGTCTGGGAGTTGAGAATCACTGACTTCCAAATTCCTTACTTGGTAGACTTACATTTCTTGCTTTGGGGCTTCCTCTATAATAAACTATATTTGAAACTTTGTTAATACTGAGGAGTGTGGACTGTATATATTGTCTCCTGTATTGGTATTTGCCTTATAGTATGTTAAATTTACTTGGCTAATTTACAAGTGATTTGTGTTCATCACAAAAGAATAAATAGAAGTTTACTTCCTTAAAGTACCTAATTTTCTAGGCAGTGTTTGTGTTTTCTTTATGGCTTGACACAGGGAAGCTTTTGGGTGCTCATATTTTGTTTTGGTGTCCACAGGCCAGGGTCAAGCCCCACCGGACCTTCAGATTCAACGAATGTGTCTGCACCCCCTACAATGCAGACTTCGATGGGGATGAAATGAACCTTCATCTTCCCCAGACAGAGGAGGCCAAAGCCGAGGCCCTTGTTCTCATGGGGGTAGGTAGTGGGCCCCACGTGAAACAGTAGTGCAGGTCCCAAGCCCGAGAAGCCAGGCCTTTCTGTTCCCACACATGCTGCAAGGCTTGTGCTGTTCTGTCTGCTTTTCTCATTGGGTCCCTTTGAGCCTATGAACAGTCTTGTGAGTTAGTAACAAGGGATGGCATTTTCTGATCTGTACTTTGGATTCTTGGGAGGAAATAGGGACATGAGTAACGGCTGTGACACTAGCTGGGAGAGACGTACCCCTCTGATCCCAGCACTCAGGAGGCAGAGGCAGGCGGATGGATCTCTGTGAGGTCCAGGCCAGACAGCCAAGGCTACACAGAGAACAAAAAAGAAAATAAACTAAATAGCCTGAATGGTGGCGCATTGCATTCCTGTAATCCCAGCACTTAAGAACCTGAGCTACAGTGAGACCCAGCCCACTGGAGGCAGAGACAAGAACATTATGAGTTCAAAGCCAACATGAGCTACATGATCCTGTCTCAAAAAAGGGAAAAAAAATTGTGCGCCAGTATGGGTGTTGTGGGGGAGATGCCCTCCTAAGTGGGTTGCTCAGTATGTCGTCAATGAAAGCTTCCCGAAGCGTATTACATGCTGCTCCGGCCTCTTTAAGGGCACTATACTCTTTTGTCTTCCAAACTTAAAATGGGTCTGCTGTGGCTGCAGAGGTTCTATGATAGGGGGGTTCATGCCTGCTCTTAGGAGTTGGTCTCTGCCTCTTGTACCATCCACACTGCCCCTTCAACACCCTGCTGTATATGGCACTGTTGGGTGTCTTCTGTGTAGGGCTGTGCCACTTTAGTAATTCCTGAATACTGACTTGTATAGCTTTGGACTGGCGGATTTTAATTGGGACCTAGATATGTTGCCTGTGTTAGCGCTGAGTTCATGAGCTCAAGAGATCTTCCTGTCTCAGGGTCCCTAGTGGCCAAGAGTACACATGTTATACCACGTCTGGTTTGAGTATTTCCCCCTCTGTCCTGCATTCCTATATTATAAGCTCACCTGTGTATGGTTGTAAGTATTCCCTATTTCTACCTGTAAAATTCACTTGTACGGACAAAGTCTGGCTGTAGCGCTATGGTGAACTCTTTTCCCTGGCATGCCCAAAGCCCTTAATTCATTCCTGACCCCACTAAAAGTTAATAAGTAAATAAAATTTAGTTATACTTGACAACTAAGCCACACTTCCAGCCCCCACATTTCTTTGCTGAGATGGGCTTGCTCAGTAGCACAGGCTAACCTAGAACTTACTGTAATCCTCCTACATTTGTTCCTAGCACTAGGGTAACAGACATATTTGTAGTTTTTTTTTTTTAAGCAAAAAGCACATGCTGTTTTTGAATTAAAGATAATAGTAAAATGTTATCACGAATAACAGCCACCACTTAACCAGTTAAACTTTACCTGGCAGGAGCCATACTGCTGTCTTTTTTTGTAAGAACTTATTAAAGTAACAATCATAAAGTACGAGTTTCCCTGGAGAAATCTTGATCTGGCACTATGGTGCAGCAGTTCTCAGTAAGGCATATAGGGCCCAGAGTGTACAGAGTCACAGAATCATGAGACCCCACCCCGTGTCCCTAACTTCAGACCACCTGCTATCTTCCCTCTGTGAGTGTGCATGGCCCACTCCAGATGTAGGATCATTACCATGAGATAGCTCACAAATGAGAAATACAAGGTCTCTGACAGAGCCTTGGGCATGGTAAGGAGGCCCAGAAAACCCAGAGAGGCACAGGAGCTCCTCCACGTTCCTTGTGGACATTGGAAGAGTCCCACTGTGACAAGGGACCTCTGCTTGCTCTCAGCGTGTTAGGATCCTAAGAAGCCACTGTTCTCCTGTCATTGTGGAGAAACATGGGCGTGGTTGATGTCGGAGACCACACAGCTCTCGCAGAATGGAAAGTTCTAGCTGGTCTCGGCTACACTTGTTAACACCAGTGCTCACTAAGCTGAGGCAGGAGGATCACTGTGAGTTCCAGGCCAGCCTAGGCTACAGAGTGAGCCCCTACTAGGGACTTTTCTTTTCCCTTGATCAATAAGGGAACTGCACGGTATAGTAAGACTGCTGGGGTGGAGACCTCTCAACAGCCATGTGATGCCTACAGTCACGTGATGCAGACCCCCAGGCTGCACTGTCCAGCCAGAGTGGCTGACATGTGCTTGTTTCTCCTTCAGACCAAAGCGAACCTTGTGACCCCAAGAAATGGGGAGCCGCTCATTGCTGCCATTCAGGACTTCCTAACAGGTGAGCGTTACCTTGAAAGGAGACTTCCCAGGCACTCTGATTCAGACGATGGCTAGTACCTGTACTTAGGAGTCTTTCTACTTTCAGTTTGACACAGTGTGCCCCTGGGTGGCTCAGCTGGCCTGGCACTCAGAATCCTTTTGCACACTCCCGGGTGCCAGGGTTATGGGTGTGCATCACCATGTCCTGCTTTGTGTTGAGATTTGCCATTCTGACATATTGAGATTGTTGGAAGTGGGTTTTGCTAGTTGTTTATCCATTTGATTCTGTGTGTACTCATTGAGCTCCACAAACTTGGCAGGTACTTTTTTGTTGCTTCTTTTATGGTGGAGGCTGGGGGGGCGGTGTTAGTGGTGGGGTGTTAGTGGTGGGATGGGCCTTCATGTAGGCTGAGTGAGGGTGCAGGGGGTTTCATGTAGTCTGAATGGGGGTACAGGGGACTTCATGTAGGCCGAGTGGATGTGTAGGGAGCTTCTTGTAGCCTGAGTGGGTGTGTAGGGAGCTTCATGTAGGCTTAGCGGTGGTACAGGGGCTTCATGTAGTCTGAGTGGTGGTACAGGGGGCATCATGTAGGCTTAGTAGGAGTACAGGGGGCTTTATGTAGGCTTAGTAGGGGTACAGGGGACTTTATGTAGGCTTAGTAGGGGTATGGGGACTTTATGTAGGTTTAGTAGGGGTACAGGGGACTTCATGTAATCTGAGGAGGCCAATGGGCTTCATGTAGGCTAAGTTGAGGGGTTCAGTGGGCTTCATACAGATTGAGTTGGGGGGCGGTTCAGTAGGGCTTCCTGTAGGCTGAGCATGTAGGGGATGTTCAGTAGGGCTGCATCTGGGATGGCCCTGAGCTTCCCATGCAGCCAAGGCTGATCTTCCTGAACCTGGGGGTTTTCTAGGCCTAGTGTCTGGCCTAGGCCCTGCTGCTGCTCTGAGAAGAGCAGTAGATGAAGCAAAGCCACTTGACTTACTTGGAGTAGGGTTAGGGGTACAGTCAGCACCTCTGTTTTATTCTTCTCTGGGGAACAGTCTGATTTGACTTGAAGGTTGAAAATGTGTGTGTCCCCCACATGGTTCCTTTCTGTGCCGGTTCTTTGCCTTAGGTGCCTACCTCCTCACCCTCAAGGACACTTTCTTTGATCGAGCCAAGACTTGCCAGATCATTGCTTCAATATTGGTCGGCAAGGATGAGAAAATTAAAGTGCGCCTTCCACCCCCTACAATACTGAAGGTGCGTTGGGGTCTGTGTGGGAGGCTAGTGGAGGGAACCGTGCTGGTGCTGGGCTTGCCGGGAGTCCCTGCACCCTCATCTGCTGCCTCCTCTCCTCCAGCCTGTCACTCTGTGGACCGGAAAGCAGATCTTCAGTGTCATCCTCAGACCCAGCGATGACAATCCAGTGAGGGCCAACCTCCGGACCAAGGGCAAGCAGTACTGCGGCAAGGGGGAAGACCTGTGCGTCAATGATTCCTGTGAGTGGATGGGACAGGGCAGGCTGGGAGGAGCAAGCGGTGACCTCGCGTGAGCTTCACTGTCTAAGAGCAACTTCACTGTTTGCGCAAAGGGTCGGAAGGGTTTTCTCCAGGACAGTGTAGCTGCGCTTCGGCTGGTGTCAGTCTCTCTGGACAGCAGACACCGTGTGACAGTTCCAGTGCTCAGAGCGGTCCTTTTAAAGGGTTTTGTCAGTTAATGCAATTTGGCTTTTTTCTAAGAGAGGGGACAGGTGGGCAGCAAAGGTTGTTTTAGGTTTATAATTTATTGTCATTTTTATTTTATGCCACAGCACAAGTTAGTAGGTGTGGTTTTTGTTTGGTTTTTTTGTTTACTTTTAAAGATTTATTTATTTATTATGTATATAACATTCTGCTTCCATGTATACTCACACACCAGAAGAGGACACCAGATCTCATTATAGATGGTTGCTGGGAATTGAACTCACGACCTCTGGAAGAGCAGCCAGTGCTCTTAACCACTGAGACATCTCTCTAGCCCCTGTTTTTTGGCTTTGGTTTTTGTTTTTTTGTTTTGTTTTGTTTTGTTTTTGAGCAGAAATAAGCCCTCCTATCATGTCTCATACTGACCTGGAACCAACAGCAGCCCTTCTGCCTCACCTTCAGGAGTGCTGGGACTTCAGTGGGGAACAGTCCCATTTGACTCTATTTTGGAGGTTAGGATTGAACTCAGGGCATCATGCCTTCCCCGCCCCAAGAATGATTTTTTTTTTAAACTGATTTCACTTAGGCAGAAAGAAGTCTTGCTAACATGAAGATTCAGTAGAATATAACAGAAAGAGGATTAAAATACAAGTCACCCGAGTCCCTTTAAAACAGTGGTCAGAATGAGGTTCACAGCCGGCATGCCGTAGCTACTGTACAACACAAGCTCCTTAGCTCTCCCCAGCTCACTGGCTAACAGGACCTCGGGACCAGCTGTGACTCTCCAGGGTGTGCTCATGAGTTCTAGCATTCAGAAGGGTGCTAGTTTTTCGGAGAAATTCTTCAGGTGTTCTTGGAATTTTCAGGACGTAAACACATATTTCAACCAGATAATTGTTCGTTTAAATGCATTGTCAGTATCACCCTTCCAGATGTTACGATTCAGAACAGTGAGCTGATGAGTGGCAGCATGGACAAAGGAACTCTGGGGTCGGGATCCAAGAACAACATCTTCTACATCTTGCTGCGAGACTGGGGGCAGAATGAGGCTGCCGATGCCATGTCTCGGCTTGCCCGGCTGGCTCCTGTCTACCTATGTGAGTATCTCGGCAGCTCTGTGTTTCGTGTAGTGCTGGAGTAGGCGAAGTCTTAGTGTTTTAGGACAGGGTGATGTTTCACTGTTTCATTCCCACACCCAAGCCGGATAAAGTGTGCTAAGTCATCTGTGTATTTATCAGTGACTTCGGCTCACTACTGACAAGTTGGTAGATTTGAGTTTGATTTTCATTTTTTCTAATCAAAATCTATGGTAGCTTCCTGTTGTCTGTGAGGGTGTATTGAATCTTCATGGGCTGCTTCCCAAGTGCCTAGAGAGACTCACAGCCTCTGAAATTTAAATGAAATTTACGCCCTGGCAATACTGAAGCATACATGGGTAGTCTGTATATGGCAGTTCTGTTGAATTTGGTTCAAACTGGGTTGATTAGGAATGGCCAGGTCTCTTCCTCCTGTAGCCTCTGGGCCTCCCATAATGCATTCCAACCAGATGGTTCGGTATCGCCCCTCTGTGCTTACATGGCTCTTTCCTTTGCTCGCTCATGCTTTGAGGGTAGCATCTATCAAGTGATTTCTGCATAATTCCCAAAATTGAGTTTTGTTGTCTATGTCTGTCTGTATGTGAGTATGGGTACACTGATGCCACAGCATAAGTGTGGAGGTCAGGGTACAACTTGTAGGAGTCTCTTTCTTCCATGTGGGTTTTAAGGATCAGACTCTGGTATCAGGCATGGTGGCAGGCACCTTTACCCACTGAGCCATCTTGCCAACCATAAAATTGTAATTCTCATATTTGACTCTTTGCCTGGATGAAAAATTTTAGACTGGATATTTTACCTCAGAATTCCCTAGTATTGTTCTGTTCTGTTGCAGCTTCTAGATTTTAAATCTTTTGTTTCCCATCCTGGAGGCCATACTATGTCTTATGTTTCGTATTGTTGGAAAAGGTCACAGTGCAGCCCTGGTGTAGGCTCTTTAGTCTCCTGTGCTGTCGCTCAGTCACTCCTGTAACTTTGCAGTGGTGTCCTTTCTGTCTGTAATTTCATCATTAGTTCTTTGATAATTTTATCTCCATTTCTTTCTGTTGGAACTTGTGTTAATTTCATTTCCAGTTACTGGATCAATTCTGTTTTTCTTGCTTTTTTCTTAAAAACATTATCTTTATTCTCAATCCTTTTCGTCTTTTATCATTTCTGTTGGTTTTAAATGTTTTACTTGGTAAGTCTTAGATTTCTGACAAAATGACCATTATTTGCAGATAAGGTTATCTCATTGGGATTTTTCCAACTTCCTCTGTTTTGTTTATGTTTTTGAGACATGATCTCACTATGTAGTCCCACTGGCCTGGAAATGGGTATGTAGACCAGGCTGGCCTCATGCTCATGGGATCTGCCCGTCTCTGGCTCCCATGCACTGGAATTAGGGGCGTGTACCATCACACCTGGCAGGAGTTGCCTGCCTTTGATCTCTGGATTTGACTTTGATTGCTCTGAAGGAATTTTACTGAGTATTTTTATATTTGCTCCCTTGGTTTTTCCCTATCCTTTTCTCTTTAATTTATGGTGTCATGTTTCATGTTAAAACTGCCCTAAAGGGGTGGAGAGGTGGCTCAGAGGTCGTCCTAAGTTCGATTCCCAGCAACTACATGGTGCCTCACAACCATCTGTAATGAGATCTGGTGCCCTCTTCTGGCCTGCAGGCATACAGAACACTGTATCCATAACAAATAAATAAAATCTTTTAAAAAAGAAAAAACCATAAATCTCCCTACAACCCATAAGCTAAGATGCACTTTGTTCCTTGGATATTCATGCATCCGTGGGTGTGAGATGCTCATCACTGGCTGGAAAATCACTCAGGTTGTAGTGTTCTCTGTCTTCTCACTCCGGGCCACCACCTGTCCCCGTCAGTCACAGTTTTCTTTAGGGAGGCTTGACTTCTTCAGAGACATCCCTTCTAGTTTCAGCCTCCGCCTGGGGATAGAGACATGGAAGCTGGCCAAGGAGGAGGCTCAGGAGCCCACATCATAAACTGCACAGATGGTTGTCACCTTATCTGGCTGTGACTGGTTTCTCAAATCCAGAGTTCTTGGTTCAATTGCCATTCTCCTTCCAAAGGAAACCCAGAGCCTTTGCTCACACCCGTTGTCCTTGTCTCCAGTATATTCATCTCCATGTCTGCAGACACTGGTGACCTCACTTCCACCCAAAGACACTGTAAGGGCCTCTTCTTTCCCTTGCAACCAAGACTGGACACTCAGCCACCCACTTCTTCATATGTGCAGCTTAGGCCTAGTCTATCAGGGATGGCATTTATGTTTGCCCTTTTTTTTCCCTATTGTAGACTAAACCCAGAGTCACATAGTGCTTTCTCTCTCCGCTGAGTTCAACCGTTCTCCTTGAGTGATTTCTGAGAGGAGGAGGGCAGGCAGCAGGGATGAGCTCTGCCTGACAGCTTGACTGATAATGGTTATCACTCTTCTGCTCCTTCAGCTAACCGTGGGTTCTCCATCGGGATTGGTGATGTCACACCTGGCCAGGGACTGCTCAAGGCCAAGTATGAGCTACTAAATGCTGGCTACAAGAAATGCGATGAATACATCGAAGCCCTGAACACTGGCAAACTCCAGCAGCAGCCAGGCTGTACTGCTGAGGAGACTCTAGAGGTGAGGCTGCCCTCCAGATCAGCATGGTCAGTTGTCCTGCTTACAGTGTATCTGGGATGGGCTAAAAGCTGTGAGGAGAAGGTGGCAGACAAGCAAGACAAGAATGGGACACATTCTTGTCCCATTCCTGGCATGTGTTCTTGTTTGGCAAGCTCTTTGAGCTTTCACACTCTGGTATGAAAACATGGGTTCATTTGACATCATGGGGCTGTGCTTCACTGGGGCTGCTCTAATCCCTCGGAGCCTTTACCCTCCTCTCTGCAGCATTCCTCCATAGATACACCACACCAAAGCTCAGTACATTGATCATTACCATGACTTGGATACATAATAAGAAATATTCGTGTTGGGTTGTTTCACGCACAGCCCACAGCCCCCTCATGTTAAAGCCACACGGCTGAGTGCATCAGAATCTGTTCCTCTCTTCTAGTAGCCTGAAATTTAGAAGCAAGTGGACCAGGAGTTGGGGCACTAGGCATTTGTGTTGTTCTGTTTCACGATGGTTTCACTCAGTAGCTCAGGCTGGCCATAAATTCAAGGTCTTTTGCCTTCAGCAAGAGTCTTGGATTTGTTACCATACCTTGCTTTCTTCTGCCTTCCCCATTGGCTGTGTCTTGTACCTTCACCTCCCTATAGTATGGAAGATAGGCCCTTGAAGCATTAAGTGTTCCCAGCTGTGTGGGGTGGCACACACCTGTAACTCAACCACGTGGTGCCCAAGGCAGAGTGATACAAAGTTCAAAGCAAGTATTTTGTTTTCTCTTCAAATCATATAACTAGTTTTCTAAAGAGGATTCAGAACCAGGTCAGGCTGATAAGAGGTGTGAAGATAAAGAATTCTTTCTTTCCATGAGGGTTTTTTAAAAGACAGGCTTTATGTAACCCAGTCTCTGATTCAGAATCCTGCCATGGTATCCTGAGTGCTAGGCTCCCAGGACTGTATTAATCCCCTGGAAGTCAGCCCCTTTTCTGTCTTCCTGGGTTTTAGAAAGAGAGGCAAGAGGAGGCTTCTCACTGTACCCACCTAGAAAATTAATTGAGGCCTCAATAGGACGACAACCTCTAAAGGGCTCAGCACCTCAGATTGTGAGCTGTGCCTGTGCTCACAGGTCAGGGGGTCCTGGAGTCATCTTGTCACATTCTCTGCTCATGCAGATTGAGAGCTGCTGGGTGAAGACGGGTAGAGACAGATCGTACAACAGAGTGGGCAGTTCTCCTTCCCATGAGCATTTACATGTGTGCACTCAGACATGACTGGATGTCTTCCTGCTCTCACATAGACAGCAACACACAAAGTCATGGACATCTGCTTCATGAGCAATTTGAAATATTCCTTAGGAGTTTCTCATATGCTGCGATTCACACTGTTCCAGGACCTAGGGGAAGAAAGGCCTTAGTGCAGCTTGGGTTTTTTGATTGTCGAGTTCTGGAAATTTCATTGATTGGAAATTTGACATCCTGATGAAATGGTCTTGATTTTCTATAAATATCAGATTGAAGGTTAGTGATCTACAGAGCCAGAAAATGGCTCCTCAGGGACTGCATTTTCTTCCCTCTCTGCGCCTCCCCTCAGGCCCTGATCCTGAAGGAGCTGTCCGTGATCAGGGACCATGCTGGCAGTGCCTGCCTCCGAGAACTGGACAAGAGCAACAGCCCCCTCACCATGGCCCTGTGTGGCTCCAAAGGTGAGCTAAGCCCTCAGGGTTGGCTGTTTGTGTGCCCTGCCAGGGGCTTGTCTCTAAAACACAAGTTCTGTGGTTGTATCTTCATAGAGGCAATTCATTTCTTCACGTGCCTGTCTCTAAATCATGGAAGACTGAGCTTTAGTTTGATTTGGGTTAGGACAGTTTAAGTCTTTTGAAGACAGTAGTTGGGAATGTGACGGAGTTCCTGAGTTTGAAGGTGCTTTGACTAAATTCGGTGTTAAAAAGAAAGCTGGAAATTTTTAGTAATAGATTTAGTGATGTGGCAATTTTTTTTCTTTTCTTGTGTGTTGAGGATCAAACCGAGGACCTCACCCTTCTTAGGCAAGTGCACTACCACTGAGCTATTGCCCTAGCTTAGATGTGGTAAAATCTTTAACTTTATACTTACTCAGACCCTTACAGCATTGCTCAAACTCAGAATCTCCTGGCTTCTATTGCTGTGGATTTTTATTCATCATGAAATAAAATTCCAGCTCTCTAACTTGAATACCCTTTGCCCATTGCTCTACTTCCTGCTCCTGGCACTCACCTAGGGTCCCCCCTCCTCTACCTTTGCTTCTTTCTCACTCTCCCTCACACATTCACACTCCTCCTTCTCCCCTTCCTCCTCTCTATGCAAACCCCATGTCCAGAGGCCAATCTGACGGCATCTGAATGACTCCAGTGGACCTTCCCTCCACCCCACACATGCACGTGTCCCTCAGCCCTGCCCTTGATTCCAGCTCTGTTACTGTCATTCTGTCCTTCAGTCACCTTGGACTGGTTGTGCTGTGTCACATTCTGTTTTATGCCTCTGTTCTGCTTGGCTTCTGTTATTGTTTCCTGTACAGTTTTCCATTTCTGACCTGTTCCCAGGTTCCTTCATTAACATATCACAGATGATCGCTTGTGTGGGACAGCAAGCCATCAGTGGCTCCCGGGTTCCAGATGGCTTTGAAAACAGATCTTTGCCTCACTTTGAGAAACATTCGAAGGTAAATGGCAGGAGCAGCTTCACAGTCTCTGAGTCTAGATTGCTCTTGAGGTCTTGTCATTCATCTGATATTTTCACTGGGAGTCTACACAGAACGTGCTGCTGTGGCATTGAAATCCACTGCAGGTCAGTCTTGCCCACTGACTGCTCACGGGTGTCTGCTGCAGTCTACTTTACATTTTCAGTGCCTCTAGCTCCAGGAGGTTCTGGTTTGGAGGTGGGCGGGGCCTGCCCACAATAAGGAAGTCTTGAAGACTCCGGCTTCCCAGGGAATGGGTTGGGTGCCCTCTGAGGCCATTGGCTCTTCTGGAATAGCAGCTCCAACTCACTTTCTCCTCTTCCTAGCCTCTAACCTGCACCAGCTCTCTAGCAAAGATGGAGCCTAAATTATTTCTCCTCTAGGCAAGGGCATA
Source organism: Arvicola amphibius (assembly GCF_903992535.2). Taxonomy (NCBI): domain Eukaryota; kingdom Metazoa; phylum Chordata; class Mammalia; order Rodentia; family Cricetidae; genus Arvicola; species Arvicola amphibius. Next base: position 29,663,670 of record NC_052058.2, on the reverse strand, counting down.
GGGCACCTGCCAGTTCTTGAGTCACTGGCTGGGTATGTGTGTAGCCTCCATGGGACATTTTCTTATGTGGATGGATTTTAAAATTTTGGGCCTTGAACCTTGTTTGATTTTCTGTTTTTCCTACCTCTCTTTAGCTCCCTGCTGCCAAAGGCTTTGTGGCCAATAGCTTTTATTCTGGTTTAACGCCTACTGAGTTTTTCTTCCACACAATGGCTGGTCGGGAGGGTCTTGTAGACACTGCTGTAAAGACCGCAGAAACAGGATACATGCAGGTAAGTTGAGGAAGTGTCCTTAGCAACAGATCAACAGCACTGTGTGACTGTGAGCCTGTGAGCCGCAGCTGCTCACTGTGTTCATGCCTTCTTGCATGCGTGTCAACATGCATGCGCACATCCTTGTGTGCGTGGCTGCATTCATGTGTGCATATGTGCGTTGGTGTGTGTTTTGTATAAGAGCTGTGATTTGCGCCTTCTTGGTATTGAAAGGTAACATTTAGACTTGTTGGTGTTCTGGAACTTAAGAAACAAACAAAATGGTAGCCCAGCACAGATTATCCTGTGTACTCTGAAAGGCAGAGACCAGACTAAAGTCCCAGGTGACTAAGTCCCCTAGAGGCAAATGCCGAGCTCATAGCCTTGAATTTACCTTTGAGCCTCTGTGAGCTGTTTCCTAGCCGACTGGGGAGTGGGGCGATCACTGCCTGCTGGTTACTGATGCTCATCTTCTCACTGTTCAGGTCTCCTTATTCATCATTTCCATGACTCCCAGGAATTACAGCTTCAGTGACATGGCTGACCTAGATAGGGGGTTCTTTGCTACACTTACAAACGGCTGTAAAACTTGACCCTCTGTGTCCCCTTTAAGGTTGCAGCTGAGGATTTCTTTCCAGACCCCACGATCATTTCCATTCTCCGATACAAGCTCTCTGTGTTCGCAAAAAAAAAAAAAAAAAAAAAAAAAATCTTTGTTTCTGTTGCTGGGGATTGAGCACAGGCCACCCCAATGCTAGGCCAGTGCGTTAACTGCTGAACACAGCCCTAGCCCCTCGAAATTGGTCATGTTTTTGATGGTTTATGATGCCTGTTAAAGTTGACAGACCACATTGTTGGGTCACATGCTAGATACAGGTTTGTGTCCTGTCTGTCCCCTCTGGAAATGTGGTCCTCGCAGACTACATAACCAAGATTTAATGATCCAGTGAGTCAGACAAAGGTGATGACGGTGAGGTAGTGTCAGAGACACTCGTTCGAGACAGCACCCTGTGTGTGCCTTGTTTGTTACCACCTCACGCTGGAGCCTTCTGCTGGGTATGCCCTTTGATTTCCAGGTTTGCTGCTTTTGTCAGAAACCCAGTGATCTGTGAATGCTTTTTCCACTCATGTGAGGAGCTCTGACTTAGGATGTTGACACGAACAGTGTGAATTTCCAAGAGCACCGTGTTAACCTCGAAGGAGTGGGTTTTGGCAAGGGCAAGCTTGTTTCCTAAGGTTTCTCTCATTCCCTAGTCCACAGTCACACTGCTGGCTGGTGGTGGATTTTCCCAAGCGTAGCTGAGAAATGGTTGTTATCCTTGATTCAAAGTCTGTTGCCCTGCTTCATCCTGTGTCCCCAAAGAGCTTGTATTTGGTTCTCTGTGGAACCTGGCATGAATGTGCGTAGACTAGTTTGTACCATAGGGAGCTGGGTGGGAAGGCTAAGCAGCTGAGGAAGCAGAGTTCTTGGGGCTGGGGAGGTTTCTGACTCAGGGAGTCTAGACAAGGGTAAGACTGGAGGTTGGAGCGTAAGCTGCTCTCACTGCACAGGCTAGTGAGGCATTTGCGGGCCTGCTGTTCTCAGGCACGGGAGGGACTCTTAAGGGATTACTAATAAAGTGCTGTTGATGTAACTAAAGTACTTGTCACTTAGAGCTGGGGGTGTTGCTACACGACAGAGCGCTTACCTAGCACACACAAGGCCCTGGTTCATCTGTAGCACCGTGAAAAATAAATGAACAAATAAATGACCTATAACCTTGAAATTTTGAATGGTAAGTCTGATTGTGTGTTACGAAGCAGTCTTGCCCTGGCAGCTGAGCTTCCTCCTCTTCCTGTAGAGAAGGCTGGTGAAATCCCTGGAAGACCTCTGCTCCCAGTATGATCTGACGGTGCGGAGCTCCACTGGTGACATCATCCAGTTCATCTATGGAGGAGATGGCTTAGATCCTGCCGCCATGGAGGGCAAAGATGAGCCTCTGGAGTTTAAAAGGGTTCTGGACAACATCAAAGTGAGATGCAGCACTCTCTTGAGGGGTACAGTTCTGGGGGGCTTTGTCATAGGTGTTGGTCCTGTTTGAAGTACCACACTTCCCACTCAGTCATCTCTTCCTCTGTACTAGATTAGTACCTTGCTACTTGCAATTAATCTGTCTCTTCATTCGTGAGTCTATTGTTAGTCCATATCAGATGCCAAAGGAAGAGGCGCTGGCTCCTCTCCTGGAGTGGCACGGACTAGAGACAAGCTTTATAAAGAGTGGGTGTCGGGCAGAAAGCTCATTTCATATCCTGGAGCCAGGAATATGATTTGGAACCACTCTTTTTGAAGAGTAATTGAAAAGTATTCACTTGGATATCTGTTTAGTACCTTTTGACCAAGCTCTTCCACTAAGGTGTATTTTTGCAGTTGTTTCTAGTAGTTGGAAACCATCAGTCAGAAACCATTAAAACTCTGAGGAAAGCAGAGCTTGAGGAATATTGTTGCCCTCCGCTCCGGAGAGGCTTGGTTGGCGGCTGCTTTTGCAGTGCTGAGGTTGAGGCAAGGGCTCTCCTGCGAGCAACACCTTGATTCTGTGTTACTCTTTTACTTTGTGTTTTCAGGCAGGGTCTCGCTCAGCTGCCCAGACTGGCCTTGAATATGTTCTGAATCCAGGCACTTTTAACTTCTGATCTATGTTCCTGGGCCTTCCAAGTAGCTGACCTTATAGGGTGGGCCATTAGGTCTGACTTCAGCAGTGTACATTTATGATATAATTCTGCGGTGGAATTGAATTGTGAAGTAATAGATCCAAACTCATAAATTAGAGTGAAACTCTTTAAATAAGGTGAAGATTCCTGACGGGACATGATAGTGCATGCCTGTAATCCTGTCCTTTGAAAGGGAGGAGGATCAGGAGTTAAAGGCCACCTTCCACTGTATAGTGAGCTTGAGGCCAGCCGAGCTCCCGCATACCTTCTCAGACAAACAAGACAGCATATCAGTTTATCATTTTCACATGAGAGTGTTAGCAAAGAGTCACAAGTTGCTAAAACTTCACTGAGTTGTTTTGTTTTATGTCTGTCTAGTAAATTCCTCCCTCCCCTCACCAGGCATATGTAACGCCATATTCTTTCTGTGCTCAGGCAGTGTATCCATGTCGGAACGAACCTGCTCTCAGTAAGAACGAGCTCACCTTGACCACTGAGGCCATCATGAAGAAGAACGACTTCCTTTGCTGCCAGGACAGCTTCCTGCAGGTAGGCTCTGCCTGCCCAGTGGTGCTGAGAATGTGATCTGACAGGTCCCCCCGCTCCTCCCACTGCATTCTGTAAACTATGGTCTTAGTGCGGTTTTTGTTGTATCCTGGGCAGTACCTCACTAGCCAGCATGAAGAAGTAATGTTCTGTCTTCCTGTTAGAAAAAGAGCTGGAGAACTGGTCTGTGTGAGCCCTGTCGTAGGTTCTGCAGCCATTCTGGATATCTGCCATTAGGGATGGCTGTGTGTGTCAGATTGCAGTGTTTTCAGTCACAGTCAGAAACAAATTGTGGTGTCTTCCCACTCTTCTCTGGGGACCTTCATCACGGTGTGCCTCGAGAGTTTTGTTGGTTTACTTTTGTTTTTCACTGTGTGGTCCTGGGAATTGAACTGGATCTTCCGGAAAGAATAACCAGTGTTCTTAACTGCTGAGCCATCTCTCCATCTATTTCTGAGACTTTAAATCTTACAATTAAAAGAAAAAACTCTTCTTAAATGAAATCATTTCTATCTAGAAAATTGTTTGAACTGCAGAGATATCCTCCATGTCTCATTTCTTCTCAATATAAAGAACAAGTTGAGCAAGGTGTGGTGTCATTGCCTTAAGTTCCAGCACTGGGAGGCAGATATAGGTGGATCTTGGTAAGTTCAAGGCCAGCCTAGTCTACAAAGTAAGTTTGAGGTCAACCAGAGCTGTTACACAGAGAAACCCTGTCTTGGGGGGAAAAATGTGTTGACTAGCCTAATCAAACATGAGAACCAGTAACCAAGTAACCATAGGAGAGAGATAGTGATGTTTAGAGTGAGTGATCATATCTTATCATGCTTGCTTCCAAAGAAACCTTCACAGCTGAGTCATACATGTTCTGAGTGTAGAAATGTGTGCCTCATAGGGTCCCCAGAACTACGCTGAGTTCCATTCCACAGCCTTGTGGCCGAGGTAAGGGCCCAAGAAAACTCATGGCATGGGGAAAGTTTGGCTAATGAGGTTTAATAAGCAGGTCAGTTTCCCCAGAGTTAAAGGCTCCTTACAAGCACCATATAAGAGAACCAATACCCTCATTGCGTCCTAGCTGCTGTGTATTTAGTAGTTGCTAAGATATGGTTCACTTTATCCATTGTTTGAAGTTACAAAATGATTGTGCTGTCCAAATTATTGAGAATCATGTAATTGATGTGTGTTATATAATCTTTTCAGGAAATAAAAACATTCATTAAAGGGGTGTCTGAGAAGATCAAGAAAACCAGAGATAAATATGGCATCAATGATAATGGCACAACAGAGGTACAGCCTTCCCAGACCTGTTGGGACACAGTGTTTCACTGATGCTGCTATTCTTGACTATGCACTTGGCTTTGTCCTTCCAGCCTCGTGTGCTGTACCAGTTGGACCGTATCACTCCCACCCAAATAGAGAAGTTTCTGGAGACCTGCAGGGACAAGTACATGAGGTAGGCGTGCTACTTGTCCTAGACCCCCAAGCGTCCATGCAGGACCCCTGTGCCGGGATATCTCACTGGTTCAGCGTCCTGGCTGGCCTGGTTTCATCTCTGTTGATGTGATAAATTCTCTGACTAAAAGCAGCTTACAGAGGAAAGAATTGATTTTTGCCTCACGGTTCCAGATTAGCGTCTATTTGGGGGAAGTCAAGGCAAAAGCTCACCTAGTCACGGCACACTGACATTCAAGAGCAGGAGAAACGAACACCCATGCAGCCCACTTGCCTCTGCTCATGCTCTAGCTTTCTTCCCTGTTACAAAGGTCAGGCCCCAGCCAGTGCAATGATTCTGCCCATTTTACGTTGAGTCTTCTCATCTCAATTAAGAATCTATACAAAGGACTTACAAACGTATTTCCTGAATGTTTTTCCCATAAAAATCTCATGATCTGTGTGGCAGATTTCAGCTCTCTGACCTCTTTAATATCCAGTAAGAGCAGATCACTTCAAACTGATCCAGACAGTGGAACCAGCCCTCTATAAATCACATGCTGACCCCACAGAATTTAGTCATATTGTCTGCCACTCTGACTGTCTTACCTGCCTAATGGCACTTGTTCCTAGTCTGTGCAAGCCTGTACCTCTGGCACAAACATTGCCTGGCTGATTGCTGTTTGTATCCTAAACCCAACAGAATCTATATATTTTCTTTTAAGAGGCAGTAACTTGAAGCCCGAATGGAGCAATTTTGCTGCCCTTTTCTCTGTTGCATCCAATCCTCTTCTGTGCCTTTTTCTTCTAGGGCACAGATGGAGCCAGGCTCCGCAGTGGGCGCCCTCTGTGCCCAGAGCATTGGTGAGCCAGGCACCCAAATGACCTTGAAGACTTTCCACTTTGCTGGGGTAGCCTCCATGAACATCACACTGGGTGTGCCACGGATCAAAGAGATCATCAATGCTTCCAAGGCTATCAGGTAGCTGCTCCCTGGCTTGTTTCTTGAAGACCAGTGGTCCTTGTCCTCCTGAATTCCTGTGCTTTGTTAATAGGTTAATTCTGGTGTTCAGAGGGCAGATTTTCAGTGTTGATGAGTGTTTGGATTTATAGACAGTCACTCAAGTAAAAACTGAATATAGTCGAAATGGAATCTGTGATCTTATTTATTTTTGTTTTTTAAAGATTTGTTTATATATATGAGTGCTCTATCTGCATGCAGGCCTTTAAGCTGGAAGAAGGCATCAGAGCCCACTAGAGATGGTTGCCAGCCACCTTGTTGTTGCTGGGAATTGAACTCAGGACCTCTGTAAGAACAGCCAGTGCTTTCATCCAAGGAACCATCTCTCCCACCCTGTTTTGAATTTTTTTTTATGGTTCCTAGTTAAATGGAAGGGAAAATATTAAATAGCTAGCAGTACTGAGCACTAGGCCAGTAGACATCTCGTCCCTTTGGTGCAATTACTCCAAATGCCTAAATGGCTCTGAATGGTTTTTCTCCTGCTTGGTTCGTAGTCATTTTCTGTAAGCCCTAAGTGATTCTGTAAGATTTTCAACAGACCAGAGACTAGAAGAACTAGAGAAACATCATGTTTTTAGGGGTAAAAATCGTTTTGCCTATTCTCTTAAGTTTTGCAGAAGAACACCAGTTGATAAGTAGCTGCACCTGGGGGAGCAGCTGTGGCTATCCCCGTGGCCGGAGGGCTGCTTGCCTCCTGTCCCAAGTGCCTGTGTTGATAGGTTACTGTCGAGAAGACAGAAGGGGACAGTGGTGGTCAGAGGAGTAGGGATGCTGCTGGAGAGGGCCAGAGGGAGGTGGACTGTATGAGGAGTTAGTTAGCTGGGAGCAGAAAGAACTAAGAAGGAGGGCTCCCTCATCAGGAAAATTTGTTCAACCTTCTCCTGGATGGAATGGGCCTGGGTCTCCTGAAACTAGTCTTAGTGAGAGGTCTGTGAAGTCCTTTGTTGAAGAGCTCCCCGGTGTGAGTTTTCATGAAGGGCTCAGGCCTGTGAGTGGCACTCAGATTTCATGGCAGTTCACTGCACACAGCCCCGTCCTTGTATGCTGATCCCTTCTCCTTGCAGCACTCCAATTATCACAGCACAGCTAGACAAGGATGACGATGCAGATTACGCACGCCTGGTGAAAGGCAGAATTGAGAAAACCCTCCTGGGAGAGGTAAAGAATCCCTTTTGTTAACAAGAAAACGCTAGGCTTCCTTTCAGCAATGTTGAGGAAGTGCAAGAGCAGCTGTGGATGGGGCCTGCAGCAGCATCCGGGTGCCTTAGAGGGGAGTGTGTCTGCAGGTCTGGGGTGGGAGAGGGGCGGGAGTGGAGACTAATGCTTTGCTCTTTTGCCATGGCAGATCTCAGAGTATATTGAAGAAGTGTTTCTTCCTGACGACTGCTTTATTCTTGTCAAGCTCTCCTTGGAACGGATTCGACTTCTCAGACTGGAGGTGAGCCAGAGAGGTAACCTGTGGAGGACGTGATCGCATGGGTCCTGAGACAGGTGCTGGTAAACCAGGGTTAACGGTCAGCAGACAAAGAAGCAGTGTAAAGATTTTGGCTGGTCTGTGTTGTTGGTCACGCCATTAACTGTCATGTCCTTCTGAGTTGACCCTGATGCAGAAAGACTTGACCGTCATAAGAAACTAGTTGACTTGGTGTGGGTATGAGCTACATTTTTCAGTTTATCATCACAGGGTGTTTGGATATTTGATGTCTGTCGATCTTTATGTGTTGTGTCAGGAGCCTGGCCAACTTGTGCCTCCCCTTCCCCCCATAGCTCTTGACTGGTTTGTAATATTTTCAATTGGTGGGTTAACCTGTCCCCTGAGACTTGTATTTGTATGTGATAAGAGAACAGTTGACTGATAACCGTGTATCTGGGGTCAGCTGAGGGGTAGGAATGCTGGCTGAGAGCTGTCACTTTTCTTGCTCTCTAATCCTTAAGCCAGTCTTAAGCCTTGAAAAACTCTGGAAGCCATTCTCAGTGCCACAGTCTCGTGGTTCCCACTTGACAGTCAAGTCTATCTTGCTGTGGGGCTTGTGACACAGTTGATATACAGGCACTGATGTAGCTTATACAAGGTCTTAGTTTTATCTAGGGACGAGATAAAAATAAAGAAGAAATGAAGCATCCAGTTACAATGGGAGTGTAGCACACGAAGAGCAGCCTTTCAGTCCCCTGGCCTCCTTTCTCCAGGCAGGCCAGGTTGTTCCCTGGGGCTCTGTCTGTTGCCATTGGTTGGACATGCATGTATTTTCAGTGAGGAAAATGTTCTTTCTTTGATTGCGAATAAACTGATATTTATGAATCAAACACATATATTGAACATAAATATGTAGCATATCAAAATGTTGTGGCGTTGGAGAGTTGGCTCAGCAGTTAAGAGCACTCCTTACTGCTCTTCCAGGAGACAGCAGCTCTGTTCCGGCCCCACATAGAGTAGCTTCCAACCTCCTGTACTCCAGAGGATCTGACCCCTTCTTCCCGCCTTCCTGTGTACCTACAGGCAAACGCACATACACATGATCAAAAGAAAAGTAAACTTTGTGATAGAGGAGGCGGCACAAACATGACTACCAAGACTTCTTCAAGAACCATCATGAGCCAGGCAGAGGCAGGCAGATCTCTGAGTTCTAGGACAACCAGAGCTACACAGAGAGACCCTATGGTTGGGGGTGGGGGAGCCATCATGACATCAAGGATGAAAGCCATTGGCACAGAAGTCTGCAGGTGTCTGTTGGTGATGACCCCGGCACTTTGCAGGTGAATGCTGAGACAGTGCGGTACTCCATCTGCACATCCAAGCTCCGAGTGAAACCTGGTGATGTGGCTGTCCATGGTGAGGCCGTAGTGTGTGTCACCCCCAGGGAGAACAGCAAGAGTTCCATGTATTATGTGCTACAGTTCCTGAAAGAGGATCTGCCCAAGGTGAGGCAGAGTCCCCCTGTGGAGAGAAAGTTGTGAGTGGTCACTACAGAGACCAAGGAATGCACCCCAGTACTTCATGGTCACATACCCATGGAGTCAATCTGGTTCTTGGTTCGTACTGATATGGGGGCTTTGGGAGTGGGTGGTGTGCTTGTGGGAGTTGACTCCTCTGCTTCCTGGTCTTAAGTGTCAAACTCGGGTTCTCAGGCTTGGTGGCAGGTTCCTTTATCAACTGTGCCCTCAGCCAGCTTTTATACCTAGTTCTGAGACTGCAAGTCTGTCTGTCTGTCTGTCTGTCTGTCTGTCTACTGTCTGCTCTCTCTTCAAGCTGACTGTAGGTTGAGGCACAGTCCTCTGTACCTTCTGTCTCCTGACCCCAGCAGTACCTAGGCTCTCCTGGAGCACACACACTGCTGGTGACATGGGACTTAGAATGGCGTGAACCTGGTTACCAGCCCATTCCTCAGTCCTGTTTCTGAGGTTCCTGGTGGGGACCTAGAGGTTACAGCATCTCAAGCATTCTGTGTTGAATGTAGGTGGTGGTACAGGGCATCCCAGAGGTGTCCAGAGCTGTCATCCACATCGACGAGCAGAGCGGGAAGGAGAAGTTCAAGCTTCTAGTAGAAGGTGACAACCTGCGGGCAGTTATGGCTACCCATGGTGTGAAAGGCACCCGGACAACTTCCAATAACACCTATGAGGTACCATCGCATCTGTATCCTCAGCCAACACCCAGAAGCTTCCTATCCCTGGCATTTGCTCTCTCTTCCCCCAACAATTACACAGCAGTCTGTTTTGGCAAATCTCGCAGTATGTGCTTTGTGTTTGTCAGACAGTCCCCAGAAGGACTGCCACCACTCACTCCGCTCTCTCTAGGTGGAGAAGACTCTGGGCATTGAAGCTGCACGGACAACCATCATCAATGAGATCCAGTACACAATGGTCAACCACGGCATGAGCATCGACAGGAGGCACGTGATGCTGCTCTCCGACCTGATGACCTACAAGGTGAGAGAAAGGAGGCTCTGGGTTTTCAGGGGTCTTGAAATTCACTGTCTGGCAAACAGAGCCAGAGAGCATGTGTAGCATATAAAACACACTTCTGTGAGGACTGACCTGGACAGGAAGTAAGGTCACCACCAAAAGGCCCATGAGTGCTGATGAGACCACCTGTTTCGGTAAATTCTCAGTATGAGAATTTCAACACAGGCAGTCATTGGAGGAGAAAAGCTTCAACATGGCTTTTTTTCCTATGTCCTGAGTCTTTTATTTTATTTTATTTATTTATTTATTTATTTATTCTTTCTGCTTTTTCTTCCTTCCTTCCTTCCTTCCTTCCTTTCTTTTTTGTTTTGTTTTGTTTTTGTTTTTCGAGACAGGGTTTCTCTGTAGCTTTGGGGCCTGTCTTGGAACTAGCTCTTGTAGACCAGGTTAGCCTCGAACTCACAGAGAGCCATCTGCCTCTGCTTCCTGAGTGCTGGGATTAAAGGTGTGCGCCACCACTGCTGGGCCCATGTCCTGAGTCTTATTGTCCAGCCAAACTGGCCATTACCAAAACCAGGATGCCCAGGTGACTTGGGTGTTGTTTCCCTAACCCATCTCAGTGCTGCTTCTGTAGAGGAGGGGTGTAGCTCAGTGGTGCAGCGCTTGCTAGCATGCGTGGTCCCTGTCTTTGATCTCCTCTAGCACTAGTGCATGCACACACTCAGTAAGTTACCTTGCTCTCAGGTGGGAGTGTCGGGGAAGCTGCTATGGGTGTTTGCTTCCACTCTGCACAGTACTGCACTGTGTTTACACGACCCTCTCCTGATAAGCCTCTACTGCACTACAGGAGATTTTCTGGAACCAGAGGTGTAGCTCAGAGCAGAGTCATGGTAAATATCCCTGAGTTTCTGGGCTTATCTCCAGCCCTTCCATTTGTGTGGAAGCCAGAGGTCAATCTTGGGTACTGTTCCTCATGAGCCGTTGATTTTGTTTTCTCAAATGCTTTTATTAGCATATAATAATTATGAATAACATGAATTTCATTATGACATTTTTGTGTATGTATATACTGACATACTTTAGTCCTATTCACCTCCTGATACCCTCTCTTATATACTTCCTATTCCCTTTATTCCCTTCCTCTTCCTTCTAGTCCTTCTATTTTCAAGACTTTTTTCTTAATGACCCAGTGAGTGTCATTAGGGCTGCTTACAAGGGCAAGGGGTAAGGGAAAGGTTATTAACTGGAGCATGGCTATGTCACCCGTGTTTACATCATTAAAGACCATGTCTGACCCTACTCTTAACCACTACCTGGCTATAAATCCTCGGCTGAGGCTTCGTGAAGTCCTCCTTCACATGATAAAACACACTGACAGCACCGCTCCTGTGTGGTTCTTGTTTGTGTTGGCACATTTCCTTGACTGGGATTACCTAAATTGTTTCTAGTATTAGCTTATTGATTGTAGGACGAAGAAGGAAACCCCTTTTTAAAACTCAGGTTCCTGTGTCTGTGTGACACAGTGCCTGGGTACAATTGACAAGTGACAGGCTCCTTGTCCTTGGGATCACCCCTGCCTCAGTGGCTATGAAGCAGCACTGAAAACCATCTGCTTCTAGTGGTGCCATGAATAGATGCTTGGCTGATCATACTGGTCCTGGAGTGGCTTGAGACTCATCTAACCCTCTTCCCCGGCACAGGGTGAAGTCCTGGGTATTACCAGGTTTGGCCTGGCCAAGATGAAGGAGAGCGTGTTGATGCTGGCCTCCTTTGAGAAGACAGCTGACCATCTCTTTGATGCTGCTTACTTTGGGCAGAAAGACTCCGTATGCGGTAGGTTTGCAGTGTTGAAGGCCTATGGCTTATAGAAAACGAATCTTTTGTCTTCAGAGTCCTGCTAAGGCACCCTGCCTTCCCTCTCCCCATTCTGTGAGCTACTTTCAGTGTAGACCAGTTTCTCAGTTCCGAAAGGAAAATATAGACCCTGAGCCAGTGGGGACCTTTTAGTCCTTGAAGCTATACTTGGCCACATTGACTGACAGAAGGTAGTCAGTGTTAGAGCTGGCAGGTGCAGCAGTAGAGTGGCCTGTGTTCCTGCCTCCTATGAGGCACTGAACATCATTTTAAGAGCCAAGGCGCCCAGAAAATGTGGAGACAGAGGATGAAGATGGAGAGGGAGAGGTGATGGGAAATCTAGGTGTGGGAATGCACGCCTTTCATCCCAGTACTCAGGAGGCAGAGGGCAAGCAGATTTCTGTGAGTCGAAGGCCAGCCTCTTCGACATAGCCAGTTCCAGGACAGTCAAGGCCACAGTGGGACCCTGTCTTCAAAACATCAGGAGAAGAAAAGTGAGGAGGGTTAGAACGGGAGAAGCCCTGTACAACCTTTGCAGCCTTGGCACAGGCTCTGTCCCCCACCCTACGTGGAAATGTCCCTATATGTGGAATACTCCAGCTTAACATTAACTCCCACTATGTATTGGATTTAGTTTGGCTTTTTACTTGTCTTGTTCTGGAGTTGTTTTTGGCATTAACTTAGAATGCATCTCCCTCCTGCTTCCTTCCTGTGAAATCAGAGTCCTAGCAGAGAGCCTTAGAGCTTTTAAGACTTGAAGGTCGTTATTGCACGTCTTTAATCCCAGCACTCTGGAGGTAGAGGTGGGCAGGTCTCTGAGTTCCAGGTGAGCCTGATCTACAGAAGGGAGTTCTAGGACAGCCAGGGCTACATAGAGAAACCCTGTCTCCAAAAACAAAACAAACAGACAGTCTTGAAGTGGAGCCAGGAGAGGAGGAAATTCCTGTCCCTTCTGGAGGTTTGTGGCGATTGCCTTCCAAGTGTTCTGAAGAGGGCGCTGCTCTTTCAGCTGCGCTGTCATCCTTCCTTCTGGGCATGAAGCTGAGGAAGGAAGGTAGCAAACGCGTCTCCTGATCATCTGCAGGATTCCTCCTGCCTAAGCAGTTCCCCAAAGGCTGTCTACCTCCTGCTTTTTGGCTCCTTTTAAAGTGAGCTGGCTGAGGCAGGCACTGTGGTTCCAGAGACCGTGCTCCTTGGCCGTCCCCTGGTGTTTGCATGTGGGAAGGAAAGCGGTGAGCCAAGTTCAGTCAGGTGATGTGTGGTGGAGCTGGTTCTCAGATCCCCAGTCTGCAGTCCTGTGTAATGTGCCCTCCACTCTGTGACCTCGACTCTGCTTGGTTCCAGGTGTGTCTGAGTGCATCATCATGGGAATCCCAATGAACATCGGAACTGGGCTCTTTAAGCTGCTGCACAAGGCCAACAGGGACCCAAAACCACCCAGGAGGCCTCTGATCTTCGACACAAATGAATTCCATATCCCTCTTGTCACATAGTTTATGGCAGGAGGTCACCATTCCTGACCTTGGCTCCTTGTCCTGTCTGTTGCTGAAGAAGTTTGTATCCCTTGAACAGATGCCTGCATGACCTTAAATGGTGCACAGGGCCAGACAAACAGAGAACTCCTCGGATGGAGAACTGGGAGTCTACTTGTAACCTGACTTGTGGGGGCTCACGATGGCTACTCAACCTGCTCAGTGCCTATTTCACCTCACTCTGTCCCTGCAGAGGACCCTAACGTGTGCCCACTCCTGCCTGTGAGCCAGGTCTAGGCCCACAGAGGCCAGGGCACACTCCTGATTTCCCCTCCTCTGGCTGGATTTTACACTGATATTCTCATGTAAATACATTACTGTTATTTATTTGTTCTAAGAGAAATACATAGTGTTTGTTGTTATTTTACTTTGAAACCGGGAACTGTTGAACCAAGAAAACCAGCTTCAAAGCATTCCTGGAAAAGCAGCTGGGATGTGAGGTCCAGGTGGGATGGCTGGTTCCTGACTAGGCACAGTCTATTTGAATTTAGCTGCCTGAAAAGCAAAGGAAATAGAAACTTCAGGTTTCCTAGCAATGGGAGTCATTTTTGAAGGGCTCTGTAGCTGTGACTCTCAAGTGAAGACTGTCCGATGTCATTAACAGTCCGGAGGAGGAAGGGGCGACGACTCTAAAGTCTCTCATGGGCCGAGTCCCGGGCAGGGTACCTCTTAGTGAGAGCAACACATTGTTTGTCTACACCCAGCTCTGTAACAAATCCTTGGGCAGGATACCAAGGTACTCATCCGAAATGTAAGTGCCTGAATCTACCCTAAACTGAACTCTGAGAAGGGTGTGGGAATATCTGTGATTCCATAGCCAACCAGGTCTGGAGTGAGTCAGTTTGATTTCATCTCCGGCAAAGGAGGAGGAGATCTCTGGTGGCTTCTGTCTAGCCCCTTGACGAGATCAGTGGGGTTGGACCTCAGACCCTGACACTTGCTGCTGGGGCAGCATCACTGAGGGCAAGGCAGAGTTTGTCATATGCACAGTACTGTGCTAGCAGCATTGGGTATTACTCAGTAGTTCAGATGGTCATACCCGCTTTGATTGTGTCTCTATGTGGACCTAAGGAAAAGCAAGAGCAAGGTCCTTAGATTATTGGATCATCTTCCCCTCCATCTTCCCAAGATGATAGGGAGAATGGTTAGTTCTTTTCAATAGAAATGATTGGTAGGTGAGGCCTTGGAGGTCGGGTATATTTCTGTTTTCATGTTGAGACAGGATCTCATGTCTCCCAAGCTGTCCTCACACCAGTTTTGCAGGTTCACCTTGAGCTTAGATCATCCTGCTTCTACTTCACAAGGGCTAAGATTACAAGTGGGGCCCCCAAGACCTGTGAAGACAGCACTAGTCATTGAACCCAGGATGTGCTACATGCTAGGCAGTCACTCTGCCAACTAAGGTATGTCTACAGCTGTTGTCTTGATTTTCCCACTATTCTTTATTTTCCCCCAATAGGCACTGTAACTCACAGAGGCCTGTAGCTAACCCTGCATTGCTGTCTTTGGTGCAGAGTGGAGAGCACCACACTCAGCCTGGGGGCTTTTTCACTTGGTGGATTCCCTAGTTCAGTTTCCTCTGCTAACAGATCATCACACGTTGGCCAGCACCCTCATGGGGGTATTCCCTATGTGCTGTGGAATCCCAGGGCAACTTTCTAAAGCTAAGCACATGGCTTCCATGACTGTATCCTTAACCTAAATCCCACCCTGTAACCAGCTCTGCAGGTTCTCCCTGAACGTGCTTTCTAACACTTGTTCTTGGGGAAGGGGACCTTTCCTCGGTTATGTTCATCTTGACATAGACTCTCAGCAGGATTCGCTTGCTCATATTGATGAACAGAGTGATTTTGAAGTAAGAATGAGACATTTTCAACATCTTTTGAAGGAAAAGCTCAGTTCTCAACATGGGAAGTATGGCCTTCCAATCAAGCTAAGGGAACTCTGGGTTTGGAAGGAGGAGGTGCTGAATGGATTCCTCTGTGTTCCCAGAGAGGCTCCTGGATGGGGAAGCTGGGCTTCTGGTCATTTCAGGACAGCTAAGCAGGGTGGCAAAGCCATCAGCAGTCTCTTCCCCAGACAGTTCTACTGTATCCCGGAGATTCTTGGCATTCCATGTGATGTCACCAGTGTTGTAGCAACACCAACTGCCCTTAGGACATTCCTCGGTGCCCACAGGGTACAGCAGTAGTCATGTTCTCAAGACTGAGGAGTCTAATTAGGAGAGCGGATGGAGAACGTCCAGAGAACAGAGAGAGGCAGGAGGAAGCCGACGCTCAGTTTGGGCGTAAAGCAGGAGGAAATAAATGGTTCTGGCGAAAGCGCAGTGAGTCGTGGGCAGGAGATGGGCAGCTTGCTGGAAGAGGTGGATTTGAGGTGGGCCTTCCAGTAACGGGGCAGAGGACCAGGAGCCTCTCAGTAGCTAATGGACATCCCTGATTATCATAATTCCTGAAGGCCAAGGGTTCCAGAACATTAGTTTGCCCATCTCCTAAGCCAGAGGCTGACCAGGCCAAGGCTGTTGTGCTGGGATGTGCTTAGCTGTGACCTTTACTGTGGTTTGGGATAATATGTGGGGACAGAAGGAGACCAGCAGGAGCAGGAAGGGACTAATGTGTCCCCGTCTTAGGGAGGCATCACTGCCTCTCGCCCTCTGTAGTTTCCTGTGGGTCCAGTCTCTCTCTCTGACACTAGTCACAAGGGAAGAAAAGTTCTCTGGACAAGACATTATGTGCTCAGACTGTACTGCAGAATTCCTCTGAGCACCTCTCCCTGACAGTGGCCCCTGACAGTGGCTCCCTAGGGTTCTATGTCAGCAGCTGAGGATGGCAGGCAGTTCTCTAGTGTAGACAAACAGCTGTCCGAGGTATGGGAGCAGAGCAGAGACTGGCTGCTCCTGCCAGCTTCAGTGATCTGGATTATCAGTGGGTGACTTGGGGACTCCATTGACCATGTCGTGCCCCTGCATGGCTTTTCAATTGACAGCCATGGGCCTGGATTAACCAGGAAGGAGATCTGGGCTCCTCACAGCAACCGAGTGCTTATGCACTATGCCGTTATTCTCCAGCTTCTGAAACCCCAGGCAGGCTTCAGAGCTCCTGACCATGCTGCTTCCTGGGCTGCTGTGAATACTGTACCTGAAGAGGTGGTGTCTGTGTCCCCTGAGCATGTGTAGGGAGGCAGAGCCAAGCCCTGGATGCTTGTGTAGCCACATCTCTAGAGCGATGGGAGAGCTGAGGTCTGCAGAGGTAGCATCTCAACCTGGCCCAATAATTTGGGTTGTCACCAGGTTCCAGACATGGTATTTCTGTTTGGTCCCCCGGGTGACCTGTCCATCGTCTGTGTCTTGTTGCTATGCAATCTCATTTGTGTTCCATCTACCCACAGATGATGCTACGGTGCCATCATCCAAACCAAGGCCCCGTACCCAGAAACAGATGCAGAAGGAAATGGAGAGGCTGACCAGGGAGCTGCAGCTGATGACCAGCCAAAGAAATGAGCTGCGAGATCACGTGATCTTTATCACGGAAGGAAAGGTGGATGATAGGTATCCATTGTTCCATACTTCATGGCGCTGTCAGCAATGTCACCTCACCTGCTTTCTTTTAGGGTCTTGGGCTGCACAGTGCCATCCGACCTGAGCTTGTGGGAGCTCATGGACTCTGCACCAACAGATGGGAGCCTCCATGGGAGGACCTAGGCCCTCTGCTTGTGTGTGACAGTGTGTAGCTTGATCTCTTAGTAGGGCTCCTATCGTGAGATCAGGACCCTTCCCTGGAGCTTATCTGTCTTTTGGGAACCTCTTCCCATGCTGGATTTCCTTGTCTAGCTTTGATGCAAGGCAGGGAGCTCGTCCTACCTCAATTTGACATGCCGTGTTTTGCTCTAGTCCACAGGAGGCCTGCCTGTTTCTGATGGAGACAGAGGAGGAGTGGAAGGGGAGGGAGGGATAGATGGGAAAGGGGGCAACAGGGAGGAGAGGGGGGAGGGGTATGTGCAATCAGTATATTAAAAAAAAAAGTGTCAAAAATTCTATTTAAAATAAAAATGAAATTCTGATTAAATAAACTAAGGTGTTGGGTTCTAGGAGGCTGCACTTCCTGAGTGACTAACCTCATGTCCTAAATTCTTCTCAGAGGAGAGGCAGCCCTGAAGCTGAGATGGGGACTCTAACAATTCTGGTTCCTCCAAATGAAAACCAGAGCCTGTGGTCTGAGTCACACAGCTCAGGGATTGGGGCAGTAATGTGTATTTCCCAGCATGCATTATCAAGGGACATGACAGACGGTGGCTTGTGTGAGAAAGTAGCTGCTTTTAGCTTGTGGTGACTCTTTGGACTTGCTTGGTCGGACAGTGTGTGCTGAAAGCTGCTGGTTGCAGATGGAGGGGCCTCTTCCCACTTGGTCCATTTCAGCGTAACTGGAAGTCCTGGGGCTTATCACAGTTTCTCTCTAGCTTTGTGCATTGTACTCGTTGACAATACTGCTCCGCACATTTCTTTGGCATCTGATTGTGGGTGCTCACCCTCTCTGTGTCTGTATATCTCCCCTTCTCTCTCTGTCGTGTGTGTGTGTGTGTGTGTGTGTGTGTGTGTGTGCGCGCGTGCGTGCATGCATTCATATAAACTTTTGCATGTTTTTGTGTCCCTACAGACTATGGCAGGCAAGGATCTGTGCTAGGACGTAAGGATTTCCCTGCCTCAGTTTCTAGGCGATGCCAGTGCAGGTCTGGAAGCCGGACTTTAAGCATTACTAATGTTGTCTTATGTGTGCACCATAATGGCACCTAGGATTCCCTCTGGAGTTTATATTGCTGTCCAGCTATTGGGTCTAAAATCCAGAGTTGTGTTCTCTGTCTTACTGCTCAATGATAGTCACCCAGGGTCTAGAATCACTTTCTGAAACAGAAGAGATTTCATTGCGATATCTGGTGTGGCAAGACCTGTGGCGCAGACTCCTGTTAACACAGAGAGCTAGACTGACCTTCTAGGCCTACTGCATGGGCTCATGCAGCTAGGACACTCTCCATCTGAGCCAGGCCTCTGCTGACCTGGGGTCAGGATAACAAGAAATAAGCACCACGAGGTCCCAGAACATAGGATCCAGAATGTGGCAACCCCTGGGCTAGGGTAGACCAGGATACAACTTGAGTTTCCATGATCCTTGAGGCCTGTGTTCACGGGATTCTTTCCTCCTGTTTTAGGCCCTACCACCCGCCAAATCCCCTGAATGAGAAAGTGAAGCTACAGCACAAACAGGCCTTGTCAGCGCTAAAGCACCTGGAGGACGAGAACACCGAGGCCTCAGAAAAGTTGAGTGAGCTGACCAAGGAGACAGTCCTGTATCGGTAAGGGCACGTCTTGACACGGACCCTGAAAGCTGTGGAACGGCCATCTCTGCCTTTCCATTTCTCTGCACGGAGAGTTCTGCCTCTGCTTCTAGACTTTCTGCTTCTTAGCAAGCTGCTCTGGAACTTGTGTCTCTCGGACTCATTATTGGGAGTGTGAAAGAGACTGTTAGCCCTACTGCCATTGTCCTAGAGCCTCTGGAGCCTCTAGATAGAAAAGGGTTTGCACCATGAGGGAAATGCCAAGCAGCCCTGGGTGTCTGGAGCACAGGCCCAGGCTTTGGAGATCTAGGGGCTGTGGAACTTGTAGGTAGAATAAGCTCACCTTTGGCCTCCTGTCCCCCCTTGGAAGGTATTTGCCCTCTACTTGGTGATGTTTCCCTATTACTATGGACAGTTAAGGACAGTTGGGGGGGACTCCTCTTTCTATTGAAGAGACATGGATCCTCTTTCGTGTTGGGTTTTCCATAGTAGTTTGATGCTTTCTGGTATTAGCTGCTGTCTCACTTTGGCTTTCTGAGTGTAACTGTCAAGTCTGTATCAGATACTTAGCTACATCTTTCAGGAAACATAAGGGAGGGGAGGGGAGGCAGGAGGAGGCTGGCAGGGCCTTACTATGCAGTGTGTCTCTCTAGTGGTCTCTACAGCCTGATCCTGATGCAGCATACTCAGCTGGAGAAGAAGGTGGACCTGCTGAGGCAGGAGAAGAAGACACTGCGGGATGATTGGGTCCTTCTGATGCACCACGTAGAGGACTTGAAAGTGCTCTGTAAGACCCAAGAAGGGAACAGTGACGTCAAAACCCAGCAGCAACAGGTAAGGGCAGGCAAATAAGTCAGGCTACGGTCTGGGCCCATTTGCCCTCTGACTGCTTCTCTGCCCATCCCCCACCTGTGCTTTCACCCCCCCCACACTCATTCATGCTCCCATCCAGTCTCCCACCTCCTGCTGCCAGGTGTTCATTTCAGTGTCCATGCGCAAGTACTTCTGGGAAGTTAGCCTCTCAGGAGAAACTGAGTTATCGCTCTGTCTAAGTGCACAGCAATAGTCGCCAGGACCTGGAACTGCTGTCTGAAACAGGAGAGCCATCCCTGCTGCTCTGTTTGAAGCTGCAGTCCAGTGAAGGAGAAGGGTCAATAACATACCGCACACCTACATGGATCTATGATAGGCAGCATTCTATGCACAGAGCTTGAAGTGAGTGAGGTCTGGGTCCTGGGCCTCATTTGCTTGGCAGGACTCAAGTGAGATCACAGGTGGGAAGCAGTTTGCAAGGAGGAGATCCCCATGCAAGGGCCCATTGAGTGCCCCTCACTGGCATGGGTTAGGGTGGCATGTGGCCTTCTCCTTTCTTCCTGCGTCCCAGTGAGTTCTCTTCCCTTTACCCAGCTCTCAGTTCCCAGTGACAGAGCCTGAGTAGCAGCTCGTCAGCCCTGTTGTCTGGGATTAGCGCTGGACAGTTCTCCCATCCAGCAGACTACAGTCTGGGGTTGATTGGATGATCTGCTGGGGGCTTTGACAATCTGGTGGTGGTGGGAGATTTGGGCCTGCAGGGGAAGAATTTCTCTATCAGCTCGACATAGTCTGGCCAAGTAAATCACAACCGTAGTAGTGTCCAAGAAATGATGTCTGAATTGTGGGACTATTCTGAAAGAATTATGGTTCGTCTAAACTGCTCATCCGCCATGATGTTTCTACAAACTCCATTTCTCCTTCTCTTTTTCTTTCTTTAACTCTCAGTTCGTGTGTGTGTGTGTGTGTGTGTGTGTGTGTGTGTGTAGTGTAAACATGTGGGTGTTGTGGTGCATGACACACGTGTTCCTTAGCTAGCAGAGACCAACCACTGTGTTTCTATTTAGTCTCCGCCTTGAATCAGGCTTCCTTACTTCCCTGGATGTTTACTGGTTTCCCTGCCTGGATGACCAGCAAGCTACTGGGATCCTTTGCATGTGCTTAGATTTGTGTGAGACTGTGTAATCCTCCACTAAGAACACAATCTTCTAATGAACAGGAGCTCAAGGGATTGGTGGAAAGACTTCAGTTCCTGCTGAGGCAGAAGGAAACAGACACCCAGAGAAAGGACTTAGCAGGAAAGCCGCAGCATCACTTTGGGCTCTCCCAGATGAGGTAGGAGCCCAGACTGGGAGGACGTGGTACAGCCAAGTGGGTCTCCTGTAGCTTGGACCTCTGTCTTTTATAAGTTTCTGCTCCTCTGCTGGGCTCCAAGCTAGAACCATGGAAAGAAGCCCAAAGAGAATTGTGCTGATGCAGTCAACAAGAACTTCTGTCCAGGAAATAATACGTTTGATCCTCGTGGGTTGTTAGAATCGAGTCTCACTTTCTCCCTCCTGACCTTTCTCTGCTCTCAGCAGACTTCCCTTGAACTCACAGAGACCTGCCTGCTTCAGCCTCCCCAGAGATGGGATTTAAAGGTGTGCACCACCACACCTTGCTGAAATAACATTTTTATTTAGGAACATCCTGTGTAGAGAAGAAATTCCCACCTTTGAGCAATGCTCTCTGCAGCATTTACCCATTTCCTGTGCGAAGTATTCTCTGGATAGAATATGTTAAAAGCTTTCCAGGATGAACCCAGGCAGATACATCAGCTACAGGCAAGATCATAACCATAACAGAGTGTGCTGTAACAGCTCTCTAAGAGAGACAGCATGCAGATTCCCAGCTCTAGTCCTAAGGAAATGCAAGTCTCTGTTTGGTCCCAGAGCCCAGGCAGGGCCAGTTTTCTCAGCACACATGGCAGGAAATGCTGCTCTAGCATGACAGGCTCTATCTTGCATGGTGCTCTTGTTTATGGTCTGAGGACTGAGGTAACCTCATGACCTGGTTCAGGTGCCCGGATGGCAAGGCTGTATTACTGCTATCAATAAGATGATGTGTTGATCAGTAACTCCTCATCAATACCAAGTGTATTGCTCATACGCAGTTGGCTGTGGTATTTATATCCTGCTGTTATGTACAAAATGATGTCCCTAATCTGTAGGAGAATGTTCTGTTTTTCTACTAGAAAGAAAAACATACAAGCTCAGTTTAATTTATGACATGTGTCTAGGGCTGAGAAAAGTTCTAGGCCCAGCTACTCTGTGATTCTTTTCCTTTGGGGGTATAAACAAAGATATCAGTCCAAAGATCAATGTTGGTTCTCCAGGACACCTGAGGTGTTGGGAGGTAGGAGCCAGACAGTTGGCATGGCATGTCCCCTCCTGACCTGTGCCTTAACTGCTATCCTCTCCCAGGTCCAAAAAACTCCAGCCTAAGGTGGAAGAGACCACAACCCAGGATGAGAGCCACTTGCCAAAGGAGCCGCTACAGGAAGAGCCACCTGCTGAGCCCCATCCCCAACAACTACTGAATTCCGGGGATCAATTTTATTCTTCAAATTTGGATTCCATCATGGAATAGGCCTTGAGTATGTCTAGCCAGTGACCCAGCATAGCTGCTTCTGGGTCTTGATTTCCTTTCCTTCTTGATAACACCCCCTGAGAGAACTGAGGAAGCCAAAGGAAGCCACAGACACCTTGAAACCATCACATACTTCACATTAGGATCAAGGCCTCCAGACAAAAAGACGCTCCTTGTCCCTGTGAACTCACCAGTGAAGGAAATACCAGCTGCCCTCCAGGTGGTCGTGCCAAATCTGATCCACGTGTCTATTGATTGAGTTCTCATGAAGAAAAAGCATCAAAACCATGCTTGGGGTACAGAAAACCAGAGACAAAAGTTACTCTAAACCCTACATCTACCAGCAATGGCCTCAGCCTTTGGGGGGGGGGACACATGACATATTAACTCCAAAAGGAGATTGACTACAGGCATCTTGAAAAAGCTATAGCAAGCTGACAGCTTTGCTATCATGTTTCTGAGGCAAGCCACAGCCTGTAGTATTCTGTGCTATTCAATCTGCCATGACAGAATGCTAATTAGCTTAATTTTTTGTTCGGTTTTGTTTTAGGTTTTTATTTTTGGTTGTTTCAGTTTGGGCTTTGTTATTTTGATGTTATCTATTCTTGTTATTGATTTTCATAATTTGCTAAGGTTATTATTCAGTGTTTATCTTGAAACCCTGTTAGAGCCCCCTTTGAGCAAAATGTATTTTTATGAATAAAAAAGCAATTTCCAAGTCTTCACACTTAAACCCATCTTCTTTATTCTGGTGTGGTGGCACAGATGGATCTCTGCTAGTTCCAGACAGCATGGGCTCTATAGTGAGTTCCCAGCCAGCCAGGCTGACACAGCCAATTTGTATCTTGGGTATTGATAGCATGTCTTAGTCCATAGATACACACCTTAGGGTGGAATCAGTATCCATACTGTATTCTTGCTGTCTTGTATTTAACTACCCCTAAAACTCTCTAGACACACTTTTATGAATTGGCCATAAAGACCACATTATTGAGAAATGCACCTTTATTGCTCTGTGGACTCTCAGGCAATAAAAACATTCATTGCAGGAATACAAAAGAAATCAGAAAACCAAGACCTATCTGCCTTTGTTTTTCTTGCAACCCAGCATCCATGATAAGCATACAGCCCAGGTCACTTTGGGAAGGAGCTTTTTAAAAGGCTGTTGGCCTTGAGCTTTTATTTGCCCTACATGTATGCAGTTCCCACGGAGGCCAGAAGAGGGCACTGGATCCCCGTTCATAGATGGTTTTAAGGTGCACTGCCATGAGAGAGCAGCAAAAGCTCTTAACTATGAGACATTTCTCCAGCCTCTGCTCTTGGCTTTTGTCCTTCAAACCCTAGGTGCTGTATAAGTTATGGGGATCACCCCCAACCACAGAGAGAAGTCACTGGGAATGTGTAGGGACAGGGACACAAGGTAGGCTTGCTAACTGTCTTAGGCTGCCAGGCATCTATGGCAGGCTCAGGTGTCCCCACTGATCTGTGTGGGCTCAGGACCAGGCCACAGCATCAGTTACTGTCAGGGTTGGAGCATATCTGCCCCCTCTCATCTAGGACGACGGTGTAGACTAAGCACATCTGTGAAATGTCGAGTAGAGGTGGCCCTCTTTGAGGCTGAATGTGGGGCAAAGATGCCTTGGTAGCAAAAGTCTCCAGCTAAGCAGTGTTGGGAAGGAGCTGCAGAGCAGGCACAGTGCACGGAGCCTGCAGCAGAAGAGAAATGCGGCTGGTGGAGAGCGTGCCGTGCAAGTTCGGAACACGAGAGGGACAGCTCAAGTGGCCTTTGCCGTGACAGATCTTAGTGTATTGAGGCACTTGACTGCTTTGCCATCTCTCCAGCCCCACTGAGGCAGGGTTTCTTCTAGGTGACTGTTTTATAATTGGAGAGGTGCCAGGAGTTGATGCACGAAGAACGAGCTGCTTGTTGTCCCTGTGGCCCAGCTATCTTACACCCGAAATAATCACACAGAAACTGAATTTATTTAAACACTGCCTGGCCCATTAGCTCTAACTTCTTATTGTCTAACTCTCACATATTAGTTTAACCCATCTCCATTAATGTGTATCGCCATGTGACTGTGGCTTACCGGCAAGATTCTAACCAGCATCCATCTCAGGCAGGAGATCCATGGCTTCTGCCACTCTGCCCTTCTTTCCAGCATTCAGTTCTGTCTACGCCACCTACCTAAGTTCTGCCCTATCAAAAGGCTGTATATCTGGTCAACTATGTAGTCATCGAGGTTCACCCATGTCTGCCTATTGAATGTTTGGATTAAAAGTGTGCACCACCAGGCCTGGCCAAAAAATATTAAGATACAGTTTTTTGAAACAGGATTTCTCTGTGTAACAGCTCTGGCAGTGCTGGAATTCCCTTTATAGATCAGGCTAGTCCCAGCACTAGGGAAAAAAAAAAGCAGGAGGATCTCTGGGAGTTCAGGGTCAGCCAGGCCTAAGGAGCTAGTTTGGACAGCCACGACTACACAGAGAAACCCTCTCACCTCAGTTCATCTCGGTTCATCTGCTGAATAACCCACTTCCCCTTCTCTGAGCACACCAGGGTCTGGTACAGCACAGAGCAGATATATCCCTACACTATGCACATTGCAGAAGAGGAACCTGTTGACATCCTGATAGGTGGGCTTGGCCCAGACCCTCAGACCAGGACCTCAGGGGTAAGCACCCCTTAAGCCTGCATAAGCACCTTAGAGAATCTTATCAGTAAGACTCCCACACATCTAGGATCCTATAATGTCCCCTCCAGAAAAAGTCAAAAAGTTTGTGAACTGTGCTTGCTTTTAAGATATTCGAAACCGGGCGGTGGTGGTACACGCCTTTAATCCCAGCACTCGGGAGGCAGAGGCAGGCGGATCTCTGAGTTCGAGGCCAGCCTGGTCTACAAGAGCTAGTTCCAGGACAGGCTCTAGAAACTACAGGGAAACCCTGTCTCGAAAAACCAAAAAAAAAAAAAAAAAAAAAAAAAAAAAAAAATATTCGAGCTTACCCTGAACCTTACCTAAGGCTCCCATGTCCCCAGGTCCAGCATGTATGTTTATGGCCTTGGCTGTGCTGAATAACAATGGACGATCCTGCCTGCTGTAGAAATTCCAACATGTAGGAAATCCAGAATATGAGGCTCAAGTTCTCATTACCCCTCTGCATGCCCTGGAGTCATTCAGAGACAGAAGCCCGTATGCTTGAGCAAAACATAACGCTCATCACTGCTCCGTGTCAAGTCTTTGTAAATTCCCAACCCATGCCTCTCCTCTCCCTTTCTGGAGGGAACATGAACATGAGTTTGACAATTCACAGGCCTTCCAGCCCTGGTGTCATTGTGGGATGCAACTAATCTGGCCATCTTTAGCCTTCCTGAAACTTGAACTTCTGTCTAAGCTGGATGTGTTTCATTTTGCTAGCTGTCTGTCTCCCCAGGGAGTAATAAGCAATGAGAGGTTTGATTTGTATTATAGTGCTCATCCTTAATGCCAGCACAGGCCCTGCTGGACATTAAGTACTTTAAACATGCAAGTCACAAGGAGAATGTGATGGCCCATGCCTTCAATCCCAGGACCTGGAAGGCAGAGGGAGGTCGATGGCTGTGAACATGAGGTTAGCTTGCACTACAGACTGAGTCCCAGGACATCCAGAGCTTACATGGTAAGACACTGTCTCCAAAACAAAAGTGGCTTTGAGAGACTTTTGTCAGCAGTAAAGAGCACTGGCTGCTATTGTAGAGGAGCAAAGTTCAGTTCCCAGCAACATTATGAAGGATAAACACACGCTTCCGGCCTTTTCACTAATCAGGAATACTTGTGGTACCCAAGCACACCTGCATGAAAAACATCCATGTGTATAAAATAAATAATCATTAAAAAACAAGGAAAGTAAAAAAAAATAAAGAATTTGAAAATGCAAGTCAAGTGCTACAAGTCGCACCATTTTACAGTAATTACTCAGCCATCTTTTCATGAGCGACTTATCAGAGCCAGGGGCCTTGGTAAAGGTTAAACCAGAAGGCAAGGCCTATTGGCCACCAAGTCTTTGGCAGCAGGGAGCTAAAGAGATGTAGGAAAAAAGAATATCAAAGAAAGTTCAAGGTCCAAAATTTTAAAATCTATCCACATAAGAAAATGACCCCAGGAGGCTACACACATACCCAGCCAGTGATTCCAGACTTGTTGATAGAGGAAATAATTTAGACACATCATCTTTGTTAGAGCCCGTGCAGGTAAATGGCTAGGAAGAGGAACGTACATATAAACTGCCACCCCAGAAGTGTCAAGGACCTCAGAGACCACCCAGCCTATTCCCTAGGAAGTCACTGTCTTCAAGACATTTTCACTGTGTCTCACTTCCACAGGGAGACAGACAGGACACAAAGTGGAATCAAGCTTGTGGCCCAACAACGTCAACTTTAACTGCTACTCTTTATTGGAGGTCCCATCTGCCTCCATACCAGAACCTCCTGTAGCTAGAGGCACTGAAAATGTAGAAACAGACTCTGGTGAGGATGGTGAAACTCTGACCCCCGCAGTCGCTGAGCAGACACTTCAGATGGGTCGAGACTGACTTGACGTGCGACTCACTGCCCCAGCGACACATTCTAGGTGCGTGCCAAGTGAAAATCACCAGTGGCTCCTCAGAGGATGATCCACACAAACAGACCTTTAAACCTCCACTGCCATTTACCCTAGAATGTATCTCAAAGTGAGGCAAAGATCTGTTTTCAAAGTCGCCTGGAACCTGGGAGCCACAGACGTCTTGCTGATCCACAGTTGATCATCTGTGATATGTTAATGAAGGAACCTGGAAACAGGTCAGAAATGGAAAACTGTACAGGAAACAATAACAGAAGCCAAGCAGAACAGAGGCATAAAACAGAATGTGACACAGCACAACCAGTCCAAGGTGACTGAAGGACAGAATGACAGTAACAGAGCTGGAACAAGGACAGGGCTGAGGGACACGTGCATGTGTGGGGTGGAGGGAAGGTCCACTGGAGTCACTCAGATGCCGTCAGATTGGCCTCTGGACATGGGTTTTGCATAGAGAGGAGGAAGGGGAGAAGGAGTGTGAATGTGTGAGGGAGAGTGAGAGAGAAGCAAAGGTAGAGGAGGGGGGACCCTAGGTGGGTGCCAGGAGCAGGAAGTAGAGCAATGGGCAAAGGGCATTCAAGTTAGAGAGCTGGAATTTTATTTCATGATGAATAAAAATCCACAGCAATAGAAGCCAGGAGATTCTGAATTTGAGCAATGCTGTAAGGGTCTGAGTAAATATGAAGTTAAAGATTTTGCCACATCTAAGCTAGGGCAATAGCTCAGTGGTAGTGCACTTGCCGAAGATGTATGAGGCCCTGGTTTGATCCTCAGCATGACAGAAAAAGGAAAAGGCTAGCTACTTCACTAAATCTATTACCGAAAATTCTCAGCTTTCATCTTCTTAGGTCTAAATTTGGTCAAAGTACCTTCAAACTTAGGAACTCAGCCACATTACCAACTAGTTTCCCCAAAAGACTTAAACTGCCCCCAGCCAAATGAAACAAAAGCTCAGATTTCCCTGATTTAGAGACAGGCACTTATAGAAACGAAGAGCCTCTCTGAAGTTACCAAAGACCTGTTCTAGATCCAAGTCCCTGGTGGGACACACAAACAACCAACCCTGCAGGCTTAGCTCACATTTGAAGCCACACAGGGTCATGGTGAGGGGACGGCTCCACTTGCCCAGCTCTCACAAGCAAGTATTGGCAGCATGGTCCCTGACCACAGACAGCTCTTTCAGAACCAGGAACTCAGGGGAGGCACAGAGGAGGAAGGAAATGCAGTCCCTGAGGAGCCACACTCTGCTCTGCACATCACTAACCATCAATCTGACAGTATAAAAATTTAAAGGACATTTCATCAGGATGTCAAGTTTCCAATCAATGAATATGATTATAATGAATATAAATATAATAGCAAATTATAACTAAATCCTTCATAAATTTTCAATTTTATGTTCACGAAGCAGATGTCCATGACTTTGTGTGTTGCTGTCTATGTGAGAGCAGGTGGACATCCAGTCATGTCTGCGTGCACACATGTAAATGCTCATGGGAAGGAGAACTGCCCACTCTGTTGTACAATCTGTCTCTACCCGTCCTCACCCAGCAGCTCTCAATTTGCATGAGCAGAGAATGTGACAAGATGACTCCAGGACCCCCTGACCTGTGAGCACAGGCACAGCTCACAATCTGAGGTGCTGAGCCCTCTAGAGGTCTCAATTTTCTAGGTGGGTACAGTGAGAAGCCTCTCACCTCTCTGTCTAAAACTCAGGAAGACAGAAAAGGAACTGACTTCCAGGGGACTAGGATGCTCCTGGGAGCCCAGCACTCAGGATCCTGTAGTTAGATGGGAATTAGAGATTATGGGTTACATAAAGCTTATCTCAAGAAAACCCTCACAGAAAGAAAGGGTTGGTAGATGAGGACTTGGAGGTAGGGTATATTTCCATTTTATTTGTTGAAATTAAGACTCATGTCTCCCAAGCTCTCCTCACACTGGCTATGCCGGTTCACCTTGAGCTTAGATCATCCTGTTTACACTTCACAAGGGCTAAGATTTCAAGTGGGGCCCCCAAGGACAATGAGAATAGCACTAGTCATTGAACCCAGGACTTGCTACATGCTAGGCAGTCACTCTGCCAACTGAGGTATGTCTACAGCTGTTGTCTTGATTTTCCCACTATTCTTTCTCTTCCCCCAATAGGCACTGTAACTCACAGAGGCCTGTAGCTAACCCTGCATTGCTGTCTTTGGTGCAGAGTGGAGAGCACCACACGTAGCCTGGGGCTTTTTCTCTTGGCAGATCCACTAGTTCAGTTTCCTCTGCTAATTGTAGTGTGGAGCTGCGGCTGCGTTCCCACCGCCTGGCTCCCGGCCACTAGCTAGCTTATGCCCCAAAATAACGACACACAAATTGTATTCTTTTAAACACTGCCTGGCCCATTATTTTCAGGCTCTTACTCACATCTTGATTAACCCATATCTAATAATCTGTGTAGCACCACGAAGTGGTGCCTTACCGGGAAGTTTCTAGCTTATGTCCATCTTGGGCTGGAGCTTCATCGCGCGTCTGTCTCCCTGAGGAGAGGCATGGTGGTCTGTCTAACTTAGGAGAGGCGTGGCATCTGACTGAGCCATCTACCTCACTTCCTTCTTCCTGTTCTGTCTACTCCGCCCACCTATGGGCTGGCCAATCAAATGGGCCAGGCAGTTTCTTTATTAGCCAATGGGAGTCCTCCATCAGCTAATGGATCATCACATGTTGGCCAGCATCCTCATGGGGCATTCCCTAAGTGCTAAGGAATCCTGGGCAATTTTCTAAAGCTAAGCACATGGCTTTCATGACTATACCCTTAACAGAAATGCAATAATGGAACCAGCTCTGCAGATTCTTCCTGAATGTGATCCCAAACGCCGGTACTTGAGGAAGACAATGTCCCTCATTTTCATTCACCTTAACATGGTTTCGCAGTAATATACAATTGTTCATATTGATGAATAAAGGGATTTGAAAAATGAATAAGCTGTTACTGGGCAATCTTTGAAAAGAATATCTCAATTCTCAACATGTGAAGTACTATGGCTTCCAGTCAAGCTAAGGGAACTCTGGGTTTGGAAGGAGGAGGTGCTGAATGGCTCCCTCTGAATGGGCCTAGAGCCTCTGAGAAGTAAATGGACATCCCTGCTTATCATAATTCCAGAACATTAGTTTGCCCATCTCCTAAGCCAGAGTCTGGCCAGGCCAAGGCTGCTGTTATGCTGGGAAAATCACTCAGTTTTAAGCTTTCCTGTGGTTTGGGAGAATAATGTGGGGACAGAAGGAGACCAGCAGGAGGCAGGAACGGACTGATGTGTCCCTGTCTTAGGGAGGCATCACTGCCTCTCACCCTCTAGTTTCCTGTAGGTCCGGTGGCTGTCTGACGCTGGCCAAAGGCATCAAAAGTGCACCTGCCGAAACATTACATCCTCAGACTGTACTGCCGAATTCCTCTGAGCACCTCTCCCTGACAGTGGTCCCCTAGGGTTCCCAGTCAGCAGCTGAGGATGGCAGGCACTTCTCTGGTGTAGATGAACAACTGCCCAAGGCATGGGACCAGGGCAGTTTCAATATTCTGTGAAATCAATAGGGTGACTTGGTGAGTCTGTTGACCATGTTCTGTGTTTGCATGACTTTTCAATCCACAGTCATGGGCCTGGAGTTCTCACAACACCTGGGTGCTTATGCACTATGCCATTTTTCTCTGAAACCCCAGGCAGGCTTCAGGGCTCCGGACCATGCTGCTTCCTGGGCTGCTGTGAATACTGTACCTGAAGAGGTGGTGTCTGTGTCCCCTGAGCATGTGTAGGGAGGCAGAGGAAAGCCCTGGATGCTTATGTAGCCACATCTCTAGAGCGATGGGAGAGCTGAGGTCTGCAGAGGTAGCATCTCAATCTGGCCCAATAATTTGGGTTGTCACCAGGTTCCAGACATGGTATTTCTGTTTGGTCCCCCGGGTGACCTGTCCATCATCTGTGCCTTGTTGCTATGCAATCTCATTTGTGCTCCATCTACCCACAGATGATGCTACGGTGCCATCATCCAAACCAAGGCCCCGTACCCAGAAACAGATGCAGAAGGAAATGGAGAGGCTGATCAGGGAGCTGCAGCTGATGACCAGCCAAAGAAATGAGCTGCGAGATCACGTGATCTTTATCACGGAAGGAAAGGTGGATGATAGGTATCCAACATTTCAGACTTCATGGGTCTGTTGGCAATGTCACCTTACCTGCTTTCTTTTAGGGTCTTGGATTCCACAGTGACATCTGACCTGAGCTTGTGGGAGTTCATAGACCCTGTACAAACAGTTAGGGAGCCTCCATGGGACTGACCTAGGCCCTCTGCTTGTGTGTGACACTTGTGTAGCTTGGTAATTTTGTAGTGAGATCAGGACAGGTCCCTGGAGCTTAGCTGGCTTTTGTGAACCTGTTCCCCATGCTGGATTACCTTGCATATCCTTGAAATAAGGCAAAGGTTCTGCCCTGCCTCAACTTGATGGCCATGCTTTGTTGAATCTCATGGGAGGCCTGTCCCTTTCTGAGAGGAGACAGAAGAGGGGGTGGAAGGAGAGCAGTTAGGAGGGAAAAGAGGGCTATTAGGAGGGAAAAATGAAGTTGTAACATGATAAATTCTGATTTTTAAAAAGATCATGCATTCTAGGAGGCTGCAACTCCAGAGTGACTCTGTGCCCAGCCTTATGTCCTGAATTCTTCTCAGAGGAGAGGCAGACCTGAAGCTCTGGAGGGAGTGAGATGGGAATTCTAATTATTCTGCTCTCTCCAAATGAAAACCAGAGCGTCTGGCCTCAGTCACACAACTCGGGGATTGAGGCAGTAATGTGTAGTTCCCAGCATGCATTTGGAAAGGACCTAACAGGTGGTGGCTTGTGTGAGATTCTAGCTGTCGTTAGTTTGTGGTGAGTCTTTGGACTTGCTTGTCAGGAGATTGTGTGCTGGAAGCTCCTGGTAGCAGCTGGAGGGGCCTTGGTGCATCTTAGTGTATAACTGGAAGTCCTGAGGCTCATCACATTTTTTCTCTAGTTTTATACATAATACTCTTAGACAATACTGCTCCATGCATTTCTTTAGCATCCACTTGTGGATGCTCTTTCACTCTGTGTCTCTGTAGGTCTCTCTCTCTCTCTCTCTCTCTCTCTCTCTCTCTCTCTCTCTCTCTCTCTCTCTCTTTCTCTCTCTCTCTCTCTGTCTGCCTGTCTCTCCCCAGGTTCTGGGAGCCAGGGATCTGTGGTAGGTCCTGAGGATTTGCCTGCCCCACCTTCCAGATACTGAGGTCCGGGAGCCCCACTTTAGGCAGCACGGCTCTTGTCCTACATGCTCACCTTGGTGGCACCTACGAATCCCTTGGGAGTTTATATCACTGTCCTGCTCCTGGGTCTAAGCCCAGAGTTGTGTGCTCTGTCTAACTGTTCAGTAACTGTCACTCAGGATCACTGTCCTGCTCCTGGGTCTAAACCCAGAGTCATGTGCTCTGTCAACTGTTCAGTAACTGTCACTCAGGATTACTGTCCTGCTCTCGGGTCTAAGCCCAGAGTCGTGTGCTCTGTCAACTGCTCAGTAACTGTCACTCAGGACCTAGAACCCCTGCTGTGAAATGGGAGAAACGTCAATACAATATGTGGTGTGCCAAGATCTGTGTCATAGACTCCTGGTAACACAGAGAGCTAGACTGACCCTCTAGGCCTACTGAGTGAGCTCATACAGCTAGGGCATCCTCCATCTGAATCCAAGTCTTGGCTGTCCTGTGTTGACAGAGGTTTCTGTTCCACCCAGTCCTGCAGCCATTCAGTCCCAAAGAAACACACAGAGGCCTACATTAACTACAAGCTGGTTGGCCTATTAGCTTAGGCTTCTTATTAATCAACTCTTACATCTTACACTAACCCATAATTTTTGTCTGTGTTAGCCACATGGCTTGGTACCTTTTATCAGTGAGGCATTTCCATCTTGTGTCCTCTGCATCTGGGTGATGAGTGTAGACTGAGTCTTTCCTCTTCCCATAATTCTCCTATTCTGGTCACCCTGTCTATACTTCCTGCTTGGCTACCAGCCAATCAGCATTTTATTAAACCAATACAAGTGACAAATCTTTACAGGGTATAAGATCATTGTCCTACAGCCGTCCTGGAGCCAGGATACCAATTTAAAAGCACGAGGAAGTCTCTAGCCATAGGAGGCAGAATGTGGCATCCACAGGGATGTGGTGAACCAGGATACAACTTGAGTTCCCGTGATCCTTGAGGCCTGTGTTCATGGGGTCTTTCCTCCTGTTTCTAGGCCCTACCACCAACCAAATCCTTTCTATGAAAAGCTGAAGTTAGAACATGATCAGGTCATGTCAGAAGTGAAGAGTTTGGAGAAAGAGAACACCGAGGACTCAGAGAAGTTCAGTGAGCTGACCAAGGAGACAGTCTTCATTGGTAAGTGCCCATCTTGTCACAGACCCCCAAAGTTGCCAGTCTGCCTTTCTTTTTCTCTGGATGGAGAGTCCCCAACTCTGGATCCAGCCTTTCAGCTTCTTAGCAAGCAGCTCTTGGACTTCAGTCTTACAGACTCAGTTTTGCTAAATGTGAAAGAGACAGTTACCCCTGGCACCTTGTCCTAGAGCCTCATGAGGCTCTAGGTAGAAAAGGGATTCGCAGTGTGAGGGGAACGTCAGGCAGCCTTGGGCATCTGGAGCTCAGGACCAGGCTTTACAGATGTGGTGGCTGTGGAACCTGTAGATAGAACACAC
Organism: Arvicola amphibius; assembly: GCF_903992535.2. Lineage (NCBI taxonomy): Eukaryota > Metazoa > Chordata > Mammalia > Rodentia > Cricetidae > Arvicola > Arvicola amphibius. The sequence goes on along the minus strand of NC_052058.2, from coordinate 29,630,351 downwards.
TCACCTTGGGTCTCCTGTCTTCCCCTGGTAGGAAGTGCCCACCACTTGCTGATGTTTCCCCACTACTATGGACAGTTAAGGACAGCTGGGAGATTCCTCTTTCTATTGAAGGGACATGGATCTTTTTTGGTGTTGGAGTTTTCCTTAGCAGCTTGATACTTTCCAGTATTAGCTGTTCTCTCATTTTGGCTTTGAGTGCAGCTGTCATGGCTGTATCAGACTCTTGGCTAAGTCTTCTAGGAACCATGAGGCCTTTTGGGGTGCTGGCTCCTGGAGGCAGAGGTGGCAGGAGAAGCATGGCAGGGTCTTACTATGCAGGGCATGCCTCCAGTGGTCAGCTATTGGCTCCTGATACAACAGAGTTAGGTAGAGAAGAAAGTGGACATGATGAGGTAGGAGAAAAAGAAGCTGCTGGAGGACTGGGTCCTGCTGAAGCCCCACTTGGAGGACTGGAAAGTGCTCTGTAAGGACCGAGAAGAAGAGATCAGTGACCTCAAAATCCCACAACAACAGGCAGGGGCAGGCAAGTAGGTCAGGACACGGTCTATCATCATTTGCCCATTTGACTGCCTCTCTGCCCATCACACCTCAGTCCTTTAAACCATCACCTGTTAGAGCAATTAACAGCTACTTCATTGTATACTACCTATTTTTAGATAAGCCATCCTTTACAAATTTCCCCCTGGGGGCTGGAGAGATGGCTCAGTGGTTAAGAGCATTACCTGCTCTTCCAAAGGTCCTGAGTTCAGTTCCCGGCAACCACATGGTGGCTCACAACCATCTGTAATGAGATCTGGCATCCTCTTCTGACCTGCAGGCATACATGCAGACAGAACACTGTATATATAATAAATAAATAAATAAATAAATAAATAAATAAATCTTCAAAAAAAGAGCTCTTTGAGCCATGAGTACCCCAAATTGGACTTGGAGGATGACAATTCTTCCATCTTTTCAAGGTCCTGAATAAGCCTGAAGCCCTTTGTGTTGTCCGGCATTGGTGCCAGGAACCAAACTAGAATCCTTTGGAAGAGCATCAGGTACTTTCACCGCGCCATCTCTCCAGACTGATTTTCCTTTAATTAGATACACTGGACATTGCTGGCACACCCTCCATTTGGGCATCGAACACTGGAGGGATGAGAACCTGTCCACTTCCCATTGAGCATAAGAGCTTTGCGCTTCCTCCCTCTGTTCTGAGCAGTGATTTCAACTTCTACTTACATCCTAATGAGTGTCTGGGTTTGATTCTGTTTTGTGCTATCACAAACAGAGCAGCTACAAGTCTGTACAAGCCTTTCAGAACCTAAGTTTCCAGTTCTCTTGGGCATCTGCCTAGGACAGAATGGCAACAGGTAAGAGACTCCATTTAATTCAGAAACAAAACAAAAACACCACAGCCACTGAACCACTAGATAGTCATGCCAACAGGAAACATGACCCAAAACAGCCTCACATAAGGGGAGCACAGGCTGAGGAGAACACAAAACATTATCACAAACCAAGGAATCACTGGGCCGGAAACAAAGACAGGTGCAGGAGGCAGGGCAGACCAGATTTCTCTATAGAAATTTTAGGGCCAAGAAACCAAGACAGACTTCCCAGCCCACGCCTCTCTCACCACTTCCTGGACAAGCAGAACTCCCTGCAGCCCAGAATCCATCTCTGCTTGCACCTTTTCTCTGGAAAAGTGGCCATGCCAACTTCTGGCCCAACAAGATTTGCTCCCTACTACGCCCTATCCACAGGTGTGAAATGTGCTCACACCTCTGGGAAAAAGAGCAAGTGATCCATCACCAAGATGAGCATCCCTGAAGGTCAGGGTCTTCATGGAGTCAGTCTTTGGGTGGCAGCTTTCAAGCCTAAATGGGCCAGTTCCTGCCACACCCTCTCCAGCAAAACAGAAGTGCCCAGGCCAAATCTGCCCCAGATGAGTAAACACAACTTGTCTAGAAAAGCTGCCCAGGGTAGATCCAGCACGGAGGCATGGCCCATCAGATGGCATTTGTCTCATGAGCGGCTCAGAAAACCCTGAGAAGAAAATGGAGGCCCAGAGCCAGTGAGATGGCTCAGTGGCACCGCTGTCCAGCCTGACAGAGTTCAATCCCCAGGACCCAGTGGTTAAAGGGAGGTAACAGTCATCCTAGGCCACATCTGCCTGACAACAAAGAAACGCGACACTCACTCCTTGACTTAGCACAATTTCTTCTTCCAGTTATTTACCAGCACAGGTTCAACTTCTGATGTGTCCTCCTAGTCGCTCTCTAGGGACTGGCGGTAGCCCTGCCCCATCATCCTGGGAGCAAGGCACAGACACAATGAGAGTGCCGTAGGGCTCCCTCACACCTGCCATCACTGTATGGGAGCCATGACTGGGGAAACCTGAGGAAAGGCATATTAACTAATTATGGCTAAGTCTACTAGGTCTTTTAGGGAGATAGGCCCATCTTGACAGACAGGTGAACAGTGTGTTTAGAAAGAAGTACTTGGGTGCTCTGTTTGGTACATTTTATTTTTAACTATTTTATTTGCAAACGGGGCCTCATGTAGCCCAGACTGGCCCCAAGCTCTCTGTGTAGTCAAGGATGGTCCTGAACCTGTTTCTCCAGCTTTCTGATGGGGAATCTTTGTCAACCAATGATCTTTAAGAGGCGGGACCAGGTTAGGGCGTGACCTTTTGGGTACCTGGAGAAAAAAGTCGGGTGGTCAGGGTTGTGCTCTCTGTGTCTCTCTATGGTTCCTGTGCTACACAGCTGAGCTTGGACTTCTCGGTCCTGTTTTGTGAGTTTGCCCCGTATAATAAAGAAAAATATAATTGGTTTGTCTTGTAGTTAGTCTGCTATTTTTCAACCCGTGTTAATTTCAACAGCTTTCTATGAACATATCAGCAAATTCTAGGTGTTTTCTTCCTGTTGACCATATATATTTTTCTTGTGTATTTCCTGTGATGTGCATATGTGACTTTACTGTAAGCTAGGGGACAATAACGATAACAACAGTCACCACTCTGTTGTATCTGTGGGTTTGGAAAAGTTTGTCTCCCGTTACTCCTTATGCAGAAGAGCATGGCAGCTATTTAGACTGCATTTAGGGCTCATGCAGCATCTAGAGATGACTCAGAATACAAGGCAGATATGATTAAATGTGCATGTTACTCTGCTTTATATGGAGGGCTGAGCATCAATCAGAAGGTATAGTATTTGTGTGCTTTTCTGGAACCAAGCCTGCTAGGAAACCACATTAAATAATGACAAAACTCTTCATGCCAAAGGCAAGCATGTGCCAGAGGCTGTAGGTACTCACAGCCCGTGTACTTAGCACACTGGAGTTCATAAAACTGGAGGCTAGTTGGTGACCTTGCAGACTGCACTCATGCCCCTCACTCTGCCCCATCAGGAAGCCAAGCCTTAGCCTATAATACCCCAAAATCCGCGGAGGCCGTTTCCGCCGCAACAGTCACGGTGGCGTCTTCAGAACTCGCTCTCCCAGCGTCCTTGGCGACTCCGTGAGGGGTGTTTCCGCTTCTGCCACCTCGATCGTCACCGTGGCATAATCAGACTCGCTCTCCCAGTGTCCTTCGCGACCCCGGGAAAGGCATTTCCGTTTCCGCCTCAGAGGCTGCCGTTTCCCGGTGCCGCCGCCGCCGTCGTGGAAGGCCCCTGGTGGCGGCGGACCTCGCCGAAGACGTCGTTGAGGTCGTGCGGCCTACAAGGACAGCTAGGATTGTTACACAGGGAAACCCTGTCTCGAAAAACTACTAACTAACTAATTAACTAACTAACTAAATAAATAAACAATAAAGATTTTAAAAACATAATGTATAAAATGATTAAAAATAACAGGCAGGCCTGAATCCCCGAGCCTTTCTGTTTTAACAGTTCCTATGGGTTGCTTATCTGCATGTATGCCTACAGGTGCTCATTTGCATATTCAAGTGGACGAGTGCTTATTTCAATATTTCATATAGATTGATCTCATTTGCGCATATTCAGATGAATGCTCATTTGAACACACACACCACGTAGTCGCTCATTTGCATATATCCATATGGTGAGTCATTTGCATATCGCCCTATGGTTGATGCTCATTTGCATATATCCATATGGGTGCTCCTCATGTATTCGTGTGGTTGGCCATTAATTTGCATATATTCATATGCGTGCTCTCTTATGTTCATGTGGATGAGTGCTCATTTACATGTATTCTTATTGAGGGAGCTCATTTGTACACATCCACACGGTGGAGGTGTGTACTTGTGGAATGGGCGTGTCCTTGCGGGAGGAGGAAGTGTCCTTGTGACAGGAGGTGTAACCTTATTGTTGGGGCTGTGTCTTGTATGAGAGGGTGTGTCACAAGGACGTGCTCCCTTACTGAGGGGCAAGTTTTCCTAGCACGGGGACACACCTGCTCCCTGAAGGACATGCCCCCTCCCTGAAACAGGCCACCTTCCTCAATGACGTGCCTCCTGCCTGAAGGACACAATCCCTCCCACAAGGTCACATCAACTGCTACGAGAACAAGCCCATCCCAGAAAGGCACGCCCACTCTCACAAGGACGCACCTCCTGCAATGACATGGCCCCCTCCCACAAGAATGTGTCCCCTACCACTAGTGCAAGCCCTGTCCCCAAGGACACACCTCTCACAAGGAAATGCACCCTCCCACAAGTAAATGCCCCTTCAAAGGTGTCACACCTCCTTAGACAAAGACACACTCATTCCCATAAGGATACCCCCGACAAAAGAGCACACTCTCCAGGAAGGGCACGCCCTTAACTCAAAGACACAGCCTTCCTCGAAGGACGCCAACACCTCCTCTCACAAGGACAAGCCCAATTCCACAGGAACAAGCCCACTACTACAGGAACACGTCCCCTCTAACGAGACACACCCCCTTCCTCAACAAAAAGTCCTTGGGGCTGGGTGAAAACTCTGGAACCAGGCCAGGTAGAACCCAGTGGAGATTTGTGTCTAGTGGAGGTTGCTTGCTATCCCTCTGGAATCAGGCCAGGGGGACATCATAACCACGAGGGGGCGTGTCCTTTTGGGAGGAGGCTTGTCTTAGGGAGGTGGCATGGTCTTGTGAGAAGAGTGTGTCCTTATGTGGGGGTATGTCCTTGTGGCAATGGGGCATGGCATATTGGATCTCTGAGCAGTTGAGGGCTGTTTATCGGGTATAGATAAGTTATAACTACAGCATAGGATCTGCCTGGAGAGCTGGGGCCAAGTTGACTGTGCCGGCTCTTAACAGGTGAGATTTATACTTGTGAAAGACAAAGAAGAAAAATCTGCTTGCAATAGAAATTTAATAGTAGAACTGACAATAGTGGAGATCAGCTTAATATATTTTAAAGCAGGGTTGAATCACATATACAGTATTTTTCTAAGAGATTTAAGAGTACATACCAATTTAAAACATGAGACTCACTGTTTTCTTAGTCTGGAATGAGGTACAATAAAAAGACAATTATAACATTTAACTGTAAGTATGGGTACATTTACACCCAGTTGAGATCCGCTTGCCTTGGTGGAATGGGGGGGGGAGGTTGGGAGTGGGCGGGGATTGTCTCTTAAAGGGACAGGGTACCCAGGTGACAGACAAGGCCAGCAGATTACACCTGGTCCATTTGGAAAGAGAGGTCCTTCTCAGCCAATGGAGGAGGATGGGTGAGAGTGATGGACAGTTACACTGTGGGAGTAAAAGGAATTCCTATTTGCAAGAAAAATGGAGCTCAAATAAATAAAATAACTAAAAATAACTTCTCAAGTATGGCTGTCGATAGTCAGCACTACCTGAGATTACCTTAACAAGTCTTATATGCCTGAAGCATCTGGTTTTAAAGGGCAGGAGATTAATGGTACTAGTTCCATAAGTCTGCCACTCTGTGAGATGTGGGTTACCAGCAAGGAATCTAATTGGGTGCACTGGCAACAGTGTAGAAGTGAGAAGCCTCGAGTGTTAACTATTATCTCCCAAGGAGATGTCATAGACTGGAGTCCTTTTGGCTCCGTGCAAGGAAAATATTCTCACTCAGAGCTAAGTAGTATAATTGAATGGAACTGTAGAAATTGGTGCTTCTGTTGATGAACCTATTCGATGGCATGGAGTTGGAATGGCAAGTCCTCTCCTGCAATCTGGCAGTTCATTTCAGACTAACGTGTGGAAATTGATAAGTGCCTTCCACCCTTTTAAGGCACAGGAAGGAAAATTAAACATTAAGCATAACAAGTATAACTTGTCTTTTAGATTAAATCAGGGCCATCCTTTTTTGGCATGTGTACCACTACCTTACTTACTAATGAAAGGGCCTAGACAATGGAACCTTATAAATTACAGAATCTGTTAGCAACACTGTACCCACCCTTCATACATGTGTTGACTCTAAAACATTTTTAAACTTCCTTTTGAGAATTTATATATTCTTAGAACAAGGCCAACAATCTGGATACCCATAAAGTTGTCAAGGCCATGGCAAGACTCTCCTGTGACGACCCTGGTGCAAAAGCTTACCGAGAGGATATTGAAAAGAACATATCAAATGAATGAGCATAGGACCCAGCCATGACAAGCTCAATAAAGGCCTGAGTCTCACTCATTTACCCTAAGGCAATACCTGGTTCCAAGAAAGATCACAAACTAAGACTACCCAGGCATCACCCAGGAACAGACCATCCAAAGGAGATTCCTAACGTACCAACCATTGTAGATAGGGGTACCTGCCAGCACACACCCATTGCTATTCACCAGGACACCCTAGACAAATGTCAGCCAATCAGGGGTCCTGAACCTTAGAAATCCCTCAACCCCACCCTTGCTATTATAAAAACCCAACTCTAAATGAGATCGGGGCTCTCTGATCACTCCAATATGTTGGACACATAGAGAGTACAAATCCTATGGTTTAGATAAAATGGCCCAGTTCGAGGGGCAGCAGCAAGCCACGAGGTGAAGCTGGGTCCCACCACCTGAGGCTTCTGTGGGTCCTAGGCAGGTGGGAGGTGGCAAGTGAGAGACCTTGGCACCTTGGCGTGACAGCCAGTTCTACGAGCTGTGGCGTGTGGGAGACAGATAGGCATGCCATGAAGAGAGAGGGTTTGGATATAGATTATTCAGTAAAAGGGAAGGGGAGAGGGAGAGGGAGAGGGAGAGGGAGAGGGAGAGGGAGAGGGAGAGAGAGAGAGAGAGAGAGAGAGAGAGAGAGAGAGAGAGAGAGAGAGAGAGAGAGAGAGAGAGGAGACACACAGAGAGAGGCAGAGAGAGAGGGAGAGAGAGGAAGGGGGAGAACAGAAGAGGCCTCAGCCACCTCTTCCAAAGAAAGACAGGGCAGAGAAAGCTCACAGGCTGGAAGAGGAAGGAAGATCCGCTTGCCTCTTAAAGGACAGGCCAGACCCTTACATTCCCATCTCTTATAATAAAAAGGCGGGAGGTTAGGCACAACAGGTTAAAGGAATTGGGATGGCAGATTCTCAAGACTGCTTCCTGCTTATTTGTGGGCATCGTCTTGGGGGGAACCTGAGAAAGCTGGGTGCTGTTCTCATCCTGGGGTAGCTGATCTCCTTGTTTCTGTCCGGTGTTTGTGGTATGGAAATGTCCGGTGTCTCTTAGACCTTTTTAAGGTATTGGCAGAACAGAGGACAAAGTTAACAAGATACCACCTCTCCCAAAAGTACATGCCCCTTCCACAATGACACAAGTACTGCCACAATAACATGTCCACTCCAAAAGGACATAACCCTCCCAAAGGACACGCCCCCAAAGACATGCCCATTCACAAAAGACACACCCCCTCAAAAGACCATGCCCCCTCATACAAGCTACGCCCCCTCCAAGAAGAGCTTGTCCCCTACCATAAGGTCATGCCCCCTCCCAGAAAGAAACAGCCCTCTCTGAAGGTCATGCCGCCTCATATAAGACGTGTCCCCTCCAATAAACACAAGTCACAAGGACACCCCTCCTACCACAAGGTAACTCCCCATCCCAAAAGAACAAGGCCCTACCTCAAGGAAACATTCCCTCCGACAAGGATGTGCCTTCTCCCTTAAGAACATGCCCTTCCCTAAAGGGCATACCCCTCCCACAAGGACACACTTCCTCTCAAAAGGACAAGCACCCTCTCACGTGGACATGCCCCCTCCCTCAATACCACCCCTTACCCCAAGAACAAGTCCCTTACACGAAGGACGTGCACATTCCCACAAGGACATGCACCCCCCCACTAGGACATGCCCCTCACAGAAGTACACTCCCCTAATTGAAGGACATGGCCCTCCCACAAGGACAAACCCCCTCACAGAAGAACACGCCACATCCCATGAGGAACATTCCTTCCCTGGAGGACATGCCCCCTTTCACAAGTCACACACCTCCCCACAAGGACACACCTACTCCACAACGACATACCTCCAGCAACGTGACGGCCCCCAAAACCAGGCCAGGCCCCTTTCCACAAAGACATGCCCCGCCCCTTCCCACAAGGACACAGCCCCTCTCATATGACAGGTGCCCTCCAATAAAAACACATTCCTTTGGACACATCCCCACCCACAAGGACATGCCTCCTCCCACAAGGGTGTGCCCCGTCCAACAGCCTCACACCCCACACCCCAACCCAGAAGGACACAGCTCCAAAAAAAGACACTCCCCTTTCCCAGTACCAGAAAGAGGCAACGCCCCATCCCATAAGGACACGCCCACTTCCACAAAGACACGCCCTCTCCCAGAAGTATACTCCCTGGCCCACAGGGACATGACCCTCACAGAAGGACTTGCTCCAAACTCAAGGACACGGCTCTCCCACAAGAACGTACTCCCATGACATGCCACCTCCCACAACACAGGTCCCATCCCTGTATTACATGGCCCCTCTCACAAAGACATGACTCCTCTCAGAACACCTCCTTCAAAGAATCCCTTAACATAAGGAGAGGCCCCCCCCACAAGGAAACACCTCCTCTCGCAAGAACCCGCTCCCTTCCAGAACACACCCCTCCACCCACAAGGGCATGCCTCCTCCCACAAGGGCATGCCTCCTCCCACAAGGACATGCCACTCTAAAGGGAAGAACATGGCCCTCCCACAAGGACATGCCCACTCCCAAAATAAATGCGTCCTTGCAGGAGGTGGTGCCTCCTCACACAAGGCCATGGCCCCTCCCACAAGGACACAAACCCACAATGACATGCTCATTACCACAAGGATATGCGCCCTACGCAAGATGCCCCATCAATAAAAGACACATCTCCTCAATGAATGTCACTCATCATCTTTAAAGGATCTGTGCACTCATTCAGGACCCTCCCACAAGGTCATGACCCCTCCAAGAAAAGACACATACCCTCAATAAAGGACACAGGTCTCCCACAATGTCATAATTTCTCAATAAAGTACTTACCTACTCAATAAAGGGGAACACCTCCTCATATGAGAACATGTCTCCTCTCACAAGGACATGCCTCCTCCTTCAAGGACACGCTGCTTCCCATAAGGATATACCCCCATACAAGACCTGCACACTTCCCTAATCCCAACACTAAACCCTTACCCTAAACATAACCCTAACCCTAATGCTAACCCTAACCTGTTTTCTATGAAAACTGCTAGGTTTCTTTCAACTATATTAAGCAATAGGATTAGAATAATGAGTTTGCTTTGAAAAAACACATTGCATTTTCTAGGAAGAGAACTGTAATGATTGTTGTGTTTCTTTAAGAGACAAACCACGCCTACTCCCTCCCCCATCTGCTGAGGCAGGCTGATCTTCAGCTTCTGGCCTGAGCTCCTTCTCTTTTCTATCTTCCTCTCGGAGAGGCAGCTTCGCTTCTGCCTCTCTCCCCACTTCTCCACTTCCCCCTTCTCTGTCTCTCTGTCTCTCTGTCTCTCTGTCTCTCTGTCTCTCTGTCTCTCTCTCTCTCTCTCTCTCTCTCTCTCTCTCTCTCTCTCTCTCTCTCTCTCTCTCTCTCTCTCCATAACCCCCTGAATAAATATTCAACCTTACTCTGCATGTCGTGCCTATCCATGCCTCTGTCTTTTGCCCGCCCGCCATGTGTCTCCCTGCCTGCGACCAGCCACCGCTCAGGGACCTACGGGCAGCTGTCTCTGCCTGGGACTGGCTGCTCCCAGGGCCCGCTGCCTGCTGCCACATGGCCTGCTACCACCGCTTGGGGACCTACGGCATCTCTGCTGCCACCGGGGATCCTGCAGCATTTTTAATTTTTCCATTACAAGAACCAAGTTTTCTTTCAACTGTATTAGGCAATGTGGATAGAATAGTGAGGTTGCTTTAAATAAACACATTGCTTTTTCTCAGAAAAGTTGCATATTTCTTTCAATTGTATTAAGCAATGTGAGGTAGAATAGTGAGTATCCTTTTAAGAATCACACTGGTAAGGAAGAAAGTTTTCTTTCAACTGTATTAACCAATGTGAGTTGAAGAGTGAGCTTTGTAGAAATGGATTCTCTTTTCTAAATGAGTTTTCTTTCAACTGTATTAAAGAATGAGTAGAACATTGAGTTTGCGTCGAAGAAATGCATTGTCTTTTCAAGGAAAAGAGGTGAGGCTCCTTTCCAGTTATGAATCAATGAGGACAGAATAGTGGCTTACTTTGAAGAAACACATTGTTTTTCTAGGAAAAGAAGCAAGTATTCCTTCACCTGTATTTAAGAATGTGGGTAGAACAGTGAGTTTGAATTTTAGAAATGCTTTGTCTTTCCTAGGAAAAGAGATGTGTTTTTCTTCAATTGTATTATTAAGCAATGTGAATAGAACAGTGAATTTGATTTGAGGAAACACACTGTCTTTCTAGGAGGAGAGATTTCTTTAAACTGTACCACGTAATGTGAGCAGGATAGTGTGATTGCGTTGAAGAAACCACTGGATTTTCTATTAAAAGAGGCGAGTTTTCTATCAATTGTATTAAGCAATGAGTACAGTATTTGCCTTTTGCTGTTTAGCACAGGGCCTGTACTTGACCGAATCCTTTTCACACCGAGCCATCATGGTGTGGGGGGTGGTATCCGGTTGCCCTATAGGAAAAGTCAGGTTTATACACTGCTGAGATATTATAGAAAGAAAAAATGCCATGATTTCACAAAACTTTTACAGAATTGACAGTGACTTATCCAAAGAATAGATCTCCCTGTAGCGCTGCAAAAAAAACGGGTTCTCCAGGTGGAGTGTACGTTGTATACACTGCCCATGGGTAGTCCAATAGATCTGTCAGCTGACATCTACTGTAAAATATTTGTGGGTTCCCCACACTTTTCTAGGAAAAGAAGCAAGCATTCTTTCACCTGTGTCCTTGTGGGATGAGGCATGTTCTTGTGGGAGGAGGTGTATCCTTGTAGGAGGAGGCATGTCCTTTATTGAGGGTGCTTGTCTTTATTGATGGGGTGTGGGGACCATGGGTCTACCCCTTCTCCCGGGGGTTCATTTTGAGGACAGTTTCTGGCCAGCCAGCGTTTCCTGTTTGTTTCTGTGCTCCCTCTGCCCTGCTGGGTGATTAGCTATAGGGAATTGTTGGGCATGGTAATTTCCCACCTGCCTGGGGTGGGGGGGGTATTCCGTTGTGCAGCAGCTAGGTATCTAAGGTTTTTCCTAAGTTTGAATAAACCACATTTCACTGATCTCCTTTCGAATGACCCAGGTCTCTTGTGTGTTCTTTCAATCTCCAGGCCCTTGCCTGGCTTGCGTGTGGTACAGTGGCACGCTAACTGTACCAAGAGAATAATGTTACAGGGATGTGTCCTTGAGGAAGGGGTTACGTCTTTGTGACAGAAGTTGTGTCCTTATTGGAGGGATTTGTCTTGTATGAAGGGCACATCCTTGTGAGAAGGGGTGTGTCCTTGAGGGAAGGGCGTGTTCTTGTTGGAGTGGGTGTGTCCTTTTGGAATGGGCACGTCCTTGTGAGAGAGTGTGTGTCCTTGGAATGGGGTGTGTACTTATGAGAGCAGGCATTTCCCTGTGGGAGATGGCAGTCCTTGAGGGGGAGTGTCCTTGTTGGCGTAGGGTGTCATTGTCATGGGGGCGAGTCCTTTTGGGATGTGGTGTATCCTTGTAGGAGTGGGCATAGTCTTGTGATAGGGTCATTTGGAGTACCTGTGTCTTGAGGGAATAGGCGTGGTCTTGTGAGAGGGGCGTATCCTTGTGGATAGAGGTGTATCATTGCTGGAGGTGTTTCCCTGTGGAAGGGGGCATGTATTTGTGAGGGGGCGTGTTCTCAGGGGGAAAATGTCTTGTTAGAGGGGGCACGTTCTTTCTGGAGGGGGAGTGTACTTATGGGAGGCGGCCTGTTCTAGCAGGAGTGGGCGTGTCCTTGTGGGATTGGTCGTGTCCTTTCTGTAGGGGACGTGATCTTGAGTGGGCATTTTCTTGTAAGAGGTGTGTCCTTGAGGCATGGGCGTGTCCTTGTTAGATGGGGCATGTTCTTCTGAGAAAGGGCGTGTCATTCAGGAAGGGGGCATGTCCTTGTGTAAGGGGGCGTTTCCCTGAGGAAAGAGGTGTGTCTTTGTGAGAGTAGAAGTGTCCTTACTGAATAGTGCGTTTCCTTGTGAGAGTGCTTTTGTCTTGTGTGGGGGGGGAATGTCATTAGGGGAATGGTGTGTCCTTGTGGGAGGAGGCGATTGTGTGAGGGGCGTGTCCTAGAGGGAGGAGGCGTGTCCTTGTGAGGGTAGGTGTCTTCTTCTGGGAGGAGCTCATTCTTGTGGCAGTAGGATGTACTTGTGAGAGGCAGCATGCTCTTTTGGGAAGTGGTGTGTCCTTGTGACAGGAGGGAAGCTCCTATTGGAGGAGGCATGGCTTGTATAAGGGGGCGTTTCTTTATTGGAGGGTGTGCCTTTTATGAGGGGTATGTCCTTTTGGGAGAGGTGTGTCTTGATGAATGGGGCGTGGTCTTGCGAAACCACCCTCTTTTGAGAGGGGCTGGTCCCTGTTTGAGGGGGTGTGTCCTTGAGGGAGGGAACGTGGCCTTAGGGAAGGAGTGTGTTGTTGCAGGAGTGGGCGTGTCCTTGTGGGATGGGGCGTGTCTTTTGAGTGGGGAGCCTGTCCTTGCTGGAGGACAAGGGATAAAAATGGTCAAAAGGAACAACGCCTTGGGAACTGTGAGAGACCGTCCAGGAAAAAAGGCAGAGGGCCTTTTACCTCAGGTGTATTTGTTCCCCGGATTGTTCTTTTTTTTTCTTTTTTTTTTTTATTATGTATATAATATTCTGTCTGCATGTATGCCTGAAGGCCAGAAGAGGGCACCAGACCTCATTAGAGATGGTTGTGAGCCACCATGTGGTTGCTGGGAATTGAACTCAGGACCTTTGGAGGAGCAGGCAATGCTCTTAACTGCTGAGCCATCTCTCCAGCCCTCCCCCCCATTGTTCTTAGATGTGATTTCCTGCCCCCTGGGACAACATTACATTCAATTTATAAGACATGCTTATTCTTGTTGGATGTCAGAACCCAATCTGCTCAGTGTACCCTGAATCTAGATATGGCCTTCTGTCCTGCTTTCATGCTTTCTCTTCCCAGGGAAATCTATAGTGCCTGTTGGGCAACGATTTAAATTGTCTGTCTGGGAAAGGGCTGCTCTGTTAATATTTATTGCTTATTGGCATTTATTTACATGTTTTTCTGATTGTGTTTTTCTGAACTCAAACAACCTTTCTTGGATCACTGCTTTCTTTGTTACATTTGTGTATAAAAGTATACTGAGCCAGGCGGCGGTGGTGCACGCCTTTAATCCCAGCATATAACTGTGTTGGCAAAACAAATTCCTGGAAGTACATTTCTGGAGTAAGCTTGCATTTTTACCTCAGTTGATCTTGCAGATTTTGACAGCAGACATCACAACCACTGGAAGAAGCCAAAACTCATAGTGGGCTGATGCGACCTAGGAGAAAGACATCTTCTCCAGGGCTAAATTGTTCTGTACCCAGGCTCAGTGGGCTGTAAGGAAGGCGCAGTCACAGGGAGGAGATAACATTCGCTCAAAGTCATTCAAACGGGGGCACACTTGAAACCATACCTATTATTTTAAACTTTAAAAAAACCTGTGGGTTAGGCTACGCTGTCTTTCACTGGCCCTTATAAACCTGCTGGCTTGCTCCTGCCTCCCAGCAACAAAAACTGTATAAAAAAATGCAGAGTGCTTTTGCTGATGCGCAGACCATCAGCGGGGTCCTGGAATTTTCCTTTGTGTTGCTAAGTGAAAATCTATCTCATCAGGCTATAACAGGGGATGGAGAGCTGAGGCAAGTCTGATAATTAAAGAGAGAAAAATATACTATTTTTTGCTCAAAAATCTGAGTTCATAGAGATATTTTTCTTCTCAGTTTCTAGATAATGGAATAGAAACTCCAAGCAAATGAAGTGATCTCCTCCTCCTGATAAAGATGATAGGCCCAGAGATAAGAGTCAGTAGAGGTGTGTACCCTGGTAAAAACCATGTTCTTTCATTTGGTTTTGCCGCTGTCTTGAGAAGAGGTCTTACTGTGTAGTCCGGGGTGGCCTTGAACTAACACAAAAGTTGCGCCTAAGCGCCAGTGAGTATCCACACCTCGTAACACCCTGCTCTGTTTAACTTGGAAGGGAACTGGAGGTGCTGCTTATGAACAGGCTTATTTACATTCTTGAGGAAAAACCGGAAATAACTACAAAATCCCATTTATTTGATTTGAGTAAAGTAAATATTGACACCAGGCCTTACATTTGATAGCATTAGCCTGGCAAGGGAGTCACATTTTAACAATAATCATATTAAAAGAAGAAAAGGTACAACAGTAAATTAAGTAAAACTCGGGAGGAAACTGCTCTTGTTTCTTTTAAACCCTGACAAACATCTAACATATGTTTAACACATGTCACGTCAAGCAAAGGTTAGGGACACCCGAATGGCAGAGCCAGCACTAAGACTCCAATTATATACAACTCAAACATGCATAGGGAGATTAAAGTTATTTTATTAAATCATGCACATCACGTGTGTTAGTGCAAATAGTTTAATCTGTTCTCCAGAAATTCTATTGTACGTTTTATCTTTACAAAATAGATTTCAAACAATTATTTACTTTAAAAAAGGTAATTTTGAAGTTATGCATTTCAGAACAGTATTTGCAGTAACTATATACAAGAGGTACTGGGTACCACTGGCATGTTAGCATTCTGTGGGGGAGTGGCTTCCTGCAACAGAGAATGGTAAAATGAACTATTTGACAGTATTTTCTACAAGTCATTTGTGGCTAATTCCTCCATAAATCCTAGTGATTCTCCCAGCAATGACCCCAAATAGCTTTAAACACAACTTTGAAAGTAAAAACAATGACCGCCAAACATCATGAGGCAAATTATATCCTAGCCAGGTATCTCAGTATCTGGCTAGATCTGGGTATTCTCACAGAACATTCAAGCCAATTCACCAACCTTCCCTCCCAGTCTGACTGAAGTAAACTGAACTATGCAATACTTTAGGATACTGACATCACTATGGTGCTGCACAAAACCATAGCTAAACTTTAACCTCTGTGTTTTAAATGTATAATGTCAAGCAGTGCTTAGGTGTGTCACTGTGCATGAAACACTACCAATCTTGGGAATAGTGCTACTAATTAACAGGCTGTCCCAATTAACAATAAAAAGAAATAACCATTTGTATATCCAAGCAAGAAATCTTGGTAGGTAACATCAGTTCACCTTGAATGTGAATTAGCGCCATATCATAACCAAATTAAATCAATAAAAGCTTATCTAAACAGATATAATTCTTCCTTCAATTAAACATGCATGGAGGAACAGATGACAGAAAAAAAATCATGCTTTCTAAACTGCTGTATATGAGAAGGTAACTTGGCGTTTAAAGAAAACATTTCTTAAATACATGAGGTTTAGTAAGTTACACTCCAATTTACTCAACAGTTTGGTTGATTGCACTGAAATTATGCAATTGTGTTTTTGCTCCCAGAAATATTTCAGTTTGCTCAAGGAAATACAAACTCTCATGGAAAGTTTTTCAAAGCTGATGTCCTTCACATCTTCAAGTCACATTAAGGCTGAACAGACATTTATGTATTCCCCAAATTATCATTATAACAGAATATTTTGCAAATGTGTTTTTCCTTAAAAAAAAATCCACACAAATAATTGTCTAAGTCTTGTTCCCAATAGCTCAGTGGTTTTATAACAAGTAAAAATGGCGTACATATGTAAAAAAAATATATATGTGTGCGTGTGTGTGTATATATATATATTCAAACTGATAGGCACTGAGCACACAGGGCCTCTCTTCCCATGTATGTATTGGTTGTTTGGTTTGAGTAGTTATTGAATCAGAAAAATGAATTATGTGGCCATCAGAATTCAGAGTAAAATATTTATAAATTTATGGTATAAATAATTTGGTGAACTAAGAAACCTACTTTAGGCCACCATAATATTCAGAATCTCAACATACTAATTTAAAAATTACATGAAAAACTGAATAAATTCACAACTGTATGTCCTCTCTATAGACAGATATATTCTCATATAAGTTAGAGCAGTGACCCTAGAGCTGCGCTCTTGCACTTTGCTGTTTTAAGAGGTAAAAAGGAAGAAAATGGTTCTGCTGTCCCCAGCACGAGTGTGATGCCAGCTTCTAGAAGGAGGATGGTGTACAGACTCAAGAACTGTCACGGAGAAGCTCTGGCCAGACCTGGCACATACAGCACGATGGCTGTCACCGCAACCAGGGCCGCCAACATGGGCATCCAGGGCCAGGGTTTCTGTGTGGAAAGAAACCAAGAGTCAATATCGCATTCTCCCCTCTCCTTTCATACTATCTAACCCTGGATGAACTGAGTCCCACATTCTAAAAGACCACCGGAAAAGTCTGCCCTGGCATGGTAAAGGCTACATGTAGAAAGAAAGGAAAACGAGGGAGAACCATACTAGCAGGGCATTGTGTGGAAGCCTAAACACCCCAGGAAAGTCCTGGACAATTTTCAACTTTGTTACAGTTGAAACTTAGTAGTTACACCTTAAATTCTAGAATGCGTCTGCCGCATTTACTGTGCACCTGCGGAATACTTCTGCCGAAAAGTTTGTTTTTATGAAAACCAGAGTTATAAGATGGGGTAGAAAGAAAATGACGCAGGCTTGATCCTGGAACTTGAAACCAAACAAGACACGAATCAGCTGAGGTTCCAAGGACGGGGCACTGAGGCCCTGCCGCAGGTTCCTCTGATAAGCATGCTTGATTACCAGTTAAAGGTGAGGCACAGATGGGCTTCCCAATTAGCTTTCAGAGGATTTATACAATCCATTTACTTTGGTTGCTACCTTTAGTCCTACTGATATTCTGATAGTACTCTTGAAAAATACTCTGAATTTGCAGATCAGCTTAAAAAGGCTTGTTATAGAGTTTACTTATATTATACAAGTAAATTCTCATTGGTGTTGAAATTGTGAGCCAATGGTTCATTACACTAATCTCACTTTCTTTCATCTTCACAGCAAACAGGCAAAGAATTAAAGGAAAACTCCACACCATGGAAGGGAAGAAAAGAAGGGTAATACAGCTGGCTGAAGATTTCAAAGATGCAAACTCTTCATTTCTCATTCAAATCTGATTGAACACATAACTGGGATATATAGGTGGTGATATTGCAGAAATTCACTGCTTACTCCATTTTGCTAGAGATAAAGACTCGGTTATAGGAAGCATTTGAACAACAGGTTAGCATGGGGTTAATTCATGGTTAGTACTACTACAAAAGAAACAAGACACAATGTTATGTGATTAGTTGATTGTTCATTAGTATGACACAGATACATAGCAAACTAAATGAAGGGTTTGCGTCAGGTAACAAAATACCTTTGTGGTTTTGCCATGCACTCTACTACAAATATGGCACATACGGGTGACAGGGACGGACAGACAAAACTCAACAGTAGTGCTTGTACCTTTCTCTACCACAACGGACCGAAACACCAAAACAGGAAAGCCAGGAATAGGCCGATGAATACGGCTGGGACAGGTTGTAATATGGAGGGCTGAAGAAGGGAAGGGATATTAAAATCATTTTATGCTATGTAAAAAATCAGATAAGATGATTTAGACCCCAGGGGGTGGTTGGAGAAGGAGAGGAAGACTGAAGTAACAGAAGTACACCACTCAGGTTTGCACCAATTTAAACATCTTAAAGACATCTAACACAATCCAGAATGATGGGCTGTGATACATATGCTAAGAAACCACTACTTTAATAGGAGCGGTTGGAAGTAGCAGTCAATGCACGTGTCCTAATGAAACATGACAGGCTCAGGCAGAGCAACGACAACAGTTTATCGAGCAATGCTCTGTTTGACAATATAGTCTTTTTGTTTCACATATGAAGCCCACTAATTCATAGATATGTTCCCATGGCAATGGACAGGGTATACTTTGTTCTTCCATTGAAATCCATTTTCCTTCTAACTAAAATTCTTTCACTTTTGAGATGGTATTCTTTTGAAGCTGAACAATACATGTTTTGTGATAATGTGAACTTGATGGGGCAGAGGCGTGGCACATGTCTGATAAACAGGCAGCCAAAGCTCACAACTTTCCTTTATCCTAAACGTATCTGATTTTTTTTTTAAAGGGGAAAGGAATTACTTGGATATATAAGCCTATATAATGAAAAAGGTAAATTCATTCTGAAGGTGAATAGTTTTATACAACTATAAACAGTAACATCATGGGAAGGGTCATTCTGATCATGCAAGATGTCTTTGTAGGTTAATTTAGCAAGAAGTGGACTGAAACTCTATAGTCAGGTATGAATTAACACAAAAGAAAAGGTATCAAATCATTATGATCTGATTTTAGAAGACTTCTATATTCTATGCATTAAGAAATAAATGCAATCCACTTCTGTTTAGCATAAACCCTTTGAATTCTAAAGGGCTCCTATCTAACCAGCAATCCTTTGTTGCCTAAAACTTATAACTTTAGTAAGCAAAGGACAGTTGGACACAACTCATGAGCATTCCGTGAAACCTACATAACTGGATGGCCATGCAACGAAACTCGTCTGCACGTGTGCTGCAAGTCAGGCAGCACAGGAAGCATGTGGCTCACGTGCACTGCAGTGTCCAGCTGTGAGAGGTGGAGTGAGCCTCAGAGCACAGCCAACCACACCGAACACCGTCAGTTAGGGCCCACAAAGGCAACAATCACCACAAACAACAGGACATTTATTTAGTATAACTTCACCTTAAAGACCTTTCTTCCCAGGGAGAAACAAGTGTTAGCAAACTACACTGACAGCTGAGTGCTCTTCCCCCTCTCTGTGCCCGCCAGCCCCCATCTCTCTCTCAAACGCACACTCGAGTGTTCTACATTGGTTTATCAATTACTGATAGATAGATGCCAAATAAACAGAAAGCTTTTAGGAATGGACATTACTAGTAGAAACATGAAAACTGTTCTAAAGCTCTGCTTTCTGAGACAACCTACGGCCTAGGCCCAGCATGTACCACATCCCCTAGATGGCCTTGGTGGAGAGAAACAAGCCAGGTGGCACTCAGTGACGAGTTCAGACCCGTCTGGGCAAGCCAGATGGGTTTTCTAAGTTGTTTCACTGATACTTGTTTTCCTCCAAGCAGGAACCAAGCTTTTCTGGGGGTGTAAGCTAAAGGGGTTCTTACTTAAAAAGCAAGAAATCCTGTGACAGAACAGTTCTATCACAGATCTCCATAACAAGAAGATCACAGTGAAGTCTTCCGACAAACACGGCCAGCCTCTGACACGCCTCCCGACGGAAGCTGAGCGGAGGCGGCAAACACTTACATTATTTCCTTTCTCCCGCAGCAGCTTCAGGTTGTCTTTACACTGTTTGAGCTCATCTGTGATTGATTGTTTTTCCTGCTCAGTCATTTCAAACTTCAACTTCAGTTCTGAGAGGACAGTCTGTGTCTTTTCATACTAAAGGTAAAGAAAAAAAGAGTGTGCAGGCTTGACTTCAAATGGTATGGACTACAGTTCTAGTCAGGGGTACACCAGGCCCTGTTTAGTAACTCTGAACACCAAAGCCAAGCCCTTCTGTGTCAAGAAGGTAAGTCCCTGGTACTCAGAGTACGAAATTTTTAATGCTGGCTTAACTCTATGTAATGATTTTCTTGCCCTGCTGTTAAAATCAAAGAATAGAACATACCGTGTTGTCACCTGCTTATAATATAAAAGGTCACTTCTTCCATCAAGTGAGAAGAGGGAAGGCTGAAAAATTTCCTTTGAGCAGAAGAGGAACAAGTAGATACAAATCCTAATTAAATGGCAGTGTTAGGTCTAAATGTATTTTTTGGTAATTAAAAGGAAGCCACATTAGCCGAGTTTTTTTTTTTTTTTTTTTTTCCTTAAAATCATTCCCGGAACAGCCCTGGGAAATACACTAGAAAATGAACCAAAGACTAAAATTTACAGGCTTTGTTTGTGACAGCTTTTTTCAGTTGATGTGAGGGTCTGTGAACTTCTCCCAGAAGGTAAAAGGTTACTGGGAGGCTGCCAAGGAAAAGTGATTCTAGGCTAACTTTTGCACCTTAGAATGCAATCAGTTCTCAGTGATTGTAAATCAGTCCCCAACAGTGCTAATAAAGGGTAAGTCAAAGGTGCTTTGTCAACCAAATGTTTCCTCTCCTTTCCTTTCCACCATTTTTACATCCAGACTGCCCCCTGCACGTCTCTCCAATTCAGGAGGGTGAAGCAGCAGCACAGGAAAGCAGTGCAGTCAGGGGACACTGCTGCTTACCTCAGGCACAGCAGTGCACGGGGAGGCCGCTGGCCCTGCAGGAAGACAGGGAGCCAAACACCAACCCTGTGTCAGGCTTTTCAGGGCAGAGGTAGATGTTCAATGTTTTATGTATGTGCTGGTTAGTTGGTTGGTTTCTTTGAGACAGAATCTATGCAGCCCCATTGGCACCAACTCAAGAACTATTTCTGCTTCCTAAGTGTGCAGATTGCAAGTACATGCCACACACTGGTTGAACTCTTGGATCATAGATATTCTCACTAAATTAAAATATATAGATGCTTTATAAAATCAAATATAAAGATGATATACAATTCTTTTCTTTAACTTTTGAGAAATTTTTTCATGCTTTTTCTTTGGAGTTATTTATATTAAAATTACCATAGATAAAGCTTTAACAAGCAGAACAAAGGTCACCTTCTGCAGTCTTAGCTTTTTTTACACCTTGCTTGGATATCACTTCTGTTCCCTCTTGCTTTTTAACTTTGAAGTAACCAGTGAGCTTGGTCTTAAGAGAGAAATACGACATATTACCAACACCTGTGACTCTTCTTCACAAAAAAATAATCATATGTAGGGTTGCTCAGATTACAACAGTTTAACCTCTTATAGCACTGAAGACACATGATCAGGATTCTTAAGTACAGTAAGCATGATTCCAAGAGAGAAAGGAGGGCAAAGCGAAATGTTGAAAAGAAGTATACATTACTAAAAAGTAATAATGTATTTGTAGTATATTACAGAGATAAAAAACCTGATTAAAATCCTTTTACTTACAGATTAGTATCCAATATGTTGACAGAAGGACAAACAGAGCAATTTCACATTACAAAGAAATATGATGACTATACATCATTTCACAATGAAAAACAATGAACAAGAAAATAGGAAAGAACATACTAACAAGCTCAGACATATTTTCAAATATGCTGCATTTAATGCAATCCAAAGACTAGCAACACTTGAGATGCTGTGACAACATGCCACTGCCATTTGTGAAACAGTTAAAGCATTTGGCATTGATTATCAGTAACTGAGAGCAGGCAAACAAATAATGCAACAAATGGCTAATGTATTCATAATAACATACAACAGAATAATCTTCCCACCACAATTCTTCCCAAAAATTGAAAGAATTATGGCACATGGACTGGAAGGGCACAACGTGCTTACAGTATTAAATATTAGGATATTTACTTTGGCACAAAATTTGTGTTTCAACCAAATGAGGATGCTCCTAAAATACACATCCTTAACCAGGTAAAGCAGAACATTTCAAAGTCAGTGTGTCTACATGAGTATAAAACTTTTGCAGCTTTATTCCTTCAGAAACAAGCACAAAGACAGAAGAACAATCATTTCCAAACTCAGAATGCTCCAGGGAAAGTGCAGAGAGAAACTCACATTTTATTTCCTAAAAACAACTTTTAAAAAATTCATTTTAAAAGACAAGACCCTTTCACTTCCTTCTATCTCATGAAGAATCTTGCTTGTCAGCAAGCCTCCAGCTGGAGCTTCCTGATGAGCAGACAGCTTAATTAACCTGAGCTGCTCAGTCGTCAGTGCAGGAAGGCCAGCAGGAGCGAACACAACTTTTACTGCCCCGTGCTCAGCTTTACTTATCCTGTTCAGAACGACCTGGGGTAGGTTCCTTCCAAAGTCAACCTTTTACCATCATTAACACGATTACTCTACAAGTTAATGGAATTGAGGTATAAGCAAAATCACATGAAAACTTAAGTGTGTATATTGTGAAGACCAAGAGAAAGTAGGGGAGGAATATACAGTGCCCCAGAACAGGCATTTGGCTTCTGTATATAGCTGAATTTTAAGTATGTTTTTCTTCTTGTTTGTTTTCTGACATGGATCTGATGCAGCTTAAGCTAGTCTCAAATGCACTGTGCAGCTGAGGCTGACCTTGAACTCCTGATTTTCCTGCTCTACCTCCCAAGTGCTGGCTGGGATTGTAGGTGTATATCACCTTGCCCATCTGTATGAACATTTGTGTAACCCAACAAAGCCTTGAACTCACTGCTATCCCTTGCCTCAGCCCCCAGGCGCTGGAATGACAAGCACTTTCCCGGAGCATGTAGCTCCAGCTACGATGCTGTCCTAGATTGCAGTTTGCCTTCCAAACAAATGCTTCATTTATTATTGTACACTCTTTGATACTTAAATAGACCAAGCAATCTGCTACAAAGGGTCTCTCATGTCAGCCAACAGAGAAAAATTAAAAGCTAGCTCTTATGTGTATATGTGTGAAAGCAAACACTAGATCAGTTCTCTCGACAGGGATGGCGCACAGCTAGTAATTACCAGGTTGGGATGCTCCAAGTGTCAACTGTCAGGGAATGTGCTTTCTGCTTTTCTTTATCTCTAAGTAGCATGGATATCTGATTTGCCTTTGGCTTTAAGTCCAACCATAATTGGGCTGAGCACGTCTTTTCGCTTTACCTCTTTCTGAACATCCTTTGCTTGGTTTTCAGCCTTACTGAGAAGAGTTTTTAAGTCAGCTGAGTCACGAAGATGTTGCTCTTTCAAGGATCCCACTTGGTTCTCGAGCTCTTTCCTGGTCATCTGCAGGATGCTGAGGTCACTCGTGAGCTCCAGACTCTGCTTCTGAGAACTGCAACATAAACACGGACAGTCATTCACAGCAGACACTGGACACCGAGAAAGCCCAGGATCGCAGCATTTCATTAGGTGGGAGGGAGCATATTTCACAGCAGAAAAAAAATGATACAAAGAAAGTAAGACAATTTCAGTAAGGAAAAGGCATTAAGACAATTTTAAGAAAATCCCTTGAAGTTTAAAGCTGTATCCTTTCAAATATACATAAAAGTAGAAATTTTATAAATAGAAGAAATGACTAATTATACTTTGGGAGTTTTTTTGTTTTTGCTTCGTTTTCTTATTTTGAGACAGGGTCATACTATTTAGCTTTGGCTGGCCTGGACCTTTCTTTGTAGACCAGGTGGGTCTTGAAGAGATCTGCCTGCCTTTGTCTCCCAAATGTTGGGATTAAGGATATGGCACTCCCATACTTTAGCATACCAAATTATCCTTACAAATTGTATTATAAATGCATATTTCAACTATATTACAAGACTAAATATTCAAAAAGAGAATGGGGTCAGAACCCTGAAGCTTAGGCATCATTGCTAACTCACACAAAGCTGCTCAAATGAAAAGTGCCATCATATGGGGAGACTGGGAAGGGGAACCTGAATTGTAGACTATGGACCTGGTCACTTAGCAGGGACCCCTTATTCTCTGAAGAAACACTTCCCGAGCTCTCAGATGTGCACAAGCAGCAAATATGGGGGGGGGGAGGGCTTCTGTGTCTACTTGGGTCAAACGTCCACCTCCGTACTGCCTCTTTTATGTCATCTTGACACAGCCCAGACTCATCTGGGAAGAGGGAGCCTTAGTTGAGGAATGGTCCTGCCAGACTGGCTTGTGGGGTGTTTTCTTGATTGATGAGGGAGGGCTCAGTCCACGTGAGTGGTGCCACTCCTGGGCAAGTAGTCCTGGGCTGTACAAGAAAAAGCCAATAAGCATGGATCCTCCTCGGCCTATTCTTCAGTTCCTGCCTCCAGGTTCCTACTCTGACCTCCTTCAGAGATGGTCTGACCTGAGAGTTACAAGGCCCTTTCCTCTCCAAGGTGCTTTGAGCATGGTGTTTTATCACAGCAATAGAAACCCTAACTAAGACAACATCTGAAGCTATTTACTAGCTTTAATTACATGATTATTTTTATAATTTGCTATTAAAAATAATGTACATATGAGGAGAGTAACTTGATATGAATGAACATCAATGCCTTTTTCAGAAACTGGGTAGAGCATGGGGTTAACATGACCAAGACTCTGGGTTCAATCTTCAGTATGAAAAATAGTAATAATCCCTTGTTTTCTTTCTTTTTTTAAAGATTTATTTATTATGTATACAACGTTCTGCCTCGATGTATGCCCACACACCAGAAGAGGGCGCCAGATCTCATTACAGATGGTTGTGAGCCACCACGTGGTTGCTGGGAATTGAACTCAGGACCTCTGGAAGAGCAGCCAATGCTCTTAACCTCTGAGCTATCTCTCCAGCCCCTAATCCCTTGTTTTCAATTCTTTGATAACAGTGAGAAAAAAAAAAGACTTGTCTGGCTTAGAGAAAAGTTAGCTCCTACAAGCAGTTAAATAATATAAGATTTTTCGGGTTGGAGAGATGGCACTACTTGCTCTTCCAGAGGCCCTGTGTTTGAGCCTCTGCATCCACACTGCAGTTCACAACCATTTGTAACTACAGTTCCAGGGGCTACCTTGTCCTCTTCTGGCTTCTGCAGGCAATGCATGCACATGGTGTACATGAACACAGGCAAGAAAACACCCACACACATAAAACAGCCTTTTAAATGTCAGATTTCCAAAGTTATATCTTTCAGAATGGAACTTAATTGCATTCAATACTACAAACAAAGAACTACAGAGCGTTTATCTCACTCTGCTTATACAATGGGCAGATTTTGTTTTGTTTTTTTTTTTTTGAGTCAGGGTTTCTCTGTGGCTTTGGAGCCTGTCCTGGAAACTCTCTCTGCAGATCAGGCTGGCTGGCCTTGAACTCACAGAGATCCACCTGCCTTTGCTTCCAGGGTGCTGGGATTAAAGGCGTGCCACCACCACCTGGCAATGGGAAGATTCTTAAGGATGGGTCTGATAGTATCAGGCCAATAAACATAGCACTAAAGGGCCTTTTAAAGAGAAGCTTAGCAAATAAATTTAGAGTATTCGGGCAGAAATGTTCAGGAAATAGGTCATTGCTTTGTTCTGGTTGGTTTGTGAGATGGGTGTCTCACAAGGAATTCTCCTGCCGTAGCATCCCACACAGCTGGCTCTCCAGGCCAGCAGCAAATGCCCAACCGGAGTCTAACATTTGAAGTCATAGGCTTCTACTCACATGTAATCTGTAAATGTTATTTTGAACATTTAAACAGCATTAACATAATTTAAAAAGAACAGTTCTTTAACAGTCTGCTAGATTTCAGTTAATCACATCTCAAAAATGAGAGTTTAGAAGGTTCAGAATCTTTAAAATATCAATACTTAAAAAACAAGAACTATTAAGTAACACAAACTAGACTGGGTGTGGTGACACACAACTAAAATCCCAGGACTGAGGAAGCTAAAACAGGCTCTCAAATTCAAGCCCAACCCGGGTTACCTAAGGATATTCTGTCTCAAAACAAACAATAAAAATACCAAATTAAATAAATTCACCTAAAAAACTATCTCTGAGTTCAAGGCCAGCCTGGTCTACAAGAGCTAGTTCCAGGACAGACTCTAGAAATCTAGAAACTACAGGGAAACCCTGTTTCGAAAAACCAAAAAAAAAAACAACCCAAAAAAACCAAGCTGGGTGTAGTAGTCAATGCCTATAGTCATAACACTTAGTAGACTAAAACCAAAGTTAAGAGTTTAGGGCTAACCTTGACTACATAGCAGGTTCAGCGTTAGCTTGGGCTACATGGGACCCTATTTCAAAGTACTAACAAATAAAAAACAACTTCTTTACATGTGCTGCCACACAGGTAATCAATACATATACATGTAAGCATGTGCACACACGGTGGGCCTTTATTTTGTTCCTTTCCTGTTTTAGGCATTGCTTTGACTAACTTTCATGCTACAAGTAAACATTTGTTTATTCATTAATTATCACCACATATTCAAAATGTAATATACATAAAATACATGAATGAACTGAGCAAAATAATGGCATTAGAAAGGAAAATTCAGCTGCTGGAGAGATGGCTCAGTGGTTAAGAGCGCTTGCTGGTGCTCCAGAGGACCCAGGTTTGGGTCCCAGCCCCTCAAGACAGCTCAGAGCCACTCCAGTTCCAGGAAGTGACTGTAGTTCTATAGACTCCAGTACTACATACATGCGCAGGTACGCTTACTTATATACAGGCAAAACACATACATACATAAAATAAAAATACATAAAATCTTTAAAAAGAGAGAAAATCAAAGTGCTTTATGGATCCTTACGCTGAGGTTTCACAGCATTATAATGAGGTGCTGTAGAGAATAAGCCAGCAGATCTAGTTCCTTCGGGCATTTCCTTACTGATGTTAGGAGGGGTGAGGAGTAGAGATAAGGCTACCAAAGTGTAGCGCTAAAAAGGACACTGAGCGGGTGTGCCACCATATAGATTGTTCCTCTGTGTGTGTCCTATGTATATGTATCAAGATATATGTTGTGTGTGTTTGTACATGTATATGTACAGTGTATGCATCTATTCCTGCATAAGGGCAGATCAAAATCAGTGTCGGACGTCTTCTAGAGACAAGGTCTTATTGAACCTGGAGCTTTCTTTCTCAGCTAGACAGGCTCAGCAAGCCATGGGTCCAATGTTATTCTCTCAAAATCTCTCTATCATCTTCCTTAAGCTAGGAGTAGAACCCATGGCCTCAAGTCCTCTAGAAGTCTGCTACATTCAAGGTCACAGCCTGTGTGATTTAGAAGCTAAATTTATCCCTCTTGAGGTAAATTCTTTGTTATAGATCACTGCTCTCACTAAAGATCAGTGGAGTGAACGAACAGTCATTTTATATGTGAAATGTACTGTCATTTTGTTAACTGGGAAACTTCTGGTTTGGATCTGTGCTTGTGGGGAATGGTACAGTAGGGCCTCTAACTGGATCTGAATCCGAGGGTGTTCCAAAAGGAGCATGCTTACAGGAAACGGTGGTAAAATGAAAGGAAACGATGTAATACTTACTATGCTTAATTTGCCAAATAACCAGTTTGGCTGAACATTTGACTCCAAAATATCTAAGTATCAAAATTTAATTTTCATAGAAATTAAAAACAAATATTTTTAAGTTAAAGGGAAATTCTTACATACTTGTGCAATTCTTTTTCTTGCCGCTGCAGTTCTGATGACAACAAAACATTTTCCTTTTTTAGAGAATGGCATTCAGTTTCCAGTACATTCCATTCCTTTTTCAACTTCTCTAGTTCACCTAAAAGAGCCACAAAACGTATTTGTTAATATAGAAACCAAAATACACTGTATTCAAAGGAGACAGAGTAACACTTCAGAGAACAAACTCCCCCTCTTAAGAGCAGTCTTTGATCCCTATCACTTTGCTTCTATAGCTCAAAGAGATGCCGTCACCTTAAAAAACAGGTGTTTCTTTTCCTACTTCACTGTGTTTGTTCGTTTGTTTGTTAACTCACAGCCGCACCACTTGACTCTGCCTCCTGAGCATTAAGTGTTCCACTATGCCTGCCTGCTTCACTGTTTTAAGACAATGCTAATGTTTGCCTGTTTTTGACATACACTTTCAGGATATAACCCAGGCAGGCTTTAAACTCACAATCCTCTGGTCTCTACTTCCTAGTTTCTGGGATTATGGGTGTATACCATTATTATGACATATACTCCTCAACAGCATTATAAAGAATTAATAGTATGTGCCTGTAAAAATACACTGATCACAGAACCTGTAGACCTGCCCAATGTACCTACAGCCCTAGCTCAGACACCCACCCAGCTTACACAGTTAACTTCTAGCAAAGAGAAATCACTGCTACCATGAGTTAGGAGCTAGCAGTTGTGGGCTGGGACAACATGGACTAAGGGCCACCCCTCCTATTCCTTGAAAGCAAGAGTTAGGAGCTTTATGCCTAAGCACTCACTCACCTTGCAACCTTGTTGCTTCCTCTCTCTGCTGGTCTTCACACTGCTGACATCTAAGCTGGAAACTGTTCTGTAAACTGGTGATTTCTAGTTCATATTCTGACGCTGTTTTCCTCCAGCTCTCAAGTTCCGCTCTCACCTTCTTAAGCTCTTCTTGTAAGGAAGCAAAGTCAGTGTCCCGCTCAGAAGCAGCCTTTGCTGCTGCTTGATGAAGGAGCAAAATCTCATCTTGGGCATTAAGCAATTTATCTCTTGTGCTGGAGATTTCAGTGTCCTTTTCCTCTTGGAGATTCTCCATATCCACATGCAACCTCTGTAGCTGGACTGTAAAAGTATATTATCTGTATTATCTATCTTTCCTTAGGTCACAGAATTAAGAACAAAAACTACAACACATTACAGGACACAGCTAGTATGCAACCTGTCAGAGCTGTTTGATGAAATCACACAAGCAATTTATGTTAGACACAGAAAATGCCAAAACACAGATGCAAATGGGGAAAGCCGAAAGCTAAAGTAAATTTTTATTTTCCCCACAGAGAAGAGGATGAGACTTATGTTAATATTTTGGTATTTATTCTCTTTGTTTTTCCAGTACCTTCATACAGTTAGAAAAACAACATTAAGTAGAAAGGGATGTATATGTATGTTTGTATGTAATATATATTTTTCTATCTTCTTGCTGATGAAAATATTTTGGGTGAGGGAGTGAGACAAAGTTTTATTTAGCTAAGGCAAACCTCAAATTCATTATGTAGTTGAGGTGGGTCTTGAACTCATGACCTTGCTGCCCTCATCTCTTGAGTGCCAATATCATAGGCATGCACCACCACAGCTAGCATCACCCCCGCCTTTATGACTTCAGAGTATAAACATTGGGTTCCTGGGACAATCCCTTCCTTTTATCTCCTTTAAAGGAAAATTGTCCAGAAGCCCAGTATGACGGTTTCTAGGAAACAAGCAGAGCCATGACAACTGAGGAACCTCTGCAATCTGACTTTCATTCTTTTTCAACCACTGAGCCCCTAGAATAACCATAGCCGCCTCTAACAGTCTCGGGATACCTCATACCTTGGAGAACCTGTATTTGTTTGGCAGATTCCTCAACTTGATTTCGATAGGCTTTACGTTCTTCTTCCAAAAGAGCTAAAAAGCAAAAACAAAAAACAAAAAAAGAGCATCTAATATTGTAAGTTAATGAAAAGCATTCACAAGTGCACAGCTAGAAATTTCTGAAAGTTTTCATTTTATAGTTTACTGAAACACACAAGAGTTAGGTGATAAGTATTATCAGTATTAGTCATCAAGATTTTAGGAACACAAGACAATAATGAGTAAGGAAAGGAAACAGTCTCAGAAGATTCCGGCTTCTTGGCATTTCAGTTGTTCCTCTGCTCAGGAAAGCATCTATGAAACCTAAGGATGTCACAAGAATCCATGAGATCTTAGGCTCTCCGAGATTTTCATTGCCAAGGGCAAATACTCAGAAGGCTAAGGAAGCATAAGCTCCAGAGAAACAGTGTGGTCCCCACTGGCCAATGATTACCAGATACATCAGCCACAAGGCAGAGATATGACCAAGATGAGAAGATTCTATTTCTTTCTTCTTCTTTTTTTTCTTTTATATTTCGTTTTTGAGGGAGTCTATCTACCAGGCTGGCATTAAGCTTGTGCTCAGCTCGGAGATTCTACACCTCAAACCTTGCCCACTACCTCACGCCCTGCCCCAAAGTGAGCACTACTATTAGGTATGGCTCAATTTATAGCCCCTCTCCCCCGTGTCTTGTGCTGCACTGATTGATTGGGCACCTCACATCCAAAAAAAAAAAAAAAAAAGTCTGAAATCTGGAATGTTATGATAAGGGACATTCAGCCTAAAATTACCATGTAATTAATAATGGAGGAGTCCTTTTGTTGGTAAAGTGTTCTTTTTTTTGTTTTGTTTTGTTTGGTGAGGGGGTGGGGGATGAGGGGTGGTGGGGTGGGGTGGAGTATCGAGATAGGGTTTCTCTGTGTAGCCCTGGCTGTCCTGGAATTCACTCTAGACCAGGTTGGTTGGCCTCAAACACTCAGAGCTCCACCTGCCTCCAGGCAGCTGAGATTTAAGGCATGCACTACCACTGCCCCAGCTCTCATTCTACCATCTGAAATAGAAGCTTAGAAGGTTGAGTGGATGTCCGAGAACAAGCCTAGCAAAGCCCCTGGTTCTGGAGACCCCTGCAGCGCCCTCTGGGTTCTGAGTTTTGTGACTTCAAATCACACTCGCTGCTTTCATAGGCCCCACAGAGTTGCAGAGATCTTGATCTCACCTTGAAGTTCAAAGCATTTTTGTTTACTTGCTCTAGCTAGCTCCTGGGCTTCGAGCAATTCTTTTCGAAGATGCTGAATTTCCTGTTTGGCCTCAGTTTCTGACTGTGCACCCTGCAAGTCATCTGACAAAAACATGTTTATTTTAAAGACAAGTGTTAGTACTGCAGTATAATTTCTATAGTTAAAGTCTGGCATTCTTTTTCATGTTTAGACACACACAGCTAATCACAAGACACAACTGAGTTAAATAAAACTTAGAAGCAAATTAGAGTAAGCTTATTAGTTATTTTTACCTTTAACAACATAGAGTTAACATGGATACCAGTACTATAAAATACAGAAATTAACATATATTGTACTGACATACAGCTCCTGTAAAACTTGAAATTTGGTGAGATAGGCATAACATTCTTTTCCATCAATTTTCAAATTACATTTACTATTACTATTGTTGTTCCTATCTGTGTGTGTGTGTGTGTGTGTGTGTGTGTGTGTGACATGCACGCTGCAGCACATATGTAGAGGTCAGAAGACAACATAAGGAAGTAAGCTCTTCTGCTCCATGGGGGTCCCAGGGATTGAACTCAGGTCATCAGCCTTGGCAGCAAGTTCCTAATTTACCATGGGAACCGTCTTTCCAGATCCTTCACCATCAATCTTGAAATTTAACAATTAAGACAAAAAAACTTTACTTGGAACTTAAATAAAAATGGAAAAGAAGCTGGGCGGTGGTGGTGCACGCCTTAATCCCAGCACTCGGGAGGCAGAGGCAGACGGATCTCTGTGAGTTCGAGGCCAGCCTGGTCTACAAGAGCTAGTTCCAGGACAGGCTCCAAAGCCACAGAGAAACTGTCTTGAAAAACAAAAAACAAAACAAACAACAAACAAACAACACACAAAAAGAATCGGTGTTCAACCTGGAATAGCGGGAGGGACAGACTCCCTAAGAGTTGTCCTGTAATCCACATGCACGTCTCTCCCCATTTCATCCCCAACAAACAAATAAACTAAATAAAAACAAACAAACAAACACAAACAACAACAACAACAAAAAACAACTTCTGGATTTTTAGGTTTGCTTGTTTTTTGGTGTAGGTGTGTTTTGTGTGTTGTGTGTGTTTGTATTTGTTTTGAAATAGAGCCTCACTCTGTATCCTTGTCTAGTCGAATCTCAGTATGCAACTAGGCTGGCATCAGATCTACCTGTCTCTGCCTCCTGAATGCTAGGATTAAAGGTGTACCAGCAAAAAAAACAAAAAAAAAGTTTAAAAATATTATAGCAATGTTACTTGTAGAATACAAAACAAAAATGTGTGTGTGTGTGTGTGTATTGTATGTGTGTCTCTGTGTATGTAAAGAAAGAAAGAAGCCATTTGAAGGTGGCATAGTAGGAGTTGGGAAGGAGGGGGATGGTAACGAGGAGGAACAAGTAGTTAGTTTAATTTTTAAAATTAAAAAACAGAACCTGTCAACCCCCAAAACACAATAAAAACTAAACTGGATGGATGCTCCATTGCATCTAATTTGTACCCAATTTCACATCACAGCAGATAAACATACTTGCTGAATATTAAGGGGCTAACGCCTCAGCGACTTTAACCATATCAGTTTACTCCAGCTACATCTCAAGGATGCACTTTCCTAACCTTCCCGTCTAGTCACTCTGCGGCTCATCTCTGCTGAATTAAACTAGAGTGGGCTGAAAGGTGACAGCAGCTAAAATACAAGATGGCACGTATCAAATCACACAAAACACACTTCAGAGTCTGTGGTCACAGAAATAGTACTACCACTACTGACTAAATCTTTACAATACACAAATGACCACATTCACACTGATTCACACAGTCAGTGTGCAAATCTCCTGCTAAACAACAGGAGCCGCTTTGTATCAAAGATTAATGAGAATCTTTTTGTGTTGAGGTTGACTGAGCATCTGTTTTTCACAAGGTCTGCTGGAAAAAGTGTTTTATTAGTTTAGTTTGTCGTGTTTAAGCCCACTCTCACTGTGCCCTACTTTTTTTCTAAAAAAAGGAGTTTTTTAATCAATCTGCTTCACAACCTAGGGAAAGGTCTGGTGATGAGCATTAGTTGAAAAATGCTAAGAAAAGGGTAAATGCAAGCCTTCTACAGCCTAACTTATTTAATCTTTTCTTTTATAGACTGAGTCTGATAATTTACGCTCCTCGTCCTTTAAGAGCGAATTTCAAGTTGTGTGTGGTAGTGCACCCCTATAATCCCAGCATTCAGAAGCTGCGGGTACGGCAAGCTTGAGAAAACTCTCAGTACCCC
The DNA here is from genome assembly GCF_903992535.2 of Arvicola amphibius. NCBI lineage: Eukaryota > Metazoa > Chordata > Mammalia > Rodentia > Cricetidae > Arvicola > Arvicola amphibius. Next base: position 29,597,305 of record NC_052058.2, on the reverse strand, counting down.
CATACCATGACAGAAAATTCTGACAGCTACTGCACCTAATTATACAGATTACAAAACCATACCCACACATAATAAAGCACAATTTAAATGATTCTAGTAAGTTACAGGGAATAAGTCACTTTAGGAATATATAAAACTCTTACAAAGGAAAAATAAATACTCACCATTTGAAGTAATGGTGATGATTTCTTGTCAATTTGATAAACCCTCCTGCTCCTAGTTAAGCACGTGATGACTCAACTCTATTCTCCCTTTTTAAAGATTTCTGTTCTATGTGCACGAGTGCTTCTCCTCCATGTGTCCATTCACACCACATTCACACCTGGTGCCCAGAGGACTCAGAAGGGTACTGTATCCCCTCAAACTAGTTATGAAGAGTTGTAAACCACTATGTGGGTGCTGGGAGCAAAACTTGAGTCCTCCAGCACAACAAGTGCTCTTAACCACTGGGTCATTGCTCTAGTCTGTTAACGTTTTGCTCTTAAAAAAATGAGATGCTGGGTGGTGGTGGCACACGCCTTTAATCTAGCACTTGGGAGGTTAGAGGCGGGCGGATCTCTGTGAGTTCGAGGCCGGCCTGGTCTACAGAGACAGGTCAGACTCCAAAGCTACACAGAGAAACCCTGTCTCAAAAAACAAAACAAACCAAAACAACAAACAAACAAAAATCAAGTTGTAGGGCACTAGAGAGATGGCTCAGCATGCAGAGTGTGGACCAAAGTTCGGCTCCAAGCACCTACAACAGGCAGCTTACAACCTCCTGTGGTTGTAATCCTCCGATTCTAAGGAATCAGATAACCTGTTCTAGCCTCCACAGGTCCCTGCACTAAAGTTCACTTATCCTTACACATATTTAATTAAAAATAAATCTAAAAATAACTTAAAAAAATCAAGTTGTAAAATCTTTCTGTTTTATCGAGAGGCAGATGGGCCTTTAAATTTGCGACACACGTTGAAGATGGCCTTGAGTTCCTTATCCTCATGCCTGCCCAAATCTTGATATTACAAGCAGCTTCAAAATCTTTGAACAGCTATTGTTAAAATACTATTCATTAACAAAAGTTGGCAATCATGCAGAAATGTAAGGAAGGAGGAAGGGAGGAAGAGGGGATGAAGGGAGAGAGAGAGACAGAGAACTAGTATGTGTGTGTGAGTGCATGTGTGCATATATGTACATGTTCGTGCATGAGAATGTGTATGGTGTATGTGTATATGTGTTCATACACGTATATACATGTTTGGATACATGTATGCACACATGTATGTGTACTTGTGAATATAGAGACCAGAGGTCAATGTTGGGGGCCTTCCTCTATCTATACATACACTTAATTAGAAATAAATTAAAATAAATAAAAAACATTAATAACAGTTGAATATAATTAACACAATCATAATGCTACTTAAAAATCCAGATTTAGTTGACCAAAAAGATTTAAGGGCTTTATGAGCATAAAAGACCATATAAACTACAACCTTTGTGAGTGTTTATTACTTAAATTTCCTTCCTTATTTTTTTATGTTCCCATAAAGCACTGAGGTTCTGTTCACCTCTGCCCAGTACCAGCTCTTTGCCTGTTTGTTTAACAGAGCTCCCTTTCCGAGGGCCAACTTGTTTATTACTTGTTTTATTTGTTTTGCATGCTGAGAATCTTGTAAAACCCAGGGGCCTTGAGCTGCTGAATGACCTCATTCCTTTTTCCAGTATCATAACCTCTTATATAATATTTAGTATTTCTGTAAGATTTATAACTGTGCAAACATTCATTCATTTTAGTTACTATGACATGAAAACAATCATTGCCTTCTCACCCAAGAGTCGCCTAGGAGCTGCACAGGTAAGTAAGCAAAGGGAACTCAGCCAGACTGAAGGACACACTGGCTGCCTGGGTTAGCAATCCTTAGGAACTTCCCTGGATTTATGGAATTCAGTCAAAACTGGTTCCAGGGGCCATGTGATTTCCATGGAGAAGGAGAAGAAGAAAGTAAGGATGCCCAGATTGAAAGAACACAGGGGAGAATCTGAGTCACTCGGATTCCCCTCTCTTGCCATGGTTACACAAGTACCAAACAACAGGGGTCATGTAAGGTAAACTAAGCCTCCTTCCCTCCTATCTCAAAATCCAGAGCCTGGGCTGAGGTCCCCTTCATGTTCCCACTAGAACAATAGGCACGTGTCCGCAAAAACCTTCTCAGGCTACTGCTGCCTCTGCTCCCAGAGCTTCCTGACTCATGCTGGTTCACCCACTGCCCACACATGCAGCCACTGGACTGAAAACTCTGTGGAAAGTGAGCAAGAAAACAGTACACGCTCAGGATGATAGGTTTATCAATATGTCTCCCCAAAGACACTTTATTTTTAAATACTTAGTAAATAATTGATATTTTCTAGCCACTGTATTCTAAGACTAACTACCAAGAAATAAACATCCTTCCTTTTTGGGGTGGGACACGTTAGCAAGGTTCACCACAGCATCTCAGCCCAGTGAGAAAGGGAGACTCTCCTCCCTGAGGATGAGGCCTAACTGGTCACCCAATCACCAATCTTCAGCCCTGAAACCACACGCATACAGGGCTACACGACACAGACTATGCAGGTCGCACTCATGTATTCATACATGCACACCGTAACAGCAATAAGTAAAGGAAAAGATGACATGAATGAGAGGGAATGGGTGGAGCATGGGAGGAGGTGGAGGAGAAGAGAGACAGGAAATTGCAAAACTGCAAAGAAAAAGTCTTACCTCCAAATTTCTCAAAGAGTCTTAAGAACTAGATATTACCAGGAAATGAGGAAGACCAGCAAAGTTTGAAATTTAAGGAAATCTACTACAATTTGACAGCAGAAAGGATATATAATTCCTTCTAGCCAGCTAAGAGATTTACCTTATCCTAATTATGTGAAAAATGTGAATATGTTTCTATTAGAAACACAAGGGAAAACACAAACACAACTGCATTTCAAACTCAACCACTCACTGCTGTGTCTTATCCTGCAATTTAAAATGTGTATATGTATTTTTTAGCAAGCATCGAGCACTGGACACTTTAAATTTTAATTCCTCCTACTTTAGACAGTTTTAAATCAGTAAACTAAAATGAAAAGCTTCACAACTATATAAAATAGAATTTGTGGCAAAAGGTTGAGTCTAAAATCCTGGTTTAAAATGTTGTGAAAACATAGTAAAGTACCTTTTAAAAGAGACACTTTAGCAAGGGGTTCATTTAGGTCTTGCTCATCCATCTGGGCGTCTATAATGGGGAGAAAGAGAATTATAGAATTTTTAAATCCTGTCAGAAAATTATTATTATCATAATAAATACAAGTATACATCTTTTATGCTTGGATAGTTGAAACTAGTTTTAACAAATATCCAGGATTTTATAGAGGATCTGATAAGTAAAGACAATGCTTTTTTATTAAAAACAAACTGAAGTTTCTATGCCAGTGCCGGCGCGGGGGGGGACGGCCCACTCACCTGTAGTGTCCTCACTGCTCTTCTCCTTGCTCGGACTCAGGGTGTCCGATAAGTCAGACTCCTTGGCTCTTGCCTGGTTTTCTATTAGGAAAGCACAAAAGTCAAAATGTTATTATAATTCAACACTTCTATCAGGAAAGCTGCTTTCAGTATGAATGCTCAGAATCTATGCAAAAGAGTGCTAAAAATCAGTTGAGATCACTGAGTCTCCTTGTTCTTCACCACCACCCAAAACGCAATGCTGGCTGATTTCTCAGAGTGCCAGCAGATCGTGTTGTGGCTCCTGCCTGCTACGCGAGGGCTGGGGCTCTTATTTAGTCTGTCCTACTTATCAGCTGGGAACAAAAGTGCAGCAAGCTTTTGCTACAGTAATCTAGCAAGCACGACAAACGCAGCAAAATTCCCAGGGCAATGAGGACATTGTATGAAGAAGACTGAAGGAAAAGACTGGAAGCTTAACAGTGCAGAGCCACAAAAATCACCCCAAACTCACAATTATAAAAGTTCCCCTTAACATGAGGAGCCCATTTCTAAAGCAAACACAATGAATGGGAACTACCACAAGAAGGGGCGCCTGTTTCAATGTTCCGGTGGTGTTTTCAAGAGTTAGTCTGCCACATCTGACCCAAGTCATTCTAGGCCATTGCTCTCAGTGTCCAGTCATAGTCAACAGTTTATTGAAGATGTGAGTGGACTTCGTCCCAATCATTCTAATAGCATATCTATACATTCTACGGCATTCTTTAGGACAGGGATTTCATAGAAGGTCATTCCCCGGACAAAACTCTATACCATCACTTCTAGGAATCAGCGAAGTTTCATACTGCAAGTTTAGCCCTCTGTCATCCCCGCATTGATTCCCACAGGAGTTCAGTTATGTAGGCGTCTTTATAGGGCTTTGTATAACAGCTCATTCCAGTCTACAGTTCTTTGCTTGAATCGACATTTCCCTAACCTCAACAGTCATTTTCCCTATCTTGGCCCATGCTGTAAGGTATAGGCTTTTATCTCACTACTTTAAGAAAACAATTGTTTCTCTAGTAGGTTACTTTTTTATTATATCTTCTCTCTGTTTGTGCCCATTGCCCCCCTCCCCCGCATTGATTCATACTCCACTTTCTGGGAATATATAGATGCTGTTTCTCTAATAAGATATCATATTCATTAAGTTAGATTACTATCTTCATGATCATAAATAATCATGGCATATATCTCACTGTACCATTAGTAACAATATACATCAAAATTTAAAAATATGCAAAACCATGAATTAAAGTGATTGCTCAGCAGTTTAGAGCATTTCCTACTCTTGGTAGGGAATCCTGCTTTGGTTCAGTGATGGAGGAGGGTCATCTGTCTATGTGTTACTTTCATTGGTTATAAAGAAACTGCCTTGGCCCTTTAATAGGACAGAAAATTAGGTAGGGCGGAGTAGACAGAACAGAATTCTGGGAGAAAGAAAGCAGAGTCAGGGCAGATGCCTCAGGCAGATTGCCATGACTCTCCTCTCCAAGATTGATGCAGGTTAGGATCTTCCTGGTAAGCCACAACCTCGTGGTGCTACACAGATTACTAAATATGGGTTAAAGCAGATGGTGAGAATTAGCCAATAATAAGCTGAAACTAATGGACCAGGCAGAGTTTAAAAGAATACAGTTTCCTCCGTGTAATTATTTCGGGTGTAAAGCTAGCCATGCGGCAGCCGGGCGGGAAGAAAAGCAGGCCTGCCCGCAACTCCTTCTACATTCCAGCACCATTAGAGTGGCTCACAACCCGACTATAATTCCAGGTTCTGTGGATCCAACACCCCTTGTGGCCTCTGTGGGCACCAGACACATGTATGGTTCACATACATGCATGCAGAGTAATATTCATATATACAAAAATTAATAAATCTAATAAATAAAGGTGTAAACTCACTTTTACTTTCCTAAGGAAATAATGGATTATGTCAGGTATTACATAAGAATGCTCACTATAGTACTATCGTTATGGGAAGATAAAATGTGTATTGAAAATACTTAATATTACTAACTAAAAAGTAAAGCACAGTAAGTAAAATTCACACACACATACACAGAGAGAGATTTAAAATATTTACATATTTAGTTAAATATTATTAGAGATTTCCGTTCATTTACTTCTCCCCTTACCCTTTTTTCTCTTTCCTAAGACAGGGATTCATGTGTAGCCTGTGCTTACCTCTTACTCATGGATCTCTTTTGCCTCAGCTAGTAAGTGCTGAGATTACAGCCCAGACCTAGCAAGCTATGAAGTGTTTTGTTACAACGTGTATTTTCAAGCTCTAGTAGCATATATAACAAAGATATAATCAATGCTTATTGCTAGACATGGGTGCATGAAGATATTTATTAACTTCACTAAATCTATTCAAGAATAAAAAACAGCAGACAGAACAAAACAAATGACAGAACATCTATTTCTGGTCATGCAGCCAGCATCGAAGTCTGTATTATGAGAAAAGTTGTTACTAGAGCTAGAGCGGGGACTCAACAGCGGAGACTGAGCACTGCTCTTCCAGTGAGGCCCGGGCTCAGTGCTCAGAATCTGCCTTGGGGCAGTGCACAGGCACCTGGAACTCTAGCTCCAGAGGATCTAACACACTCTTCTGGATCTGAGGGAACCTGCACTTAGCTGTATATACCAACAGAGACATACATATATATACATATCTAAGAACACAAATCAATCTTTAAAAGATACTGTTTACAATTAATCGTAGATGTTTATGTTTGCCTGTGGATATGTGCATTCAACTGGAAGAAGCCAGAGGTGTCTGAGTCCTTGGGGATGGAATCATAGATGTGATGCGGGTCCTGGGAACTGAACTTTGAAAGAGCAGAGCAAGTACTCTTATCTGTTGAGTCAACTCTCCAGCCCCCTTTGAAAACATTTAGGTCATTTCTGTGTATACCACTGGACCCATTTCTGGGAAAGAAGGTAAAGTTGAAGATCAAGAAGGACAAAGATTTCACTTTTATTGTTTTTGTTTTAGACAAGGCCTCACTCTGTATCTTAAACTGACCTGGAACTTGCTACGTAGCTCAGAATAGCCTCAGATTCATGGCAATCCTCCTGCCTTGGACACTGAATGCTGGGATTAGAGTACCAAATCTAGTTGTATTAACCTTTGTTCAATGTGAGGGACAGTGCTTCCTGCTTTATAAGCAGGAGGCTTATATTTATATCAATAATAATAAAAATAAATTTATATCAATAAATTCCCACAAAAGGGCCAGGAAGATGGCTCAGCAGAAGAAGGCACTTGTATCTAAACCTGACAATCTTAGCTCAATTCCCAGAACCCACAGGGTAGGAGAGAACCAATTTACATAGGCTGTTTTTCATGATATATATATTTAGGCATGCCATAAATGGCAAGTGTGCACCTCACACCTACAAATACATAAATGCATTTTAAGGATATCACAATATCCTGTAAGATAAATTTCATTTGTACAATGAAGGAAAGTAAACCTAGGCATGCTGGGGCACATTAATCCCTCACTGAGGGGGTTGTGGCTTTGAGTCCAGTCAATGACACACAGTAAGAAGCCTGTCTCAAAAACCGCCTAACACACTCAATAACAGTGGTTTAAAGATCTAAAGTGAGAAGCCAGGCAGTGGTGGTGCATGCCTTTAATCCCAGCACTCAGGAGGCAGAGGCAGGTGGAATTCTCTGTGAGTTCAAAGGCCAACCTGGTCTACAAGAGCTAGTTCCAGCTAAGTCTGTAACACAGAGAAACCCTGTCTTGAAAAACCAAAACAAAACAAAACAAAACATAACAGATCTAAAGTGAGCTGCCTGAGGATTCCAGTTAGTAGAATATCTACTTATATTCCTTTTACTCTAAGCTACTATGATATGTAATGACAGTAACTTGACTAGTCCTAAATCAGAAAAGCACACACGACATGATTATATGGCCATGTTAAGTGAAGTCTTCAGAGGAATAAGTAAGACGGGTAACAGCTGACAAGTTAGCCTTAGCACTGTCATTTTCATTGGGGGGGAAAAAACAAAGTTCCACCAGCAAAAAATCAGTAAAATGCATTTTAAAGACAAATAAGTTAGTCAAATTTAAGGGAAATATTTTATAGCCGATTGAAACGTTTAAAAATATAGCTATTATGGCCATCCATCTTGGGCTCAGGATTCTGGCAAACATGAAAAGTATTAACAAAAGTTGATTAATAAAAAGTAAAACTTACATATCATTCCTGGAAAAATGAATTAAATTCACTTTCATGGAATTATTTGACATAATAGGTTTAGAATAAATATCACCTGAAACAAAGAACCGTGAACACTTGTCCAGCTTGTTCCATAAGATAAAAATCCAGTCAAATGTGTTCATTCCCATTTGTAATCTCAGCACTTGGGATTCTGAGGACAGAAACTCAGAGTTAAGCAAAGCTAGCACAGTGAGAGCTTTTCTCAAAAAAAAAACAAAAACAAAACCAAGACCCCAAAAGTAGAAATGTGAAATCAAAACAGGTTCTTCAAAACCTTCTATATGCATTTTAAAAACCCATCATTTTTAAAATCAGTAATGTTGCCATCACACCCTTTCTCTAAAACTTCACCTGATTCAAGCAAATATATTCTATTCCGGCATGCACAGAAGTTCTAAGGCAGCAAGGCACTTTTCCTAAGGAAGCACCAGGTCACCATTCGCCCTCTGCTTTGCTTCCAGGGTGAAGTGTCGGTTACTCAATCAAACGATTAGAATAGGCCACTTAGATGGTGAAGTAAAGGCTATTTTAAAACCTGTTCTCATAGCACTTTAATAAGATGAAATAATTGCATCTGTACTAAAAATAGTTTCACTATTCTGAAACCTAATGCCTTTTGGCCCAGAACAATATTAGCATGGCATAGTCTATGCATTCTTTCTCCTAATATGGCATCCACTGTGCACAAAACTCAGAATGTACACTACCAGACGTTCGAAAAATACAATCTGCTTAAGAACACTTTTAAAAAACAAGCAATCAGTTACCCTGACAATACCAAATATACTAGACTTAAATGCTGAACTTTGAGCTTTTGTTGTTGAGCTGACTTTTGTTGTGAAGCTCATTTTTAAATTTTATGCTAGCAAAGTCTGAGGAAAGCTCCACTCTAACAAGCAAAAGGCACACCCACCAGGTTTATGGAAATACTTTTTCCTATACTTAAAAATAGCGTCATGATGCCTTTGAAAACCTGAGCTTTCTTCCTTGAGTTCAACAACTGTAATAAAATTAAAAAAGAAAGAAATAAAAAAAAAAACTACTTTGGAGGAATTACTGGACTGTTAATTATCAAATATAACACAATTTTACACTGACAAAAGTCATCACTTTGTTTTAATAGAGTTGAGAACAAAATAGAGAAATACTGAATATTATAAGAAACATTAAAGATACAATATTTTCAAATAAAATTTTAAGTATTTTTCACTCATAAAAGCTTTTGCAGCTGTATTGACTGAAATTTTGAGATGAAAACTGAAAACAATGTAGAATGAGACAGAAAGGTGAAAGCAAAATCTACCAGCAAGCATTAACTTTAAAAGCCACACACAAATGCCAACATTAAAAAACTTTCCTAGTTTTCTTAAAATAGACATCAAAATATTTTATAATATCTGATACTGTTACTTTGATTGACATTTCATGCACTATAAGAAATAAACTCATTGCTAAAATACAGCAACCTTGACAATGTAAACTAACTTGCATTATCCAAAGTAACCTGTCAGATCATAGAGAAACAGAAACAAAACCTTTGAAAGCTTTGATTCTTCTGCCACTTTGGTTAGATGCCCCTGGACAATCAGCTTCTCTGCCAAAGAAATAAACGTTACTAACCAAGCTCAAACAGAGCCTCATTCCCCGAGTGGAGCACGGTAACACATTCCATGACCAAATTTAAAGACGATAGATAGCATTACCCCTGTGACTGAGCTTCATCAACAAAAGCGTGAACCTAGAAAGGGAACTAGAGAACCGAACTTCCTAGAACAGTCAAATGAATGCAGAAACTGGGAAAGAGTATGCTTTCTGTTTTCACCAGATATCATCATATTGTAAAGTCTAGACCTTTGTATAAAGGTCTCAAAAGAAACAAACAAGTGTGATCTTTTATGCCATGGGTTTGGTGGAAAGGAATCCCCGAGCAGGCAGTTCTCTTAAAGAAGAGAAGCAATGCTCTACTGCTGGTTCACATCTTTCCTGCTGGCACAATTCAGAAGAGTCTGTATAACTTACATCAAGAAAATAGACGATTTTAGAAGAGCTAGCTATTTAGAAGAAATAAAAAATAACTTTTTGCTTTATCGAGTACTCTCTGTAAGCATTTAATATATCTTCACAATTTACTTGAAGTCATCTTTTCACATTCTGTACTTCACCAAAGCAGATAATATATCTATTCTGTATATTTTATTCTTTACTCCTATGTCCTTCAATCAATGCCTTTGCGCTATGAAAAACAAGTTTTTTGTTCTTTGACTTTGACAGCAATTTAGTCTGACCCACCAATCAATGACTAAAACCAACACCACCACAAACTCTTGGTTGTCCAGTCCCTTCTGTTTCTTACAGGTTGTTTATTTGCCCTTCTTAAAAAAAAAAAGATAGGTTCTTTGGGGGACTGAAGACAGAATGTTGTATAAAACAGGCAAATACATAACCACGGAGCAATATGCCCAGCACTTTTACATCTTATTTTGAGACATAAGCTGCCTACACTGACCTTGAACTTGTGATTCTTCTTTTACCCTCCCTGGTAGCTGGGAATATAGACTTATGCCACCAGATCCACTTCACACTTTTGAAGAGGCACTAGTCCTACAAGACATGATGTCTAACCTGCCCTATCTGTTCTCTGTCTTACTCTACTCCACTCCCAAAATGCACTTCTACAAGCATTAACTTTTAACCATTTCCCCATTAATTGCATATATTTATTTGTTTAATTTAGGTTTTTTGAGTAAGTATATCACTACGGAGCCCAGGATAGCCTGAAACTCAAAGTCTTTCTGCCCCACCTTCAAAGTGATGGTATTAACAGGTAGGCATCACCATGCCTGCCTATTACATTTGTATTTTTAAATAATATATTCAAGGAAAAAATTCCACTGTAGACATTAATCAAGGACATTTGTGAAACTATGTTCATAGCAGCATTATTTGTAATATCCAGAACCTGGAAACAATCTAGATGTTGCTCAACTGGAGAATGGATAAAATGTGGTACATTTACACAATGGAGTACTACTCAGCGGTAAAAAAACAATGGCATCTTGAAAATTTACATGCAAATGGATGAAACTAGAAAAACCATCCTGAGTAAGGTAACCCAGACCCAGAAAGATGAGCATGGTATGTACCCACTCATAGGTGAATACTAGCTGTAAAGCAAAGGATAAGGAGCTGATAGTCCTCGACCCCAGAGAAACTAAGTAACAAGGAGAACCTTAAGAGAAACATACATAAAACCCCCTGGGAAGGGAAAATGGACAAGATCTCGAGAAAATTGGGAGCATGGGGGTGGGGGGAAAACAAAAGGTGGGGAGGAAGAGGGGAGGAGATGGGGGAGGAGAACTAGAGGGAATTGATTGGTCGAGAAGGGGGGAGGACAGAGATGGAGAACAAGGAAAGAGATATCTTGATAGAGGGAGCCATTATGGGCCTAGCAAGATACCTAGTGTTATGATTCTAGCTACACAGCATGGTTGACACTTCTGGGTTCCAGGGCTACACATGTGAGAACAAGTGCTCGGGCAAAATACATAGCTGCCCAGGGACCACAGAAGGCCCTGTGTGACCTACTTATGGCAGAGTTGCATCATCTACGTATGACACAGCTACGTAAGCCCTTGAGCACATGCGTGAGCTCCACCATATGCATATGACATAGCTACATCATTCCTCTGTGCACATGCACTAGGTGGCCTTTAAAAGCTGGATGCACCATCTTCAGCCCTCTCTTTCTGCACACCAACTTCACGAGGCCTGTGCATGTCTCCTCAAATAAACTTCTAAGCGGGTTTGTTGCGTGCTTCGTGCTTCCTTCTCACTCACGCCAGGTAATTTCACTGGTGCTGTGATTCAATTTCACCTAACACTAGAGAAATTCCCAGGAATCCACAAGGATGACCCTAGCTAAGACCCTGAACAGTTATGGAGAGGGTGCCTGAATGGGCCTTGCCCTGTAGTCAGACTGATGACTATCTTAAATGTCATCACAGAACCTACATCCAGCAACTGATGGAAGCAGATGCAGAGAACTACAGTGGAACATTGGGCTGAGCTCCCAAAGTACAGTCGAAAAGAGGGAGGAATGAGAATATGAGCAAAGAGATCAAGACCATGATGGTGACTCCCTCTGAAACAGCTTACCTGAGCTAATGGGAACTCATTGGCTCTGGCCTGACAGCAGGGAACCAGCACGGAACCAAACGAGGCACACTGAATGTGGATAAAATTGTATGGCTAGGGCAGACTGTGGGGCCACTGACAGTGAGACCAGGATTTATCCCTACTGCTTGCATTCTCTCTGGAGGGATACCTTGCTCAATCTAGATATAGTGGGGAGGGCCTTGGTCCTGCCTCAAAGCAATGTGCTAGACTTTGTTGACTCTCTAAGGGAAGCCTTACCCTTTCTGAGGAGTAAATGGGGGTTGGAATAGGGGGGTGGAAGGGGGTAAAGTAGAGGGAGCAGGAGGAGGGGAGGGAGTAGGAAATACATTTGGCATGTAAAATGGGAAAAGCTAAGTTTAAAAAAAAATGAAAATTAAAAAAAAAATGCCACACCAAAAAAAATCTTATACATGACAATTTTATATTTTACCATTATCTTCAGGAGTACCAAGTTACCAACCTATTAGTATTTTATTGACTATTTACATGTGAGTTATATAATATGCTATATCTCTTTCCTTAAACAACATTAATTATATTAGGTGCTTAAACACTTTTTAAAACTAATATATGTTCTTACAGAAACAAAGTTCCCGATATCACGCATATCTCATTCCTCCCTTTAACCATTTTTTTTCTGTTTTTTTAAAGATAGAGTCTCATTATGTAACCTAGGCTGGCCTACAATTTCAGATCCTCCTGCCTCTACCTCCCAAGTGCTTGTGCTTACTGCACCTCACCACTTCTGGCTTTCCTCAGCTTTTTAATTTTATTGCCTTAGTCTCAACTGTACTCTGCACTGTGCCCCTGACCCTGGATTCTAACTCTTTCTGGTCTATTCTCTTTCTATTATTGTAACAAAACTTCTGTTAATTTCATGAAAAGGAATGGACAGGAGGAAAATGACCTGCCAGCCTTTTCCTCTGAAATGATAGTTTCCTACTAATACTCTGATGGTTATCTGACAACTTAACTAGGTCCCACAAAATAATTTCCCTTCTGAGCTTGAAAAGCACACTGCTCTTCTGTTTCCTAGCTTCACGTGGGTGAGTCCAATGACTCTCTGAGCTGATCCTAGTGGGTGGGAAGGATTTCCAGTGCTTACAATACTGGATCTGCCTGTCCTTTCTCAGTACCTGGGGGTGACATACCCCAATTCTGTAACACTGAGAAAAGTCTCTGACCTAGGCTGGCCAGGGTTAAAGCATTTAAGAGAGGATGGAAGTCCTTTACTTCTCGCTCACAACCTCCTCACACTCCAGGAATTCTAGAAACAATTGAAGCGGCAACATCATGGTAAAGACTATCAACTTTCATAAACCCTGAGTAACGATGTGGCACAGTGTTCTCATCACAATAGATAAGCAGCATAAATTAAACGAGAAATAAATGTTTAACAGATTAAGCCATTAAGCATCCAGAGATTCCTCAGTGGTTAAGAACAACTGTTCTTGCAGAGGAGCCAGTTCCATTCCCACCAACATGGTGGCATGCCCATTTGTAACTCCAGTTCCAGGGGGTCTGACACTTTCTTCTGGCCTCCATGGGCATGACATAGTACAAACACATACATGCAGGCAAAATAATCATACATACAAGATAAAAACGAAATTTTAAATAAATAAAGGAATATAGAGTTTGGAAAGTAAGAGAGAAGGAAAAACAAAAAAAATTTCAGGGTTTACTCACTGCCATATTATATTTTTTTTGTTAACTATGAATTGTCTCTTTATCCTTGGAATTCTTAAATTCCCCTATCCCGCTCTAGCCCAGGGCACTGTACCACTGGGACTTAGGACCAACCTCATTATTCTTTTGCTCTATCTCTGTCTCTCTCTCTCAACTAAAATTCACATAGACTATCCATTTTAAAGGAACATATCTAAAACATTTCCATCACCCCCAAAAGAAGCCATATAAACATTAAGCATTTATTCCCTAGCCTACCTCTCCAAGTCCTGACAGGTTTTGATCTGTAAATAGATCACTTGATCTATTTACCCTGGATGTTTCATATAAATGAACAACAGTGTGTGCCTTGGGTTCTAGATTAGCATAGATCTTTTAAGACAATGTGATGAATACTCAGTGCATCTTTTTAGTTTACAACAACGTTTTAATACCTTCCAGTGGGGGGAATTATATTATTCTGTTTTACTAAGTATATTCATATTTTTCTCTCTCTCTTCTCTCTGTTCCATTCCCCGAATCCCATTTTCCTCGCTTCTCATACCTGAATTTATTATTCACATGAAACATCTTCAGGATAATTCCTTATTAAAATTTTTACTCTGAAAAATCAAATTTTACTTAAAAACTTTCATCACTTTTATTTTCTAGAATATTTACTTTTTAAAATCCTTCTATGGATTTTGACTCCTACTGATTTAAAAATTCTTTTTTAAAAAATTTCCTAAAAAAATATTTATTTATTTATTTATTTGTTATGTATACAATATTCTGTCTGTGTGTATGTCTACAGGCCAGAAGAGGGCACCAGACCTCATTACAGATGGTTGTGAGCCACCATGTGGTTGCTGGGAATTGAACTCAGGACCTCTGAAAGAGCAGGCAATGCTCTTAACCACTGAGCCATTTCTCCAGCCCTTAAAAATTCTTTTACTGAATTATCATATTCCTCTACTGAATTATCATACACCTCTACTGAATTATCATACTCTTCTACTGAATTATCATACTCCTCTACTGAATTATCATACTCCTCTACTGAATTATCATACTCTTCAAAAATTGTACTTGCACTCTCCCTTTTAAGTGACAGTATCATTTTTTCCTTGTTTTGATGTGAGATCCCTTCTGTATGCTGTGAATATGTTTTATTATCACTGGTTAATTAAGAAGCTAATTTGACCTATGGCAGGGCAGAAAATCTAAGCAGAGCTAGAGAAGGAAAGAAGGTGGAATCAGGCAAATGTCACATAGCTGCAGAAGGAGAAAAATGTCAGAACCTTACCGGTAAACTACAAGTTCATGGTAAAATATAAATAATAGAAATGGGTTAATTTAAGATATAAGAGCTAGGTAGGAATATGCCAGAGCCGTCGGCCAACACGAACTGTAATTAATATAGTTTTGTGTGATTATTTGGGTCTGGGCAGCCAGAAAACAATGTGCAGTCTCTGTTTACATAATGGTGTCCAATGTTCGGCAATGTACATCCACACAAAACCTCAGAGAGCTAAAAAAAAGGGGGGAGCTTCAAGACCCACAAAAAATGGGAGTCAGTTGGCATTTCTTGGTAGCCACATATTTTTAGATAGGTTCTTTTTGCTGGTGGCAAACAGAAGTGGGACTCCTTTAAGAGACGGCTTCCTGACTCAGCTTTAGCAGCAAAAACTGCGCGGCTCCTTTAAAAGACAGCTTCCTGGTCCATGCAGGTGGTAGAAATGGTTCTGGCTCTTTCAGTACTGTTATGGAGCATTTGAGGGGTTTGTGGGCCTCGTGATGCAAGTTACTTGGTGGCAAAGTGAGCCAACTGCTTTCGAGAGTTGAGGTGGTAAACATGGCTCCCAGAGCTGGCAGTAAATGGACCTCTGTCATGTTGGAAAGCTGAGCAGGGTGAAACCAACAGTCAAAGCAGCCACTCTGGTTCTAGTCATGCCTGCTTAACATTTATAACAGTGATTAGAAAAGGATTACAGATAAGCAATAAAGATAGATTCAGACAGAAATAAACCTCTGACCAGGTCACAGTGTGTTCAAAAAAAATATATGTAGGCTTGGAAGAGAAAAACCTTAAAAAAAGAAATAGAGTAGCTGGGCATGGTGGCACATGCCTTTGATCCCAAACTTGGAAGGCAAAGGCAGGTGGATCTCTGTGAGTTCAAGACCAGCCTGGTCTACAGAGTGAGATCCAGGACAGCCAAAGATACACAGAGAAATTCTGTATCAAAAAACCAAAAATTAAAAAATAAAAATAGAAGAAATAGTTTAAAAAGCCACGTAAAGATGGAAAACACACAGAGTCTGGATTATGTATATTATTGTGTTTTCTTTCAATTTTTTGACTGTGAATGAGCTAATTACAACATATATATTTTAAAGGTATCTGGATTTCAAAATTTAAGCCTAAGGACATGTTACTTTGAAAAACAGGTTCTGTTTTTGTTTCCAGAGAGGATAGAAAGCTGTGGGTTCCTTACCAGCTAATTTGGTTTGATCACACAAGACCCCCTGAAGCAATGGCCTTGATGATCCAATATCCATGACAGCTTCAGAACTGCTGGCTGAGATAACCACACAAGATACCCCATGAAAAACCTGATTAATATGTCCACCTATCAGCAGATAGTAGTATGGAGAACTACACCCAAATTCTCAAATATTGTTTATACAAATTCTCAAATATTGTTTATAAATGTGTTTTCATTTAAATGGGGGTTGATTATAAGTGGTGAATGGTCACAATCAATCTCTTTCTAAAAAAATGGGGAGAATATGATATAAAGTTTTGGTATGGATTTTGGTCTACTGATTCAAATTTAAGGTCATATTTGTTATGCTATATATATGCTATATATATTTCTACTCTTGTTTAAAGTATTATGTTTATATAGCATGTTTAACAATGCAATGTATAACTAAGAAATACATGTTAGTAAATAGTCATCTATAATAAACTTTTAATCATGTTAGTTAGGTTTTCTAGATAATACAGAGATACATTTCAGTTATATAATCTTCAACACTTCAAAGACCTATAGTATATGACATCTAAAATGTTTTAAGAACTTAGACTTTGGGGCTGGAGAGATGGCTCAGAGGTTAAGAGCACTGACCGCTTTTCCAGAGGTCCTGAGTTCAATTTCCAGCAACCACATGGTGGCTCACAACCATCTAGAATGAGATCTGGTGCCCTCTTCTGGCATGCAGACAGATATGGAAGGAATGTTGTATACATAATAAATAAATAAATCTTTAAAAAAAAAAGAACTTAGACTTTTCTTGACAGTGAGACATGTCTGCTTCTGACAGCACCAAGTACTTCAGAGAGGTTGATGGGCATTGAAGAAACGTGTTATGGAATTTGCCTTTAATGTGACAAGGCTAGTCATTTGGGTAAGAAACTGCTCTTGCGTAGACTGCCTGATGGTATGCTTTATGAACTGGGCATGCAGGACCTACAGAAAAGTGACTGCTGAACTTTCCAAAAGGCAGAATGGTCCTTTAGGGTTCCTGCTTCATGTAAGAATAGGTCAAATAT
This sequence comes from Arvicola amphibius, assembly GCF_903992535.2. Classification (NCBI taxonomy): domain Eukaryota; kingdom Metazoa; phylum Chordata; class Mammalia; order Rodentia; family Cricetidae; genus Arvicola; species Arvicola amphibius. The sequence continues at coordinate 29,580,169 of NC_052058.2, read as the reverse complement.
TCTGAAGGACACAGAAGAAAGTGACTGACAAACTGCCAATATAGGTGAAACAGTCTTTGAAATTTTCTGCTTTGTGGAAAAGTCTGCTGGATACTATGGGTCTGTAGGCTGAAGATGGATGCTCCAACAATACTGAAGAACTTTGGGTGACTGTCCAGAAAGCCATATGTCTCTGTCAATTCTAGAGCTTTGGACGTTGCTTACAATGTACTTCTTGTTTACTTAAGTATTATTATATCCTTCTGGAGTCTTTGATGGAGTTGAAGATATAGTTTTCATTAGTTATAATAAAAATAAATTAGATATGAAACTTTAGACTCACAAAGACAGATAGAGTATTTTAATTTTTTTCCCTAATATAAATAGACTAAATGATGTGGAAGGGTCTTCTGTTTGAGTTAATTTCATTGGTTAATAAAGAAACTGCCTGGCTCATTTAATGGGCCAGCCCTTAGGTGGGTGGAGTAGACAAAACAGGAAGAAGGAAGTGAGGTAGATGGCTCAGTCAGATGCCACACCTCTCCTAAGTTAGTCAGACCGCCGTGCCTCTCCTCAGGGAGACAGACGCGATGAAGCTCCGGCCCAAGATGGACGTATGCTAGAATCTTCCCGGTAAGGCACCACTTTGTGGTGCTACACAGATTAATAGATATGGGTTAATCAAGATGTGAGTAAGAGGCTGAAACTAATGGGCCAGGCAGTGTTTAAATGAATACAGTTTGTATGTTGTTATTTCGGGTGTAAAACTAACCATGCGGGAGCTGGGCGGGACGAAAAGCAGGCCTGCCCGCAGCTCCTCACTACACTAAATATTGTAACTATAATTCTTGTTTAATAATTGTTTTGTTATATGTAATTTTACTATATTAAAGTTAAGATCTTCCTTTTTATTTAGACAAAAAGGGGGAGATTATGTGAGATTCCTCTCTGTAGGCTATGAATATGTTTTATTACTACTGGTTAATAAAGAAGCACCTTTGACCTATGGTAGGGCAGAATATAGCAAGGTGGGAAATCCAAGCAGAGACAGAGGAGGAAAGAAGGCAGAGTCAGGCATACGCCATGTGGCTGTCAAAGGAGAAAGACACCAGACCCTTACTGGTAAACCACGAGCCTCATGGTAAAATATAAAATAATAGAAATGGGTTAATTTAAGATGTAAGCTAGCTAGGAATATATGAGAGACATTGTTGGCCAAAAGCAGTACTGTAATTAATATAGTTTTGTGGGATTATTTGGGTCTGGGCATCCAGGGAATGAAAGTGTAGTCTTCATTTATATTGTTTTACTCAGGAAATATCTTAACTTTCTGAAAAAATAATTATATTTTTTTAAAAAAAAATCTTTCTTCTGCTTTATGTATTTTTCCTGTTTCTTCCCTGGTCACATTTTTTTTCTTAAACTCAAACCTGGCAAAGGTCTAGAAGCATGTACAGGACATGGACAGTTCAGGAGATCTGTGATTATCGTAACTTGTATGGACCAATAAAAGAAACAAAACATAGACTGTTCTTTAGGTAACCCAAACCCTTGCTTAAAGCACTGCATGGGCTCCTCTCCATCCTGAGCCACTGGTGCCACTGGGGTCTGAGCTGCAGAGTAGGAAGCAGAATATTCCAAAGTTGCATTAGCATCTATGACTTGCTGCAGTCTTTTTTTCCATCCTCTTCATCCCCGTGACCTTTTACATCTTTTGTTATAAGTGGATTCACTCGCTGTGTTTAATCAAATGTGTATAACTGCCTTTTAAAAGCTACTTTTACTTCTGGACACTACCCATTCTCTTTCATATGACTGCCCCCTCCTTTCTTAGCATTTCATTGTCTTTTTCTCCATCTGGCTATAATTTAAATATGTATATTTGGATTTTTGTTTATGTCAATAAAACTCATTTTTATAGCCTTTATTATCCACTATTGAACTATTTCTAAATGCTGGTGGCCAGTCCCATGTTCTGTATAGTGATATTTTATTTGTGTTTTAATAAATAAAGCTTGCTGGGCAGTGGTTGTACATGCCTTTAATCCCAGCATTTGGGAGGCAGAGGCAGGCAGATCTCTCTGAGTTCGAGGCCAGCCTAGTCTACAAGACTTAGTTCCAGTCCCAAACTACAGAAAAACCGTCTTGAAAAACAAAAAGAAAGAAAGAAAAGAGAGAGAGAGAGAGAGAGAGAGAGAGAGAGAGAGAGAGAGAGAGAGAGAGAGAGAGAGAGAGAGAAAGCAAGCTTACCTGAAGATCAGAGTGCAAGGCTAACCATACTAGTCAGTCATAAAGGCCAGACAATGGTGGAACACACCTTTAAACCCAGCAGCCACACTAGTTAGCTAAAGAGGTCAGGTAGTGGTGGTGCAGGCCTTTACTAGAGAGGACTATAAGGTTCAGGAACTTGCTCTCTTTCAGTGTGAAGATTTCATAGTGGTAAGAGCTCTCTAAAGGCTTGGTTGCTTTGTTTCTCTGATCTTCAGCTGGAACCCCTCGGTCTTTATTATTTATGCTACAATTCTCTTAGTTTCTGGAACTCTATTCTCTAACTACTTTCTAGATACCTTCACCTAGAATCCCACGGGGACTTAATCTCACCATGGATAAAGCTGAGTGTCTATTTTCTTCCTTTCTCCTAAGTGACATTAGTGTCCTTCCTCTCCTTATAATGTTCTTTATTTAAATCTCCTCGACAGCATGCTGCAATTGCCTATCATCTTTACCTTTCTTAACACTATAAACTACTGGTGGGAATATAATGATTCCTTCACATATTACGATGCACAAGGATAACAAAGATGTGAAATCAAGGAATTTGGTTTAATGAGAGTGGGGAGATGTGAACACAAATCTGACAGTATTCATAGCTGCCTAATTATAGGAATATAACTCTTCTGGTTTTTCTTAACTATACTGATTGTTTTAAAGATCAAAAACAAAGCCAGGTGGCAGTGGCAGAGGCAGGAAGATCTCTATAAGTACAAGGCCAGCCTGGTCTTCAGAGGGAATTCTAAGACAGCCAGGGCTACACAGAGGAACCCTGTCCCAAAAAACAAACAAATAAATAGAATCAAAAACAACAAACATTATAATTTATTACTCAAAATTTTGCCTTTTTTTTACATTTTACATTTTGAGAAAGTAAAATATAAAATAAACATAAAACCTCCAACCACACAAACTTCTACTGCAAAACATATAATCCAAAGAGATAAAAAGCAGATCTCTGCTTTTGACTCTATCAACCTCCCCACCCCTCATAAGAGATCCACAGAAAGAACTTCCATGAAACATAATGTCATATCTTACCGCAGCAATCTAACTTGCCACAACTGAAAGAGAGGGAAGAAAGGGCTTTCTTTTTTAAAAATAGAATCCATGGTTGGTCTGTTTGAGAGAGGGGCATACTCCTCCCCTTGCTCCTCCTCTTCTATTTAAGGTGGGGTCTCACTATGGAGGGCATGCTGCCCTAGAACCAGCAGCCCTCCTATCTCAGTCCCCTCAGTGCCACCACATCTGGATGTTTTCACACTTAGCCATATGTTGTTTTTGTGAAAAACACACACACAAGAAGATTATTTAAAAGATACAGATGTTTATAAAGTGACTTTGTATGATCCAAAGCCCTCCACATTCTCCTTTCCTTCTCTCCCCACAAAGGTAAGGACTACCCTTTATACTTACTCTGTCACATTTTTCTCTTCCCTTTCTTGGTATATGCACGTGTATGTGTTCATGTATGGGTATGCATGCATATGTGTGCACATGCATATGAAGCCACAGATTCACACTGGGTGCCTTCCTCAGTTGCTCTCCACATTGTTTTTGAGAGATTATTTCTCACTGAAGCTGGCGCCCTCTGTTAGGCTAGACGAGCTGGCCAACATATCCCAAGACTCTTCCTGTCTTTGCCGCCCCATTTCTGGAATTACAGGGATATGTCACCATGCCCAGCTTTTTACTCTGCTGCTAGTCCTTCCAGTCTTTATGCTTGTGCAACTAGCGCATAACCAACCAACCGAGCTATCTATCTCCCTGTGTATTCATTCACATTTCTCCAGTCAGCTACCCAAATAGATCTGATTATATATATGTGTATATACACACATATATATTTATAATATATATAAAACTTTAATGGTTTTAAACTTCCTATAAATCAAATACTATACTGTATATTCTTACAAGTTAGCCCTCTTTCATCCAAAAGATTATAGTGCATTTATTCACTTATATTGAAAGTCTCTTGAATTGTTTTCAGTTTTGAACTGTTATAAACACTGCTCCTATGAACATCCCTGAATTTTAATCTGATCTATCTCCTTGGGCACTTCTATAAGGAGTTTATTCTAGGAAGCTGAACAGACAACATAATTTTAACTACACAGGGAACCATCAACTAAGCATTTAGTTTAGCCAGAAAGTATAGGATAATGAAATTATCAAAGCCACTGAATCTGTCAAAACTTAACAAATGAGAATTTGTAGCATGAATTGTAGTTGGTCTTAAATAATAAAAACGCAGAGTCAGCTACTAGGGGGTGAAAGCTGAAGGATCAGAGAAGCAAACTGGTCAGCCACTAGAGCTTTACCTCTACGAATGCTCAGACCCAAGGAGCGATCTTGTCCTCAGACTGTACTGAGCTCCTGTCTCCTCCCTCTGCCCAGCCATATCACTCCTGTCCTCACCTCCCTAGGGCTGGGGTTAAAGGTGTCTGATCCCAAGTGCTGGGATCACCTTTGTGTGAGTTCTGTTTCTCTTTTAGACTGGGTCAATTTTGTGTAGCCCAGGATGGTCTTGAGCTAACAGAACCCCTTGCCTCTGTCTCTAGTGCAGGTGTGTGCCACCACTGCCTGGCCTCCATGGCTAACTAGTACAGCTAGCTCTCACTCTGCTTTTCAGGCAAGTTTTATTTGTTGGATCAAAAACAAAATATCACCACAAGAGCGAAGCTTTTTTTTTTTGGTTCACAGGAACAAATTATATACCACATTACTGTGTGGTACAAAATAAAAATAAAGAACAAAGTAGTGTAGGCAAAGGAAAACTAAAGGGGCCTCTGGTGTGCAAACAAACCGCAATCAAAATTCTGTAAAAGATATGCATACTGGTAACTAAAAAGTGAAACTCTAGCCAGGCAGTGGTGGTGCACACCTTTAATCCCAGCACTCGGGAGGCAGAGGTAGGCAGATCTCTGTGAGTCCAAAGCCAACCTGGTCTACAAGAGCTAGTTCCAGGACAGGCTCCAAAACTACAGAGAAACCCTGTCTCAAAAAGACACCAAAAAAAAAAAAAAAAAAAAAAAAAAAAAAAAAAAAGTGAAACTCTAGATTCTGAGAAAATATTACAGTAACAGGAAAACCAAAGCTAGCTCAGCTGGCTCACCATGCTACATGGCCTGGGACAGAGACGGAAGAAACAGGTGACTGCAGGAAAAGCTTCCGCTGATCTCTCCACAGTTCCAAACGTGTGTGTCTCCTCCCTCCTAGTTCACAGCACTTCTGTGTCAAGATCAGAGAGCAGCAGGAAAGACAATCTCTACTAAGTTTCAGAATAATATCATGAGGTAGGCAGTAACAGCTCATTCTGTAAATGAGGTAAAGCTAAAGGAGGTTAATATGCCAGGAATCCTATCGTCAGTGAAAAATCACATCAAGATTCCTCTCGTAACTCTATAAATGGAAAAGAGCCAAAGTCACCTGAAGGGTTGTTTTTTAAAAAGCAAATACCAAAAATAAACTTAATAGAATTAACATCAAGAAATAATCAAATTAAGAAATTTTAATTAGTATTCAACATCAAGCTAGCAACTAATCTTCCTCAGAGAATGGCAGGCAACTCACTAGCAGAAACACAGCTTCAGAACTTCATAGAAGAGGCTCCATGTTTGCATTTTAATAACCCAGGTATCTACACTGGTATTCATCTCAGGGAACAATGAGTTAAAGCACTGCTACTACGGAAGCTGTTTTAAAACAGAGGAAAAAAGGAACAAGCAAAAGAGAAAAGGATTCAGAACTCAAGGACAGAACGACAACGTGGTGAAAACAGACCAATTTCAAGAACAGAAGGATCGCTTCTGCAAAGATAGCCTTGGAATGAATTTACACTTGTTCTCTTCCAGCCGTTCAAGTGTTAAAAGAGCTGCCAACAGCCTTCAATGTATCCTAGACTGGACAAACTAAGAACAAAGAGATCAAATATTAGCAACATCAAACTCTGAAGAAAAAAAAGCAGTACTTTCCTATGATGTGGATATAAACTTCTTTGAGCACAGAACTAATTACTTGTTCTTTATCAAAATAAGCTGATCAGGTTTAGAGAAAAAAAATTTGAACTGAAGTTTAAAAATCTGTTTCAAGTAGAGTATGTACTCAAATAACCCTAAGTCTGACCTCATAGAATGATTCCCAGTAAACACTGAGTTACCCAGCAACACTGATTCGGTGGATTCCTCTAAATAAGGCTTCAGTTTCAATGAGTGAGGTCATAGATGAAAGAAGGAATGGAAGAAGCATGTAGAAACAGTGACTATAATTTCAAAATGATGGGGCCAGGAAAAATTTTTTGCAAACAGTAAGATAAAAACACTTGGAGATAGTGGAAACAAACATGGATTTAAGAATATAAAGGCATGAATTCCACTTCAGGGCACTTGGTAACGCAATCAAGGAGATGGGTCTAGGAAAATAGACAATTTGTCTCTACAAAGCAGACCCTCTGAAAGTTTTCTGGCACCCAGCAGCAAAATTTCTCCCCTTGTGAGGGCATATAGCAGCCAGAGACACCAAAGAGTCAGGCAACTGTGCAGGGAACACTGTCTTCCCTGAGCTCAAGGGAAGAACACTGTTTTCCCTGCACTCAAGGGAAGGTCTTAGGTCTCAGTGTCCTTCATCCTTCATCTTCTCTCTCAGCATTCAAGCTAATCGAGTGACAGATTCATAGACCCAAATGAAACCGATGGATAATCTGTTGGTTCAGAAAGCATCTTTAGCAAAACACAGAAAGTTTTCAATGCATCTATTATGTTTATAAAGAAAACTTCAAGTTGCTGAAGTAACTAAATTTTACTTCTGGGAAGATGGAAGGAACCCAGTCCTTACAAAACCCTGAAGTCCTCAGGATAATTTCTTGCTAAAAGGCTTTTAACAAGTTTTAATGAAACTTGTTCAAGAAGTTACCTGCTGCTTTTAGACTTTATGTAAAGTAATTTTATACAGAATATTTACAAATTGAGAATTATTCAAAGGGTTATACTTAAACCTGATTAAAGCCCACCGTTTCCCCCCTAGGATTAAGAGCTACTCTCTAAAAGAACTTTTAAAAAAATACAGTCTGACTTTCCATACAAGAAAAACATTGAAATGTGTTCCTGCTTACTTATTTTCTACAAAATCAAGTTACTCTCTTATGGGTTCATGCAGGTAAGCTGGAATATTTCCCAATGGATTAAATACAGATGAAGAATCAAATGGAAGCAAACCATGTGCTTTGTAGTTTTTAAAACGCTGATTTATGCTCCATAAGACCAGTAAACAATAAAGACAAGGCATTAACACTTTCAAAAGACTGGAAACACAGATCTGAAGCACTGCTGCTCGCTGAATACACACTTGGTGAGAGAGACCAATCGACTTAAGATGCCTCACCATTTAAAAGCAGCAAAAACGATTGTGTATGGCTGTCAATACATAATTCCAAACTGCTCTAAAACTCTTTTGATAAGTTTATCTGTGTCTCCTTGCTTGTGGTAATACTCATTAAACTTAGTATCTACAATGACAGCTTGCCATAAAATAATGACCCTTCTAACAACAAACAAGGCTAGAGGTAACTTAACCTTGTTCCAGTAATCATATATTTAGGAGTTAAATTAATTTGGAAAATTTAAGATAACATCTGGAATTATCAAAAGCAAACCGTTGCTACCTAAAATTCAGAAAATTCAGAACCATGTCCTAAATACCCTCTCAGCCACTCAGAGGTGAACCTTTCACTATGTGCACAAAACACTCGACAGATTAGGATACATAGATGCCCTTGTGCTTTGCTTTGTTTAGTCTCCTGACCTTTGCTTTTGTATACAAGAATCAGGTTCCAGTCTGACTTGCCTTCTGTGGACCATAGGTGCAGTATTTTCCCATGCAATCACACAGTCTGTACAAACATCACTTGGTTAGCTAATATTCTCATTGAGGAGATTTGCTGTAACTTCTCTAACTTCTGTTTTCTTAATGCTTGTTGGATCATTTTTCCCACAAAAGTATAATATAATAATAAAACTCTAAGCAGATTTTTCAATATTAAAAGTATATTTAATTAAATATGTATATGCAGATACCTGTACAGACAATGTATGTCCCAGAACTTCAAACCTGCAGACTTATTAAACTGCCCCGGCACAAAAGCCTTTATTAGTTTTTGGGGGTGGGGTCACAGTCCAAGATAGTGGAAAGACGGAGCAAGACAGCAATGACGACGCCTTTAATGACGCTGTCAGGAAGCTATTCATATCTTTTTCTCTCCCATCCCTTTGAGTGGAAGATATTTTTTCTTTTAAAGATTTATTTATTTACTATGTATCCAGTGTTCTGTCTGCACACCCAAAGAGGGCACCAGATCTCATTAGAGAAGACTGCGAGCCACCATGTGGTTGCTGGAAATTGAACTCAGGACTTCTGAAGGAACAGCCAGTGTTCTTAACCACTGAGCCATCTCTCTAGACCCTCTAAGCAGATTTTCTTCATTTAAAATACTAAAGTATAGTCTTTATATTACCTTAAATTAAGTATGTAATATAAATTAGACATTGAAAAAGGTTTTCCATTTCCTTTTTTCAAATAGGCAAATGATAAGAATAAATTCTGTGATCTTTACTTGTTACTAACTAAATAAGGACTTCTGAAAATTGTAACTCAACATTCTTTTGATCATCCTCTCATTTGCTGTGCTCAAAATACAAATCCTAAAAGCTCACTGTGCCAACTGCCATAAGTGAGATGCAGTGGTCAAAAGATTAAAAAAAAAAGTCTTTGGTTCACAAAATTAAGAAAATTGGAAAAATGTTATATTTATTAAATAAACTACCTTAAATAGCTTTAAATTTTATTAGAGATCTACAACTGAGAGGAAAAAGAACCAGCAGCTCTTCTAAAAGCATTTACTGCAATTACATATTTTTCTAAATGTCTCCTGGGAGTTAAACTGTGACCCACTAAACTGTAGGTTCTCACTCAAGGTGTGGCCCTTATAACCTCGTGAGGTCCTGGAATTAAGAGTGGGGCAAACATATATGCATGGAGAACTACAAAATGAGATATGGATTAAAAAAACCTGGGAAGCCATTCACTTTAGAGGGAAAAGGAAAGGAAAAATCCCGGGAGTAATTGCCTAACTGGAAAGAGCATGCACATAAACAAGACTTGGTAAATTTTACTTATCACTAACAACACCAAGTGAACGTTATAATTTTCTAATAGAGATTTAAGATGCTATAGGGATTTCAAATAAAAAGGATTCACAACATTTTGTTTAGAACTCAGGAGGGGTCTAAATCACCAAGAGCCAGCCTACCTTAAATATTCCTAAAGACAGCCTTATGGGACTTGGGCACATTGGTCGGTCAAACAGAGGGTGAGCCAACGCACTGCTACCCATGCCCTAAGATAAAAAGCTCATTCTATACTGAGGGTCATCTTTGGAGCTCAGAGCCCCAGAAGGCTACTTGGCTTTAAATAGCTTCATTTAATCTGAGAAATGTATTTAAGAATCTCAAATTCAATCTGTGATAGAACTAGAACTTGAATAAAGAAGCCATGTTATCAATATTTCTTCATCAAGTATCCACATACAAAGTTTAGGTGTGAGCAGGAGAGATGGTTCAGCAGTTAAGAGCACTGGCTGCTCTGGCAGAGGACCTGGGTTTGATTCCCAGCACCCAGTTGGTAGCTGACAACTCTCTGTAATTCTAGTTTCAGAGGATCTGAAGCCCTCCTCTGGCCTCTGAAAGCACCACACACACGTGGTGCACAGACATACACACAGGCAGAGCAAACAAATACACATATAAAAATAAACACTTTCAGAAAGATAGTTTAGGTACTTTACATCCCAGACAGTCTGTTTTATTCCCTGATGAGTGAGTGACTTTAAGTTAGCAAGTTTGAAATTTCTTCCTGTGTGTTTTAATGTGTTTCTCTCTCATGCTCTGTGTGTGTAGGACCATCAATATGAAATACTCCACTCCATATGTGAAGGAACTGCAATAAGAATATTTTTCTCAAAAGAAACAAATAGGTTTGCGGATGCCTGAAGACAGTTACTTGCACACTTCTACTCCAGCAAATACACCCATTTCCTTGCTTTTCCTGACTTCTTAATTTCAGCCCTTGACTCCATTAAAATCAATGTGAAAATACTCTGTACTCACTCTGACATTCTAGGAACTGATGAATAAGAGTGCAGGCCCCGCCACTCTCTGAAAGCAAGTGTTCTAATAAAGAAAGAAAGACCTTTAAGGATATAGTTTGTTGCTGTCTTGAAATAAACAACAGCAAAGGTTTAAAAAATGAAATATTTTAACATAGGTAATTGAAAAGGACTAATAAAGTTGAATATATTTTAACACATACTTTGGAATTAAATAACTGAAAGTTGTAATTTATATAATCATGAGTTTACTTTGAATGGCTAGCTTTTAAAGGTGCAGTTTTTATACAAAGAGCTGAAAAAAACAAAACAAATATATTGCTTTTATATATATAATATTTAATAATAACATATTGATTTAAAATACATTTCTTTTTACATTTTTCATATGTACCTTTCTCCATAACAGGTTTGTAAATACTCTACTTAAGTGATTTTTGTGTTTTTATTATTGAATTAATTTCATGTTCAAAGTTGTTGGTCTTAATTAAGATGTAAAAGGTAAAAACTTTAAGAATGTATAAAATCAGTCAGGCATGGTAGCATATGCCGAAGATTCCAACATCCAGGAGGATGAGGCAGGAGCACCGCCATGAGTCTGAGACCACATGGGCTACAAGGTGACTTTCAAGAGACCTTGGACTATGATATAAGCCTTATTTTTTTTTTTTTTAAAAAAAAAAGTTGGAAAGGGGTTACCATACAATAATTTCTTTAAATTTCTAAGAAATGAATGAGACAGATATATTTATACATTCATTTTCACAAATGGCTTCCCACTAAGTACCATACTCCATACCATACACCATTACACTGCATTGCTTATCTCCACCCAAGTTATCATGCTCTACACAGCTGAAAATAAGAGCTTCATAAACGATTTTGCTTACATCAGAAATAATCCATTTTGTAAAAAGTAGAATTAAAAAAGAGAAAATTAGAATTTAACACAGTAGTTAAAGAACTCCAGCCCTTTCCTTCGCTAAGTCAAAGGTCAAAGGCTAACCCATAAATCTAGATAACATTCTTCAGTTACATACCCATGTCTTCAAAGCTACACAAGAGATTCTAGAAGGTCTCTGTTAAAAGGCTGTGCTCCAATGTGGTAACTACCAGGAGGGTAGGTCTAAGGCACTCAAGCCCAGAGTGAGCACCACCCTCACCATGAGCTCCTACTCCTCTCACCTCAACCAACCCACTTCTCTGCTGTCTTGTCTTGTATAACAGGGACTCCTGACATCTCTTAGTTAACTGCCTTCCTAACCTTTCAAATCTGTCATTTTCCTTTAACTAGTTACACGGTACCCAAAGGGTCCATGAAAGGTAAATATGGGGAGAAAGATGAATACAACTTTTTAGAGAGATGAATAACAAGTACAGTACAGCCCCAAATGGAAAACAATTAAAAATTAACTGCAACAAAAATCTGGGATTAAAGAAGTAATTTTAAACAAATAGAATTCATCAACAAGCTAACAGAAAACCCCAGTAGATTAGAAAATGTCAAGGCAAAAAGTGGTTTATATAAACTCTAAACCATAATAACACTTTCAAAACTCAAACTATACAATATCATGTTAAGTGTGAAAACGTGTTTGGATAGGTAAAGAAAATATTGTTCATATATGTGACAGAGTTTTAGTTTTTTTTCTTTTTTTTTCTCATTTTTTTTATTAAAGATTTCCATCTCCTCCCCTCCTCCTCCCCCTTCCCTCCCCTCCCTTCCACCCATACCCCCATACCACCCCCAGAGTTTTAGTTTTATGCAGTCATAAAGATAAATAATCTGCAAGAGAATGGATAGAACTGATGATCAGCATGTTAAAACACGATAAGCGAGACTCAGAAAGACAAATAGCAAAAGTGTCTTTCATATGTAAAATCTAGATTGAAATGTATATATATATAACATATGTGATATGAAAGTAGGAAGGGAATATGTCGGGTGATGAAGTAGCCTAAAAGGAGGAAGAACAAGAAAAGATAATGGGAGGGAAAAAGGACAAATATATCTACGTATGAGCTAGCTTTAATTCATTTATTTATTTGATATGAAAGCAAAAGGAACCATTGGGGAAAGGAGGAGAATCAGTGGAGGGAAAGAGGAAAGGACAAACACACACAAGAATGTCATAACCTTTCGTATATGCTTATCAAAAAATTTAAAGACTTACTTGGAACTAAAGTTGAACATACATAAAGAACTTTATGACACTTATCTGAAACCAAATTTCAGACCAATATTAACCAATTTCTGGTGATTATTAAAAACCAGGAATCCCCCTAGGTGGTCTGAATGAAATGGCCTCCATAGGGTCATATATTTGAATGTTTGGTCCTCAGTGGAACTGTTTGGGAAAGATTAGGGGGTGTGGCCTTGTTGGATGAGGTGTATCACGGGGGTGAGCTTTGGGGTTTCAAAAGCCCAAGCCAGGCCCATCTCATGCTCTCTTGGCATGTAACTTGCAGACCAGATGTGTGCTCTCTGCTACTTCTCCAGCCTGTGCCACGCTTCCCACTGTGATGACATAGACTCATCCTTTGTAACTGTGAACTCCCAATTAAAAGCTTTCTTCTAGAGCTGCCTCACGGTCACGGTGTTCCTAAACAGCAACACAACACTCACTGTTTCTCACTAGCCTAAAAAAGCACCCTAGTTTTCCACGCAGGAACCCAAAAGTTCAGAAAAGGATTTTGGATCCCCTGCCAAGTGGGTTCTGAATCCTCTGGCAGAGCAGTCAGTGCTCTTAATCAGTGAGTCATCTCCCCAGCGCCCTATATACTCTATTTTTAGTATCTGAACCCAATCCTGAAAATATTTAGTAGGTTGGCTTAGCTCAAGTCTGCTATCAATGTATATACATACATACATACATGGATATGTATATGTATATATATATATGTATATATATATATATATATATATATATGCCACATCTACAAAAGCACCTTTCACATGCATAAGACAACCCTGTCACCATCCATATAAAGCATGACACTTAATAGTTTACTACTTGATTTCAGGTCCTTAAAAATCAAGTTGACACAACTACAGAGCATATTATCATCACTGCAATCCAAAAGAAATCAGATGTTTACTGGAAGGAAAACTAGTCTCTGTGATATTGGTTAAAGAAAAGGAAAAAAGACAAACATGGGAACATACGCCATTCGAATGCGGCTCATTCTAACAGAGACATGATGTGGCAGGCATAAAATAAATACATGATTTCAAATACCTAATAAGGAAAATTAATGTGAAATGTTTCATTAATAATCTTCAAATACTGACTAAATATTTAAATAACATTTTTGATATTGTTGGTTAAATAAAATTTAGCATTAGAATATTTTACTTGCTTCTTTTTAAACTTTACTGTAGTTAGCAGAAAATTTTAAAGTTTATAACTGCTCTATTACTTCTAGACAGCACTATTCTATACTCAAACATACTTAAATAATCCTTATTTTAAAAAGAAACAAAAACTTCTGGTATGAAATCTGTGCTTGTAAAAAAGTTGAATCACTTCAAAAAGAGTTTATTGGAAGAAGAATGAACCACATCTCTAGACACTGCTGACATTTTCTCTTGCACCTATACTTAGTATTTTCTCTACTATTTCAAGGGTGATGTTAACTTAATTCATAAAAACCATGGCTATGAACTTGGCATTGTTTGAAAATGTAAATTATCTTATTACAAAGTCCATTCCACAATAAAATGTGGCATAAGAGAAACATAAAACTTACTGTCAAAATGTCCTACTAGTTATTCTTATGCTACTTAAATTATTGTCAACAAAGACCCAAATGTTTTAACAATGGAAAAATAACTAAAGCAAGGAGTTCCCCATAACAATACAAAATATTTTATTTAAATATTAAATTAAGGAGTCTGGCTATTTGCTAATAAGAGAGCAGTTTACTGGTCTAAATTTTCTGTCAAAAAATTTACACAGTAATTTGATAACTTTTGTTAAAAGATGTTTTTTATGTATATAAAGATTCTTAACTGAAAAAAATGAAAGTTCACAGCTTGCATTAATGTAACACTTGACACATATTCAAGGAAATATGGATTTAATGAAAAAGTATATAAGCAGAAAGGAAAAGGCAGGCAAATAATAATGGAAATCATAAAATCATTTAAGGAAAATGAATACTTAGAAGACAAAGATTAACTCACTTAAAAATTCGCTAAACCCTTTTAATGAACAGCAACTAAGAGTCTTGGTAAAATGAACACAAACTACACTTCTAAAATTCCTCAAACTCAAACTCAAAAACTCAAATCTGAAAACCTTAAGGCATTTTACAAAATACACTGAATAGTCAAATAGCAATTGATATTTTTTTTCTTGAGAATCATGCATGAAATATGTAATATTAGACCTTGACTGTACAGTTCACATATACATGACTTTCTGGACCTGCTTTGGCAGTTACTATAAGAAACTCTTTTTTCCTTTTTATAATGATGGAATTGAATCCAAGGCATAAACTAGGGAAACTCTTGAAGCTAAATCTTCAGTTCACCCATTTTTTATTTAACACAAGTCAAAAGAAACTCCTTCTTAACTTTGACCTCTTGCTATGGATGATAAAGATATACCCTGATATGTGGAAAACAGTTTCATTACAAATTCTATTTCTTTTTTCTTTTCTTTTTCCTTGTTTTTTTTTTTTAAAGACCAGGTTTCTCTGTAGCTTTAGAGTCTATCCTGAAACTCACTCTGTAGACTAGGCTGGCACCAAACTCACAGAGATCCTCCTGCCTCTGCCTCCAGACTGCTGGGATTAAAGGCGTGTGCTACCACTGCCCTGCTATAAATCCTATTTCTGACCCTGACATCTTTGTAGAAAGAAGCAGCGGGGCTGCGTCCTGCCACCTGCCCGCCTAGCTTTACACCCGAAAGGGCGCCAATCTGTAGAATTGAAGCGGCGGGCTTTGTCCCGCCACTGGGCTAGCTTTGAAGGAGAGTGCACTGAGACCTGGCCAATGGCTCCCTGCTCCCTGCCTGCACCTGAGCAGATGGCGGAATCAGGCTTAGGCAAGCAGGAGAGCATGGCGGATTTCTGCCACCATAGAGAGAGATGTTTCCAGGCTGCGTGGTGCTCTGCGCGTCAGATTTGGCTGTAACTTGGATGAAAAGAGTTTCTGTGCCGCACACTCAGTCTCAGAATTAAAGTGCTGAGTGTGGCTCCTACCTGGAGGCCCCAGAGCTAGTAGAAAATGGTACATCCTCCATTTTGAAATTGGAGAGAGGTGGAGCCAACATCCAGAACAGCCCGGAGGCTCTACAGCTCAGAGGTGCAACCGATTCAGAGTCACAAGCGGCTCCGCCATGTTGGACTGGGCATGGCAAGCCCGCAGTACCTATTTTTGACCTAGGAATGTCACAGCTTAGAGTCTTAAGTGCTTAGCGATGTAAAGGCGCAAATCAAACATGTTTCTCGACAGTAGAAAAATTATAGATTCACAATAGGACAGATTCAGACAGACTTTTAAATGAGTCACAATGTTGGATGAATGTATGTAGGCTTGAGAGAGAAGAAAAAAATATAAAAAATAAAGTTAATGCCTAAAAAAAGGGTAAAGTCTTTAAAGAGACAGAATAAAGTAAAATGATAGAATAAAAATAAGCCACATAAAAATGAAAAATTCACAGAGAGTCTGGATTATGTATTTTATTGTGTTTTCTTTAAAATTTTTGACTGTAAAGGAGCTAAATACAGAGAGACATTTCATTATATGGGCTGCCAGTCTAGACCAGAATGGACATCTTAACGGTATGACTTCAGGATTTGGATCTAAAAACATGATGCTTTGGAAAAGAGTTTCTTCTTTTGTTTTCACAGAGGACGAGACTCTGTGGATTGCTTCTATCCCAATATGGTATGATAGACCACGCCCTCCTGAAAAGTTGCTGTGAACACCTTCAGAAAATTACTTTGCTCAACTGCTGACTGAGATGACCCTGGCACACAGGTTATACCATAAAAGACCTAAATAACAGCGCCCCCGTTCAGCAAAAAGCAGTTTGGAGAGAAATAACTGCGCCCATTTTCCCAAATATTGTTTATAAATGTTCTCTTACATTTAAAGGGGGATATGATATAGAGATGAATAATTTGCAGTGGTATGGATTTTAAGGTCAATTTGTTATATGTATATGTATTTCTGATCTTGATTAAGCTATTTTGATTGTGTAGTTCATTTTAAAAACTGTAATGTATAATTAGGAAATATAGGTTGTTAATGGATAATCATCGATAATAGTCAAGCTTGTAGTCATGTTAGTTAGATTTTCTAGATATATAGAGATATACTTTAATTAAATAGGCATTCTTCATATCTTTCAATAGTCAAACTTGTAGTCATGTTAGTTAGATTTTCTAGATGTGCATAGATATATTTCAGATAGGCATTCTTCATATCTTTCAAAGACTGCAGAATATGGCATTTAATGTTTTAATAACTTAGGGTTTTTCATGACAATGAGACACGTCTGCTCCTGGCAGTACCAATCTACTTCGAGAGGAAGATGGGCATCGAAGAGGCTCCTTATGGAGTTTGTTAGCCATTTGGGCAAGAAACTGCTCTTGCCTGGACTGATGCATAAACTGGACACAAGGAACCCACAGAAAGAGGACTGCTAAACTTGCCTAAAGGTGAGATGGTCCTTCGGGGTTCCTGATTCATGAAAGAGTCTGCGAGACGTCTTTCTGCAGGACACAGCAGAAAATGACTGAACTGGCTTTGGAATTTCCTGCTTCATGGAAATGTCTGCTGGATACTTATGGGCCTGTAGGCTGAAGATGGATGCCCCAATGGTACAGAGGAACTTTGGGTGACTGTCCAGGCAGCGAGTTGTCTCTGTCATTTCTAGAGTTTGAAAGTTGCATATGACTTGTTTACTTAGGTAATATTATATCCTTCTGGAGTCTTTGATGGAGTTGAAGAATAAATAGATAGTTATAGCTTTCCTTAGTTATGATAAAAGATAAAATAGATTTAAATATTGTAACTGTAATTCTTGCTTGATAACTCTTTTGTTACTTTTACTATGTTAAAGTTAAAGCCTTTTTTTTTTTTGTTTAAACAGAAAAAGGGGAAATGATGGAGGAGAGTTATCTGTCTATGTTACTTTCATTGGTTAATTAATAAAGAAAACTGCCTTGGCCCTTTAAGAGAACAGAAAATTAGGTAGGCGGAGTAGACAGAACAGAATTGTGGGAAAAGGGATAGCAGGCAGTGGGGAGACACTTCAGGCAGTCACCATAGTGAGTCTCCATGCTTCTCCTCTCCGAGATGGATGCAGGTTAAGATCTCTCCTGGTAAGCCACACCTCATGGTGCTACACAGATTACTAAATATGGGTTAAAGCAAGATATGAGAATCAACCAATAAGAGGCTACAGATAACGGGCCAGGCCGTATTTAAATGAATACAGTTTCTGTGTAATTATTTTGGGTAAAGTTAGCCGGGTGGCGGGACGCAGCCCCGCCGCTCCCTTCTACACATCTTCTAACTTCTTCATATTAAAATTAGCTAGCACATCAGTTCGCACTGAAAATAACTCCACTCCTTTACTACTCCAACTGTCCACAGTTAAGGTGACACACTTGGAGTTCATACTCGTCAATCTTAGAGGAAAGGGGTGAGGGGCCAGTGAATGGGGATCTGAAGGCTTCAGAATTACAAAAGCCAGTGACCTAAAAGCGTCCCATGTGCTGTGCATAGTGGCTCATGGCGGACAGCACTGAGTTCACTGCCAGCCTGACTTATTTAGACAGCTCCAGGACAGCCAAGGGACACAGCAAGACTGCATAAAGAAGAAAAGGGAAGAACAACAAGAAAACTAACACATTGGCTGCAGGCTGTGATCAACGGAGAACTCCTGCTACCCAGAAAAACATGAATGAAAGAACCAGAAACTACCAAAAAAATTTCTCACTAGAAAGATGCCTAATCTCATTCTCTGATGAATAAAACAGAGGGGTAAAGTCGTTTCCATCGGCATGGTAGCACACTCTTTAATCCCAGCACTCAAAAGGCAGAGGCAGGAGGATTGCTGTGAGTTTGAGGCCAGCCTGATCTAAAAAGTGAGTTCAAAAAAGCCAAAGATACAGAGAAACCCTATCTTGACAAACAAAACCAAACCAAACCAAAACAAACAAACAACCTCCCCCCCACATGTTTAATAAGCTTGCACACTGCAATGGAGACCTGGAAGCTGAGCACAAATGAAACAGAACAGTAATAGAGCTCTTCAGAAGGTAAGAGCCATATCAAACAAGCCACAACAATGAAAACCATTTTCTTATCTAAGTCACTGCAATTTCCACACGACAAGGGATATCTAAGAAGAGATCACATCTTGTGTCTTAGTCTGTAAAGAGAAGCTGGAGTTTAAAAGACAAAACTTGGTGATAAGTGCACAGTTATAAATGTGTTTATTCTAAGCACTAAAAATCATTAGGCATTTAGCTCTCTGTCCTGCTTAAATGATAAAAGGATATCACAAAAAAAGTTTTTTACGCTACCTTTTTCTGTGCTCCCATTTATTTTAGGTAAGAAGTCATCAACTTGTATCCC
This sequence comes from Arvicola amphibius, assembly GCF_903992535.2. Classification (NCBI taxonomy): domain Eukaryota; kingdom Metazoa; phylum Chordata; class Mammalia; order Rodentia; family Cricetidae; genus Arvicola; species Arvicola amphibius. The sequence continues at coordinate 29,561,159 of NC_052058.2, read as the reverse complement.
TAGGATTAAGACAGGATATCATTGCCTGATCAAACAAAGAATTAATTTTAAAACTGGCTTCATTGTAACTACGGCATTTCCTATTCCTACTCATGCTGACTCTGTATATATAGAACACTATATGCAGAAGAAGAGTTCAAGTGCTATTCTTTACAATTCAGGCTTGGGGACCTTCCAAAGAACCTCAAAAGAAAGAGGATACTAAGACCACCTCAGAGGCAGGACCCTCACTGTCTGCAGGACTACACAATGGTGCCCTCTGGTGGCAATCATGAACATTTTAAAAGGAGATTTTCTGAAAGTATCCTTTGATTCTTGACAAGTAAACTATCAAACGTGAGAAGTAAACAATGTGAGAGGTCAAGGATGTGAACAAACAAAAGCTTAGTGAGAACATCTGTAAAGAAGGTGACACCTACCTAAGCTGCTGCATTCTTTAAGAGTTTTCTCCTGCAGATGTTCTAACCGTACTGTAAAAAACAGTCCAAGAAAAAGATATTTCACAGACAAAGGAAATAAAAATCAAATAAAACCAATTTCTGTATCAGCTAGCTTACCTTGTAAAGCTGTTAGCCTTTCATTGGTGAAATCATTATCAGCTTGCAAAGCTTCTATTTTTGCCTGGAGCTCCTGTTCTTTTTCTTCCATTTCATCTATTTTATTCTGTAATTCTTTCTTCTCAGCTTGTCCTTTCTGTTGGATTTCCTCCTGTTTTCCCTCTGCTACCTGTTGAGTAGGGCTCTTCAGTCATTTCACAAAACCTCACTTTGCTTTAAGCAGCCTAAGGCCAGGACTGACTTCATTCATTTATACTTCTAAGGAATCTATTCAGAATTAGAGAATATATTTATAAAGCTGATTTTCTAAAACAAAGACAGATGTAATGTCAAAACTGACATGGCACTGAGAAGGGAAGAACTTAGGAGCAAACAAGCACTCACAAAGATAAACACATAGATAAGGAGTCAAAATTAAATCCTCTGTGGTTTTTAAATGGGAAATATATAACCCAAATTTACTATTATTACAACTTGTTTGTACATTTTAAAATGTTATATCAATTTAAAATTTATTTATGTTTGGCTAAAAAGATGATGGCACAAACCCTTAAATACGTTTCTCTTGATAAGAACTCCCTGAGAACTACCATAAGTGATGCTTGGCCTGCTGACACACTCAGCTGAGGCCAGGTCATTTTTCTCTTGTTTTAATTGATTTTTAAGTCAATATCACAAAGGACTGTGTTTTACTGTATATTTTTCATATATGTGTCTAGACATTTATCTTTATTTGCATTGCCCTTCCTAATGACTCCAGCCTCTCTGGCTGTTTCCTTTCCTCGTTCCAAACAGTTCCCTTTCTGCTTTATATGATATGCGTTCTATTAGCCACTCCTCTCTCCAACCCCACCATCTCTTCCTTCCCTCTGGACCCCCTTCTAGTTTCATGACCCACCAACAGATACAAATTACACTAAGATGGATTTTCAGCAATACAAAACTTTGAAGGACCAACTAGACATTATTTTATGGTCTGATTTCTTTATTCCAAATGTCCCAGAGGGAATAGCAACTGAAACAGAATCAAGAGCACACCTGAAAGACAACCAGGGCTCAAACAAATTACTCCAAGCTCCCTTTGAGTTTGTTGCAGCACTGAACAACTGGTCCCTAACTTTGAGAAGACCTAAAAATGAGTAGGTTTTTAAAAAGTATCAGACTATATTAGATTTTGTTAATTCTTTTTTAAAAACTTTATTATTACTGTATGTGCATATGCATATATGATGCATGGGTAGGTGCACATGGAGATCACAGCACAATTCTGTGGTGTCAATTTCTTTCACCTTTGCATGGGCTCCCAGGAAAGAACAGGCTTGTATGACTTTACCCTATGAGACACCTTACTCCTACTCTATGATTTTACTATTACTGCATGTATCTCATTTTGGCCCTTGACTACCACTTTAAAATTTATTAATATTATTAATAAAATAATCATTAATTTATTATTAATAAAAATAAATAATTTATTATTATTATTTGCATGTGTGTGTCTGCCTATATATCTTTGTGTTTACATGTGTGTGTTATACAAGGCTAAGTTCTGGGGCATGGGTTCCATAACCCTCACACGGAGATCAGAGGACAACTTTGGGGACTTTCTGTCCTTCCACCATGTTCTATGACCAAACTTAAAGCTTGCATGACTGCTGTGGGAAATGTTCTTGTACTCTGTAAAGATTTGTCACTCATATCAGTTTAAGAAAATACTGATTGACCACTACCCAGGCAGGAAGAATAGGCGGGGCAACCAGACTAAGAATTCTGGGAAGAGGAAAGGCCAAGTTAGTCACCAGCCAGATGCAGAAGAAGCAAGATGAGAACACTGATAAAAGGTACCAAGCCATGTGGCTAACACAGACAAGAATTATGGGTTAAGTTGTAAGAGTTGGTTAATAATAAACCTGAGCTAATAGGCCAAATAGTTTATAACCATTATAAGCCTCTGTGTGTTTCTTTGAGACTGAATGAGTGCAGGACAGAAACTCCGATTACACAGGACAAGTGCCCACACTCTGCATCATCTTGCCAATCCACATCATATGAGAATAGATGATTCTCATTTACTTCCAAGTGTATATTAGAAGATGCTGTTCTTTTCTATACCATCCAATCTTAGTTCATGTGGTGGGGAAGCAAACACTGAAAGATGACTATTGTGAAGCACTGACTCTATTTCCATCTACAGGAAGTATGTCTGTTTTAAAGGCTTTCAGTTCCCAACAGCAATGGAGGGTAGACTAAACAGAATACATTTTCTATTTTCACTGTCAATCTCAACGTTTCAGTTTTACCAAATTTTACATTAACAATTAGTGAGCGATGCATAAACTTTCAGGCTGTTTTAGTAGTTAGAGACTATTAGCTTAACATGCTTTCAGGTAGAGTAAAAACAAAATGTGATGGTTTGAGTAAGAATGTCTATCATAGGCTTATATGTCTGAATACTTGGTCCCCAGATGGTAATGCTGTTTGGATAGGTTTAGGAAGTATGGCTTTGCTGGAGGAAGTATGCCACAGAGGATAGGCTTTGTGGTTTCACAATCCTTAAGCCAGTTCCAGTGAGCTCTCAGCTTCTAGCTCCAGTCACCATAACTGCTTGCTGCCACACTTCCTCTCCATGATGCTGATAGAGTCTTAATTTCTGGAACTTTAAGCCCAAATAAACCTTTCCTTCTATAAGGTGTCTTGGGTATGGTGTTTTAACACAGCAGTAGAAAAGAAACTAATATACATACCTTTAATTTATCAGATAAATCTTTAATTTCATTAACCGCTCCATTATATTTATTGGCTAACTCTCTTAATTCTTCCTGAGTCCGTTCATTCATTTCTTTTAAGTGGGTACATTCATCTTCAGTATTACTCAGACTTCTCTGCAATTCAAGTTCACATGCAATTCATTTAGAATAAATGGATACTTATTTAAATTTTATCATAAATTCAACTTGTAAAAAGTATAGCTTGGACTATCAACATTTGGACTAAACTTGTATAAAACTGAATTAAAAGACAAAATAATTTCAGTTTATTTAAGGAACATGTATACGAAAACACTACTAAGATTTTTTTTTAATGTTGGGAAATGGGACAGAAATAGCTACCTATTACTTATACTTTAAAAGGGTCAACCAGTACGACTTTGAGCCTTGAAAGTATTTTAAAACCACCAATTCCTTTTCTATTTGTTTTTGAAACAAGACTATTTTACTCAGGCTGACTTCAAATTCACTATGGAGTCCAGGCTAGCCTGAAAAAAATCTGCCTCAGATTCCAAGTCTAAGATTTAAAGTATACTTTATCATATCACCTCTAAGTCGACAATCCTTAAAGTAATTTTAATACCACATAGCAATTCATCTAACGCGAAAACAGCAATATAGCTTGAAACTTTACTTGTATGTCAATTAATCAAGCAACAATGAACATAAAGCCCATACAATAGAATGAGACCATAATACAAACTATTCAAGTCCTCACACATGCTAAGCACATGCACACTGGCTAAACCCTCAGTCCAAAAAATTACATTTTAATTGTTTATAGGACCTAGAAGATATCCCTCACAAACTCCTAAAGCACAAGATATGGAGTTATTCTGGAGCTGTGGTTCTCAACCTTTGGGTCGTGACCCCTTTGGGGGAGGGGTCACCTATGACCATAGGAAAACAAAGATATTTATTTACATTGTGATTCATAACAGTAGTAAAATTACAGTTATGAAGTAGCAATGAAAATAATTTTATGGTTGGGGTGAGCATACATGAGGAACTGTATTAAAGGGTTTCAGTGTTGGAATGACAGAACCACTGGTCTGGAGGACGGGTAAAGTAGTAAAGTTCTCAGAGACCATCCTCTACTAAAAAACAGCACATTTATAAGACATGGTGTCCACATCTTTAATTCAACCACTGGGAAGACAAAAGTAGGTGTAGCTCTGTGAGTTTGGGGCCAGCCTGCTCTAATAGCAAATTGCAAACTAAGCAAAGGTACATAGTTCAGCTCCCAGCATACATCTCAGGTGTCTCAGAACTGCCTATAATATTAGGTCCAATGAACCTAAGACTGGGACTTCTGCAGACAACTTCACTGCACACACAAACACACCCACGCATATACTACATATAGACACATAATTTTAAAAAGAAATCTTTAAAACCAGTAACAATAAAAATGAAATACCTCAACTTCTGAAAGTTTTCTGACCACTTCGATTTTCTCCTGAAGAACCCGCCTCAGGGACTCTTTGGCTGTTGTCTCATAGTTGTGTTTGTCCTCCTGCAGTGCTATGAGTTCCTTCCGTAAACTATCTTCGGTTTGATTCTACAACAAAAGACAATTATATTACACTTAAGTTAGTTTTATTTGAAAATTACTTATGCTTTGAAAGAAATAAACACATTACAATACTCTATATGTTAAGGTACTCCCCCAAAACAAATATTAGCTTGCTATTAACTAAATCTGAATTTTAAAGTTGTATCAGTAAATTATGCCCTTAGAAATTATACTAATTCCAATAGGAAAGAGTTAAAGGCAATAATTTCTCTCAAATATTAGGATTAATTACTCATGTTCTGTAGAAGTTATCATATTTCCATCTGTGAACAAAAATCATGGCTATCAAAAGCACCAAACATTTTAGAACACTGGCTAAGATAAAAGGAGTAAGAGCATGCTGAGGAAAAAGGAAGACTCCAGGTCCGGAACAAGAAAGCTGTAAGGTGAGCATGGAGTATACTGTCTAGTGCAGCCACAGGACACTATCCAAGTCAGCTTTATCCAGAGAGACAGCCTTAAAAGATTTACTCAGACAAAACTCTGGATAATTTGATAATCAACAAAGCTAACTACTAGTATAGACTGAAACACACCAAATATACTTAAATCTGAGCAGGGAGAAAGTACTTCATTGTTATTCACTGGTGGATAAAAGGAAAATCAATTTATTCTTTTTATCTAGTAAATAATAGGGGTGCGTCTCATTCTATTTTTTTTTTTGTATAAAATGTACTTCAGGGTAACAAAATAATTCATGAGGGAAAAACTATCTTTGAAGAAGTAATCCAGCTAAGTAAATGAAGGAATGATAGAATTATATCACTATGTTAAAAATCTTTTATGAAATAATGGACATGGTGACAAAATCATAAAAAGAAAGCCATTCAGTCATTATGTTCTTTGACTAAAGAACAATACCATCCATGAAGTGTTGTTGGCAAAAAAAACCCCAACAACTATTATTTTATGCCTAGAGAAAACTAAAAAAAAATTAATAACAGTATAGACCGAATCACAGTTCAAAAGGCAAATAACCTCTTCAATAAATATCAACTGCAATAGAAAAAGTAATTAGAACTGGCCACAGGCGTATATTACACAATTCTTCCTACTTATAGGTATGCATGGATTCTTTTCATGACAAAAATATAGAGCAATTGTGGGATTATATAAAAGGCTTAGCACACACTCAAATAGAAAAAAATGAAACTACAGAACTGTGTTCTTTCATATATACCTGAGATTAAATACATACTTTGGAGCATGCCTGCAATTGGTTTCCCATAACTTCTAACCGTGATAAGAGTCTATCTTCATCTATTAAAGCCTGTTGGAAAACAAATTAGATACAAATAAAAATCCGCAGTAACAAAAAAGGCAAGTATAACAGATTCTATTGCCAAGGAAAAAAACAAAATTGAAAAATCAATCAAGATCTGCTACAAAATGCTGTTTCAACATTTGTTCTTTAGTTAAAGGAATAACATTACTTTTATTTGCCTAAAATCTAATTTTAATTCATTCAACACATTAAAAAACTATTGAAATGTTTAAATAGATTCCTGACTCTAAAGTAAATGGAGTACCTGCCAACTGGTATCCGAAGCTTCTTGAGTGATGGCTAATAGCCGCTGAAGTGTGGCTAGCTTCTGTTCTAACATCTGTTCCCGATGTAAGGCCTCCTACCACAAATCACAAAAGAAATTCTAAGAACTCAGTCAGCAACATGATTCTTTTGAAGTAAAACACTCGATATAGTTTGAATATATTCTCAGTTGTACTCTGGATGTAGTTCATTATTTTATCCCATCTACGGGACTGCAAGTACAGATATAATAAACTTTGCCCCAGATGGAAAACAAGTTACTCATTCTGTTTTCTTTCTTTATTTCTTTATTTACTTATTATATATACAATATTCTGTCTGTGTGTATGATGACCGCAGGCCAGAAGAGGACACCAGACCCCATTAAAGATGGTTGTGAGCCACCATGTGGTTGACTGGGAATTGAACTCAGGACCTTTGGAAGAGCAGGGAATGCTCTTAACCTCTGAGCCATCACTCCAGCCCCTTCTGTTTTCTTTTTTATTAGTAATTTACTAAAAGAGTAAGTTTCAAAATGCAGATTAGAAAAAACTTAAAAATGTTTGTTTCTTATTATATTTCATAAATACACATAAAAGTTTATGAAATATTTATGTATCTTCGAACAAATTATTTCAAACCAAGGCATCAACTTTTATTCAAGGGTTCACAGTTTACATCCGAGTTTCTCAATTCAGTAAGGATTATGCAAGAAGAAAAAGAGGAGGTGAGACAATTCCTCCCAAAGAGTTAGTACATACAAATGGATGTTCAAGATCTGACAGAAAAGATGGGACAGAATGAGAAGTATAAGAGTCTCATTCATGATGATCAGCAACCACTCTACACAGAACCAGGCCAATTATTTAATTTATATGAACACTGTTATTTCTCATGTCAGAAATGAAATATCAATTAATCTTAACATTCTCTCCTACCTCTCAAGAGAGACCTACAAAAACTAATATATCTTCCCATTGAATGAAAATGACCAACGACATTCACATCATGTATTTTACATTGTGGGCACTATTCCAAGTGTTTTACTTACAATAATTCATATATCCTTCATAATGTAGGGAGGTGGTGCTACTTATCAACTGTCTACAGAAGGAAATTGAGGTCCAAAGGCTTTCTTAGGAAGCTGGGCAGTAGTAGACACATCTTTAATCCCAGCACTATGGAGGCAGAGGCAGGAAGATTTCTGTGGGTTCTGCCTGGTCTACAAATCAAGTCTCAGAGCAGCCAGGGTGACACAAAGAAACCATGTCTCAAAAAACAAACAAATAAACTTTCTTAGGAGATGAGATGGTAAAGCCAGCGTTTAAATCTAGTTAAACTTGATCAATTCTGGCTAGAAAAGCCCATGCTCTTAACTACTTCAAGGATGTGCATATGTATACAATCATTTTCTATATGTCAGCACATGGTGTTTGGTGGAAAATGAGATCTAATTAATGTGTTGGTTATTTCTGTACTTTTCCACAGATGCACATGGCCTTAAAAAACTGAAGAGTACAGGGCCACTGGTCAACAGTTTTAAAGACAAACACACAAATAAAACTATTCATCAAAGGTCACAGAATTGAGCAGAAAAACTTAGATCAAGATCAATACGTCAATCCCCAAACTTCTGAACCAAAGTTACCTTTAAACCATACTTCCTCATCATAATCCCTCTACTGACCCAGAGCCATAAAATCCTGCCCAAAGAAATGAAGAAAAAAAATAACACCTCTTTGCTTTTAGAGTTGTATGTCTTTTTAAATGAAGGATTAAGAGCTCCAGTAGGCCATTCCAAGTAGATGCTCTGGATCCAGAAATACAGTTCAAATAGGAAGGACTCTGGGGTCTAACTGCCAAACTAAACTCAGACTAGGGGTAAATCACAATGTGTATGACACTGTAAATTCTTAGATCTTCCTGCCCCTTAGTCACTCCATATGGAAAAACAAGAAGTGGCATGGGAAAATTGTCTATATTCTATCAATTATGTTTTAAATAAACGCTGATTGGCCAGTAGCTAGGCAAGAAGTATAGGTGGGACAACCAGACAGGAAGTAGAGGTGGGTCAATGAGAACAGAAGAATTCTGGGAAGAGGGAAGCTCCCTCTGCAGTCCTGTCCAGACACAGAAGAAGCAAGATGTGACTAGCCACTAAAAAGGTACTCAGCCATGTGGCTAACACAGATAAGAATAATGGGCTAATGTAAGTTATAAGAGTTAATAAGAAGCCTGAGCTAATGGGCCAATCAGTTTATGATTAATGTAGACCTCTGTGCAGGAACAGGGCAGGACAGAAACCTCAGACAACAAAGAATGAGATATCTATATTCCTTACATAGCAGTAAAAACTGTTACATAGATTAAATGAATCAGGAGGTTCTTCTGTCTATGTGTTGCTTTCATTGGTTAAATAAAGAAACTGCCTTGGCCTTTTGATAGGGCAGCACTTAGGTAGGCGGAGTAGACAAAACTAAATGCTAAAAAAAAGGACAGACGGAGAGCCACCATGAAACTGCCAAAATCAGACATGCTAAATCTTTCTTGGTAGGCCACAGATTAACAAAAAATGGGTTAAATCAAGATGTAAGAGTTAGCCAATAACAGGCTAGAGATAATGGGTCAGGCAGTGATTTAATTAATATAATTTCTATGTGATTATTTCGGGTGTAAGATAGCCGGAACGACAAGCAGCCTGCTCCTCCAGCTATATCAATACAGGTAAAGTGGTTGAACTGAGTATGGAATATAACATGCTTAATTCTATTTAAAAAACACCTATGAATAAAGAAGGACTTTGGAATCTCCTTACATTGAAAGAAAAATTTATCTTGCACATAAGCTTGTCTTTTCTAAACTCAACAGTCCAGACTCCTTTTTCTTCTTGAGATGTTTTTAAGCCTCCACTATTCCTTTAAAAGATATTTCCTGTGTGCTTGTTTCCAGCCAATATTTTTGATTCTGTATTTGCAATCTGACAAAATAAAATCTAAGTTACTTTTAAAGACTAAGAATTCTCAAGATTTACTTTTACCTGTAGATACTGAGAAAGTTGGAATAGTTCCTGAGAGTACATACTTGGAGTGTTAGCAGCAACCTAGAAATAAAATAATATCAATAATCAAAGAAAGCATTACATTAAAAAAGCTATTAAGAGCCAACATGATGGCTCAGAAAGTAAAGTCCCTCCTATCTAGCCTGACAACTTCAGTTTGATCCCATGCTGGATAGTTTTATGTTAACACAGGTTAAGTCATATGAGAAAGGGAACCTCAATTAAGAAAATGCCTCCATAAGATTAGGCTGTAGGCAAGCCTGTAGAGAATTTTCTAAATTAGTAGTCAGTAGGAGAGAGCCCAACCCATAATGACCACCCCTGGGCTGGTGGTCCTGGGTTCCATAAGACAGCAGGCTGAGCAAGTCATGGGAGCAAGCCAGTAAGCAGTACTCCTTGCATCAGCTCCTCCTTCAGGGATGAACAGGGATGTGGAAGTGTGTACCAAATAAACCCTTCCCTCCTCGAGTTGCTTTTGGTCATGGTGTTTTATTGAAGCAATAGTAATACTAAATGGAACAATCCCCAATACCCACATGGTAAAAGGAGAGAGTCAACTCCTGCAAGTTATCCTCTTATTCCAACATGCATGGTGAACATACACACAAAATAAAAACGCACTTAAAAATTGAAAACAAACCAATTTCATGAAATGTCTATTTTCCTAAATATGCAAATAAAATGTTTAATGGATCTAGTCTTAGTTCACAATTATTGTGTAAACTATTTCTCAAAATATTTCTGCTGTTTATCTAGAATGTATAGATGGTATTACACTGATCATATCAGATTTATAAACAAGATGATGAAGCAAGAATTATTGTGAAACTTTTAAAGTCAAATCACAAACTTACAGCACAGAGGTACTGAGCCTTTTCATGACACAGAAATAACTCTTAATCAATGCAGTCATCTTTTTCCTTAAAATTCATCACTGATTACTTCATTAATATGTCAACATGTCACAATTCATTTAGAAATGACAATCTTCAAAATTCACTTGGAAGTATGTGTCAGGATAGCATGAAATCTTACATTCTACTTACCAAAAAACAAAAATTTAAATAAGCAAAAAAGATTCTAACATTTTGTCCAATAGCCAGAGTTAATAAAAATTTTATTACTATATGTAAATTTTAAGAAAAAGAGGGAATAATCATGTTAAAAAACTACAAGTCAGCCTAACAACTCAGAACCTCAAAGTATCAAAATTTGCTTCAATTAGGGGCTTTTCAAGACTAGTGAACACAGACCATGTCACTAAAAAAGAAAACAAAAAATACAGTGTTGTTGTAATATTTACCCATATCCCGAACGCTAATAAGTTCTTTAAGTGTGCATACTTATCCTTTTTTGTTGTTTAAAATGGGGTCTTGCTACAAATACAATGCCCTTCCTGGCCCGGTACCACGTACCGGTTTTGAACTCAGCAATCCTCTTACCCCAGCCTCCCAAGCACTAGAAATACAAGCATACACTCCCATGCTCTGCTGATTTATTAATAATGTTATAGGATCACTGCTCACTAAACTCAAAGTATGTTTTCTAATATTCAGACTAAAAATGGCATTTTTCTTTTGAAGATCTAAATCAACAAAATCATTATTTATTTGGAAAAGAGTTCTTAGCATTAGAAGTTGGTGATCAATTACCATTATCCCTATAACAATAACCTAAGAAACAACTTCAATTTAAAGTAGGTAACCATTATTCCTCAAACTAAAGAAAAGTGTAAATTGTTTGTCCTCGCATTTTAGTGATTACACACACACACTCACACACACACACATGAAAGCCAGCAGGTATGGTAGTATAGCTGTGATAGTATAGCTGTGGTGGTACAGCTGTGGTGGTACAGCTGTGGTAGGATAGCTGTAATCCTAGAACTTGAGAGGTGAAAGCAGGAAGATCAAGAAGTGAACAAACAATATCTTTGGCTACACAGTGAGGTCCTCGCCACCCAGGGTTATGTGAAACCCAGCTGAGACCCTAAGCAGTAGAGGACAGGATGCCTGAACTGGCCTTGCCCTGTAGTCAGATTGATGACTATCTTAATGTTACTATAGAAACTTCATCCAGCAGCTGATGAAAACAGAGGCAGAGACCTGCATCAGAGCAACTGGGCTGAGCTCCCAAAGTCCAGTTGAAGAGTGGGAGAAGTGAAAATATGAGCAAATAGGTCAAGACCATGATGGGTACACCCACTGAAACAGTTTACCTAAGCTAATGGGAGCTCACCAACTCCAGCCAGACAGGGAAGGAGCCAGCATAGGACCAAACTAGGGCCTCTGAACGTGGGTGACAGTTGTATGGCTTGGGCAGACTGCAGGGCCAATGGCAGTGGGACCAGGATTTATCCCTACTGCATGTCCTTGCTTTTGGGGAGCACATTCTCTTTGGATGGATACCTTGCTCAGCCTAAATATAATAGGGAGGGCCTTGGCCCTTCCTCAAAGTAATGTGCTTTACCCTTTCTGAGGAGTGGATGGGGAGTGGGGTTGGGAGAAAGGTGGAGGGGATGGGAGGGAGTGGGAACTAGGATTGGTATGTAAAATGAAAAAAAAGATAGTTTGTTTTCTTTTTAAAAAATAAAATAAAAAAGAAAAGACAAAAAACAAACAAAAACCAACAACAACAAACCCAAAGCAGAACAAAACTTCCAATATTCACAGTCATGTCAAGTAGTAAAAAAAGATTTGGTTTTGTTCTTTGATTACACTCTGATTTTTAGCAATGGCACCTCTAGTTTCAATGCATCATTATTCCTAAACAAAAGAAAATACTCCAGCAATCAACTACTGCAATTTTCTAATTGTGTGGTGTCAAAACCGATGTTCAATGGCATTAAAAGAGTAATTTCTACAAGTTCTTATTTCAGAGCTGCTTTGCTGTACGGGTAAAAACTTCTTGGATAGAAATATTTGGGAGGCAATCTTACCAAAAGCAATCTACAGATCCAATGCAATGCCCATCAAAATCCCAGGAAAATTCTTCACAGACCTCTAAAGAACGATACTCAACTTCATATGGAAAAGCAAAAAACTCAGGATAGCCAAAACAAGCCTGTACAATAAAAGAACTTCTGGAGGCATCACAATCCGTGACTTCAAACTCTACTACAGAGCTACAGTACTTAAAACAGCCAGGTGTTGGCATAAGAACAGACAGGAGGACCAATGGAACCAAATAGAAGACCCAGAAAGAAGCAAAAAATATCAAATGGAAAAAAGAAAGCATATTTAACAAGTGGTGCTGGAATAAATGGATATCAACATGTAGAAGAATAAAAATAGACTCATATCTATCACCATGTACAAAACTCAAGTCCAAATGGATCAAAGACCTTGACATAAAGCCAGCCACACTGAACCTTATAGAAGAACAGTGGGAAGTACACTTATAAGCCCAGCAGCACAGACACTGAGAGAAACAATTAATAAATGGGACCTCCTGAAACTGAAAAGCTTCTGTAAAGCAAAGGACACAGTCAACAAGACAAAACGACAGCCTACAGAATGGGAAAAGATCTTCACTAACCCCACACCAGACAGAGGTCTGATCTCCAAAATATACAAAGAACTCAAGAAACTGGTCACCAAAAGAACAAATAATCCAATAAAAAAAAAGGAGTACAGACCTAAATAGAGAACTCTCAACAGGGGAATCTAAAATGGCTGAAAGACACTTAAGGAAATGTTCAACATCCTTAGTCATCAGAGAACTGCAAATGAAAACAACTCTGAGATTCCATCTTTCTCCTGTAAGAATGGCCAAGATCAAAAACACTGATGACAACTCATGCTGGAGAGGTTGAGGGGAAAAGGGAACACTTGTGCATTGCTGGTGGGAATGCAAGCTGGTACAACCCCTTTGGATGTCAATGTGGTGATTTCTCAGAAAATTAGGAAACAACCTTCCTCAAGACCCAGTAATAACACTTTTGTGTATATGTCCAAAGGATGCTCAATTGTGCCACAAGGACTTGTGCTCAACTATGTTCATAGCAGCATTGTTTGTCATAGCCAGAATCTGGAAACAACCTAAATGCCCCTTGACTGAAGAATGGATAAGGAAAATGTGGTACATTTACACAATGGAGAAACTACACAGCAGAAAAAAATAACAACAGCTTGAATTTTTCTGGAAAATGGATGGAGCTAGAAAACATCATTTTGAGTGAGGTAACTCAGACACAGAAAGACAATTATCACATGTATTCACTCATAGGTGATTTTTAAACATAAAGCAAAGAAAGCCAGCCTACAAACCACAATCTCAGAGCACTCAGACAACAATGCGGACACTGAGAGAGACTTACATAGATCTAATCTACATGGGAAGTAGAAAGTAGGAAAAGACAAGATCTCCTGAGTAAACTGGGAACATGGGGACCTTGGGGGGAGGGTTGAAACGGGGAGAGAATAGGCAGGGAGGAGAGCAGAGAAAAATGTAGAGCTCAATAAAAATCAGTAATAAAAAAAGAGAAATGTTTGGGAAATTCCTAGACAAGGCTGAACTTTAGAATAAAAGATAGCAGCTAACATTACTTACCTCTGACACAACTAGGAACAGTCAGTCTACTCGGTCAGTCAGTGGTTTACTTGAGCCACAAAAGCTTTTTCCAAAGAAACCATGCATTCGAAATTCTCCACACAGTGAAGGTTATATTAACTACATAGTCATATTTACTTTATTACAAAACAGAGTTTTTAATGTAAAACATTAAATAAAAACACTTCAGTGAAATAAAATGTCAAAGTCTGGAAAACAATCATTTACTACTCACTTTGTCAACAGGACTTGGTAATGGAGCATGGATGACACTGGAAAGTAAAATTTAGAATTTTATCTCATTTCCTGAAAGCAGAGGAAATGGTACTAGAGCACCAAAATATCTTAACATAAAATTCATGCACTTGCTCTCACATAATTAAAAGAATGTGAATCATCCCTTCATAAACATGACATTATTTAAAAATACATGCATCAACCTACTTTTTACTCATTATTTTTCTTAAGGAGAATTTCAACTCCAAAATGTATTAAACATCTTTTGAGGATCCACTATTTACTGAGTGCTGTGATAACTCCCTTATTTTTACCATTTCAACACATTAAAGTACCTTTTAAATCATGCATCTTATTTGTAACATATAAGTTACCAAATAATAAATAAATACCCCTGTGTAGAAATCTTTCAGTGGGAAGAAAGGTGACAGTCTGGACTGGGCCTAGGGAAGAACAACTCCAGCTGTGCACACTGGCAGCTCTCTTCACCTAGCCACCCTGGGATGAGATCCCAGTTTTACATGTCTGTGTGAAACTGAACTCAATATAACAAACACAACAATAGGTCATGAGCTGACACTAATTTCCTTTGGGGCCTGGTAAAGAACTCTCAACAGAAAAGCAGCAGCAGTTAAGCACAGAGGCTCAGAAAGTATACCAACTAGACCAAACTGGCTCTGCTTACCACCTAAAAGGCAAAGTAATCCGGGTAGGCCTCATAGTCCTTGCTCATACTCTGTTATTTAGCAATGGCACCTATAGTGTGGGCCCTACAGCATTCTTTTAAGTATTGAAAGTGTTGATATAGACAAGTAGCTTAAAACCATGCCTTGGAATAGTATCCAACCAATTACAACCTTCTACTCCCATGGGAAATGTGCCCTGAGGAAGGCAGAGTCCCTGTTTTACAAAGCCCTATGAGATACTGTATGTGTCCTGAAGGCAGGTAGAGGGATGTAGAGCAAGGCTGCCACCTATGTCCCCTACACTTCACATCTTAAAAACAATCTAGTGACAACCAGAAGGCCAACTGGGTAAAGTTCCCAGACTCAATTAGTTAAAGCTTGTAAATGCTGAGAAACTGACCTGGTATGGCATATACAGTGGAGGGTTAAGTACCTGAGTTTAATCCCCAGAAACCTTGTAAAAATAAGGTGCTTCGGCATGCATGTGAAGTCAGCACCTGGCAGGTGAATACAGGACTCCGGGGGCTCATTGGTCAGCCTTGCTAAGTTACCAGTCCTATTCCGATGAGAACCTGCCTAAAAACAGGGGCCAGGGCTCCTGAGGATTAACACTTGGGGCTGTCCTCTGCTCTGCAAGCAGGCAATGAACACTTGCATATAACAAACATTCACAGTTACTAAAAAAAAGAGAGAGCCGAGAAGAAAAACGAGAAATAGTGAAAGGGATTTGGAGAAACAAAGGGATTTAATGAGAAGTCTTCAACATGTCTGCAGATGGCTGACGAGATGGCTTAGCAGGTGAGGCATCTGTCAGGCAACCATGAAGCCTTGAGTCTGACTAGCCAGAATGCGTGCAAAGTCAGGAAGGTAGCGCATGCCCACACCAACACTCCTTCAGCAAATTGGGAAGTAGAAACCGAAGAATCCTTGGAAGCTCGGGGGACAGCTAGCCTGGGGCACATGGTGACAAACACAAAACCCTGCCTCAAACAAGCTGGAAAGCAAGAACCAACACCAAGGTTGTTCTCTGACCTCTAGCACACATGTACATGAACACACACACATATATGAAAAGATAAGAAGACCCACATATTCTACTACCTGGAGCCTAAGAACACAGAAGACTTAAGCGACTGCTCACACCTTTTAACTCTCTCAAAAATGGCCTCCTATCACCTGCAATCACTAGCCTCTAAGAAGCTGTATGTCATTGGTGGATTGCTTACTTATTCTATCACTGAAAGCTCAATTCTTGACCTAAAAGGCTTTGTTATGTTGAAGTTCTTGAATTTTACTGTAATTTTAATAAAATATAATTACATTTTAATAAACTATAATTAAAATAAATGGTATTTTAATTCCAACTGTTTTACGATCTCTGCTTTGCATCACCTAGCCATAAAACTAAAGAGGGAGAAAAACTATGGTATAAGAAAAGCATAAAACATGCAATTCTAGAGCTGGAGAGATAGCTCAGCGGTTAAGAGCACTGCCTGCTCTTCCAATGGTCCTGAGTTCAATTCCCAGCAACCACATGATGGCTCACAACCATCTGTAATGAGGTCTGGTGCCCTCTTCTGGCCTTCAGGCATACACACAGACAGAATATTGTATACATAATCAATCAATCAATAAATCAATAAATTTAAAAAAAAACATGCAATTCTAATGACTGACATTAGAGACTATTACAGTAAGGGAACCCGCTCTTTTTGCTTTTTCTTTCTCTCTTTCCTATTCGCTATTCAGCTTTTCTGTAAACTCTTGGTATTTTGGCATAATCAAAACAATGTAAATAAACCACTAGTAAAAAGTAAACTGTAACAACAAGATGGTCCTTTGAAGCAAGGAAACAAGTATTTAGCATATTCAAGGCTTTCCCTAAATAAAAACAAACAAAAAAGGCATTAATATTTAAGTACTGCCTACTTAACTTCCATACTTCACAATGATAATCTGTAAAAAGCACATGATGTACTTAAGTTTACATTTTAAACTTTAGACTTCATGACAGAACGTGATGTTACTTCATATAAAACAAAAATACAACTTTGGGGGAAATTCTTCTAGCTACTATAAAAAAATTACTAACTATATTGACATCTTCAAGTTCTGGATGAATATGATATTGACATTAACTTCACAACAGGCAATCACAGTTTGAAAAGCTCTACATTAAATATATATCAAAAAGAAACGGTTATCATTCTTCAATAACTAAAATATTCTAAATATTGCGAAAAAACCCCAAAAATTGTCTATTCAAATATACACTGTAGAGTTAAATTTGGAAATAAAACAACCTTTACCTCTGATCCATTATTATTTACTAGGTTTTTAAATAACATAAAAGTAGTTAAAACTGAAATATATAATATGCCAAAAAATACTATGTCAATTTTCTAATACATCACAGTAATCTTGTAGTATTAATGGGATATCATCATTACAAATATTATCAACTAAGATAATTAACCCAAACTTCACAGCACTAGATTATACTCACTCTGAGCGGAGTCGGGCTTCCATACCATCTGGTAGAAAAAGTTTTATTGTGGAAACAATACACCCATGGGTAACTGGTTAAAAAAAATAAAATAATTGTTTAAAATATGAAACTTGGTGGGTCTCATATCTAAACTTGTATTTAATTCTTAAAAATTATAATTTATAGGAAAGTAAATAGATCTAGTGGTTTAATGACAGTATCTACTACCTTAGAAAAACTTCCAATTCCTTAACAGACAATGAAAAGTCACCTGTCCAGTGTGCAGAAATAATAACAGTAGATGTCCCAGTTTGCTGACATCACAGCTAGTCTACTCCCTTTGAAAAGCAGCCCTTATCCTTAATTATCCTGTCTCCAATCTGTCTCCCAACCACAGCTCATAAAACTTTAATGTCCTTTACATACAGTTTAGAACATGTTAGACACCCCCCCCACACACACACACACATCCTGATGGTCTCTCTGACTCTTCCAGTGTACTGTTGCTAGGACTCACATAGGAGGCTCTCCAGGACAGCTTTCATATGGTTATTGTTCCTCCACTCCCAATACCTTTGGATAAAACCACAACAATCTCAATGCATAAGATTCTTCTCACTCCTCTTCCTACTGATGGTTTTGAGAGACAAATCATTGTACAGATCATTGTCTTTCACTGAAAAAAAAAATGCTTCCTAATTTAAAGATTGATAGTTTTGATTTCTCTGTTCTTAGAATACTGTATCATCGATGGCTCAACAAATTTGTTTATTAAACTGACTAAAAGCTGATGTGGGCAGATAAAACACATTGCATAATGATTTTAATAACAGTGTTTACTGTGGCTGTATACATGTCAAAACTCACTGAGTCTTACAAGCAAAATTATTTCTTTTATAAAATTTATTTATACTTCAATAAAACTATTTTAACAATAATTATTGCTTTAGGGGTATAATATGTTCAACAATTACAACCATAGTATCAAGATGGTAATACAAAGTAATGTGGCTGTCATCTGGAAACATGAATTAAATTTAAGAAATTTAGCACAGGTCAGTATTTGTTTTTATTAACTGATTATATTTTATAAAAGCTAACACAGATAAAGAACTATCTACTGGACAGTCTTCTCAGTTCTGCCTGGACAGCCATCATTGCCATCTGGCTTCTTCCTTCCTTTCTAGCCACATCGTCTAAGCTGTTGCCACTTGTCTCTTACACACATGCAGGTTACATGCAATCTCCAAACACCTTACTGTTTACAAAACATGTGTACTGTTTTACACATCCTATCTGTGACGTCTTTATCTCCTCGGTATTGTTTTCTTACAGTAAGCAGAATTCCTCATGGCCTCTACATCAGTTCCTGCCCTGATTTCCCTGCATTAAATCATGTTGTCAGCTGGAATAATCCTTTCCTAAGCAATTTGCTTTGGTCATGGTGTTTTATCATAATAGAAGCCCTAAGACAAGCGGTGAGTACTTTTAAACCACTGAACCATCTCTCCAAGCTCCTGTGCCAGAATTCTCATGGGGAAAGATTTTCATCCACAGTGAGAGGTTCCTTTCCCTCCCACGCTGTCTTAGTTTTCCCTCCAGTCCTGTCTCACTCCCATGCCACACCTCTACCTCCAGACCTTCAAACTTCTGCCCAACCTCTTTCTTCCATTAGAACTGCCCTCCATCCTCAGATCTTTATCCCCAAATCTCTTATCCCATGCCTTATCCTCCAACTTTCTTCTCCCAGAACCACTTCACTTAGTCCTTAGACTATAGCTGCCAACTGTGCCCC
Source organism: Arvicola amphibius (assembly GCF_903992535.2). Lineage (NCBI taxonomy): Eukaryota > Metazoa > Chordata > Mammalia > Rodentia > Cricetidae > Arvicola > Arvicola amphibius. The sequence continues at coordinate 29,541,915 of NC_052058.2, read as the reverse complement.
TCCCTCAAAACCACATCCTGTCTTTTGATTCTTACCTCCTCCTTCTTCTGATCCTAACTTCTGATACAAAGGGGTCAAATAAAAGTAAATGTTCCCCAGTTTAGCAGTTGGATCCCCAGTGTTTAGAACCTGATCCAGTGATTTGTGATGCCATTACACAATTAGCATCTAGATCTTCTTAGCCCCTGGCATTTAATCTCAAATAGGTGGTCTCACTGAAAGCATTTATGACTTCAACTCCATCACTAATAAGTTCTCAAAAAAAAAAAAGTGGTGGAAGTGGTATAAGTAGCACAGCTATTTTAGAAGAGGAAGAGGATTACCAGGGGAAGAGACAAAAGAAGATAATGGGTAAATTTAACCAAAATATTTCATATACATGTATGAAATGTCATAATGAAATAATTATGTCTAATTAAAATATGCTAACAAAAACTTTTCATAAATTTACAACAAAAAGAAAAATAAGTGAATGAGTTCTAGAGTAAAACTGCAGCAGCAGAGCCAACAAGTGCTACAGCGCATCAGGAACTCTACCCGTCAGCTAGATTACAGTTCAGCAAATGGACTGACACATAAATCAGTGAAGTGAACCAAGGGCTAATGCTGCCTAGGCAGAGAAGTGCATGTTGATTAAGAACAACCAACCCTTCTGTGAAAAGACCTCATGCCAACAAGATACACAGGTGTGTAGAAAACTTAGTAATCTTTTGGATTTGCAACAGACAAGTATTTAAAGCAATGTGATAGGCATGTTTTAATATTTGTATTAATTAATTCAGTACAGTAGAATTTCCCCAAATACAGTGCCAAAAAGTGTTAACCAAAAAGGAACTGGAAGCCGGGCATTGATGGTGCACACCTTTAATCTCAGCACTCAGGAGGCAGAAGCAGACAGATTTCTGTGCTTTCAAGACCAGCCTGGTCTACAGAGAATGTTCCAGGACAGCCAGGGATACACAGAGACCCTGTCTTTAAAGACCAAAAAGGAAAATGGGGGTCTAATGAGTTTGTGAAACACTGGATTAAAAGAAGTCTTAATGGTTTTTTTTTATGTGTATTAATTCTGAGCTTTCTTTGGGGGTGAGGAGACAAAAAAAGCTGAAAATATTGCTTAGTGGTAGTGCAATTGCCTTGCATATATGTATATATGCAAAGCCCTACATTCAATTCCCAGAGCAGAAATAAAAACTTAACAGGTATTTGTACAGCATGAAGATACATTTTCCAGACTTATCTGACTGCTGGCCTCACCCCTTTGCCCTCTTTCAAAAACACTTATGGAGAAGAGAACCTGATATCATGAAGGCAATACATAGGACAATAATGTTCTAAAGAAGTCTATAAAATAAAAATAATTCAGAAAAAAAGAAGTCTATAAATATTTTAAAAATATTTTGCTCTCGCCGGGCAGCGGTGGCGCACGCCTTTAATCCCAGCACTCGGGAGGCAGAGGCAGGCAGATCTCTGAGTTCGAGGCCAGCCTGGTCTACAAGAGCTAGTTCCAGGACAGGCTCTAGAAACTACAGGGAAACCCTGTCTCGAAAAAAAAAAAAAACCAAAAAAAAAAAAAATATTTTGCTCTCAAAATCACCACAAAAATTATTACTATATTTCAAACTCAAGGACTAAATAGTAAAAAGCATGTAATTTAGTTTGTCCAGAAAGAAAAAGGAACACCAAAACACTGCCACATTAAATAGATAGACACAGATATTCTAAACCACATACAAAATTCATCGGTGTTAATATGAAGAACAGATGTGACCAAATAGAAGCAAGAAAGGATGTTTGGAGGAACGACTTACAATGCCTCCTCAGACACAGGCTACTAAAGATTACAGTAACGCAAGTGCTGACAGCCACTGAGTTTCCTTCCTCTGTCACTGACACAGGCCAGTTATTTTGGTTTTGAGATCTATTTATTTTGTGGTATGTATTCGGCCTCTTTTTGCCTCTTTACACAAAAGCCCCTTAGGAGACCCATGTTCAGGTTGATTGATTTAAAAGCTTTTGGAGGCCCTGGAACAGGAAAGAGAAACACTGGGGTATCATATCTGGCTCTGCTTCCAATCCTGTGCTAGTCTACACTTAGTAACCTGAAGGATCTCAAGAAGACTGGCAACAGCAGGAAGGACAACAATAGAATCATTAAAAACACAAGAAACATTTTAAAAACAAGACCTGGTTCAGATATTAATTTTTCTAGACTGTGAAATGATCTTCATTAATTGATTATTTAAGATAAAATAATTGTTAAAAACCTTCTTTAAGTTTTTTACTTTTTAAGTCTTCTAATTCTGAGGCTTTAAGAGTTAGAAAAGCAGAGAAAGATAGGTGAATCAAGAATGCTTTTCTTCTAAAAATTAAATTAATATTCTATCATTCTGCTTTCTCTTGAGAACTAGTTTAATCATCAAAAAGCTTTCAACCTTCCACTCCTTTTTTAAAAGGCTGTATGTTTTAAGTAAGTACATAGGTGCTTATCTGTGTACACGAGTGCAGGTGCCGAGGAGCCCAGAAGAAGGTATCAGTTATCATGGCGCTGAAATCTCACCTGTGACTGAGTACCTGATGTGGCACTGGGAACTAAATTCTGGTTTTCTTTAAGAGCAGTACATGCTCTTAACCACTAAACCACCTCTCCAGCCTCTTCAACTACTTTCTTCTTTAACCTTGGGTATAACTGAGGTTTGTTGTGGTAGTTGTGGTTCTTCCCAAGTACTGGAGATTAAATTAGGACCGTATACATACTCATAAGTGTTCCACCAATAAACCACTCCCCTGCCAACCAAGCTACACTTCTACAGGACAGGAAATATGAGTGTTCTTATTCTTTCTCATTATTTACCTATTTTCAGAATGATAAATAGGTTTCTTCTAAGTTCTTAAAACAATAATAAAAACAATTTTCCCTTTTAGTTTTAATGCAAGCTCATCAACTTGAACATATTTAACATACTTCAATACAAGGCTGTTATAAAACTCAGTAAAAACTCACTCATATTACTGCCTAGAAGTTCTTTTAATGGGAGGCCAGCAATATTAAATAACCTTACTAATATGACAAGAATCTTCCAGGCTCAATGTGTGTATTCACTGACCTGGACTCAGCAACTGCTGTTTCTCCAAGTCTTATTTCTACCTAGTTGGAAAAGTCATTTCTCATTTCTCTTAGAGTACCATGAGTGATATTACTACTGGCTTATTCTTTTTGTTGGCCATGAGATGTGTTGGTTCTCTGGGTATACCTACTTGCTGAATACATATTCACTGAGAAATTGCTGGCTACAAGCAGTATTGCTGAGAATAATGGTGAAAACTGATGATTATGACTAGGTCCTTGCCCTTAAAAAGATCTCAACAGTGAAACAAACAAGAAAGACTCATAGGTGCTGCAACAAATAAAAACCAACATGGAAATTTGTATTAAGCATGGATAGGGAAGGATACACACACACACACACGTATACTTATATATATGAACAAACAAAACAAGATTAGAAAGCGGGAAATAGAAGGAAAGGCCAAAAAATGTTAGGAATAGAAAAGAAAGCACAAATAAGGAGGACGGCTGGGGACAAGAAGTAAATAAACTCAAGAGGCAGAGGCAGGTAGGTCTCTTAAAAGGTTAAGATCAGCCTGTTTTACATAGGAAGTTCCAGGCCAGCCAGAGCTACATGAGATCCTGTCTGAAGAAAAGAGGAAGGAGAGAAAGAAGTAGTAAAGAATGGGGACAGGAGAGGCGGCTGAGCAATCAGAGCACTTGCTACTCTTCCGAGAACCTGGGCTCTAGTCCTAGCACCCATGTTCATAGGGCAGCCCACAACCACCTATAACTCCAGTTCTAAGGGTCCTGCATCTTCTGGCTTCCACAGGCACCTGCACACAGGCGGCAAACAGACACATATATGTACTTTTTAAAAAGGAGAATGTATAATTCATGGCCTTCTGAATGCTAGGCCCCAGGAAATGTTGTCTGACTAAAGAACTTGTCTCAGTACAAGTGGCCTCTCCTTTCTAACAGCTTGAAAGTCCTGGGACGACTTCTCCCAGAGCTGCCCGATAGTGCTGTATATCTAAACGCACACTATTGTTTAACACTTAAAAAATCCACACATGTTTCCTAACATACCTGTATCTCAAGGGCCTACAGATTAAATAAACTTTGTGAAAACAGTAAATGCCAAAAGAGAAATATCCAAAGAAATCTGCAGAAACCTGATATTGCAGAAATAATGTTGTACTAGTAATTATCCTGTCTTCTTCAGAAATAGATGGGGAAGAGTATAAAGAAATCTAGAAAGGGCTGCAAGCTGCACTCTGTAATCAACCCCTGCAAACCTGCATACATTTCAGCACACTGAAGGTTTTGCTAGGCATAGCTTAACTTAAGTCATTTCCTAGAACTGATAACCACATCCTTTTTATCAATTAATGCTAATAATTCTATTTGAGAACCCTAAATCAATAAGTAGAAATTCCTCGAAGGAAATACAATGTAGTCAAAGTCTCTTCTCTGTGACTTAGCAGAGAGTCACCCAGTGCTGCTCTTCTCATGCCATCACACCAAGAGTTCTCTCCTAAGGAGCAGTCAACACTTTACATCAAGATTCAATCTTTACTTTACAACTGTAAGTGGAAATTCCTACAAGGTTGGCCCTACCCAAATTCAAGTACCAACACAATTTACAGAGAAATAAAAAAATCTAACAAAAATAGACTACCATTTTAATGGTAATGCAGATTTATGCAGAGAGCTACACACAAAAATGAGAGTCAGCACACTGCCAAGTGCATTGTACCATGAAAATATCAGAGTCTAATGATTTAAGACATCATCAGATCAGACCATGCACAGAAAAACAGAAGGAGGAACTTGCCAATCTACTGTCCCACTGTCTGAATTAAATTAATAAAGTACAACTGCCCTCTCTGGGTTTGTACCAGAAGCGGTTTAATTTTATGAGTCAATCGTTAGAGTTCATAATCAGAGAGTAAACAAATGAACAAGTCAGAGCCAAGAAACTTCGGAATTGTAAAATAAAATAGGTGTAGAGAGCAATTGACATTATTTAGCTAGAGAGCTTGCCATTTCAGACTGTAGCACATGAAACCTTATATCTGCAATCAGTACTTCCGCCTGCCCCCATGGCTTTTCCTCTTTCTTGCTGACAGAACTCTGATTCGTAGGGGATAACAATGCATACTCAACTCAAATCATCATTGGTCGATACTAACCATGGCTCTCCTTGCCCTTTTAGTCAGTCATTGGGTTTCTCTGGTAACTGCAGTGTGTGATCTAGTCATGAGGCCAGTGACTCATAAGGAAATCTTAGCTTGGAGCTCATTCTGTAAGACTGACTTTTCCACATGAAAAGGGAGATAAGAGGGCATTTTATCGCCATATTATCTTTTTGCATGGAATACTGGTATGAGGAAAATTGCAATTATAACCCTCTGACCATAAGAAAAAGCATTGAGAAAACAATAGGTTAAAAGAGCAGAAAAAAGGATAGTAAAGACCTTAAAGTCACAATTATTTATATTTAAATAAAACATTTGACATTCATTACATTATTTTTATAACTTTTTTAGTTGCAATACAAAATAATGAGTTTAACTATACATATGTGTATGAGCAGAAGTCAATTGCTGACTCAGATTAAATTTGCCCACTGCCCATCCTGTACTCCTCTAGCTAATTTTCCTTCTGCTTTTATGACTGAGTTCCATTATATCATTAAGTCAACTAACAAACTGTCCAGACTGCTCATTAAGTCCCAGTAAATCTTGCTACTGATGATGATAAACACCATCCCCATGTTTTAAATTCATCTTAGCTAGGATGTAAAATCACTACAGCCAAGTGCTTCCTGACACAATAGCTCCCGATGTTTTTATAACATAAAGAAGAATATTCACTACTAATTAACATTTTATAATTTATAACTTTAGAAAAGCAAATAGAAGAGGGTAACTTAAAATTTTTGCTTCATATATCATATTTAAAGCCTGTAATCTTTTATATCACTAATAACAATTTTAAAACTTATAAAGAGAAATAACAAGAAAAATTGATCCATACTCATACCTTTTCGGGTATTCTCTGTCACATCTACCCCAAACTGGATAATGTCACCAGAAAGAATTTCACATGGTGGACTTTCCTCAGAGCCTCGACTCAATCTCTGGCTATTTATAAAAGTACCATTACTACTCTTAGTGTCTTGAAGATAAAACTAGAAAGAAAAGAAAAAGAAAAGGGTTAGCAGTAATAATTTCAAGCTTACTTTTAAAAAAGTGCTGTCAACTTTGCAAAGTACTTCAAAAGGAGTTTCCCATAGCAACTGAAACCACTCATTTCAGTTAATATTCAACACACATGAAAATAAAAACCTAAAACTGGATAGTTTAAAATTTAACTGGACATATGGTGAAAACACCTTATAAAACAGTCTTCTGTGTTGTGTCCTCAAGGTGTTAAAACATAAAGTTAGAGGACAACCCAACAATCCTAAAATTCTTTGGTATTTATCTAAAATAGTAGAAAGCATAAGTCTTCACAAAATTTGCATATAAGCACACACAAAGGCATCGTTCATAATAATCAAAACCAGAAACAACTGAAATGTCTATCAGCTGAGTGAACAAGTATGTGCACATCCACATACAAGGTTATTAACTGACAATACAAAAGAATAAAAGTATTGATACCTATAACATCATATGATGAGCCTACAGAATATAATGCAAAGTAGAAGAAGACAGTTGGGGACGAGTGTGATAGCACATGCCTGTAATCTCAGCAGGCAGAAGGATTGTGAGATCAAGGATGGAAGTCTCTGTCTCAAGATAAAAGGAAAAAGACAGATACGGATGGGAGCTGCAGCTCAGTGGCAGAGTGCTTGTCAAGCATACACAAGACCCTGGATTCAATGCCCAGCAGCCCAGCAGAGAAGATGGCAAGGAGAAGCAGCTGCAGTCATCACCACAAGTGCCCAAAGATCATGTATTGTATCAGTCCATTTATAGGAAATAGATCAACTGGGTAAGTACATAAAAAAGCATATTAATGCTTGCAAGGAACTAAGGCGGCAGGTTGACTGATAGTTTCTTTTAAGAGTAATGGGGAAAATATATAATAAAGGTGATGGTTGCACAACACCATGAATGTACTAAGCAACACACTTTTAAATGTGAACTTTAATTCTGAAATAGTAGCCCATTCCTATAATCCCAGCATTCAGGAGTCTGATTTGATACCAGCCTGAGCCACATAGTAGCTCAAGGCCAGCCAGAAAAATATGAGACCTTAACCCAAGAGTAAAAAGAAAAAGTCTATGATAATAGATATCAATATATTCATTTATAAATAAGACATGTGATAAACAAGTTAAATTATCTTTCCAAAGGTTACAGAGGTAACACACAAACAAGTATTCAAATAGTATAACCAAAAGAATATTTTCCCATTACTTCACAATGACTTTCTTGTTTCATTATCCTTTATTCATCCCATAAGTACTCTTACAAGATTAATCACATCAAAGGCTAATAATTTGCTAAAAATGTAAAAGTGACATTTCATTTCATTTATTCCTAGGTGACAATTAAAGACTACTATACTACCTACAAATGACTTACTCTATTGATTCAACATCACACCATGACAGAAAAGCAATAGAAGGGGAAGGGTTTATTTGGCTTACACTTCCACCCTGCTGTCATCACTGACGGAAGCCAGGACAGGAACTCAAACAGGGCAGGAACCTGGAGGCAGGAGCGGATGCAGAGGCCATGGAAGAGTGCCGCTAACTGGCTTGTTCAGCCTACTTTCTTACAGAACCCAGGACCACCAGCCCAAAGAGAGCACAATCCACCATAGGCTGGTCTCTCCCACATCAATTGCTAATTAAGAAAATGCCTTACAGCTGGATCTCATGAAAGCATTTCCTCAATTGAGCCTCTTTTGTCTCTGATGACTCTAGTTTGCATGAAGTTGACACATAAAACCAGCCAGTACATAGATCATTATTAAAATTTTACTTGATATTTTACAAATCCATTCAAAATTTAGATATGTTAACATTTCATGCCAGGAAGACAAGGACAAGCAATGCTGTCAGGAAAGAATATTTATCCACAAAACCCTTTTCAGCATTAGAACTTACTGTATAAAGAAATAAATGAAGGGGGAGGATACTTTTCATATATCCTTAGGAAATGAGGCAATGAATGGATTATGATTTACTTTTTCAGTATTTATGCCTGGCAAAGTCATAAATAGCTAATACAAAATTTATAGCCACTTTCAAATTTCAAATAGTGACATGTTAACCAGTTAAGTCAATGTACAGGATTGCAATTCTATTTTTTAAATATTTTAGATTTATTTTATTAAATATGTATAAGTGCTGCTTGCATGTACATATGTGCACGACGTGCAGGCCTGATGCCCAGAGGCCAGAGAGTGTGTCCAATCCTCTGGAACTGGAGATGCCTGGGAGCTACCATGGGGGTGCTAGAAATCATTTCTGGGTCCTTTGCAAAATGGAATACATGCTCTGAACCACTGAACCATTGCTCCAGCCCCAGATTGTTGTTTGTTGTTGATGTTTTTTCAATATGAAAAGTAAAATAAAAAAATTAAAATTATATAGAACAAGGTTCAGTACTATTTATTAAAACTTTGTTAGAAAGCAAATTAAAATCTATATACATATATATGTATACGGCTCCACTTCTCCATCTGTAGAGTCTACACACAATTAAAATAAATTATAAAAATAATAAGCCAGGCTGGGCGGTGGTGGCACACGCCTTTAATCCCAGCACTCGGGAGGCAGAGGCAGGCGGATCTCTGTGAGTTCGAGACCAGCCTGGTCTACAAGAGCTAGCTCCAGGACAGGCTCTAAAGTTGCAGAGAAACCCTGTCTCGAAAAACCAAAAAAAAAAAAAAAATAATAATAATAAGCTAATATTAACGTATGTTCTTTTCCTTCTGTCATTACTTACTATATTACTACTCAAAATACACTATGCTATATTTGGTCTCCACTTAGCTGGAACATATTATTTATATTAATTGCTCAATTTATTTTTTTTAATCTAATGGCTTCCAAATGCCTTAGAATAAAATACAAAGTCCTTTCTGCTGTAGCCTACAGTCGATTCTATATGATCTTGTTCCCTCTATGAACTCAGTTATTCCAGGTCTTTCCTTGACACACTAACAGCTACTCACATCTCTGAGTCTGTACTTGTCCACAGACTGATTTAGTTCCTTGAAGACATGTTTGCCCTTGGCAGCTGTTGTAGTTGGTCTTAACTGTCAACTTGGCAGGATCTGGAATCACCTGGTCAGAGAATCTCATTGTGACATGTGATGGGATCTCTAGGTTACACTTGTATGTGGACATGCCTGTGGGGGGTTGTCTCGATTATGCTCATAATGATACAAAAAGATCCACCATAATTAGGACCAGGGCTGCAGAAGTGAAGAAAGCCAGCTGAGCACTAGCGTGTGTCGATCTCTTCTGCTGGGGTTCCTGAGGCCTTGACTTCCTCACCATGATGGATTATTGTTCCCTGGGCTGTGAGCTAAAATAATCTTCTCCCTTAAGCCGTTCTTGTCAAGAGTATTTTATCACAGCAACAAAGTGTGTGTGTGTGTGGTGGGGGGGATAAGAAAGGCAGTGAGCTGTTCTCCACAAACAAAAAAAAAAAAACCAGAACCAAACAATGGTTTTGTACCACCTCTGAAATAATGTTATTATTAGGTCTACACTATGCAGAAATCACCATATTTACTCTTAGATTAGGTTAACTAAAGATGTCAACTTGTTTGCAAGGACGGGAAGAGACTATGCTTAAAGCTCCCGACTGCTTTCACAAAAAGCAGGAATACCAGTTTGTTCTGTCAAACCAGAAATATTCTTCTTTACGTTTTTTCCACTTAAAAAGTTTAAATGATCATATCTGAAAATTTTAATTAAGACACTGGCAGATTTATGTTTCTCCAGCACCTTAGCAGTTCTACAGCCTAAACTAGTTACTAGGCATTCACCTTGGTGTTAAATAGGTGTATAGAGTCCTAAATTTATTTTAAAAAACAAACCTCTGGCTTGAAGACCAAAGCTCAACAATGGTACTCTCATTGTTTTCAGGCTTTAATTCTTCAATTTACTCTTGCTTTCCCAAGAGAGCTTTGAGCTTCCTAAAATTATGAATAGATGGTTGTTCCTAACTGAAAGGCTTTCTGTACCAACAATGACTTTTCCTAATTTCTTGCTGACCAATGCACAGTCACAGCATTGTACAATCATATTATCTGACTTCACAAAGTTTCTGTGTAGATTGATTCTATAAATGTATATATTGTACATTACTTTCAATATGAAATATTTAGAATCTGAAAATACTTGCATTCCTACATAATGATACACTGCTTCTTTATAACCTTTCAATGTTAAAAGGCTTTGCAAATATCCAAACACCAAAAAGAGCTGAAGCTTCCAAACAAAACACAAGCATAGTGTATGTGTGTATCACACACACACACACACACACACACACACACACACACACACACGATATCAAATATATGACAGACAACCGCAAATTCTAAGTCCATATATAAAAGAGGTTTATTTGTTGATTCCTCAAGACAAGCTCTCCTGTAGCCCAGGCTGGCCTCATTTGCTACCAGCAGATGGTGAGCGTGAACTTCTCATCTTCACATGTACCACTCCCAGTGCTTTATTTATGAACCAACAGCAACAGCCTCGGTACCACACAGGGGAGTTTCTAATGACTACACAATGAATTTCATGTAGACTGCAGATTTGGCAAAAATACATTTTTAATCTACCTCAGTCATCACCTAAAATGAAGCAGAGTACCAAGACATAGCCAAAATCCAAAACCCCATGGACAACATTTAGAACTTCAAAACAAAAACAGGGAAAACAGCTTCCTGACCATATATAGTGCGGCTGATTGGACCTGCATATCACAGATACCAGGTATTCATTCCGTGAACAGGTTGGAGAACAGTGAAAGGAAAGCTGAAAATGGAAACATTCAGCTCAACCTCAACCAGGTAACCATATAAACTTGGTTCCCAATTGAACTCAGACCAGAGCCTTCTGAATGTGAAACTCGGCTCTACCACTCAGGCAAACAAGCTCTTCTACAGAAATTCTTGAAACCAACCAGCCAAGCAAAGCTACCTTCCAAGACACAGTTCCTCAACGACAGAAAACTGCTTGAAACGGAACCAAAACTGACAACAGGCCAACAAGAGAAAAGATTCAGAAACAAGGTGGAAAAGGAAAAATAAACTCATCATTTTTTTAAAACATTTTACAAAAACAACAGAAGAGGGCGCTCTGTGAACTTGAAAACAAATGAAGAGACCACAGGAAAATAACTAGACACAAAACAATAATACAAAACAACTGGGCAGGGGTGGACAAAATCTCTAGAAAAGGTAAAAAATAAATAGAAAAAATTCTACAAGAAACATTTGAGCGATTAAAGCACAATGAACAATGCCTAAAGAGAAATGAAAAACAAAATGGAAGCATTTTTTATAGAATCACAAAGACAGGAACAAAGTGACACCGGCAAAACACTAGAGTGGGCAGCCAGCTCCGCCACCCAGAAACAGTAAAAGAGAAAACCCTACGGAGTCTAGGTTTTAAACTGTGTGTGTGTGAGTGTGTGAGTGTGTGTGTGTGAGAGAGAGAGAGAGAGAGAGAGAGGAGAGAGAGAGAGAGAGAGAGAGAGAGAGAGAGAGAGAGAGGAGGGTGGAAGGACGACTGGGGTGAGAACAAGGTGTGCAGAGAACAGAGGAAGCAACGGAGGAAAAGTCCTGCCTGGCCTTTCCCTTCCAAGGAGAACCCAGACTTCGCGTGCACTCGAGCATGCACACTCACACACATGTCATGACATGTTTATGACAAGAAAGCAGAAGAGGACTATTTGGGGAGAGGAAAAGAATCAGCAGGAGCAGGGAGATTGGAAGATTAATAGGAGAAAAATATGAGCAAAGAAAATGATATACATATATGAAAATTTCACAAAAAAGCCAATAATACCATGAACTTACTTAAAAAATGTGTATGATTTTAAATGACTTCCTTAAAAAAGAGAAAGAAAAAGCAACAATTTCAAAATGTTAAGAAATTCTGTGGCATCACTTACCCTTGGCCCACCTACTCTCCAGAACAGTAGAAATCTGGCAATGCCAACACGCGTTCCCAGAATGGGACCTTGGTACCTGGCTCCAGAGGGAGCAGACCAGACTGTAATCACAACTTACTGTGTATTTGAACCTCTATGGAAGTGACGTGAAGGACAGTCACAGAGCTCACCCAGACTAGAGCGGCTGGTACTGCTTGAACAGTGCAAAACACCCATCGTAAGTGGTGCCACCTAAGAAAGTTAGTGACGTTTACCAATGTTACAGATTAATAGAAAAAGCCAACCCTGCAGTCATCTCAATTAATGCAGAGAAGGCATCCGACAGAAGTAGCAGCTCTCACGTAAACACACAGGAAAAGGGAGCTAGCAGGCAGTGTCATGAGCAGAAGTAAAGAGTGACAACCTATCTTCAGGGGAAAACCGCAGCCTAAAGCCATTGGTGTGTGACATGGGGAAGAAAGAAAGGCAGTAATAAAATAATCACTATGCCAATGAGGAGAGCCCTGGAGAATAACAAAGAGTGGTAGGCAGCTGAGAACAGAAGGACTTAGCAAAAAGAAGCAAGGTGTGTGGCTGTGTGAATGGGGGCAGGGAGTGAGAACGCTGCACCCAGAAATAAGCCGGACAGCCCTGCTGAAGAAAGACTGACAGTCCTACCTAAAGAACGAACCCCAATTCCAGGGTCTGGGTCACTCACTGCCTGTGCCCTCAAGGCTGTTTGCAAGAATCTATTATCTAAAACTGAGCTAGCCTAGATGGCCCTGTCAACAAGGCTGAAGTTAACCTACCACAGCTCCAGGGCGAGACAGTGAGAGGCAGTCTAGAGAGTAGCAGGCTGGACCTCAACATGCATGGGAAATGTTCAGGGAACAAGAGGCTTGGCTCAGGCACTGACTACACTGTCATGGATGGCTAGGAACTGACCTTAACTGTGCCTATGCCAGACTACCTGTCTGGAACTACCTATTTGCCAAGAGGATCACTGCTATAGAGCACAACTCCTTAAACCATGTATTGTGACCCTTGAGGCAACAGCAAAAGGTTCCTGAAAACAAAACAATCAGAAGTTATTTAAAAACAAACACATATGAACCTGGAGTGTCTCTGGCAGCACTTGCTCCCAGGACATGACCTCACGGGAGCCCTGGCTCTTCAACATGTTCCTTTGACCTGAGCATGCTACCACTCCATGAAACCCTTGGCTTGGATTCAAGACCAGCATAGGAGCTGCACATACAAAAGTTCAGCTCTTACAGAAGCACAGCTGTTTAATTACAGAACTGCCGCTGCTTAACAGAGAAGCATCAAATTAGTATAACTCTGGGTTATATTTTGTTAGAATGTTTGATTTTAAAAACTAATGTTTGTGCTCTTGATTTCAACTTCATATAAATTTGTTATTCAGGTTTGGGATTAGGACAAAACTTGCAACAATTTCTTAAATGACCTTAAACATATTTCTGCCATTTTGTCTATATATTTATACAAGTGGTATTCTCGGTATTAATGATCATAAAATCAAAATACTGATTCATCCTGCAAAACTCTGAAGATGCTCTAAGTCTTATAGTATCAAGTATTCAGACATGGTACATAAATAAGAACAGCCATGTTACTAATATGTAATTTTGCTTTCATCCTTAACAAATATGAAAATCACACACATATCACAGATTTATTTTAAATTAATTTTACAATTTATTCCAAGCAAATGTTTGGTTTGCATATTGGTTCTAGAGTCTTACATAACCATGGTTACATATAAATTTCTCAAGTGGCAAAGAGTCAGGAATGGAAAGAGTCAAAACATGCCAGATACTGGAAACCTAGCCAACTACTCTAGCTAGTGAAGTAGATCTTGGAAGAAAACCTATAATAGCTACTTGACTAAACCAGCCTAATTACTACCAAAATTCTAAATATTTATCCTTATACACATGATAAATGTATTTTGCGTTTACCCTCACCAAAGAAATGTCTCTTTGCTACAGATACCATTCCAGGAAACCGTAACTGAGCAAGTGCAGAGAACAGGAGGCTATGCGGTGCCCAGTCCCAACTGAGGTATCTACAGCACAACTCCTGCCCCCAAGGCTCGTGGCTTATAGTGGAGGACGGCATAAAGGCTGTAAAAGCCAGAGGCAGGAAGTTGACTGTGAGATTGTGCCTCTTAAAAATGTCAGAGCAACTATACCCATGAGGCTATTTAACAGACGTTAAAGCACAGATTGACAAGTCTGCCTTAAAGATCTCAGTGCTGCTCTTGCTCCCTAGACTTCCAAAGCACTTGGGACACAACCCCTTCTTAAAGCATAAACTACCTTGGTGAGTATAAACTAGGCATCTTGACAAAAAGGGAGAACTCACCAGTCAGCAGAGTGTAATGTTAACTGTTACCAGCAGAGGTCACTGGTATACAAGAACTGAAGCTACTACAGCGAAGCCCACACTGGCAGACCTGAGTTAAAGTCTGAGCAACACGTAGAGAGCCAGCAACAGGAAAGAGAGACAGAAGAATCCTGAGGGCCCAGTCTAACCCAGTTGGTGAGTTTCTGGTTCTGTGAAAGACCCTGTTTCAAAAAAACAAAGGTTGAATGGACTGGCAGAATGACTAAGGGAATAACGGTGGTTGCCACCAATCCTGCAGATCCGTTCCCAGGACCACATGGTGGCAGAGAACCAACTTGCACAAGTTGTCCTCTGACCTCCATATGCATCTTGCAAGCTCCTATATGCACATGCACACACAAACACACACACACACACACACACACACACCACAAATAAGACTAACAAACCGTTAACCAAACTGATAAAAGAGAAAATACAAACTAACAAAATTAAAGACGAAAAGGAGAAGTTTAAAATAAATACCAATGAAACCTACAAGCTCAAAGTTGAAGAGATGTCTCAATCACTAAGATGCTTGCCATGTAACAACCATGAAGACACGACTTTGGATCTCCAGTACCCACGTAAAAAGTTGGTGGGGCCATGCATGACTACAACCTCACTACTGGAGGACAGAGGACAGAAGGATCACTGGGGTTTGTTGACTACCAGCCTATCAAAAAAAAAAAAAAAAAAAGTGAGTTCTGTCTTCAATAAGACACCTATTTCAGAGAAATAAGGCAAAAAGTGAGAGAAAATATCAACATCCTACTCTGGCTTCTAAGTGCAGGGCTGATACAAAAGTGTGAATACACCATCACCCCCAGCAAGCACACACGAATGTGTACTTACAAACAGAAACACACACACAGATGTAAGCGGGGACTATTCTTTCATTTCCTGGCTTCTCGGACCCAAATAATCACACAGAAACTATATTAATTACAACACTGTTTGGCCAATGGCTCTGGCATATTTCTAGCTATCTCTTACAACTTAAATTAACCAATTTCTATTAATCTGTGTATCACCATGAGGCTGTGGCTTACCAGCAAGGTTCTGGCATCTTTCTCCTTTGGTAACTACAAGGCGTCTCCTTGACTCCACCTACTTTCTCCCTACATTCACTTTAGTTTTCCCACCTACATATATTCTGCCCTGCCATAGGCAAAAGCAGTTTATTAACCGAGAGTAATAAAACATATTCATAGCATATAGAGGGGAATCCCACACCACACAGAGACATATATCAAAGGAAAAAAAGCAGGGAAAAAAAGTACAAAAGAGAAGGGGGAAAAGGGTGTGAGGGAATAACACAATGAGGAACACAGAGAAGAGAAAAGCAAGATACACACAGACCCGTGATCTTAACATTGGGGAGACAGAGACAAAATACCTGGGATTTGCTCAACTTCGGTGAAAGACACATCTCAAAAAATAATGTTGGGCACAGCAGCAAATGCCTTTAATCCCAACACTTAGGCAGAAACAGGCAGATCTATGAGTTCAAGCCCAGCAGAGTCTACATAGCACATTCCAGGCCAGCCAAGGCTTTATGGTAAGATCCCGTCCTGATAAACAAGGCAAAGGGGCTGGAGCACCCACATGGTGATTCACAACTACCTGCAGCTCCAGTTCCAGTGACTCTTATGTCCCCTTCTGCCATTCAAGGGCACCAGACACATACATACATACATATATACATGCAGGCAAAACACTCATACACATAAAAATAAATAAGGTGGAGAGTGATTGAGGAAGACACCCAATACCAAACTCTAACAGGCACACATACAAGCTCTTGCCACACACGTGTACAGAGATACCATATACATTCAAACAAAAATACACAGAATCATTACAGAATACAGAAGACATACTGTAAATGATAGAAATTGAGACATGACAAAGTTTCTAGAAACATGGCCTACCAAAAACTTAAATCAAGAGGAAATAAGTAGACTTACTACATCTCTAACAAGTAACAAAATTGAAGAAATAAATAGTCTTTCAACAACAAAAGTATGAGATGGTACAGATTCACTGCTGACCTTATACCTGCTCTTCACCTGTTCTATAAAATAGAAAGAGAAAGAACACTTCAAACTCATTTTATGAAGCTATTATTACCCCATATCAAAACCAGACAAGGACACACACACCACCACCACCACCACCACCACCACCCCCACCCCCACCCCCCCCACCACCCAACAACAACAACCTGCAGACCAAACTCCCAGATGAACATAGATATAACAATTCTCAATAAAGAGCCAGCAATGGCTTAGCAGGTAAAAGTGCTTTCCAGGGGCTGGAGAGGTGGCTCAGCAGTTAAAGAGTACTAGCTACTCTCCCAAAGGACCTGGGTTCAATTCCTAGCACATAACCATCTGTAATTCCAGTTCCAGAAGATTAGAAGCCCTCTTCTAGCTTCCTTGGATATAACTCATGTATCTGATGCACAAACTTGCGTTTAGGCAAAATAGCCATACACATAAAAAAAATATACTAAAGTAATTTTAAATTTTTTGTATTTTTTTTAAAAAAACACTTTTTTTTTTTATTTAACATACCGATCCCAGTTCCCACTCCTCACCACTGCTCCCTTCATCCCTTCATCTTCTCTCCCATGCCAACTCCATCCATTCCTTGGGTGATATGGGAGGTCCTTCTGTATACGTGTTGCTTTTATTGGTTAATGAATAAAGAAGTTGGTTTGGCCTGTGATAGGGCAGACGAGAGCTAGGTGGGAAAACTAAACTGAATGCTGGGAGAAGCCATGTAGCTGCCAGAAGAGAAAGACACAAGCCACCAGCCAGAAACTTCCTAGTAGGTCACAAGCCTTGTGGTAAAACATAAAATAATAGAAATGGTTTAATTTAAGATATAAAAGCTAGTTAGTAATACTCTTAAGCTATTGGCAAAACAGTATTGCAATTAATATAGTTTCTGGGTGGTTATTTTGGGTCTGAGCAGCTGGGAATGAATAAGCAGTCTCTGTCAACAAACTGGCACCAACATGGTTAACTAAATCCACATAAAAACCTGAGAGGGCATGAAAAGGAATCCTAGACACACACACACACACACACACAACAGTTTAACACAGCTTTTTGTTCGGTTTGCTGGCAGAATGCAGAGAGACATGGCTCCTTTAAGAGGTTTCCTGACTCAGCTGTAGCAGTAAAAACTGCTCAGCTTCCTTAAAAATGGCAGCTTCCTGTTTTGCCTGTACAAACAGCTCTGACTCTTCAGGAGCCCCAGCTACAGAGCATTTAAATGGGGTTTGTGAGCAGAGTGCTACAACCTGTGGGCGTGGCTCACAGAACTGGCGCTGAGCAGACCTTCGCCACATTGGACTGAGTGGAGCCAAAAGGCAAAGCAACCTTAGTCCTAGCCATGCTGCTTAACATTTTAAGAAGCGATCCTGGTCAGAAAAGGATTTAAAACACCCAATAAAGACAAATTCAGATGAAAAAGACCTCTTAATGGGTCACAGTGTGTTTAAAAAATGTACACAGGCTTGAGAGAGAGAGAAGAAAAAGACTATACAGAGTTGGCTGTCAGTTTGCTGTATGTTGCTTTTAGGATGTTTACATAATTTATGTTTAGATGTTCCTTGTATCCCTGATCTCTCCAAAACCTTTTATCATGAAGGGGTGTTGGATTTTGCTGAATGCTTTTTCAGCATCTAGTGAGATGATCATATGGGATTTTTCTTTTAGTTTATTTATATAGTGGATTCCATTGATAATTTTCATATGTTGAACCATCCCTGCATCTCTGCTATAAAGCCAATTTGATAATGGTGGATGAGGTTTTTTTTTTTGTTGTTGTTGTTGTTCTTGGATTTGGTTTGCCAGTATTTTATTGAGTAATTTTACATCACTGTTTATGAAGGAGATTGGTCTCTAATTCTCTTTCTTGGTTGAGTCTTCGTGTGGTTTCAGAATCAAGGTAACTGTAGCCTCATAAAAGAGTTTGACAATGTTCCTTCTGTTGCTATTGCTTGGAACAATTTGAGGAATATAGGTATTAGCTCTTCTTTGAAGTTCTGGTAGAATTCTGCACTGAAACCATCAGGTCCTGGGCTTTTCTTGGTTGGGAGGCTTTTGATGACGCTTCTGTTTCCTTACAAGTTATAAATCTATTTAAATTGTTCATCTGGCCTTGATTTAATTTTGGTATGTGGTACCTATCTAGAAAACTGTCCACACCTTCCACAACCCTACAGCCTGAGTTCAATTCCCAGAACCTACAGAAAAGTGGAAAAGAAAGGTGTCCACAAAAATGTGCCCTGACCTCAGCACACATATAATGGCAGGCATATACTCATACATATATGTGCACAATAATAATAAATAAAATTTTAAATTCTCAAAAATACTTATAAACTAAATTCAAAAACACATTTTAAAGATCACATACCATGACCAAACGGACTTTATTTCTGGAACGACAGGATGGCTCAACACACACAAATCAATATATAATCTAGCTCATGGTCTCCAGAATTGAAAAACAAAAGCTGCATAATCAACTGAATAGATCCTCAAAAGACCTTTGCTGAAGTTCAACATCCCTTTATGGAAAGAGCCCTAAAGAAACTAGGAGGCCGCTGCTCTCTAACGCCAGCGCCGCCTCTCGCTTGCCGAGCTACAGCCGAAGGAGAAGGGGGGTAAGTAAGGAGGTGCCCATACCATGGCTCGTACAAAGCAGACTGCCCGTAAATCCACCGGTGGTAAAGCACCCAGGAAACAACTGGCTACAAAAGCCGCTCGCAAGAGTGGGCCCTCTACTGGAGGGGTGAAGAAACCTCATCGTTACAGGCCTGGTACTGTGGCACTCCGTGAAATCAGACGCTATCAGAAATCCACTGAACTTCTGATCCGCAAACTCCCCTTCCAGCGTCTGGTGCGAGAAATTGCTCAGGACTTCAAAACAGATCTGCGCTTCCAGAGTGCAGCTATTGGTGCTTTGCAGGAGGCAAGTGAGGCCTATCTGGTTTGCCTTTTTGAAGATACCAACCTGTGTGCTATCCATGCCAAACGTGTAACAATTATGCCAAAAGATATCCAGCTAGCACGCCGCATACGCGGAGAACGTGCTTAAGAGTCCACTATGAGGGGAAACATTTCATTCTCAAAAAAGTTTTTTTCCTCTTCTTCCTGTTATCAGTAGTTCTGAATGTTAGATATTTTTTCCATGGGGTCAAAAGGTCCCTAAGTATATGATTGCGAGTGGAAAATAGGGGACAGAAATCAGGTATTGGCAGTTTTTCCATTTTCATTTGTGTGTGAATTTTTAATATAAATGCAAGATGTAAAGCATTAATGCAAGCAAAATGTTTCAGTGAACACATTTCAACAGTTCAACTTTATAACAATTATAAATAAACCTGTTAAAATTTTCTGGACAATGCCAGCATTTGGATTTTTTTAAAATAAGTAAATTTCTTATTGACGGCAACTAAATGGTGTTTGTAGCATTTTTATCATACAGTAGATTCCATCATTCACTATACTTTTCTGAGTTGTCCTACATGCAAGTACATGTTTTTAATGTTGTCTGTCTTCTGTGCTGTTCCTGTAAGTTTGCTATTAAAATACATTAAACTAAAAAAAAAAAAGAAACTAGGACTACAAGTGCTACATCTCAACACAGTAAACCTACATCTGACACCCCGATAGTCAGCATTATATTAACAGGAGAAAATGAAGAGTACCCCCTTGAAATGAACAATGAGACAGGAGTGTCCACTCTCTCTATACTCTTATTAAAACAATTCTTAAAGTCTTCAACAGAGCTAAGAAAAGAAGGCAAACTAACCCTGTTAGCAGATGGCATGGTCTTAGACTTAAAAGTCCCTCAAGACTTCATCAAAAAAACTCTTTGATCTGATAAACGCTTTCAGTAAAGTGACATAATACAAATCACAAAAACAAGCTGCTTTTCCATGTACCAGTAACAAGCCTGCTGAGAAAAATCAGAGGGGGAAATCCACACAACATCTTCCCAGTGAATAGAACACCTAAGAAAACAGCTAAGCAAACAAGTCAAAGAACTGCAATGAAAACTGCACAATACTGAAGGGGCTGCAGAGATGGCTCAGTAGGTAAGTATGCAAACTACTCTTGCAGAGGATCCAAGTTAGATCTCCAGAACTCACACAGGACAGTTTACAACCTCCTGTAATTTCTCTTCTGGCCTCTGAGGACACCACACATGAACACAGATCCATGTATAGACAGACATATGCATGTGCATAATTTTTTTTTTCTCATGGTTTATTTTTTTTTATATTTAAAAATTTCCATCTCCTTCCCTCCTCCTCCCCCCTCCCTCCCCTCCTTCTCCCCTTTCTCTCCCCTCCTTCTCCCCCTTCCCTCCCCTCCCCTCCACCCATACCTCCCCTCCCTCCCTCTCAAGGCCAAGGAGCCATCAGGGTTCCCCACTCTATGCTAAGACCAAGGTCCTCCCAACTCCCCCCAGGTCCAGGAAGGTGATCGACCAAGCTGAGAAGGCTCCCACAGAGCCCGTCCATGAAGAACAATCAGAGCCCAGAGCCATTGTCCTTTGCTTCTCAGTCAGCCCCCGCTGTTGGCCACACTCAGAGAGACGGGTTTGGTCGCATGATCCATCAGTCCCATTCCAACTGGAGTTGGTGATCTCCCATTAGTTCTGTCCCACCGTCTCCATGAGTGAACGCACCCCTCTCGTTCCTGACTTTCTCCCTCATGTTCTCGCTCCTTCTGCTCCTCATCGGGACCTTGGGAGCTCAGTCCAGTGCTCCAATGTGGGGCTCAGTCACCTTCCCCATCTGTCGCCAGCTGGAGGTTCCCTCACGGTCCTGACTTTCTTTCTCATGTTCTCTCTCCTTCTGCTCCTCATCAGGACCTTGGGAGCTCAGTCCGGTGCTCCAAGGTGGGGCTCTGTCATTTTCTTCATCTATCGTCAGGTGGAGGTTCTTCTTATTATCTTCTCAAGGATGCCAAACTTATAGGCTCGATGTCCTTTAATCATGGCTAGAAACCGAATATGAGTGAGTCCATCCCATGTTCATCTTTATGGGTCTGGGTTACCCAAGAGATGCCCAATCATACAACAAAAGCATATGCTCATCTATGTTCATAGCAGCATTATTTGTAATAGCCAGATCCTGGAGACAGCCTAGATGCCCTTCAGTGGAAGAATGGATGAAGAAACTGTGGAATATATACATGCTAGAATACTACTCAGCGGTAAAAAAAACAATGACATCTTGAATTTTGCAGGCAAATGGATGGAAATAGAAAACACTATTCTGAGTGATGTGCATAATTTTTAAAATAAATCTTTAAAAACACTAAGAAATTGAAGAAGACAACCAAAGATGGAAAGACTTCTCTGATGGAGGATTCTCACTGGCTAATAAACAAACTGCCTTGGCTTTTTGATAGGGCAAAATTTAGATAGGTGGAGTAGACAGAACAGGAAAAAGGAAGTGAGGTAGATGGCTCAGACAGTTGCCCCGCCTCTCCTCTCTGGGACAGACTGCCATGCCTCTCCTCAGAGAGACAGATGCGATGGAGCCAGCCGCCAGGTCAGACATGCTGAAACTTTCCTGGTAAGACACTCGTGGTGTTACATACATTATTAGATATGGGTTAGTCAAGATGGGAGTAAGAGGCTGAAAATAATGGGTCAGGCAGTGTTTAAAAGAATACAATTTGTGTGTTGTTATTTCGGGGCATAAGCTAGCAGGCGGCCAGGAGCTGGGCGGCGTAGCCCGCAGCTCTACACTACACTTCTCCAAACTCAGATTCACAGAAAAACACTGTGAAAATGGCTGTATTAATGACAATGATCTAGAGTTAATGCAAGCCAGACCAAAATTTCAATGGTACTCTAAACAACTTGAAAACAAAAAAACATCCTGAAACTCACATGTAAGTATAACTGTTCCTGAACAGACAAAATAATCCTATGAAGAAAGCAATGCTGAAGGTATCACAATACTTGACCTCAATTATATGAGACACATTAAAAAAAAAAACAGTAAAGCACAGTTAAAAGGACTAAGAGAATAGAATAATGGACTCAGAAATGAGCCCAATGCAACTAAAATCACCTAAATTTTAACAAAGCACTTTAAAATAAATGCTTAGGCTAGGTCTTTTAACTTTTTTCCAGATAGCCCATTATTAGTTCTTGATGTTACTTGAGCTATTAGAGCCCTTTTCAGTCCTGGCCTAGCCTGTATCATGAAGTGTTTCTTTATATCTTCCTCGGACAGCTTAAATATGCAATCAGCTTAAATGCCAACTAAGAAGTAAACAGACGGTTGAAGAGATTGTTCAGCAGTTAAGAGCACTAGCTGCTTACAGAAGACTTGAGTTCTGTTCCTAACACCCACACACAACTGCCTGTCACTTCAGCTCTTAAGGATCTAATGCCCTCTTCTGGACTCAGCAGGCACTGTACACACATGGTGCACTTACATACACGCAGGCAAAATGCTTACACATAAAAAAATTTTTTTAAAGAAATGAATGAACAAAAACATGGCATATATACACAGTCGAGTTATTATTCAACCCCAGAAGGAATAAAATTGACATGTGGAAAAATGGAGCTGGGAGATCAAAATAGTAAACAAAATAAGCTGGATTGGAAAGACGAACATTGCATTTTTTTTCCATGTACAGAGCACACACACACTGTGCTAGTTAATTCACTGTCAACTGGACTGGCTTTAGACACACCTCCAGGTACATCTGTGAAGGTGTTTCCGGGGAGGTTTAAATGAGAGAAGACCCACTCTGAAAGTGGGCACATCATCCCACAGGTTAGTGGTGCTGGACTGAAAAAAGAAAGAGAGAAAGGAAAACAAGCACCAGGATTCACATCTCTTTGCTTTCCTGACTGAGTGGCAGTGTGTGTGGAAACCATCAAAGTAGAAACGAGGACTATCAGGGAAGGAAGACAACTGGAATCTTGCTTCTTGATTGTCAGCTGGGAGGCATTACCAACTTCCGGGCACGCCCGTGAGGAAGTTTTTATATTGTGTTAATTGAGGTGGACAAACTGACCCTCAATATGGGCACATCGCTCCCTGAGCTGGGTTCTCAGATCAAAGAAGAAAGCAAGCTGAGCACCAACATTCATTTCTCTGCTTGCTGAGTATGGATTCAAGTGAATCACTGCTTCATGTTCCTGCCATGTCATCTCCTCGGACAAACTATTCTCAGTCTGTGAGTACAGACACACCCTTCCTTTTGTCAGGCATGGCATCACAGCAAGAACGGCTTCGCACCTCACGTTAAGAGGCATGCTTTTCTCTCGTGTGTTTACATGTGTCAGGAGGACAAAATACAACATGCTTTTCTCTCGTGTGTTTACATGTGTCAGGAGGACAAAATACAACATGCTTTTCTCTCATGTGTTTACATGTGTCTATGCACGAATGAAAGCAGAGGGAGGCTACCTGCAGAAAAGAAAAGTACCAGTGGGTGGGGCAAATTTGTGCAAAGTAAATGCTATATATATGTACAAAGTGACATTAATATTTTTAAAGAATAGCAGCTTCCCCCCCTTAGATAAGGAACAATAAGGACACAGTTTTACCATTATTTGACTACTCAACATTATACTAGAAGTTGTGGCTACTAACAAAAAGACAAGCAAAGTGCAAAGGGAAAGGTCCAGATGTCCATTCACAGGCCAGACAGCCCCACAGAACATACCAAACGCCATTCAGGTTAGCAAATTCAGCTAAACTGCCTCTTACATAGCTGACACAGAAAACGCTGTCATTTCTAAATTACAGTCCTTTAGTTTGAAGCTGGGACCCAGGCCCTTGCACACTCTAGGCAAAGTGTTTTACCATTCGGCTACACCCGTAGCCCAGCAGCTATGTTTCTATATGCCAGTAATGGGTACCCCAAAATGAAAATTAAGAAAGCACTTTCATTTAAAAGAATCTAAAAGAAAAAAATAGCTATGAATAAATTTAGCAAGGAGGTAAAAGACTTGTATATTAAGGGCTATGCAATATCATTAAAAGAAGCAACATTAATAGCTTCCACCTACAGACCCCCTGTGATGTGCAGATATTTGACATGTATCACTTCCAATCCTCATAAGACTACCAAGAAGATATTAACATCTCCATTTTATAGATAAAAAACTGAGACTCAGGCACATTAAACAGATGGTAACAGTCTCACAGCGATTGCTGACTTGACACTATGATTCCAAAACAAAAAAATTCCAAACCACAATGTCTGCCCGCCTTCCTCTTAAATTAAGCACTCTCTGATATTTAATTCAAAGCTCTCATAAAAATCTCACAAAATTATAAAATTTTCATGAAGCATGGAGAACAGCTTGAACTTATCTCAAACAAGAATCCACCACTGGGTCAAATCATTTTAATTTACAATACTTACTAGGCACCCAACTATAGAGAAAAACCATATACCTAGAAACACTAAAAATAAAGTATGAATCAAATAGCTAAATTCTACAAGATTGATGTGAAGTACAGAAAGCACACTTATGTGTGAGGGTGGTGCCTAGATTGAGAAGGCAAGGAGGAGGAGGAACAGGTACGGCAGCACATTTATATATAGTCATGACCCAGCTCTAAAGAATAACAAAAACCAGAGGAACAGGGGCAGAAATCCAAGACATAATGTAAAAGGGGGCCTTGGCACTCGACAAGGATGTTGAAGATTTCTTAATACGGGCACAATAAAAGATCTGATTAAAGTATTGGTTTAGGCCCCTGTATTCGAGAGCAGTTATGGGTTGCCTGTGCCCTGGCCATAGATACTTCAGGGAGGGATGCTGAAAGCCTTACCCTGTATTTGGAAGGTCCGTTCCTGTCCATGTCAAACCCCGGTGTTGTGGAACACATCTTCCTTCTCACAGCCTCTTGGTATCTGACTGCTCACTGAGTGTCCACTGTCAGTGCTGGGCAGTGCCCTCAGGGGCTTATGGAAGGGGAAGTAGAAGCAGGGCTCTGCCTTGAGGGTTTACTCTGGCCTAGTTTTGCAAGTGTCCCACCAGCCCCAATCACATCCTCCTGCGGAACAAACAGCTTTTCCTGTATTCTGTGGCCGCTACAGAAGACAGGCCTCCGGAAGCCTGTATGCTAGAAGGCTACCTGACCCCTCTCCTCCTTGCCTCCCAGCTGTTTGTGGACACCAGCTGGCCAGGGAGTGGACAGCAAGACCACCACACACAGGGAAACCAGAGACGCTGCCCACTCAGAGCATCGGAAAACAGCTTTTACTCAGCTTAGCAATCGGCTCAGGAATGAGAGACTACAGCATACAGTCTTGACACCAACACCTCAGAGGGTTATATCCTGTTCCTGTGCCCAGTTGCTATTGTCTGGAGTTACAGGAGATTTTCTATGCATTTGTTGCTAACTTTTCTGCTACTTCAACAACCTTACAGATTAAAAAAAAAAAAAAAAGATGTAGGAAAGTTACTCTAACATCTCTGAGATACAGCAGTTATAGGATGAACTTCAATCCAAGTCACTAGAAATAGGGAGATCATGACTTGCTCACTTTTGCCCCCAGTATTTTAGTCCTTTCTTAGAAAGCACACAGACTTTATATACATTTCTTTTTTAAGGCAAATTGTAATCTTTAAAGAATTCTTGTCAATATGTAAATGGTCAAAGCCTTGAGCAGATAATTTTTTCTTTGAAAAAGTAATAATGATAATAATAATAATTAATAATCATAGGTGAATAAATAAAAGCAAAATGATACAACCTATGAAAAATAATTTTATTTGAGAAATGACAATTTTATCATGGGAAATGACTATTTGGGCTAAAGAAAATACACTTACAATGTCAAGTGCAGAGGCTCCGGTTTTCTACTGCCACATGATTTAGGCGTTCAAATAGAGCCCACTCCCAATAGTCTTCCTGACACCCACTTCTTCTCAGAATAATAATATTCCCATTCAGAATTCACTAATTCTTTTCAAGACTTTGAACTGAAGTTTAGTAACAGAAAATATCATCTCCATTTTCTACCTCCACTTGTGGCTTAAGCACAGATCCTAGACAATTCCCCTAGGAAAATCTTGAGACCCAAGTTGGAGAAGTTGTGAAATTTTCTTTTAATTCATTTCATTAATTTGTTTGCACTGAGACAAGTCTCACTATGGAACCCTTGGCTGGCCTCAAACTCACAGATATCTACCTGCTTCTATCTCCTGAGTGCTGGAATAAAATGTATGCACCACCATGCAAATTTTTCTTTTAAAGTATTGATTTCTGGGCCAGTGAGATGGATCAACAAGTTAAAGCCTCTTACCATCAAGCCTGACAACCTAATAAGTTTGATCCCTGGAACATACACAGGAGAAGAAGAAACCCTCCATATGAGCCATGGATGGCATATGAGAACACACACATTAAATAAAAGAAAAATTAGAATAATACATTTTTAAAGAATTGATTTCTTTCACTTCCATGAAAAGCAATACCATTTACACCCAGAATTCAGCTATTTACAAACTATCCATAGAGAGCAAAGCTCAACAAAAAAATCCACTGCCCACCAATGGCTCATCACAGCCATCATATCTGTTTAAGTTTTTTCTATATGCCTGAACAAACTCCTCTATATGTATTTTTTCACTTAATGCACTTATTACATTATCCCCATACTACAGATAAAATAATTTAGAATTAAAAGAGATTAAATAACTTGCTAAAAGTGCTCCCAAACTAGCAATGGGGAGAAAGGTGCACTTTAAAAATTTTGTCTTACTGTTTGCTTTTGAAACAAGATCTTACACGTACAGGCTATGTAGACTTCACCCAGGTTTGAACTTGTCATGTAGGCAACGATGACCTAAACCTGATTTTTCTGCCTCTAGCTCCCAAGAGATAGGATTACAGGTGTGAGCCACCACACTGGGCAGATTTTAAACTGTTTTAACTTCAATATTTTGCTCGATTATCTCTATTTGTCTGGATATCTTATTGCTTCTTCTGTTTCTCTCAAGCCTCTGTGAAATAAGAATCTTTGACTTCCTCCATCAGTGAGACAAGGCTGACAGCGGCCCAGGGGCGGACAGTAGTGACGGTGACATAAAACAAGCAGACCTGCTGCTGCAGAACCATCCGGAAAGGCAGGGCTGAAAATTTCAAAACTGCATATACTACCTGACACCAACGATTCGACACACAGGTATAAACTGAGGTTTTCCCGTTCCCATGTCCACAAGCATACTAAGTCTTTGCTCATACCAGGTCCTATGCTAGCCCCTTTACACACATGCCCTCATCTAAACTCATGTGCACCATGATTAAGACAGTAGTTAAATGTATGCCCAAAGATTATACAAAAAAGTAAGGACATCAAAGATTCTTCATGACTACTAAAATCCTTGGAGTAGAATCAGTTCCATCTTGAACCTTTAATAAAATTTATACTGAATAAACACTAAATAAGTACTTTCAATATTTAATTGATTCATATAGTAATAAAATACTATATACTTGACCCATTGTTTACCAGTCATTTCCTGGGTATCTCTGGTCATCAATTCAGCTAGCAACCAATTATAGAATTAGTCATATTAATTAATCATATTAATTATATATTATACAGTTTAATTATATATAATTATATTATTCTATAATTATATTAATTAACTATAGAATTAACATGTGACTATCGTAAACCACTCATACAATTGAATTTTACTCAGCATTAAAGAAAAATGAAATATACAGGAAAATAAATGGGATTGGAAAATATTATACTGAGTGTGGTAAGCCATACCCAGAGAGACAAACACTGGGTGTTCTCTCTCATATGTGGATCTTGAACTCAAATTTTTAGATAGCTATGTTGAGGTTGTAGTAAGTGCCCGAAGAGGCCAGGTATCAGGAAAGGAGACATGGGGCAGAGGGTGTTGAAGGGAGCAGGAAGAGTAAATCATATTTCTATGAAAGCAGAGGAGGGACTGTAGGAAAGAAATGGGTTGAAGAGAAATGAGGAAATAAAGAAATAGAAGAAACGTGGAGTTGGAGGAGGGGGGCCAATCAAAACTAAGAATGCATGAAAAGGTCATATAGGAACCTAAAATTTTATAGACTTAAAAAAAAGGAAAAAAGAAACTGAACAGAAGTATTTCTCATGGTGGTTAACACTGCTCCCAGAAGCCATAGGTTTTCAAACCAAAATTCCAGTGTCAGCTATGGGATATTCCCCTATGATTATATGCGGGGTCAGGTAGTCCCCACAGACTCTCAAAACACTACAGGTTCTTATATTTGCTCTTGGATACCCGGCACCATAGTGCTAGAACAATCACACCCAGATGTAAGCTGTTCCTGTTCCAATACTGAACTGCCTGGCAAGATATGCTACCACATGAATGTTCTAAGGGTAACCAACTGCTTTCTGATTGGACTGAAGAAACACTACAGGAGGGAATACATATAGGCCTGCACCACAGAACTGGTGAAAAGCCCGTGAGAGGTCACATGCTCTATTGGAGAATCTAATACTGATGTCTTCCCCTGCCCCCCTCCCCAAAAACGTGTTAAAACTGCTTTATATATATGTTTATACCCACAGACTCCTGTCGCTCTCAGACTGGATTAGAGAAGCCTCTTGCAGCAGTGGGCAATAGTTAAACAGGGGAACACGACAGCTAGTGCTTAGACCCAAATGGGTTTTCTATGTCACCCCATCCACGGCCCAGGGAACATCACAGAAGAGAGAGTGGAAGGACTATGGGAAGTGAAGGGTGGGGAAGAATGCAGTATGTTGATGGAGGAGTGTCTATGTGTTACTTTCATTATTAATAAAGAAACTGCCTTGGCCCTTTAAGAGACAGAAAATTAGGTAGGCGGAGTAGACAGAACAGAATGCTGGGTAGCAGGAGTGGGGAGATGCTTCAGTCGCCATAGGGAGTCTCCATGCTTCTCCTCTCCGAGATGGACGCAGGTTAAGATCTCTCCTGGTAAGCCACACCTCGTGGTGCTACCCAGATTACTAAATATGGGTTAAAGGAAGATGTGAGAATTAGCCAATAAGAGGCTGAAACTATGGGCCAGGCAGTGTTTTAAAAGAATACAGTTTCCGTGTAATTATTTCGGGTGTAAAGCTAGCCGGTGGCCAGGTGGTGGGACGCAGCCCCACCGCTTCCTTCTACAGGCCTTGTCTCAAATAAACTGGAAATAACTTTAATGTCCACTCAAACTGTATGACAAACAGCTTGGTTGAACACACCTGTAAATCAAATACTCAAAAGGCTAAGGAAGAAACTGCAGAAAACAACAAAAACCCATATTATAATCATCTGATGAAATACAATCTTCACAAATAATGAGGTAGGGCTGTAGTATCAGGATAAAAATATAATTAAGATATAATCCATTTTTGTAAAATCAACGATATAGACTGCACTATTAGTGTTTTAGTCTATTGCTGCAATGAAACACCACAACCAAAAGGCAAGTTGGGGAGGAAAGGGTTTATTCAGCTGAACTTCCACATTGCTGTTAAACACCAAAGGAAATCAGGGCAGAAACTCAAAACAGGGCAGGAACCTGGAGGCAGGAGCTGATGTAGAAGTCACGGAGGAGTGCTGCTTACTGGTTTGCTCAACCTGCTTTCTTATAGAACCCAGGACCAGCCAAAGATAGCACCACCCACAATGGGCTGGGCTCACCCACATCAATCAATAATTAAGAAAATGCCTTACAGCTGGATGTCATGGAGGCATTTCTTCAGCTGAGGCTCCTTTGTCTCTAATGACTCTAGCTTGTGTCAAGTTGACACAAAACCAGCCAGTACAATAAGGAAGTAAAAAATTGGAAGAATATACACCAACAGAGTGCTTCTTTTTACAAAGAGAAATCTGAAAATTAACACTTGAGGATTTAAAACTTTATTTGCCACCCAGGCAGAAGCCCCCACCCCTGCCATGCTGCCAGCCCAAGCAGGCACTCCAGGAAGCACTAAGACAACACCCCAGCTCACCTGGTGTGGGAAGTGAGTAAGAAGGTGATGGAGTGTTGGGAGAGAGAGAAGCAATCAAATGAGCAGTGGAGAAAGGGAAGAAGTGCAGTTTGTGAGCTACAAAGTGAGCTGGAACTGGACATACGAAGGTGGTTGCTGTTCTTGCTCCTAGGGAAAAGGTGAGTTACACTGCCCATCGATTGAGCCAGTGACAAACACAGTGCTAGTGGGTCTGTGCCGTCTTCCAGTCAGAAAACTGACCACTGTACGAGTCACTGTGACTCCCAGAGCTGCATCCTGGCCAGGAAGGAGAGTGGCACCTACAGAATGGAGACCACAACTGACTGGACATTCCTGCCGTGTTTATTTATTTTTCATCAGCGGCCTATCTGCTATCTCTACAGTAGGTTGTCGTGGCAGTTCAACCACGAGACTTGACAACGCTGCTGAACTACAGTTTGATCCTGCTGCATCGAACTTTGGCCAGAGATTTATTTCCTTTGGAAGTTTTGGGTTGGACAAACACTTGAAGACACCCAAGCCCCTGCTCGCCACCACACAGAACGGGCAGGAAGAAGACACCCTGCCCAACTCTTGGTCTGCCAGCAGCGCAAACCACTATTATGTGCAAGTATGGGGTGGAGAGATGGGAGAGAAGGAGGAGCGAAGAGCTTGAGCGCTACAAAGGTGGGCAGATCTAAGATACAGCGGAGAAAAGCCTGATGTGAGGAGCATGCAAAGCCTCCTGAGGTCATGGTGAGGGCCATGTCTGGGTCTGTGTTGATGTCCACGGCCCACGTTACCACCAATGGCTATGTGGACGTCCCTGATCTAGACCGCCACCTGGGACAATGTTGATATTCAAAGGCTGCAGGGTTGGCCCTGCTCCTCACTCAACACTAGGAAGAGCTGCCCCTGTCCTTCACTGGCTGCAGCACTTGGGAGAACAGACCCTCCACCTCAGCTGGGCAGCACTGTAGAGCTGACCCTATTGGCAGGGTGAGGGTAAGCTGGCCTCAAGGCGGGAGAGCATGAGAGCTGACCCTGCCCCTCATCTGTCATTCAGTGGTGTGGGCTGTGACAGGCAGGAGAGCTGGTTTCAGGGCTATGAGAGTGGGTATACTGATCTTTTACACAACAGCACAGGTAATTTGGTTTTCATCATAATATAAACGGTATTTAAAGTCAAGAAATAGAATGAGATCACCATCAGATCAAGTAAAGATAAAGAAGAGGCCCAACCTTGAAGCAACTCAAAGTTTAAGGGCCAAGAGAGATGAAGATCAAGTAAAGAAACTGGGAAGAATGGCAGGCAAGTCTGAGAGAAACCTCAGAGAAAATGATCTCTCCTGGAAGCCGTGTGAGGTGTACAGGGTATTTCCCAGGACTACAGGAGATAAACCGATGTGATTGGAGTAAGGTAAGAAACAGAAACTGACCACTGGAAATAACAATCTAGGAGCCATTAATGATCTTGGTAAGAACAATAGCTGAAACAGTCAAAATGAAATTAAAAATGCAGTAATGGAGAATAAAAGCCAGAACGACTCGAGAAAATAAAGAATGAGAGAGGTCACATACACAGACAAACCTTTTAATAAGCTATGTTTTATAGGGAAGCAAAGAAATAAACAAACATAGAAGGAAAAGTGACATCAGAAACTTATTTTTAGAAGTGATATTCTTGTCATATTGCCTAGAGTAGCCTCAAATTTCTAGGCTCAAGCGGTGCTCTCACCTGAAAGCCCAAAGCAGACAGAACCACAGGCATGCACTATTGTGCACAATTAAGAATGCTGTTGTGTAACAAGAGAAAAACACACTGATGTGGGAGCCCCCTCTGTGTGCTGTGATTACCATTAATGAAAAAAAAAACTGCCTTGGCCTGTTGATAGGGCAGAACTTAGGTAGGAGGAAAAACTGGACTGAATGCTGGGAGGAAGAAGGCAGATTCAGGGAGCTGCCATGGAGCCACTGGGAGAAAAACACTGGGAATTTTACCCGGTAAGCCACTGCCACATGGCAATACACGGATTAATGGAGATGGGTTAAATTAATGTAAGAGTTAGCCAATAAGAAGTCAGAGCTCATGGGCTAAGCAGTGATTTAATGAATACAGTTTCTGTGTGATTATTTCAGGTCAAGCTAGCTGAGCGGCCGGGACGAACAAGCGGCTCACTCCCCACAACACACTGCCTTATATTTTTTTAAAAAAGCGACCCACCACAGAGGAATTCTTTCAAGGAATAGAGGTTTCTTAATAAAGTCATTCCATACTGAGCTGAAGGATGAGTAAGGGTGTGTCGGGATGAAGGGGACCGAACAGTCTGAGCAACCAGGGATTAGAACCAACACCGCAAGTAGGGCTGGCAAGGGAGGAGTCTGGAAGGATACTAGAATAGAAACCTGAGAAGACAGGAGATAAGACTAGAAAAATAAGCAGTCACCAAGCCTTTCTTAAGAAGCGTCAAGAAAGTATAATATAGACGACTGGGAACTCATCACTATAGATTTCAGGCAGGGAAGTACTGAAATCAAACTCGTACTTCATTCAGGGCAGTAAAGGTTTAAGAAGTGCTGGACCAAAGTCTTGGACACTCGGTTACAATACATAATAATGTTTTAAACTTGGACAAGTTTAGAAGTAGTAAAAAGAGTTTAATGATAGATTCTATGGACTCAGTATTGAAGACACAGGTTTCTAGCTTTGGCTACTTGGGCAGTCCAAGCATCAGCTGTGTTTGGAAATGACGAGTCATTTCACTTTCAGATTCTCTGGAGCACATGCAGTGAGTAAATGCAGGCAGAAAAACAAAGTACAGACATTAGCTGGTGTGGTGCATATACCTGCAATCCCAGATACTAGGGAGACTCAGGCAGGAACATTGCTAGCCAGGACAACTTAGCAAGACCTTATCCAAAAGTAAATCTTTAAAAGAGGCTAAGAATTGTGGCTCCATGGTAAAGAACTTGGCTCACAGGCATGAGGTCCCAGAGTCAAGCCTCAGTAGCATAGATATGCAAAGAAGGGACAGGGATGGGGAAAAGAAGAAAGTGAATACATACATGAACGAAAATCACAAGTATTAACTGATCACTAATGTTACACAAACTAGAGGTGGGAGAGATGATTTGGTGGTTAAGAGCATGAATTCTTCCAGAGGCAGCTCACAGCCAACCACCTACAACTCCATCTCCTAGGGGATCCACGGGCCTCTGCGAGCATCTGCTCTCATGTGCACACATGCACACGCGCACACGCACACAGACACACACACGCACAGACACACACGCACATACACACAATTTAAAATAATAAAAATTTAATTATATGAAATAATACTAACGTAGCTTAGAAAACAGTAATTCAAACTTGTTAAGGAGAAACCAGTGGGGAAAAGGCCTGAGTTAGTTTCTAACAGAATAGTTAGAAGTACATGGGGGAGGGATGATCAGGAAAAATCACACCTAAGAGGTCAGAAAAAAAAGTCAAGCACTACCTAATAGTTCTACCACTGTACAAATAGAAGTCGTGCTGACCCAAATAAACTGCCAAAGAGCAGAAGAAATCTAGAAAAGTCACAACACATTACAACCCCAAATCTCTAATTCTGAAAGTTAGAATTTACAGGGATATCTCTTCTTGGAGTCCCAAAGTAATCAAGCCAATCAGAGTGGAAAAGACTAAAGGGACCAAATAAATATACCACTATCTATGAGAAAATTGTTTACCATTCTAGCAGAAGATAATTTGCCATAAAAATTATTATTATATTAAATTGGTTATATGCTTTTTTAGCTTCTGGGTGTTTTTATTTTGGAAACAGGGTCTTGCTATATGGCCCAGTCTAGCTTGAAACTTATTATGGAGTCCATGCTGGCCTCTAGACCCTTTTCAGTCTCCTCTGCTGAGAACTGGAACTACAGGTGTCTACTACCACATCTGGTTGTATTTTTAATAAAACAAAAACTGCTGCAAAGAATAATAATAAAATGATCAGGAAGATGTTTTATTCATCATTCCTGATTACCATATGTCATCTCTTCATATAAACCAAGCTATTAACAATATAAAAACCATACAATCCTATATAACAAAGACGTACATTTGAGATGTGGGTAATGTATAAAACTATGAAAGCAATTATACAGTCTATGATTAATGCAGATAATTTATCAGAAATGGGAAGAATCTTTGATGTTAGAAGGAAAAAAATAAGGGATACATTTTCATTTCTTGCTTTAAAAAGGCCCTCTATTATTTTTTTGATAGATAATTTGTCACTTATTCTTAG
The DNA here is from genome assembly GCF_903992535.2 of Arvicola amphibius. Lineage (NCBI taxonomy): Eukaryota > Metazoa > Chordata > Mammalia > Rodentia > Cricetidae > Arvicola > Arvicola amphibius. Next base: position 29,507,024 of record NC_052058.2, on the reverse strand, counting down.
ATGATTATTAGTTACTAAAACTAGTTGGGAATGATGGAGAGATGTTTGTCTGGTCCCCCACAAAGAAGAACTCCATGAGGAACTTTAAAAACTCAGAAGCATATTTTTAGATGAGTCCACAAAGGAAGGTTAGAAAGGACACTACAGAATTTTTACTTGAAATGGCAAAGTTAGTAGTGTTTTCTTGGAGTAGCATAGGGTAGAGTCCCAAGATGTGAGTCACCCCAATAACAGCAACTGGCTCAGGATTTAGCCAAAGCTAAAAAAGAAGAATGTAGACCACAGAACAAACATACAGTTCTCTCAGCAACAAAGAAACAGCCACGCCATATTAGTAACTCTAGGTTAAAAGTCCTGACCCTATCTATAGCACTGGGAACATTTAAAGCTGTTTGCTTATCTTTTGGTTTATCCTTCCTTTTTAAATTTACTACTGAACTTTTTAATTACATTCAAAAAAATAAGAAAAGTTATCTTGGATGTTGTGGAATAACCCTCTTGTACACTGTAAAGATTTGTCACTCAAATTGGTTTAATTGCCTGATTGGCTAGAAGCCAGGCAGAAAGTATAGGCGAGGCAACCAAACTAAGGAGATTGGAAGGAGTTACCAATCTGATGTAGAAGGAGCAGGAGATGAACACACGATGCTAATAAAGGTACCACCCTGTGGCAGAGTGTAAATAAAGAATGTGGGTTAACTTAAAATGTAAGAGCTAGTTAGTAATAAGCCTGAGCTACCAGTCAAGAATTTATTAATTATAAATCCTCTGAGTGGTAATTTGGGAAGCAGCTGCTAGGTATCTGGAACAGGCAGCCACGACAGGAAACAGCTGATTACACTTAGACTCCCTAATTCCAAAATACAAAGTTGGTGTCACTATCATACCTTTCTAACAATAGGTATTGTACTGATTAAATATAACAACCAATTTGTATTTTACTACATGTGTATTTTTCCCTTTTGCATTGCTAATGACAGGATACAGAGCTTTACAATAGGTGGGGCATATGCTTATCACTGAGCTACATATAACCGCAGACCTCTACTTTTTCATTTGTTTGATTGCATGCTTGCTTGCTCACTTATTTTATGTTTTTGAGACAGGGTCTTAATTGTGCAACCAAGGCTGGCTCCACTCAATATGTAGCCTTAAGGGTTATCCTTTATCTCTCAATGCTAAGATTATAGGCTAAGATTATAGGCATATATGCTGCCCTGTCTGGCTTAAACATGTATCTTGAATGAACCATCATCTACTTTCTTCCTTAGATGACATATCACTGAGGTGGGCTTTGAGAGTTTACAGCTGTGTCCCATGTCTAGTTTGCTCTCTGCATGTGGCTAGAAAAATGACCTCTCCCTGTCTTGATCCCACTGCCTGCAATCATACGGCACCCAAACTATGGGCTCTCAGCCTGGAACCATAAGTCAAAATAAACTTTCTTCCTCAAGCTGCCTTAGTCATGGTAACAGAAAGTAACTAATACAATCAGTAAAAACAAAACAAACAACAATTCCTCATGTTTCTTGGTAATGTAGAAATAATGACCCCTGCAGCAGGCTATCACTTCAGATACACTGCACAATGAAGGAGAAACATCTAAAGACATTAAGAAAAAAAACCACGTATTGAAATATGATTTCTAGGGCTGTAGAGATGGCTCAGTGGTTAAGAGTACTGTCGGCTCTTCCAGAGGACCTGGGTTCAATTCCCATCACCCACACAGTAGCTCGCAGTCATCTATAACAGAATATGATGCCCTCTTCTGGCATGCAGGCATATGAGCAGGCAGAGCACTCATACCCAAAAATGTATACATAAATAATTAAAAAAAAATAAATACAATTTCTACTCTTCTACCTATACAAAACAAATATACGTTTACCTTCATTATATAACTGCAATAATAAACTTTGCTACCAGAATCACCCAATCTCAGATAAAAATTTCCAAAGCAATGTAGTAGCTGAGTCACTAGTGATGAAGAACTTAATTACCTCATATAGAGTGAAAGACAGTGATGTAATATGAGACTAATTTATTTCTGTAGTCCTCAGTCAGGATGATAAAATGAACTTCAATGTGGTTACTAATTCTAGAGTGACTAATAAATATGCTTATTTATTTCTTACTAACAGTTGGATACATTCTTTTTTCTGGAATTAAATTCAGTAACACCTATGCACCAACTGAGTTAAATGGGAAATAATGCTCTACCAATTTCTAGCTGAGTTTAAAAGGTCATAATGTTAGACTTTTCCTACAATAGTCTAGTGCATTTTCTGTAATATTATCTCAACTCCTTAATGCTATGCCCTAAAGTTAAATATCAGTTGAAAAAAAAAGGTACAACTAAATAGGATTCCACAACAATAAAGTAAACAGTGTCTTCAAAATAAAAAAGTTAGTTTAAAACTCTAGAAAAATCTAGTAAAATTTTAGTGCTGAGTTCCCCCCAAATTCTCATCAATGAGATAACTTAAGGCCTAAAGAAACTACCAGTGCAAGAACACAAAATAAAAGAGCAAAGTGTGAAGGGAAAAGAAGAGTCCAAAATCCAACTACTCCACTTTACACACTGGCAAACAACATAATTTCAAACATACTTAAATAGAAAATTAAAGTTTTTAAATGATACACAAATTTAACAACCACTACTTTGGCTAAAAATATTCCTGGCAATAAGTAACTACATAAGGGAGGTTATGTAGTAAAAGGTTAATATTTATTGAGTCCTAACTGTGTGCCCACACCAATATTACTTCCTTTACACATGACTCATTTAATTCTCTTAATCCCTATGAAATACTACTATTATTCCTACAAGAAAACTAAGGCACAATGAGACTAAATTCTCACCAAATGCCACACAGCTAATAAGAGGTAAAAACATGAGCTATGAACGTGCAGTCATTTCCATGGTTACAGTCCTCAACTTGTCTCAGGACTTCCCTCTCTTTACCACTCTACTTCAGTGCCTTCTAGACACAAGCCCAAAGCCAGAGAGATGGCTCAGCGGTCATGAGCACGTGGTGTTCTTCCAAACCCAGGCCTGCACTGCACTTCACTACCTATTCCTAACGCCTTCTGGCCCCATGAGCAGGAGGCATACACACAGCACACAAACGTGAACGCATACAAAGCAGCCAAACACTTCAAATCCATTAATTTAAAATTTTAAATAAATCATTCTACAGATGAGCAAATTGTTTTCCTACAAAAGACAGAGTCTTCAGTAGTAGAGCTAGTACTGGGAGTCAGGCTTTTCACCTCATGATCCTTTTCAAGAATAATGATTTTCTCTAAGTGCATCTTTATCTCAGAACAGCAGACACAGAGACAGTTAGGTCTCTGTGAGTTCAAGGCTCACTGGTCTATATAGAGAGAACCAGCCAGCCAAGCCTATAACTTGAATTTTTGTTGTTGATTTTGCTTTTTGAGACAGGGTTTCTCTGTGTAATGGTCCTAGCTGTCCTGGAATTCCCTTTGTAGACTAGGCTAGCTTCTAACTCACAGAGAGCCAAGTGCTGGGATTAAAGGCATGCACCACCACCTCACAGCAAAAATTTTTAAGATGCCAAAAAAACCCTTTAAAAACATCATTAAAATAAAAAAAAGCATAATAAAATTAAGTTCAGAAAAGAATAAAAATAAATTTTTCAATCTTTTAAGAATAAGTTGCTAACAACAGCATAATATATTTATATTCAGTACACAATAAACATTCTAATTTCTTGCTTTTAAAGAATTAGAGACATACTCATTATAATGACATATTCCATAGGACTTACATTTCACCAGTTCATTAAATATTTTTGGTACCGCTGATGAGATAGCTCAGTGGATACAAGCACTAGCAACATAGGCCTGATGATTTGCCTATACACAACTACACAAGCATGCATGCACACATGATAATAACAAATTAAAATTAAGCAAATACTTTTCACAATACAACTTATAAACTATGTAATATTTCATAACTTTGATAAATATTTCATAACTTTGATAAATCTGCACTTAGGTGTACTGAACATATAGAATATTTCTGCAATCAGTCTCTTGGTTAAAACTGCTGTTTCCATCTTACAGTATTTTATTTTGTTATACGGTAGAATTATGAAGACAATCCTCCCTGAATTCTTTGATCCTCCTGCCTCAGCAGCCTCCCTAGTGCCAAGAATTCAGATTTGTTCCAACACAATTGGTTTGAAGCTGTTACTTAATACATCTGTAAACATTATCTATAATAAGGCTCCTAGGAATGATTATCACTAAATTGACATAAGAACTCACATTCATATGATGGTTACTAAAAACAAACTATTCTAAGCACTTCACGATATTCCAATCTGTATTTGGGTTTTTACATACTGATGTTGATTTTGTCACCTTGCTTGGATTAAGAAACACCCTGGAGTAGAGTGGGGCACACTTTGGGCTGCAGGGAGGATTAGCTGACAAAGGAAGACTCACTGTGAAGCAGCTAGCACTGTCCTATGAGCTGGAGAATCCAGAATGAACAAGGGAAAGGAGAGGGAAGCTAGGTGAGTGCTGGCATTCCCTTCTTGATACACTAAGATGTGCTAGTTTGAATACATATGGCCCCTCATGCTCATGTGTCTGAAAGCTTGGCCCATAGGGAATGGCACTATTAGGAGGTGTGGCCTCACTGGAGTAGGTATGGCCTTGTTGGAGGACGTGTGTCACCGTGGGGGAGAGCTTTGAGGTCTCATGAACTCAAGCTAGGCTCGTGTGGCTCAGTCTCCTTCTGCTGCCTGCAGATCAAGATGTAGACCTCTCAGCTCCTTTTCCAGCACCGTGTCTGCCTGCACACTGCCATGTCCCTCCATGGTAACAATGGACTAAACCTCTGAACGGTAAGCCAGTCCCAGTTAATTTTCCTTTATAAGAGTTGTCATGGCCATGGTGTCTCTTCACAGTACTAGAAACCACAACTAAGACACAGGATATGAGGAATCCCAGCCACATGCTGCTATATGAACTCCACCATGCCTTCCAGGCTACAACAAACCCTACCCTCTCAAACCAGGAGCCACAACAAGTCCTGCCCTCAGGTATCTGATCACAGTGACAGGAAAGGTAACTGACAAGTACATTTGTCTCACGGTATGCTATGCATTTCACAGCACAGACATTCCTATGACAGAGGAAGTGAAGGCTCCGAGACAGCAATGACTTGCCCAAGACCACGGAAAGCGACATAGCCATCCACAGCAACTGGGCTCCACAATCCATGCTCTTAGTCACTGTGTTATGTTATTTTAATTTTACACTTTTCAATGACATGATGTTGTCTCGATATTCACTAAAATATACAATGATCCCCTGGGAACCTTTGTTATAGTAAGTATCTGACATGACTGTGATATTTGAAACCACTTGTTTTTAAGTCAGTTACAGCTCATACCTGTAATCCCTACACTAAGGAGAAGGAAACAAGAGAATACTGAGTCCAGGCAAACCTGAGACACGTGTACACACCAAGATCCTGTCACAAAGAAAGACAGAAAGAGAGAAAGGGGGGGGAGAAGAAGAGGAGGAGGAGGAAGAGGAGGAGGAGGAGAAAAAGATTAAGAGAGACAAAGGGAGAAAAGGATGAGGAACAAGGAGAGGGAAGGAAGGAGAAAGAGAAGGGGATAGAGGTAGACAAACAGGCAGTATGTATATACATATACATACATGCATGTAATAACAACGAAAAAGAGCCCATTAACTTGAAAGAAAGGAGTATATGGGAGGGTTTGGTGGGAGAAAAAGGAAGGGAGAAATTATTTGATTATATTATAATCTCAAAAATAAAACTCTTGGCTAGATGTTATAACACAGACCTTTGATCCCAGCACTCAAGAGGCAGGGCAGTGAGATCTCTGTGAGTGTGATGCCAGCCTGGTCTACCGAGACCTTGTCTAAAAAAACAAACAAAAAACAAAAAAAACCCTAAATCCTAAAATGGATCTGAATAGGTATTTGTTCAAAATGCTGATAAACAAAGGTGGATATGGTAGTACCCACCCAAATGCTAAAGATGAATCAGGAGGATTATGAGGTAGAAGCCAGCCTGGGCAGGACCCTGTACAACAAAATGAAAACAAAATGTAAAAAAAAAAAAACAAAAAACAAAAAACCAACGAGGATATGAAAAGATGATCAACATTATTACTTACTAGAGAACTGTAAATCAAAATCTGAGCTATCACTTCATACTCTCCTGACAGCTGCAGTTTAAAAAGACTTTGGCCAGGAAATAAACTAAAAACTCTCATACGCTGATAGTGTAAAGTGGTACCCACTTTGAAAGACATTGGCCGTTTCCCAAAATGCTATACATAGTGTAGTGAACTATTACTTTAACTAGGTAAAGACGTGCTGCATTTGTTTAACTAGGGGAAGATGTGTTACATTTGTTTATTCTGTGTTTGTGTAACTATGTAAAGATGTGTTGCTGTTTCACCTTGCCTGTGTAAGGCACCTGATTGGAACAGCCAAGAGATAGGCAATAGAGGGAGATCTGTAGTAGGCGGGGCTAGCGGGCAGAAAGAATAAGTAGGAGGAGGAATCTAGGATTGGGAGGAGAGAAGGAAGAAGAGAACAAGGGAGAAAGAAAGTAAGATTCCTGGGGCAAGCCAGGCAGCTGCCACCCAGACAGACATGGAGTAGCGCATACAGACCGAAATAAAGATAAAAAGACCAAGGCAAAATGTAGATGAAGAAAAAACAGGTTAATTTAAGTTAATTGGAACTAGTAGGACAAGCACAAGATAAGACTGAGCATTCATAACTAATAAGTCTCTGTGTTATGATTTGGGGGCTGGTAGTCCAAGAAAGCCTGCTACAACATAGAAAACTGGATCATATGTAGCACAAAAACTTAATTTCTCTGCCAGACAGAGAAAATCAAACTACGTAAATGTCCAAGACTGGATAGATGACTAGATAAATAAATATGGTATATTCATACAATGGGCTACTATCTGCAATAAGAGAAACAAAGTACTGGTAAATGCCTCAACTTAAAGAATCTCTGAAAACACTATGCTAAATGAAAAATAGATGCAAAGCATGTTGTATAATTCCATTTACACACAATGTCTAGATAGGCAATCTCCAGACAAAGAAAGACAGTGGTTCCCATAGTCTGACAGGGAGGAGGCCCTGGGTAGTGAGCACTAGCTTCAGAGTTTCTCTGGGCGGAGAACAACAATGTTCTGGAACCAGAAGTGGTAGTCGCTGTGCACCGTTATAATACACTAAGCACTACAGTGCACACTCTAGAGTTAAAATAAACTAAAAACACAGTTAAGAATACACGAAGACATAAACTTCGAAATAAAACACTCAGAAGTAGTTAAAACTGTATCATATGACTTTTGAGAAAGAATTGTGGATATTAAAAATCAAGGTATAAAAATGAAAGCTTTATGGTAAGTCTAGACCTTAAAGACAAAGATGGACATGTCCAAAATGTCACACACACACACACACAAACCAAGAAAGGAAAGTTATCAGTTATGCACAGAAAAAGTTTGAAAAATTCCATTAAAAATGAGTACGGGGGTAGGGTAGGGTGGTTGGGAATGTAGTACAATGGTGTGCCTTTGACCCTGAGTTGTATCCCAGACCTCTCTCCTCTCTGCCCTCAACACCAAAACCAAACTAAACCAAATCACTAAATAATCCGTATGGAAGGTTCCCTAATGACTTTTAAATATAATTTACATAAAGGATTACATAAGCTATACAGCAGAAAAGTAAAAAGATATAGAAAGTGTATATGTGATGTATATAACATCAGGAGCTATGGACAGATTTCATCAAATTAAAAACTGAAATTTAGTTTCACAGTAAAGGGCAAATGAATTGTGTTAATTTTTCTAGCAATAAATCCATTTGTCCTAAACAAGCTGGGGGTGAAAGATGCGTATAGGCACACGGTAAACTAGAATGCCAGGTCCACTGGGCAGAATTTTGTCTACCCAGAACTGTGATTTGTTCATAGGAATTGCTTGATGAGTAGCACATTAGAAAAATATTATCATACATGCTGCAAGAAATTAAAAATAAAATCTTAATTTTAAAAAAAAGATGTATCTCAAATCTGAAACTAAAGACACAGGGAAGAAAAGAATTCCCCTTAAAATACCAAAAAGGATGAACCTAAGAAGGTCACATAACTTTATTGTGTTACTAAATGTATCTAGCTATATTAATAAATTTAATTTTTAAAATATGACAGCTCAAATCCAGAGTCAGAGGATGCTAAGTAAATACTCCACTGACATACATTTGCGGCACACGGCTATTTATACTGTCAGTATATTAAAAAGAAATGAATCCACACAATTCTAAAGAATTAACTTTTTAAATAATATGAAGAATTATAAAATATCCATTCAGAATTCACAACAGCCAGGCTGAGTATGTAATCAGCAATAAAACACCTGCCTAGTATACATAGTGCCCTATGTTCAATACATGACACCTCCATTGTAGTCAACTTAAGGAATATACAATATAGAAAACAAAAAATATGGTTTAAGAAAAACAGAACAGATAAAACAATTACCAAAGAAATCTAAGGAAGAAATGGGAAACCTAACTATAACAACCCTGACTGATTCAGCTAATTTACTCAACTTTCACAGAGAAGAAAATGGCACTGGTTTTTTACTTTGAAGCACTAACTCACACGAAAAGTATAAGAAAATCAATAAAAGCAAAACACATGTAAATCACTAAGAATGCTGATTTTTCAAATATTCAATCAACATAATTCTTACAAATTTTTGCTCTTTAATCCAAAATGCTCTGTTGCTAGAGTAAGAACAAATGACACTAGCTAGTTCACTTACTATCTTTTTAAATAAGATGCCTGCAGGCAATGCAGTTAAAATAGGAGCTCAAGTTGCAAAACTACTTTTGAACACAGCAAAAATATAAGACACAAAAACAGCCTTTGTATTTCTTATGCCAAAATACTTTCATAAACATTATTTGAATCTAGTATATAAAACAAAATTTGAAATCATTAGATGATGTCATGGTATTAATCAATTTCAACTTTAAATTTCAGTAAAGAATATAAATTGAGAGCTCTACTACATAATGAAATTATAATCTTCTGAGGATGTAATCTGAGCCAATTTAAATGCTATGCCAAAAGGCTTAAGGAGAGTTTGGAGTTTCCTGGTAATAATAGAGGTTCATGTAACAGGGTTTTTGAAAATTATATTGAAAACACTAAAATAAACTTCAAAAAGCTGTTGTAATTCAGGAAATTATTCAAACCTTAACTTTTCTCAAACTGTTTTTCAAGACTTAGAAACTCAGTTTCGTGTAGCAGCAGAGTTACCCTTTCCAAAGGAAGTGACAGTGCAGATTCTGGGTTTTGACATCCACGGTTGTGCAAAGAGTACTGAAGCTCAACACAGCAACAGCTCGGCAAGTCAGACTAGAAGCTGGACGTGGAAACGCACACCTGCCAGCCCAACCCCTGGGAAAGCTGAATGAGGCTATCAGGAGCTCACGACTAGGCTGAGATTTTTATTATTGCCAATGTAAACTAACAAGCACACTAAGCAGTTCCCGAAAGCCTCTCACTGCCATACTTAGCACATAGTAGGCCTGAACTGTATCTAGTTATACGCACACAAATATTCAGAGTCTCCACAGATTTTTTTTTAAACCAATAGTAATACAAAGGTAAGTTCCAAATTTTCAAAACTCGGGACATTTTTTTAAAAAATGATGATAGTATCACCTATAGCTACTGAATTTCTAGTTCATGCTGTACACAAAGCTCAACATTCTAATGTATTTCTTTTTTTAAAATATTTATTTATTTATTATGTATACAATATTCTGTCTGTGTGTATGCCTGCAGGCCAGAAGAGAGCACCAGACCCCATTACAGATGGTTGTAAGCCACCATGTGGTTGCTGGGAATTGAACTCAGGACCTTTGGAAGAGCAGGCAATGCTCTTAACCTCTGAGCCATCTCTCCAGCCCTCTAATGTATTTCTGACATCTGTGGCTCACAACCTATTAACACCATATGTATTTACCTCAAGATTCCAACTGACATGAAAGCCTATGAAGGAATACCTTTTCTCAAGCATATTTCTTCTTATGCATATGGACAATCAACATAGCAACAATTAATTAATTAATGAAAATAGCAACAATTAAAACCAAGAACAAACAAGTTATCAACAAGTACAATACACAAGGCTTTCAGAACAAAATGCTTAATTATACTCTCTACCCCCTCGATCAAGCAAGCATTTTCAGAGTGATAGCATTCGCTAACTCAGTGAGCTTCTAAATCTACTACTGAACAGCCCTAAACCACTGAGAAGACAGCTCTGATAGAGCATATAGATTAAACCCTCAGACGCATAAGAATTGGTCTCCATGCACTATTCCTAAATAAGACTTTGGAAAAGTGATATAGGATTGTGAGGGCTTTGAGCTAATCAAAAGATTAATCTGTTGAAACATTTTATTGGAAGATGGTGGGAAGTGTGCCTAACAGAAGTGGGTTACCAGAGGTCTGCTTTTAAGGGATATATCTTGTCTGCAGCCTCTTCCTCCGATGTATTTCTGTTGCCTAGTCGACATGAGGTGAGCAGAGCAGCTTTTCTTACCATGTCTTGCTACCATGATGTTGTTCCTAAAAACAATGGAGCCAACAACAGACCAAGAAAACACACTCATAAATACCATAGAACAAGGTACCTGTAATGGCTCAGCTGGTAAAATGCTTTCCTTATATGCACAAAGCCCTGGGTTTGACTTCCAGTACTGGACAAACCAAGTGTATTGGCACATGCCTGTAAACCCAGTCAGTGCTCAGGAAGCGGAGGCAGAGCAGGAGTTCTAAGTCATCTTTGGCTACATAGTAAGCCCAAAGTCAGCCTGGGCTACATGGAACTCTACCTACTATCAACAACAAATAGAGATCAGAACATAAAAGGATAATATATATAACATCATAATATCTCACCTATGTGATTTTTCTATTGTATAGTCTATTAGTGATATGGTTTGGACGCTGAATATCTCACAAGCCCAGGTATTAAAGATGTGGTTAAATGGATGGCACTACTGAGAAGTAAAGGAACTTCTATATTGTAGGACATATTAGGAGGTACATAGATTCCTGGAGAAATGCACTTAGGGAAAGATATGTGACACCAATCACCTCTTTTTCATTTTTGTTCCCTGGCCATGAAATAAATCACTGTGTTCATCCACACACTTCATACACAGAAAACAACAGCAACAAAAACAAAGAACCAAACAAATACTAGGAAACTGAACAATACTTTTGAATGAACACCAGGTCATTGCAGGAATCAAGGAGGAAATTTTAAAATTCTTAGAATTAAATGAAAGTAATAGCACAACTTACCAGAACCTCTAAGATACAGCTAGAGAAATTCTAACAAGAAAGTTTACACATAAAGACTCCCATTAAAAGTTCAGAGACAGCTCAAAAAAAATCTAACCATACACATTTATCTAAACTAAAAGATCAAATTATAAAAGTAGAAATGAAAACAGAGATGTTACAAGTGCCAATGAAATTCAAGAATCATTAGATAATATTTTGAAAGCTATATTCCAAGAAATTGGAAAATCTAGAAGAAATGAGCAAATTCCTAAATATATGTAACCTACAAATTAAATAAAACCATAAACTTAAACAAATCCATGACAAATGAGATTGAAGCAATGATTTAAAAAAGACACACACACACACACACACACACACCCCTAGAACAAAACAAAACAAATAAAAAAAAGTACTAGATTCATTGCTGACTTCTACCATCCTTTTAAGAAAGAAACAACACCAATACTCACCAAACGGTTCCACAAAACAGAAAGCAATACTACAAGTCTCATTCTAAGAAAGCCAAGATCATACCGATACCAAATAAAGGAGGATGCAACCCAAACAGAAAACTGCAGATCAACTGCCTTGATTAACCCAGAAGCAAAACTCTCAATAAAATACTTGCAAACGAAATCTAAGAACACACTAAAAAGGCCATACATCATAACCAAATTGGTTTCATCCCATCAATGCAAGTTTTGCGCAGTATATGCAAATTAATAAATATATTACAGCATATAAATACACTTGAGGACAGAACTCAAATGATCATTTGGCAAAATTAACATCCCTTCATTTCAGAAGTCCTAAACAGTAGAAACAGAAAGAGTATATCTGTCCATAATGAAGGGGATACAGATAGCCTATATCCAACATTATACTAAATGCTAAAAAAACCCACAAAAATAAAAAAACACTTCCTCTAAAATTTAGAACTAGTCAAGAGTATTCCAAGTCTCCCTGCAGTCATAAGTTAAGGAAGAGGTATAAAGGATAGATACAGCAAAGGCAGAAGTCAAATTATCCCTATTTACAGATAGGAAATACTTAAAAAACCCTGAAGACTCCACCAGAAAACTGTTAAGTCGGATACTTCAATATCAAAATACAAAATTAAGACCAAAATCAGCAGCTTTCCTATATACCAGCAATAAATTTGCCAAGAAAGAATTTTTTAGATCCTAATCACAATAGCTTCAAAATAAATATACACATAAGTAAATGCCTAGTAATAAATATTACCAAGAAATTAAAGACTTCTACAACGGGCACTTTAAGACTGAAGAAACTAGAGGGTAGAGATATGGCCCAGTGGTTAAGATCATTGGTTGCTCTCCCAGAGGATCTAGCTTCAATTCCCAGTATCAACATGGCATCTCACAACTGTCTGTAACTCCGGCTCCAGGGGATCTGACTCTCACATAGACATAAGTGTGTAAACACCAAAGCACATAAAATTAAAAAGTCAACCAATTAAAACAACAACAAAAAAGACTGAAAAAGCTGAAGACACAAGCTAAAGGAAAGGCCCATCCTTTATACTCATAATTTAACAGTATTGTGAAAATAGATGTATTACTGATAGGTGACTACAGAGTCAACACAATCTACTTTACAATTCCAAGAGTGGTCTACATAAATATAGAAAAACAATCCTAAAATCCATATGGAAGACCTCACACAGCTGAAAGAACCCTCAGTATAACAGTGATCCTGGGAGTATTATAACACCTAAATTTGATTCGTACTACAGAGACGGAGCCGGGAAAGCGGCAGAGGACGGCATGGTGCTGGCATGGGGACAGACGTGCAGGCCAGTAAGGACACAGAAATAAACTCACACTGCCAGCAGTTTCCTACGTTTCACACAGACGCCAAGACACATATGGGAAAAACTGACAGGCTGGTCCACAAACAGTAATGAAAAAATAGCATGTCCACTCATAGAAAATTGAAACTAAATCCGTATTTTTCACCCTACACAAAAATCAAAAGTGGACCAAAGGCCCAAACATGAGACCCGAAATGTGAAAGCTGCCAGGGAAAGAGAGGAAAGAGAACTACGAGGTGGAGCCCCAGAAGAGCCTGGAAAGTGCTGCGGCAGCCAGGGAAGCAGCCCAACTGCTGACCAACAAGAAGGCATGAAGGAAAGAGCGAATCAACACAGCAGTCTACAGGACAGATGAGAACTCTGCCACACCTAAGTTTATAATTCCTCCAGTAAAAACAATGAAGCAATAATGAACCCGTCAATAATAAACGGTCAATAATACTTTTTAGGGTGTTCATACCTTGGCCATAATAAAAGTGAAAATTAAAACTGATTTTCTGGTTGGAATTTTGCTTGTTTTTTCTGAGGGAAATAATATATACTTGATACTAAATAAAAGAATATTATTACTTTACCACATTCATAAGTTCATAAATTTAAAAGAATTCACTAAAGTTAGCAAACTCTACAACAGGTAGATACTCAAGGAAAAAACTCTCAATAATGAAAATGCGTATTTATAAATTAAGCATGGTAGAACCTGCCTAGCACTTGGGAAGTAGAGGCAGGAGGATCAAGAATTCAAAGTCATCCTAGCTACATAATGAGTTCTATACCAGCTTAGACTACATGAGACGTCTAAGAAAAAAGAAGAAAAAAAGCACACTTACAGAAAATCAGAGTATAAGGTATTACTGTATAAGCATACCACCTAAACCAAAAGGGAAAAATGAATAGCCACAAGCTGAGTACCTACTAAGTGTTTTTACATGAAGAATTCTCATTCAGTCCTAGGACGTGCGCACTACGATTGGCCTGCATCTCGTTTTCATTCGCTTGTTCACTTTACTTGGGTCAGCAGTCTGGGAACTGAACACTCTCCACCCTAGACTCCTGGACAGGTGAGGAGAACTCAAACACAGCTGCTCCACAGGGTGCACAGCTGCAAAGCCACTAACCCCAACAAGTGCACCCTGGGCTAGGTGCTCACCTGCCCCAAAGACAGACAGCAGCTCTCCTTCCCATACCCAAATCAGTAAAGTCTGCAAGACATTTCCCACAATTTATTACTCTCTTTCAGGCCTTTCCGTCTTAAATGCTTCCTGGTCCCTAAGGCTAGAATCCACTGCTCTTTTCATCTAGCCTGCAAAGCCCTACCCGCTCTTCAAACAGCCAGCGACTTAAAAACAGCATTCTCTGTGAAGCTTTCTTCATTCCTCCCACATTTTCTGCCCCCATTTCTGGAGGAAGCAATTCATGACTTTCTCAGCTCCCTGGAAACAATGATTCACAGGTACTTCTACTGGTATTTGGCATTCTAATTCTTTTTTATAGAAGTATCAACTGGGCTCTGCACTACACCTGCAAGTACTAGACACTGAGATACTAGTTGGCCAGGAATAAAGAATGGTCCCAAACTAAGTTCAACAGTAATTTAAACTAAACCATCTTCTTCTCAAAACAATAGTGTCTTACCTCTCTGTATTCCTACAATCACAAAATCCCTGGGTTATCAAAATTTTTATACACTTCCCAGATTCAAATTAGGCTTTTAAACTGTCCTTAACTACCATTTCTCAGTTCTCACATTAAAAGTCTAGCACTGCTGTGCTAAGATTTTGTTTGTGCTCTAACTACAAAGCTCGCCTGAAGATCAGAGTGTGGAGCCACTAGTCAGCCATAGAGGCTGGGCAGTGGTGGCGCACGCCTTCAATACCAGCACTGGGGGACAGAGGCAGTCGGCTCTCTGTGAGTTCAAGACCACCCTGGGCTACACGAAATTGAATCTTTCTAAAAGAGAAACAGAGTTCACACCTTTGATCCCAGCACTAGGGAGGAGGAGACAGGAGTGATATGGCTGGGCGGGGAGAGTACTATAAGGTGAGGAGAAGGAGCTCAGAGCATTCAGCCTGCATGGGGACAGGATCTTGTCCACTTTGACCTGAGGATTCACTAGAAAAAAAAGGTCTCTGTAGTGGTTGGCTCCTTACTCCTCTGGTCTTTCAGCATTTACCCAGATATCTGACTCCAGGTTTTTATTATTAAGACCAATTAAAAAATTACACAAAACACTGCAACTTCTCAATAGTATCAGAATTGGTGTCGGTAGCAAATATTTTAAAATTAGAAACTGCTTCTCCATCCACTAACTTATTAAAACAAAAGTCCAATAGTGATTAAGACATTCACACTAAAGGAACAGAAAGAAAATTCAAATACACTGCAATTGAAAGCCGGGAATGGTGGCTCAAGCCTGTAATCATAGCACTTGGGAGAGGAAACAAGATTGCAAGCTTGAGACCAATCTAGACATTACAAGACATGGTCTCAAAACATAACGGGCACGGCAGCATGCACCTGTAATCCACTCCTGCGGAGACAAAGACAGGAGGTTCCTTGACGCTCACAGGCCATCCAGTGAAACCTAACTGGTGAGCTGCAGGCCAATGAGAGACCCTGTCTCAAGGGATGTGGATGGTCTCCTGATAATGACAGCCAAGGTTCTCCAGCCTTCATAAACACACACACACACACACACACACACACACACACACACACACGCACACACACTTGTTTAAGAAAGAAAGAAATTAAGAAAGAAAAATGTTTACTCATCTATACATCTAAGTAGATATATGCAATAAAAAATTATACACCAAACTAATACTACCTCAAACGTAGAAGATGACAGATATGAAGGATGAATTTCTTTTAATCCATATGCTTCTCTATTACTTAAACTTTTATGAGAGCATATTACTATTATTTAAATAACTAAAAATATGGAAAGACTTGAACATCCATATTGAAAAGTCTTGTCCAGCTGGATCAGGTAGAACAAGTGGTTAGTAACACACGCAAATAAAACTACAAGCATGGAAGTATTACGAAAATCTAATGCACAAAGTTTCTTCAGGTTTAAACTTAAAATCTACCACCAAGTATATGCATTAGGTCAAAGAACACAATCAATACTAATCACTGAAACCTTACATGTTTCCAAGTGCCAATGCTTCCTTTTTAACTTTTATGTACTAAAGTGTGTGTGTGTGTGTGTGTGTCTCCAAGTGTGTGAATTCGCTGTAGACTGTACCAAGGCCCTATGTTCTTTATCTGAACTAGATGCTTAATACTGTCCTACTCCATGTTGACTAGAATTGCCTTAACTTGCACTCTTCCTGTCTTGAGCCTCTGGAGTGCTGGGATTACAGGCAGTCACTACACCCTCTCTCTAAAGTATAAAAATGTACATGGTGAAAATGGAGAGGAAGGGGACCAGTGGAGGTAAGGAACAGAGGAGATGGATATGAGCAAAGTACAGTGATATACATGTATGAAAAAGTCATTATGAAATCCATTATTTTGTATGCAAAAAATTTTTATGTCAAAAATAATTTTTAATTTTTTCCCCAAGACTGTTTCATTCATTTGCACATGTACCTAACTAAACTCTAACATAAGAAAAAAAAACAGGCCGGGCGGTGGTGGCGCACGCCTTTAATCCCAGCACTCGGAAGGCAGAGGCAGGCGGATCTCTGAGTTTGAGGCCAGCCTGGTCTACAAGAGCTAGCTCCAGGACAGGCTCTAGAAACTACAGGGAAACCCTGTCTTGAAAAACCAAAAAAAAAGAAAGAAAGAAAAAAAAAACATTAGGAGTAGTAGAGATAAGTTTAGAAAAACATTAGCTGACTCAGAGAAATGGTTACTGAATTCCTCCGGTTGTTAAAAATCTGTAATGGACAAACTTTTGGTTATAAGCCACAAAACAAAAGCTTAAATTACCTTTTAGGATAGCAAAAGACATATTAGGAGTGGTGGTGCACACACACCTTTAGTCCCAGCACTGGGGACAGAGGCAGGCAGATCTACTGAGTTTGAGGCCAGCCTGATCTACAAAGTGAGTTCCGAGGCAGCCAGAGCTTCATAGTGAGACCCTGTCTCAAAACAAAACAAAACAAAACAAAAGCAAACAAACAAACAAACAAAAGACAGCCAAAGCTATATAGTGAGACCCTGTCTTGAAAAAAAATTAAACTAAAAAAAGATGCAAAAGACAGCAAGACGATTTTAGATTTTATTTCAACTGTTAACTATTATGTCCATAGAAGATAGTTCAAAGAAAATGTTTAGCATTTTGGCTTTTATTCCATGAGTTAAAAAGAAAGAAAGAAAAAAAAATCTAGATTCTACTTCAAACTCCCTTTATTACTACTACTTGTGCTAAAATAGTTGGCTCTAAACATAAAAACTCTAGGTTTAAAAGAAGCAGACTGTAGCAGTTTTCCTTGCTCCTAAACATGTACACAGAAAAACTGAATATTTAAAACATACTTCCCCAAGATAGTATTATGTTGTCTAAGAATGGATATAAATAAGCTTATTAGTTCAAAACTAATATCACCAATCACAAGTTTATATAAAAGCCCAAAATACTTAGCAAAATATCTTGCATATCACAAGTTCTCAATAAGTAATGATTTGTACAGAGTACAATGTTGGTAATTAAGTCTATAACTTCAAATTGAACACTAGCTTGAATGACCTTCTGCCCTTCAACTCTCCGAGGGTTTGTGAACTACAGACCGCTGCATTGTTCACATCTCACTCACTCCAACATCTATGCAGTGCCTACCCCTTGTTCTCAAGGGCTCACATCTGGCAGGACAATGGAGCATTTGCATTACACTTATTTTGTGGTCTGTGCCCCATAATGAAGTTATAGTCAAAGTTCTATGGGAGTAGAGAGAAAGCAGCCATCCATTCTTCAGAGAGAATCAGGGAAAGTTTCTCCCTGGAACTAAGCCTCAGGCATAAAAGGGAAAGGTCATTTTGGAAGATAAAAAGGCAGAAAAGGCACTTGTTTAAAAAGGGGCAATGAGCAATGTCATATTTACTGGCAAGCCAAGTTTGAGATGACCGGAAAAAAAAAAAAAAAAAAAAAAAAAAAAAAAAAAAAAAAAAACAGAAATAAAAGATGGGGGGGATGAAAGACAAATTTTAATACTAAAAATAAACAGAGCAAAGATTGAGATTTTTTTTGAGCAGGAGTATGGAGTATTTGTTTGCCCCTAACACCAGAGAAACACATGAATCCCAGAGAGTAAAGTTTTTAGAATAAATGCTACCCTTTCCCTCTCCCCTTCCACACTTTTTTCCTTTGGAAATGCTGAGAATGGAACACACAGTCTCATGCATGTTCGGTATGCATTCTACTACAGGGCTTACACCAACCAGCCGCATTTGTCTTGATTCAAGTATAAAGTAATTGCCATTAACAGCCAATCTCTTTGCCGGACATTGGTGGCACATTCCTTTAATCCCAGCACTCAGGAAGCAGAGGCACACAGATCTCTGTGAGTTCAAGGCCAGCCTGTTCTACAGTATGAGCTCCAGGACAGTCAGGGCTATACAGAGAAACCCTGTCTTAAAAACCCAAAATACAAAAACAAAAACCAAAGGACAAAACAGAACCAACCCCATGTCAAATTGGGCAGTGCACAGCACTCTAAGCACCAGGGAGACTAAGGCTAGACTGGGTGAGATAACAAGTTCTGGCTAGCCTGAGCTACATAACTAGACCTTGTCTCCAAAGCCTCCAATCCCCCAAAAAGAACCAATCTCACAATCTCTCTACTTAAATGATGAACATTCTACTCCCTGCTTCCCAGAGAACGAGTCTTCAGCTAACGTAAATACCATTTAAGAAAATGGAATAGGAACCTAAGAAGGTAAAGAACAGATATGAGGACAAGCATGGTAGAGCACACCTTTATTCCCAACATTCACTAGGCAGAGGTAGGTGGATCTCTTTCAAGACCAGCCTGGTCTATATAGTGAGTTCCATGACAGCCAGAACTAAAGCTTACTATGTTTAGTGAGACTCTGTTTCAAAAAAAGAAAATAATGAATTTCAGGAGTATCTGCCAATAACTAGATGGGAGGGTATGATCAAGTATATAAACTATTCTTTCCAAGTTACTGTGTATCATGTGTGTGCTACTGTGTATCATGTGTGACTACAGAAACCAGCAGAGGGTGTTGGACCCCTGGGTCTGGAATTAAAGATAGTTGTGTTAACCACCATGTGTTTACACCTTGGCCCTCTAAAAGAGCAACCAGTGCTCTTAATCACTGAGCCATCACCTCGCCAGGCCTTACGATGTATTTTAAAAACTAGATAAATTAGCTTAAATATTTCACTGACTTTTCACTATCATAAAAAGCATCATGAAAGGAAATACAAATTCATGTACCTTAAATATAACTTGTCAGATAAACAACTTTGTCACATGAACTAGCACTTGTCAGAAAACTTCCTACTTCTATTAATGAAAAACATCACAGAATTCTATTAAAACAAACACCCAAACAAAATAAAAAAGCAATGAATACATAATCTGACACTCTCTCAAAGGTTCAATCCAGGATCTTGGCAGTCATGTTTAGATATGTCAAGGAAAGCAGCAACTGGCTGTCTTCCTTTGCAGTGACTTCCTTGTGCTGTCCCTGGAACACATAATCTCATTCATGCTTCTATGCCTTTTCCTAAGCAATTCCTCCCACCTCGTTTCCTTGATTCACTCTTATCTACACACTGCCTTTTTTTTAAGTCCTTCAGTCTAGTTGAATTTGCATTTCATCTGTGAACTGTTATCTATGAAACTGTCCCTAAATCTTTAGTTGTTAACAAAAAAATTCTATTAGACAAGTTAACCTGATACTCCACTCTGTCTGTCTGTCTGCTCATGGCCGTTTAATCATTTTCATTTCTATTACCAGCCTGGAGCTTGTACTTAACAAAATCACATCGTGTTTAGAATGTCAGTCTTGGGACAGTTTATGGGGTGGCTTCTGTAGACAGCAAGACAAGGATCAAAATACCTGTGCTCAAATCATGGCTCTACCATTTATTTGCAATATGAACTCAGGGGTGTTAACCTAACCTATCCTCCCAATGCCTCATTTTCAACATATTCATGAAAGAAAAATAAACACCTAACACAAAGTTGAAGATGAAGTTAATTTAACGTGTAGAGTGGAGGTTGGTTCTCAACCTTTCTGATGCTATGACTCTAATACGGTTCCTCATGATATGATGATCCCAACCATAGAATTATTTCATTGCTACTTCATGACTATAATTTTGCTGCTATTATGAATTGTAAACATCTGATATACAGGATATCTGATATGTGATCCCCAAGAGGTCACGACCCATAGGTTGAGAATCACTGATGCAAAGCATTTAGAAGAATAAGACATGCTGCACAAGTTAAGCTATAATTTCTTTGCTCCAGGTCCTTTCTGTACACAACATTGTATCACTTTTCTTAAATAGTGATTTTGACTATTAGGTGATCTCTATCCAAAACGCTCTGTGGCCATTTTTTTTTTAAATATACAAGTCTTGCTATGTAGCCCTGGCAAGCCCAGAACTAACAAAGAAGGCCATCCAAATATGTCCACTCATAATCCCTTCTGTATAACTACCATGTGGATACATTTACTTGCTCAGTGACATTTTTGAGTCAACTGAAGAACTATCTATTATCTGCTATAAAATTTGAGAAGTTTATAGAGTCCACAAAGGAATAAAAGATACACAAAATGCAGGCAAGACAGCTGTTAACATCCCTAAGATGAATTGTTAAGCCTAGTAAACACCACACTTCGGCAAAACTGTAACTCACTCTTCATGAATTTAACATTAAAAAGCATTACTTATGTATCCCTAGTAATACCCACACTCAAGCTCATCCACGGCTGTATCTTTCTTTTGCTTCATAAACTCCAAGTTTACTTCAAAAGCAAACCTCGAGATTCCCATTTGCCTGCACTTGGCCAGTGTTTTCTAAAGTACACATCTATGAGCTGAATGATGTAAAGCTTTCAAATAACCGGCATGGTAGCTCACACTTGTAAGGAGGCTGAAGGAAGAGCACCGCCTTGAGTGGTCTTGCAGAGAGTAAAAACGATCATGTCTCAATACTACAGAGCACATGCTTCAAGCATTTATTACTTTTTCCAGCTTTAACTAGGCCTCCCATAATGGCAAATGCATAACAGGTCGCCAACAAAGTCAACTAAAGGGCATATTACTCCAGTTTCCTACCTCCACGGCAAAAGGCCTATTGGGACAAAGTTATCAACTTCACCACCTCTGCTTTTAAAATTACTTCTATATCTGCAATTGTATTAGACAATTTCTAGACTTGGGATGCAGCTCAATTGGTAGAGAACTTTCTTAGCTTGTACAAGGTCCTAGGTTAATCCTTAACATCCATAAACTGGATGTAGTGGCAAAAGCCTGAATTACCAGCACTTGGGGTATGTACTGAGTTTGGAGTGAGTTCGGCATACAAAAGACCCTGCCTAAAAATGAAAAGAAACTTCTTGTTACCTTGCTAGACTCCACAGCACAGCAGTGATTCACAAAGCACTGTCTGGGGGTCACTCTTGCCTTCAAACACCCTCCCTACTAAATACTGAGGCTTTAATCAAAGCAAAGCATGGTGTACTAAGTGATTTGCATAAAGACCTCAATCCCTAAAACCGTAAAGGAGCAGTGGGCATGGCTCAGTGGTACAACAGGTGTTTCATGCACACAAGGCCAAACATTTCTTTCCTATTACAAAATAAAACTTTAAGTAGGCGATACTTTCCACAGATAAGAAAACTAAGGCTTGGAGGTGCTTAAAAACAAACTTTCCTGAAATGATATCTAGGACTGGATTCTTGTATTTTTACATATCATAATTTTCAAGGAACATATATTAGGCGTTGGGGGGGGGGATGTTGCCATGAGTCTATATATGAGATTTCTTAAAACCACAGAAGTCCTACACAATAAACAGTGGCCAAACTGGTTTGGTTTTCTTTCTATCTCCCAGTTTCTGGCAAAGAATACATGCTCAATAAAAACCTGTCTAAGGCAATACTTTAAAATTAATTACTAAAATAATTTGTTCACAAGGAAAGACCGAACAGCTTGTTTAAACTAAATTAGGTGGTAATAAAGATCAATAATTACACAAAATATACCCTCAAGTCCTAGGTGTCATTTTAGCCAATAACACAAAAAGGGTGGAAAATGAAAACGGGAAAAATAAACCAAGGCTACCCTTCAAAGAATTCTCCCCGCCCCTCTCTCCACCTTGATTTTCTGAGCCAGGGTTGCACTATATACCCAGCTAGCGACCTTAAACTCAGTAAGCTGCCCAGGAAGATGACATGCGTGTGCCACTGGGCCAGGCACAGCTTGTCAAACAAGAACTGCAGTTGCAAAGCATGCACTGTAGGCAGATCTGCTGCAGGTTAGGCTAGACCTGTTTCCCAAGGACATAAACAGGAAAAATGTAAGTCGGTTATATTAAGACACTAGTTGTCAACTAATGTTGGAATTCAAAAGAACTCTATACTCACTTACAAAGAATCACAGGCCATCTATGAAAGAATTCACCCAAATGTTAGCTTTCAGGGGGTTATAAAAAAAAAAAAAAGAGTTGGTTTTATGGGTTAAAGAGCATCTCGTGTAACTCAGAAAAAGTTCGTAACGTCTCAGCTCTCATCCCACACAGATAAGGTCGTAAGCACACAGCATTCTCGGGAATCCTTTCCTTCTTCAAAGAAAAAAGTTTATTTTGTAATTCCTTAATTCAGTAGCTACACAAGTATTACTTTCTCCTCTGGAGGCTCAAGTTTCTTTCATTTCAAAACACCACTCTTGAAGATAAATTCTCCTCTTTAAAAAAAAAAAAGACTTAATCACGTCACTCAGAAAGAGGGGCAAAAAGTCAGAAGACAAAACTGGAGACAGCTCTGTCAGTTTTATGTAACTTACTTTAAGTTGGAATTAATTCAGTAGTTCAACCAAAAACTCAGGTTTAGGCCCAAAACTGAACTCTTTAAAATATTCTCCATACATACATTTTTTAAAAAAAACTAAAAGGATCTTATTTTTTTAAAACACATGCAACTAGCAAGGTACAGTGCCAAGATAAACAAGCTAAACTGGATTAAAAATTAAAAGCAAGGCCAGGCATAGTGAGTGACTTTTAATCCTAGCTCTTGGGAGGCAGAGGCAGGCAAATCTTCTAAGCTTGAGGCCAGCCTGGTCTATAGAATAAGTTCCAGGCCAGCTGGTTCCTGTCAAAACAAAACAAAACAAAAAAAAGGAAGAAAGAAAAGAACGAAGGAAGAGATGGAGGAGGAAAGAAGCCCAGGAATTCTTAGTATAAGTAAAATATAATTGATAATATTGGATATAATTTAAGAAAAATAAGCTAGTTTATTAATACTAATTTTTGCATATCATCGTGTAACTATACATTATCTACCAAAGAAACTAAAAAGTAACTGTCAAAAGCAATAGTTTCTGTTCATCCAACTTGTAAACACAACTCTGAAAATGTAGCAATTAATCTAACCTAGTTAAATTGCCTTTAATCTTTACAAATTATTTCATCAGGTGCAAATACGTATCAAACCTTACAAAAACATTAACTTTACACAGCAATTATCCTACCAGGCGGGCCCTGAATGGGATTCAACTACCAGCTATGTACTAACTACATTTCACCACGGAGAGAGACACTTGAGCCCCGTGTAATCGTGGCCACAGATTCCGGCATTGCTTTGGGAACTGCTGTTTGCTTAATCAAGCACTGAACTGCAGGTTCACCTTTCTAAAAGGACCAAAAGCGAGAGGTCAAGTTTCACTATCTACTTTTCCTAAACGAATTAGGGTTTGGGATTTCAGTGGGAATGACCAAGTTATCAAGAAGCCATCGCCCTACAGAGACATGTAATAACAATACCTTCTCTGTCTTTCATTCAACCACTTCGATTTAAATTTCCACCATAATTCAGACACACAAAAAGCGGATTCCACGGCCTCAAGGAAAAGTGTCCTCTGGGAACAAACCCTGAGGTTCTGCGTACCTTACACCTCTCAAAGGGGGCAGGGGGAAAGAAAAGACTGTAAAACATGGTAGTGACATTACCTTGCTCGTCTTGTGATCAAACCAGACGAGCGCATGGTTCCTTGACAGCACTTTGCAATCAAAGGTGGCATTATTTTGCGCTGGTCGACAGCGTGCCACCGAGCGGCCAATCTTGATGGGCTCGTCCAGGTAGACATGACGCTCCTGAAACGGGTGCGAGTTCGGGCGGCAAGTGAAGATGGCCAAGGCTGACGGCATCGAGGACAGGCTGGGGGGGTGTCTCTACCAGGGACAATGAGGAGCTCCTCCAGGTTCGGAACACTCTTCACAAGCCTATACCCCTATCCCCCCAAAATTTTTAAATTAAAACAAACTGCGCATTGTCTAAGCATAACCAGTGAACATCAACAACTCTTCAATTGGGCAAGAAGACAAGCCAGCGCAAGCCCCATCACCTCCTTTACAACACAGAGGCTCCTTGACCAAAAAAAGTCCCCTGCCAGCAGCTTTCAGTCCATCTTCCCTAGGAAGAAAAGGCTCAAACATTGGGCAGCTTCGGCCAAGAAAACTCCTGGAAGACAGTTTGGGGACGGGAGGTATCCAGGCAGACGAGTCACACACCAATTCTTGGGTGTTCTTTGAGATCCCGACCGCTTCTCCCCTACTGTAGCGGAAACGGTGCAGCACTGCAGCATGAAGAGGGTCTGGCTGGGTGCAGCCAGGAAGGTCCTTCGGGGCCCAAGGGAGAGGAGTCGAGGACCTCCGGGCGGCCACCGCCGGTCCTCGGGGATGAGAAGAGGCGCGGGGGTCGACGAGGAGGGCTAGAGGACCAGCGGACCGGAGAGCATGGCCCCTGCTGCGCCGAGGCCGCCCGGGAGTGGCAGGGGTCCCCGAGCCAGCGTGAGCCAAGCCCGCGATCCCAGGCTGGAGGCGGCCCGGGCGGCTGCTGAGTCGCGAGTCCCGGGCACCTGGCGGGTGTCCCCGCGACCAGGGCGGGGACCTGGCTCTGCAGGCCGGTGCGGACAGAGCGAGGCGCTACCCCAGGGAGGGTTTGGGCGCCCGGGCCGGCGCGAAGTTGGTTCCGGAGCTCGGGGCTCTGCCGCTCAGCACATGGGCCACCTCCCGTCAGGATCGTCCACGCGAGGGTCGCATCTCAGGGACTGGCAGCTCCCGGAGGACGGCGGGGTGGGGGAGGGAGGCTGGCCCGGAGGTGCAGGGAGAGGCCTGGAGGCCGGGGCTGGGTCCGCCGGAGCCTCCTCCACTCGTGGCCAGCGCGGCCAGCTCAGGCGGTGGCGGACGAGGCAGGAAACTTTCCGACCTAGTGGGGGAAACACCAAAACAAACGGCAGTCAGGACCCGGTGCCCGCTCGCCGCAGCCCGCAACCCCTTCGCCAGCCCCCGCCAGCCCCGGCCGCCAGCTACGACCTCGGGCGACCTCGTCTCAGCCAGGCTGGACGATCGGAAGCCAGGACCGCACGCCGTTCCTGCCTCCGTGGCCGACACCGCCACCTCCACCTCCGCCGCCGCCTCAGCTTACCTTGCCAGCGCAGGCCGCCATAGTGACTCTGACTGAAACCTACCGGGTGCACCGCCACGGGAACGCGCACCCTTTACAAGGGCCCTCCTCCGCCGTCTCCCGTGCCGTAGTCCGGACGTGTCATGTGAGTGACGCTGAGGAAGCCATGTTTGTCACTGGCGGAGAAGTGGGCAAACTCATTCTTAACGTGCCTCTGGCGCCATCTTTGTTAAGGGACGGATGCTTCAACCCTCCAGACAGCCTGAACGACCATTTTGGTAAAGGGCAAGAGAAACTTTGAGGGGTTGAATGTTTCAAGAACACACAGCGGTAACTTCCTGGTTCAACTTATGAGTAAGAAAGTCCCAACTTTTATTAAATGTATTCATTGTAGTTCTCACTGAAAATACTAACACCTGAGGAGGGTAGATCCAAGCAAAGTAAAGACTTATTAGCAGCCATCGTTGCTGTTGGCAACTGAGTCACTCACTATTGCCTTACCGGTGAACAAATTCCACAAGTCCCTAGATTTGATAACACCAGGACTTTCCTCGCTGTACTAAATTCTCCGTGCTTTCATTTCAAATTCCTGTCCTTTTCACTGATGCGACCGTGTTTTTCAGGACTCCCCCATGGGTTCTAACCTGCCAGTAGTGAGACGAGAAAGTTTTAGGGCTTTTTGTTTTGTTTTGTTGGGGCGGGGGCCGTTAGAGACACGGAGTTTCTCTGTAGCCCTGGCTGTCCCGAAATTCTCTATGTAGATGAGACTGGCCTCGAACTCAGAGATCCACTACCTCAGCCTCCTGAGTGTTGGTATTAAAGGCTTGTGCCACCATGCCAGGCTTGAGTTTTATTTCCAAGGAGGGGTCGAAAGTTTCTAATAGGAGAGTATTGAGTGTTGCCCAACTAACAATCCTGAAGTATGTGTTAAACCTCCCGAGAATCGCGAGGAGAAAGACCAGTATGTAAGGAGTCATTGTTCTAAAGAAGAAAAACAAAAACAAAAACGTAGCCAGAGCTGAATGAAAACCTCAAGGAAAGACTGTAGAGAATCTTAATCTTTTAGTATCAGTGTTGACTTCGTTCTTGACATTCCTGTGATCACAGTCTTGCCTGTGAAGCCTTGGACTTGTCTTTAAACTTCGTTAGAGCATCTTTTGTCTTTTATAGCATAATAATGATAATATACAACTTTTGTAGAGAGACTTCATGGTTTTAAACCACACTGTGTAACAGAATATTCATTTCAGTCCTCCCATTTGGCTTTAGACCTGTGCTGAGTCCAGGAGAGACAGAGGAGCGCGCCTTCATCTCTGCCCGCTAGTTGTGTTACCAGAGTTGTGACTTTCAGACCGAGAGGATAAAATAAGGTACCTTGACTTCAGTACATTCACAGCTATACTAAAGGGAATGGGGGCATCCTTCTGGGGGAAGTAGCAAAAACTGAATGAAAGGAGATTGAAGGACTACAATAAATACAGTATTTGCTGGATGGTTTACTAAGTTTCCAGGAAGAGGGATAGCAAGTAATAAAATGAGGTTGTTTAAAACGATACATTAGTGTGCCTGCTAAGTAAATATTTATTGTGTGAATGGAAATCACACTCTGTTATTATTAGATATAGTTGGACTTTCTTTGGACTGCTAGCTACCAAATAATGACACAGAGACTTTTTATTAATTATGAAAGCTTGGCCTTAGCTTAGGCTTGTTCCCAACTAACTCTTTAAACCTAAATTAATCCATTTATATTAATCTATATTCTACCACGTGACTTATTACCTCTCTGGACTTCCTCCGAATCTAGCTGGAGAATCTGCCCCCCATCTCAGATTCTTTCCCAGAGTTCCCATCTCTGCCTAGAAGACCCGCCTCCCTTCCCCTCCCTAGCTGATTGGTTGGACAGCTTTTTATTAAACCAATCAGAAGGTGCCTTAGGCAGGTAAGGTAAAACAAACACACATCTCCACACAGTTAACAAAGATTATCCCAATAATTAGATGATAAGGTATGTGCAGCACAAAGTGAATTTGGATGTAATAAGTAATGTATTATAAAAATCTGTGTGTATATCATGTGTGCACACACTCAAGCACTCTTGTGCTTGAAGCTTAAATATGAATGCCCAGCACCCAACCTTTCATGTAGCAGTCTTTCCTGGACCACCAGTCCCCCAAATCACGACGTGGAGACATTATTAATTATGATTGCTCAGACTTAGCTTAGGCTTGTTTCTAGCTAGTTTTAACTTAAATTAACCAGCCCATTTCTGTTCATCTGTATGCTGCCCTGAGTCTCATTTACCTCACCTGCATACTGTCCCTCCTGCATTCCTGCTTCCTCCATGTCTGGATGATTGGCTCCAGGCTGACTGGCCCCCAACTGGCTGGCTGGCTACCCTTTCCTCTCTGCCCACCAGCCACGCCTATCCCTCCTTTGCCTAGCTATTGGCTGTTCAGCTTTTTATTAGACAAATCAGGTGCCTTAGGAAGGCAAGGTGAAACAGCAACACACCTTTGCATAAACAAATGTAGCATAAACAAAAAGCAGTACATCTTTACATAGTTAAATAGTTATACTGCAACACACAAAAAAATGTAATACAACACCTTCACACGTTTTTATGGTTCATCATTTCAACAAATATATTGAATAGCTATAATACCCCAGGTATTTTGTCCTAGAGAATAAGAACATACTGTAAAGTTTTGTTATCAATATGAAAAATTTTGCTTCTGATAACTTTTAGCCTTAAAATAATAAAGTAAACCATGTGTGGTAGAGCATGCCTTTAACCCCAGCACTCAGAGACAAGTAGATCTCTGAGTTAGATGTCAACCTTACCAAGTTCCAAGCTGGCCAAGGCTACATAATGAAACCCTGTCTCAGTAAAGTAAGAAAAAATTTCACAAACCTCTAGTGAGTTGTGTGCATGAATTTTAAAGTTATTTAATCATGTTTTTATTCATTCTGCAAGCATTTCATTGAATACCCACTGGGAAACAGAAACTGTCAAATGCCCTGGAATTTCCAAAGTGAAAAAGAAAAGTAAAGAATTCTTAAAGTTTCTTATAGTTTAGATGAAGGTACAATAAGATCCTTGCTATATCTGGAGTAATTCAAAAGTAATGGAAGCATGAAAGAATAATTTAAACTGGGACTCAACAATGAGTAGGAGTTGGGGGTGTAGGCCAGGAGCAGAATGATGACCTGCCATTTGCATGGCCTTGGGTCCACCCCAAGAACACGAGTGTTGTGGGCTATTTGTACACCGTATGAAGATATAGTGCTGTGATCGGTTTAGTAAGTGCTGAGTAGTCAATAGCTAGACAGGAAGTATAGGCAGGACTTTCAGGCAGAGAAAGTAACTAGGAGATGAACTGAGGTACACAAGGGATTCCAGGAGACACAGACAGGAAACAGGAGGTGCAAGATGAAGAAGAGGCAATGTATGTGATAGAACGCAGGGTTGTACCCGCATTGCGAGACCCCCAAATGAGACCACCACAGAGCTGGTGTCCAATGCAAACACAGAGGAGTTTACTGATTACAAGCTTGAGCTCGGACCATCATCCAGCCTCCGATGTAGTGGATGGAGAAGAATGGCCCTGAGTTTCTAGGGTAAGGGGTTTTTAATGGAAAAAAAAACTGCAAGCAGAGTGGTACATGCCTTGGCGTTTCTGGATTGGACAAGGATTAGGTGACAGCCTTTGAAATCATTGGCTGGGGTTTAGGGGAGCTTGTTTCAAAGCTAACAGAAAACCATAAAGTCACAGATGTTGTTTACCAAAGTCTCTCATTGGGTGGCCCACCCAGGTGAGGTCATCTTGACCCCTAGCAGTGTGTGGTCTTTCTTGGAACTGTTTGTGGTTCTTCCTGTAACTAAATTCAACAAGGTCAAGCCCTGTCTAAAATGGAGTTCTTTCTCAAAATGGAGTCTGTCTTGTCCTTTCAGTAGAATTATATAAATGGGTTAAGTTGTAAGAGCTAGACAGGAATAAGCTTACACTATAATCTGAACTGTCATAATTAATAAGTCACTGTGTTATTTGTGAGCTGGCATCCCAAAGAAAAAATCTGTCTACACACAAAAAGAAAGCAACCAAAAATGTTGGAATAAGCCAGTTAATCTGGTACTAATGAGATAGAAACGTTTTAAGTCAAAGCAATAGCCTGAACAAAGGGCTAGACACTTGCGAAGACTCTAGGAGAATCCTAAGGAG
This sequence comes from Arvicola amphibius, assembly GCF_903992535.2. Lineage (NCBI taxonomy): Eukaryota > Metazoa > Chordata > Mammalia > Rodentia > Cricetidae > Arvicola > Arvicola amphibius. Next base: position 29,476,927 of record NC_052058.2, on the reverse strand, counting down.
CTCTGTGTTACTGGAGAATAGGGTTGTCTTCTTTAGGGCTTCTCTTGCTGTGAAAAGGCACCATGACCACGGCAACTCTTAGGAAGAAGACATTTAACTGAGAGGGTATGCTTACAATTTCAGAGGTTCAGTCCGTTATCAGCGTGGTGGGGAACATGGTGGGATGCAGGAAGACATGGTGCTGGAGGAGGAGGAGCTGGAGTCCTTCATCTTGCAGGCAACAGGAAATTGACTGAAATTCAGCTGGGCAGAATCCTGAGCATACAAAACCTCAAAGCGCGCCCCCACAGTGAGACACTTCGTCTAATAAGGCCATACCCCATCAAAAAAGCCACACCTCCTAATAGTGTCACTCCCTCTGAGCTTATGGGGGCCAATTACATTCAAACTCCCACAGTAGGTGAGAGAATGAGTGGGAAGGAGTCAGAGATCGGAGAACTTAACCAGTGTAATAGACTGTTGGGCTTTTTCTCGGGACCACAGGCTTCCCAATAATGACATGGAGTCATGCTATTAATTATGACAGCTCAAACTATAGCTTAGGCTTGTTAGTAACTAGTTCTTACAACTTAAATTAACCCATTTTTACTCATCTAGGTGTTACCAAGTGACTCATGGCTTTTACCTCTATCTTGTATGTCTGTTCCCTCTTGTCTTCTGGCAGCTCCTCCCTTCTTCCTCCTAACATTCTATGTGCTTGGGCATCCTGCCTATCTATTGGTTGTTCCTCTTTTTTATTAAACTAATCTGAGTGACATATCTTCACAGAGTACAAAAAGATTATTCCACAACAGTAGACTTCAGAACATTTTTCATTTCCTTCTAGAAGGCCAAAGTAGAGTAATTAAAAAAAAACTTGCAGAGTCAAACATGATGTCTATTGCCATTTAATAACACGATAGTAAATTACTCAGCTTCACTAAGTCTGTTTCCTCATTTGGAAAAATGTATATAATATTTCCCAGAATCTTATTTGTTCAAGAAAAAATACCAACCATAATGGCTGAAAAACAGTAGGTTCTCTGAAAACGTTGTTTTATTATTGTTACTAATAGAATTCTCCTAGCCTTACACACACACACACACACACACACACACACAGAGTAAGGCGCAAGATGTTTTACCTCTAGTTTGTATATAGAGAATCTTGGCTCTAAATGTAAACACAAAAAGAAATGTCTATGTTCAGTTCTACTATACTGTCTCCCAGAATTAATGTTACGTAAACAGAATGAGCTTTCTAGCAGGAAAAGGCTTGGAACTGCTGTAATCTGCAGAGTAAAGAATCCTCCCCTGCCACACGGGACACTGGAAGTGCCACATGCACTGAAGGCGGTGTTCACCCACTGTTGTTTGGCAGGCACAGAAAAGGCTTAAATTAAGAACTCTCATACATGAGATATTTTGAATTGTAGGCCATGTGGGTGTTCCTTCTTATGATTCTGTATCCATACAAAAATTTAACTGAATTAAAAATATGCCATGGTTTTTTATTTGTTTGTTTGTTTTGTTTGTTTTCAAGACAGGGTTTCTCTGTGTAGCTCTGGCTGTCCTGGAACTTGCTCTGTAGACCAGCCTGGCCTTGAACGCAAGATTTGCCTATCTCTGCCTCCTGAGTGCTGGGAGTAAAGGCCTGTGGCACCCCATGTTTTAAGAAACTGGAATGGCAGCCGGGCGGTGGTGGCGCACGCCTTTAATCCCAGCACTCGGGAGGCAGAGGCAGGCAGATCTCTGTGAGTTCGAGACCAGCCTGGTCTACAAGAGCTAGTTCCAAGACAGGCTCTAAAGCTGCAGAGAAACCCTGTCTCGAAAAACCAAAAAAAAAAAAAAAAAAAAAAAAAAAAAAAAAGAAACTGGAATGGCAGCATTTCCTGATAGTGTAGCTCTCTCGTTATTTACCACTTTTTACCGCTATTGTGAGCTAGGCTACTTTTCAATCTTGTTAAAGTAAAGATAAAATTGTACAGTTATTATCATAGTACCATTCAAATGGGAATTGTCAGATATATCAGGGATGACTCTGTAAATTCAGTTAATATACAACCTTCCTAAACTGACAATGTCCTAATTGGATTTCAACTAATTATTTTGGATATAATAAACTATGGAATGCTTTATATAACTGCTCAAACAGATTGCTTGTTTGAAAATACTGTCCAAGCAGATATTTCCAGACCTCTGATATTGCAAATAGGATATGGTCATTATAAAGCTCACTTTATTTTTTATTAGTATTAAACAGGTATTTTTAAAGATTTATTTAGTTTTAGTTTATATATGTGAATGTTTGTGGATATATGTATGTATATCACGTGTGTTCCTGGTATCCAAAGAAGCCAAGAAAGGGCTTCTGACCTCCTGGAGCCGGAGTTATAAGCAGTCATGAGCCGTCCCATGTGGATACTCGGATCTCTCTTAACTGCTGAGCCATCTCTCCAGCTCCCATTGCTCATGTTCAAGGACTCAAAACTGCATTTTTAAAAAATAACAAAAATACATAATATTTTAAATATGTTTACAATTTTGTGTTGGTGCACATTCATAGGTATCCTGACTTCAGCCTGTGGGCCACAGGTTGGACTCAGCTGCCAAATAAGAAGCCAGGCATACTCAAATATCAAAGTGTGAGCATTCATATTTTTTTTGTTTTGTTTTTATTAAACTATATAGTTTTCTCCACTCCGTTCCCTTCCTCCCCCTTCCTCTTCTACCCTCTCCCATGACCCCCACGCTGCCAATTCACTCAGGAGATCTTGTCCTTTTCTCCTTTCTATGTAGGTTAGATCCATGTATGTCTCTCTTAGGGTCCTCTTTGTTGCCTAGGTTCTCTGGGGTTGTGAATTGTAGGCTGATTTTTCTTTGCTTAATGTCTAAAAGCCACTTATGAGTGAGTACATATGGTATTTGTCTTTCTGGGTCTGGGTAACCTCACTCAATATGATGTTTTCTAGATCCATCCACCGAGCATTAGCATTTCTAAATGCACATGCTGGCTTATTACAGTTGAAGCCGAGCCAGTCGTAGTAGTGCACACTTGTAACCTTAGCCCTGGAGAGGTAGAAACAGGACGATCAAGAATTCAAAGCCAAGGTGGCCTACATAAAGAATTTAAAGCTGGCTTGGGCTGCACAAAGCCCTGTATTTTAAAGGGAAAAAAAAGTTGATTCTTTGCCCATAAAGGCTCTCCCCTCCAGTGGAAACTCCCATCATCCCCAGGTGTCCAGGGTGGAGTTGCTGCCGCATTCCAGAAGCACTGCTCATCGGTTTTGGCTTCCTGGTTCTTCGGGAAATAAAAGAAAAATAATTACCTAAAGACAAGTAAAGACATTTATTTTTCATTTAACATACTATTCCTGTGAATGTAAAGAGAGAGAATCAAAGTGTCAACTCTAGAGCGAATCACAATTAATTAATCTTCTTCATTTTACTGTCAAGGAACCTGAGGCCCAAAAAAGGAAACTGTATTAGATGTGTGGTTACTATATCATTACTACACTTCTGTACTGCAGCATTAACACTACTTTATAGGTAGGGAAACGGATCCTCTAGCTCAAACACTAAGATTTTTCAATGTGACATCCCAAATCACCGTACAGACCCGGAATACAGATTAGAGGGCTTTTTTTCCTTAAAAATGAAATAAAATAATAATGTAGTAATTTTTCTTGATTGGTATAAATTATGCTTTTTGGTTATTCAAGTAGAAGTCCTCTAGAACCATGATAAATGCCAAGTGTGGCACTATTAACAGTTTGTCAGCTGTGTCCGTCCACATGTTTGTCCCCAGTCATCTGAGGCACGTCCTTTGTAACTCCATATCAATGAACTGAAATGGGAAAGTCAACAGTAAGACAAGAGCCCTGAACTGTGGAGAAGAGAAGGGATGAAATTAGGTATGTTCCGTCGCTCTTATGTAAGCCTCATCGTGACTATTCAGTGTCCTCGTGTCTTTTATGACCAACTTAAAGGTGTTACCTGGTATGTAGCAAAGGCTTAAGAATAAAAAGAGCTGGGTCAGAGAGCCACATGAGGCATTTTCTTTCTGAATATTACCAACGTATCTGTTTTGTTTTTAAATATCTTAGTTACCAAGTGAAATATCAGAGGCCCTGTTTATATGTGGTCATAACTAATGATTTTTGAAAGATGTTTTAAAGTATAGTATTTACTTTAGAAAACTGTGGCATTCTGAAACGCATTCTGTAATTGTTTGCGATGATTTGCGATTCATTACTCAGGTCCACTGGACTTTTGTTTTAGAGATATACCTGTCGATGCTGTGCAGCTCTGGCACAGACAACACCAGCGTCCCCCTGAGTGGGCAGCTGGAAGAACCGACAGATTTCCCAGTGGTACTCTACCTTAGGGATTCCTAAGAACCTCTCTTCCTCAGTCACCACCCAGCACAGTTAGCATTCAAGGCTTGATAAGGAGTGGGGAGAGCATCTATGGCGTCCTTACAAACTCTGGATAATGATGGGTTTCACGTTTGTGAAGGGCCTGTGCTCAGATACACAAATGGACTCCTGTCTTGACATTTTCTGTTAATTTTTTTTAAACAAGAGTTCTCTTCATTTGTACTTGGTTCTCAAATGATATAGCTGATCAGCTTTAAACATACTGCACCAATCTCCCAGCCTCCATTGCTGTGGGTGTCAGTTTTTGACAGTTTTTTGCAGTGCTGTATGGGAAGTTAGTGGTTTTCTGTTTTAGTTTTTGAGATAGTGTCTAACCAAGGCTGATCTTAGGCTCTTGATCCTCCTATCTCTGAGTTCTTGAGTTCTAAGATTGTGGATTGTATACCACAAGTAGCAGAAGTTACTCTTGAAAATTGGGGGGCTGGAAAGAGAGCTCGGCTGGTGTGGTAATTTGAATGAAAGCGGCCCCCAAAAGTCCATAGCGAGTGGCCCTGTTAGGAGGTGTGGCCTTGCTAAAGGAATTGTGTCACTAGGGGAGGCTTTGATGTTTCAGAAACTCAAGCCAAGGCCCAGTGTCATCCTCTCTCTCTTCCCGATGCCTCCTTCTTCCAGATGTGAAATTCTGAGCTTCCTCTCCAGCACCATGTCTGCTTAAATGCTGCCATGCTTCTCACCATGACGTTAATGGAATAAACCTCTGAACTGCAAACCAGCCCTAATTAAATGTTTTTTTATATATATATATATATATAAGAGTAGCTGCGATAGTGGGCATAATGGTGCATGCCTTTTATCCAGGCACTTGACAGATTTCTGTGAGTTTGAGGCCAGTCTAAGCCTGGTCTCCAAAGAACATTCCAGGGCAACCAGGACTGTTACACAGAGGAACTCTGTCTCAAAGGAAAACCAACCAAACAAACAAAAAACAGAAAAGAAAGAAAGAGAAAGGAAAAGAAAAAAGTTGCTGCTGTCATGGTGTCTATTCATAGCAAGAAAACCCTAATTAAGACAGCTGGTAATGTGTTTGCCACACAAGATTGACAGCCTAAATTCAATCCCTAGAACCCACAGAAAGGCAGAATGAAAAAAACAACTCCACAAAGTTCTTTGAACTCTGCATGCATGCCGTGGCACATGCAAAACACACACACACACACACACACACACACACACACACACAAAATGTGGTATATCTTTCTGTATGCTGTGAATATGTTTTATTACCAGTGGTTAATAAAGAAGCAGATTTGGCCAATAGCCAGGCAGAATATTGCTAGGTGGAAAATTCAAGCAGAGAGAGAGGGAGAAAGAAGGCAGAGTTGGGCAGCCACCAGCAGCTGCCACAGGAGTAAGATACCAGAGTGTTACTGATAAACCAGGGGGTATATGGCAATACACAGATTAATAGAAGTGGGTTAATTTAAATATGGAGAGCTAGCCAGTATGAAACCTGACTTATCAGAAAACAGTTTCTAATTAATATTAATAAGTCTCACTGGTTATTTGGGAATTGGCAGGCAGGAGAGAAACCTCCAGTAACACACATATCATGCACACACATACACAATAATAATAAAATTTTTAAAAAGATAATAAGAATAACAGTAATATTAAATCAATACAGAATCTCTAGTCACAAAGGTTTATCATTTTAAAATATGTTTTATAATCTTTTATTATATAAAACATCAACTATATATTGTAATACAATTAAAATAAACATATGCAACTCCCTGATTCAAAGTTACTACCATGTCCATGTTCCCAATCCTTTGATGATAAATTGTGGACATTATAATATTTCACCCAAACAATAATTTCCTAATAAGAATAATCTACTAAGTAACCACATGTATGGTTTTAAAAATATTTTATCACTTTGTTTTACTCTGTATGTATAAGAAAGAAAAAGTAAGAGTTGTTGGTGCTTGAATCCAGAGCCTTGTGCATGCTAGGCAAGTGCTCTACCACTGAGCTACATCACCAGTCCTGAAGTGTGTTGTTGTAGATGTAGAAAACTTGGGAAAAAAACAAAGGAGAAAAAAAGGTAAAGAATGAGCTTGGCATAGTGGTGCATGCCTTCAATCCCAGCACTTGGGAAGCAGAGGCAAGCTTGTCTGTGTGAATTCCAGAAGAGCATGGTCTATATAGTGAGTTCCAGGACAGTCAGAGCTACATAGTGAGATCCTGTCTGAAAAAAACAAGATGATGATGATGGTGATAATAATAATAAATTAAAGATGAAAAGGAGGAGGCACTCGTAACTCCACTGCTGGAGACTAACCGCTTTAAGCAATTTGGTGCACTACAGAAAAAAAAAGACTATCTATTGTATTTATTGCTTTGTCCACATAGTTCATTGCTTCTCTTGCTTCATCCTCACCCAGGGTATTTTCCTTTTTTTCTGTGCTTCACAAGATAATGACTCCTCAAAGATGTCCACATGCAATCTCTGGGATCTAGAAACATGTTATAGTATATGGAAAAAGAGGTTCTGCTAATATAATTAAAGGTGCAGAAGTTGAGCTGAGTAGATTATGTTGGACTATCTGAATAGACCTACACAGTACGCCAGAGAGCTGTGACACAGGACTCAACCTCCAGTAGCTGACTTTGAAGGTGAAAGAAAGGAGGCCATGAACCACAGAATGAAAGCGTTTTCTGGAAGCCAGAGAGGGGCAAGGAAAGTGGTGCTCTCTCCAGCCTCCAGAGGGCTTCAGTATTGCCAGGACCTCAGTTTTAGCCTAGTGAAGCCACATCAGATTTCTGATCTGGGCGACTATAAGAGTGAATCTCTATTATTCACCCAGTAAATCTGTTGTTTTATGGTAGCAATGGAAGGCAAATGTACTTTATTTTCTGTTTGTCTGTGAAATGCTAGTCTTCTATTCTTTGGAACATCTTTCTAGGTGATTTTCATTTTCTATTTGATTTTGAAAATAATAATAATTGATGCATTGAGAAAATAAAAAATAAAACCTTTGTTTTTTTCTCTGAAAGAGGAACTAGATCTTCTTGGGATGATGGGGAGAAGCAGGCCGGTGAGTTCACAGGCTGTTTACAGATTAATGGGATAGAAGAATGATCTTCCAGGCTTTTAAGAAATTTAATTAGGGGGCTGGAGAGATGGCTCAGAGGTTAAGAGCATTGCCTGTTCTTCCAAAGGTCCTGAGTTCAACTCCCAGCAACCACATGGTGGCTCACAACCATCTGTCTGGTGCCCTCTTCTGGCCTGCAGAAATACAAACAGAATATTGTACACATAATAAATAAATAAGAAAAAAAGAAATTTAATTAGAATTATGGAGCATATTTGTTTAGGATAAAATTGTTTACTCTTAACTGATGGGGAAACTCTGTCAACCAATCACATCTAATTAAGGCGTGGCGACCTGGACCCCAGGGAGAAAAACTGGGAGGATCCAGATGCATGCCCTCTCTACGCAGTGCCCGCCCTCTCTGCGCAGTGCCCGCCAGACAGATAGGACGTCGGACCTCCCACTTGTAGCCCGAGTTTCCCCTTTTTTCCTTTTCTTCTTTCTTCTTCTTCTTTTTTTTTTTTTTTTTTTTTTTGGTTTTTCGAGACAGGGTTTCTCTGCAGCTTTTTTTTAGAGCCTGTCCTGGAACTAGCTCTTGTAGACCAGGCTGGCCTCGAACTCACAGAGATCCGCCTGCCTCTGCGTCCCGAGTGCTGGGATTAAAGGCGTGCGCCACCACCGCCCGGGCTCCCCTTTTTAACCATTAAAATGTAACTGTTATTCTTGAGCTGGCCTGGTTATTTATTGTACTGACCTAATTCGCAACACTTAACCTCCTTAAAAGATCTTTAAACTTGTCTTTCTAGTTACTAGTACTAGTAACAATTTGTTGATCTGGATATAACCTCTTCATTAAGGTCTCTGACACCTCTAGACTATAAACATTGTAAGGGCTCTGTTTCTGCTTTCTGTTATTTTGCCAGCACCTACACACTTCTTGACCCCTAGTAGACAGGTAAATATTTGCTCATTGATTTACTTATTTATCATTTATTTTTATTCTGTTGCAGTGCTGGGATTCTGTAGACAGAAGTTCTGTCACTCCTAGTCCCACAGCCATTCAGTCCCAAAGAAACACACAGAGGCTTATATTAATTATAAACTGTTTGGCCTATTGCTTAGTCTTATTACTTATTACTAACTAGCTCTTACAACTTAAATTAACCCATAATTTTTTTTTGTTTGTTTTTCGAGACAGGGTTTCCCTGTAGTTTCTGGAGCCTGTCCTGGAGCTAGCTCTTGTAGACCAGGCTGGCCTCGAACTCACAGAGATCCGCCTGCCTCTGCGTCCCGAGTGCTGGGATTAAAGGCGTGCGCCACCACCGCCCGGGCTCCCCTTTTTAACCATTAAAATGTAACTGTTATTCTTGAGCTGGCCTGGTTATTTATTGTACTGACCTAATTCGCAACACTTAACCTCCTTAAAAGATCTTTAAACTTGTCTTTCTAGTTACTAGTACTAGTAACAATTTGTTGATCTGGATATAACCTCTTCATTAAGGTCTCTGACACCTCTAGACTATAAACATTGTAAGGGCTCTGTTTCTGCTTTCTGTTATTTTGCCAGCACCTACACACTTCTTGACCCCTAGTAGACAGGTAAATATTTGCTCATTGATTTACTTATTTATCATTTATTTTTATTCTGTTGCAGTGCTGGGATTCTGTAGACAGAAGTTCTGTCACTCCTAGTTCCACAGCCATTCAGTCCCAAAGAAACACACAGAGGCTTATATTAATTATAAACTGTTTGGCCTATTGCTTAGTCTTATTACTAACTAGCTCTTACAACTTAAATTAACCCATAATTTTTTTTTGTTTGTTTTTCGAGACAGGGTTTCCCTGTAGTTTCTGGAGCCTGTCCTGGAGCTAGCTCTTGTAGACCAGGCTGGCCTCGAACTCAGAGATCCGCCTGCCTCTGCCTCCCGAGTGCTGGGATTAAAGGCGTGCACCACCACCGCCCGGCCTAACCCATAATTTTTATCTATGTTTAGCCACATGGTATGGTGCCTTTTCTCAGTAAGGCATTCCCATGTTGCTTCCTCTATGTCTGACGCTCCACTGCATCTCTGACTTTCCTCTTCCCAGAATTCTTTTAGTTTGGCCACCCCACCTATACTTTCTTTCTTTTTTTCTTTTCTCTTTTTTCTTTTTTCCTTTCTTTCTTTCTTTCTTTCTTTCTTTCTTTCTTTCTTTCTTTCTTTCTCTTGTTTTTTTTTTTTTAAGACAGGATTTCTTTGTAGCTTTGGAGCCTGTCCTGGAACTAGCTCTCATAGACCAGGCTGGCCTCAAACTCACAGAGATTCGCCTGCCTCTGCCTTCCGAGTGCTGGGATTAAAGGCGTGCACCACCAACGCCCGGCATCCCACCTATACTTTCTACCTGGCTACTGGCTAATCGGCATTTTATTAAACCAGTATGAGTAACAAATCTTACCAGCTGACAAGAGCATTATCCCACAGCAGGGATCAAGCCCAGGGATTTGGATATGAACATACTAGGTAAGTGCTCTTCCACTGAGCCACACCTTAGGCCACTGATATTGTTAAATGATTGAAGTTTTTGTTTATGCAAAGGTAAAGTCAAAGTCAATGTTTGTGTCATGAGTGACTGAGAAAATCAACTGCTCACAACATAATGAGATGGGGCGAGCAAGGGAGTAAGAGCAAGCGAGTGACATGAGTAGGGGCTTTCAATTTGCGTCTAGGGACACTTTCACTAAGATTATGCTTCAATGAGGTATGATATGGGATTGTGCTATCTGAATGTCATTCTAAAGATATCAGTCTGTTTTGGTATATGTGTGAGCTCCTGCTCACAGGTAATAGGAACAGACTGTCAAGAATAACAGAGAGCACTGTCATTACTCCCTGTTGTTAGCAAACCTTAAAATCAATCAGGCATGATGAGTCATTACACTCAAGACAGATTGTATTTTGTGACTATTAACACTCAGGTGGAGCAAGTTTGGAGCAAAGGAGTTCAAATAACTTCTGACCAAGACAGTACCCCTTTCCTGGAGACATTCTAAAACGCTATAACAGAAAGGCTGCTCTGCTTTTCCAGAATGGTGACTTCTGGGAGCATAGAAAGGGTATCAGACTAAACTGCAGAGGTTTATTGATAAAGCATGGCTACTATGAGTGGTGGGAAAGGTGTGCTTACTGGGCACATAATTCCAAAATGTGACTCTTGGGGGAGGCTGCTTGTTTGTTCCCCAGCTGCTAAGACCTAAATAATCATTCAGAAACTTTATTAATTACAAAACTGTCTGGCCTATTAGCTTATGCATATTTCTAGCTAACTCTTACATTTTAAATTAATCCATTTATACTAATCTGTGCATCACCACAAGGTCATGGCTTACTGGCAAGGTTCCAACATATGTCTCCTCTGGCAGCGACTACATGGCTTCTCACTGACTCTGCTTTCTCTCTCCCAGCATTCAATTTAGTTTTCCTTCCTAGCTCTATTCTGCTAAGCCACTGGCTGAAACAGCTTTATTCATTAACCAATAAAAGCAACACATATACATAAGGACTTCTCATACCATTTCCCTTTCTCTGTTTAAATAAAAAAGAAGGTTTTAACTTTAAAATAGTAAAACTACATATAACAAAACAGGTATCAAGCAAGAATTATAGTTATAATATTTATATCTACTTTACCTTTTATCATAACTAAAGAAAACTATAACTACCTTTTCTTCAACTCAATCAAAGACCCCAGAAGGATATATTACCTAAGTAAACAGAAAGTGCATTGTAAGCAACTTCCAAAACTCTAGATTTGACAGAGACATCTCACTGCCTGGACAGTCACCCAAAGTTCTTCTGTAACACTGGGGCATCCATCTTCAGCCTACAGGCCCATGGTACTGGCAGACTTTTCCATGAAGCAGGAAATTTCAAAGACAGTTCCGCCTATACTGGCAGTTTATCAATCACTTTCTTCTGAGTCCTGCAGAATGTCTGGCAGACTCTTTTATGAAGCAGGAACCCCAAAAGATGGTCTCACCTTTAGGCAAGTTCAGCAGTCATTTCTCTGCAGGTCCTGCAAGTCCAGTTTATACAGCATAACATCAAGCAGTCCAGACAAGAGCAGTTTCTTGCCCAAAATGTCTAACAAACTCCATAAGGAACCTCTTTGATGCCCATCATCCTCTTGAAGTAATTGGTGCTGCCAGGAGCAGATACGTCTCATTGTCATGAAAAGTCAAACTTCTTAAAACATTTTAAATGCCATATTCTGTTAGTCTTTGAGAAGCTTGAAGAATAACTATCCATCTGAAATATGTCTTTGTACATCTAGAAAACCTGACTAACATAACTACAAGCTTGACTATTATAGATGACTATCTAAAAACCTATATTTCTTATATGAGCTGCACAAACAAAATACCTTAATCAAGAGCAGAAATATACATATAACAAAATTGATCTTAAATTTGTATCAAAAAAGCAAGTTCCATACCAATACAAAGTATCCATCTCTATAGCATATCCTCCTTTAAGTGTAAACAAACATTTATAAACAATATTTGAGAATTTTGGCATAATTCTCTCCAAACTACTTCCTTCTTTTTTGTTGGGAGAAGTAATTTTGGGGGGTGTTCATGGCAATCTTGGTCCATCAAACCACATTAGTCTGGGGTCTTTGATGGAGTTGAAGAATAGATAGTTATGGTTATAGTTTTCCTTAGTTATGGTAAAAGATAAAATAGATATAAATATTGTAACTAATTCTTGCTTGATACCTGTTTTGTTATATGTAGTTTTACTATTTTAAAGTTAAAACCTTCCTTTTCATTTAGACAGAAAAGGGGAAATGGTATGCGAAGTCCTTATGTATATGTGTTGCTTTTACTGTTTAATGGATAAGAAACAGCTTTGGCCTGTGATAGGGCGGAATAGAGCTAGGCAGGAAAACTGAACAGTGCTGGGAGAAAGTAGATAGAGTCAGTGAGATGCCACATAGCCGCCAGAGAAGACATGAGCTGCCAGCCGGAACCTTGCTGGTAGGTAGGCCATGAGCCTCATGGTAAAATATAAAGTAATAGAAATGGGCTAATTTAAGATATAAGAGCTAGTTAGCAGTACACTTAAGCTATTGGCCAAACAATATTGCAAATAATATAGTTTCTGTGTGATTATTTCAGGTCTGAGCAGCCAGGAACAAATGAGCTACCTCCGACTACAGGTGACCATTTCTGAAAACATTAATTTTTTTAAATCAACTTTTACTGGCTTGTGTTTACAAGCAAAAGAACTGATTCTAGGGGTTAGGAAGATGGTTCCATGATTACATTACTTGCTACACAAATATGAGGACCTGTGTTATGATCCCAAGCACCCATCTAAAAACAGGCTTAGGATATGGCAGCACAAGCCTGTAATCTCAGTGCTGAGAATAGAAGTGGAGAATTACTGAGAATAGAAGTGGAGGATTGTCTGGGTAGACAAAAAGGATGAGCTCCAGGATCACTGAGAGACTCTGCTTTAAAAAATATAATGGATATGAACTGGGTGTGTCTCAGCTGGAAGAATGCTTCCTTAGTGTTCACAAAGCCCTGGGTTAGATCTCCATATCACACAAACTGATCATGGTAGTAAGTGCCTGTTATCCTAACAGTCAGGAAGTGGATGCAGGAGGATTGGAAGTTGAACATCATTCTTGATTATTGAATGATGTCAGCCTGTACCATATGAGATCCAAGCTCAAAACATATATGTGTGTCTCTCTGTGTGTATATATATATGTATACACACATATATGATGAAGATTGAGAGAGACAACCAACACACAGACATACTCACTCATACCAACATGTATCTACCATCTACCACAGATGTGGGGGAATGGAGGGAGAGATAGAGGAAGAGAAGGGGAAGAAGAGGAAGAAGGAGACGAGGAAAGACTCTAGCCAACCAAAGCCTTTGTATTTGATCAGAATGCATGATGATAGTTTAGAGAAAGGGGGTTGCTAAAAAAGTAAATCTCGGGGACTGGAGAGATAACTTAGCAGTTAAAAGCCCTGGCTGCTCTTGCAGATTCCTAGCATCTGCATGGCTCACAGTGGTCTGTAACTCTAGTTCCAGGGGATCTGATGCCATATTCTGGCCTCCTCATGTTGCCAGGGGTTTCTGTTCAGCCTGGTCCCGCAGCTGTTGGTGAGGTTATTCAGTGACATTTTTAAATAGTGGATCTGGATAAAGGAAAAAATTGAAGTTCTTTCTGCTATTCTTGAAAGTTTTCTAAGTTTTTAAGTATTTCAAAATAAAACTGAATAAATGTCACTGGGCAGGACAAAAGGAAATGTGTTCCCCACTTGTATGACCAAAAGTCTTTTGATAAATTATTGTGCAACAAATGGATGCTTGTATGTCTGTATTTTTAGATCCTAGCACCCTGGGGGGTGTTTAGTGCCAAGGCAAGGCCTGGCTGTGACAAAGGTCCTCTGTAGACTCGTGGACAGTCTGACAACACGGGTGGATAGCCTTTCTGCACACCCTTCTAGACCAGTCTGACAACACGGGTGGATAGCCTTTCTGCACACCCTTCTAGAACAGTCTGACAACACGGGTGGATAGCCTTTCTGCACACCCTTCTAGAACAGTCTGACAACACGGGTGGAGAGGTCTTTCTGTTCACCCTTCTAGAACAGTCTGATGACGCGGGTGGAGAGAGACTTTGGCTTTTATCCTTTTAACAGTTGTTTGGGGAAATGTATTTCAGGCACAGTGAATATAGTTAATGCTTTGTATTTTTTATTTTTTTACTATAGTCTGGCCTCAATCTCCAGCCTCCAGCCCCAGTTTGTCTCCTGACACTGGGATCTATACCTGCACTTAGTGTTCCCCCCACAGAAATGATCATTACCAATTTCCTGTATATCTTCCCAGAAGAGATTCTTTTTCTACCTATTGCTTATTGCTCATTCTTGCAATTTAAAAAATATAGTATCATTATTCTTTGTAAGATCTTGTCTATTATTGTTTGTTTGTTTTTTGAGGGTTTCTCTGTGTAACAGCCCTTGCTGTCCTGGAACTTGCTTTTGTAAACCAGGCTGACCTTGAACTCACAGAGATCCCGTTCTCTGCCTCCCAAGTGCTGGGATTAAAGGTGTGCCACCACCACCCGGCAGCATATTGTTCTTAAAATATATATTTGAGAGTTTCGTGTCTATATAGAACAGCTTTAGTTAGTTTTATTAAGTTAAGGTATCCCTGCATTTGTTTATTTAAAGATTTACTTTATTATTTTTTAATGTGAGAGACAGAAAGGGCAGGGGAGAGAGACATGTGTGAAGGTACCTATGGAGGCCTGAAAAGGGTGCTAGATTCCCGGGGACTAGAGTTATAAGTGGTTGTAGGCCACCCAACATGGATGATGGGAACCAAACTCAGGGCCTCTGAAAGACCAGCAAACACTCTTAACCACTGAACCATCTTTCCAGTCCCTATTTATTTATTTACTTGTTTTTGAAACAGGATTTTACTATGTATTCCCAGGCTCTTCTCATAGTCATAATCTTCCTTTTTCTTCAGAGTCCTGGGATTGCTGCTACATATCATTACATCCAACTTCACTTAGCTTTTCTTTAAATGATTTAATTTCTACTCTTATGGATCAGCTCCATTTGTTCTCATCTGTCCTGGCTAGGTTTTTAAAAAATTATTTATTCAACTTTATTTCATGGGCATTGGTGTGAAGTGTTAGATCCCCTGAAACTGGAGTGACCGGCAGTTGTAAAATGCCTTGTGGGTGCTGGGAATTGAACCCAGTTTCTCTGGAATAGCAGCCATTGCTCTTAACCATTGAGTCAATCTCTCCAGGCTAGTTCTTATGTCAGCTTGTCACACGCTAGAGTCATCTGAGAGGAGGGAGCCTCAGTTGAGAAAAAATGTCTCCCTAAGACCAGGTTGTAGGCAGGCAAGCATGTGGGGCATTTTCTGGAGCCTGGTGGTCCTGGGTTCTACAAGAAAGCAGGCTGACCTAACCAAGAGAAGCAAGCACCCTCCATGGCCTCTGCATCAGCTCCCGCCTCCAGATTCCTACCCTGCCAGTTCCTGCCCTGACTTCCGATGATGAACGGTAATAGAAGTGTAAGCCTTAAAAACAAACCCTTCCCTCCCCGAGTTGCTTTCAGTCATGGTGTTTCAGCACAGTAAGAGTCACCCTAAGTAAAATAAAAATTGGTTCACAGAGTATTACTGTGGCAGGGCTTGATCAAGTTGGTTTTTTTTTTGGGGTGGGGGGGACTGTGGAAGGACTTGGAAACTTTGGGCCAAAAAAAGCTACTGAATTTTCAGAGCTTGGCAAACTGACGTGAGAACGTGGAAGATTAGAGAGTAATGCTGGGAACAGCGCAGACGATGCTGGTGTCCTGGCCTCTGAGGGTTTAGCGGAAGCAAAGACTATGGGGCCATTTGAGATTTTGAAGAAGAATCCGTGGTTCTGGCTGGCTGGGGTGAAGAATCGGATGTGATGAATGAAAGACTAGCATGACTGAAGTTAAACTTTGCTTTACTGGGACAGTTGATGGTGATTAGCCGGGGAGCTGAGAAATTAATGGTGACTAAGAAGAGACCAGCGTCATTGAGGCGAAATCTTTTGGGAAGTATTTCCTCGGGGTCAACACACAGAAACTCAGAGGTGACTGAGGTTGCACTTCATGCTGTAGCCGAATTTGGTCATGTGGAAAAGTCTCCCGAGTGGTACTGGTTTTGAAGGCATGAAGGAGTCACGAAGAGCAGCTAAGGTTTGGCACTGTGAGAGGCCAGGAGAGGAATGGGTGAAGGGATGAGCTCAGTAGCAGTGCAAATCTCAGTACTGAAGGGGCCATGCAGAGTTGAGGTTTGGATCCATAAAGAGAGCCCAGAAGGCTCCCTGAATTTACATTATTGGTGAAAGTACAGCCCAATTGCAGCAGGAGACCGAAACATGGCGGTACCAGTGTCATGGGCTGACCACCATGGTCAGCAGGAGCTGTGGAGAGGAATGGGCCTGAGTCTACGAGACAAGCTGCGTATATTGTGGCAAGCCTGTCTGAGGACCCACAGAGACCATGGGAGAACCCTAGACACTGGACACTGAGTTGTCCAATGTACTGTTTGAGTTGGTTTGGTTTTGTTTAGACTGTGATTGCTCCCTGTTCTTGCCTCTTGCAATAATTTTAAAAAAGTACTTAAATTTTTTTTTCTGAAATCCACAGTTAAGAGACTGAACACTTAAAGAGATTTTGGAGTTTTATAGAGACTTTGTATTTTAAAAGACTGTATATTTTAAAGATTGATTTTTATTGTGTTCGAAATTGTAAAGTTTGGGACTTTTAAATTTGTAGTATGTTTTAGATTGTGATAATTATTAATATGAGATTTGGGAGGTGAACCAAAAAGAAAAGGTTATTGTCAAAGACTGTTCTATTGGTGTGTCAAGTGGACAAGGGATCAATTGTCCCTTTCCCCCACCAAGTTGCTTTGGTCATGGTGTTTCAGCACAGTAAGAGTAACCCTAAGTACAACACCATCTATGCAATATTCCTTTGCATTAATGTTATTTATGGATGGTTGGACCCCAAACTTTGCTAATTTCAATGCTGTAATAGTTATTATTCTATGGATTAGAATATTTTCATAGTAAAATAAGAGTAACTGTGGGGTTAGTAATATTCTGCTTCAAATTCATATAGTAAGAATGTGAGAGAGAAAATTATTGACTTATAAGGCAATAAACCAAACTTGGTGATGTAGCATATGGGGGAACTGCTTCTCTCTTATACCTTTTGTGTTTTGTGTCAATGTTAATATTGGAATCATTGTTCCTTTAGGAACGAGCAATCCTTTGGGAGGCCATTCTTACGCCACTCAAGTGCAAATTAACCACTTTAGCCAGAAAAATTGTGAAACCTGTCAACTTGTGAATGTTTGTGGTAGAACAGCCCTTTTCTACACTATGAATATGCATTACTCTTATTGGTTGATGAAAAGCTGACAGTTGGTAGCTTGGCAGGAAGTTAGGTGGGAAAGCCAAACTGAGGATGATGGAAAGAAGGAGGGCAGAGTGAGAGAGAAATGCTGATCAGCCGCTGAGCAACCAGGATGTGTAGAAAATGAGGTAAGAAGCCATGAGTCATGTGGCAAAGCATAAATAGAAATATGGGTTAATTTAAGTGTAAGAGTGAGCTAGTAACAAGCCTGAGCTATCGACTGAACATTTGTAATTCATATTTAGCCTCTGAGTTGGTTATTTAGGACCAGGAGGTCAGGACAGGAAATGTCTGTTTACAGATGTTTTGGGACTGGTTCCATTGTTTCTTCCCTTTGCATTGCTAGCTAGCCCTACAGGCTTGTAATAGATATTTAATGATTGTTCGATTGGATTGAGCTTGACTGAATTGATTTGCAGTGCTTTGTGATACACTTCTACATAATATTTTTCCTTGTTAAGGAAATATATATATATATATATACACACACATATATATATGCCGCTTATTATATTTCCCTTGTTAAAATTATATATATGCCACTTATGTATGGGTGCCCATAGGCACCAGAAAATCATGTCAGATCACCTGAGGCTGGATTTGTGAACCACCCTATATGGGTGATGGAAAGTAAACTTGGGTCCTTTTGAAGAGCAGCAATTTCGATGGGCTGCTGGGTCTCTCCAACCCTACTCATTTGCTTTAATATAGTATTATAAACCATTTGTGTGTGTTGAAGGAGGTATGTCACTGGAGATGGGCTTTGAGGCCACTCCTGGTTAACTCTCTCTGCCTCACACTTGTGGATCAAATGTAAGCTCTAAGCTATTGCTCCAGTGCCAAGACTGCCTGTCTGCTGCCGTATTTCCCACCATGGTGGTCCTGGACTCACCCTCAGAAATGAAAAGCCCCCAATAAACTCTTTCTACTGTAAGTTGTCTCAGTCATGATCATGATGTCTCTTCAAAAAGAAAGAAAGCAAGACAAGTTTTTACAGCCTGTCTATACCTCCTTTACTGCAGTGTTCCCTGAACTTTGGGGAGGTTGATACAAATGTCCTATTTAGGCCAAAGAACTCAAGAGCCCCTTATTTTTATTACTTGACCAGTTATGAGTCTCTGTGTTGACTGATGCCTACTACAAAAAGAAGTCACCACAACCAAGGTTGAGAACAGCACTAATCTGTGGGGATAAGCATCAATATTAACAAGGAAGTCAGTTTAGCAAACAGCAGTAGATCTCCCATAGGGCCTATGACTTCCTCAGCCACAGGCTTGACCAGATTTACTCTACCAGGCATGAACTCTGTCCTGTACAACAGGCCTCAAATCCAATCAATTTTTTTTCTAATTTCCATAACCTTCATAGACACATCTTGTGTGAGGTGCATTATAGCATTCAGAATTCAGTTTGGCCAACTTTCCTGTAATATCTCCTGCGTTACTACTTATTTGAAAGTATGCCTCTTCTTCACTAGAGAGCCTGGAGGTCAGACTCTGGAGGTTTTACATGACTGATGACTACACACACACACACACACACACACACACACACACACACACACACACACCATTGCCTCCATAACACCTTCCAGAAGTCAGCCTGCAGGGAAGCAGCCAGTTCCAGCTCTATTTCTCTATGTTCTGAACCAAATGTGTTTTGTCTTCAATAATAAGGTCTGACCATCTAGTTATGGGAGCATCCAAAAATAATAAAAATGGAATGTCTTGTTTGGGGGCCACTTGGGACTTCTTTGAAGATATCCTATGTCTATTACTTTAGTTTTCACTTGCAAACCCATGTCTTCTGGAGGAAGCTTCATCCATCCAGCCATGGACGGTGGAGCAGACCCATGTCTGCTTTAATCCAAACTCTCTCATCTCACCAGTCTGCCATTCTCACAGGAAAACCTGCTTGACATTATTTTCTATCATTAAGCACCATTGATATTTTTAATATCTCTTCTAGCTCTGTTTTTGCTGTCTAACTTCTAGGCTCTAATGAAGAGGAAACGGGCTTTCAAACAAGTAATTATGGCAGGTGATATTACAGACAAGTTGGCCAAAGCCAGGATTGTATTATTTTTAACTTTGATGAGTAAATCAGTTAGAAAATCTAACTTCTCAAAGGGTGAAAGACTATTTATCATTTTGTTTCTAATTCTACTTTAGTCCTAGGAAATAGCCCGAAGTAGCCCCTTGAATTATATAAATATAAAGCAATTAGCTGTGTCTAATTCAAGGTGAAGGCCTGAAACAGTTAAAGTAAAGCAAATATGCATTTCTTACTAAAAGTGGGTCTCAGTCATGCTCTGCTTCTGTTGATTTGTTTCTACATTTAAGTGTCTTCACTTGGATTCAGGTTGTTCTGTGTTTCAGGTTTGCTAGACATCTGTGCAGAACTGAAAAGAATATTTTTGGTGCAAGTTGTGGAAGTGGGACGAAGATAAATACCAAGAGTATGTAAGCGCCTCCAGCCAGATCTGGAAGAAAGGCTATGAACGAGAAATGGATGACCCTTGGTCAGAGCTCCAGGAAATGGATAGCAAGATCCACCCACGGAAATTTCCCAGACTTTAAAAGGAAACGGACTTGTAACTGACTGTACCGAACTTTGACCTTTGTAGAACTTAGGACGGCGATATCATCAGATGTTTGTAGAATTTCTGGAGGACATATTTGTGCCGTTCTGAGAGTGAGTTTAGACTGTGAACCTCTTAGAACAGACATTGGTAATGGCTATGTGAATTGTCATATCTGCTTCTTGCATGCAAAAGTTTGGTAACTTGGTCACAGCCTGACCTCAGGTGTGCTCTTGGGTTTGTGTGACTTCTCTGCAGGAGTATCAACCACTTCCCAAGGTCAATTGTAGAAGCAATGATGATGCTCATCATTACAGGACAGTGGGTGGGTGGGAAAGAGAACTGTGGCAAATCCAGAAATCTGGGGCAGAAAAACAGTAGGAGCTGTTTCTCAAAACACAATAGCTATATTTTGGGTATTGCCTGAAATGCAGGGGGAGGGAGAAGTTATTCTTTGTAGTAAATGAGCCATGGGACTCAAGCCATCATAATTTGAGTATGAAAAGTGACTGTGCCGAAGTATAGCCTAGTGGCTCACACTCGCCAGCCCCGTGCTCTGAAGGAGGAAGCACAAGGATCCGGAGTTCAAGCTCATCCTCAGTTATATAAAAGTTTGAGACCAGCTTGAACTACATGAGACGCTGTCTCATTAGACAAAAATAAATAAGATTTATTATTTACATTATATAAGGAACTTAAACATCTCTATAACAATAAAATAAAAGCCCACATTAAAGATGTGCAACAAAGTTGGGTGTGTATTTCTCATGAGAAAACGCACAGATGGCTAACAAGTATTTGAGAAAACACTCAACAGTCCTAATTATCAATGAAATGCAAAATGAGACTACAGTGAAATACCACCTTGTCCCCGTTAGACTGGCTATGATCAAAATGAGACGAGCTGAGCTAAGAGTTATAATCCCAGCAGGTTAGATTGGCTATGATCAAAATGAGACGAGCTGAGCTAGGAGTTATAATCCCAGCAGGTTAGATTGGCTATGATCAAAATGAGACGAGCTGAGCTAGGAGTTATAATCCCAGCAGGTTAGATTGGCTATGATCAAAATGAGACGAGCTGAGCTAGGAGTTATAATCCCAGCAGGAATCTGCGGCAAGAGGGTTGCAACAAGTTTAAGGTCAGCCTAGAGACTATGCATTGAGTCCAGGATCTTACCTTAATGAGTGGTGAAACCCTGTCTCCAAAACCAAAACCAAACAAGAAGCTGAATGCTAAGAGTACCGAGAAGAGCTCAGTGGTAGAGCCTCTTGCTTAGCAGGTACAGGTCCCTGGGTTTAATCCTCAGCACTGTGAAAAAAAAAATCAAGATGAAAAGTAACAAGTGTTGGTAAAAACAGAAAAAGAAAAATTGCATTAGGGGGATAATTAAAAAAGAGAAGAGGTATGGGGAATTATGCTCAAAATATAATATATAGTTGTATGAAGATTCTAAAATAAATGAAGTTTTAAAAATAAGAAAGAAAAGAGAGCATTTGTGCATTGGTGGCAGGAATGTAGATTGGTATTGCCTATATAAAAAAAAATCATATGGATCTTCCTCAAGATATTAAAAGGAGAGTTAACATATCACCCAGAAATCCAATTGGGAAACACATCTAAAGAAACTGGAAGCAGTTAGTTAAATGGACATTTGCTCTCCTGTGTTCACTCAATGCTGTTCATGGTTGCCAAAGTATGGAATTAACCTGAATATCCACCAACAGATGAGCAGATAGCAGACATGTGCTATATGTATCCAATGAAATAATAGCCTTTAAAAAAGTAAAATGCTACCATTTGCAATGGCATGGGTGAACTTGGAGGATGTTAGGCTAATTGAAATAAGCTGGACACACGAAGGTAAAGCATGAGCTCAGTCATATGTGAAATCCCATAGTAAAATTCAAAGTACTAGTGGAGGAGAATGGTGGCGGCTAGAGGCTTGGTCAGAGGGCACGGTTTTAGATAAAAGGTGTGTGATGCGGGTAATGTCGCACACCTTTAATCCCAGCATTTGGAAGGCAAAGGCAGGTGGATTTCTGTGAGTTCAAGGCCAGCTTGGTCTACAAGAGCTTGTTCTAGGACAGCTAGGGCTGTTACACAGAGAAATCCTGTCTTGAAAAAACAAACAAAAAAAGGTGTAAAATCTGAGATCTGTTTAGTACAGCGTAGTAACAAGAGTTAATAGTGTATGTCTTAAACTTGCTAAGGTCGATTTTGTTTTATTTTTGTTTTTCAAGACTGGGTTTCTCAATGTAGCCCTGGCTGCCCTGAAACTCACTTTGTCCTTCGAACCCAGACGCCTACCTGCCTCTACCTCCCAAGTGCTGGGATTAAAGGTGGTGCCACCACCTCCCAGCTGCTAAAACAGATTTCTTCTTCTTCTTCTTCTTCTTCTTCTTCTTCTTCTTCTTCTTCTTCTTCTTCTTCTTCTTCTTCTTCTTCTTTTTTTTTTGGTTTTTCGAGACAGGGTTTCCCTGTAGTTTCTAGAGCCTGTCCTGGAGCTAGCTCTTGTAGACCAGGCTGGCCTCGAACTCAGAGATCCGCCTGCCTCTGCCTCCCGAGTGCTGGGATTAAAGGCGTGCGCCACCACCGCCCGGCCTTAAAACAGATTTTTAAATGTTAGCTCTGCACAATAATTATCAATAGGTCAAATGGCAGACTTATTAATTCATTTGTTTTACTCATTCTCCAATGCATCTTTAATACTGAGTCTAATAAATGCATACAATTATTTGCCATTTTAAAACATAGTCTTATTTTTCAGTCATAAGCTAGTAAAATATGATGTAAAATGGAAGTTGTTCTGCATGTGAGAACCAGTGTCCAACATGGTTCCTATCTCACACTGTTATTCTAGTACTGACAGTCTTCTCTCACAATGAGTCAGGGTCAGTGATGTGAACAAGAGCACAGCAGAAGTCCAACTGGGTGTTTCTCAAGGGAAGGTTGGAAAGGATTGAGCTTTGTGTGTTGGATTGTTTGCCAGCAGTCTCCTCATGAGAAATCTCAAGCAGCTTGGAGAAAGGCCCGTTAGGGAAGGAGCCAAGGCTTTCATCACTAATCCAGCAATGTGAGTAAGTCGGTGATGATGGCTGTGGTCCTGGCTGGCCTCAGACTGACCACACTTGCTCAGCTGAGTATCTCTCAAATTCAAATTTATGGTCTGTAGAAGGTGAGAGATAATTGCTTATGTTTGTATTAAATCCCCAGATTTGGGGATACTATGTTATGTAGTGACTGATAATTAAAATACTATATTAATAGATCCCAAGTAGTACATGTTTATATAAAATTGTGCCTAAAGGGGCTGGAGAGATGGCTTAACAGTTAAGAACACTTATTACTCTTGCAGAGGCCCAGAATTCAATTCCCAGAACCCACATTGGGTCGCTCACAAGCACCTGTAACTTTAGCTCCATGGGATTGAAGCCCTCTTGTGGCCTTTGAAGGCACCATCATTCATATACACAGAGAGACACACATAAATAAAAATTAAATAAATCTTTAGAAAAAGGAAAGTCTTTAGAAAGAGGAAACAGGATGTGGGTCTCGGAGATAGCCTGCCCTGAAGGTAAATTTAGGGTGGAGCAAAAAAAATATTTCAGACTAAAGTAAAATCTTGTCTGTAGGACCAAAAGCAAGAGAACAAGACTTACGTGAAGAACAGCAGTTAGTTCTGTATGACTGGGTGCAGTATGTTTAAAGAACGAAGTCCAGATAGGCTAGAAAAGTAGAAAAGAAACAGCTCACTAAGGATTGACATACCATGTTTGTACCTGCTATTTTATCCCGAAGTTCACGAGAAGCTGGTAAAGAAACATATTTTAAGATTTTATTTTATTTTTAATTATTTGTATATGGGTTAAGATTATACATGCCAGTGAGCATGAAGACCAGATGTGTCAGACACCCTGGAGCTGGAGTTAGTTATGAAAGTTGTGAGCCACCCAACTTCCATGCTGGGACTTCAACTTCAGTCCTCTGCGACAATAGCACCAGCTCTTTACTACTGACCCCTGCTAATAACTTTATAAACAGGTGAATGACATAAGTAACTACAGACTTTAGAACAACGGCCGATGAAACAGAAAGAACATTTAGAAGCTCCTGTTTAGTCTTGATGAGAAATGGTCTAATGGACTAAGGCCTTAGCAGTATAACTCGAGGCCAGACAAGGAGCTAAAGAGCTGAGTCCTCTAAGTGGAAACACAGATGCTTACCTCTCCAGGGGCAGTCTGGGCCAAGGTTCCAGTGGTCACAGATGTGGTGGAGGATGGTAGCAGGTGTGTGGAGGATGCTGGGGTCTCCAGGGCTTGGTGGGTGGGGGTTGTTGGGTGACGGGATGTTTCTCCCAGGGCAAAGGCCTAGAGAGCTGAGCCCAGACGCTTACCTCTCTAGAGCTTCTCCTGGAACTAGCTCTTGTAGATCAGGCTGGCCTCCAACTCACAGAGATGTGCCTATCTCTGCCTCTTAAGTGCTGGGATTAAAGGTGTGTGCTCCCACCACCCGGCTCAGGAGCATTTTTAAAATGGTAAGTGGGGTGGTGGTGGCAGCCTTGGATGCTAGCTCCGCCTCTCTCAGCCTTCCAACATGGTGGAGGTATATTCACTGCCAGCTCTGGGACTTCCAGGTCCCAGATGATGAGCTATGTTCATCACTTCAATTCTGGGAAGCAGAGTGCAGCATGTAAACCTATTTTTTTTTTTTTTTTTTGGTCTGAGTAAGAACTAAGTCTGTCATGCAGTGCACTGTGCAGCCTGGAAATGCCTCTGTGTATCACAGAGGGACTCTGTCATGCTCTCTTGCCTGTGCATGCCTAGCATACTGTATTGGGCCCCTCCCCACCCTGAGTGGGCATACAAGCAACCGTACCCAAAGAGGGTAGTGAGTCATGCAGGCTGGCTGCAGTTGTTAGGTTAGGTTAGGTTAGCCCCAAACTTTCAGGCACCAGATGTAGCTAAAAGTATTCCCTGTCCTGCTGTTCACCCCTAGACCAGTTTCTCTCTGCCTGCCTATTCCCAAATAACCACCCCGAGTCTTAATATAAGTTACAATTGTTTGACTAATGTCTTAGGCTTCTTACTGGCTAGCTCTAACTATAAATTAACCCATTTCTATTAGTTTATATTTTACCGTGGGGCTTGTAGCTTGTTACCTCACATTTTGCTTCCCCTGGTGACCACATGGTGTCTCCCCGACTCCCCCTTCTCCCTTTCTTTGTATCTTTGTTTGGACTTCATGCCTAGCTATATTTTGCCTGTCCATTGGCCTGAACCTACTTTATTTATCAACCAATAAAATCAACACATATACAGAAGGGCATCCCACATCAATCTTATTTCAAGGAAAAAGCCAAATTTGTAGAGCCACTTACTAAACCCTCCCTCCCGTGTGACCTGCCCTGTCCCCTTCACTGCTCAGACCTCACTTCCATTTTTGTCAGTCGCTCTACCCTTGACAGACATGCCAAGCACGCCCTGTGCGTCTGCTGCTTTCTCTGCTTCCAGTGGCCCTCGAGACCTCCAGTCCTCGTGCCTTGCTTCATTTGTCTTCTAGTTGACAAGTTGTTTGGGTTTTTTAAAATATTTATTTATTTATTATGTATACACTATTCTGTCTGTGTGAATGCCTGCAGGCCAGAAGAGGGCACCAGACCCCATTACAGATGGTTGTGAGCCACCATGTGGTTGCCGGGAATTGAACTCAGGACCTTTGGTAGAACAGGCAATGCTCTTAACCTCTGAGCCATCTCTCCAGCCCCCTGTTTGGGTTTTTTAAAAAATATTTATTTATGTATTTTGTGTGTGTGTGTGTGTGTGTGTGTGTGTGTGTGTGTGTGTGTGTTTTGTCTGTGTGTTTTTCGAGAGCATCAGATTTCATGAGAACTGCATGAGACTACAGGTGTAGACTGTTCGAAATTGCCAAGTGGATGCCGGGAACTAAACTTAGGATATCAGAAGGGCAGCCAGTGTTTTAATTCACTGGGTTTCTCTGTCTTGGAACTCATTCTGTGGACCTGGCTGCCTATATTTGCCTGCTTCTGCTTCCTGGGTGCTGGGATTAAAGGCATGTACCACCACCTGGTCTGTTGTCTGATCTTATGCTTCCTTGTTTACTTATTGTCTAGGTAAGCTAGAATGTAAGCTTGCTGGGGAAAAGGATTTGTCTACATAGTTTTTCAGTGACCACAGTTATGCCTGGTACACACAAGAGAATAATCAAAAATTTTCTAAAGAATTATTGAATATAATTTATTTATTTGGGTGGGGGGGTTGGGTTTTGTTTGTTTTACTTTGTTTTTTTGTTGTTCAACAGGGTCTAACTTTGTAGTGTTAGCTGGCCTAAAACTGACTATGTAGAAAGACTAGCTTTGAACAAAAGCTCACAGGGATCTGCCTATCTCTGACTCTGGAATGCTGGAATTAAAGGCATGCACCATCATTCCTGGCCCATATAAATGGGATTCAATATTTCTTATCTTCCAGAGATGCAGTCAGAATTCTTTGAGAAAATGACTGGTGTAATGAGCAGTGAAATCTATGTACATCTAGACTGTTGCTTTTAATCACTATTGTTATGTTTCAGATAGACTTAGAAAGATATTAGAAGAAGGCTTGGCAAAAAACACTGAAGCAGAACCCTGGAATCAGGAGCTGCCCTGTGGATAGGTGTGCTGTGCTAAAAGTGTGGTGGTTTGAATGAGATGGTCCCTGTGTTCTCAGGCACTTGGATTCTTGATCCCCAGTTGGTGATGCTGTTTGGGGAGATATAACGTGTTGCCTTGTTGGAGGAAGTGAGTCACTGGGGGAGCCTTTAGTGTTTAGTAGCCTCTAGATACCCTAAGTTTGCTTGCTCTGCTTCCTATTTGTGATTTGAGATGTGAGCCGTCAGCTCTGAATTTCTAGTTCCATTCACCCTGCCTGCCTCCTGCCATGTTTCCCAATCTTTTTTTTTTTCTCATGGTTTATTTTTTTTATATATTTAAAAATTTCCATCTCCATGTTTCCCAATCTTGATGGTTATGGACCCGAGCCCCCTGAAATCACAGCCCCCAATAAACACTTCTTTCTGCAAGCTGTCTTGGACACAATGTTTCATCACAGCAACAGAAAAGGAACTGCGTCTGTGTGAGAGAGCTGGTGCCTGCAGGAGACCAAGCTGCAGTTGCAGTCATGAAGCAGTGTGCAGAGGAATTCAAAACTCAGAGTTCAGGCTGTTGTTCTTAATAGTGAGGAACTACGCAGGATTTTAGGGGAAGATCAGAGGCAGCATTTTATGGGGGAGATGAGTGAGACAGAACCTCACTCTATCGCTTGGGCCAGCCCAGAACCCACTGTGTAAACCAGGATGGCCTCAAAGGTACTGTGATCCTCCTGCCTCAGCCTCCTGAGTGTTGGGATTACAGTTAAGAACCACCACACTGGCTCTAAATTATTTTTTTGAAATTTCTTTAGGGGATAATTCACTATCCTGTGTTACAGAGTTGCATGTTCTAGTTTGTGAGGAGTGAATTTGAGAGAGGACAAATAATTGCTTTGAGAAACTTTTTGCTTTGTTTTTCCGCATACAGGCTGATAGGAGCTGGCTTATGACTTTATTCCTGTGCTCTTTCTCACAGGCAGCCAACATAGTCTGCTAAGGGAAGAGAGCTGTGGTAAGCACGGGAAAGACCCAGGGTATTGGGGATTTACTTTAGCTGGTAGAACTCAACTCTTCCATCCGTTATGATTCAGATCTGTGAAACATTTCAATTAAGTCTCTTTCAGACCTTGGCTTCCCTTCATGTCTTGGTTTCCCGTTTCATGTTCAATTTCTTTATCATCAAACTAAAGAATTCAGAGTGTGCTCCAGGGTCCAGCAACATCAGTGTCACCTGAGGACATGCTAGAGATACAGAATTCTCGGGCAGGTGTGACAGTGTGTATTTGTAACCCCAGTGCTATGGAACCCAGAGGATTGCTGGCCTGTCAGCCTAGCCAAAGCAGTGAACTTCAGGCTCAGTGGGAGACTCTTGTCTCAAAATAAGGTGGAGGACAGGCATAGTGGCGCACACCTTTAGTCCTGGCATTTAGGAGGCAGAGGCAGGCAGATCTCTGTGAGTTTGAGGCCAGCCTGGTCTGCATAGTGGGCACCAGACCAGCTGGCGCTGCATAATGAGAGCCCAGCTCAAAAAATAGTGATATTCATCATTGTTGCCATCTTCTTCATTCTCGCCCCCATAATCATCATAGCGAAGAATGATATAAGAGCAGGTACAAAGTTAGCTCCTGAACTGTACATGTCCATGTAGTGGTGAGTGCACATAAACACACACGCATTGAGGGAGGAGTGAGGGGAAAAAGAGAGAATTCCCCTAATCCGGGCACCCCCTTGAAATAGAATCTGAATTGACCAAGATCCCTGGTGATTGCAGTTTGAGAAGCGCTGTTCTTAAGCATCTCCAGCTCTCCCAGTCTCCCTCAAGGGCCCCTTGAAACCTCAAATAAACATACATGTTTGCTTTCTAAACAAGCTTTCTGGCCAAGTGCCCTCCCTCTGGAGAGTTTTCCATATCTGAGTACAGGAAACATGAGGCAGCAACTTCTGTGAGTGTGCAGCATTTCTCAAGAGCTGATCCTCAGAGCAGCTTCTTCTCGGTGACCTAGCATGTTTCTTTACAATGCAGGGTCCACTGTGCAGGCTTCTGCACATAGGTGCACTCAGGCAGCACACATATATACACAAAATTAAATGAACCAGTTTTTTTTAAATGCAAGATACAACCAGATGGGATGGTATGTATCCACATTCCAGCACTCTGGAGACAGAGGTAATAATAAGATCATGAGTTTATGACATCTTAAGATTCATAGAGAAAACAATGAATTACAGTTTTTCAAAAAATTTTGAGTCAGGTGTGACACATGACTATAGTTTCAGTGCTTGGGAGATGAGGCTGGAGGATCAGGAACTCAAGTTTAAACTAAGTTACATAGCACGTTTGAGATTAGCCTGGACTATTTGAAGCCTCACCAAAAAAATAAAGTAACATTATACAGACTGAGCAAGTTGTATTTAAGAATGCATGTATGTGTGTGTATGTGTGCATAACAACAATTAGTGAAAAAAGAGGCCATGAATTTGAAGGAGAGTGGGGGGAGTAAATGGGAGGGTTTGGCAGGAGGAGAAAGAAGGGAGAAATATTGTAATTATATTATAATCTCAAAAATAAAATTAATGACATAAAGAAAGAAATAACAAAAGAAAGAAGGAAGGAAACAATTCCAAATCCTCCCCTTTCCTTACCTTACACTTGCCAGCTGAGTCTTTGGGGGCCTGGGCCCTGTATTTCAACAAAGACATGATGTCTACCCACCATCAAGAAGTCACCATAGAGTTCCTGCATCATTAAATGCTGTTCTTGACTCAGCACCTCCCTTCCTGGTACTGAATGTTCTTTCTAACTCTCATGTCTTTGTAACCAGATGCAGTCAGTCTGCATCCAGGGCAACCCCTGGATGGGCAAAGATTTGTTTTTACAGGTAAGGAGCACATGGGCGTTATTTCCCAAGCAACGACCTTCCTAAACGAAGGAAGCATTGGGATTTTACATGGACAGCTTACACGTGTGCATAGAGGAAAACAATGGAAGAGTACACATATATCTTAGCATGTTCCACTTAAAGACATAAGAAAGAAAAGAGACAGACACATCTTTGGTCTTAGGCTTAGCTCAGTGTCATGGAGCACGGGTTTGGATGGTTAAAACGGCAGACAGCATCTGGGCACGCTCAGCTTATACCATAAGCTTTTAGCCAAGAATAAAGGAAAGGACACTTCGAAGGTGTGTTAACATAGGAGTTTGCCTCTAAAAGTGACTGGCTGACTAGCTCATCACTAATATTTCATCCTGTTCTGCAGAAGGTCATTTGAAATGCCGTCATTCAGTTCTAATTCTCCTATTAGAACCTGAGTGCTCACACACAAATGTTTCTTTTTAAAAGTATGCTAAAAGCATTCTAGAAATTAATTTTTGTTAACCACTCACCAGTATACAAATGAAATATAAATGTTTCTATCTACTAATTAAATATTCAGGGACTGGAGAAATGGTTCCATAGTTAAGAGGTCTGGCTGCTGGCTCAGAGATCCAAGTTCAATATCCAGCACCCATAGGCTAGCTCACAACTATCTCAACTCCAGTTCCAGGGGATCTGACACCATTATGGGCTCCACAAACACCTGGTACACATATGGTACACAGACATCCATGCAAAACTCTCAGACACATTTTTAAAATGTTTACTTGTCAGCTTCTCAAAATTTTCTTTAATTTGTTCTTAAAGCTCACTTTATTCTGTGCATATGAATGTTTTACCTCTGTGTATGATGTGTACTGTATATAGTGACCGTTGAGCTCTGAAGAGGGTGTCAGGTCGCAGGTACTGGAGCTGCAGATGTTCTTGACTATAACTGAGAACTTCTGAAGACCAGCAAGGGCTCTCAACCATCAAACCATCTCTCCAAACCGCTTAATATTTTTCTACATAATAAAAGTAGGGCCAGGCGGTGGTGGCGCACGCCTTTAATCCCAGCACTCGGGAGGCAGAGGCAGGCGGATCTCTGTGAGTTCGAGACCAGCCTGGTCTACAAGAGCTAGTTCCAGGACAGGCTCCAAAGCCACAGAGAAACCCTGTCTCGAAAAACCAAAAAAAAAAAAAAAAAAAAGTAGGGTTTTTTTTATTCCATTTGATGTTTTTTTCTTTTTAAATATTTAATTTTATATGTATGGGTATTTCACTTACATGTATGTCTGTGCACCATGTGCATGCCTTTTTCCCTCAGAGTCCAGAAAAGGGCACCAAATCCCCTTGGAATTAAAGACCATTGTAAGCTGCCATGTGAGTGCTGGAAAACGAACCCAGGTTCTCTGGAGGAACGGCCAGTGTCTAGTCTCTAGTTCTTTTTTTTCTTCCCTTTTTCTTTTTTTCCCTGTGTGTGTGTGTGTGTGTGTGTGTGTGTGTGTCTGTCTGTCTGTCTGTCTGTCCATCTGTCTGTCTCTGTGTTTGTGAATTCAGGCATACGAGACAGTCAAAGCACAGCCTTGTGTGCCGGTCCTTGCTGTCTACCTTGTTTGCGACAGGAATCCTGTTGCTTTTCTTCTGTGCACATCAGACTAGCTGGCCCTCAGGCCTCTTGGGATGTTCCTGACTTTGTCTTCTATCATCTCCAGTAGGATCGGAGACTCTTCTCATATAGGGTCCTGGTGATTCATGCTTTTGCAGTAGGTGCTTTACCCTTTGAGCCATCTCTCCTGCCCCATCTGAAACTTATAAAAGTCATTTAGGTCGGTGGTCATGGCACAAGCCTTTAATCCCAGCACTCAGTTGGCAGATCTCTGTGAGTTCGAGGCCAGCCTGGTCTACAAGAGCTAATTCCATACTTCCAGGACAGGCTCCAAAGCCACAGAGAAACCCTGTTTTGAAAGACCAAAAAAAAAAAAAAGCATTTAGTTTCCCTTTATCAACATCCTACATCAGGTCAGTCAGCTGTGTAGTCATCACAAAGTGAGTTGCCTGGGAACTGGAGTGGTACTAGCACTGAGGATGAGGTTTCTGGTCCTTCTCTTTGTCACTACATATTGATGATATGAAAGTAGCAGAGAAAAAGTGGCAGTTATTTGGTAGCACTTGTTATATGGCTACTAATTAAGACTAAATTAAACAGTTTGAAACCACAGTAATAGATGTTGAGTGTTAATAAAATGATACTTCTTGAAAATTAGATTTAAATCAAGTTATAATCTTAATGAAGAGAGATCAAGAAAGGAAGAACAGAGAATGCATTCTAGGTTCCCAGCAGTAGTGTTTATATCTTAAAACTTATCAGCTGGGCGTAGTTCCTACTTAAGGAGACTGAGGCAGGAGGATCATGAGTTCTAGGCCAGCCTTGGATGAAAAAAATCTTAACTCATGTAAAAGTCGAGTTACCATAAGTGTGTGAAAATATATAACAAATATAGATATACATTCTGATCCAATACAGGTCTGTCCTGAGTGTGTGTGTGTGTGTGTGTGTGTGTGTGTGTGTGTGTGTGCGCGCGCGCGCGCGCGCAGGTGCCCGTGGTTGCTAGAAGAGGGCATCAGATATCCTGACCTGGAATTACAGATTGTTGTAAGCATGTAACATGAGAGAGGAGAACCAAACTCCAGTCCTTTACGAGAATAGTGAGTCCCCTTCACTGCTGGACCATCTCTCCAGTCCTAAGTCTGCTGCCTTAATTCATTTTCTAACCCATTCTTCAGTTAATAACTAGAGTTATTAGTTAATAACTAGAGTGTTAAAATGTATAATACTTGATATTTGTTGGACTTAGACTAAAGTACAAACTTTTTTGTGCGAGTTCCTACTAATATCAGCGCCGCGTTCCTCTCCAACCTCATGTCACGATGCTCTCTCCGTATCACCTTCTGACCATGGTGGCTGTGGCGGTTTCAATGAGAATGTTCTCCCCAGGCTCACCTATTTGACTGGTTGGTCCCTGGTTGGTAAACCGGTTTAGGGAAGGGTTCGGGGTGTTGTTGGAGGAGGCGTGTCCCTGGGGGTGGGCTTTCAGGTTTCAAAAGCCCATGCCAGGTCCAGCCTCACTCTCTGCTTCCAGATGGAAGCTCTCTGCTGCTGCTCCAATGGCTTCCTGCCTAATGCCATGCTCCCCGCCATGATGATCATGGGCTCACCCTCTGACACTGTAAACAAGTCCTCAGTTAATTAAATGCTTTTTTAAAAAAAGATAAATTGCCTCGATCATGATGTCTCTTCACAGCAGTAGTAAAGTATCTAAGACATTGGCGTCTAAGATTGTAGAATCCCTCTGCCCAGTAGAATGTTCTGTAAAAAAAGAGACTCTTCTTCTGCACTGTCCACCAAACACATGTTGCCCTGAGCACATGAACTGTGGCCAATGTATATTTTAAAGTCAGTTCACTTACAAATAGACTTTTTCATTGTTTTCACTCTTAGGCTATAATGAGCTGCTGTGAACATGCTGTCCAAATACCCATTTGGTTCCCTGATAGTCCTTCTTTGGAACATATACCCAAAGGTGTCATTGCCGGATCATAAGTTAACTGTTTAATTTTTAAAGGTGTTGGGTAGTGTTTGGGATAGAACTCTTGTGCTTGCTAGGCAATTGCTTTCCTACTAAGCTGCATCTCCAGCCCCATTATGTTTAATTACTTTAGGACCCACCATACTGTTTTCTATAGAAGCTGTACTATTTTACATTCCTATAGACGTGTATGTAGGATTCTTCACATTCAAGCCCAAACTTGTCATTGTTAGCTCCCCCCTCCCTTCCTTTCTATTTTCACTTTTTCTTCATAGCCAGCCTAGTAGATGTGAAATAATATTTACTCATGGTTTGTTTTTTTTTGTTTTGTTTTGTTTATTTTTTTTGGTAGAGTCTCTCTATGCAGTCCCTGCTGTCCTGAAACTCATGATGTAAATCAAGCTGGCCTCAGATTCACAGAGATCCTCCTTCCCCTGCCTCCTAAGTGTTGAGATTAATAACTTGTGCCCAAATGACTTGCCTACCCATGGTTTAATTTGCATTATTAATACAGAGTCTCTTTTCATGTGCTTACATGGCCATTTGTGTATCTACTTTGGAAAAAAATCTATTCAAGTTGTTTCCTCAGTTTTCAGTTAGCTTCAACTGTCAACTTTGTACAAACCTAGAGTCAGCTGGGAAGAGGGAACCCCAGCTGAAGAATTGCCTCAAAGGGAATGGCTTACGAGCATGATTGCCGGGAATTTTTTTTTTAATTGCTGATTGAGGTGGGAGGGCCCAACCCACTGTGGCAGTCCCCCCACCCCCACCTGGAAAGATGGTTTCAGGTGGTGTCAGGAAGCAGGCTGAGCAGGAGGAAGCAATCCAGCATGCAGTGTCCTTCATCCTCTCTGCTCCAGGCTCCTGTGGAGCTCCTGCCTTGACCTTCCTTGATGAAGGATGGCCAGCCGGAAGGTCAAATAAACCCTTTCCTCTCCATGTGCCTTTTGTTCATGGCATTTTTTATAGCAACAGAAAAACAATCTAGAACAGGTTGTTTGTTGGTAATTTGTATAAAAATTATTTATGCACTCTAGTTTCCTCTTATCAGAAAAGAGATTTATAAATGTTTTCTCCTATCTTGTGGGTCGCCTTTTAGCTCTGGTCATGGTGTCCTTGATATACAAAAAAGTTTTAGAGCGCTTTCCTAGCATGTACAATATCCTAGGCTTGGGTGACGAAGCATTGTATAACTGGTTGCCACACCCCATACTTCTGGTGGAACACCCAAGAGATTGTTGCCAAATCCAATATAATGAAGCTTTTTTCCCTGTGTTTTCTTCAAAGAGTTTTAGCAGTTTAACTTTTATGTTGAGATTGTTAATCTATCTTGAACTCTATTCTGCATATAGTGTCAGATAAGGCTCCAACTGCATTATTTCTGCATGTGAATTTCTAGTTTTTCTAGCGCTATTTGTTGAACAGTCTGGCCTTTCTCCAACAAATGTTCTTGGCATCTTCTCCAGAAGCCATTTGACCACATTTACAGTGGTTTATTTCTGGTCTCTCTATTCTATTACACTGATTTGTATGTCTGTCCTTTTGCCATTACTACAATTTTTAAATTTTTTTAAAAAACTTTTTTTTCATTTTACATACTGATCCCAGTTCCCACTCCTTCCCATCCCCTCCACCTTTTCCCCCACCCCACTCCCCATTCACTCCTCAGAGAGGGTAAGGCATATTGCTCTGAGGAAGGACCAAGGCCCTCCCTAGGCTGAGCAAAGAGAATATTCATCCAAAGAGAATAGGTTCCAAAAAGCCAGTACAAGCAGTAGGGATAAATCCTGGTGCCACCGTCAGTGGCATCACAGTCTTCCCCAGCCATAGAACTGTCACCCACATTCCAAGGGCCTAGTTTGGTCCTATGCTGGTTGCTTCCATGTCTGACCAGAGTTGGTGAGCTCCCATTATCTCAGGTCAGCTGTTTCAGTGGGTGTCCCCATCATGGTCTTGACCTCTTTGCTCATATTCTCACTCCTCTCTCTCTTCAACTGGACTTTGAGAGCTCAGCCCAGTGCCCTGCTGCAGGTCTCTTCCTCTGCTTCCATCAGTTGCTGGATCACAGTTCTATGGTGACATTTAAGATAATCATCAATCTGACTATGGGGCAAGACCAGATCAGGCACCCTCTCCTCTATTGCTTAGGGTACTACACTGTTTTTACTACCGTGGTTTTGTATTATGTTTTGATACCAGGGAGTATGACTCCTCTGACTTCATTTTTGTAAACAAAAATGTGATCCTGTTTAATCTACCATCTCGCATTATTCCTGGAGGATTGTAAATTCAGCAACATTGGAAAAATATATACTTTGTAGCGATTATTTGTAATTAGAACTAATCCTCTTTGTACATTGTTATTTGTTATCTAAGTCACTGGCAACCAAACCCAGAGACCTTGTGTATCCTAGGCAAGCACTCTCACTATTGAGCTGCTTCTCCAACTCTTCCCTTTATGCCATAATTAATTATTTATTGTTAATATTGGGGCTGCGGATCAAATCCTGGCCTCGTACAAGCTAGGGAAACACTCTATTCCCAAGGTACTTTGTAAATTCTTGAGAAGTGTCTAAGCAACCCTAGCTTGGAAATTTTCTCTATCCTGTACTTTTCATAGATAGACAAAGCTCTTAGTCAGAATGGAATTCAAATTTGTAGTAAGGTGGAGTTGTGCAGGCTGGCACTGACTAGCTGGGGAACTAGTCAAGGAAGACTCCTGGCTAGAGCTTAATTTAGACAATTCTTCTAGTTTGTACTGTCAGACTCCTTTGGTTTGTATAGAACAGTGAAAACAAGCTGTTTGGAATGTTTCTCCAGCAGGGCTGTTATATGTTCAAGGTAAGGCTAATAAAAGTCAAAAATCAGTGAGTGAAAAGCCATGAAAAAATTGAAGCCAAACTGAGGCAGAGACTTGGCCATTTGTTAAAAAATAAATTATAAAATAGCAGACATACAATCAATGAAATTGGGCCTGGTAGCACACACCTATGTGCCTAGTATGTACTTGTGTGTATATATACTTGGGAGGTAGAAGCAGGAATATCCTAAGTTTAAGGTCATCTTTTTAAAAAAGGTTACATCTTAAAATACATTCTAGGCCAACCTAGTATATATGAGATCCTGTCCGAAAAAAAAAAAAAAAAAAGGAAGGAAGGAAGGGAGAGAAAAAGAAAAGAAACAGAATTATAGAATTTAAGTACTCTAGGGCAGGCAAGTTTTTTGTTTGTTTGTTTGTTTGTTTGTTTGTTTTATGAGACAGGGTTTCTCAGTAGTTTTGGAGCCTGTCCTGGAACTAGCTCTTGTAGACCAGGTTGGCCTCGAACTCACAGAGATCTGCCTGCCTCTGCATCCCGATTGAAGGTGTGCGCTGCCACCACCCAGTGGCAGACAAATTTTAAATCTCAACAACTTCATGGAGGGGGAGAATGGAGAAGAGAAGGGAAAAAGCCGCTAGGTTTGAGTTACTGCCACAGAGGTCCACCACGTGGTAGGAAGCGTCACGGGGCTTTAGAAAGAGAGAGTGAGAAAGTAAGCAAGCCCAGAGATTCAGAAAACAAAAACAAACAAACAAACAAACAAACAAACCCAAAACAAAAAGTGTCTTTAGGTTCTGGTCAGCATCTTAAAGGGACAGAAAAAGCATTCTTTCTGACAGTTCTTCAAGTCTAGGAGAACTTGTGGGATTAATCTGCATACTTGCTTATTTTTCCCGCTAAATCGTGAATTCCAAGAAAACACTATATCTTTCTCAAGTTAAATAAATATTTGAAGGAAGAAAGAACTTAATTATCTCCTCTATGGTGAATATCATGTTTCAATAAGAATGTGTCTTTCGTGTGAAATAGGCGTCATTTAGCTACGTGTCTATTATTTCCCATTGTTTGTCCTCAGCTCTCCAATTTATGGGTTGTTTTAAAATATAAAGACCCAGCAACAATAAATTAGGTTAATACTCTATCATACAGCTTTTTTTCTGGTTAAATAAATTCTCAGGAAATATTTAATTTTATCTTTATTTATGTATTTACTTATGTTGAGACAGGGTCTATGAGCCCTTTGTTGGCCTGGAACTGTTTATGTAGTCCACGATGGACTACAAACTCAAACTCAGAGATCCACCTGCCTCTGCTTCCCAGGCGCTAGGACTAAAGGCCTTTGTCTTCTGCTTCCCAGGTGCTGGAACTAAAGGCCTTAAACTTCATCTTTCCCTTTTGTCTTAGTTATTTTTCTGTTGCTGTGATTGAAACACTGTGACCAAGGCAACTTTTAAAGGAAAGCATCTTATTTGGGGCTCTTGGTTCCAGCGGGTTAGACGCCCTAAAGGCAGGGCAGCGGAGCAGCAGGCATCAGGCCCATCAACGGGAACAGGGAAGCGAAAGCTCACATCCTAGCACAAGAACGAAGCAGAGAGAACAAGCTGGAAAATGACCCCAGGCTTTTTTTTTTTCTCGAAGTCTGCCACCAGTGGCATGTTTTTCCCCAGCAAGGCTATCCCACTAAACTGCCCCCGACAGTACCAACTAGGGCACAGTGGTTGAATGACAGGGACTGCTGGAGACACCGCTCATTCAAACCACCACACAGACACATAACTTCTCGGTACTATAGAATTTCACAAGTCCCACAATCTTGCTTAATTTTGTCTGTGTGTATTGCTGGAAATCTGGTTCGCTCTGGGGCTTACACTCACACTGACCCTTGTCAAACGGTGATTTAGGCACATGGTATCCTCTTTAAAACAATTCCTCTGTTTTGTTGTTGTTTGTTTGAAGATTTTTGAAGAGGCTGAGAGAATTTTTTAGACCTTTAATTTCTGGTCCGCTTGAACTTAATAACATCTTTTAATTTCTCTCCTTTTTGCCTTTTCCATTGAGGAGAAACTAGGGCACTTGAATTTGCTTAGAATGTTCAGGTAAATATCCGGTCTTGGTGTTCACAGGTTCCAACTTCCACAAAATAGAATATAGCAAATATCTTTTCAGATTTTATCAAGAATCATCTTATCTCCATTGTTGAATAACATGTCTTTTACTACCATTAAGTTCTCACTAGAATGGCTTTTATTGCCCATATTCTTACTAATGTTATGTTTATGATTACTTGTATCTTTTCTGAAAAGATGGAAGCAAACCAGAAATGGTGGCATATATCTGTAATCGCAGCACTTGGAAGATGCAAGCAGTAGGAACAGAAGTTCAAGGCCATCCTCAGCTGTACAGCAAGCTCAAGGAGAGCCTGTACTATAACACCTATCTCAAAAACAAAACAAAAATAGTCCTTTCTGAGTCTTCACCAGAACCATCACCCTTAGCATTCATGTTTCTCCCATTTGCATTACAAAAGTATTCCACCCCACACCCCATTAACTAGCTCCAAAGTCATTTCACTTGTATGAAATTTTTTTTATTAATTGATTAATATGGGTGCTTTGATGGCATGTGTGTCTGTGCATCACTTGTATACAGTGCTCTTGGAGGCCAAAAGAGGGTGCCAGGTCCCCTGGAACTGGGAGAGACAGTTTTGAGCTGCCATGTGGAAGAGCAGCCAGTGCTCTTAACCACAGAGCTATCACTCCAGCCCAATTCCCTTTCTTAAATATTTGTTATCACAGAACCCTACTATTGACATCATAATCGGTATTATTCTGCAGAAAAACTAAAACTAAATAAGACTCTCTCCCCCACCCCTCCTCTCATATTGGCTCACTTGGGCACAGCAGGAAAGGCCATTGCAATGGTAACCTCATCACGAATCCCCTGACAGATATTCCAGAGCAGTTTACTTCTTGATACCGTGAGACAACTACAAAGCAGTACTCAAATAAGCGAGCCATTACTATCCTTACCCTTTTAAGTTAAGAGTGAGCGCTACATTTAGGAAGGGTTATACACAACCTTCCTGTGGAAAACCCACGCCCATGTTCTCACTTTCATCCCAGGTACCTCTCTTTCTCCTAACTCTCCTGGTTAAAATCTATATTAAAATTTCTTTAAAAGTTTGTGCGTGAGAGAGACCTTTAATCCCTGCACTTGCTAGGATCTCCATGCATCCAAGGCCAGCCTAGCGTGCATTGTGAGTTCCAGGCCAGTTAGGGCTACATAGTGAGACCCTGTCTCAAAACAAAACAAGCAAATACAAGTGATGGCTCAGTGGTTAAGAGAACCCAAGTTTGGTCCCCAGCATCCATGTAAGGCAATTCAAAACTTATATTTTCTTCTGAACTCTATGGGCACCTGCGTGTGTGTGTGTGTGTGTGTGTGTGTGTGTGTGTGTGTCACACACCAGACACAAACACACATCAATAAAAATGAATCTTTTTTTAAAAAAATTGTTTTATCCAGGCAGTGGTGACATAAGCATTTAATGCCAGCACTCAGGAGGCAGAGGTAGGCAGATCTCTCTGAGTTTCAGGCCAGCAGAGTGAGTTCCAGGAAAGCCAGGGCTACACAGAGAAACCCTGTCTTGAAAAACCAAAAAGAAAGAGAGAGAGAAGAAAAGAAAAATTTTAGTATTAACTTTTATTTGTTTAGACTACAGATTCTGAAAGGAATATTCTATAAAATCAGAGTACAGGCCATTTCCAGAGATGATTGGCATGTGGTACGGCAAGTGAGGGAGAAAGACCTGTCTTGACTGTGAGCAAGCATCCAGGGACCTGGGAGCGCTGGTGGAGTAAACGTGGAAGGAAGGGAAGCCAGCCAGCATGCACAAGCTCCACACTTCCTGAGTGAGTGCATTTCCTGCTGTTGCTGCCATAGCAACAGGAATGAGACTCCAACTTCTTCAGCCTTCTGATAAAGACTCACAGGAGCAGCTCTCAGGAAGGCCTTCAGCCTTGGACAGTTCTGAGGCTTCCAGCTGTTCTGAACACCGAACAGCTATCGGGTTCTCTAACTCTCTAGCTCATGGATGGCCACGAGGAAGTACTTATGATCTTATCATGTAAGCCAGTCTAATAACGCCAATATTCTATTGTTCCTCTGGAGGACTCTAACACAGATGCCATGGGTAATCCAAAGGAAGATGCACCATCCAACTGGACCTGTATGCCTCACACACTGGCAGAAAGGCTGATACTCGCTATTGAGACTATTTCCCCACCAGACCATAGTGGTTTTAGCAGAGATGTCAATCAAAACACATTGTCAAGATTTTGAAGGTGGCTCCAATAGAGTTGCTGGTGACATATTCCTTAAAAGAAAGCAACAAGGAAACACAGTGTTCAGGGAAACACTTGGCTCTCAGTCAAACCTACCAGTGCCTTGATCTTGAACTTCTTAGTCCACAGAACCATGAGAAATAAATTTGCCTTTTGTGATTCAAAAACTTAAAGTGTACATTGTACATTAGGGCAGATGGGGAGAGAAAAGTGTGAAGGGGAAAATGGGGAGAGCTTGGGGCAATGGGATGCTTGGGATATAGGAAGGGTAGATATGGGAGCAGGGAAGCATATATCTTAATTAAGGGAGCCATCTGAGGGTTGTCAAGAGACTTGACTCTAGAGGGGTCCCTGGGTATCCAGGGAGATGCCCCCAGCTAGTTCCTTGGGCAGCTGAGGAGAGGGAGCCGGAAAAGGCCAGATCCTATAGCCATACTGATGAATTTCTTGCATATTACCATAGAACCTTCACCTGGCGATGGATGGAGAAAATGACAGAGCCCCACATTGGTGCACCAGACTGAGCTCCCAAGGTCCTGATGAGGAGCAGAAGGAGGGAGAACATGAGAAAGAAAGTCAGGACCCTGAGGGGTGCGTACACCCATGGAGATGGTGGGACAGAACAAACGGGAGATCACCAACTCCAGTTGGAACGGGACTGATGGAACATGCGACCAAACCAGACTCTCTGAATGTGGCCAAAGGTGGAGGCTGACTGAGAAGCCAAGGACAATGGCAATGGGCTTGGATTCTACG
This sequence comes from Arvicola amphibius, assembly GCF_903992535.2. NCBI lineage: Eukaryota > Metazoa > Chordata > Mammalia > Rodentia > Cricetidae > Arvicola > Arvicola amphibius. The sequence goes on along the minus strand of NC_052058.2, from coordinate 29,435,893 downwards.
GCGTGGACGGACTCTATGTGGGCCTTGTCAGCTTGGTTGCTCACCTACCTGGACCTGGGGGGAGTTGGAAGGACCTTGGACTTAACATAAAGTAGGGAACCCTGATGGCTCCTTGGCCTGGAGAGGGAGGGAGTGGGAGTATGGGTGGAGGGGAGGGGAGGGAACGGGGAAGAGGAAGGGAGGAGATGGAAATTTTCAATTAAAAAAAATAAATATAAAAAAACTAAACTGAAATAGTGACAAACTAAATGGGTTATTTCAAATTAAAAGATAAGAGAACAGTTATATATATGTGCATTCAACACACACAGCTTACTCAGTGGATATTTGCTGACGTGCCATGTGTCAGACATGTTCCAAATATAAACATGAAAAACAAAGCTTTTCAACATTGCCCCCTCTCTCTCCCGTGTGTGTGTGTGTGTGTGTGTGTGTGTGTGTGTGTGATGGCCCCAGGCCAACATCATGGTGCTCTTCATTTTTTTTTTAAAGACGGTGTGTCTTACCTAATCCAGAATTCAGTGACTGGCTAGCCTGGGTGGCTAGTGAGCTTTGAAGATCTTTTCTTCTCCACCCGCTCAACAGAGGTTACAGAACAGTCATCACTCTGGGCTTTCACTGTGAGCGTTAGGGATCTGAATCCAGCTCCTCGAACTCACACGGCATGAGCTTTACTGATTGAGTCACATTCTTCTAGCCCTTAACTACCCCTTTTAGAACTGTCGCAGACACTGCTTAGGAAGTGTCCAGTGCATTTAACTCTTACTTTTTGTCTAACCTTCCCTTCAAAACCTGCATATAAACATTTGTCTTTCAGAGATATGTTGCAGTAAAGTCAGCTTCGTAATGATAGCATAACGGTAGTTGGCCTGTCTATGTTTGGTTGTTGTTGTTGTTTTTATAGGATCTCATGTAGCCCAGGATGGCCCAAAACTTTGTATGTAGCAAAGGAGGACCTTGAATTTTTAATGCTTCCAAGTGCTAGAGATACAAATATGAACCACTAAGTCCAGGGTGACTTTGGGTGGTTGGATGGTTTGGCTTTGGTTTTGGTGGTGTTTGTCTGGCTTTTTTGGTCCTGGAAATTGAACCTCACAAATGCCATCCAAGTGCTCTACCTTTGAAATATATAGACAGCCCTTTTTTTGGTATTTACTTGCCATTACATTGTAGTTATGCCTACACTTAGTTGAAAACCAAGAAGGAGATCTACTGGTTACCTAGGTAAGTGAATGTCTAGGACATTTAGTCTTCCTTCAGACTCTTTTGGTAAAAATTAAGCTACAAAACATGACATTGCAAGTCATTTCATGTCTCGTGTTCATTCTTTCCTTTTTTAAGTTATGAAAATTGCTTAAATACCAGGAATTTGGTTATGGTTGAGGGGGGAAATCTGAAATATTTTTAATCTTGTATTCAGTGTTTTTGGTAATAGTAGAAGAGCAGCAAAGCCATGAACTGAGTCAGTTTTTTTGGCTCAAGCAGCCTATCTTGACTTAAGTGCTTCTCACATGGTGAAAAAAAAAAAACACCACCAACAGAAAGCCTACCATGTAGGGCTTCTGTTGACAGGAAACACAACCTGAGCCAGGAATGTGACCTGGCTGCCCAGTCAAGCAAATGCCATCTGAAATGGCACCAATAAAAGACTTCTGGCCAGGATAAGGAAAGATATAGTCCCAGGTTCACTCTGCTGGGGGTTGATAACACCTAGAGAATGGTGTTTGCTTCTGTGTCTTAAAACTGATTTGACAAATTGAAGTTTACCCAAGTTGGGTTACAGGATGATGAATTGCTAGAATCCTTTGGAGAACAGGTGGAGGATCTGGGATAATTTACACTGGAAACTAGAAGATGCGGAAGTATAGGATGGCCCTTCTGAAACCCACGAGGATATCATTTAGAAGAGCTGGACTCAATGAGAGGAAGACTTTCCTAGTCCTTACGAACATATAGAGACGAGCAACTCTGACAGGTAGGACTTACATTTAAGGGTCAGTACATGTGTGCATTAAAAAAGGGAGTGTCTGGCCCATCATCAGATTCACAAATAGGAAGGAAAGTGTGGAGAAAGTACCCTACTCAAGATTCTTTCAGATTCCAAGGTTCTAATGACAAACATTAAGAAGAAAGAAGGTGTTACCATTTCCCTCTTCCAGAGCCCATGCAAGTATTAACCACAGAAACTATTCCAGATCACATAGCAAGATGGCTCAGGAGGTAAAAGCCTTTGCTGCCAGCTTGGCAACTTGGTCCCACATGACGGAAGGAGTGAAGCATTTCCAGCAAGTTGTCCTGTGACCACCATACACAGCTATAGTAGATGGTGCCCCCACATAAATTAATAAACACAATAAAATCTTAAAATCAGATACCATGGGAGAGCATCATAGTTATAAGCATGGAGAGAAAACAAACCCATACCTACTTTCAAGCTTTCCCGGTGTTTATAGAACTTTTGTATAATGGTCTAAGAAGCAGTAGTATGAATGTATGTTTTTGTCACAAAACCCAGATGCCTGCTGTACCTAATTTCTCATTAGACCTTTGGCTGTCTTAATATGTGGTTTTCAAAATGCACCATTTGGACAACATGTCCTTAACCAAATGTTATATAAGACAGTATTTTAGCCAGGAGTGGTGATGCACGCCTTTAATCCCAGTACTGTGGAGGCAGAGGCAGAATCTCTGAGTTTGAGGCCATCCTGGTCTACAGAGCTAGTTCCAGGACAGCCAGGACTACACTGAGAAACCTTGTCTCAAACAAACAACCAAAGGTTGTATTTCAAAGAATGGTGGTTTGTGCCCAAAGGTCAAAGATCCAGCACTGTGGAACAACTGGTCATTAGAGCTTATTAATCATTAATAATAAAGTAGCACACAGTGATGTGTATACATTGGGACCACTTGTCTCCTCTTAGTGGTCAGGAAGGCAGGTTAGTCATCATCATTTTCATCTATCAGCCCAGAATCTAGTTCTTGTGGCTGCTTGCTACCATGATAATGGATGGCGCTAATACTGGATCACAGACTTTTTATTTCTAGCCCACTGTTCTTCCTAATATAAAACAGTGCTGTTTCCTCCAAACAGTAGGTTTGGAACCTTACTTGAATGCAGATTGTTTTTCTTTCTGAACTATACTAGTTCTGTTTAACAGACAGGTTATTTTGGTCAAAGACAGCTTCTAATTTTTTTTTTTTTGTTTGTTTTTTCGAGACAGGGATTTTCTGTAGCTTTGGAGCCTGTGCTGGAACTAGCTCTTGTGGAACAGGCTGATCTCCAACTCACAGAGATTCTCTGAACGTGTTCTTGTGACCAGTAAACGTACCTCAAAACAGAACGTGGGGATTTGAGAAGACAAGCCCCATCTTGTGCTTGGCAGCTTTCCAGCTTCTAACCCTGCTAAGTGATTGGCCAGGTTTAGAATTTCATATACACGGGATCAGGAGTGGGCATTCCTTCACGTTCAGCTTTTCTCCTACAAGGATTTTTGTGTGAGACTCACCTACAAGGCTGTATGTAGCAATAGTTCATTGTCTTTGTTCTGTGGAAGCAGCATCTTAGAGTACTGACTGAGAAGAGAGACTTTTCTAGACTCCCTGGAGATCAGAAAACTGATCTCTGGACCCGTGCTTTCCAAAATTTTATAAAATTCTGAATACTGTAAAGATTCATTGAGATACTTGTTAACTTAATATGTTGCAGAGTTCACATATTCCCAGCATCCTTGAAAAGTTAATAATACAGTAAATGACAATATCGCTCAAAGCAGAAATTGTATCAACTTATTTCAGACCATAACACACACGGCTTATTTACACACATAAACAGAGCATCAGAGCAATGCTTTTATTCGTGTGTAAGGGTAAAAGTACAGTGGGGTATTCCCAAGCTGGACTCTTGTGATGCCCACATATCCAGGGCTCCCCAGAACCCCTCAGAATGTAGTATTACATGTTTCAAAGAGCTTTCCTTCTTATAAGATTTGCTAAAAGCAAGGGAGTCAACTTTGGAATTAGACACAGCAAATAAGTGCAGTAGACACTTTATCAGAATCCACCTCAAAAATGTATCATTAGTAATACTGAGAACACTCAAAATCCCGGCTCTTCTGAATGAGACGATACATTGTTATCAGCTATAACAGCTTCTCCACATTCATCCCTGTTTATGTCCTGCCTAACTAACTTCATGGTCACTGACCAACACCCCTGTTCCCTGTACACTTGCTCTTCACTCCCAGCTTCTAGAGGCCACAATTTCACCCGCTGCTTTTCTGAGTTGTATAGTCTCATACATAAGTGAACTCATATGACTTCGGTCTATCTGTGTTTTTGTCATTTAGTGCAATATCCTGTGTGGCCATTCAGTTTTCCTACAAATCAAATGATTTTCTGTAGTTTTCCAAACATGGACTGATTGTATCCAGTCGAGACAGGTCTGGTCCCATCTGAACTGGTTGAGACCCGTCTAAACTGGTCTGGTCCGGCATAAACCGGTCTGGCCTGATCTAAACCTGTCGTGACTGGTCTAAACAGGTCTGGCCTGGTCTAAGCAGGTCTGGTCCGGTCTAAATAGGTCTGAACCCGTCGAGAGCAGTTTAAGCCAGTCTGGCCCAGGCTAAACTGGTCTGAACCAGTCTAGACTGGTCGAGACCGGGCTAAACCAGTCTGGTCCTGTCGAGACCAGTCTGGTCAGGTCTGACCTGGTCCAGCCTAAACCGTTTGACACAGGTCTGAACCGGTCTGGTCCGGTCTGAACCTGTCACTTGTCCAGTCCAGACAGGTCTAAACAGGTTTGAACCGGTCTGGTCCGGTCCAGACCAGTTGGGACCAGTCTAAACTGGTCTGGTCTGGTCTGAAAGGGTCTGGTGCGGTCTGGTGTGGTCTTAACCAGTCAAGACAGGTTTAAACCGGTCCAAACTGGTTTAGATTGGACCGGACCAGTCTCGACTGGACCAGACTGGTTCAGACCTGTCTCAACTGGGCCAGACCAGTTTAGACTGGTTCAGACCAGTTTAGACTGGACCAGACATGTCAAATACGACACGTGCGACAAACACGACGCACGGCAGAAATGACCAAGCAAATGCGACACATGCAACAAATACGACACGCGTGACAAGCACGACAAATGCAACACACATGACAAACACGACATGTGACAAATGCAACACACGGCAAATACGACACGCGCAACAGATGTGGCACACATGTCAAATATGACGTGCACGACAAACATGACACACATGGCAAAGCATGGCGCGTGACAAAATGCGACCCACACGACAAGCACAGCACACACGACAAAGATAACACGTGTGACAGATACGACACATGTGACAAAAAGGCACACGTGGTGCGCGTGGCAGGCATGCATGGCAAGCACGACACGTGTGGCAGGCGCGACACATGACAAATACATGTGTGACAGATATGGCACACATGTCGGGCACGACACGGGTGACAAACACAACACACATGGCGGACATGACACGTGTAACAAATATGACATGCGTGACAAAATGTGACACACATGGCAGAAGCTATTTGTCCCTCTTAAATATCTTCCTTCATAAGAATGTTTTCTCATTTTATTGGGCAACTTTTGTTTTCAGGTCAGGTTAACATTCTCATTTTGATTTCATACCTCACAACAAGGAAGGTACGAGCAACAAAGGAGAAATGGAGGCCCAGTTTGCTCATCATCAATTCCAACAAGTAGTGACAACAAGCTTCTACCTGATCTGATCTCAAGTCTGGTGTGTGTCTCCATTGAGGAGCATTCGGGGCACTGGCAGAGCCCGTGAGGTCTGGGCTACTCTTCTTCCATCTGCTCAACTTTATGAGTGACTTTTACTCAACATTGTTGATGCCTAGGAACAGACAGGCATGATATATTCCAAAATTATGTTGGATGCTGGTACTTAGTGTAGATGTGGTTGTTGTTTCTTAGTTGTTCTTTATAGACATAAGCTCCTGAAATGGACCAAGGCACTATACATCATTATAAAAAAAATTTTCCAAAATCTTGGGCTCTCGGGGCTCTAGGTTTTTTTCTTTTTATTGATTTTTATTGAGCTCTACGTATTTCTCTGCTCCGTTCCCTGCCTCTCCCCTCCCCTTCAACCCTCTCCCAAGGTCCTCATGCTCCCAGTTTACTCAGGAGATCTTGTCTTTTTCTACTCCCCATGTAGACTGGCTCTAAGTTTTCTAGAATGAGTAAGGTCATTGACACAGCCTTTAACTTTGACCAGGACATCAGAAATAAGAATAGGAAAATAAAATATTTTAAGAACATGGAGGATCCCACATCTCTGTCTTAGCATCTAATATGGCATGTACTCTCCTAATTTGCCAATCCTTGGTTGTTGGACTTCTTAACTGAAGTGACTGAGGAAAATGGTATTTTTGCATTCAGCATAATTGTGCTGCACAATTTTCAGAAGTGTCTTTGCTCTGTGGGTTTAGTCATTAACAATAGCCACAATACTGATAGTGTCATGTAAAAGTAGCTATGTGAATCCAACTGGTGCTTCCCTTAAATAAGCTCACAAAAGATTCTTATAAGCTTTACTATTTATCATGTGCTTCATTCATTTCTCAGGTGAGCAAGCAGATACAGAAACTATGTGGACAATTTAGATCTAGAGGCACAGCTCCAGATTCTTAATTTCCTCCTCTCTTCCAGGCTTCTGGGCTTGGGCTTTTCATTTTTGATATAAGGAACTGATTCTTCATGGAGTCGGTTCAACAAAGTGAGTTAGGTAGGATGTTGTAGGTTTAATACATATGGAAGAAAGGAAGACATGTAATCTTAATGAGTTAGATGTTCTGTTTGGCCTTCTTTGGCATAAGAGTTTTTCTGTACATTTTATTACCACTGTACAGAGACTACCTGTCAATACCAGAATCTCAACATGTATTTGAATGAGGAATAAAAAGAAAAGCTACCATTTATGGTTTGCATATCAAGAGCCAATTGTACCTCTTACATAGATTACTTTATTTTCATTCATGCCATAATTATCTCTTTTCACAGATGAAGAAAACATGGTGAACTAACAAAACAAGCCTTCAAGGGAGCAGTAAGCCTTGGGAGAAATGGAGTTTCAAAGACACTGAGTATCATCTCAAATTCTCTCTCTCTCTCTCTCTCTCTCTCTCTCTCTCTCTCTCTCTCTCTCTCTCTTCTCACTCTCACCTCTTCTTTTTGTCTCCCTGTTGGTCATGCTCATGATCTTATATTGCTTCTTTAATTTTATTCTTTCTCACAAATTACCTATATTTCCTCTTTTCTCAATCTTTTCTCCATTCAGACTGAGTTCTGCTTCCTTGTGGGTTGTTCTTCAAACCTCAGAGTCCCTATCCTTCTTGCATCACAGGGGACATTTAGGACATTTAGGGACATTTGTACCCCAACCCCTCCACATTTAAAATGGTCTGTCTAATAGCTTAATCTTCCATTTTCACCATCAAACATCTCCTATTGAGTTTTCTCATTCAAGTTCATTATGAAAAGTCTCCATGGGCCAGGTATTAGAAGAAGTTATGCTTTTGGAAAGGCAGACATGCACTGATGGCCTTGCTGGGTGGGAAGAGCAGTAGTAAAAACCTCAGAGAGGCCACAAAGAATGAATGAATGGTTTTCCCTTGAAGCTAGAGATGGGTCCACTACCATATGAAGACTGTGGAATTCATGTTAGTTGGGGAAGAAGTTTCAGAAGATGAAAGTCTGGAACCTTCCCTCAGAAGAAGCTGACCTTGTGGTTAGACCTACAAATTTTTCTATGAGAGCTAGGACGGCTGGGTTGGATTTTGAGTCCAAAGAGAGAACAAAGATTCCATCTTTCTATTCTGATTACCAGCAGCTTTATCATGAATGAAGCCACTGACAGCAAGGAAAGTGGCACCATCTCCCATGATCCACTACAGCATCCCTACTTCATGGGCTCAGTGGGGCAGCAGTGTCACAGCGGAAAAGAACCAGTGAGCTGGGACAGAATCGCTGGGTGCTGCATGCAAACCCAGCTTCCTCAGATCCCAAAGATGGCTGGATGGGTTCTGTTGCCAGTGCAAAGCACAATCCCCTAAAGGAAAAAAATTAATGTCTCACAGAAAATATAATCAGAATAGCAGTCTTATTCTTTCCAATCTCAGGGATAAAAGAGGCCGGTTATCTAGAGGAAATGTGTTCTATAAACTCTATTTGGGGCTGTGAAGATAATTCAGTCAGTAAGGTGACTGTCACACAAATAAAAAAGACCCAGGATCTGGTCACCAGCACCACATAAAAGCTGGTCAGGGAAAAAGCTGTCAGCCATGCTCTAAGGCAGGGAGGTAATTCAGGGTGTAGACAGGAAATACTGTCCCTGCTGGGAGTAACACTGGGGAGCAGTTATTTTGGGTGTGCGGCTGTACTGGTACAGAGCGAAGAGAGGATGAAAACACTTTCTATCCCAGAGGAGTGAAAGACAGGTCCTTGAGGGTGTTCTGTCCTTTTGTAAGGGCCTAATGGTTGCTTGCTCAAGAGCTCAAGCTGCTCAATGCTCTGGATTTAATCTAACACCCCAACATCCATTTCCTGCTAATTAAGCCCTCAAGCTTATATAGCCACAAAGATATTCTTATTTCCCAAATGTCTGGCTCCTTAACTTTTTATCTTCTCTCTCAATATTGGTCTTTTATACCATGGACGTTTGAGCTGTGAGAAAGTCTATTAAATATCTACAAGGGCAAATGTGTGACATTAAGTGCCAGGTGAGTTTTCAGGAGAATTGATCATTTCCTCAGCTGCTATCAATGGAAATCTACTGAGTGACTACTGCATTCATAAAAAAGAAGATATTTGACAAACGTAGCTGGATATTTTTATACTTTCTCTATTGCCTGATAAGTAGGAGTGAGGGAGGTGGAATTTATCTGGGTATTTGTAATGTGTATGACATTGAACCCATAGATGGAATGATTTATGAAGCCAGCAAAGCTTTCTCTCTCCAGAAAACAGATGTCAGTAAGTTCAGTGGTTAGCAATATCAGATGGAGGGGTCACACCTAGCTGGGTTTGATTCCTGATTGTCTCGTTTGTTTAGACAAATTTCTGTGCCTCAATTTTTCTCAAGGTAATACAGCCATCTGGTCTACCTCTTGTTGCTCTGTTAAGATCGGTGGTATTTCCATGGTGTTTTGCACAGTCTCTGATGAAGAATGGGTTCATAGTTAGTAAGTGGCAATAATTATAACATATGGAAAATATATGGTGTCAAGAGAACTCAAGCAAGCATAGCAAGCATAGCCAAAAACTCCCAGTGACTTTTTCAGTGGTATTTGTCTACTCATTTTATCTTAGCTGGCATTTTGATTGGATCTTTTCTATTAGTTGACTAGCAAAAGATGAGTTGCTTAAAATTTGCATATTCAGCGCTGTGAAATGTGATAGGATTGCACAGGAATATTGTTGCTATCTTATTTAGTTTTTTCACTGTTCAGTCTTGAATAGAATTTGTGCCCCTAGGAGAGAAGAGGAAGAAGAAAATTAAGTTCCAGACTTCTCTGGGTGTTGAGGTGAAGTCATTTGAAATCCAAAATGTTGCAATGACAGCCAAGAGTTGAATGTCTGAGAATGAAAGACTGAAGGCGACATGGCTTTTTTTTTTTTTAAATCTATCCACATCAATATTTCTGCTACTAAGGGTGATCCTTAACTTTACTTAGGTCAATCCATCTGTCTCAGCCTCCCGGGTGCTGAGATTAAAGGTGTGTGCCAGCATGGCCTAGCGTGACAGCTTCTAATTTAAATGTTGTCCCTAGTTAATGTTCTGTGCTATACAAAGTTCCCAGGTTCAGATAGGGGGAGGAGATGGCTCAGCAACTAAGAACACTCGCTGTTCTTGCAGAAGACTAAGGACTGGTGGCTTACAACATCTCTAATGAGATCCGGTGCCCTCTTCTGGCCTGCAGGCATATATGCAGGCAGAACACTGTATATATAATAAACAAATAAATCTTTAATAAACAAACAAATTAAAAAATAAAATAAAAATAATGTACTACTTACTACTGATGCCTGAGAATACTTGACTATCTCTTTAATGGTCACGTATTTTTATGTTTTAATGTTTTTCCTGCATTCCTGTCTGTGTACCGCATATGTTTCTGGTGTCCTCAGAAATGAGAGGAGAGCACCAGATCCCCTGGAACAGGAATTACAGATAATTATGAGCCAGCACATGGGTGCTGGGAACCGAACCTGAGTCCTCTGTAAAAGCAGCAAGTGCTCCTAGCCACTCCCCATGCTTCTATAGTAAGATTCTTATCCATCAAAAAGACTCAGGTTTACCTCTGTTCTGCCTCCTGCTAGCTCTAACGTCATCATTTGGAGCCCCAGTTTTGTTCTATGTAAAATGGAAACAATAGCATTGTCTTTTGAGGCTGTTGAGAGGCTCAGGCATGGGAATGAGTGCCAAAGCGCAAATAGTAGGCTGTTTTTGGGAAATGCAGCGTGTGTTATCAGTTGCCTTCTATGCACTATCCTGAGGATTACTGTGTTTTTAAACTACTTTCAATGAATAAATCCTAGTAGGTACTGAATAGATCCTATTCAGTGGTAGCCTGCTGTGCCAATAGTCAATAGCAACTGAACAGGGCGGGTGCCTCTTGAGTGCCCAGCCTAGTGCTGACCGACCTCTAACAAGGTAGTTTGAGACCAGGCCCTTTCTGCAGTGCTCAGAGAGCATGATCCAAAGGTGGCTTGACCAACTTGGCATTCCAGGAAAGTCTGGAGATATACGAAAGTTGAATGAGTGAGTCATTCCAATAAGGAGGGCGTTGCCTTGGTAGAGCGCACACAGCCGAGTGAAAAGTACATCTTCTTATCAGCGGACTGCACGGGTGAACGCACACTTGCATTAGAGTTCCTATTCTATTGGGACTAGTCATGTAGCCTCTCAGAACATAAGTTTCCTTATCGGTGAAGAGAAATAAATTAGCCAAATGTGGGGGCCCATTTTACTAAAACCTACCATCTTAGGAGGCTGAGACAAGAATGCCACAAGGTAGAAGCCAGCTGGAACTACATAAGACATAGGAGATAGAGAGAGAGAGAGAGAGAGAGAGAGAGAGAGAGAGAGAGAACATTAACAAACGAGATAGAAATATAATGTCCACCTACCATTTACTCGCGATGATATGTTCAATAAACTTAATACCTCTATTCGAACCTGGCTCATCAACTGGCGTAGAGTTAAGAGTTTAGCAAATACTAGTTACAGTTACCATTATGTTTTAATAATATTTTGATAATGAACGGTGTCATTCCAATAATAATGAATCGCTTCGTTTCTAGTGAAGTGGAGATGCCATTCCGGAGCCACTGTTTGTTTAAAGAGCCGTGACACCAACAGGCCATACAGCCTCCCCGTCGTCGTGGAGCCGGGGTGCAGGGAACTGCACTGAGCTTCGCTCCCAGGGTCACGTGGCGCGCGGCCTCGCCCCTATCCGGCGGCCCGGAGCGTCTGCGGCGGCACTCGGTGCGCGTGCGCGGAGGCCTGCGCGCTCTGCGGCGCGGTCCTCGGTGGAGCCGGCCGGTGCGGAGAAGGGGTGGCGGATGGCTCTGCGGGGCCCGGCGGCCTTCGGACCCGGTTCCCGCGGGTCGTTGGACGAGGCCGGGGCCGAGGGGCGCGAGGCGGCTGCCCTTTCGGCGGCGGGAGTAGCGCCGGAGGACGAGGAGGAGGACGATGGGCGCCGGGGCCTGCTGCGCTGGGATGGCTTCTCGGCCTGGCTGCACTGCGTGTGCGTGGTGGGCTTCGACCTGGAGCTGGGCCAGGCGGTGGAGGTGAGGCCGGGCCGCACCCTGTCTCCACCCTTAGCCCGCCCGGGTCCTGGCGGCCGCGCATCCGGGCGTGGCTCCCAGCCCCTGCAAGGCTCAACTGGGCGGCGCTCCTCTGGCCCTTCCGTGGGAGGATCGTGGGCTGCGGCTAGGGGTGAAAAGTTCTTTATAGGCCCCTCCTAAATACTTGTTGATGTTCCGTATTTTAAAAACACATTAATAACTGAAGGATTTGTGGCACCCAGAAAAGGCTGCAACAGACAGGATGTTTGCTTGGGACTTTGAAGAAAGGAACAATACCCCCGACATATGGTGAATTATAGTGGCCAAACGTGCACGTCCAAGCGTGTGGGCGGACAGATTGTATTGTCAGTTGCTCCAGCTCCTCTAAATCCAAGCCAAAATGCTTATGTCAGCATGCATTTTCTCCTTTTCCTCTCTTTGTTCCCGTTTTCTGGTTTGGTGTGTCGTCGGGCCATATTCCCTCCAGTGGCTCTTCTATTACAGATGAAATCCAGGGACTTCCGAGCACTAGGCAAGCTCTTCACCCCAGAATCCCCATCCCCTGTCATTTAATCTTAATACTGATTCTGTAACAGTTGACCCAAACCTAATGTCACATGGAAAATCGTTGGCTTGTAAGGCCTTCGACTCTAACTCACTTTTGGTTTTGTTTAGCATCCTTCTTTGTAGCTTAAGAGATTTGTCTTATTTTTCCAAGAGACACGTTATTAGAAAGACGTATGTTCTAAAGTTTTTGGTATTTTTGTTGTTAATCCTGTTGGTGTCAGTGAAAAATTCTAATGTAATATTGGTGGCCTGAATTGGCCAGGGAGGTTCCAAGTGAAGAACTACAGCATTTGTGGTCCACCATCTTTCTGTCTTCTGTGCCGTTACACAGTTCATTAAATACTGAGTTTTCACTACGATCTAGACATTGCAGGATAGTAGCTATACAAATAAAAGGATGTTTAATATTATAATGTTATAACCGGTATTTTTAGATTTAGACAATAAAGGTGGAGATCCAAGAATTTAATCTCGGCAGTACATAGGATCAAATTTATTGCTTGACATAAATATTCAGTAAATATTTGTTGATAATAGATCGAGTTAGTACGTAGAGAAATTAGTTGTTTGAGTTGAGGCAGGAATAGCAATCTCCAAAGACTGAAGACATTTAAGATTTTTTTTTTTTTTTGGTTTTTTTCGAGACAGGGTTTCTCTGTAGCTTTGGAGCCTGTCCTGGAACTAGCTCTTGTAGACCAGGCTGGTCTCGAACTCACAGAGATCCGCCTGCCTCTGCCTCCCGAGTGCTGGGATTAAAGGCGTGCGCCACCGCCGCCCGGCTTAAGATTTTTTTTATGTGTGTATTTTGCCTCCATGACTATATTCACAGAAGATTTGTATCTTATGCCCGTGGAGGCTGGAGAAAGGGGTCAGAGTCTCTGGATGTGTAGTTACACAGTTCTGCCTACATGGGTGCTGGGAACTGACCTCAGATCTTCTGGAAGAGCAGCCAGTGCTCTAACAGCTGAGCCATCTCTCCAGCCCCTGAAGACAATGTTTTATGCTAATTATTTGATGATAAACTGAAATTATATGTGTAGCAAAATGAAACTCAACTAGAGAACAGAGGCTGTTGTATTGGTTGCATTAAAATTATTTACATGTGGGTTTTTTGCTTACATGTGTTTCTCTGCACCACACTCATACCTGTTGCACCCAGAGGTCGGAAGAGGGCATCCAGCCCTCTGATGGAGAGTTACAGGTTACAGATGGTTGTGAACCTGGTCCTCTGGAAGAGCAGCCTAAGTGTTCTTACCCATTGAGCCTTCTCTCTAGCCCCTTTGATTGGTTTGTAATCTCATCATTTGGAACATTGCTTTTAACATGAGTATTTTTTAAATAAATGGAATATTTTTAATTTTAGTATAATTTTAAACAAGTTGAATATTAGCAAATATAAATATTTAATAATATTAGTTGGGATGCTGAAAACTATGAATCACTAAAGGGTGCATACTGTTTTGTTCCCATCGCTACCACTGCACAGCGGTTTTCTTTATAACGTAGTTCTTATCTTTTTTTTCTTCCTCAATATTTAAAGAAAAGTATTAAGAGTATGAATTCCCTCAGAAAATGAGTAAGACAGGATTCTTTGGTCTTCTGTTTCACTTTGTGTCCAGATTCAGGATCTTCCTCTAGGAAGTAAGGATGAGCGTTGGGGACATTCCTTCATAAAGGACCTGAAGAAAGATAAGCATAATAAGATGCAAAATGACCTTTGTTTTGTTTGGAAACTGGAGCCCACTCTAACCCTGGAGTCCATGTAACCCAGACTAGCCTTGAACTCACAGCAGCCTTCCTGTCTCCATGTTTGGGATAAAGCAATTTTGTTTTGCTTGTCTAAAAAAAAATTACATTTATTATTTGTGTGTGTGCGTGTGCGTGTGCGTGTGTGTGTGTACGGTAGAGCACAAACAGGAACAAGTTAATTCTTTCCTTTCACCCTATGGGTCCTGGGGATCAAACTCAGGCAGACACGGTGCTGGAGAAGCAGCTGAGTGTCGGATATTTTGACTTGCAGGTCTTTCTTAGTGGGAATGACTGGAGTGCATATGAATAGCCCTCAAAGCCCGCCTCCACAGTGACACGCTTTCTCCAACAAGGCCACACCCCCTAATAGTGCCACTCCCTTTGGGTACCATTTTCTTTCAAACCACATAGTCTATGTGTGGTTTAAAATATAAAACCAAAACCTACCAAAATGTCTGTACCAGTAGTAAAGGTCCGGTTTTTGCCGTCCTTGTCACTTATCTGCCCTCTGCAGCATCCAGAGGGTAAGGGCGATCTCTTATTTTGCTCTTATTTGCATTTTCCTAACAACTAATGATGTTGAGTGTCTTTGTGGGCTTATTAGCTGTTGATTAGTTATTGCTTGTTTTTTCGATGCTTCTAGGGATTAAACCTAGAATGTTCCACATGATAGCATGATAGGCAAGACTTAGTTATAGCTCCAACTCTGTTTTTACATGTGTGTGCATGTGATGCTTTCTTCTGAGACCACAGTCTTCAGGTGGGAAGGTACGTGTATGCAGTCATAGCAGATACACCTCCTTTTGTAGAAATAGTTTATTTAAGACCACTTCTTGGCAGAGATGTAATATATATGCACACACACATATTCTTTGTAAAGAAAGAGTAGTAAATAAGATCAGGCAGTATATATATGTATATACATGTATATGTATATATATGAATTTTTTCTGTTATCACATTAAACGTAGTTCTTATGTTTGTCTTGTCATGTAATCACATCTTTATCTGTTGTAACTCAGAAGAATCTAATACAGTTAACAGAGCCCATAATATTCTCCTATACTTCAATTTATTTATATTTGTATGTATGTGTGTATGTGTGTGTAATTAGCATAAGGATAGTCCCATAAAACTGATTGCAGAGTTGTTGAGGATAAGTTGTTACAGGCCACTAAATTTGCCAGCATGAGTGAATCCAGCAAACCCTAGATTAACTTAACTGTAATCAGACATTACTTTGTTTTTGAGACAGCCTCACTGTGCTGTCCATGTTGTCTTGAAATCTATGTATAATCTAGGCTGACTTTAAAATCTTCCTTCCTGAGCTTTTCAGGTCCTGGGGTTACAGGCATTCACCAGTTCCCCCAGCTTGTGCTGAGATTCGCGTACACCATGACTTAAATAGAACGTAGTAGTAATGGTTTTAGGTGTTATTTCAGCTTTAAAAATTGCAGATTTAAAAAAATCCATAACTAAGTGTCACTCAGAGCACAATTATATTTATCAGCTAAACAATGTTGTTAAAAGTTGGTTTTCCCCCACCCTTCTTCTCTTTCTTTGTAGATTGAATAAAATAATATAAAATATGAACAGAAGGAAGAGTTAATTAGAAAGCAACACAGTACAGTATATTATCAATAGAAAATATTTAAAAATATATTTACATACTTATTTCTTACTTTGAAGCTAAGCGTGGGACCCAAAACCGTCCACATGCTGTCAGGTACTCTAAACACCAAGCTGGACCCCAGCTACAGTGGGAAAGGGTTCTGTTGGAAGCAAAGGGGACTGAAGAAATATGAAAGCAAATCAGTTTGAGCTCTGGCCCAGAATTAAATAAGAAAAAGCTCTTAAAATATTAGAACAAAGTAAGTACTAAACAATTGAAGACCTTGTTTCCTTAATTCCATTGATTTCCGGTCATATTTGTAATAATGTTTTTCTTTAACAGAACTTTCCATCTCACTGTTCTTTTTAAAATTAGCCCTTGTTTTCTTGCTCCCCTCCCCTTTTTTTTTGAGATGAGGTCTCAAGTATCACAAGATGATCTTGAACTTTTATTACCAAGGAAGACTTTGACCTTGACTGTTTGATCTGATCCTCCCATCTCTGTCTCTAGAGTCTGGGATTATAGGCATATGACACTGTGCCAAATTTATGTGGTTCTGGGAATCCAACCCAGGGCTGTTGTGGATTATTCCTTTATGCTATGTGAAGATGTGTCACTGCGGTCCGTGTAACAAACAGTTCACTGGCCAGTAGCTAGGTGAGAGGTACATGCGGGACAGAGTGAGCTCTGGGAAGAAGAAGGCGGAGACTCCAGGAGACACAGAGCAAACAGGATGGGCATTATGGAGATGAGGTAATAAAGCCATGAGGCAGGAAGTAAATTAATAGAAATAGGTTAATTTAAGTTTTAAGAGCTAGTTAGAAACAAGTCTGAGTTATCAGCTGAGGTTTCATAATTAATAAGTCTCCATGTCATTACTGGGGAGCCAGCGGACCCAGTAAAAAAGGCCAGCTACCCAGGATTCCACTCACACTAGGAAAGCATTCTGCCATCTGACATCTTCCCCCTTTTGACTTTTTAGTGTTGGAGTTTGCTTCCTAATACAATTTAAAACAAGTACATATTACTGTTAAACTTTACCGTGGTGCTGAGAAATGAACCCCTCAAGCAGGCTAAATAAGTGCTCTGCCCCTAACCCCATATAGTTTAAAAATATAAACCATTGGGATTTTTACAATTAAAGAAGGGCAGTCTAATGATGCATGCCTGTAATCCTAGCACTTGAAGGCTGAGACAGGCAGGTTGCTCTGTATTTGAGACCAGCTTGGGCCATGTTATAAAATTCTCAAAGAACAAAAATACTAAAACAAAACAAAACCTCCAAATTCTCAAACAAAAGGAAAAAAACAGACGTAGTAGTTCCTTACATCTGTGAAAGCACACCTGGGAAGCAGAGACCAGAAGATGGGGGTCAAGACCATTCTCAGCCACAGAGTAAAAAGCTGTCTCAACAAAACAACAAAAACTAAATCACAAACTGCTTCATAAGGAAAAGTTTACAAATTTCTGAGTCATAATGCCTAGTATATAGGAAATATTAAATTATGGGCCTCTCACTCCCAGACAGCTTGGTGTGGGATATATGAGATTCCATCTCAGAACAACAAACTAGAAAGACATATTGAAGTATTGAATACTTAACTTGAGGAGATAAGGGGGATTTTTTTTCTTTCTAGGTTTTATTTATTTTTTGAGACAGAGTTGTTCTTTAACCCAAGCTGCCCTGAAACTTACTCGGCAGCCCAGGCTAGTTTCAAAACCTGCCTCAGCCTCATGGGTGTTGGGATTATAAGCTTGTGTCACCACAACATGCTAGGACCTACTTTTTAATCACTCATGGGAGTAGTTGATCTGTAGGATGGATGTCCTTGAGTCCTTTGTTGGCTGTTGCTGGTTCTGGCATCAGCTGCTCTGCCCTAGACCTTCCATTACAGAGGCATAATTGTTTTTCAGCAGAGGGGTCTGTGGTCACTGCAGGTGCTAAATAGGAAAATACTTAATGAATGGTTATTTAAAGGAATGAGGGCTGTGTGGTTAGGATAGGCTTTATGGTAGAGATTTTTTAAATTTTAGGTTATTTTTCCTTTGTTATTTTTCTCTAAATGATGTATAGCATTCATGGAATCAGTTGAAAAGTATTATTTCTTGAACAGGTATGAGTTGAAATATGGATTATGTTTTCTTTACATTTTAAGTTTCAAACAGAAAAAGAGAATGAGTTTAGATTTCAGTCTTAGAGATAATTAGAGGTAATTTTGATGTAATTTTTAGAGCTAATATAAGTTCTGCTTAGTTCTACCTTCTTTCTTGTTTTGTTACTAAAATCATACGTATGTTTGAGACAGTCTTGCCGTGTTTTCTGGGCTGTCCTTGAATGACTAGTTTCAAGGTACCCACTTGACTCACCCTGCGAGGAGCTGTGGCTATACAATGACACCACAGCATTGACTGTGATTTCTTAAAACCTTTTCTGGCCATAGCCAACCAGAACTGCTGAGGGACAATGCTCTTGTACACTGTAAAGATTTGTCACTCCTATTAGTTTAATGAAATGCTGATTGGCCAGTAGCCAGGCAGAAAATATAGGCAGAGCTACCAGAATGAGAGTTCTGGAAAGAGGAGAGGCAAAGAGTCAGTCACCAGCCAGATGCAGAGGAAGCAAGATGAGAATGCCTCACTGAGAAAAGGTACCAGGCCATGTGACTAAACATAGACAGGAATTATAGGTTAATTTAAGTTGTAAGAGCTAGTTAATAATAAGTCTGAGCAATAGGCCAGTTTATAATTAATATAATCCTCTGTATGTTTCTTTGGGACTGAATGGCTGCAGAACTGGGTGAGACAGAAACTTCCATCTACACAGAACTTTAGCATACCCGTTGTATGCTAACATAATGTAACATTTTTCTTCCAGGTAATTTATCCTCAACATTCCAAACTTACAGATAAAGAAGTAAGTAATTATGTTTTTCTGTGTAGTCTACTATTATATTTTGCTTGTTTTTGTTGGGGTGTGTGTATGCCAGCATTGATAGCTCTTGTTTTCTTTTTTAGAAAACCAACATTTGCTATTTGTCTTTTCCAGATTCAAATTCAGGTAACTATTTATCATATATGGTTCTCTTGAATCTTGTACTAATGTGGATGATAGTCTTCACATACGACAAGTAATCAGTATGGCACATTGGAATGCATGCTCAGTTTTAGCTCAACATAGCTATGATTTTGAGTTTTTGTTTAATGATGCCTTGTCCTGTCATTGTTGATTTCACTTTTTTCAGCTCTTAAGGTAACTACTGTTAAAGCATGATAAGAGAAAACATACAAAGAACAATAAATTCTTAAAATAAAGATTAGATAGTATATTTGGGAACTGTATAGGTTTTTTTTTCAGTTCAGAACTTAGGAATTTGCCTGGAACTGCAAATGAAGTAAAAAAAATTTTTTTTGATTCATGTATATCTGAATGTGGGTTTGTGTGCATGAGTGCAGTGCTCTCGGGGCCCAGAAGAGGTCAGCAGAGCTAGAGCTGGAGTTGGAGGCAATTATGAGCCACTCTGGGTCTCTAGAAGAGCAGTAAATACTCTTAACCACCGAGTGATCTTTCTGCCTCCAAATTTTCTAAAAATTCACTAACTAGCAGCTATATAGTTGTGACATACTCCCATCAATTTGTTGCAGATGTTTTTGTGAGTTGAAATAAAATAGTGAAGTAGTGCTTAGTTGCTAGACTAGGCAAAGGTACACATTTGCCTATCATTAAGCTTGCATTCTCTGGTTTCTATGAGCTGTACTTGTGTGGTCCTTACCACTGACTTCTCTCAGGCTACCTCTGTTTACTTTCTAAACAGCTTCATAGACTTAAAGTGACAGAACACTCAGCTCCTCAGGCTGCACTCAGAATCCTTAAGACAGAATTCCTCCAGTTTCCTTTTCTTTTGTGGTTATTTCTAATGTCCTGACAATTTAGGCCAGTTAATTTGATTTGGGAGATTTGACAGATTACTATTAATTTTCTTTCTGTACAAATGCTTGCAGTTTTGTTTTGGTTATCCTCTTATTTATGTTGAGCTCTGCCTTGGTAAGAGACGTGAAAGAAAACTAGTTTTTTAGTAAATAGATATTGCCCTTGGTTAAGTCTAGATGGTCTGCTGTCCTGATCTGAACTGATTAAAAGTTATAGTAGTTTCGTTCATAATGATATTGTGACAGAGAAGTTGTCTGATCTAACCTTATTTCATTTAAGATGTTCCCAGTTAGTTGTATACTATTCTATCAATCTAGAACTGGCTGTCATAGGTTTCTTCTTCCTTCTCCTCCTCCTCCTCCTCCTCCTCCTCTTCCTCCTCCTCCTCCTCCTCCTCCTCCTCTTCCTCCTCCTCCTCCTTTTCCTCCTCCTCTTCCTCCTTCTCTCTCTCTCTCTCTCTCTCTCTCTCTCTCTCTCTCTCTCTCTCTCTCTGTGCATGTGTGTATGCATGTGTGTAATGTGTGTAGTTGCACATGCTATGGAAGGCATGGTCAGAGGACAACTTCCTAGAATTGATTGTCCATTCTTATGCCAATACCAGGCTGTTTTCAGTACTGTAGCTCTGTAGTAGAATTTGAAGTCAAGGATTGTGATGCCTCCAGAAGTTCTTTTATTGTACAGGATTGTTTTGGCTATCCTGAGTTTTTTGCTTTTCCATATGAAGTTGGGTACCATTTGTTCGAGGTCTTTGAAAAATTTTGCTGGGATTTCGCTGGCCATTGCATTGAGTTTGTAGATTGCTTTTGGTAAGATTGTCATTTTTATTGTGTTAATTTTACTTACCCAAGAGCATGGGAGATCTTTCCACTTTCTGGTATGTTCTTCAATTTCTTTCTTCAAAGATTTAAAGTTCTTGTGATACAAGTCTTCCACTTGTTTGGTCAGAGTTACTCCGAGATGTGTTATGCTATTTGTGGCTATTGTGAAGGGTGTTGATTCTCTGATTTCTTCCCCAGCCCTTTTATCATCTGTGTGCAGGAGGGCTACTGACTTTTTTGAGTTAATCTTGTATCCTGCTATATTGCTGAAAGTGTTTATGAGTTGTAGAAGTTCCTTGGTAGAATTTTTGGGGTCGCTTATGTAAACTATGATATCATCAGCAAACAGTGAGAATTTGGCTTCTTCTTTTCTGATTTATATCATTTGGTCTTCTTTTGGTGTCTTATTGCTCTAGCTAGGACCTCAAGAACTATATTGAATAGATATGAAGAGAGTGGACAACCTTGTCTTGTTCCTGATTTCAGTGGGACCTCTGTTTGTTATAAGAAATTTGTTTGAGCCAGGCGATGATGGTGCATGTCTTTAATTCCAGCACTCAGGGAGGCAGAGGCAGGCAGATCTCTGTGAGTTTGAGGCTAGCCTGGTCTACAGAGCGAGTTCCAGGACAGCCAGAGATATACAGAGAAATCCTGTCTAAAAAAAAAAAAAAAAAAAAAAAAGGATAATGATAAGAAGAAGGTTTTCTGTTTTTCTTTAACTCTGCCATCTCAGTGGCATGGGTAAAAGAAGCTTTAAAAACATCCTTGAGTAATCTTAAAGTGGAAGGAGGTCTTCCTGCCATCTCTCCGACCTTCTTGTAGGAAGAGCCATGACTGGAGGGACTGCTACTTTTTGAATGGACAATTAGGCCAGAGACCAGTGAATGGAACAACTCTAACCTGAAGAGCTTTGCTTTTTTTTTTTTTTTTTTTTTTTTTAGACAGGGTTTCCCTGTAGTTTCTAGAGCCTGTCCTGGAACTAGCTCTTGTAGACCAGGCTGGCCTCGAACTCACAGAGACCCGCCTGCCTCTACCTCCCGAGTGCTGGGATTAAAGGCGTGCGCCACCACTGCCCGGCAAGAGCTTTGCTTTTGAGAGAGGCTTTTGTTAATTGAAGAAAAGCAGTTTCAATATCTGTCCTGATTGTGAGTGAAATAACATTAAAAACAGTAGTGCTGGGGCTGGGTAGTCGGATCAGCAGTTAGGAGCACTGGCTACTCTTGTAAAAGACCCAAGTCCTGTTTAAAGAGGATCTAAGCCAGGCGGTGGTGGCGCACGCCTTTAATCCCAGCCCTCAGGAGGCGGAAGTGAATTTGAGTCCAGCCTGGTCTACAAAGCTACTTCCAGGGCAGCTAGAATTGTTACACAGAGAAACCATGTCTCATAAAAGGGGTGGGGGGATCTGATGCCCTCTTCTAGCCTTGTGGTACACATACATACATGCAGGCTGACACTCATACACATACAATTGAAATAAATAAATCTTAACAACAGCTTGGGGTTAAGGAGATGACTCAGTATGTGTGCATGCATACTTCAGTTCACTTAACATGCAATTCACTTATAAAATGCATAGTTCTGTATGGTGGAATAGCTCCCTCATGACTACAGACAGAAAGCAGGAAGTCCAGCAGAAAAGGTGTCCTCAAGGACTTGCCCCAGTGACCTGCTTCTTCCATCTAGGCTCTACCTTCTAAAGTTTTCAGAACCTCCCAAAATAGTGCCATTCACTGGGGACATGCCTTTTGAAGAACCACTTCATACTCAAGCTAGCATTTTCTAAAGAGAAAATATGAGGCATTGGTATACACGCTTGTTCAACTAAAACACTACTAGAGCATATCACAGAGCATGTAGATCCAGATGTATTGTACATACTTGTAATCCTAGAACTCAGGAGACTGAGGCAGGAGGATTTTGAGTTTGACACCAGCCTTGGCTGCATAGTGAGATCCAGACCAGCCTGAAAAACATAGTTTCAAAACACAGAAACTCAGTTTCTTTCACTTTTTCTCTCTAATAGCAAAGAAATTTTAGTGTCTATAATTACCACTAGGTATGCTTACCTAATTTGGCTTTTAAGAAGGTTGAACAGTTGTGAGGTTTATGCTTCCTGTTTAGAATGGCATATAAGAAAAATAAAAAGTAGTAAGTAACATGTGTAATTGTAGAAATATTAAACATTATTTTATTAATTCTAATGTATTACTTGGGAAAAATCTAAATGGTATTACTGCAAGTATTTAAATTTTAATATAATTTTAAAAGCTATTACTCTGTGTGTATATGTGCACATATACACATGTTGGTGCACATGTGCCACTGAGCTGCCTGTCATACATGGATGGAGGCCAGAGGACAGTTGTCAGAGGTCAGTCCTCTGCTTCATCTGTGGATGTGGGGATTGAGCGCAGTTTGTTCCCAGGCTTGAGCAGAAAGCACTTCAATTGCCCAGTCACCTCTCTACTTCAGCCATTTCGTCAGCTCGCGAGTGTTTGAGAACCTAGTTTTTAAGTTTAATCATTTTTTAAAAGTAATTATTGCTTGATGAGTTTAATTAAAATTTGCATTTTAAGAGGCTTGCTGAAATGATTAAAGTTTAAATTGTTAATTCAGATGATTAAGATACTAAGTTGATTACTTGGACTCTTACTGAATCTTGTGTATTATTATTAATTTTTTGTTGTTTGGTTTTGCTTTTCAAGACAGGATTTCTCTGTGTAGCTTTGGAGTCTGTCCTGGAACTTGCTCAATAGACCAGGTTTACCTTGAATTCACAGAGATCTGCCTGCCTCTAACTCCCAAGTGCTGGGATTAAAAGCATTCACCACCACCTCCTGGCTGTATATTATGTATTTTTAAAGGAGCCTCTCGTTATGAACTAGAAAACATTTCAGGATCGAGTGTTTGCTAGCACCCCAGTCACCTCCTCAAGCCTCTTCTTCTCATCTGCTTCCTCCTCCAAGTATAACCGCTTATATTTTTTTTATTATTTTTTCATCACTGGGTCCTGTATCCCCAAACACTACAGCTTTGTCTGCTTTTATGTGTTTAGAAACTGGGTCTATAGTCTACTGGAGGTAGTGCTTACCTAGCATCAAGAGTCCCTGTGTTCACTGTGCTGCAACCCATAAAACTGGCCTGATGGCATCGCTGTAATCCCAGCACTGGGGAGGCAGGGACCCGAGGACCAGGACTTCAAGACTGCAGAGCAAGTTTGAGGCCAGGCTGAACTACGTGATACCCTATTTCAAAAAGATTTTTAAACATTTTACATACATGGATGTGGTTGCACATACCTTTCTTTAATCCCAGCACTTGGGAGGCAGAGGCAGGCAGATTGTTGAATTCAAAACTAGTCTTGTTTATGTAGCGTTCAGGCCATCCACATAGTGAGAACCTGTCTCAAAATCAAAACAGAAATTAGTATAGACATAGATTTGAACAAAAGGTGTGTTTTGTGTGTGTGTGCACGTGCTGATGTTTGAGCGCTTGTGTGTTTAGCTTCATTAGTTTATATTTGTGAGACGATATCATACACAGGCAAATTAAAACAATGAATGACACTAGGAAATGAAGCAGGAAAAGTTGCAGAAACACTTAAAAATGAAGATGTGCATTTTTCCTCTAACTGAGCAAGTCCAGAATTTATTTTGTTTGTGTTCCTGAGGTACAGTCTCATTCTGTAGCTCTGACTGTTCTAGAGCTCACTCTGTAGACCAGACCTCAGCCCCCAGAGATCCACCTGTTTCTGCCTCCCAAGTACTAGGATTAAAGGTATGCACCACTACACCTGGCTAAATCCTAGAATTTTTCAGCTGTCTTTTTCTTCTTCTCTTAGACATGAAGAAATGTGTTTAAGTTACTTGTAAAGTTCTTTCACTCTGATATTGACGAAACTGTTTAAATGGCACCCTGAGCCATCCTGACTGGCTTTTCCTTTCTTTTTTTCATTAGGTTGTCTTGGAGATACCCAGTTTTGTTTCCGATTCCGACAGTCTTCTGGGAGGAGGGTGTCACTACATTGTCTTCTCGATCAGTTTGACAAAGACTTGCCAGTTTACTTAAAGGTTGGAAAAGTGGCCATGGAAAAATGTCCATGTGAGAGGGAGTTTTAGCGCTTGTTGCTTTAGAGCTAGTGTACTCAGTCACCTTTGATGACATTTTATTGTTGTTTGCCTTTGGGGGTGCTTTATCGTCTTTCTCAGAGAAAGTCTGAATACTAAGGACTCAGTGTGCGAGTGGAATTGATTGTGAAGTTCCTGTTCTGGAAACGATGCCGTTGTGAATTGTGATCTGAGATGTGCAGGTGGAGTGGCTTTCTGCAGCAAATATCATCATACTTTCCCTGTGCCAGCACCTCAGATCTTATTACAACCATATGTATTTACTGAGACAGTGTACACTGGGGAACACTCAATTTGATGTTTTTCTGATTTCAGTTTGCAAGTCTAGATAGGAACAAAGAACATAAGCTCATGGCTTCCTGGGAGAAGTCCCGCCTCTAGTTCTCAGGCTGCAGTTTAATCTTTCTTCTCCTGATTTTTGTTTGTTGGTAGGAAGGTCTGACTGGCTTTTGTGCATTTCTCACATACAAATTTGGGCTATTAAGGAAGACCAATGTTACTGTTAAAGGATAACTACATGTATATGTACATACATACACACATACAACTTTTGTCTCTTCTTTCATAGAAAGATCCTGCATATTTTTATGGATATGTGTATTTCCGACAAGTTCGCGATAAAACTCTTAAAAGAGGCTACTTTCAGAAGGTAATTTTTAGATGAACTATTAATAGTTTTAGTTGTGATTAGAAAAGGTGAGCACTGAACTTAAAGGTGTCTGCCCGTGGTCTGAACACTTGGGAGGCAGAGACAGAAGAAGCAGGAATTTGAGGCCAGCCTGAGCTCCATGAGACCCTGTCTCAGCTTCCACTCTAAAGTAGGAATGGTTGAGAGCTCTTGTGTTTCACTTGTGCTTTGTAGATCATAGTCACCATCTTACTTACTCATTTGTAGATTATAGTCACCATCTTACTACTCATTTGTAGATCATAGTCACCATCTTACTACTCATTTGTAGATTATAGTCACCATCTTACTTATTCATTTTTTTAAGATAGGGTCTGCCCATATATATAACTCGGGTTGTTCTGGAACTTGCTCTGTAGATCTAGCTGGCCTCACTGTATTCACAGAAATCCACCTGCTTCTGCCTCCTGCGTGCTGAGGTTAAAGATTAAAGGTGCCACAATGTTTTGTAATTTTTAACTGTTAAGTTGTTGCTATCTCTGTGCTGGACTTCTGACAAACTGTAGTGTTTCAGTTAATACCTGGGAGAGTTCTGTGTATTGACACTGGAGAATAAGGGAGAAAATGAACAAGTTGTGATAATCTCAACCACCGTGAAAGCCTGCACTGCAGTTTTGTTTTCTTCTTTTTTTCCCAAGTCAGTGAGTAAAGTTAGCAACATCTTCGCCATTATTGCTTCCAATCTAAATGTACCATCTTTTTCATAAATTAGAGGAAAATGAATCAGTCCTGCCTAATGTGAGCTATTAGGACACGCCTTCCCCATCTGTATAGCCAGGACATTCAGCGCCCATTAGCTGATGCTGCACAGAAAGGGAGAAAGTAGTTCAGCTGAGATGGCTCAGCTGGTAAGGTATTTCTGCTGTTGCAGAGGCTGCCCGTTCACTTCCCAGCAGCCACACTGGACAGCTTGCAGCCATCTGTAACTCCAGCTCCAGGGGATCGGAAGCTGTGACACATATACACATAAATAAAAGTAAAATCTTTTTTTTTTTTTTTTTGGTTTTTCTACACAGGGTTTCTCTGTACCTTTGGAGCCTGTCCTGGAAGTAGCTCTTGTAGCCCAGGTTGGCCTCTAACTCACAGAGATCCACCTGCCTCTGCCTCCCAAGTGCTGGGATTAAAGGCGTGCGCCATCACCACCTGGCTAAAAGTAAAATCTTGAAAAAATAAAATTAGCATCTTTCAAGGGAAAAACTACATGTAAAAGTCAGTGTGTTTGTATTTAAAGTGATCATAATGAAAGTTGCAGTATTTAAGGGATTAACACAGCTGAACTGTAGAACTCACAGCCATGTGGATTTGAGCCAAACATCACAGTTTGTTGCTTCCTTAGACGTCATGTGGCTATTTTTTTTTGATGCTATGTTGTAGACAGTTGGTAGACATCTTAATTTGTTTCTGTTGCTGTGATAAATACTCTGACCCAAACAACCTAGGGGAGAGTGCAGCTGATGTTAGCCCTACTTCCAGGAAATATATACATTCCACCTTTGTAGAGATCACAGTGGCAATAGCTTCAGATACTGATGACTTGGACCCATGTCATTGTGTCCATAGCATGCTCAGCCTGTTGTTTTCACTCTTAGTTCAGGATCCCCTGTCTAAAGAATGGTTTCATCCCTAGTAGGTGGGTCTTCCTACCTCATTTAACATCAAGATAATCTCCTGTAGACATAGGCCAACCTGGTACAGAGGGTCATTGATAGTCCCTTCCCAGTGGTTATAGATTATCTCAAGTTGACAGTTAAAACTAACAATTATGCTGGGCTTTTTAAATTGTTCATTATATTAGTTTGTTTGTGTAGTAACTTTTTTACTTGAAGAACAGAAATATCTGTGATATACCTTTAGTTTTTAAAGCATAATAATAAGATTAAACTTTTTTCATTCCTCAGTTATGGCTTTGTATTTTCTTTTAACGTTGTAGTGTAAAAACCTTTTAATGTCAAAATCAATACTTTTTGCTGAATTTTAGCTCATTAATAATTGTTCATGCAAAATATAAATGACAAACCAAAATTAAAATTATTAGGCATTAAGAAAACTTTGTACCGTTTCTTTCTTCAGTCATTGGTTTTGATCAGCAAGCTACCTTATATTCACTTTTTTAACACCGTACTCAAACAGATAGCACCAGAGTATTTTGAAAAAAATGAACCTTGCTTGGAAGCAGGTAAGTTAAATATTAAATGAGTTATGTATTCTATATTCAAGTATATCTGTTCATGTGTGCATATCCACATATTTTCAGATGCATGTGTGTGTGCAAGTACACATGCAAAAGTGTGAGCATATGTATGGACGCCAGTGGTCAGTCTTCTGTGGCGCTCCTCAGGAGCCATTCACCTTGAGTTTTGAAATGGGGTCTCTTATCTAGGGCTTTCTAATTAGGCGAGGCTGACTGACCAGTGAGTTTCAGTGAGCCTCCTTCTCCTCCCCAGTGCTTGAATTTCAGCCGTGCATCATTACCATGCCTGATTTTCTTGGGAATTCTGGGGAGTCAGACTTAGTTCCTCCTACTTGTGCAACAAGCACTTTACTGACTTTCCCCAGCCCAAGTTATTTTGTCTTTTAAAAAAATACTTTTTGTTTTTTCGTGTGTGTGTGTGTGTGTGTGTGTGTTTGCTACATGTGTGCCAGTGTACTTGGAGACCAGAAGTATCAGATCCCTTGGAGCTAAAGTTCCAAATGGTTGTGAGCTGCCTGACCTGGCTTCTGGGAACCAAGCTGTGGTCTTTTGGTAGAGCTGTTAGCAGCAACATTTGAGCAGTATCTCACCCCCCCAATGAATGAAAACGTTTTAATAAAGTGGAAGTTGATACTCTAAAGAATCAGAATTTTTGCTCTGACATCTTTGCCTATAAATTCCAGAAGTGCTTTGTGGGTCTGTCTATTGTAACAACATAAGTGGTGTTTATTAGAGTTGAGAATACGTTTTGAACTGATAGTTCTTGAAGTACTGTTGAACAGAAATTCTTAGTGTGCAACATTTTAGAGTTAAAAATAAATAAGAAAACTGCCCTGGAACCTATTTGTAATTCCACAGGTTTTTTCTTTTTAATTAAAAGCATGTTTAGTGAGCTGGAGAGATGGCTCAGTGCTTAAGAATACTGACTGCTCTTCCAGAGAACCTGGGGTCAGTTCAGAGGACCTGGGTTCACCCATATGGCAGCTCACAGCTGTCTGTAAATCCAGGTTCAGGGAACCTGACACCCTCACTCAGACATACATGAAGACAAAAACCACTGCACATAAAATAAATAAATTAAAAATTAAAAAATTTGATTGATGTGTATGTGAGAGAGCCGTGTGTGTGCCACATTTGTGTGAGTGCCTGAAGCGGGACCAGAGAGGGCGTCACAGTCTTGGAGTTGCAGGTGGTTGTGAGTTTTCTGACATCAGTGCCAAAAACCAAACTCAGGTCTTTTGCAAGAACAGGAAATGTTCTTAACTGCTGAGCCATCTCTTTATCTCCCATGGAACAACTGACGAATATATATCCTAGTGTTTTTTAACATAGTGTTTCTGAAAGAAGTGCAAGTTAAAGATCTCATCACTTGCACTTTATCTGTTGTTATTACTAATGTTTCTCCCATGTTACAAAAGAGCTTTAACTTGCAGTGTCCATTTTAAGTATTTGAATTTTCCACTTACATTAAGAAAATATTTTGTTACATTTTCAGCTTGTAATGATGTTGACCGATGGCCTGCCCCAGTGCCAGGGAAAACTTTGCATCTGCCTATCATGGGGGTCGTAATGAAGGTAACAACTTACCATCTCATTTGTCTGCCCTTTAAAGAGCTGTACAGAAAGCTCACACATGGATGTTGTTTTTAACGTCCTATGACATAGTAGTGCTGCTGCCGTTGCTGTTGTTATGCTGTGACACATTTCAGATCCACCACAGTTTATCCTGCTTCACAGAATCCTTCACACAACGCCAGGCCCTTCCAGTTAGGCACTGCACCTTGTAGAATTTGCATAGGAATGTGAAATTCTGCAATATGGGTGGTGAGCAAAAACAGAACACTTACATTGAGTGTGAGTTGCTGAAAATTAAGGTAAACTAGAATGCCATTGGTTTTCAGGTCTAAATGGTAACTGTCAGACCAAGCATACTTATCTTGGAATATGCTCTGCTACAGTGAGGTATTTTGCTTTTTCTTTTCATTGTTTTTCTCTCTGTATATTGTGGTTGAACCCCGGGCCTCACAGGAGCTAGGCAAATGCTTTCCCACTGAGCTATATCCCCAGCCCACAGTTTTCCACCTAAGGAATTTGAGCTTTCTCTCACATTTTGTATGAATGTGCTCAGGTTCTTTGTTCTTTGCAATTTGTATCCGTGGCATTGGCTTTCATCTTTACAAGTCCCTTCTTTAGATCTGCTGTTTTGAAGATGTGTTCTCCCACAACTCCTTTGGCAAACATTAAAAATAATACTGATAGCACTGGATTGAGAGTTTCCATTGTTTCCTGTGGGGTTTATACAGAAATTTGGCAGACTTGAGAGGGTGTGTTTGGGTGTGTGTATTGTAAAGCAGAGACTGGAAAGATAAGCATGAAGCCCTGTAAGGTTGGTGTCCTTACTTTGTTTTTCTGGCACATTTGCTTCTTGGTGTTTAGTGATCTCTGTTTGTACACATGGAAACTTTGGTTCCCCTACTTACACTGTATCTAAAGTGAATATCCTTAGTTCTGAAATTTGCCATAAATACTTTTATTTGTAGCATTTTAGAAGCGTTGAGTGTGTCTTTTTTTTAGTAGCCAAATAGAGCACTTCTTGTACAGAAAAAGGTAGTAGCTTCTCTCTTTGTCTTTAAGGTCCGGATTCCCACGTGTCATGACAAGCCTGGGACCACTCAGATGGCGCAGCTTACTCAGCAGGTAGTGTGGGGCTACACTATGGCCACAGTGCAGCTTCTGAAACACCCATTACTGTTTTAGAGAGATGTTGATAAACTTCCTAACATTTCTTGGCTTTGGTTGTTGTTACTGTTACTACCTCAGTTATTACTAGAGAACCCAGTGTATGTGTTGTAATTGGGAGGGCAAAAGGACAACAAATACTTTTTCAAAGAGGGTTGATTCTGGAAAAGGTTTTCTCTTAGAAGGGTAGCCAACAGACTCCTAATTTTAGAAGACTCAGTCAAAAGGATTCAGAACTTTTTTTCTGAAAAAGATTTTTCTGAAAGCAGTTTCTGTTCATCAGTTTGATTAAATCTGTTCCCATTCCCTTTGTCTCTGAGTGAAGCTTGAGAGTAACAGGAAACTGGCTGTGCTCGCTGCATCTATCCTAGTGCTAACGGTAACCAAACTGCAGGTGTGGCCTGGTCGCACATCTGGCCAGTGGGTTGGTCCTTACCCACAGTGTTCATATTTTTCTCTGTCTTCTGTATTAATCCTCTTTCATGAAAAACACAGAATGGAGATATCACTGTGCAGCCCTGTCTGGCCAGGAACTTGCTAGTGAGACTGACCTTGACCTTGGCCTGACCTTGCTTCAGTTCTCCCTTAATCTCTGCACCAGTCTGTGAGTTCTAGGCCAGCCTCGACTATACATGGAGTTCCAGGACAGCCAAGATTACACCATTAGACCCTGTCTTAAAAACAAAACCAAAAAACAGTTTCTGTAAAGTTTAGTGATATCATCCCTAATTTTCTTCTTTTCTTTTAATCCTTTAGGCAGACACCCACACATCTATTATTTTACCTACTGTTCATGAGGTGGATCTTTTCAGGTAAAGAATTTAAAAAAATGGCTAACTACTTTGTCTTTTTACTTTGTGATAATTGTTGTTTATGGAGAATGCTCGTAATGTTTTGGTGGTAGTGCTCCATCCCGGCTGCACCTGATGAGACAGGAAAGTAGAGCATACACCGGGTACTGCATGGTTAAGACAAATAGTTTTTCTTTCATTTGGTGGGAGACTTGTGCTGTGGAGATGTTGGAAAAAGTAGAGGTTTTTTTTTTAGTTGAATTTTCAATTTTGTGGTGTACTTTAAAAAATCTTCAATAAAGAAAAATAGAGAAACAAGAGCCTATACAAAGACTTGCATGCAGATACACGTGTATCATAATTTACTTTATTCCTGGGGAATATCATCCACAGTCTGGAGCAGGGTTTTTGCTCAGGAGTAGTTAGCCAACACAACTTGTATGCTTTATTGTTGTTGTTGTTGTTGTTGTTTTGTTTTGTTTTGTATTTTTGGATTGTTTGTTTGAAAAAGAAAGAACATGAAGTTGGGTGGGTGAGTAGATTCTGGGAGGAGCTGAGGAAGAATATGATCAAAACATATCCTGTCAGGGTAGGGAGAGACTCGGGGGTAAGAGCTCTGACTGCTCTTCCAGAGACCCCACGTTTGACTCCCAGCACCCACATGGTGACTCAAAACTTCCTGTAACTCCAGTCTCTGGGCATCCAGTATCATTTCCAACCTCGTCAGGTACTAGGCACATACCTGGTGCACAGATAGACACAGGCAAGATGCTCCCTTTAATCTCAGCACTTAAGAGACAGAGACAGGCAGATCTCTGTGAATTTGAGACCAGCATGGTTTACAGACAGAATTCCAAGATAGCCAGGATAGTTACGCAGAGAAACCCTGTCATGAACAAACAAATAGAGTGAATAAAATTTAAAAATAATACTGTTAAAATCTTTTTAAAAACCAATAAATGAAAAGTTACTTTATTCATAGTAGCCTGAAATAGGATACAACACAAATACCTATGCACATAGAAAACCACTCAGCAATAATAAATAAGTGGATGAACCTTTGATAGATACAACAGCATAAATGACGTTCAAAGACAGTATGCTAATTACAGATGTCAGACTTTTGTAAGCTACTTAATAGATGGTTTCATTTACATAATTTTGGCAAAGGCAACACTACAGGGCCAGAAACCCAAAGAAAGGAAGCTTGAGAATGGGGGACATTTTTGAGATGATGGAACTATTTCTAAATCTTTGGCAAGGCTCAGTTTTTCTGTAAATAAAATATGAGTAAGGTTTAAAATTATAATTTTTACAAGTTTTAGCTTTGTATATAAAGGTGGAATATCTATAAAAAATTAATACTACAGGAGAGATACATAGAGATTATATACTGCTAATAGTTTGAAATACTTGTCATTGAGAGATATGCTAAGAATTTGTGTAAATTGACTCAGACTTCAGTTACTAGTGTTTTGTTTTCTGTGTTTTATTGTTGTTATGGGGGCTTTGTGGGGGGTTTTGGTTTGTGTGTATGAAGGGTTACTTTCATTTTGTTTCATTGTGTTAGGATAGCCTTACTGTCTCAACTTCCCAGGTGCAAGGGGTATGTGTGCCATCATGCCTCGATGTACTAGAAAGTTTTTCTCTTGAACTTCAGAGAATGTTAAATCTTTTTATTTGGGGGGAAGAGGGAGAAGGAAAAAGGAAATAAAGAAAAATCTGAGCCATGGGTGCTGAAGGGAAGGCTCAGTGGTTTAGAGCGTTTGTTGCTCTTGCAGAGGACTCAGGTTTGACTCCTAGCTCCACTGTGGCTCACAGGCATCCATAGCTCCGGTTCCAGGGGATCTGATGCCCCCTTCTGGCCTCTATGGGCACCAAGCTTGCATGTGGTAAATAGACATACGTAAGGCAGAACATTCACACATATAACATAGCATAAATAAATCTTTTTACAAATAAAAACTAAGCCATGAAAAGTCATCCCAGGCACAATATCAAAGGATCACACTAATGCTTCCCATGATAGTACTAGTGTGTAGAGCTTTCCTTTTTCTTTGTTTTTGTTTTTTGAGACAGATTCTCCCATAACCTTTACTGGCCCCAAACTCACTGTATAGCTAAGGCTGGCCTTGGTCTTCCTGACTTCACCTCCCAATTGCTGAGATTACACGATTTTGCACCATACCTGCCTCAAATTTTCATTTTATGTTTGTTAATGTAAGTGGCATTTGTTATGTTGAAATGATATTTTTACATTCAGATTCTGAGAGAAGGGACCCCTGAAGCTGTAGAGACAGAGTTTAGGGTCAGCCAGTGTTTCTGCTTTCACTAAGCCAGCACTTCTTCCATACATCACTGTCTGTGGACTGGACCTTTGAATTTAGCTTCCTCTGAATCCCAGAAGTACTCTCTTAATTCTTAAGTTGAAATAAGAATTAAAGGGTAGTTTCCAAACAGTTGAAAGAAACAAGTCTCTTCAAGTCAGGGACTCTGCGTGATGTTACTTAGTGCACCTAGTTACTCCACCTCCCCACACTGTGAAATTTCAGAATGAAGCAGTTTGGACAGACCCATTGACTGAGTTGACAAAGCTTTTAGACTTTCTTAGTATCTGATAATACATATACATATAATAGATACACAAACATAAATTTTATATATGTACTTATTTCTCTATCCACTTATATTAAAAACCACAAAGTCATAATAAATGTTCTCAAGTCCAATGCTATGTGACAAAGTTTATTTTTGTTTTCTTCTTTTATATACTCATATTTCCTTTCCTTGAGAAATTATCTTTTACAATTTTTAAAATTGATTTATTGATTTGATCAACCCCTGGCTAGTAAGCAATTTACCATCTCCACTGTAATCCTGTCCCCTGTGCACATCCCTTTCTCCACTGGGCTTCGAAACCCCACATCTAGCCACATGCAAGCCCTTCTTACCCTGCTCAGTGTTTGACTCCTTGTACCATCCAGCTAGACCACTTTTCCAATGAATGACAGCTTCTGTCCTCTTGGGTTCTGGCTCACAGTGCCACGTGAGTGCCCTCCTTACTCTGCTTCCCATTCAAGCCACTGACCCTTGTGCCAGATGGTCTGCTACAGTATGAATGTAAAATGCCCCCGACCCCAGATGGTCTGCTACAGTATGAATGTAAAATGCCCCCGATCCCAGATGGTCTGCTACAGTATGAATGTAAAATGCCCCCGACCCCAGATGGTCTGCTACAGTATGAATGTAAAATTCCCCACCACACCTCAGATTTTTGAGCCCTAGCTGGAAGGTACTTTTTGACTGACCAGAATCTGTAAGAGGTGAATGCTGACCGATGGAAGTAAATCACTGGGAGTGAATTAGAGCCTGGTCCCATTCCCCTCTGAGCTCACAGCTTTCTGCTTTGTTGGAAAGTGATAAACCAAGCTTCCACCAGCTCCTACCCATAGATGGAACCTCCAGCACCCTGCCTTCCCTGTCATAATGGACTCTACTCCTGTTGCTGTGAACCTTCATAAATCTAAACTTGCTTCAATTAGGTACTTTTACACACACACACACACACACACACACACACAGTAAAGCCCCTTGGTCCACTCTAGCTCCGATAGCGCACAGTAGGACACTCCTCTGGTTTGTGAGCTCATTTGTGTGTCCTAGACACCCCCACGGTACCATACACCCCCCTTTTCACCACAGCTGAGTCCACCAGCTTCATGGACGGTCACTTCTTTTCTTTATTCAACCCCCCCCCCCCCCCACACACACACACAGACCACCACTAGGCTCTTCTGGCAGAGATGCCTATGTTCTATTTTAGGTTTGAGACCCTTGAGCTGTTTTGAAGAGAGACCCTGCTTTGCATTTGTCTTTTTTTCCTTAATTTTTAGTTAAATTAATCTATTATTTATCTCAGGCTTTTGTACTTCCATGTTTTTCGATTTGGGGGGAGTGTTTGTGTTTTTTGCTAGTGAGATTGGTTATGATGTTTAAAAATACCTTTTTTTCCCTCTTCTCTAATCTGCTAGGGACAAATTGTTGCTAAACAAAGAAGAAAACTAAATAAGTAAAACTTACCAAATGTAGAGACTTAAACACACTAGTGGAATTGTCCTCACAGCCCAGACTAACTCCAGGGCCTCTGTAAAAATATGCAGTCTTTCTTTGGAAGAGGATTGGTCCAGAAATTAATTCCTTGGTTACATAGAGGCCCCCGAGATTTGTTATCATCCTTTGATATCAGAAGCTTCAGCTCTTGTGCTGGTACAAAGGTGGTTACCTCAGTTAATCAGAATCAGCCACAGATGAACTTCTCATTCTCTTTTCCTTCTTTCTACTGCACTTAACTTTTTTTTTAAAGTATCCACTTTTCTCTTTGTAGAATGTGTGCATCTGTGTGTGTTCTAGATTGAACCCAGGGCCTTGCACTGTGCAAAGTACATAAACTGTGCCCCATTTTAAGCTACGGACATTCAGTAAATGTCCCCTTTGAAATATTTTGTTTTCTTCAAAATACTTAGAATACTGGTCTACAAGAGCTAGTTCCAGGACAGGCTCTAGAAACTACAGGGAAACCCTGTCTCGAAACCCCTCCCCCCAAAAAATACTTAGAATAGAAATTCAAGTATAACAGGATTGCTAATAATAGAGGCCTGTCATATGTTAACACAATTTGATAGCATGCTTTTATTGTTTACCATCTGTGTGTGTTACATCTAATTTTATAAAAAATTGGAATAAGTCAAGCTGATACATAGGTTGGTTTTGTTTTTGTTTTTAATTTCTTTTCCTTTTTGAGACAAGTCTTGGACTCACTATGTGATGATGTTCTTGAGCTTCTGATCCTCCTGCTTCTCCCTTCCATGTGCTTTATTACAAGGGTGTTGTAGTGAGAGCCGCGGAGCGGCGTTCCTGCCACCCGGCACCCGGACACCTGGCTAGCTTATGCCCCGAAATAACAACACACAAACTGTATTCATTTAAACACTGCCTGGTCCATTAGTTTCAGCCTCTTATTGGCTAATTCTCATATCTTGCTTCAACACATATTTAGTAATCTGTGTAGCACCACAAGGTGGTGTCTTACCAGGAAGGATTCAGCGTGTCTGACCTGGTGGCTGGCTTCTTGGCGACTGACCCAGAGAGGAGAGGCATGGCGATTGTCTAACTTCCCTTCTTCCCAGCATTCTGTTCTGTCTACTCCATCTATCTAAATCCTGCCCTTTCAAAAAGCCAAGGCAGTTTCTTTATTAACCAATGAGAGTCCTCCATCAGGGTGTGCCTCACACCTGGCTTTGATTTTATATATATGTATATACATATATATGTATGTATGTAGTATGTGTAAGAGACTTATGTCTATATGTATTACCACATTCTTAGTAAATTTTACAGGTCAAACTGTCAGTAGCAGGAAAACTTGTGTCAATGTGAAATTTTTAGAATGATTATTTGGGGGTTTGAAAGGCGATTGGATAAATAATAAAGTATTTCTACTGTGTAAACACTTTCTAGGTGTTTCTGCCCAGTTTTCCTTCATAGCCAAATGCTGTGGGAGTTGGTGCTATTGGGAGAGCCCCTTGTGGTAATGGCACCATCACCGTCCGAGTCTTCAGAAACTGTACTGGCCCTTGTTAAGTGAGTATGTTGTGCTTTTGATACTGACACTCTCAGTACCTCCAGTCTATGATGTTCCCCCACTCATTGCATCAATCCATGCAACAACTTTCTCAGAATGGATGAAAAGATTGACTTCAGTCAGATAGGGCTAGAACTATGTTTCTGCGGCTCTGGATGATACGCACACGCACACACACACACACACACACACACACACACACACACACACGTTCATTTACATGAGGTTAGACCTTGATAGATTCCAGTTAATATTAGTTATCAGTGCTTACCTGAAGGCAGTATTGGAATAATTTGTCTATTGGGTGTATGTTGTTTATATGAATGTTTATGGTTATGTAGCAGAATCTTGATTTTTGGGTCTTTCTGCTCCACAGCTGCATTTCTCCATTAAAGTACTTTAGTGATTTTCGACCTTACTTCACAATTCATGACAGTGAATTCAAAGAATATACTACCCGTACTCAAGCTCCGTGAGTAAACACAATAACTTTTGTTAACTAAGGAGTACCTTTATTGCCAGAATTTTATAGAACTGTATAATAAATTTCGTTGTGTACTAACTTTTTAATTTAAAATTCTGACTTGCTGACAGATTGATTTTGTAAAAGATTTTGGGAGCTGTTGGTAATAATTTAAGATTTAAAGAGTAGTAACTTACTTTCTTTGAGAGATTTTACTTCATAGATTATGTACTGTTATTAACAATTACCCAGCTGTTCCTTGGATTTTTACGAAAAATTTTTATGAAAAATTCTTCCAATCTACGGAAGGGAAAAATGATCGTATTCTTTCTATGTTAGCTCCTGTTTTATAATTGCTTATCTTCTTAGCTAAAGTTTTAGAAGAACAAAATTAATTTCCATTTTCTTTCTTTACTTCTCGATTTTCTGCTAACATCACAGTATCTGTTGCAGTTTTGGAAGGTTTTTGTTTGGTTGTGTTGTATTTTGTTTTGTTTTTTGAAAGCGGGTTTCTCTGTGTGGCCCTGGCTGTCCTGGAACTCACAGAAATCTGCCTGCCTCTGCCTTCCGAGTGCTGGCATTAAAAGTGTTCTTTTTTTAATAGAATATCTTTTTAAATTTATTTTATTCTATGTGTATAAGTTTTTGCTTGCACGGATGACTATGCGCCATGTATGTTCAGTGCTCATAGAGGCTAGAGGGCATCAGATACCCTGTTACTGGAGTTTGAAATAGTTGTGAGCTGCCGTGTGGGTACTAGGAAATGTTATAAACCTGAGTTCTTTGAAAGGGCAGATAGTGCTCTTTACCTCTGAGCTGTCTTTCCAAACCCCAGGCTAACTTCTTAATGTTCATCAATATTTTCCATTCTCATTGCTTGAGGTAACCAACAAGAACTCCATTGTGTGTGTGTGTCTGTGTTTGTAGGGCAGAGGTAATGGGAGTTTACTCCTATAATCTTAGTACTTGAGAAACTGAATAGGAAGACTGAGGTGAATTCAAGGCCACTCTGGACTAACTATAGAACAGAAACTTAAAAGATCCTATACTAATGACTGAAATATATCTTTGTACCTTAGATCTCTTCGATGTCCAAACTTTATATTATTGGTGGTATAGAATGTTACACCTGTATTCTTTCTTTTTGAGATGGGATCTCAATCCCTAGCACAGTTGATCTAGAACTCACCTATAAATCAGGGTGTTCTTAAACTTGATAATGTACTTTAGGATGATTTTGAACTATTGATCATCCTGCTTTTGCCTCCCAAGTGCTGGGATTGCAGACATAAAACACCATGCCCATTTCACACCCATATGTGTTAATGCATCTGAAACTAAACATGTTCAACTGATTTCTTTTTATTTCCTTCTTTTTTCTTCTAATCTCCTATTACTTTCATGATAAATGGTATTAGTTTTGACTTAGTTATCAAAAACATAGTATTCTGTCTTCTTAACATGGCCCAAAACAACTCTCAACTAAATTCTGTCAGTTCATCTCTCTAAAGCATCTCTCAACCTATTTATTGTCTTCTTTCCATAGTTCTGTCTTCAAACTCTAGTTTTTCTCTGTCCACTGATGTATTTCTCCCAGGCTTCTTGTCCCTACAGAACATCCTCCAATTTATGCCTAAAACCTCTATGTGCCATACCTCCACTTGATTCTTTGTGGCTTCTCTTTGCTTACAAGGTAACATATTAGCTGGGCAATGGTGGTGCACACCTTTAATCCTAGCACTTGGGAGAGACAGAGGCAGGGAGATCTAAGTTAGAGGCTAGTGTGTCTACAGAGCAGGCTCCAGGACAGCCAGGGTTGCACAGAGAAACCCTGTCTTAAAAACAAACAAAAACCCAAGATAGCGTATTAATTGTATATGTTCTTTGCTTGCCCTTGACTCTTCTTTAGCTGTTTATCCTCCCTACTCTGCTCAGGAGTGCTGAGTACCTGTGATTCTTTGTGCAATTCTGGGTAGAGACTGACTGCACCTCATTGTTTGGTGTGTACTATTCTGCATCGCCCTTTCCTTCCTTGTCTACTTGGCAGGAAACTACTCATCTTTCGTGTCTTATCTGTATCATGTCTCTGGTGAATCTGTCCTTGAAAACCCTGGCAGACCAGAGGTTCTCCTGGTGATCACGGTACATTTCATTCTCATTGTGTTCTTTAGTGTCTTCCAGTTGTTGACATCATGATTGAGTGTGCTTACTTTTATACCAATATTCTCTTTTAAGAATCATGTTTTTGGGGGACTGGGGAGATGGCTCACAGTTCAAAGCATTAACTGCTCTTCCAGAAGACCCAAGGTCTGATTCCCAGCACCCACATGGTGGTTCATAACCATTCTAACTCCAGTTCCAGGGCATCTGATGCCTTTCTCTGACCTTCCAGGGTGCCAAGCATACATGTGATGCACACATGTAGGCAAAACACTCACACATAAAATAAAATGAATAAATCTAATAAAAAATAATCATATCTTTTTATCTTCAAGTGTCTAATACTGAATATATTCCCTGTCATGTTTTTATGTAATAAGCCAAGTAAAAGGAACTATAGTTTATATATCATTTGCTCATAAACTGTCACTTACTCTTCTGTGATTTAACATTCTTTTAAATTTTTTGTTTTGCACCTCTTTATTTTGTTTTGTTTTTATCCAGGCCATCAGTCATCTTAGGAGTAACCAACCCTTTTTTTGCTAAAACACTACAACACTGGCCACACATTATTCGGATAGGAGATCTGAAACCTGCAGGTAATGTGTCTACTTGGTGTTCACAGTGTGTGATGGGACTGGTCACTTACTTGTATCTCCCCTTGTGGTCATCTCTTGATGTTTATATTATTGGCAATATTCATGTAGACAGCCCAGATAAGAGCCTTTGGAGGAGAATTACTGTTGGGGGAGGCTGCTTGTTTGTTCCTGGCTGCCCAGAACTGAAATAATCACACTGAACTCTGTATTATTTGCAATACTGTTTGGCCAATAGCTTAAGTGTCTTTCTAGCTAGCTCTTATATCTTAAATTAACCCATTTCTACGATTTTATATTTTACCACAAGGCTTGTGGCCTACCAGCAAGGTTCTGGCTGACAGCTTGCATCTTTCTCTGGAGGCTACATGGCATCTCACTGACTCCACCCCTTTTTCCTAGCATCCAGTGTAGTTTCCCACCTAGCTCTATTCTGCCCTATCACAGGCCAAGGCATCTTCTTTATTCATTAACCAACAAAAGCAACACCTATACAGAAGGACCTCCCACACTAGGTTACAGATTCTCACTAAAATGGGCATATACCCTAGCCCAAAAGTATTCTTTTTTTTCCCCAAAAGTATTCTTATAAAGCCAAAGGAAACAGAGGTTTTATTTTATAAGCCAGATACAATTGGGAATTCTAGTTTACTTGAGGAAAGTTTTATAGAAAACTAAAATGATAGTTTTGTAATCCCAACACTCTAGAGACTGAGGCAGGAGCATTGTGAATTCAAGACTAGCCTGGACTCATAGTTCCAGGTCAGCATGAGCTTTAGACTGGAGACCCTATCTCGAAATAAGGAAGGAAGGGCTGGGCAGTGGTGGCACACCGCCTCTAATCCAAACCCACAGGAGGCAGAGGCTGGCATATCTCTGAGGTTAGCCTGGTCTACAGGGTGAGTTCTAGAACAGTCAGGGACACACAGGGAAACCCTGTGTCAAAACAACAACACCAACAACAAAAAGCTAGAACTGCTCCAGACTTGGCATGAAATTCTCAGGTAGATGTTAACATAAGTGTTGTGCTTGTAGCCCTGTGCACTGTATTGAGGGAGGGAGTCCTCACAGGTTGTGCTTTCCTTGAGAAAAACATGTTTGACCTATTGTAGGAAGTTAGTAAGTACTGATTACATGAGTAAGTAATTCTGAGATTGGATATCTAATTTAAATCCTGATTTAATGATTGTCATGCCCCCATTATTCCATTAGTTTGATGAGATACAAATAGTAGTTCCAAGAGCTCTACCCACAAAAGACATGGGGTTTTTAAGTTTTTTATCTTTATACTTATCAGGTTTGATTTTTTTTTTTTACTAATCTAGACTGTTTGGTTGACTGTAGTACAATACATTGCTATTGATTTTTCTTTCCTATGAAAAATGTTCCCATAGGGATAGAGGTAGGGAACTTTTGCCAGAAACCATTGGTGGCATAGTATGAACTAATAAGCTTGTTTTAAAATTGCCATAGAGGTGCTGAGCATGGTGGCAAATGTCTTTAATGCCAGCACCGTAGCACTTGGGAGGCTGAGGCAAGCCAATCTTGATGAATTTGAGGCCAACCTGTAAATTTCCCTACATTCTGTGGACTGTTTGGATAGAGTTTTATGCACTAGAGTTTTTTGTTTTGATGAAGTTCATTATATCTATTTTTTCCCTTTATTTCTTGTGGCTTTAGAGCCATATTTATGAAATCAGATTTAACTTTACAACTGTGTGAATGCTGGGATATGTCTTAGGGCATTGTTTGGCTTCTTGAACTCAAAATCAGGCCTACTGCATTTGCTACACAAGTTGTGCAGTATTAAACCCTGGTGGGGATTCTAATTTTGAAAACTCAAAGCAGACAGAACATAAAGAATTACAGAAAAAGCATATCCTGCAGGCTCCTGAGGAAAGGCATGGCAAAACAGAGTGTCTCTCTTGGGCTCAGAAGTTTGTAATTATCCTAGAAATGTGCATTTGGTTTCAACACCGCAAGGTAATTAGTTCCAATGCAGAGAGGCTGCTCTTTTGTGGTTTACCTACTCAGTTTATCCACTTTGTATTAAATAGAAACATAAAACCTAAGAATAATGTCTGCTGAAGAAAAAGCAAAGTGTACTGGTTTATATTGGCTCTAATTAGAAGCTGATCATTTCTTTTTTATAAAATAATTTAACTTAATTTCATGTGCATCAGTGTGAAAGTATCAGATCCCCTGGAAGTGGAGTTGTAGGCAGTTGTGAGCTGCCATGTGGATGCTGGGGGTTGAACCCAGGTCCTCTGGAAAAATAGTCAGTGTTCTTAACCCCTGAGTCTCCTCTCCCGCCCTGAAACTGGTCATTTCTAATGGGAAAGTGGATTTGGTGATTTCACAACAGGAAAGATAAAATATTTGTGCTAAGTCAGGAAGATTTATGTCACTTCATAAACATGCAAAGGTGCATTAAAATGACTCTGCTAATGTTAAGCCTCTCTTGTCTGTTTTCACATCAGCCACTGAATAACTCTGTAAATTAAATATTGATAATCATAGAACTACAGCTTGTTGCCTCACATTTGTGACCTTTCCCCAGAGCTTTATGGCATCTGTTTTATGTTTTTAAAACAACTGGTTCAGAATTTTGTAAATACATACAATGTGTTTTGATCAAATCTACTTGCCATTCCTTCCACTAAAGTCTGGAACTGGAGCTCAGTGTCTGTCTTAGACCTGATGATTTTCCCCTCTCAGAGTGAAGCCGGCTGCGCTGGTGTTCTTGTCACCCTAAAGAACACATGTAGATCACTGTACACTTTCATCCTTACCAAGAACACATGTGGATCACTGTACACTTTCATCCTTACCAAGAACACATGTAGATTACTGTACACTTTCATCCTTACCAAGAACACATGTAGGTCACTGTACACTTTCATCCTTACCAAGAACACATGTAGATTACTGTACACTTTCATCCTTACCAAGAACACATGTAGATCACTGTACACTTTCATCCTTACCAAGAACTTGGTGACTAGAAGAAATACGAAACTTACCACGAAATTATTTTTCTCCCCAGAATTTTGTTTTTGTTACATACAAAAAAATTTTAGGTATAAGATATGAGTCCTATGGCATGTATGATATAACTAAGAATATTAGGATGCTAAAGATGAGCATGCCAAGCAAACATTCTGTCACTGAGTTATATCTTCAGCCCAGTTTATAAGAATTTTTATGTTTTTTTTTCTTTCAGGTGAAATTCCTAAGCAAGTTAAAGTTAAAAAATTGAAGAACCTAAAAACTCTGGATTCTAAACCTGGTATTGTTTTTTATTAATGACTTATTTTGTGTATACTTATGAATGTC
Source organism: Arvicola amphibius (assembly GCF_903992535.2). Classification (NCBI taxonomy): domain Eukaryota; kingdom Metazoa; phylum Chordata; class Mammalia; order Rodentia; family Cricetidae; genus Arvicola; species Arvicola amphibius. Next base: position 29,392,657 of record NC_052058.2, on the reverse strand, counting down.
TGCATGCAAGTGTCATAGTACATGTGTAGATGTCAAAGGACAGTATTTGGGAGCTCTCCTTCCACCATGGCTTCCAGGGACGGATAGAGTCCTAGAGTGAGACTTGCATAACAAGTACCTTTCCCAGCGTATTCATCCTGCTGGCCAGACCTTCATTCATTTAACTGTGTACTCATCTAGGTTGTTGGCTTTTTCTGTCTCTCTTCTTTTCTTAGGAGTTTATACTTCTTACAAGCCATATCTAAACAGAGACGAGGAGATTATAAAACAACTCCAGAAGGTAAATACTTGCTCAGATTATTAATTTAAATCTCCTTGTTGAGATATGTGATATTTAGTTAGGCAGTGTGTGGGGTTTTGTTGTTGTTCTGTAGTAATGTGGAGTAGAATCTCACTTTAAAACAATGCTGCTGATTGAACCAGGGCCTCATGCGTGCTAGGCAAGTTCTTTACCATTGAGGCAAATCCCTAGCCAAGAATCTCACTTGTCTTGCCTAGAACTCAATAGGAAGACCATGTCGGGCTTGAACTTGTAATCCTCCTGCTTCTGCTTCCCAAGTACTGTTTCACAGGCATGTGCCATTGTGTCTTGGCTTGGATTCTCTTTCAAAAGTTAAAAAATGTGTGTGTGTAGTATAGAGTCAGTTCTCTCTTCCTACCTTTTATGTGAGTTCTGGGAACAATTACTTTATTCACTGAGCCATCTTGCTAGCCCTGAGTTACTTTTGTTTATTGCCTTGCACACCTCAGCCCTGAATTACTTTTGAACCCAAGATTAGGTCTGAATGTTGTGGCTCAATGCTGTAACACCAGCACTAGGAATCTAAGATAGGAGGATCTTAAATTCTAGACAAACCTGGCTAAACAGTGACTCCTTACCTCAAAAATAGATGGGCAGGCACGATGGCTCAACAGGTAAGGTGCTGGCTGCCAAGCTGCCAGCCTGCATTTAATCTGTGGGAGGGAGGAGGGAGGGAAAACCAACTCTAACAAGTTGCCCTCCTTACATTTTGCTGTGGCACATGTGTGCCACTTCCCACCTCCTGGTCATACACACACACTGCTGCACACAGAAATAAATGCATAACCTGAGTTCAATCCCAGGATCCACTGGGAGAAAGAGAGAACTGACTCCTGCAAGTTGTTCTCTGTCTATGCAGCACTCCTTGGCATACATGTGCACATGCACACATATACACAAATAAGTAATAAAAATTTTTACTTAAAGAAAATCTAAAGGCTGGGCAGTGGTGGCGCATGCCTTTAATCCTAGTACTCGGGAGGCAGAGGCAGGCAGATTTCTGTGAGCTCGAGGCCAGCCTGGTCTACTACAGAGCGAGTTCCAGGACAGCCAGGGATATTACAGAGAAACCCTGTCATGAAAAACCAAAAATCAATCAGTGAATCAAAGACTAGTAGCTACAGAGGCGGCTGGGTGGGTGAGGCACAGGCACACGCAATGGAGCCACCAGGGCAGCAGTACTCAGAGACCTGAGTGCTGCTCTGTAGCTGTAGGAAGACACCAGTCATTCTGGACGCTTAGACAGTGCGGTAACTTGTCAGTAGCATCTAACAGTAAAGAGGGTGGTTTTTAAAGATGTCAATAATGTTAATACAGCATGTGCAAAATAACTGATGGGATAAGTGATATTAATAAATCTATAGAGTCTCAATTATATTTGAGTGATAAAAGCAAATTATAATTATCAATACAGTACTATGATATTTTGACATATGTATACATTGTATAATGTTTAAGTCTGGTAAATGTACCCATTTCTCCAACATTAATCATTTCTTTGTGATGAAACATTTAAAATTCTTTCTTCTATGTTTTTTGGGCTATTTAATACATAATTGTTCTGTGGTTGCCCTGCTGTACAATAACAACACACCAAAACTGCTTGCTCCTTTCACAGGTCAGCCTTTTCCTCCTTACCTGAACTCCCCAGCCTCCAGCTAAAACTTCTTTTACAGAGTTTTACAAAATGAACTTCTAATTAAGTTACTTCAATATAATGTCCTGAGGTTTTTTAATTGATTTGTTGGTATTAAATTTAAATGCCTATTTACAAAGCAGTTGGACTTGGTTGTTTACTGGTTTCTGTTTTCTTCTGTCAAGGGTGTACAGCAGAAACGCCCTTCTGAGGCTCAAAGTGCTATTCTCCGACGCTATTTTTTGGAACTGACACAAAGTTTCATCATTCCATTAGTAAGTTATTAATCTTAATGATTTATATCATTAAGGGCTACATAAATGTGATTCCCGGCCTCCAAACCTTAAATTATATGCTTTACCAGTTAGTGTGTTTATTGATTTAAAATAGATCCATTTATGAGAGACCTGAATTCTTCTAGTTCTTGTTCACTTTGATAAGTCATTTAATCCTTAGATTGCTTGTCCATATATGGCCAATTCTATGGTCCCTAAATACCTCTCAAGTTTGTTATGAAATTTGTTAAGTAGGGTTGGAATTTATTAAAAGACCCTTTAGCATCCATTTCCATCACTGGGGTTAAGAGAGAAAGAATAGCATCAGAAAGACCCCCTAAGAACACGGCTGTGGCTTCTTGAAGGATAGTCATGTGTGTAAGTCTTGATTGAGATATTGATACAAGTTTTTTGACTTGATAAAATTTTATTTTTTCTCATTTACCATTTTTTAAATAGACAAAGAATTGTCTGAGTTGCTTTTCTCTTTCTGTGATAAAAGACTATGATCAAGGCAACTTATAGAAGAGTTTGTTGGAGCTCACAGTTGCAGAGGGTTACAGTGTGTGACTTTGTGGAGTGAGCATGGCAGTGTGCAGACAGACGTGGTGCAGGAGCAGTAGCTCAGAGCCAACTGGGGATGGCATGGGCTTCTGAAATCTGAAACTGACCCCTAGGGGACACACTTCCTCCAACAGGGCCACAACAGTTTTGCCAAGTGGAACCAATTATTTAAATATATGAGCCTTTGGGGCCATTCACAGTCAAACCACCACCACCACACAGAATGCACAGAATTAAACTGATGGGGGGAGGCAGTGATGAGGGAGGGTGCTGCTGGTGACTGATCGAAGACCTTGCATGTGCAAAGCAAACACATTGCCACTGAACTACATCCCTAGCACTATACTACTGATTTTAAGAGATGAAAAAATTGATCACAAACTATAAGATTAAATCCATAGTTCCAGGGGATAAACAATACAAGATACTAACTAGCTGCCTATAAAAAGTGGTTGATCATCCAACGTTATTGATTACCTAACAATCAGATATTGGAGTGGAACAGTCCACCTGTTATCCCAGCACTTGAGAGACAGCAATAGGCGAATTATTGAAAATTAGAGGCCAGTTAAGGCCCCACAGTGCAACCCTGCCTCAAAAAAAAACCCAAAAAGCAAAACAATAACACTTTTAGAAAAGGCCTTGTAGAGCTGAGCATGGTGGTACATGCCTTTAATCCCAGTACTCGGGAGGCAGGCAGATCTCTGTGAATTCGAGGCCAACCTGGTGGTCTACAGAGTGAGTTCCAGGATAGTCAAGGTTGGTACACCCAAAAATCCTGTCTCAAAAAAATAAAAAGCAGTCTGAGTACAGAGCAAGGCCAGTTCAGGCACCCTCTCCTCTATTGCTTAGGGCCTTAGCCGAGGTCATTCTTGTGGAGTGCCTGTGTTCTGTATATCTACCATCTACTGAAATAGTCTGTCATGAGAGTCTATATAATGCCTGCATTTTGTACCTAAAAAAGGTCACCTTGGAGTTTCTTCCTCTGATACTGTTTTGTTGTTGTTGTTGTTTGTTTTATTTTGTTTGAGACAGGGTCTCACTAGGTAGCCCTGACTGACCTAGAAATCACTCTGTAGATTAAGATGGCCTCCCATTCGCAGAGATCTATAAACAGAGACTGCACGTTCATTTACTGCCCAGCCCTGAATAATCACATAGAAAATATATTAAAACATTGGCCAACAGCTTAGGCATATTTCTAGCTAGCTCTCATCTTAAATTAACCAATTTCCATTAATCTGTGTATCACCACTAGGCTGTGGCCTACCAGGAAGGTTCCAGCATCTTTCTCCTTTGGCAGCTACATGGCATCTGCCTGACTCTGCCTTCTTTATCTCTGCCTTCAGTTTAGTTTTCCCACCTACTTATATTCTGCCCTACCATAGGCCAAAGCAGCTTCTTTATTAACCAGTGGTAATAAACACATTCATAGCACACAGAAGGGAATCCCACATCAGTGATCTACCTGCTGTTGCCTCTTAGGTTGTAGGATTAAAGGCATGTGCCACCATGTCTGTCTGATACTTTTTTCTTGAAAAGAATTTGATACCACATCCAAGAAGCTATAAAACTCTATGATAAAGGGAACTATGTGTCTTGCTTCTTGGTACACTCTCCATCTGATGTAGGGTAGACTTTTAACTGTTTATTGACTAAATGACCAAATAATGCAGGCATTCTAAGGAATTTAGTGGAGTGACATATAAATATAGGCAGTGTCACAGTGATTGTCTGCAGATTGCATCATTGCTTTTATATAGTTTTTAATAGAATCTATAAACATTATATGAAAGCAATGTGAAGATCTTCGTTATTCATATTAGAAAAAGTATTCTTTCTTCATTTGGGGTTGAAATTTTGATCCATTTAAACCTGTGTTGTGCTGGGGATGTAATTCAGTGGTGCACTAAGATTGGTGAGACCTTGGATTTGATGCCTAGAATCAAACCAATAAAACAGCTTGTTTAAGTAAAAACAACTCATTTGGTACTTAAGGATGTAGACTGAAATGGGCCTGGTAATTCACTTCTGTAATCCTATCACTCGGGAGGCTGAAGCAGAAGGGTTGTCACAAGTCAGAAGCCAGCCAGGACTTAGAGATCACTGTGGAAAAAGGAGTGGAAAGATTGTAAGGTCCAGAGAAACAGAAAGTTTTCTGTGAGATTGTATCTTAGAAATATCAGAAGCTACACTCACAAAGTCTCACAAGCATGGCTGCCTAACCATGGCCAGAACAATGATGACACCAATAGTCATGCTCACATAGGAGGGAAGTTCATAAAGCTGCTACCCTAGACAAAAACTACAGGCAACCAAGAAATGGTGAGAGTGGGAGAAATAGTCACACCAGTAGAGCACACCACCTCGTTATCCAGTACCAAGGAGTCAGCTCTGAAAACACAGATACAAGTAACATCATAGAAGCAGAGCAGAGAGCAGATGTGTTTGTGATAGGGTTTATTACTGTGGAGAGACATGACCATGGCAACTCTTCTAAAGGAAAACATTTAACTGGGGCTGGCTTAGTTTCAGAGGTTTAGTCCATTATCATCATGGCAGGGTATGGCAACATGTAGGCAGACATTGTGTTTGAAGAGGTGCTGAGAGTTCTACATCTTGATCCATACTCAGCAGGCTAGCAAAACTTGAATATATATGAGACCTCAAAGCTCACCCTCACATGACACATTTCCTCCAACAAGGCCACACTACTCAACAATGCCACCCCCTAATAATGTCACTCGTTATGGGCCATTCATTCAAACACATGCGCCTCTGGAGGCTATACTTATTCAAACCACCACTGTGTGCATGTGTGTGCGCGTGCGTGTGCGTGCGTGTGTGTGTGTGTGTGTGTGTGTGTGTGTATTTAAATAGACACACACTTAACAAAGAGACCATGAACTTGAAGAGATGGGGTGTAGGCTGATGGACTGATGGAAGGTTGGGAAGGATGAAAGGGAAAAGGGGGGGATAAAATAATTTTAATCACAAAATTTAAATAGCAACAATGGAAGAAAAAAAAGAAAAATGAAAAAAATATTACGTCTATCCAAATTCAAGTTTAATGAGTCTGGCCAGGCTGTTTAGCTTTTTGAAGCTTCAGTTTCCCAGTAGCTACTGTCACATAGCATGGGTTCAAGGACTGCATGAGATGAAGCATGTAAAGTGTTAAGTACATTTTCTGACATAGTCAACACAATGATTGTCACTAAAATTATAAGGGGCTGGAAAGATGGCTCTGCAGTTAGGAGCACTTGCTGCTCTTGCCAAGAGTACCAGATTTTTGTTCCAGCACCCATTTCCAGAAGCTCAAAACTGCCTGTAATTCTAACTTTAGGACATTCAACACCAGCTTCTGGTGTCCATGAATATGCGTGCACACTGCATGTGCATGTACACAGACAAATTTAAAAAAACCTTTAAAATATATATATGTGCTTTGTGCCAGATAGAATAGCATAATCCCGTAACCCAAACAATTGGTATGGAGGCAGGAAGATAATGATTTCAAGGGTAGCTAGGAGTACATAGCAAGACCCTATTTCAGCAAACCAAACAAGGGTTGCACAAGCCTGGCAACTTGTTCAATCTCTGAGACCCATGTAAAAGTGAAAGGAGAAAACCAACCCCACAAAGTTGTCTTCTGACTTCCACGTGTGTGCTGTGGCACACAAGCCCATATATAAATTATTTTAGACAAATGAAAGTAGGAACTGGACACAGTAGATACCAGCTACTTGGGAGCCTATGAGTTCAAGATCAGCTTGGGCAATACAGCAGGCCACCAGTTTCAGAAAATAACAAAGCGGGCTGGAGAGATGGCTCAGTGGTTAAGAGCATTGCCTGCTCTTCCAAAGGTCCTGAGTTCAATTCCCAGCAACCACATGGTGGAGGTCTGGTACCCTTTTCTTCCCTTCAGGCATACATGCAGAAAGAATATTGTATACATAATAAATAAATAAATATTTTTTAAAAAAGAAAGTAACAAAGCAAAACAAAGAAAAACTAATCTGTTTTGAGTATCCAAGTATTAGTTAAATTTTGTTGAAACATGACTCAGTTCACCTGGAGCAGTCTTTTGTAGGAAATGGTGAGACCATTGATGGAATATGATAGAAAACTCAGATTCGGGTTGCCAAGGTGATTCACTGAGTAAAGACACTTGCTGGACCCCTGAGATCCACATGGTAGAAGGGAAGAGAGCTTACTTCCCCATACATGCCATGCATGTGTGTGTGTGCACATCTGTGTGCACATATGTGCCAAGGCACTCACAGTAAATACACGAATGTAATAACCTAAAAATATTTTTTAAAAAACACTGGGCTCGCTTTTTCTTTGTATATACTTACCAGACCTATATCACTTCTGTGACTCTATGAGGTTTGCAGTTTTGTACCTCACCACCATGGGAGCAATCAGTTCTGCAGTAGATACCACCAAGGTATCCCCTAATTCAATTCTGACGTTATACCTGGCAGCTTCAGATCCCAAATGCCGAGGGCTGCATTCTTGATTTTGCTCTATTCCACGTTAGATGCCAGTCACAAGTTCCAGTCTGTGCTTACTACTGATCCACTCTAAATCCCATAATCCCCTTTTTGGGGTTCTACTGATTTACTTTAATGATTTAGAGAAACATTTGATGTTAGTTGGCTTATTATATAGAACATTACAGAGTACAGATAAGTAGATAGGATAGGGTATGGGGGGAAGAGACATAGAGCTTGCATGATGTCTCTGAATGTGTCACCCTCTATAAATGTCATGTATTCTGCTATCTTGAAACTCTATAACCCATGTCCTTTGGATCGCTACCCAGATTTCATTGCATAAGCATGAGTGAAGAATGCATATCTGTGTCCAGATTTTATTGGTACAGGGAGTGCATGCTTTGGTTGGATGTTGTCAGGCTGGATGGTGAAAGTCAGCACAGCCTGTCAGGTTCCTTCCTTGCATGTGTGAATCAGACCCTTTTTGAAATGGAGGTCTTAACAACCACTTTCAGGCAAGATAAGTAGAGAACTCATGGTCAGCAAGGCCAGGGAAGACAAGAGATTTTGGAATCTACTGTGGGGAAGAGAAATTCTAGTTTTTATGAACTACCTATAGTAGGAAATTATAAGCCAGAAATGGGTTGAAAAAAGTTGTATGTGTGTGTCTTAGTATAACTTGAAAACCATTTTATTAAAATATAAGATCCTTTAAATAAAACTGTATAAGAACTCCTAACATTTACTTGCTTTTATTTGTTTATTTTGGTTTTAGGAAAGGTACGTGGCCAGCTTGATGCCTTTGCAGAAAAGTATTTCTCCGTGGAAGGTGTGTGATAGTCAAGCAGTTTCCTTTTTGAGTTGTCTAGCTCTAATGACCTTCTTTGACTAGAGCAGTTCCTTATCTCTAAATATAGTATGTCTTGTATTCTAGAGTCCACCCCAGTTAAGACAGTTCCTTCCAGAAGAATTTATGAAAACACTTGAGAAAGCGGGTCCTCAGCTCACATCTGGAATAAAGGGCGATTGGATCGGACTTTACCGGTTAATTTCTTTACTTATTTTCCACCCATCAGTGAATCTTTATTTAAAAAAAAAACTAGTTATAAAACCTAGACTATTCATGTGGCATATATTTCTGAACTATGAGGAGGGAATGAAAGGCTGGCGTGGTGGCACATCATAATCCAAACACTTGGAAGGTGGAGTCACGAGGATCCGGAGTTAAATGTCTTCCTCAGCTTCATAGCAAGTTTGAGGCCAGCCTGGATTACTTGAGACCCTGGGGTTTTTTGTTTTTTGTTTGTTGTTTTGTTTAGTATTTAAGAGGGGTATTGAAAGAAGAAATAAATATTAACCAAACTTTGCTGTTTTTTAAAAAAAATTGTAGGCAGTTTCTAAAGTCTCCAAATTTTGATGGCTGGTTCAAGACGCGGCGGAAAGAAATGACCCAAAAACTGGAGGCACTTCATCTGGAAGCTCTTTGTGAAGAGGTCAGAAAACAGTATGTTAGCATGATGCGCATATTAAGAGTACAAAAATATTTTCAGAGGTTGAAAATAATACTTAGAATCCATTTTATTACATTTACTTGCTTTGTGTGTGTGTGTGTTTGCGCGCATGTGTGTGCATGCATGCATGTGTGTGAGTGTGTGTGTGCATGTTATAATGCGAGTATGGAGGTCAGAAGACAGCTTTCAGGGATCAGTTTTCTCCTTTTACCGTGAAGGTCCCAGGTCTAAACTAGGGTGTCTGGTTTGGCAGTAATGCCCTTATCCACTGAGCCCCACTTTATTATAAATAGTATTCAGAGCTAAGGTGCTCATATCTTACCCTGAGTCAGTGCTCTCTAATTGTCACAAAAATTCATTGAGGTAGAGATGGTGTGGTCTGCATTATACTACAACCATGGTTTAGGATTCAGTGAGCTTCTGTCAGTTTTCACGACTCCAAGTTGTGAAGCCATGGGGTGCTGTAGTATGCTTTTTGGTCTTCATGAACTAATTGTGCACATCTCTTCCCAGTTCTTATTCAGACCTCAGTTAGTAGCATGAAGTCACCTGCAGTGGGAATATTATACCACAGAAATTGGCAAATTCTATAAAGCAGAGTACACCTGGGATCAGGACTCCCGTCCCTGCAGTCTCTCCTCAGCTGCTGCCAGTGTGGCTTAGTCACCATCTCCAGTTAGGTCGACAGTTCTGTTCATGTGGTTGGGCTGTGTCTTATACTTGTAACCACCACCAGCCTACTTCAAAGTCAACTTCTTGAGATGATGTCATTTTACTTTCTTTTGTATTTCACTTTCAATATTGAGGTGGGCTGGTCCCGGTGTTATCTTTTCTAATAAACTCCTAGTGACTGTGGCTTTTAGAAAAATCCATGATGAAAGCAGCCACAAGTAAGCCCTATGAAAATCTTATTTGAGGATACAAAATTTATGTAGAGTAACATGTTAATTATCTTGATTTGTCAGTTAATAATTCCTTATCAATTACTCTTGTAATAAACAAAGATTAGTATTGCATTGAGCTGCTGTTTTGTTTTCCCCTCTTGATAAAGGGCCACCTCAGAAAGGAGTTTTCTTATATTTTATTTACAATTGTTGGGGCTAATGTTAAAAATTATCTACTTAATACTTTTTAGATGTTCATGAAATTCCCCTTGCCCTGTTCTGCTGTGTTGGAGTTGTATGGCCTGTCTTCCTTTCTGTCCTGTCCTTCCTTTCTGCTAGCCTCATGGGTTGAAATAGAGAGGCTCAAGTATTTTTTGAGTTATGTATTAATCAGAGATTTTCTTACTGTCTAGGACCTCCTCCTCTGGATCCAGAAACATACAGAAGTAGAAACAGTAGACCTTGTGTTGAAGCTGAAAAATAAGTTGGTATGTAACTAAAGCGATGAAGATATAATATAAAATAGACCTTTGTGTGAAAATGATTTTCTCATCTGTGCTGACTATTATGCACCACAGAAGTAATGTTTTAGAAAAGATTGGATGCTGGACAATTGATGGTAGATCTCACCAGAAATATTTGATCATTCAGACAGATCTCAGTGATTCCAAATTATTCTAAAGATATTTAAATACTTTTGAAATTTCCTTTATGTATATGAGTGGCATGTACTTATAGAAGTGCACTGCATACATGCAGTGTCTGCAGAGGCCAGAAGAGGGCAGCCCATCCACTGGAACAGTGAAGCATTGCATGTGCTGAATACCATCCCAGGTCTTCTACAAGAGCAGAGCAGCCTTAACTGCTGAGCTAACTCTCCAGCCCCCCTCCCCACCCCCGCCAAAAGATACTCATAATGGAGTCTTTTGGATGCTACAAAACATGATCTCACCAGATTTTACACCACATAATAGTCCCAGGCATCATTGGTGAATTTATAGAATAACCTTTTATTGAGGTCCCTTGAAACCCCCTTCCCTACTTAGTAGAATGTTCTCTACAGTTTTATTTTCTGTAATCTCTAGAGTAAGACCTAAAGTTTCAAGACATCAGGCTATGAAAAGGTTTTATAAAGCATGCCCAGTGCATGAATACAGATTCCCTTAAACTGCTGTTCCTGTAGTTGCAGGCTGACCGAGAGAACTTACCTGTGAAGCCTGACACTGTGGCGAAGTTGCGGACACACATAGATGCGATTATCTTAGCGTTGCCAGAGGACCTGCAAGGCATACTGCTCAAGACTGGCATGACATGATGCAAAAGGCTCCAGCCTGAAAGGACTGTGCACCATGAAGCAAACTGACATTTCTTCCACTGCACAAAGGAGCAGTTAGAGTGGCAGTAACATGGGAAACAGCAGTAGGCGCTGGATACAGGTGGAAAGACTGAGCCGTAGAGGACATCTTTAGTGCGCTCTGCGGTTCCACAACACTGAAACACCGGGAGACATTTCCCTATTTTTCTCATGTTCAGAAGTGCTCTTAAGAGAGACCTGTGGGGCCGTTGGCGTAAGTGACTCCAAACTGCAGTGCCGGCATTGCAGATATTTTTTTTAATTGGTGCTGCTTTGCCCAATCATGTTGAAACTCAGGGGATATAAAAATAATGTTCACACTGGCTGTCTTCTAAAGAAGGAAAAACTGAGTTTTCCAACTATAGTTAGATATAACCGAGGCTTATGTCGTGCCTTCCATTGTCCTGTATGTTTCACAAGGTCCAGCTGCTGATTGTAAAGCTTTTTCTTTTTTTAATTATGATACAAACTTTAGAAAGCATTATGTTGCGTAATGGTTTCTCAGAAAGGTTTTTGTTGCCCTTTATGTGGGTGGGTGAGTGCTTGAAATCATCGTGCAGGTTTCCATTCCACTGTTTCCTCACCGTTTTCAAAACTGAGTCTCACGACTTTCTCCAGAAGGAGGAGGCGTGTGTGCTTCTAGTTAGGGAAGGGCGATCTTCCCTTTGACTAACTAACTGGGCCAGTATGAATTAATTAATGTCTTGAAGACATTCTCACTATGAACGTCATAGTAAGCTGTTCTTTTTAAATAATTACTTTTATGTCAAAAGTATTCATAAGTCATTCATGTAATAATTATTTGAGAATTTTAAGTTTAATTTCCAACATTATTTGTTGGGCGATACTATTTTCCCCTAAATTAATGATTTCCAGAACACTTTTCCTTCTGCTGTTTGATGTGGGAACTTTTGTCTAAATCAATATTACAGTTTTGGGGTTTTTTTTTTGTTTTGTTTATACTGCCTTGCCAAAAGTAGACTAGTATTATTTGGTGTGTTGAAGTTGTTTGGTTTGTGTTTAAATGGGAGTGTCTGCAGAAGCCACTGTTCAAACAGGCACACAGGAAGTAGCACATATGTAAATAGCTGTGTCTTGAGTACCCTCCAAACAGCCAAAATTAGGTGGATGTGTTTGTCAAAGAAGGACTTCAGAAGCCATCTCTAGTTCTCTATTGATGTTAAAGGGCATTCCTAATCTAAGAACGAGTCCCTGTGCTTGTGACTGTGGTCTCATCATAGCTAAGTGTGCCCTTTAGCCATGGATACAGTCTCTTGAAGCATACCACTGTCATAGAAAGAACATGGCACTTGGAGAGAATCATTTGTGTAGATTGTATGGGTTATTTTGTGAAACAATACTGACCTTTCAGAAAAAGGGCAACTACTTTTATATGCTAAAGTACTTCGTATTCTGGGAAACTTTATTTAGGTAGAAATGATCATCTTATTATTTTTCAAAACAATGTATTTTAATAATTTCACAATTTATATACAGTTTGTGACATAAATATGGAAGTCATTAGTGTTATATCAAGGATCTTTTGAAATATACTTCTATAAGATATATCATTTGGGATTTATTTTGCACACCTAAAGAATAACAGGAGATGTCAATTAGCATGGTAATGCTGTCTTTACATTACTACATGTAACAGAAACTTAACACATGTGAAAACCAAATCATACTCACCTACTCTGTCTCTTAATTTCAAATCATGTACCTGTTAGAATAGCTTAAGGTTGCATCAGAAACTGAATGGTAACAATTTTTTATGTGATTTTCAGAATTGTCTTTTTTAAAAAGTTTAGTATTTAAACTGTGCCATTTAATGTATTATCTCCACCAGCATAAGAAGGAATCAGTGCTTTTAGGGTGTTACGTAATGCCTAGTGCCTTCTATTTACAGTGGAAAAGAGGTTTTGTGGGAGGCATTTATGGTCATTACCAAAAGCTGAATTAAAGCCTTGGATTTTAAACACTTAGATTTTTTTGTTTTGTCTCTTCTCTTCTGGTCAATTTTTGTTTTGGAGACAGGCTTTCTTGTGTCCCAGGCTGGCTTCAAATTCTCTGTGTAGCAAAGGATGACCTTGAACTTCTGATCTTCCTGCCTCTACCTCCTCAGTTTGGGGATCACAGGCTGTTCCACCGTGCCTGGTTTATGAGGTACTGAGGTTTGAACCTAAGGCTTCATGCATTCTTAGCAAGCTGTGTGCCGACTGATCTGCATCCCCAGCCCTAATTTGTGTTCCTTAAATTTGGAATACTTGGGAAAGCATACATAATAAAGCTTGTATATTATAAAAACATTTATTTCCAGATGATTTTTTCAAATAAAACTAAAATAAAAACCTTTTCTGATAAGCATATCCTGATATATGAACAGGATAAAATTAAAAGATTATTATCTTAGTCCTAAGAGAGCAATATATTTAACACCCCAACATTACAGATTATGAAATAATCTGGTAAGTAATTTAACCAAGCATAGTGACACATGTCAATAATTCCAGCTACTTGGGATGCTGAGCCAGGAGAATCGCTTGATCTCAGGAGTATCCTGGACAACATAGCACCACCGAGCACCACTCTGCCTGGGTAGAAACAAGACCAACAAAACACTCCTTTAGCCGGGCGGTGGTGGCGCACGCCTTTAATCCCAGCACTCGGGAGGCAGAGGCAGGCGGATCTCTGTGAGTTCGAGACCAGCCTGGTCTACAAGAGCTAGCTCCAGGACAGGCTCTAAAGCTGCAGAGAAACCCTGTCTCGAAAAACCAAAAAAAAAAAAAAAAACACTCCTTTAGTGTCATTATCTAGGTATTGTTAGATTATTTTATTTTGTTTTGCCTTTAATAAAAAACAACCTTAGAGGCTGGGAAGATAGCTCACTTGATAAAGTGCTTGCTTTACAAGCATGAAGACACATTTAAAAAGCCGAGTGCAGTGGCATATACCTTTAATCCCAGCACTGGGAAGATGGGTACAGCTGGGTCCTTGTATCCCACTCACGAGTCACTGTAATCTACTTAGTGAGGCCAGGCCAATCGAAGACTCTGTCTCTAAAAACCAAAGTAGATGGTTCCTGGAGAGCACCTTACACATGCACATCCTTATGTGTACCCATGCATGGTGACACTCACCTTTAATCCCAACATTTGGGAGAGAGAGGCAGAGGGTCCCTATGAGTCCAAAGTCAGCTTGTCTACATAGGAAATCCAGGGCTACATAGAGAAACCTGGTCTCAGAAACAAGCCCAAAACCCAAATACCCAAACATGAATACAACATATAAAAACCTTTAAATTTCAGTTTGCTTTTATGTCTTACTCTTTTTAAAGGTAGCAACAATGATATAACAGTGGTAAAGATTTTGCCTACCATATCTAAGATCTTAGGTTTGATCCCCAGCATCAACAAGAAGAAAGAAAAAATAATCTTAAAGGTAACCATGGACAAGCAAGACGGCTCAGTGGGTAAGGGTCCTTGTAGCCAAGCCTGGTGATCTGAATTTGATCCCTAGGCCCCATGTGGTGAAAGAGAGAACTAACTTCTACAAGTTGAACCTTCAAATGTGTGCAATAACGTATGTACATGTGTATGCATACACAAGTAAATGTGATTTAAAAATTTTTTAAGATTACATTTTTTGGCTTTCATCATAAAGCTTGATGAGATAAATGCATGTACAGTAGAGGAAAGCCAACCTTGATGACAATGACTCCATAGAAGAAGAGGAATCTGTGTTCTTTAATGTCATCATGCTATAGTCTGAGAAAGGAAAGAAGATCGGGCTGGCAACTGGTGATTCCTAGTTTCTTGGTAGACCTACTGCACAAACTTCCAGACCTTGATATGTCTTGTTTGCTTTGGAACCAGCCCAAGGACACTGACTAAATATTTGACAGTTTATCTATACTGTATCTTGGGATATAGAACTCAATTTGGCCACTATGGGATTTAACCTGCTGTTGCAACAAAGAACCTGAGAACTACTGACATCTCAGAAGTTTCCCCTCTTGGGTAAAGAGACTTATTGGGGCAGTGAGAAACCATTGTGGAGACAAAGGATGACTGGAGCTACTCTTCAGAGATGAGGAGAGAAGCCGAAAGGTTCTGTTGCTGCTCAGAAGCTGGATAGTTACTTAGAAGCAGCAATGCAGTTGGACGCTCACCCATCACAGAAACCTTTCCTTGTCTTTTGATTAGAATGGATTTAGGAGAATTGGGATTTGACAAATTGCACATTTATTGTTCATATCTATTACAGAACTATGATATTGATCTGTTAATGTTTGTAACTGCTTTAGTTCACTATAAGATGTTACTGATTAGAAAAAGATTAGAACTTGTCTAAGAGAAGTTTGACATTACCAATGAGTACTTGGATTGTCATGTTTAGGGCTGGAGAAATGGCTCAGTGGTTAAGAGCATTGCCTGCTCTTCCAAAAGTCCCGAGTTCAATTCCCAGCAACCACATGGTAGCTCACAACCATCTGTAATGAGGTCTGGTGCCCTCTTCTGGCCTGCAGACATACGCACAGACAGAATATTGTATACATAATTAATAAATAAATAAATAAATTTTAAAAAATCAAATGGAAAAAAGAAAGCATATTTAACAAGTGGTGCTGGCATAACTTGATATCAACATGTAAATGAATGAAAATAGACCCATATCACCATGTACAAAATTCAAGTCCAAATGGATCAAAGACCTCAACATAAAGTCAGCCACACTGAACCTTAACATGAGAAAGTGGGAAGTACATTTAAACACATTGGCACAGGGAACCACTTCCTAAATAGAACCCCAATATCACAGACACTGAGAGAAACAATAAATGGGACCTCCTGAAACTGAAAAGCTTCTGTAAGGCAAAGGACACAGTCAACAAGACAAAATGACAGCCTACAGAATGGGAAAAGATCTTCACTAACTCCACATCAGACAGAGGTCTGATCTCCAAAATATACAAAGAACTCAAGAAATTGGACACCAAAAGAGCACATAAGCCAATAAAAAATGGAATACAGACCTAAACAGAGAACTCTCAACAGGGGAATCTAAAATGGCTGAAAGACACTAAAGGAAATGTTCAACATCCTTAGTCATCAGAGAAATGCAAATGAAAACAACTCTGAGATTCCATCTTTCACCTGTAAGAATGGCCAAGATCAAAAACACTGATGACAGCTTATGCTGGAGAGGTTGTGGGGAAAAGGGAACACTTCTGCATTGCTGATGGGAATGCAAACTGGTACAACCCTTTTGGATGTCAGTGTGGCAATTTCTCAGAAAATTAGGAAACAACCTTTCTCAAGACCCAGTAATACCACTTTTGGGTATATATCCAAAGGATGCTCAATCATGCCACAAGGACATGTGCTCAAGTATGTTCATAGCAGCTTTGTTTGTCATAGCCAGAACATGGAAACAACCTAAATGCCCCTCGACTAAAGAATGGATAAGGAAAACAATGGAGTACTACACGGCAGAAAAAAAATGACAGCTTGAATTTTTCTGGAAAATGGATGGAGCTAGAAAACATTATTTTGAGTGAGATAACCCAGACACAGAAAGGCAATTATTACATGTACTCACTCATAGGTGGTTTTTAGACATAAAGCAAAGAAAGCCAGCCTACAGACCACAATCCCAGAGAATTTACACAACAATGCGGACACTAAGAGAGATTTACATAGATCTAATCTACATGGGAAGTAGAAAGTAAAAAAAGACAAGATCTCCTGAGTAAATGGGGAGCATGGGGACCTTGGGGGAGGATTGAAGGGGGAAAGGAAGAGACAGGGAGGGGAGCAGAGAAAAATGTAGAGCTTAATAAATATCAATAAAAAATATAAAAAAATGGAATGAATTGGAGTTTCTTGGTAGCCACATTTTTTTCAGATAGGCTGTTTGCCCGCTGCAAGCAGAAGTGCAGCTTCTTTAAGAGATGGCTTTCTGGTTCCTGCTGATGGCACAAATGGCACCTGCTCTTTCAAAAGGTTCTGATGCTACTGAGCATTTAAATGGGGTTTGTGAGCAGTGGCGCAGAATCGTCTGTATTCTGTCAATCGTGTTTTAAATAAACGCTGATTGGCCCAGTAGCCAGGCAGGAAGTATAGGCAAGGCAATCAGAACAGGAATATTCTGGGAAGAAAGAAGCTCTTCCCCAGTCCTGCCCAGATCACGGAAGAAGCAAGATGTAATCTACCCCACTGAAAGAGGTACTGAACCATGTGGCTAACATATAATAGAATAATGGGCTAATATATATTATAAGAGCTAATACAAAGCCTGAGCTAATGGGCCAATCAGTTTATGATTGATGTAGACTTCTGTGTATTTTCTTTGGGACCTAAAGACTGTGGGAACTGGGCAGGACAGAAACCCCAACTAGCAGGCCCTCATGTTACAGAGCAGTGTGTTACAAATTGATTAATGGTGCAGGGTGATGATAGTGCTTGTCTTTAATCCCTGCACTGGGGAGGCAGAGGCAGGTGGATCTCTGTGAGTTTGAAGCCGACCTGGTCTACAAGAGCTACTTCCAGGACAGGCTCCAAAGCTACAAGGAAACCCTGTCTTGAAAAACCAAACTAACTAACTAACTAACTAACTAAAATCAAATTGCTTAATGGTGGACATAGACCCACTTCATCCCTGGTTCTGGGGTGGTAAGCATGGCTCACAGAGACAGTGAACATACCTTCAGCATGTTAGATGGGGCGGGGCAACAAGCAAAGCTGAAGTGTTGGTCCTAGCCATGCCTACTTAGCATTAAAAAAAAAAAACTTGTCAGAAAATGTTTACAGATAAACAATACAACAGATTCAAACAAAAATAAAAGAGGTTTTCACGGGTCACAGCGTTGGATAAATGTACACAGGCTTAGGAGATATAGAAGAAAGAGTATACGCAATTAGAGATTAAATGACTAAAGGCAATAAAACAAATATTAAAAAGCGATAGAGTATAAAAGGCCATGTGAAGATGGAATATACACCAGGAGTCTGTATTATGTGTATTATTGTGTTTTCTTTGGATTTTTTGACTACTAATGAGTCAACTGCTGAAAAACATTTGATTCTGGGGGCTGCTAAGCTAAACCAACCTATATATTTTAAAGGTATCTTGACTTCAAAATTAGAATCTAAGGATATGTTACTTTGAAAAAGAGGTTCTGCTTTTGTTTCCGCAGAGGATGGGAACCTGTAAATTCTTTCCAAGCTAATGTGAATTGATGGAATGATAACTCCCAAAAGGTCCCCATGAACCCTAAAAATACTTTGCCCATCAAATAGCAGAAAGCATCTTGGAAAAAACAATGCCTAAATTCTCAAAATAATTGTTTATAAATGTTAGTTTTCATTTAAAGGGAGATATGATATAGAAATGAATAGATTGGTATGTACTTTGTTTTTTTATTCAAATTTAATGTTAATTTTGTTATATATATTTCTACTCTTGTTTAAGGTATTATGTTTATACAGTTCATTTAAAAATGTAATGTATAATTAAAAATTATGGATTAATAGTCATCTATAATAGTCAAACTTGTAGTCATATTAGAAGGGTTTTCTAGATGTACAGAGATATATTTCAGTTGGATAGGTATTCTTCAACATTTCAAAGACCTACAGAATATGGCATTTAAAATGTTTGAGGAACTTAAAAATTGTTCATGACAATAAAACACATCTTCTCCTGGCAGCACCAGTTACCTCAAGAGGAAGATCAGTATTGAAGAAACTTGTTATAACATTTGTCTTCAGTGTGACAAGCCTAGCCATCTGGGCAAGAAACTGCTCTTCCCTGAACTTCTTGATTGTATGTTGTATAAACTCAACATACGGGCTGGAGAGATGGCTCAGAGGTTAAGAGCATTGCCTGCTCTTCCAAAGGTCCTGAGTTCAATTCCCAGCAACCACATGGTGGCCCACAAGCATCTGTAATGAGGTCTGGTGCCCTCTTCTGGCCTGCAGACATACACACAGACAGAATATTGTATACATAATAAATAAATATTAAAAAAAACTCAACATACAAGACCCACAGAACAATGGCTGCTGAACTTGCCTAAAGAAGGTGAGACAGCCCTTCAGGGTCCCTGCTTCATGAAAGAGACTTCCAGACATTCTGTCAGACACAAAAGAGAGCAACAGACAAATGTTGCCAATACATGGAAGAATAGATCTTCAAATTTCCTGCTTTACTGGAAAGTCTGCCAGATATTATGGACCTGTAGGCTAAAGATGGATGCCTCAACGTCACAGAAGAACTTTCAGTGACTGTCCAGGTAGTGAGATGTCTCTGTCATTTCTAGAACTTTGAAAGTTGCTTACAATACACTTCTTGTTTACTTAGCTAACATTATATCCTTCTGGGTTTTTTATGGAACTGAATACAATTATAGTTTTTCTTAGTTATGATAAAAGATAAATTAGATATGAAACTTTAGACTCACAAAGAAATACTGTATCTGTTATTCTTGCTTGACGCCTGTTTTGTTATAATTAATTTTATTATTTTAAAGTTAAAATCTTCCTTGTTATTTAGACTAAAGGAGAAGATGATGTGGGATTTTCTTCTGTATGTTGTGAATGTATTTTATACCATTGGTTAATAAAGAAGCTACTTTGGGCCGGGTGGTGGTGGCACATGCCTTTAATCCCAGCACTCGGGAGGCAGAGGCAGGCGGATCTCTGAGTTCGAGGCCAGCCTGGTCTACAAGAGCTAGTTCCAGGACAGGCTCTAGAAACTACAGGGAGACCCTGTCTCGAAAAAACAAAACAAACAAAAAAAAAACAACAAAAAGAAGCTACTTTGGCCAATGGCAGAGAAGAGTATAACCAGGTGGTAAATCCACAGAGATACAGAAAGAAAGTAGGTGGTGACAAGACACACCATGTAGCTACCCAAGGGGCAAGAGGTAACAAACCATGAGACTTGTGGTAAAATGTAAAATAATAGAAATGGGTTAATTTAAGATATAAGAGTTAAGTTAATAAGAAGTGTAAGCTAATAGGACAAACAGTGTTGTGATTAATATAGATTCTGTGTGATTATTTGGGTCTGGACACCGGGGAATGAAAGTGGTCTCCATTTACACTTAACCCCCTCTTTACAGAGGTTGGCAGTCAAAGATGGGTAAGATTCTCCCCCCCCCCATGTGCCTAAGACAAGGGCTTGCATGATTAGAATGCGTGTACCAGAGACAGGTAAGTCTGGAAAATGGGAATGTATTTGCCTAAGGCAGATGTGATCATCTGTATTATTGCAGAAGCACAGGCTTTATTAAACATTATAAAAAGGGAGTAGTTGATAAGGCCATAGGTATGGGTTCATTTTATCTTGACTAAAGGTTAAAGAGTTGAAACTTATTTCTGTTCCTTCAATGTTATTGGCAACATTCAAATAACAGGTCAGAAAATTCTGCTCTCTCAAGGTTATTGCCAACAGGTGTGGCTAATATTCAAACCTGGCATTTAAGGTATTAAGAAGTAGATCTAATTATAAATCAAACAAAATTATAAAGATCCAACTAAGTTCCTACTCCCTTAGAGAGATAACAATGGATTCCACCAAAGGAGTGGTTTGCCTACAAATGTTTTGGTCTAACAAGCCTTACTTGTCTTGTTCTGGCAACAGAACATATAACTAAGAATGTAGCCTGTAATTCTTCAACTCATCTGCTTATTTCTTTGTAACATGTTAGTGCAGTTTTTTATCTTACTCCTACCTTTTGGGGTTAGGTCACTTGAGCAAATGGAAATTAAAGACAGGAGACTTTCAGTATTCACTGGGCTTCCATCCTGATACTTTCCTATATTTCTGTTTCTTATTTCTTCTATATCTGTGTTTCTTTTGCCTAATAATTCTACTCCTCATGCTTCTGCCCTGGAATATAGGAACCTGCCATGGCTAATAACTCTGCAGATGGGAAAATGAAAAGGTAGCTTATGACAATCTTGTCTCCATAAGTCCTGAAGACTCACACCCCACTGAGTTTCTGTCTCTTCCCCATAATATTTATCTCTCCCCAGAGCCTTATCACTCCTGTCTACACCTCCCAACTGCTGGAACCACCTGTGTGAGTTCTGATTTTCTTTTAGACAGATTCAGTCATGCATAACCCAGGGTGACCTTGAACTAACAAGAGCTCCACCTGCCTCTGTCTCCTGAGTACTGGTCTGTATGGCTAACTAGTATGGCTGCTTTGCTATCTGATCTGCAATTTAACTTTATTTATTAAAACACAAACAATATACTACTATAGTTCCCCCTTTTGTCTATAATAAAAATAGGCTATAACTAATATAAGAAAAACTATACACAATAAGTACAATAACTATAAATGATATGGGCATCACCAATATCTAGTCCATTTGCATTTGACAAATTTAGAGAAAATACTCCCATTATCTTTTACATTTTCCAATTTTGTGGAGTACAGGTTTTTGTACTAAGACCTAATGATTCTCTGAATTTCCTCAGTGTCTGTTGTTATGTCCCGTTTTCATTTCTGATTTTGTTAACTTGGGTGTTCTTTCTCTGCCTTTTGATTAGTTTAGATATGAGTTTGTCAATCTTGTTGATTTTCTCAAAGAACCAGCTCTTTGCTTCATTGATTCTTTGCATTGCTTTCTGTGTTTCTATTTTGTTGATTTCAGCCCTCAGTTTGATTATTTCCAGTCTTCTACTCCTCGTTGGTGAGTCTGCTTTTTTTCTAGAGCTTTCAGGTATGCTATTAAGTTGCTAATGTGAGCTTTCTCTGTTTTCTTTATGTGGGCACTTAGTACTATGAAATTTCCTCTTAGCACTGCTTTCATAGTGTCGAATAGGTTTGGATATGTTGTGCCTTCATTTTTGTTGAATTTAAGGAAGACTTTAATTTTTTCTCTTGATTTCTTCCTTGACCCAGGGGTGGTTCAGTAGGTGACTATTCAGTTTCTATGAGTTTGTAGGCTTTCTGGGAGTAGTATCATTGTTAAATTCTAACTTTACTCAATTATGATCCAGTAAGACACAGGGAATTACTCCAATTGTTTTTATATCTGTGGAGGTTTGCTTTGGTACCAAGTGTAACATGAGGGCCTGCTTGTAGGAGTTTCTGTACTACCCAGTTCCCACAGCCAGCAAGTCCCAAAGAAAATCACACAGAGGTCTCCCTAAGTTATAAACTGATTGGCTCATTAGCTCAGGCTTCGCATTAGCTCTTATAACTTATATTAACCCATTATCCTAGTAAATATTAGCCACATGGCTCAGTACCCTTTTCAGAGAGGCAGGTCACATTCTGCTTCTTTGGTGTCTGGACAGGATTGGGGAGGAATGGGCTTTCTTCCTTCCCAGAATTCTCCTGTTCTCATTGACCTGCCTCTACTTTCTGTCTGGTTGTCCCGCCTATACTTCCTGTCTGGCAACTGGCCAATCAGCATTTATTTAAAATATAATTGACAGACTACAGAATTGTCTCACACCAACTGAGTATTGTGATCAGTTTTCGAGAAGGTTCTATGAGGTGCTGAGAATAAGGTATGTTCTTTTTTGTTTGGATAGAATGTTCTATAGATATCTGTTAAGTCCATTTGATTTATGACATCTGTTAGTTCTATTTCTCTGTTAAGTTTCTGTCTGGTTGACCTGTCCATTGGTGAGAGAGGAGTGCTTAAATCTCCTACTATTAGTGTGTGGGGTTTGATGTGCAATTTAAGTTTCAGTAATGTTTCTTTTACATATATGGGTGCTTTTATATTAGGGGCATAGATATTCAGGATTGAGACTTCATCTTGATGAATTGTTCCTGTCATGAGTATAAAGTGTCCTTCTCTATCTCTTCTGATTGATTTGAGTTTGAAATCAATTTTGTTAGATATTAGGATAGCCACACCTGCTTGTTTCTTAGGTCCATTTAATTGGAAAACCTTTTCCCAATCCTTTACTCTGAGGTAGTGTCTGTCTGAGGTTGAGGTGTGTTTCTTGTAAACAGCTGAAGGCTGGATCCTGTTTTCATATCTATTCTCTTAGCCTGTGTCTTTTTATAAGTGAATTTAGTACATTGATATTAAGCAATATTAATGACCAGTGGTTATTAACTCCTGTTATTTTTTGGTGGTAGTGTTTGTGTATTTTCCTTCTTTGATTTATGCTGGTGGGGGGTTATCAGATGTCTGTGTTATTGTGGGTGTAGTTAGCTTCCTTCAGTTGAGGCTTTCCTTCTAGTACTTTCTGTAAGGCTGGGTTTGTGGATACGTATTGTTTAAATCTGTTTTTTTTTTTTTCATGGAATATCTTGTTTTCTCCATTGATGGTGAATGAAAGCTTTGCTGGATATAGTAGTCTGGGTTTGCATCCAGGGTCTCTTAGTATCTGCAGCACATCTATCCAAAACCTTCTGGCTTTCAAGGTTTCCATTGAGAAGTCAGGTATAAATCTGATAGGTTTACCTTAATATGTTACTTAACATTTTTTACCTTAATATGTTACTTGACATTTTTCCTTTGCAGCTCTTAATATTCTTTCCTTGTTCTGTATGTTTTGTGTTTTGATTATTATATGGCGACGGGATTTTTTTGATCCAGTTTATTTGGTGTTCAGTAAGCTTCTTATACCTTCATAGGGATATCCTTTAGGTTTGGAAAGTTTTTTTCTATAATTTTGTTGAATATATTTTCTGTTCATTTGAGCTGGAGTTCTCCTTCTACCCCTATTATTCTTAGGTTTGGTCTTTTCATGATGTCCCAGATTTCCTGAATGTTTTGTGTTAATAATTTGTTGAATTCAATGTTTTCTTTAACCAATGAGTCTATTTCCTCTATAGTATCTTCAGCACCTGAGATTCTTTCTTCTATCTCTTGTATACTTGTCTCTGTAGTTCCTGTTCATTTACTCAGATTTTCCATATCCAGAATTCCCCCAGTTTTGTTTTCTTTATTACCTCTATTTCAGTCTTCAAGTCTTGAACTGTTTCCTTCACCTGTTTGATTTTTGTTTTCTTGGGTTTGAGGGATTTATTATTTTCTTCCAACTTTTTGTTTGTCTTCTCTTCAATTTTTTAAGTTTTTTTAACTTCCTCTTTAAAGATCTCCATTATTTTTGTAAAGTTACCTTTAAAGTCATTTTCTTCTACTTCTTCTGGGTTAGGATGAACAAGTCTTCCTTTTGTGTCTCTGCTGGGTTCTGGTGTTACCATGTTGCTTTTTAGGATGTTGGAGGAATTCTTGCATTGACCTCCCATTTCTTCCTTCAAATGAGGTCAGTAGTGTCTTGGCATCTTGGTCCAGTCCTTGCTCTGGCTGTCTCTTAGGTTCCCTCAGTATTGGAGCAAGCTCCCAGGTCCTCTCAGTATTGCAGCAATCTGCATTCCATGGTTCCACTGAGCTCACAGGTGAAAAGGTGGGTGTGGAGTGGGGTGGTTTGAGGGATAGTCCAGATGCAGGAATACTCCCTGCTGGCTAGCTAGAAAAGCCAAGGGAGCTGGGGGGGGGGCTGGGTTTTGTCCCACTGGGAGGTCCCAGAGAGTGGGCATCCAGCTTTCTGGTCCTGTGGCTGCTAACTCACCTCTTATATCCCCTTGGTATTGGAGCAAGCTGTGTTCCAGGGATCCACTGAGCTCACAAGGGAACAGGCTGGTGTGTGGTGGGTTGTGGGATAGCCCAGCTGCAGGAATATTCCCTGCTGGCTGGCTAGAAAAGCCAATGGAGTTGGAGAGGGACCCCTGAGTTTTGTCTCAATGGGGAGGTCCCAGAGAGTGGGGCATTCAGCTGTCTGGCCCTGTGGCTGTTGACTTACCTCCCTGCTAGCTTTAGTCTTTAACAAGACTGGGACTACAAAAAGACTATTTGCATTATATGTCTATAGATAATAGCATAAACAAACATTTGGAAAGATTTATGAAATTTTATCCTGTTGGAAATGTGATATACCAATAGGTCAATTTAGTCTTTTTCTTGGGACATTCTTTCTGAATGATTTGTCCTTTTACTTCAGATGTCTCATTTGTCCAGTAGTCTTCAGATTCCTTAGGTGGATGTATTTATTCTCCTGAAAAGACAGAAACAATATCCTTCCCCCAACCCTAACTTTGGAGAAATTCTTTTTTTGCAAGTTATATCTGTTTAGACAGAGGCTGCTTGTTTGTTTCTGGCTACCCAGACCTGAAATATTCACATAGAAACTATATTAATTGTGACACTGCTTGGCGAATGACTCTACCATATTCCTAACTATCTCTTACATCTTGAATTAATTCATCTCTATTAATCTGTGCATCATCACGAGGTCATGGCCTACTGGCAAGGTTCCAGAATGCTCCCACAGGCATCTTTCTCCTTTGACAGCTACATGGCATCTCTCTGACTCCGCCTACTTTCTCTCAGCATTCAATTTAGTCTTCCCACCTAGCTCTATTCTTCCCTGCTTTTGGCCCAAGCAGCTTATTTATTCATTAACCAATAAAAGCAACACATATACAGAAGAACTTCCCACATCATCTTTCTGTCTAAATAAAAAAGGTTTTAACTTTAACATAGTAAAATTATATATGCAAAATAGTTATCAAGCAAGAACTACAATTACAAATATTTATATATACTTTATCTTTTATCATCATTACTAAGGCAAACTATAACTATCTATTCTCAACTGCAACAAAGACCCCAGAAGTATATAATATTACCTAAATTAATAGGAAGTACATTTTAAGGAACTTCCAAAACTCTAGAATTGACAGAGAGATCTTGATGCCTGTACAGTCATTGAAAATTCTTCTGTATCATTGAAACATCCATCTTCAGCATACAGGCCCACAGTATCTGGCAGATTTTTCCATGAGGCAGGAGATTTGAAGATCTCTTATGTCTTATACTGGCAAAGTTCATCAGTTGCTTTCTTCTGTGTCCTGGAAAATATCTGGAAGTTCTCTCATGAATCAGGGACCCTGAAGGACTGTCTCACCTTCTTTATGTAATTTCAGCAGTCATTTTTCTGTGGGTCCTGCATGTCCAGTTCATACAGCACACCATCAAGCAGTCAAGGCAAGAGCAGTTTCTTGCCCAAATGGCTAACCAACTCCATAAGGAGCCTCTTTGATTCCCATCATTCTGTTGATGTAGATTGGTGCTGCCAAGAGCAGATGAGTCTCATTGTAATGAAAAGTCCTAAGTTGTTAAAACATTTTAAACACCATATTTTGTTGTCTTTAAAATGTTTGAAGAATAACTATCCACCTGAAATATAACCCTGTACATGTAGAAAACCTAAAAGGACTACAAGCTTGATTATTATAGATGATTATCTGTTAACCTGTACTTCTTAATTATATATTACATTTTTAAATAAGCTGCACAAACACAATACATCAATCAAGAGCAGAAATAAACATATAACAAAATTGACCTTTAATTTGTATCAATAGACCAAGATCCATACCAATGCAAACTATTCATCTCTAAATCTTATTCCCCTTTAAATGAAAACAAACATTTATAAATTATTTGGTAATTTGAGTATAGTTCTCTCCAAACTGGTTCCTGCTTTTTATTGAATGATTTTTGGGGGGGGGATGGGGAGAAGAACCACAGAGACATTTTGGTTTGTCTTGGTCCATCAAACCACACTAATTGGAAGAAATCCACAGGTTTTCATCCTCTGTGGAAGCAAAAGCAGAACCTCTTTTTCAAAGCAATATATCCTTAGTCCCAAATTTTGAAGTCAAGATACCTTTAAAATATGTATGTTAGTTTAGCTTAGCAGCTGTACAATGAAATGTCTCTCTGTACATAGTTCCTTCACAGTCAAAAATCAAAGAAAACACAATAATATACATAATCCAGAATCTCTGTGTGTTTTCCATCTTTACATGGCTATTTTTCTTTACCCCTTTAATCTACAACTGTCTGTACTTTGTCTTTTTATAGACTTTATTTTTCTATATAATTCTCTATACTATTTTTCTTCTCTCTCCCAAGCCTATGTACACTTTTTAAAAACACAGTGTCTCATTTAAAGGTCTTTTTATGTTTGAATCAGTCCTATTGTGTATCTGGAATCCTTTCCTGTCCAGGAGTGCTTCTTAGAATGCTAAGGCTGTTTGCCTTTTGGCTCTGCCCAGTCCAACACGGTAGAGGTCTGTTCAGTGCCAGCTCTAAGAGCCATGCTCACAGCCCTATTTCCAGGCACACAGTGGATCTATGTTGTCATTAAGCAAGTTGTAGCACTCTGCTCACAAACCCCATTCAAATGCTAAATCTCCTGAAAGAGCTAGAGCTGTTTGTGCAACTAGAAAAAGCCAGGAATCCCTCAAATCTTCAAAATCTTCAAAAGAAACCACACAGCCTTTGTTGCCAATGCTGGCTGAGTCAAGAAGACCTCTCTTAATGGAGCAACAGCAAACAGCTGCTAGCAATCAGAGCACATCTGAAAAAGTGCAGCTTCTAAGAAGCTGCACTTGGTGCTCATTTTGGTGGGTCTAAAAGCCCTCTTTTTTTTTTAAAGCTCTTGGGCTTTATGTCAATGTACATTGCCAAAAGTTGGGCATCATTTTGTAGGTAGAGGCTGCAGGCGGAAGCTACTTGCTCATTTCTTTGTTGCCCAGACCTGAAAAAAATCACACAGAAACTATATTAATTACAACACTGCTTGGCCAATGACTCTAGCAAATTCCCAGTTAGCTCTTATATCTTAAATTAACCCATCTCCATATAATCTGTGTTTCACCACGGGATCATGGTCTACTGGCAAGGTTCCAAAGGACTTCCACGGGCATCTTTCTCCTTTGGCAACTACATATTGTCTCTCTGACTCTGCCTATTCTCTCCCAGCATTCAGTTTAGTTTTTCTGCCTAACTCTATTCTGCCCTGCCATTGAGTCAAACAGTTCTTTATTTATTAACCAATAAAAAGAACACATATACAGGACGACTTCCTACATCATATCTAACTAAATGAAAAGCATTTGTTAGTGTTGTTAGTGTTATGGGTTAGTTAAGACTAATAGGCCACTATCATCTCTTCTACTTAAGGGGTGTCTCTTGTTCATATCTAATCTTTATCAAGTTTGATGGCATCAATAGCTTTTCTTCTCCTTTAGAAACAAAAACAAAACCCCTCCCCCAACATAACACATGTCCTGGTTTCCATTCTGAGGTTAATACTACCATGGGATAATGTTCTTGCACACTGTAAAGATTTGTCACTTATTAGTTTAATAAAACACTGGTTGGCCAGTAGTCAGGCAGGAAGTATATGAGGAATGAACAGACTAAGATAATTATGAGAAGAGGAAAGAGAGTCAGTCACCGGCCAGATGCAGAGGAAGCAAGTTGAGACTGTCTTGCTGAGAAAAGTTAGCAAGCCAAGTGGCTAAACATAGATGAGAATTATGGGTTAATTTAAATTGTAAGAGATAGTTATAAGCCTGAGCAATATGTCAAATAGTTTATAATTAATATAAGCCTCTCTGTGTTTCTTTTGGACTAAACAGCTGCAGGACTGGGTGGAACATAAACTTCCATCTACATAGCACTTCTTTAAAGCATATTGACTGATTAAATTCTGTAGTTTTTTCTACTATTCAATGTTTCTCCACAGCTGTTGTTCCTTTCTTCTTAGCATTTAGAAAATACAAAGTTAATAAAACATTATGCAATCTATTTCTGGGGGTATTTATTATCCCTTTCTGTTCATTTAACATATCCTTTAGAGTTCGATTTGATCTTTTTATAACTGCCAGTCTTGTAGAATTATGTGGTATACCTGTAATATGTTTTATATTACAACAAACAAAAAAGTTTCATTTTCTTAGAGACATATGCTAGAGCATTGCCAGTCTATATTTGTACAGGTATACCCATGATGGCCATAACTCTAGGAAATGTGCAATTACTGAATCACCTTTTTCCAAACTCAAAGCAGTTGCCTGGTGAAAACATGAATAGATATCAATGGTGTGGTGTACATATTTTAGTTTTCCAAATTCTACAAAATGAAACACATATATCTGCCAGATTTAACTCCTTTGAGTACCCTTTGGGTTACTTCCTACTGGAAGTGGTCTTTGGTTAAATAAAGAACAAGTAGGATATTTCCTTATAATTTCCTTGGCTTGGTTTTATCTAATTGAAAAGGCTTTTTTTAAACCTTTGCTATTGACATGATGTTTTTTAATAAAATTCTTAGTGTTTCAGCACATTTCCAATCAATAATTGATCAATTTCTGCATTACTTTGTGCAGACCCATATGGGATCAAGTGTTTGTTACGTATTTGGGATGATTTCTATTACTGATTGTATCTTATAACTGAATAAATAATAAAGTCAATTCTGTATCATTAAGTAAAATGATACAGAAAAAAACAAAAAGTTGGTTTCAATAAGTAAAACAACTCTTTCTATATATTGCAAATTGGTAACTATGTTGAGAGGTTCTTTAAAATCCTTTAGTAGCATGAGAATGGCATATAATTCTGACTTTTGAACAAACACATAAGGGCTTTTACCTACTTTACTTGAAATCTCTGATTTGTGACCTGCCTTTACTGATTTATTTGCATCAGTATAGAATGTAGGGGCTCCAGTTATTGGTGTGTCCCATACTATGTGAGGAAAGATTGAGTTAGTTCTCTTTATAAGTTAAATTATCTTGCTTTTGGGATAGCTGTTGTTAATTTCTCCCAAAAATTACTATAAGCTCTTTGCCAGAATTCACTTTCTTCCCATAATTTGACAATTTTATCATTATTACAATGTACTATAATTCCTGCTGTGTCTATTCCTGCTAGTTGATTAAGTCTCAATTTTTTTAGAACTAACTCACAGACTTTTTCCACATAAGTTTTTATTTTTTTACATGATTTATGTGGTAAAAGATTCATTCTAAGATAATATCTTCCCTCTGCATTAAAATTCCTGTAGGGCACAGTTTGGAGGGTAATATGACCAGAATGCAGTTAATATTTATATCCACATGATCCACATATGCCTTCAATCAAAGCAAATTCTTTCTCAGCTTCAGCTGATAATTCCCTGGGACTATTTAAGTCTGTGTCACTATCTAAGATTTTGTTTAAATTAATCAGGCCATAAGGTTTTATCCTAATAGTGTGCCATAGATGGGAAATGTCTCCTAAAAATCTTTGAAAGTCATTTAGAATCTACAATCAACTTTTCCTAATTTGCACCTTTTGGGGTCTAATTCTTTATAAACCCATTTTATAGCCTAAATAATTAATATAATCGCCTCTGCATTTTTTTCATGAGCAATTTAAAATCCCCAAATAAGGCAAAATTTTCTTTACTTCTTCAAACATTCTTTCTAAAGTATCTAACATTTGAATCAGATGCCATGCATGTGATAGTAAACTATAGGCTTAGGAAATTGCTTATGAATCATTACTTATAAAATAGTGGCACAGGGTGAGGCTATTTAACATTCCCTGTGGGAGAACCTTCCACTGATACCTCTAAGCAGGCTGAGAATTATAAGTAGGCATTGTGAAGGTAAATTTTTCTCTGCCTTTTTCTTTTAAAGGTATAGTGAGGAAGCAATCTTTTAAATAAACAAGTGTAAAAAGCTATCCTTTAGGCAATAGAGAAGGCAACAGAATTCAAGATTGTACAGAACCCATTGGCTTAATCACCTTATTAACAGTTCTTAGATCTGTTACCATTCTCTATTTTCAGATTTATTCTTAACAACAAATACAGGAGAATTCCAATGTTCTTTAATATGCTGAGCATTTAGCTGCTCCTGTACCATATGTTATAATGCTTGCAGCTTCTTTGTCATTAAAGGGCATTGCACAACCCATACAGGTTTGTCTGTCAACCATTTTAAAGGTAGGGCTGTCGGCTCCTTTGAAATATCAGTAGCTGTTGTACCCTCTTCTTGTACAACCTGAATGGTCACTGTCTGTTCTTTATATATCTTGTAATATTTTCCCCAGAAACATACGTCAATTTATGGTTTGTTTCTATGAGTGGAGGAATGTTAATCTGAATATTCCATTGCTGTAAAAAATCACATCCCCACAAATTCATTGCTATATTAGCCAAATATGATCTTAATATTCCTCTCTATCCTTCTGTCCCTATACATTCAACCCATCTCACTCCCTGAGATAAAGTTCCAAACCCTAAAAACTAAACATTTACATCCTGAAGAGGCCAATTTGAATGCCAAGATTCTGACAAAATGATTGTTACATCTGCACTTGTTTCTACTAGACCTTCAGTGACACCATTTATTCATATTTCTTTATCTTGGTCTTTGTTCATCTATAGAAATTTGTCAAAAACTTGCCTTATGGTTTTCCCTGAAGTTTTTGTTCTGTATTCTCTAGCTATTCTATTATTCAGAGCAGTATGGTTTCTTGCAATAGACATTAGGTTCTTTAATTTTTTGGGGAAGAAGTTTCCTCTACAATAGCAGAAAACAACTATACTGGATTTGTAATAGGGGCCTGTGAGAGGCCCCTCATGGAGCTTCCCAACAGCAAAGGATTATCTTCAATATCCTTTGTTGACCTATATTCATTAGTCCAATGACTGCCCTTGCCACACCTTCTGCATAATTCAGAGGAAGGGTTGTTTGAATGGATTATGCTTTGAAAAACATTGTTTTTAGAAATGCCTGTCTGAAATCCCTTTTAAGTTGACCTTGTTTGCCTTGACATTTCAATTTTTTTCTCAAACCTCTGGAAATCACCTCTCCTATCCAAGTATCATCCTGGTCATGAGATTCAATATTAATTGTATCTCAGATCCATTCCTCCTCCTTGCCTTTCACAGCCTTATTATCCTTTTACATTGAAAATTACCATTTTCAAAAGCCAAAGTTTCAATTACTCTTTGTTTAGCTTCTGAATTTGTAATCATTTTATTTACTGCTGTCAATCTTTGTAAGAAATCCATGAAGGTTTCTTTTGGACCCTGTATTAACTTTAGTAAGTGACTCAATTCCTAATTCTCCAATTCTGTCCCAAGCATTCAAAGCTGCTGCATGGCATAAATCTAGGATGTGAACATCAAATAAAGATTGCGTTTCTATAGTGGCATAGTTTCCTTCTCCAAGAATTTGATCTTGGAAGATTACCATACCTCTAGCTTCACTCTATTGTTCAATAACCTTAGCCTCTTCTCTGAACCAGGTACTCAATTGCAATTGTGAAACAGGCTTTAAAACACCATTAACCAATTCTATCCAGTCTTTAGGGATAATTCCATTACAAACTAACCATGAGTTAAACATTCACAGAAAGTGAATGCATGTAATATGAGACTATTGTTTCCTTGAATATCCTTAAATCTAACATTGGCACAGGAGCTTCTAATATTTTGCAATTGCTGTAAGGTTATTGGATATATTAAGGTTGGTTGTTTGAAAACCTTAGACTGTTCTTCTCTAGTCTTACAATGCAATGCTGAAATTCATTCTCCATTAAATTTCCCTCTGGATTTAAATATCTCTGTGATCCGTTTTATTAGGTTTTTCTAAGACCTGTATCTTAGCACTCAGATTAACCAACTATTTTAGTTGATAAGATAAAAATGATAAGAGCTGATAATGTTTACAATTGATATTACATTAATCCCATATAAATGAGTTATTCTCTCTTAATGTTCCATTTTCAAACTGTCCAGCATATTATCTTACAGAGACTCAAATCCCTCCAATGTAATGGTGTTTCCCATTTTTTAATGTGGGAAAAAAGTCTCTCTTTTAACTCCTCCCTTTAAGAATTCCCAATTGTCTTACCAAATCTCCTGCTGGTGTTGATGAACATGTGAGGCTGATTGCTGCTGTATAGAATAGTAAAAGCCTAACTGGTTTTCAAAGCAGCTACCTAGCTTGGGAGCAGCCCAAAAAGAAGTTCCGGAAGAGCATGCCAGGAGAGAAAACAAAAACAAAAACTTAGTCAGTAGGGCAGTGACTCTGGCCTCCTGTAGCTCTAGCTTATTTATGCCAGTGGCTGTAAAGTCACAGGCAAATGGCTTTTTTTGTTAATTTGTATCCCATACCTTGGGCTCCAAATGTAGCATGAATAATAAAAACTCAGAGATATTGGGGTTCAACCTGAAGATTAGAAAAGGAAAGCAACCAGCCACTGACTCTTACCTCTACCTCAGACTAAAAGTGGGTGAGATCCTATCTCTACAAATCCTGAAGACTCAGCATTCCACATTCTGCTGAGTTCCTGTCTCTTCCCCTTTATGTTCCTCTCTCTGCCCAGCCATACCACTCCTGTCTCCACCTCCCTAGTGCTAGGATTAAAGGCATAGAATCCCAATTGCTGGGATCACCTTTGTGTGAACTCTGTTTCTCTTTTAGACTAATTCAATCTTGTGTAACCCAGGGTGACCTTGAACTAACAGATTCTCCTGCCTCTGTCTCCCAAGTGTGTACCAACACTCCCTGGCCTGTGTGGCTGACTAGTATGGTTACTTTGCTCTCTGATCTTCAGTTAAGCTTTATTAAAATATAAATAAATATACCACTATAAACTAGCAAACAAAAAATGAGATTATTATGATCCACTTGTAGAGAAAGTCATGGCATTCCAGTAGCAGAGAAAGGCTGGGACTTAGAAATCCAGAAGAAACACTGGAGAAAAAGGTACAGTAGGCCTCGATATAGTGTGAGAAAAGCTATGAAATATGCCTATTTCATTAATCCTAAAGTTGTTTCCAAGCAGATATGAAACTCTTACTAGCAATACAATTCTGTTCTTGTTTGTTTGTTTGTTTGTTTTATGGGGGGGAATAGGACAGAGGAGCAAGGCTTCACTAGGCCAAGCTTGCTTGCTTGCTTGCTTTCTTTCTTTCTTTCTTTCTTTCTTTCTTTCTTTCTTTCTTTCTTTCTTTCCTTTTTTTGGCTTTTTTGAAACAGGGTTTCTCTGTGTAACAGCCCTATCTGTCCTGGAACTAGCTCTTGTAGACCAGGCTGGCCTCAAACTCACAGAAATCTGTCTCCCGAGTGCTGGGGTTAAAGGTGTGCGCCACCACCACCCGGCTTGCCAGGCTGGTCTTGATCTCAGGACTCACCCTCAGCCTCCCAGGTGCTAAGATTACCGGTGTGCAAAACTAAGCATGGCTTACAATTCTGTATCTTGTGTCAAATTGCTTCACCTACTTAAAACTGGCAAGTGTAAGTGGAAAAACTTCTAATAGCTTTATTTTTAAAATGTTAATTTCCACTTATATAAAATATGGTATATTGTATAGTAATTGGGCCAAGTTGGGTGTTTAAGTATTGTATTTTAAATAGATGTTAAGCAATATGATAATGCAGTTGCTAAAAAAAAGCTAATCTAGGGGCTGGAGAGTTCACTCAGTG
Organism: Arvicola amphibius; assembly: GCF_903992535.2. NCBI lineage: Eukaryota > Metazoa > Chordata > Mammalia > Rodentia > Cricetidae > Arvicola > Arvicola amphibius. The sequence continues at coordinate 29,358,301 of NC_052058.2, read as the reverse complement.
GTTAAGAGCACTGGCTGCTCTTCTAGAGGTCCTGAGTTCAATTCCTTGCAACACATGGTGGCTCACAACCATCTACAGTGGGATCTGATGCCCTCTTCCCATAAAGTTATACATGCAAATAGAGCACTCATATAATAAAATAAATAAATCTTTTAAAAAGCTAATCTATTACATTAAAATATTTATCCAGAGTAGAATATGATTTAATCCTAGAAGTTGGGAGGCTGAGACAAGAGGATCTCGAGTTCGAGGTCAACCTGGGCTACATAGTGAGACCTGGTCTAAAACAAAGAAATTATTTGTAATTACAGAGCCCTTTGCGTTCTTCAACTACTTTGGGAGAACTAATATTAGAAAATTGGTATTTTTTTCCTTTGAGTTATGAGGAATGGGAAAATTCAAACGTGTAGGAACAAATGGGTTGAACTAAGAGCAAGTGGGGGAAAAAGACAGTTTCTCATGGGGTGTTTGGTGCATGAACACCCATGTGTGCAGGTGCATTTGCATGAGAACAATAACAGAGAGGCCAGAGGAAGGCTTCCCATGTCTTTCTCTACCCCTCTCCACCTTATTTTGTGGGAACCTAAAGCCCAGTTTCAGTTCTACTGGCAAGGCCACGCCAGCTTTGTGGCTGCTGGAGACTCATATGTCCCATCCTGCTTGCACAGGCAGCATTCATACCCTCTGATCTTTCTCTGCAGCCTCCAAAGGCAAAGTTTTGGTTTAGAGTATTTCTTTTTAAAATTTTAAATGATTGTGTATGTATGGGTGTGTGCGTGTGTGTGCAGAAGTCAGAGGACAACTTTGTTGAATTGTTCCACCTTTATATAAGTTCTGTAAGGTTTAATGAGGTGCAATCAAGCTCTGGTCCCTAGATTTGCACAGCAAATGTCTATCTTCTGAGCCATCTTGGGAAATACATTTGGTTCTGGTTTATTTGTTTGTTTTGATAAGGTTGCACTATGTAGCCCTGGCTGGGCCTGGAATGTCTTGTATAGGCCAGGCTGGTCAAAAATTCACAAGAGATCTATCTGCCTTTCACCGTCTTTGAGTGCTGGGATTAAAGGTGTGCATAAATCACCAAGCCTGACCCAAAAGACAAATTTTAATTACTGCTTACAGATACATGATTTAGAAACTGTTCTACCTTTCTCTCTGTTTGTAACTCCCTTCCACATTTTATTAACATATTTATTAAAATTGTCTTAATCTTTCTTTTGTCAGACTAGGTTCCAGCTCAGTATGTAACCAAAGATGACAGTGCATTTCTGATCTTTCTGTTTCCGCCTTTCAAGTGCTGGGGTTCCAGCAGCACACAACTGGCAGACAACTGGCATGTTAACACAGAGCTTCTGCAACAGGAGCAGAACATGTCTTCTCATTTATTTATGTATTCTTTAACTTTGCTCAGAATTGTTTTGTAGTTTTCAGGGTGCAGCTTTCCATTTCTGTCAGATTTGTCTTCAAGCCTGTTGTATATTTTGAAGTTTTAAATGCTGTTCTTAAAATTTTAGTTTTCAATTTGGAATTCTTCATCTGAAAATTCAGGTAAAATACTAGTATGTGGAAGAGTGACTGATTTTGATATACTGATCCTGTTATCCAACAACTCCTTTATTGTAAAGCTTTAATATTGCTTCAGACTTTTTACATAAAGATTGTGCCACATATAATAAGGACTGGATTTTTACTTCTCCGTTGGTCTGGGTGGCTTTTTATTAATTGTTCTTGTCTAAACTGTATTGGCTAGTATTTGTAGTACAATACCGAATGTTTCTGATAAGGGTAGACACCTCTATTTTATTCCTGGTATCAAAGGAAAATATGCAGTCTCTAATCAAGTATAATATTGACAAGCTCTTTTACATTTATTTACCTTTTGTTTGCTTGTGTGTGTGTGCATGTGCACACTCACTCACACAGGTGCGTGGATGCTACATCTGCCAGGATAGCTGGCCAGTGAGCTTTCAGGGCTATGTCTGTTTCTGCTTCTCCTCTCCCCTTAGGAGCATGCATACACCTTTCATGTGGGTCAGACACCACTGGTTGTGGGTCAAGCACTTTTACTATTGGCCATGTCTCCAGTACTCACTGCATCTTAAAACCATTATTTCATATATTGCTGGCTTGGTGTTTGTGCTGTTCTGGTGATAAATTTGATCCTTTTCCTTGATCTTCGCTAGTAAGAAGACCTAGCAAGCTAGTTTCAATGGTTTCTAGGCTTGAGAAGTTTTAAAATTTGAGAACATATACGTATAAATTTAACAGTAGGTGGTTTTTTTTAAAAGTACAACATCTTGCTATATAGCCTAGCCTGGAACTTGCCATTCCAAGGTAACTTCAAACTTGTGATCTTCCTACCTCAGCTTTCTGAATGCCAGGATTACGTATCTACACTACCACATCCTGTTAACACAAAGTAATTGTTTTTCACTAATAGCTCTGAAGATATGATTAGTGACTCATTAAATCTAATTGGAGGGTTAGGGAACATTTGTTAGATAGCTTATTCCCAATTTTCTGAAGCACAGGGGTTATTTTAATAATTAGCAGCATATAAAACATTTGTGTTGGGTAGACCTGGTGACTCTTATCTGTAATCCCAGCATGGCTAAGGCAAGCTTACTATGAGTTTGAGGGCAGCCTCAGCTACATAGTGAGGTAGAGGCAAGCCTGGATTGCAGTGTTAGCCTGTCTCAAACAAACAAAAAGTGAAAATAAACAGAAGGAAACATTCATAACACATAAAGGCCATAGATTTGTATGAAGAGAAGCTTTGAGACATGACCTTTTGGTAATGTTGGATTTAGACATTTAGCTTTGAGAAACCTAATGTGTAAGACCTAGGTTTGATTCCCCTACCCCTCTACCACCACCACACACACCCTTTCTTATTTCCTCTTGCCTTCATTCCTTTAACCAGAACCTTATAAACAAAGGTAGAAAGAATCTGATGGAAGAAGATGCAGAAAGCAGAGATTCACAGCTAAGCACTGGGCTGAACTTCTGGAGTCCAGCCATAGAGAGGAAGGAGCGATATTACAAGCACAGGGGACATGCCCATGATGATGAAACCCACAGAAACAGCTGACCCTGTAGCAAAATTAATTAAAACCCAGAGACAAACAATGGGGTTCAACCTGAAGGTCAGAAAAGCAAAATAGCCAGACACTGGCTCATACCTCTACCTCAGTCTGAAATGGCAATCCTGCCTCCAGGAATCTCAGAATGAGACTGACTGAGAGCTGTCTCCTCCTGTCTTATATTCCTCTCTAGTGCTGGGATTAAAGTCACTATTTTTTTGGCCTGGTTTTTTTGGGCAAACTAGTATGGCTACTGGGATTAAAGGTGTGTGTCACCTCTGCCGGGTCTGTAAGACTGACCAGTGCAGCTGTTTTACTCTGTGAACTTCAGGCAAGCTTTATTTATAAGATACAAAAGAAATATCACTTACATTTCTCCTTTTGTCTGACCTTTAAATGCACACAGCACACATAAGCACATATACCACAAATATACAATATATGTAGACACATATACACAAGCAAAAAGAGGGGACGGGGAAGGGCATGAGGAGTGCACTAGTGTGTTGATGAGAGCTGGGGTAACTTTATCACATCTTCCTCATAGTAGTTAGAAGTATAGGACTTGACCTGGATAAACAGTAGCAATTTTTTTCTTGTGGAGCTCAGTTTCCTAAAGTACTAAGTTACTGTGTGTAGTAGCTATATATCATCTGAAGAAACAGGATCCTGGGGGCTGGAGAGATGGCTCAGTGGTTAAGAGCACTGACTGCTCTTCCAGAGGACCTGGGTTCAGTTCCCAGCACACACATGGCAGCTCACAACTGTCTGAAGATCCAGTTGCAGGGGATCTGACACCTTCATATGAATGCATATAAAATAAATACACCATAAAAATATTTTTTAAAAAAGAAATAGGTTCCTATCTACTGCTTTTACCATGTGACCTTGGGTATGTTATTTAATCTCTCTGATCCTGAATAACTTGAATAATCTGTATAATACATTCTAGCTGTTAGTATTCTCTTTTGTGAGTAGTTGCGTACGTGATACTGATATATCAGTTGTCTACATATTTTTAGTTGGAAATCTGAAAATATTTTGACATCACTATTCCTTTTGTCTAAGTTTCGAAAAGATGAACAGAATTATAGAACTTTTTTTTTCTTTTATTCTTAACTAAAGAGGATACAGAAGTTCTCTTGGGTTCTGGGATCAGAACTCAGGCCCTATGAGGGGGACTTGCACAAAACTGGGAGAAATTTAAAGACTAAACCTGAAATCTTTTCAGTGGTGCAGATGTCGCTCAGCTGGCAAGTGTCTGTTTAACATACATGAAGCCCTGAGTTAGAGCCCATCATAGCATGCTTGAGGCCAGCTTAGAATATATGAGACTCTGGGAGAAATGGGGGCTGGGACACACACGAGAGAGAGAGAGAGAGAGAGAGAGAGAGAGAGAGAGAGAGAGAGAGAGAGAGAGAGAGAGAGAGAGAGAGAGGAGGAGGAGGAGAGAAAGCGCGCCAGCGCACGTGGAAGAATGGCGAGTACTATTAACTACTGACCGATCCGTCCAGTACCCTTTATTATCTTTTTTAAAGGTTATCTGGATTGTCTGTGTGCTTCCTTATTATTACAATTTTTAAAAAGATATCTAGTTTGTTTGCGTCTTGTTTTCATTTGGGGCTTTAAGAAATTATTTAACAGGGTCTGGAAAGACAGCTCAGTGTACAGAGATAGCTAAGAGTACTTGCTGCTGTTGCAAAAGACCAGAGTTGGAACTCACTGCTCACAACCATCTGTAACTTCAGTCTCAGGGGATCCAACACCCTTCTCTGGCTTCCTTGCAGACTTGCATGCACGTATAATAGAAACACTCAGATGCTTATATACACATGAATAAACCTTAAAAAAAACACTAGAAGTCCGTAATTGGCTAGAGGTTGTTAGCAAGGAGAGGTTAAGTACAAAGGAGTATGGGTAAGCTTGCTTTTGTGGGTAACAGAAATACTACCAGTGGCCTCACAAATAGGAATGTTTTTACTCAAGGCAAAGTGAAATATATATATATGCTTGAGGGGAGCAATGTGCCCCAGAAAGCCCTGGTTACTTCTTGGGGCTTTCTTTTGTGGGACCAAGAAACAGAGGAGTTATTTCCTGCGGGTGGTATATGAGTGGGTTTTTTGTTTTGTTTTGATATACAGGCTTGTGTTTTGGAAGTCTTTGTTCATTGAACATGTCCTTTTCTTATAGTGGATCTGATTTTCATTATATGCATGCCCCATCATAAACAGTAATAAGATAATCAACAGGTGATTTCCACCTAAAGTTCACTCACAGGACAGTTTGCCTTACAGCATATGCATCCAAAGCCGGTTCAAGCTGGGTTGCCCCATTGTTCTTAGTTCCCAAGTTGTATGTGGCCGAAAAGGGGGAGTTACTAACAGTTTCTCAGGACCTACTTCAGCTTGATGCACGTGAGGGTCTCAGGTTGCAAAGTTCATTATTGGGAAAGACGTGTGTGTAGCTCCAGCTAAGAAGGGTCCTAGGTTGCCAAGCTATCCCCATGCTCACCAGCCTTAGAAATAATATGTTATTAAATTGTACACTTAAAATTGGCGAATCATTGTGCTAAGTTAAATCTTAATAAAGTGATTTTCGTTGTTGTTTTGTTTTCCGAGACAGGGTTTCTCTGTGTATCAGCCCTAGCTGTCCTGGAACCAGCTCTGTACATCAGGCTGGCCTTGAACTCACAGAGATCCTCTGCCTCCCGAATGCTGGGATTGAAGGCGTGCGCCACCACCACCCAGCAATAAAGTAATTTTTTAAAGTACAAATAAAGCTCTGCTTTGACTGTTTCAGTGCGGGTTTCTCTATTCCCTGGAAAGGGTCCCTTCCTCCACAGTTAATCAGGGAACTGCTAATGATTGCTGAATTCTATTTGAAATTTTTGTGCCGCATCCACATGCGTGCATGCATACAAGCATGCACACGTAATGACAATCTGTATTATTGTGGGGTAAGGTCTCCTATTGTCAGGTTAGCCTCACATTTGCTATCTAGTCAAGATGACCTTGTCTTCCTGACCCTCCACTTTCTATCTCCCCAGTGCTGGGATCACAAATGTGCCCCATCACAGGCCGCAGGAACTTGTGTTTTGTTTTAAAGCCATTCTAGGCTGCCCTTAAACTTTGTAGTGGAGCATGTCCTTAGACTTCTGATTATCCTTGCTCCATTCCCAAGTGCTGGGTTCACAGGTATATGCCACAACTTGTTTCATGCAGTGCAGGGGATGAATGAACCCAAAGCTGTGTGACAAGACTTTCACTAACCAAGCTATATACCCAGAAATCTATTTTTATATCACCTTATTGTTTTTCTATTTGTTCCTCCTCCGCTCCACTAGCCCTGCTTTGGAGATCTTTTTATTAGGATACGTGTATAGTTGTAATTCATTCTAATTCCTCCTGGTATTGGAGAGTATGGCTAGCCCACAGTTTATTTAATAATCTATCACTGTGGTGTGTCAGCTTCTGTACTTTCATAATGCTTTCTTCAGACAAGAGGGGAAACCCGGGCTGTTGCCAATAACATTAACTATGAGGCCATATTTTTGAAGAGAAGTCATCACACTTTGAGCCTAAGAAATGGGGAAATCTCTCTGTCAAAAAATACCTACCTTCCCAGAGAAAATGCTTAGAAACCTTCAGAGCTGGTGAACACTAAGGTGGATTGTGGGTACTACTCACAGTAAACTGTAGCAATGGGGTGGGGGGGAAAATATGTGGGAGGAGGTGAAATTCTTTCAAAAAAATTAACGATATTTACACCTTATTTTGCAACCAGTAAAACAGTATTTTTCATTATTCTTCCGGGAATGAAAAGATCATAGAGAAGCAGTCTTTTCTTGACTTCTCACAGTGTAAATACTTAGCTGGGTGTGGTGCGACGAGCCTGGAAACCCAGCCACTCCGGAGTAGGAGGACCACAGATTCGAGGTCGGTCTGCCATTTCTGCCCATCAGTGGTAGAATGTTCCTTAGCACGCTTGAGATCCTGGGTTCCAATGTCAGTGTTGGTAGGGGAAGGAAAAGCCTTCGAGCACTCTCGTCTTGCAATTAATGGAGTTAGTGATTTCAGTATAAGTTGGCGTTGGGGCTAGGAGTTTTCACCTTTCCTCTGCTAGCAGGTCTATTTTTAATTATGTCCGGAGAAGCTAAGGGCTGTTAGATACTTTACTTAATGCGCTTTATTTACTATCTAATACTTTCACTTTATTTACTATCTAATACTTTCACTAAACTGCTAAACCTCTCTCCCCTTCGTGGAAGACTTCAGAGGTCTGTAAGTAATAAATAAAGTTCTGTACGAATTTCCTTTGTTGTGCGGGCTGTCGTTGGATCTATCCCAGACTGCTGTGAGCGGCCGGGTTTTAAGGCTATTTCACATGAAATTCGTCTCAGCGCATCTCCTCACCTAGCCTGGAAAGAATCTTTATTGTTTGAAACGGAGTCATCTTCGCTTCTTCATTGCGGTAAACACCTTGGTGGCGTGCAAGGCTCGACGGCATTAGAGGGAGTGGGGTAACTACCAAAGCTCCCCGGAAGGAGGAAGTCACCCAAAGGCCAAGAACGTCACTGCTTAGCCCACAATGCACATGTCGCCTTCCTGGAACCTCGGACTACAACTCACCCATCCGGGCGGAAGCCGTCCACTTGGAACCCCATTGGACGTGATGAAACCAGGACTCCGGGGAGCCCGCCCGTCCTTCCGTCCACCCGTGCCAGACGTCCTCGCCCGGCTCCGCCTCCGCCAGGGCGCACGTCGGCGACGCCGGCTCGACGCCGGCTCGGGATCCGTGTGCGCAGGCGCGGTGGGCCGGGCGGCGTCCGCAGCGCGGGGGGTGGGGCGGCGGTGACGCGATTCTGTCCGCGTTGGAGCGGGCGGGCCGCCGCCAGAGTCTCCGCGGCCGCCGTGTGACGTGGCACAGCCGAACACTTAACGCCGCGCCAGAGCCGCCGCACCAGTCGCCGAGCAGCTCCGGGTCCCGCTGCGTCGCGTCCCCGCGGCTCTGCCGACCCGCCGCCAGCGAGCCTGCTCTTCTGCCTTCCTCCGCCGCCCGGTTGATCGGGAGCCGGGACCGAGAAGGCCCGAGGACGCATTGGACCTCCTTTCTTGACCGTCGCTCGTGCCACCGCCGCTATGGGCCTCACCATCTCCTCTCTCTTCTCTCGCCTCTTCGGCAAGAAGCAGATGCGCATTTTGATGGGTGAGTGTGCAGCCGGGAACCGGGGAAGGCCAGGCGTTTGCGCCGTGGCCTCCAGCCCAGCCTTCCCCGGCCGGGGTGGGGGAGGGCGGCCAAGAAGAATCCTTCGGGGGAACAATGGGGGCGAGGGGCTAGCGGTGTCTCCCACAGACGCTGAGCCAGATTTTCTCGCTCTCGGCTTTGCACGCTCGCCTCTCTCTCTGTGTCTCTGTCTTTCTGTGTCTCTGTGTCTCTCTCTTTCTTCCTGATCTAATTGAGAGCCTGGGAAGACGGAGCGGGGATCCAGGGTTAGTTCATCCCGGCGAGGCCCTTTCTAAGGGTGCAATCTTCCGCCCCACGTTTGTGGCTGTGGGCAGCGGTCGAGAGTGTGAGCCTGGGCGACTCCAGCCGTCTCCCCCCCCCCACCCCCCTTTCCTGGTCGTGTACGCCCTCTGCACACACCATTGGTATGTGAGCCCAGCCTGGAGCAGCCCTGGGGCAGGAAGTGACCAGGCCCACTGTGGCGAAGGAGCACCCAAGACTTGAGGAAAAAGTCCGGAGTCCTCTGAGCTCATGTCACTAAACTTTGCCTTGCTCTCCACTCGGCTTTATTTTCTCATGCTTATGAAGCTTATTCTGTGAAAATAGGATTTATTCGTTCTAAACCTAAAAGACTAAACCTATTTGGTTTACTATCTTTCAAACTAATTTTAATCCATCTGGCCTGGATAATAATAAAATGACAAAGTCAGTTATTAGAAATGAAAAAGTTATTTATCCAGATAATTCTAAAGCACCTGAACTGAATAAGACTCTTGAGTTCGGGGTAATGTATTAAAATCGTTTGTTTAAACTGCTTCCCAGTGGCAGGTTTTATTGCCCACTGAGGCCATTCACTAGAGTGAGGGATTAGTTCTGTCCCTACTACAGCAGCCTGCCTCACAGCTGAGTTTCAAGGAGCTGAATAGTATCTTTTGACACTTGTCGAGTGTGAAGAGAAAAGGATCATTTCGAGCACGCACTACTACGGAGTGCTTCAGTTTCTGTGATGCATCGTATGGGGGTACAAGCTGGTTATTGTGCCTCTCTCGTTTGTTCAGCGTCTTTACAGCCGTAAAAACAATTGTTCGTGACTCATTCACAAAGCTAAGTGAAAATGTTTTCTTTCACAGTTACTCAGATCTCCTTTATGAAGAGGACAGTTATTTTTAGGAGGGCCGGTGTGTTATTTAAGCCTTAAATGCTTGGAAATTGGCCGTATGAAAAAGGATCTGAAATCAAAGGGAGGACTTGAGACTGAGATAAATGATTTTCTTCGAGGCTAGCCAGTAGAAGAGTGTGTAACTAAAGAATTTATTATAAATGAGTTGTTTTTCCTTTGTTATAGTCTTGTGATGGCCTAAGGGATAGGGAGAAGGGAGATAGGCGCTTTATGAGCTTTACTGTGTCTGAGAAATTCTCCATCCATCCCAAGTAGTGATTGGCAGGAAGGGCCCGAATCACGGGTGGGATTCCTCTTCGTGTTAGGGGTGTGATCGCTCAGGTTTGCTCCGCTTTTGCTGCTTTTTTTTTTTTATGATAAGGGTCTCTCTCTCTCCATAGCTCTAGCTGTCCTGGAGCTCACTCTGTAGACCAGGCAGGCCTTGAACTCACAGAGATCCACCTGCCTCTGCCTGAGTGCTGGGAGTAAAGGTGGTGTCACCACACCTGAAGTTTTCCTTGTTTAACAGCACTGGTTCAGAAAACTAACTTTTATGATAACTCATCCAAGAAAGTGTCAGGGTTATCTGCATGAAGAGCACAGTGGTTAGGAAGTCTGGTCATTCCTAAGAGTTTTGGGGGTTTTGTTATTGTGTTTTTCTTTGTGGTTTTATGAGTGACCTTATAATGAATAATCACATTTATGGTATTTTCCCTATTCAAGCATTGGGAACATTAGTGAGTGGATGGTTGTATGTACACGTGTGCACATGTATTACGTATTTGCTTTGTGGTGCGGTTTTGAGAACTGGAACTCAAGACCTTGTGTATGAACTCTGCCCTCTCCTTATCCCTGAATGTATTTTTGTTTTGTTTATTTCTCTCTTTCATTAATGGGCTCCTATTTCCTTTTTCTTCTTCGTTTTCTTTTTTTGGTTTTTCGAGACAGGGTTTCTCTATAGCTTGGGAGCCTGTCCTAGAACTCACTCTGTAGATGAGACTGTCCTCGAACTCACCAAGATCGCCTGCCTCTGCCTCCTCAGTGCTGAGATTAAAGGTGTGTACAACCACTGCCCAGCTTGTTCTTTCTTTATCAAGCTTATATATGCCTCCTTGAGTCAACAGCTTCCATAGTCTGTTTATTCTTTTGGAGCAGGGATTAAAATCAGGGTCTCTTGAGTTTTGAGCATATACACAAGCACTGAGCTACTCTGAAGTCCTAGAATACTGTTTAAAAGCATATTAAGAGACAGTGGTAGTTAGTCAATGTGTCTGGTTTGCCCAACTTCTGTGGAGATGAAAACTTAATTTCCATACTAGCTGTTCTCCCAAAATTAATTTGAGAAGATTTTTGAAGATACATCTCATAGTTAACCATAATTAAATAAAGCTAAGCCTGGGTTAGTGTGAGGTCGTGTGCCTGTAACCCTAGCACCAAGGAGGCCAGTGTTTCAAACACTAACAAATAGCCAATACAATACATTGAATTTAAAATCTTCTAGACTATTGATCAACAGAAATGATGTATAAGTTATTTATAAGGGAAATTTATTCATTTGAATAAAAAAATTAAATTCAAGGATGACTAATTTCTACCTTAGATTACTCAGGAAGCCAGAGTTAGAAAGCAGTCGCTCTGAATTGTATTTTAGAGGTCTATGATAAGGTGTGTTTTTGGTAAATTAATACTTAAATTTAATTCTGAAATTACTAATGAATTTGTAGAGGAGTTACTAATTTTAACCTATTTTCTTTGAACTTGGGAAAAGGGCTTCTGAGAATGTAGTGTCTTAATAAGTGAGACTTTAAGGTAGAGTGATATTTCATGTTTTTTTTTCCTCAAAAACATTTTATAAATTTTCTTATTAGTTAATTCTTGGTTCTGATTCTTTTTTTAAAGTTTTTTTGTGAAACTTAGATATGAAAAAAGGTGATCATCACCTATAATTCAACCATTTGACTATTATTACTTATTTTGAACTGGAGTTCCAGGTGGTTGTATACTGCCCAGTGTGAGTGCTGGGGATTGAACTTGGGTCCACTAGAAGAACAGCAAATGCATACAACTGAGCCATCTTTCCAACTCCTACTTGTCACGCTTATTCTCCACATTTAGAAGGTTTTATTCCTCTTAAATTATTTTGTTTTCTTTTCAATTAATGTATTACAAGCATTTTCTTATGCCATTATTTGCAAACATAATTACTAGCCTTTGATAATTTGTTACTAATTAGCTCATTCATAAAAGGGAAAAATACTCCTCAATTTTGTTGGGTAGAAGCAAAATCCAAACATTTTAGCAAAATCTAAATTTATTTTTTCTGTAACTGGTAGTTTCAGTTTAAATGGTCAAAGCTCTGAAGAGCTAGATAAAATATTACCATATGGTGGTCTGAAGAAAACCTTAAGGTATGATCACAGTATATAAATATGATTTGAGAGCTTGAGCTTCGAATTAGCTATCGTAGGTTGGTGGGTGTTTTGTGACACAAGGTCACATATAACCTAGGCTGGGTTTGAATTCCTGTTTTTTTTCTGTCCCATTTCCCATATTCTGGCATTACACCACTGACCAGCTGTTTAGTTTTTCTGATTTTTGTAAGTAGAGGTATATGTTCATAAATCATAAGCTACTCTGAATCTTCAAGATGTCCCAGCAGATAAAGGCACTTGCTGCCAAGTCTGACCACTGGAATTCAATCCCTGGGAGTGGAATGGTGGCGGGATAGAAGTGACTCCTGCAAGCTGTTCTGACCTCCACAGGCACTGGGCATTCATGTACACGCACATACACATAGAAACTCATACACAAAATAATTAAATAAACTGTAAAAAAAAGTGCCACCCTAAAGTATAATTTTTATGTTTATAAAGTTGTATAACAGTTACCATCATCAAATTCTAGAATATTTTCACGACTGTCTAAATTGAATCCTATAACTTTTTAAACATAATTTTTATTGATTCTTTGGGAATTTCACATTGTGCACCCCAATTCCACTCATTTCCCAGTCCCTCCATATCTGCCCCTCATACCTGTAGCATCCCCCCCAAAAGAAAATTTTAAAAATATTAATTTAAAACAAAGCAAAGCAAACAAAAACCACTTCCACTCTTCATCTTTCCCACCTCCCCATTCGTCTCGGTGGCATTGGAGTCCCATAACTATCCGTCGTTCCCAGTTTCCCTTCACCACCCATGGCAGCCACTAGTAGTCTTTGCTTCTGTAGGTTTCTTCTGTTCTGGACATTTCAGCTAATGGAATAATGATATATGGCTTTCTTCTGTTTGGCCTTTTCACTTACCATAGTTGTTTTCAACATTTGTGTAACATCTATTAGTATTCTATAATGTTTTGTGGCCAAATGATAATTCCATTGTTTAGAAACTCACAGTTTATCCATTTATCAGTTGATGGAAATTAGTTATTTTAGTTGTCATGAATGATGCCATTTAGTGTGTTTGTGAACAAGTTTGTCTGTAGACTCAAACTCAGAGACACAGCTGGCTCTGCCTTCCAAGTGTTGGGATTAAAAGCCCGACACCCCACCTGGCCCAAAGATCAATTCTGATGTTAATAAAATTTGATCACAGTCAAAGAGGTCTTACTCTTCACAGAAGAGTTGAAAGATCAAGTTGTCTTTTCGCAGAGGATGCCAATTCTAGAGCCTTATATTTGCTATATGCGAGGGCTCTACGGCTGAGTTCCCATCTTCCGATTTGTTCATCTTGTTGATACACTATTTCACATTTGAAAACCAAATACTTTATGTAACAGTTAGCCTTTCTTGGGTCTATAAGTGAGGGCAGACTAGTCACTGGCATGGCTATATATGTTCCCTCTTAGCATTAAGAACTTTTTAAAAGAAAGATTTCACTTTTAATTTTTAATTGTGTGTATATGTGTGTCAGAGTGTGGGTATGTGCACATTGAGTGTTGTGCCTGTGCAGGACAGAAGAGATCATTGGATCCCTTAGAGTGAAGGCACTTCGAAGACGAGATGATGGCTGCCAGGACCGAACCAACATTGCTCTAAACCACTAACCCATCTCTCCAGCATGAAGAACATTTATTCAAAATAGACTGTGTAAATATTAAGCAGCAGGTTAATTTTTGGTCTGGAGATGTGGCTTGGTTGGTGTGCTGTACTAGCTTCTCCATTTCTAACAGGCTCAGCTCAGCTGTAATCCTAGCACCAGTGTTCAAGGAGAGAGAAGCAGGAGTATCAAGAGTGGAAGGCCATCCTCAGCCATAGATAATGAGTTGAGGGCACTCTGGGATATATGAGAGACCCTGTCTCCAACAAAGGCACTCAGCTAGTTGCTGACACAGTACATTTTAACTCATTTGTGTATCAAAGAGTTAACTTTTACTTTGAAACTAAATTATTGTTGAATTGCTTATATATATTTGATTCAGATTTTAAATCTATAATATCTTCTTCTAGTTGGATTGGATGCTGCTGGCAAGACGACAATTCTGTATAAACTGAAATTAGGGGAGATAGTCACCACCATTCCTACCATTGGTAAGATTTATAGATAACTCTGTACAATGAAAATACAATTTTGTTTTTGTTAATCTCAAGAGATGATATTGGTAAGACTTAAAAAGCTATTCTAAGAGAATTTCACATTGCAGGGGTTTATTTCTTAGTACTTTATTATGAACAGTGGTCTTTTTTTTTTCCTTATAGGTTTTAATGTGGAAACAGTAGAGTATAAAAACATCTGTTTCACAGTATGGGATGTCGGTGGTCAAGATAAAATTAGGCCTCTCTGGAGGCATTACTTCCAGAATACCCAGGTGAGATATGCCATGTATTTGTAACTTTAATTTATAGATTTCATAGTCTGAATTTTATATTGAATGTTGACTTGTTTACATTCTTTAGTATGCACTTACTCGTGCCTTTGAAAGTTCAGGTGCATAGTGTGGAAGAGGTAAATGTAGCTGCTCCAATGAGATTTTAGACAGGAGTAAAGGAGTTCTCAAGAATGAATTACATATTTCATCAGTAGTTCTTTTGGTTCTTAATTTTGAGATTATGTTATATATCACAGTGGTAGAACTTGGTTTAACTCAGTCTGCTTTGCTAACTTATAAGACTTTTATATTATCATACAGGATATACTGGCATGAAAGAGACCTTAGTGATTATGTAGATAAGGAGTTGTCAAAATCTCTTAGTTTAGAGGGAGTTTTGAAAATCTCTAAAGTTGTTGTAAGTCAGAATCTTGAACACGCAAGGCCAGCAGGCTTAGTGTTCCACACTTTAGTGTGTGTGTGGCTCACCTGGCTATCTGTTAAAAGATACAGATTGATTTATTGGGACAAGCTTCTTAGATTTGATACTTCTAGTAAGTTCTCTTATGCTATTGATTTGGCTAGTTTGGGTTCTTATCAAAAGTTCTATTGTCATTTTTGAACTGTGGGGAGGCCTCTCTTGGATTGTGTATGCTTAACAGCTCCTTAGTGTCTGCTTACTAAATGCTAGTAGCCACTCTACCTTCCAAGTCAAGTTTTGACAACTACAAATGCTTGCAAAAACCAAAAAACCTCCCTAGGGACAAAATTATTTCCTGGTAAGAGCTGCTCTTCTAGTTCTCCTGTTGTTATGTTTCCTCTCCGCCTGCCCTCTGAGTGCTGAGATCGCAGACATGTACCGTGTGCTAGGGTTTCTACAAGTGAGGAAACTGAGACTTAGAAGTGACTTCAAGACATAGCAGTGGCACATACCTGTAACTGGGAACCAGGAAGACAAATCTAAATTCAGTCCAGTGTGCTCCTGCATAGCAAGTTCGAGGCCAGCTAAGGCTCCATAGGGAGAGCTTGTCTTTAAAAAGAAAAGATTGAGGGGTTCTTTTTTGTTTTTGTTAACCTGGTCTCAGTTCTCTTGTCTTTTCTACTATAATGAGGGGTTACACATCAGGTTTTGTTTTACTACCAGAGTTGAGAATTTCTTGAAGTGTAGTATATTTAATTCTTGAGATATTTAAGATTTTTAGTGTTGTGCTTATTCTCCATTGAGGTACATTGTTGCCTGGTAGCAGTAAGCACTCTTGTTGAGTGGCTAGAACAATCCTGTCTTAAGTAGTATATCTTATTAATAAGTGTATGAATATAAAAATAAATATGTGGCATAATTTCTTACTAAAACCAAGAACGTGTTAATTCACATGGCTTTGGATAGAAAACAGATTTTTGCAAAAGTATAAGCTTTAAAAAACTCCATTGTGGAAATAGAAGCTAACACAATAAACCATGTATCTGAAGTAAAATCAGACATGATGTAAATCTTATAAATTATAAATGATGTAAATATTATATTACCTTATAATAATAGACTTGTCCTTATATTTGTTTAGAATGTTTTGTAAGACATGTGAATCATGAATTTGGGATTAAATCTATCCTGGTCTCTTTGGATGCCTTTAGAATTAAAGGCCAGAGCATTCTTCATCCTAGATAGTTCTTCCCTTTCTAGAGAAAGCTCTTTTTAAGTACAGCTAAGCTAGCTCTTTTAGCTTGCATTTCTAGCATTCCTAATCAGTTCTAACTCCTAACACTTAAACTAATTGTTTATTGTGGTAAATTCCTCTCCCCTCATTAAATAATTCCATTTCTTTTGCTTTTCTAAATAATTTGGCTTTTTCAAAAAGGTTGATTTTTATTTTGTGTGTATGTGGTTCCCTCCCACAACGTGTGTGTGTGCATCACATACCACATACATGCCTAGTACCTACAGAGCCAGAAGAGGTTGTTAGATTCTTGGAACTAGAGCTAAGGATGGTTATGAGCTGCCATGTGGGTGATGGGAACTGAACCTGGATCCTTTATCAGAACAGAAGTGCTTATAACCACCTGACCGACCCCAGTTAGTTTGGCTTTTTAAGTAATCTTAGAACTGATAGACGTGCTTTCAGAAGCTTAACTCTTGCATATTGTTGATCCTGTGATGTTACAGGAAAGGACCAACTTTGAACTTATTCTTAAAATCTCTCTCTTACTTTGGAATAGATGACATTATTTACATTTAGAAAAAAATTAAAATGAAATGTTAAAAAAAATGAAATTGGGGCTGGAAATGGGCTCAACAATGCTTGTTGCTCTCACAAAAAAAAAAAAAAAAAAAAAAAAAAAAAAGACCTGGGCTTGATTTCCAGCACCCAAGTGGTGCCTCACAACTGTCTGAAGGGGGATCTGGTGCCCTCTTTTGTTTGTTTGTTTGTTTTTTGTTTTTCAAGACAGGGTTTCTCTGTAGTTTTGGAGCCTGTCCTCGAACTAGCTCTTGTAGACTAGGCTGAGACACAGAGAAACTCTGTCTTGAAAAACCAAGCATAAGTAAACAAATAAACGAAACTATTGACTGAGCAGCTTAACAAAGCAAAGGAGGCCATTTAAAGATAGCAAAAGGCTGGGGCAAATGGGAGGGCCTAGAGGGAGAAAAGGGAAGAGGAAAAACAATGTAATTATATTCTTAAAAAATAAAAATATATATAATTTAATTTAAAGAAAAATACATTATACAGTTCTCTTGTTACTAATGAAAATGCTTTTTCTTAATGATGGTTAGCTTTGGGGGCTGGAGAGATGGCTCTGGTTAAGAGCACTGGCTTCTCTTCCAGAGGTCTGCAACCACATGGTGGCTCACAACCATCTGTAATGAGATCTGGTGCCCTCTTCTGGCCTGCAAGCATACATGCAGTCAGAACACTGTATACATAATAAAAATAAAAATTTAAAAAAAAAAAAGATGAGTAGCTTTAAACTAACCAGGAAGTTATTCTTGTAATCATACACCTGGAAAGAACATGTTAATACCATCATGCAATTCTCAATTCTAATTTCTTTATTTAAAACAAAAAACTATCAAAGTGTGTCAATCTCTCCTTTTTACATTTTGTATGTGCCTTTTACTGCATGTGTAGATCCACATAGTTCATACATTTTTGACGATCCTTTATTATTTTCCTTTTGTCTTCACGACATAGCCTGTTTGTTTTGTTTATTTTTGAGACTGGGTCACACATAGCCCATGCCACGCTGGAAGTCAAAGTATAGCTGATGGTCCCTTGGGCCTTGTGCTCTCCTGCCTCTGCTTCCTGAGTGCTGGAGTCACAGTGGAGTGCAGTACCACACTCACTTTTATTCAGGGCTTCTTGCATGCCAGACAAGCATTCTACCCCCTAAGCTAGACCCCTAGACCTGGAACTCTTTTGTTACTGTATTTAAATATGATAGGGGAGAGAAAGGAGGTTACAGTTGTTTCTCTTAGCATTGAGAAAAGTACTCATTGGTTAATAATTTTGGAGTTTTGGGGTTTTATTTTCAGTTTTCAGTAGGTGAGCCTTGAACTTACTTTGTGTTGTTTATTTGGTTTTTATTCCAACAAGAAAGTTTGAGTTAGGGTTACTGTTGTGGAGCACCACGACTGCAGCAGCTTGGGGAGGAAAAGCTTGCAGAACCCATGACCACCAACCTAGAGATAGCACCAGCCACAATGGGGCTGGGTCCTTCCACATATTCAATAACTAATTAAAAAAATGCCTTAAAGGCTTGCCTATAGTCAGCTCTTATGGCGGCATTTTCTCTACTTAGGTTCCTCCTTACAGATGACCAGCTTGCATCGAGCTGACATAAAACTAGCCATAACGGAAACCTTTTTCTTTTTAATTTTAAAGTCACATTTTATTTTCTGGTGTGTGTGTCAGTGGGGAGAGTGCATGGGGGAAGGAGGTGTGCCACTTACTTGTCCTGTGGGAATAAGTCTCTTTCACCCTGTGGGTTCTGGGGGCCAAACTCAGGTCATTATGTGCTTTTACCTGCTGAGGTGTGTTGCTAGCCCCTGTGTTAGAGACTTTTAAAAACTATTTTTTTAAAAAAACTTTATAAGATTTATTTATTATGTATACAGTGCTCTGCAGAAGAGAACACCAGATCTCATCACAGATGGTTGTGAGCCACCATGTGGTTGCTGGTATTGAATTCAGAACCTCTGGAAGAGCAGCCCATGCTCTTAACCTCTGAGCCATCTCTTCAGCCGTAAAAACAATTTTTAAGCACTCAGTCTTAGTTAGGTCACTACGTGTGATAAAGCATGGTCAGAGCATCAGAACCACCTGCCCGGGGACAGCACCACCCGTCATGGGCTGGGCACGCTCACATCAGTAAGTAATTAAGAAAATGCCCCACAGCTGGATCTTACGGGGGTATTTATTTTCTCACTTGAGGTTCCCCGTATTAGATGATCTAGCTTGTTGATGTAAACCTAGTCAGGACGCAGAACTTACTTTCTACCACACGTCAAACTCTCCGTGGTGTCTTGCTAGTGTATTTAATATTTAATGTGGCCCCTAAGTTTAACTGTTATAATTTATTGAAAAAATTTTTCCCTAGGGTCTTATTTTTGTGGTAGATAGCAATGATCGTGAAAGAATTCAAGAAGGAGCAGCTGTGCTGCAGAAAATGGTAAGTATGTATTTTAAGTTGATCATTTCCAAGATTTATTATGGGGGTACTGTCAGTGATTACATACTTAGAGGTAAAAATAAGCTTGGGAAACTTACGTTATTTCCAAGTTCTTAAGAGTGCACAAAAAAGCCTTCTAAGGGCTATTGATTTCTTTATGTAATTCGCAGTTCTCAACCTGTGTGGGTCGAGACCCCCTTTTTGAGGGTCAAATGATCCTTTCGCAGGGGTCACCTAAGACCATCGGGACACACAGATATTTATATTACGATTCATAACAATAACAAAATTACAATTACAAAGTAGCAATGAAAATAATTTTATAGTTGTGAATCACAACATGGGAATTGTATTAAAGGGTCACAACACGAGGAAAGTTGAGAACCACCGTCTTAAAGGCCAATCATTATTTGCTCAAAGTGAGGGATATGAGATTTATAAGAGTGCTTGGAATTTACATAGAGAAATTTAATTGATGTTTAATAGCTTGTTTAATGTTGAATAAAATGTATATTTAGGAAGACTTGTGAGTCGTCAGTTTGACTTTAGAATCAGCTAACAGTTGAACTTTACCCCAGCTTCTGGAAGATGAACTGCAGGACGCAGTGCTGCTGCTGTTTGCAAACAAACAGGATTTGCCAAACGCTATGGCCATCAGTGAGATGACGGATAAGTTAGGTCTCCAGTCTCTCCGCAACAGAACAGTAAGTACCTCCTCGCTGGTAAATTAGGGTAGTTAGACTAATACTCAGCTGCTGACTAGTATTTTATTGTGTTACTATTTGGAGATAGGGTCTAACTGTGGTCCTGGCTGGCCTGGAACTTACTCTGTAGATCAGGCCTCAAACGCACATATGCCTCTGCATATGCCACCATGCCTGCCCAGTTTAAATGTGTAGTAATCATTTCCTTTAGACAGACAGGACATTTATAAGAATATGGTAATATATTTTATATATCTTCTGTATTGATACATTATCAATACTAAGAGTTGAATATGTAGAGATTACAGACATTCTTAGTTTGTGCCATTTAAGTAGCTCTCCACCTTTTTTTTTTTTTTTAATGCCTTTATTTTTACAATTTTTTGTGTTTTGGGTTGAGTGACTCTTTCACGTGGTAGGATCGTTACCCTACCGCTGAGCAGCATCTGTAGTTGAGTAGTCGATGCTGGCCTTGCCATTCTGTTTTTCTTTCCCAAGAGCTATGATTAGAGGCATGTGCAGTTTAACAAGCCTTATGTTTTGTGCTGTTTATAGCAGCTATATTTTAAATCATATCATTTAATGTCTTTGTCTTTGGTTAAACTTGAAATCGTTATGGAGGAACCTCTGCTGACACCTTTTTCTAATACAAAATTACGAGAAATACTTTGCCTCCTATCAGGTAGTGATTTGATATTGGCAAAGTCCGATGTACACATGGAAACTATCACAGACATGAGACCATGTTCTCAAAAGAGAAAGATAACTGTCAGAACCCCAGTGTCCCGCACTTAGCAGCAGCTTTACACTCTGTTAACAAGGCAGATACTGTTTACTCTGTAGACTGTTGTGATGTCCCATTTGAATTAAAAAATATACACTGTAAAAGACTTTTTTTGAACTGTGGAAATAGGAATTTATGTCCTTTTCCTCCCTTCTGGGTTGCTAGGGTATTTGATAGTCAGATGATTGGCAACATGGTAAACCTACAGTAGTGACTTTGCAACATTAAAATAAGTTTTTTTTCTTCTAAGGTGAAATAAGACTAGTCAGTTAAAAATGAATAAATTATCTGTTTAATGAGAGTTAGTTTCTGGGTGTCTCAAGTTTTCTGGGGGTTTTGTTTTTGGTTTTTTGAGACATATCTTTTATTATTTAGATTTTATCGTGTTTCATAGAAGCAACTAAGAATCTTTACTGTTTAAAAAGTGAAACTTTTTGGAATATGTAAGATCAAAGATGCTAAAATTACTTTTTATAAAGAAGTAAAATTATATGAAAAGTTTTAGTTCTTAGAATACCAGCAAATATCTTTCAGAAATTTACCCCTTTTAGACTGGGGGTGTGGCTTAATGGCCGAGGACTTGCCTAGCAGCACATGTGAGGGCCTGGGCATGAGAATTACACAAAGCACAGCTCCTAGTATGGATACAATGAAAGGGTCTTTTTTCTCTTTTCTTTTCTTTTTTTTTTTTTTTTTTGGTTTTTCGAGACAGGCAGTTTCTGTAGTTTCTAGAGCCTGTCCTGTGTCCTGGAACTAGCTCTTGTAGACCAGGCTGGCCTCGAACTCAGAGATCCGCCTGCCTCTGCCTCCCGAGTGCTGGGATTAAAGGCGTGCGCCACCACCGCCCGGCGTGTTTTTTTTTTTTTTTTTTTTTTTTTTTTTTGGTTTTTCGAGACAGGGTTTCTCTGTAGCTTTGGAGCCTGTCCTGGAACTAGCTCTTGTAGACCAGGCTGGTCTCGAACTCACAGAGATCCGCCTGCCTCTGCCTCCCCAATGAAAGGGTCTTAAGGACCAGGTAGGTCATGTGTTAGAGATGCTCCCGTTACTCTGCAGAGTATGTGAGGGAAAGCTAAACTAATAAAGCCATTGAATAACAGATGTAGTCTTAAATGGATAGAGTGAAGAAATTCCTAAAGAATACTTTTGAGTGACCTTTGTAGTTACTGAAAGCATTAAATTCATGTTCGTGGGATGCAAGTAGATTACTTAGTGTTTAGATTAGATTCTTAATGTTTATTACTGTGATTTAATCATTTCCATTTTTATGCTTATAATGTCTTAGTAGTGCCCTTGGCCATTTATGGGAAGGGAGGGACTTAATATTTTCTATTTAAAAATGAAAGTAGGTATTATCTTGCTAATAAGTATTTTCTTGTCCTTTCTTCACAGTGGTATGTTCAAGCCACTTGTGCTACACAAGGAACTGGTCTGTATGAGGGACTCGATTGGCTGTCAAATGAACTTTCAAAACGTTAAATGAACCTGGATATCCAACCAAGGACATGTTTGATAGAATTGGTCTAGACTTGTTACAACAAAATTAGTTTGCATCTTGGTTATTAAAGAATATCTGAGACAGGTTTGGGCAGAATATTACAGCATTTAAAGCTTATTTTGTTGCCAATTATTGTTTACCAAGCACAATGTTGCTATTTAGCAATATGCTTGGGTGTAAGAGAAATTCTCCTTGGGGGAAAAAAAAGTATCCACTATTATACTTCATTGAAGCCTAAATCCCTGGACATACAGCTATTGTGACACCTTTAAACAAATCTGTTTTGAGTGTTTTTTGAGCCCACACCAATAATGTTATAAAGTTATTCCCTTGGTACTTTACTGACACCTTGATCATTCCTAGGACAGTCTGCTGATGTAACAATGTAGCATTCCATTTGTATTTATTTCTGCCCCTTGCCAAAAAAAAAGATTTTTCTAATACTGCTTGTACCAGCCAGGGAAGTGCTCCAAAACATTATTGAGTTTTCTTGGACTGAGGATGCCCCACCACCAGCAGCCATTATTGACTCCTGGCTTCCATCAGCCAAACTTACCTCGTTAATGTGGTCTGCATTTGATAACTAATTCTGTGCTGGTTGCAAAGAGTTCATATTGAGATAACTTTTAATACTCAGCAGTTGTCTTCCTTTATATTGTTACCTTTTTTATGTTGCATGTTGCTTTTGGAATCAACCTGACTCTTTGCCCAGTATATGATAGTTCTGCTGATATTTTACTGTTTATTGATGAACCTATCTTCATAAGGAATTTTTTGAAAACTCATCAAATTCAGTGAATAAGTTTTCTTCATAACCCATTTGAAATTATTCCTAATAAAATGATAAAAAAATATGATTGTGTGTTCTTTTCAGTCTTTGGAATATTTGACACTGATTTCCTTACAAGACAAAGTTGATTTTCATGTTTTACATGATATGGTCAATAATATAAGTCCCGGGGAGTTTACTAATGGTTTAAGTTGGCAGTAAATTTAACCATGGTTTATTAAGTGCATCAAAGTATTGTACTACTTTTTTATAGTAGAATATAATTTAAGGCTGTAAAGTTCAAACAACAGATCAATAGTAAAAAGTGGTCCTAATTTGAACTCCAGAAATAGGGTATGAAGCTCAGTTGGTGGAGTGCTTGACTTGTATGCACAGAGCCCCCAGTTTGGTCCCAGTACCATGTCCCATGGAGGTGACAGGCATGTCTGACAGGCATGCCAGAAATTGTCATTGTCTCCTTAGTGAGTTTGAGGCCATACTAGGAAACATAAGACCTTTCTCAAAAAAAAAAAAAAAAAAGTAAGAAGTGGTGTCCGTACATTTGGCAGCTAGCACTGGGTGGAATAATCGCTGTAAGTGATGCTAGTCTAGAGAACAGGCTGCAGGCTTTGTAACTTAGCATTCCACCATGTCAGCTGTATGCAACTTAGGTGTTAAGGCGACAACAGTGGTACATGTCATAACTATTCTACTTGGAGTGGATTTTTCTCTAATGCCTCATGTTATAAACTGCTTTTTATGACTCTTAGAGGTTTATATAAACTCATGGATCAAATTTTTTGCTGTTTTACTTTGACAGTTTTAACAATCCTGCCTATTCTGGAACTTGCTTTGTAGAACAGGCTGGTCTCAAATTCAGAGATCCACCTGCCTCTGCCTCCCTGGTGCTGGGAATAAAGATGTGAGCCACTGTGCCCGGCTTCAAAAATTTATTTCTGTACTTGTAAAAAAATTTTGATAACTAGATTTAGCAAAATAAATTGAAACTAAGCAGTTTATGAATATCTGAAGTAGGTTACTGGAATAAAGTATTCATTTGGTCTACTTCATTTGATGTTATTGAAACTTTCTTATTTCTTGTTAGAGAACTAAAATACAGTACAGTATATTTTTTTTATGGTGTATAAAGTAGAAAATGTGAGACTTCATAAGTTCAGGGGTAGGAATTATAAGTTATAGTAATTTTTAAAGCAGAGCCATTTAAAGATTCTTTTTTAACATTTAGGCAAACGTATATTAATAAGTAATAATTATTTCCAGCCAAGTTAAAAATTTATGTTTAGGTGTCTAAATTGAATTCAGTGAACAGCAATACCAAAACTCATCAAAAAATAAGTAAAGCAGCTGTGGCCTTGTACATCACTGTCGCAGAAGTGAACGAGGGCCCCTTCTGTCTTGCCAGTAGTTTCTACTTTGCCTATGAGTAGTGTGCATTTAGTTTATTGGGCACTTCAGGAGCTATTCTGACTTTAGTCACATAGTTTGGTTTTGCTTATTTTGTCCAGACTTAGAACCATTCAAATAGGAATGTACAGTAGTTTTCTCATCTACACTTTTGCTCTCTACAATTTCAGTCCTTGTTTTAAAAAAGTAAGTGGAAATTTTAAAAATAATTAGGTTTTAAATAACTTATTACATTGTGATTTTTCTATTTATTGTTAATACATGTGCTTAATTTATCACTTAAACTTTATCATAAGTATGTAAACACACAAAAATATCCAGGCTGTGATCCTGTTTTAGGGATCTATTAGGAGTCTTATAAATAGAGAAGACATGTTCCCTAGAGGGAATTTAAATTAAAAAGCAAAACCAGTACCACTTTATACATAGAGTATTACCAAAGAATAAAACTAGTAAGTGTTGAGGATGTACAGAAATTAGAGCACTCATGTATTTCTGGTGGGGAAGTGTACCTGCCTTCAGTAATACTTTAGCAATTTCCCAAAAGGTAAATATTTTCTCACATGACACAATAATTTTGCTCCTGTGTAAGAGTGATACTCAAGAAAAATGAAAACACCCACACAAAACTTGTACACAACTGTTTATAGCAACATTATTTGTGGAAGCAGTACAAATGCCCATTGATCTATAAGTAGATGAAGGTAGTATAACAATGGAAAATTCATTAAAAAAAATAAACTACCCAGTATTGACGCTACAACATGGTAGTAACTGAAAGAAGCCAGTCACAAAAGGACATATTTCTTTGCACTTGTGAAAAGTCCAAAATAGACATTTCATGGAGACAAAGTGGGTAAAGGGTTCTTCTCAGGGTTTCTTTCAGCTGTTAGACTTAGTCAGTCTGACACCCAAATAACAATAGCTCTTAACAAACACACCAGTTTAAGCCGGGTGGTGGTGGCTGCCCCTTTACTTTCAGCACCCCAGAGGGAGAGGCAGGCAATGCAAGGCCAGCCTAGTCTACAGAGTTCCAGAGCTACAGAGAAACCTTGTCTTTAAAAACCAAAACATTATAGAACTTGGGTTTTGACAGAACAAGAGCTTCCTATCAGATGAAGTGGTATTAAGCCAGCTGAACAGACAGCTTTTTTAGTGTATGGGTATGGGCCTGCCGTGTGCCTGTGCCATGCACACGCCTGGTTCCCAGAGATGGTGGACTCCTGGAACTGGAGTTGAGAGGTTGTGAGCCACTGTGGGGCTGTGAAATGAACCCCAGGTCTTAACCACTGAGCGCTCTCTTCAGGCTCAAGTTTTAATGTTTCAGATGTCATTCATTGTAGTTCTATAGAAGCTGGTAAGCTTAATGTTAAAATAACTTTTATATAAATTTTAGCATCTGTATGTTAATACACTAAAGGTAGTCAAGTAATAATAGTTCCCCACCCGTTATTTAACAGAAAAAATGTCATCTTAATTTATTGGCTTACACCTTAAAAATTGCCTTAAATTTAGGGATTAAAAAAAACTATAATAGTTTGAACTTTTTGATTATACATAATTTATTATACTCAATTATATTTATCTCATTTTCTCAGTAATTAGTATTTTAATACATTCTTGCTATCTACCAATCTGGATTTAAAGTGCTCCCATTTAAAAGTAAGTTCTGAAATTGCTGAAGTTAAAAAATAGCCTTTTGTTGTGAACATCTTAGTTTTTTACCATAATTTTCATTTACATTCAAGGCTGTATTTTTGAACTTGGACTTTTACACTTTTCTTTAAAAGAAGGGCCCTTTCCACTTGGCACAAACACATAAAAATAAGTAGCAGTTGGTGAAGTAGGCTCTGAAAAAGGGTTTGGTAAACTATTGAGAGTAAAGTATGTTTATGACTGTAACAATTTCAATTCAGAAGTTGAAACCATCATTAGAATATCACTTCATATTAACGAGGAAGACTATTTAAAAAATGGGATTAAGAGTCTGGCGGTGGCACACACCTTTTATCCCAGCACTCAGGAGGCAGAAGCAGGTTTATCTCCGAGTTTGAGGACAGTCCGGTCTACGGGTCTACAAAGGGAGCTCCAGGGCAGTCAGGACTACACAGAGAAAGGCTGTCTTAGTGGTGGAAATAAGGTTGAGAGGATGGAGGGAAAACCGAACCTGTGCACTGCAGCGAGCCAGCGAGTAAGACAGTGCTGCCATGGCGAGAACATCTGGCAGTACTCCAGAAAGCTAAAGAGAATCAGGACCCAGCAATTTCCTCTGAAGTGTGAACTCAAAAGAACTGAAAGCAGATGTTTTGGGTTGGTGTGTAGCTGAGTTAGAGTACTTGCCTGACAGGATGTGATTCCCCAGCACTGCCAAAAAGGATGTTGAACCAAAAACTTGGGCACAAATACCCAAAGTACTAGACACAACAGCAAAGAGACAGTTTAAATGTTCAGATAAGCAAGATGCATTATCCATGCAGTAGAAAATACTCAGCCATAAAAAAAAGATGAAGTGTTGGTGCATACTGTAACATGGATGAACCTGGAAAACATGCAAGTGAATAAAGCCAGAACACTGGAGTCAGAAATGGCTTCTTTTGATGAATGACTAACTGTAGTGTCTGTTATGGGGACAACTGCATAAGAGTTATTTTCACAGAATAACATGCTCCAAAACTGTCACTTTTCTTCAGCAAGAACTTATGACATAAAATGTGCTTCACCACAAAGTTGCTAGATTTCTCATATTTATTAAAATCAAATGTACTAAAAATTCCAAAAGTAGTAGAAAAATTCAGTCACAAAGATAGCTTAAACACTTCTGATTAACACCTTGTATTAATTTGTAAGTACAAATAAATCCGGGTATTGTATTTATAGAATTTTTGTAGTGTTCCCTATCTTTGCACTCCAGTCGTCCTGACATCTGTATGCTGGAGATTTGACTAAATCAAATCTTTTTATACTTCATTATCTGTAAGTCTATAAAAAGTTTATTTCAGATATTGAGAAAAGCCCACTTGTTCCCTTTTATTCCAGTTATGTAGCCCAAACTGATAACCCAGACTAGTATTGAACTCAAAGCAGCCCTACCTCAGACTCCTGAGTGCTAAGATTACAGCTATAATAAAGCACCACGCTAGGCTCCCTTTTTCCTGCTTATAAATTACCATTTTGAAGATGCTCGATGGTTTAAGTATAATTTGAAGCCCCAATCAGAAATTTTCATAAGATAATTGTGCTTTATTCTTTCATGTCGCATAGTCAGTACCCTGTGTGCTGAGGAAGAGTGATGGCACCGGGACCAGACTGTCGCTGCTCCTGGGACACTCACTGTTAAAATGGCTCAACTGTGAATGAGAACACAAATTAGGCGCGCTAGTGCGACCATATGTGCACTAAAAACTGCTAGAAATAAGGAAAATACCCTGCTAACTGAAAAATGAAGAAGCTATAAAAATTGGTAATGGTATATTTTAATCTTTTGTTAAAGCTCTAAATTGAGGTAGTGATAGACTAATGTATCCCATGTCTTCACCTTTTACCTGCATGTCCCCCTCCAATTATATGAACATAATTCAATGTAATGTTATGAAAGAAAAATTGAGATTATTCAAATAGCACTTAAAAACCTTAATTACCAGCTTAAAAAAACCTATAAACTGTACACAACAGTTCATGTTTTCTTGCTAGTCATAAATATATTTTCCTCCAAATGTAGGAAATTAAAAAAGAGGATAAAGATATATGATGCAAACATTATGAACTGGTATGTAACAAAGTCAGCTGGAACATAACTAGTAGGGAATGACCATAATGAAGTTTAGTGTCTAGACGTCCTCTTTGAAGATTTTTATATATAAGCGCTGATTCCTATTAAATTTTCTGAAAAGTAACTCGCTTTCTTTTCAGTCAATGCAGCAAAAATCTACTTCCATTTTAAATCACAAACCAGTGCTATGTGATCAGAAGGATGAGAAACACTCGGTAAGGCCTGATGGGTGGTAACTTCTTCATGACTAGGCAACGGAATCACCTGTTCAACCTCTAAAGCATTTAAGTCAATGAAAATGTAATCTAGACATCCGTGAAAGCCACCAACATAATTGGTGTAAGCAGGTTCCCCACAAGCGCTTTTCAGTTTGAAAAGGTGTGTGAGAGACATATTGCATCTTTCCTTTTCCCCATTGGAAGCCCAGTCTTCATGATCCTCTGGAATGCTGCCATTGATGACAAAATGATACAATCCTGTAGATGGTGTACTATTAAAGTCTCCGCAAAATATAACTGGTAGGCCAGGATACAGGTCACATGAAACATGTCTAATGTGAGCCAAGGCTACTGCCATTTGAACGAGACGAATGTATCCACCTACAAACAAACAAAATTAATGTAAGTACTTTTCAAAGCACTCCCTAAGAAAGTGGGGAGGGCTCTCACAAATTATGGTACCTAGGTAACATTCAATATGTATATGTATGTGCATATAAACATTCAATATGTATATGTATGTGCATATAAACATTCAATATGTATATGTATGTGCATATAAACACACTTTTACATTGTGTGTGTGAGAGTGAGAGAGACAGATGGGGTATAAGCCTCGGTGTCTGTGTGGAGGTCAGAGGACAATTTACATTGAGTTGGTTCTCTTTCCACTGCAAGGGTCCCTGGTATTGAACTCAGGCCATCAGGCTTGATGGAAGCACCTTTACCAGCTGAGCCACCTAGGCCCAAGACATTTCTGTAAAATAGCTTTAGCAACTTTAAATAAACACCTACAACATCTGAGTGACATTCAGAACATGTTTGTATAGGGCTGGGCTGGTGGTGCATACCTGGAATCTCAGCTCTGAGGAGGCTGAGGCGGAAGGGTTTCAGGTTCTAGGCCAACATACATTTCAAAGTTCTATCAAAAAAATCAACTAAAAGCAAGATATATACGTACGTACGTACGTGTGTGTGTGTGTGTGTGTGTGTGTGTGTGTGTGTGTAAAACAGCTTCAATAACAAGACACTTGTAAAACTAAATAAAACTTACCTTTTGGGTGCCAGTAGAGATGGGTATTAGCAACACATATCTTTTTAGAAGAGTCTTTTGTAGACTGAAGAATTGAAATCTACAATAGAAAACATCAAGAGTTCAGTTGGTGTCTGCCAACCTCCTGAAAACTTGGATTTTGTTGCTTGAGACAGTTTCTCACCAGATGGCCATGGCTGTCCTGGAACACACTATGTAAACTAGAGTGGCCTCAAAACTCATAGAAATCCACCTCCCTCTTCCTCCAAAGTGCTGGGATTAAGGGCAGGTGCCACAACAACCCACCCTGCAGAAGGTTTTGTACTTAAAACTGTCGACTGGGCTACTTTATTTCATAGTCCCTTGAAAACTAAGATGATATTTCTAAAATCTGATCTTGCATGTTTTAAGGCATGCTAACATGAGAAAAGGTAGTAACGTTTTAGTAATCATCCAGTATACATAACCATTAGGAAAACACACTTTAGTTTCAAGTGTGACAGAGCACATGCCCCTGGAGTCAGGCAGGTCTCTCAACAGTCTAGTGTTTACAGTGCTCTGCTGTGGAGCAAGACACTCAGTGTTCAAATGGCAAAGAAACCGTATCACCTACCTCATAGATGTGTGCATTCAATTAAATGAGTTTACACACAAGTGTATAGAACACAATAGTGCTTAAAAACAGGTAGATATTTGTTTTACTCAGAACAAAATCTCTTACTTAAATGCTTTGGACCAAAACAATAATTTAACCCCAACACTTGGGAGGCAAAGGCAGGTGAATCTCAGCGCCAGCCTAGCCTACATTGCCAGTTCCAGGGCATCCACAGCTACACAGTGACACCATGCCTCAAAAAAACAAAACAAAACAAAAACCCAACAAAACCAAACAACAGGCAAAAAATAACAAAGACAGTTTTAAGCTAAGAAGCAATTCACACCCTGAACAACAAAGCTAGTCAACTGGCTAAGAATCCCGGTTCAGCCTTTTATGAACCTGAGAAAGCGCATTTGAGTATCTTCTCATGTATGAAATAAGAATAGTATCTGTAAAACAAACCAAAATTTCTTCTACATACTAGGTTAGCAATAGTTGTGAAACAGGCCTTTAACTGTAACCGCTTTAAAGCGCGCTACGAGTGCTTGGCACGTTCTGACCATGGCTGCACTTCGTCCCTATCTGGATTGTCAGCACTAAGACTGCTCTATTCTTCTTGTTCAAGGCGCCCCGCGTCGGGGTTAGACACACTAGAGGTGTCTGGTATGTGCTGGATTAACGAACAAGCCATACTGTAGAAGACGCTAGGGCAAGCATACTTGAGACATGCGATCTAGACAGTACCACCACCCTCCACTCCGAAGGCCCCAACCGTGGGTGAATATGAAGAAGGCAGAGCTACTTGACCTGAAGGACGGACGATCTCTGGAGCACTTTCTCCTGCGCTAGAGGATTCAAAGCCAGTTTCTCTAGTAGGTCCTTGTGCAGCGGGTCCCACTCCAAGGCTTCTTGAAATGAAATGTCGTGTTGGCTAAGGAGGCTGAACTTGGACTTCCGGTAGAAAGTGGCCAGGCCTTCGTGTTGTTTGATCCGGAACACGCCCTCCAGGCCGAAGGCCTCCAGGGCCGGTACCAAGCTGTCAGTGAACACGGCACGGTCCACCTCCTGCAAACAGATGAGGTCTGCGTTGTAGCCGGTGAGCTCCTTCTGGATGAGGTTCTGGCGGTAGTCAACCTCCAGCGCGTAGGGCGCACAGTACGGGTAGAGGACGGTCCGGGAGAACTCGGTCTGGGCGTACGTGTCTGCCAGGATGTTGTAGGAGACGGTCCGGATGATGGAGTCCTCCGACACCTTCTTGGTGTACAGATGCCGATGGTCAAACGTGCAGGTGCCGGGCCCGGCCTCCACGGGACACACGCTCTCCACCTCGCGGCTGGGCCCGAAGCGCTGCCCATTGCCCGGCGTGCAGTGAAGCTTGAGCCGCAGCCCGATGTCCGCGTTGCACGGGGTGTACACGCGCTCGGCCACACCCGTCTCGATCCAAGCCGAAGACGGCCCGGGACGAGACGACGACTCGAGGCCGCCGTCCCCGGGCTCGGCCGCACCGGGCTTGACCTCCTTGTACCAGCGGAACACGGAGCTGGCGGAATCCCCGAATTCCAGGCTGAGCTTGGGGCACACCGGGAAGCCGGCCATGATGTAGCGCGGCAGCTGCAGCTCGGTGAAGGCGGGCGGGTTGCGCTCCACCTTGTACTTGACGTCGCCGATCTGCAGCACAGCGCCGTCCTGCCAGGCATCCACGTTGAGCACGTCGTCCGCCACGGCCTCCTCGCGGTAGTACAGCTTCACCACCGGCTCGCAGGGCGCGGCCGGTTCCGGAGCGCAGGCCGCGCCGCCGCCCGACTGCGCTCGGTTCTTTCGGTTCTTCTTGGCGGCCGCCGCCTTAGCGTGGCCCTTCAGGGCGTTGGTAGCGATCCGGCTGAGGGCCCGGCCCAGGGGCTCGCTCTGGTCGCGCTGCATGTTCTTGTGGCTGCCGTCGGCCAGCGCGAACGACAGGCTGAGCTTCGGTTCCGAGGGCACGCAGCGCACCACCGCGCGCTCCATGGCGCAGGCCGCCTGCTCGCTCGCCGCCTCGGCCCGGCTGCGCTGCTCCACCACCGACCGGACCCCACGCAGCGCGGCGCGGCCCGGGAGCCTCCACATGAACCTAGCGGCCGGCGAGACTCGAGAGCCAGAGTTCCTCGCCCCTGAGTCCGCGCGGAGCCGAGGACACCGGCTCCTGCCCCATTCAGAACGGGGACTTCCGGTCGGTGGGGGGAGATGGAAGCTCATGGGGTTCCCGACGCGCACTTTCGCCACACTCACTCACCAGCTCGCTTCTGGCAGAGCCGCCTGTGTCTAGATGGACGCGCCTTGGTGTGTTTGTATGTTTGTGTGTTCAACGTGATTTATAAGCAAAGAGAGGCGGAAGTGTAAAGGCGCCGGGGGGGTAGGGTGGATACCAGATCCCGAGTTTTGTCGAAAGTACAGGCTTCCAGAACCGGAAGTGATTGGGCAGTGTCGTCACGTGTTGGTCTCCCAGCGATACTAGGCTTTCTGTCACTTCTCTTGGCACTGCATGGCCTGGGTGTGTGAATGGTGGGAACCCTATCAGGAGTGCAACAATTCTCACAGTTTGGGCGCCCTGCCCCCTGATTTTCGAGTTTCGAGGTGTGGCGGGTGGAATTGAAAGACCTGGATAAATCCAGATCCCCCTAGCAGGAAAAAATAGAGCCAAAAATCTAAGCAGGGAGAGAAGAATCAGAAATCTAGGATTAGCCGGATTCGGTGACTGTTTCAGGAACTGGCTGAAGATAAAGTTAGAGTGTAATCTTGGGAATAAACTTGAGAAACAGGGAGCTTCCCCCCTCCCCCCCCTCCCCCCCGTGATTATCATTGGTATTTTTGGAATACTCTGTTTCTGGAACTAGCTGATTATAATCTTGAGAAACAGGGAGCTGCCCCTTGTGTTCATTACTGGTATTTTCTGAATTTTCTGTGACACCCTCTTTGGATCACTGGGCTGTGGTATCTTCCCTTAAAAACCCCCTCTCCCAGTGACTTGGGGTTGAACTCTTTCCTGCATAGGTTATAAGTCTCGGCCCCAGTGCACTGGTTCCCGTCTTGTCTATTAAACCTCGTGTGATTACATCAAGGACGGTCTCTCGTGAGTTACTGAGGGGGGGGGGGTGGTTGTGTTATCCCAAGACTTGAGTGAGAGTCTCCCCATACCAGGGGTCTTTGGGGGTCTTTCAGAATGAAGCTCGGCCTGGTCCCTTACCCATGCAGTGAGCACTGAGGGCACACGGTTTACTTAAGCCTCACATTGTTGTTTTTGAGGTAGGTCTCCATTCCGTGGCTTAGAATTGCAAAACTGGGAAAGACTGGGTCAAAGCCACACAACATAGGAAGTTGTCAGGGAGTCCCGACAAGTTACTAAGCTGTTACTAAGTTGTAAAGAACTTGGAAGGCCTTGTCTTTGTAGGGCTGCAAGATTTAGCAAATAAAAATATATGGCTCAGGTAAAACTTAGAGAATTTTTCAAAAACGAAAATGCTTAATTCCTCCCCGTATTACTTTGTCTGAAGTTTAAATTTAGCTGAGAGTTTTCTTCCGATTTTTATTTCTTTCAAAACTCTTAAAGAATGAATGATCTTGACATATTTGTAGACCAAAACGAAGCCCTGCCTGACCAGGACAGTGAACCCAGGGGACATTAGCGTATAAGAAAGACTCACCAACGGTACTGACTCAGATCGTCAGGTCTGACATCAAGCGCTTCTACCCATTGGGCCATTTTGCCTGCCCAGATCTTTTGTTTTCGTGGTCTTATATTTTTCCAAGAATTATTAGGAAGTGTCAGATTTCAGGGAAAGCATGTTTGTAATTCACAAGCTTGAAAGGAGTGAGTAAATGCCATGTCTGACGCTTTATTTTATGAGATTAATTTATAGCTCTATCTATAAATTATGTAATTGAAACTTGAAATTGAGAGATTGGGCAGTAATATGATTTAGGTAATGCATATGGGGAGGTGAGGAGAATAGGAAGAACTTTATTCACCTAGTCTCAACCCGTGTCAAGAAAGGAGCTAAGGATGTAGCTCAGTGGAGGAGTACTTGGCTAACAAGTGAGAGGACTAAAAGTCTACACAGAAAGACAAGCCTAGGTGAAATAGCGTACTTAGTAAAGTGTTGGTCATACAAGAATGACGATGTAAGTTTGATCCCCAGGACCCAGGTGAAGATGCTTGGCACAGTGGTATATACTTGTGATCCCAGCCCTGGAAATGCAAAAAACAGGTGGAGATTTAGGGCTACTGGCCAACAAGCCTAGCCTGATTACAAGCCAATGAGATACTGTGTTTCAAAAAAAAAAAAAAAAACAGGGTGGTTGTGCCTTTACACACCTTTACACACACTTCATCTTCATCCCCCATACACACACAACACATATACCCACATAGACACTTTTAAAGTTTGTTTGTTTTTTAAATGTGTAGTCCAGGCTGGCTTTGAACTCATGATCCTCCTGCCTCTGCCTCCTTCTCCAAATCCTATCAGCGTGAGCCACCACAACCGGTTTTCTTTTTGTAAGGTTTTATTTTTTGGTATTTTTCAAGACAGGGTTTCTCTGTAGCTTTTGGTGCCTGTCCTGGAACTAGCTCTTGTAGACCAGGCTGGCCTCTAACTCAGAGATCTGCCTGCCTCTGCCTCCTGCGTGCTGGGATTAAAGGTGTGCACCACCACCGCCCGGCTCTTTTTTTAAGTTTTAAAAGAAAAAGGAAGCCTACAAAACTAAGCTAGGCACTGTAGCACATATCTGTAATACCACTATTCAAGAAGTTTAGACTGAGCCAGTTCTGGAGCAGCCTGGGCCCTCACAAAAATCTCAAAATAAACAATAAAACAACACAAAAGAAACATGCTTTTACCAATCAGAATTATGTCTACCCATATATCATTTATAAATCTCCCAATATTTACATTTGAAGACTAGTTTTTTTCCTTTTGTTTTGTTTTTCAAGACAGGATTTCTGTGTGGTGCACTAGAGCTCACTCTGTAGACCAGGCTGGCCTTGAACTCACAGAGCTCTGCCTCCCAAGTGCTGGGATTAAAGAGATGTGTCACCACTGCGGAATGACTAGTTTCTTGTAACACCCAATTCTGTGTTACCCCCTGGGTACAGTTCGCGCCACTAGTCGGGCAAGGGTCTGAAGATTGAAAGAACACACAAGAGACCTGGGTCATTTGAAAGCTGTGCTGTTTTAAAACGCTGGCTTTCTGGGCCGTCCTGCCAGGGCAAACTCTGACTCTTTCAGGTAGGCAGTTCGACTGACTGTGGTCTGTGAGCAGAATACTGAAGCTTGCTTGCTGGCAGGGACCTTAAATTGCCATAGAGTTGTGGCAATAAAAATGGCTACAGCCAGTACCTCTGCCATGAGGCCGGAAAGCTAAGGGATGGGCTGAATCCAGCCATCAAAGCCATGGCTTTAATCCTCTCCATAAAGCATGTGGTCAGAAAAAGAGAGATATACAGTAAAGAGAGATTCAAAGACGAAGAAAACCTCTAAATGGTTTACAGTGTGTTAAAAATATATGCAGGCTAAAGGTTAAAGCCCAAGAAAGAAAGGAAAGAAAGAAAGAAAGAAAGAAAGAAAGAAAGAAAGAAAGAAAGAAAGAAAGAAAGAAAGAATAATTGGGTGGCAGAGGCAGATAGATCTCTGTGAGTTCAAGGTGTGGTTGTACACACCTTTAATCCCAGCATTTGGGAGGCAGAGGCAAGTGAATCTCTGTGAGTTCAATGACATCCTGGTCTACAGAGTTATTCCAGGACAAAGATATACAGAGAACCTGTCTCAAAAAGTAAAAGTAAAAATAAATAGAGGTTAAAGTAAAGCCACATAAAGATGGAAAATACACAGAGAATCTTGATACTGTATGCTATTATGCTCTCTTTGAATTGTTTGAATGCTGTGGAAGGAGCAACAGCTGCTAAAAGATATTTGCTTATAAATGCTGCTGAATTACTCCAAGATAGGTATTTTGAAAATACCTTCACTTCAAAATTGAAGTCAGAAGGTATGTTACTTTGGAGAAGAGATTTTGCTTTTGTTTCCACAGAAAATGAGAGGCTGTGGATTCATTCTGAGTTAAGAAAAATCAGGTTCAATCAAGGAAGACCACCTGAAAAATCTCCGATAGAAACAGATGGCCCAGATGTCTGAGTTCTACATCCAGAACAGATTCAAGACTGCTGCCTGAGACAATCAAGACTCACAGGATACTTCAGTCAGGAGTATAACTCTAAATTTTCTTTAGGTTCCCATAACTAGGATGATGTTGTTGGACTCTAGCGTCCAAACACTGGGGAGGCATCGCCCCCAGAGACCACCTCTCACACCACAGCTGCTGCAATTATTAATTCTGTCATGACAGGGTCCCTCAACATTTGGGAAGCCGAGAGACCTTGAATAGCTGGTACAGGCTACTTTTAAAGGAGAAGGCCACAGAATCAAGGGGGGTTGTTCTTTAACTATTATGATTGGCTTATTCAAAAGGGCTATTACCAATAATTGGCTGGAGAGCTGTTGCCAGATCAGATGAGGTAAGAGGTCATTTTGACCCCATTTCCCAGGGGACTGAATCAAAACATATGTATATGGGTAATTGTTCAGGAACTGAGTACGTGCATGTGTATCCAATGTGGATAACTGAATCCACAGAAAGCCTGCGAAAGCTTGGGAAAGAATAGAGTAAAGCATGTTTTCTTGGTAGCAGCAATTTCCTAGATCTGCTCTGCTCGCTAGAGGCAAGCACACTTATTTAAGAGAGGTGTCCTAGCCAGGCGGTGGTGGCGCACGCCTTTAATCCCAGCACTCGGGAGGCAGAGGCAGGCGGATCTCTGTGAGTTCGAGGTCAGCCTGGTCTACAAGAGCTAGGTCCAGGACAGGCTCTAAAAAAGCTTTAGAGAAACCCTGTCTCGAAAAACCAAAAAAAAAAAAAAAAAGAGGTGTCCTGACTCAGCTTTAGCTGCAAAACCTTACAGCTCTTTTAAGAGGTCCTGCCACGAAACAAATGGTGTTGATGAAAAGCTGAATGCATGCTTTTCAGTTTTCAGCCATAGCAGGAAAAAAACTGTGCCATTTAAAAATGCTGGCTTTCTGGGCCATCCTGCCAGGGCAAACTCTGACTCTTTCAAGCAGGCAGTCCACTGACTGTGGTCTGTG
Source organism: Arvicola amphibius (assembly GCF_903992535.2). Lineage (NCBI taxonomy): Eukaryota > Metazoa > Chordata > Mammalia > Rodentia > Cricetidae > Arvicola > Arvicola amphibius. Next base: position 29,321,401 of record NC_052058.2, on the reverse strand, counting down.
AGCAGAATGCTGCAGCTTGCTTGCTGGCAGGGACCTTGAAACGCCATAGATTTGTGGCAATAAACATGGCTACAGCTGCCCGTTCCTCTGACATGAGGCTGGAAAGCTAAGGAATGGGCTGGATCCATCCGTCAAAGCCATGGCTTTAATCCTACCTATATTGCTTGGTAAATTAAAGACTTGTGTGGTCAGAAAAAGAGAGATATACAGTAAAGAGAGATTCAAAGACAAAAAAAAACCTAAATGGTTTACAGTGTGTTAAAAATATATGCAGACTTAAGGTTAAAGTTCTTAAAAGTAAAAAAAAAAAAAAAAAAAGGGAGTAGTTGGGTGTGGTGGTACACACCTTTAATCCCAACACTTAGGAGGCAGAGGTAGGTTGACCTCTGTGACTTCAAGGTGTGATAGTACACGCCTTTAATCCCAATGCCTGGGAGGCAGAGACAGACAGATCTCTGTGAGTTCAAGGTGTGGTAGCACACACCTTTAGTCCCAGAACTGGGGAGGGAGAGACCAGCAGATCTCTGTGAGTTGAAGGACAACCTGGTCTACAGAGTTATTCCAGGACAAAGATATACAGAAAACCTGTCTTGAAAAGTAACAGTAAAAATAAAAGAAATAGAGGTTAAAATGAAGCCACATAAAGATGGAAAATACACAGAGAATCTTAATACTGTATGCTATTATGCTCTCTTTGAATTGTTTGAATGCTGAGGAAGGAGCAACAGCTGCTAAAAGATATTTGTTTATAAATACTGCTGAACTAATCCAAGATAGATATTTTGAAAATACCTTGACTTCAAAATTTGGATCTAAGGTTATGATGCTTTGGAAAAGTTCTTCTTTTGTTTTTACAGAAAATGAGACCCTGTGGATTGCTTCTATCCCAATATGGTATGATAGACCATGCCCTCCTGAAAGGTTGCTGTGAACACCCTCAAAAAATTACTTCACTCAACTGCCGACTGAGATGAATCTAACACACAGGTTATATACCATGAAAGACCTGAATAACAGCACCCCCATTCAGCACGAAGAAGTTTGGAGAGAAATAACTGCGCCCATATTCCCAAATATTGTTTATAAATGTTCTTTCACATTTAAAAGGGGATATGATATAGATATGAATAATTTGCATTGTTATAAATCTTGACGTATTGATACAAGTTTAAGGTCAATTTTGTTATAAGTGTGTGTATTTCAGATCTTCATTAAGGTATCGTGATTGTATAGTTCATTTAAAAATGTAATGCATAATTAGGAAATATAGGTTGTTAATGGATAATCATTGTTAATAGTTAGGCTTGTAGTCAAAGCCATAATAGTGGTGAGATCTTATCTGAAAGAAAAAGACATTTATGAACAATCTAAACAATGGAAATATAAAGGACCTACAATAGTGAAAAATAGGTTTTTTTTTTATAAAAGATCAAAGAAAACGAAAACTACCTGATTCTAAGACTGTAATTGGTTTTTTGTTTTGTTTTGTTTTTTTGAGACAGGGTTTCTCTGTGACTTTGGAGCCTGTCCTGGAACTAGCTCTTGTAGACCAGGCTGGTCTCAAACTCAGAGATCTGCCTGCCTCTGCCTCCCGAGTGCTGGGATTAAAGGCGTGCGCCACCATCGCCCAGCTGACTGTAATTGTTTTAATAAATTACAGTGATCAAGACAATGTTGCATTGTGTACAGGTAGGCATTCAGATCAATGAAACAGACTGAGAGTTCAGAAAGAAAACCTTATGGTTACATTATAGTCAAGTTTTGTTTGGTTTTGTTTTGTCTTGAGATAGGGTCTCACTATGTTGTCCAATCTGGCCTGGAAATCCCTGAAGTTCCAGCTTCAGCCTCCTCAGTAGCTGAAGCTATAAACATGTATACTACCATCTGTGGCTACTCAAGCGGTTTTTTTAAAAATAAAGATGCCAATGCACATCAGTGGCAAAAGACAATCTTTTCCAGAAAATATTACTAGAGTATAGTTCTTCTTTTTATGAAGATTTGTTTATGTATATATGCCATGCTTGTGCCTTGTGCCCAAGAAAGCCAGAAGAGGCATCAGACCCTGTGAAACTGGAATTAAGGCTGGTTGTAAACTACCCTGTGCATGCTGGAACTTGAACCTGAGTCCCCCATGACAGCAGCAAGTGTACTAAATTCCTGTGTAATCTATCTAGCCCCTGCATTTATATATTCTTATGCAAAATATTAACATGTTAATATTTGTAACCATGCAAAAATTTAATGGAATAAAACATAAAATTAGTAGAAAACAGAAAATCTTCATGGGTGTAACTGCCTTTCATAGATTACCTCAAAATACATAATATATACACATTGACTTTATTAAATTTAGACCTGATTGCTCTTCAAAGATACCATTAAGAAAAAAATAAGACCAAATGAAGAACAGGAGACCATATATTTGCAAAATATCTAATTTAAGAGTTATATCTAGAATATATAAGGAACTCTTAAAACTCAGTGTTCAAAAGCTAAATAATTGAGGCTGGTTGAGATAGCTCAGGTGAAAAAACAGCCATGAAATTTGAAACTGAGTTCAATGCCTGGAACCCATTTAAAGGTAGAAGTGTAGGCAGAGTTTTTCTGTGTCCCAGCAGTCACTCCCAAATAACCACACAGAGACTTAATTATAAATGCTCCGTCAATAGCTTAGACTTGTTTTTACCTAGCTCTTATAACTTAAATTAACCCATTTCTTATCTATGCTCTGCCATGTGGCAGTACTTTTTCTCAACATGGCAAGTTCATCTTAGTTCTCTTTCCCCATCTCCGTGAGACTCCTCAGACTCCCATGACTTTGCCCTTCTTCTTCCCAGTATCCTCTCAGTTTGGGTCTCCTACCTAATCTCTTTCTGTTTAGCTATTGGCCAGTTAGCTCTTCTATTAAACCAATCAGAAGGTGTCTAGGCAAAGACACATCTTCACAGTGTACAAAAAGACTATTCCATAGCATAGAAGAAAAAAAATGTTTCAGGGTTGTCCTTTGGCTTCACAGGTATGCCATGACATTGCTACCCTCACTCCATCGTAATACATAAAATGATTATTAATTTTATAATTTTTATTGTGAATCTAGCCTTTAACAGCTGAACCATCTCTTCAACCTGATTAATTTTATTTTAAAAAATCTCATACAGGCCGGGCGGCGGTGGCGCACACCTTTAATCCCAGCACTCGGGAGGCAGAGGTGGGTGGATCTCTGTGAGTTCGAGGCCAGCCAAGTCTACGAGAGCTAGCTCTAGGGCAGGCTCCAAAGTTACAGAAAAACCCTGTCTTGGAAAACCAAAAAAACAAAACAAAAACAAATAAAAAATCTCATACAATATATTCTTATCATGTTTTTCCTACCTCCTACCTCCCTACCCATCCAACTTCATGTTCTCTTTCCAAAGAAAGAAAGAAAGAATAAAAAAGTGAAAAAACAATCAATACAACAAAAATTCCCCCCCCCCCCCATAAAAAACCATTGAGTTGTGTGTTGGTCAACCACTGGGCTTGGGGACTGTTCTAGAGTTGATAGAGTTGATACCTAGTGACACTCCACTGGAGAAAACTGATTTTCCCTTTCCCAGCATGTTTCAATTACGAAGACCTTCTTGGGTAGTAGTGGGATTTTGTGCTCAATTCTTCCTGTTTGGCTGGGGGCTTCACCCCAGTTCCTGGCATAAGCTCCCTTCCCTGGAAGTTGCCTCAGTTCAGATTCCACCTCCGAGAAAGCCCACCAACCGGTGACCCCTCCCCAGGGAAGGTCAAAACCACTCCCACAGGCTATTTAAACTGCCCCCCCCAAGAGAATGAACACGTGGTCTGTGGTTCTCTGTTCCCCTCTCTATGAAGAGGTGAGCTGCTTGTTATTCAGCCTCCCTGGGAAGCAGGATTTGAGTTTCCAGTTCTTTAGAGGGACAGAGATTTAGATAAGTTCCCTTGTAGCTTTGAGAGTCAGTGCCTGCGGGAACAGAATTCCCTCAGGCTGCAGCTCTTGCAGCCAGACTCCCACTGGCAGCAGCAGAATTGCAGTTGCTGACTAGGATAGCCATAGCTTACAGGGCAGCAACAATTAAAGAGGACAGCAAATGGATGGACCTGGAAAAAACATCCTGAGTGAGGTAACCCGGACCTAGATAGACAAACATGGCCTGTGCTCACTCATAAAGGAAAGGATAACCAGCCTATATAGTCCATGGTCCTAGAGAAGCTAGGTAACAAGAACCCAAAGAGAGACATACATGAATCCCCCTGGGAAGGGGAAAGAGACAAGAACTCCTGAGAAAATTGGGAGTTGAGGGCGGGGAAAGAGAGGGGAGAAGGGGTGGGAGGAGGAGAGCATGAGGGAATTGAATGCTCCAGAAGGGGCGTGGACAGAGGGAGAGAAGAGAAAGAGATACCTTGATCAAGGGAGCTATTAAGGGGCCAGAGAGAAACATGGCACTAGGGAAATTCCCAGGAACCTACAAGGATGACTCCAGCTAAGACTCTAAGCAACAGCAGAGAGAACGCTTCACCTGGCCTTCCCCTGTTATCAGATTGATGACTACCTTAATTGTTATCATAGAACCTTCATCCAGCACCTGATGGAAGCAGATGCAGAGGTTTATAGCAGAACACTTGGCCGAACTTCCAGGGGCCAGTCCAGGAAAGGGAGGAGCAATGATATGAGCAGGGGTATAAAGACCGTGGTCGTGATGCCGACAGAAACAGCTGACTGAGGTAAAGAGATCTCACTGAGTCTGGACTGTTATCAGGGGACCTGCATGGGACCAAGCTCGGCCCACAGTTGTGAGGTTTGGGCGGTCTGTGGGGCCACTGGCAGTGGGACCAGGACTTATCCCTAGTACTTGATCTGGCATCTTGGAGCACATTCTTTTTGGAGGAATACCTTGTTAAACCTAGATATGGGGGGAGGGCCTTGGTCCTGCCTTGAAGTTAGGCTTTGTTGACTCACCAGGGGGAGCCTAGCACTTTCTGGGGAATGTACAGAGGGAAGAAGGATGGGGCAGGAGGGGGAGGGAGTGTAACAGGGATGGCTGTTTGGAATGAGAAAAGATTGCATTAAAAAATAACTTAATTTTAAAAAAAGAGGTCAACAGCCAGGCGGTGGTGGCACACACCTTTAATCCCAACACTCGGGAGGCAGAGGCAGGCGGATCTCTGAGTTCGAGGCCAGCCTGGTCTACAAGAGCTAGTTCCAGGACAGGCTCTAGAAACTACAGGGAAACCCTGTCTCTAAAAACCAAAAAAAAAAAAAAAGAGGACAACAAAGACACACATTTGGGGCTGAATGCTTCAAAATCTCATTTTTTGCACATCTTTTTTTGTCTAATTTCAGTTTGTTTCTAATAACCTCCCCATTTTCTAGTTGTGAGTCTCTGTCTAATTCTCATCTGCTGAAAGAAATGGCTTCTCTGATGAGCACTGAGTGATGCACTGATCTTTGGGTACAGAGATATGTCATTAGGAGCCTTTATTGCCATGTTTCTTTAGCAGAGTAATAGTAGCAGTCTTTCCCCTAAGTCTATGACCTCTCTAGTATCAGGTTCTTGGTCACTTTACAGTGTCATGTGAGGTTTTCATTGCATGGAGTGGGCATTTCATCCAATTAAAAGTCATTGTCTATTCCTGTATTGTTTGTGCCACTATTGCAGCAGTATACTGTGGGCAGGTCATTGTTATAGGTCACAGAGTTTGTATCTGGGTGATATTGATGACTACCTTTCTCTTCCAGTAGCGTGTGGTATACCTTCCAGCATCATAAATGCTCGTCAGTAGAGGTTAAGCTTCCAGTCCGGCACCAGCTTGATTTCTCCATGTTCAAAGACAAATAAGTAAGTGGTGTCTTACTGTTGGGTTGTGGAGGGTAACCCATAGCCTGTGATGCTTAGTGTGTATGTTTGGGGACAAATCTATGGGACCCCTTTGCCAATGACTTAATGTGATATAACCCATTCCTGCCACTGGAGGTTTTACTTGGTTGATGGGGGCCATCTTCAACAAGTATACCACTTACCAGGGTGGGGGTATGGGGATTAGAAAAATTAGTAAAGAGTGTGAAGACACTAATGAAGGTAATAAAACAGAAAACATAGTACCAGGAGGGAGTTCCAGTGAATACTGAAATCTGCCTGTGCTTAATTTTCCATACACTTTTATACCCCAGTACAACAGGGGGAAGCAAACAAAAGACAGCTTTAACATGATACAAAGGACAACTCCAACAGTTGCTTGCTTCAGTACTTTGAGCCATCAAGCCATTAATTCATGAGAAAAGCATTCTGATGTTTAGGCAGTGAACCCACCCTAGACCAAGTATCCTGAAGGCAGCCACTCCTAAGGTCAAACCTTCTATTCAAAAGAAGGAGCAGAAGTACACACCTTTAATCCCAACACTTGGGAGGCAGAGGTAGATTGACCTCTGTGACTTCAAGGTGTGGTAGCACACGCCTTTAATCCCAGTGCCTGGGAGGCAGAGACAGATGGATCTCTGTGAGTTCAAGGACATCCTGGTCTACAGAGTTATTCTAGGACAAAGATATACAAAAACCTGTCTCAAAAATAAAAGTAAAAATAAACAAAATAGAGGTTAAAATGAAGCCACATAAAGATGGAAAATATACAGAGAATCTTGATACTGTATGCTATTATGCTCTCTTTGAATTGTTTGAATGCTGAGGAAGGAGCAACAGCTGCTAAAAGATATTTGTTTATAAATGCTGCTGAACTAATCCAAGATAGATATTTTGAAAATACCTTGACTTCAAAATTTGGATCTAAAGTTATGATGCTTTGGAAAAGTTCTTCTTTTGTTTTTACAGAAAATGAGACCCTGTGGATTGCTTCTATCCCAATATGGTATGATAAACCACGCCCTCCTGAAAGGTTGCTGTGAACACCCTCAAAAAATTACTTCACTCAACTGCCGACTGAGATGAATCTAACACACAGGTTATATACCATGAAAGACCTGAATAACAGCACCCCCATTCAGCACGAAGAAGTTTGGAGAGAAATAACTGTGCCCATATTCCCAAATATTGTTTATAAATGTTCTTTTATATTTAAAGGGGATATGATATAGATATGAATAATTTACATTTATATGAATCTTGGTTTACTGATAATAATTTAAGGCCAATCTTGTTATATGTATATGTATTTCTGATATTGATTAAGGTATTGTGATTGTGTAGTTCACTTAAAAATGTAATGTATAATTAGGAAATATAGGTTATTAATGGATAATCATCGATAATAGTCAAGCTTGTAGTCATGTTAGTTAGATTTTCTAGATATATAGAGATATATTTCAGTTAGATAGGCATTCTTCGTATCTTTCAAAGACTACAGAATATGGCATTTAATATTTTAATAACTTAGGGCTTTTCATGACAATGAGACACTTCTGCTCCTGGCAGCACCAGCTACTTCAAGAAGAAGATGGGCATTGAAGAGGCTCCTTATGGAGTTGTTTAACCATTTGGGTAAGAAACTGCTCTTGCCTGGACTGTTGCATAAACTGGACACAGAGAACCCACAGAGAGAGAACTGCTGAACTTGCCTAAAGGTGAGATGGTCTTTTGGCGTTCCTGATTCATGAAAGAGTCTGTGAGACATTCTGCAGGACGCAGCAGAAAGTGACTGAACTGTCTTTGGAATTTCCTGCTTCATGGAAATGTCTGCTGGATATTATGGGCCTATAGGATGAAGATGGATGCCCCAATGATACAGAGGAACTTTGGGTGACTGTCCAGGCAGCAAAATGTCTCTGTCATTTCTAGAGTTTGGAAGTTGCTTATTTCTTGTTTGCTTAGGTAATATTATATCCTTCTGGAGTCTTTGATGGGGTTAAAGAATAGATAGATGGTTATAGTTTTCCATTGTTATGATAAAGATAAAATAGATATAAATATTGTAAATGTAATTCTTGTTTGATAACTGTTTTGTTATATGAAATTTTACTATGTTAAAGTTAAAGCCTTTCTTTTTTGTTTAAACAGAAAAAGGGGAAATGATATTGGTGGGTCTTTCTATGTGTTGCTTTCACTGGTTAATTAATAAAGAAACTGCTTGGCCTGATATGTCAGAACATAGGTGGGTGGAGTAGACAGAACAAAATGTTGGGAAGAAAGCAATGAGACAGATGCCTTGCTTCTCCTACCCAAGACAGATGGTGGTTAGAATCTTCTCGGTAAGCCACCCCCTTGTGGTGCTATAAACATTAATAGAAATGGGTTAATCATGATGTGAGAGTTAGCAATCCTGGATTTCTTGTGTTTCCATATGAAGTTGAAGATGTTTTGTTTTCAATTTCTGTAAAAAAATATTGTGTAGGAATTTTGATGAGGATTACATTGATTTGTAGATTGCTTTTAATAGGATGGCCGTTTTCACAATATTAATCTTATCAGTCCACAAGCATGGAAGATCATTCCATCTTCTGGTGTTTTCTCTTCTTCATTTTTTTTCTTCATTATCTTAAAATTTTTGCTTGTTTGTTTGGTTTGGTTTAGTTTTTCAAGACAGGATTTCTCAGTATAACCCTCTCTGTCCTAGAACTCACTCTGTAGACAGGCTGGCCTCAAACTCTGAGATCCACCTGCTCTGTCTCCTGAGTGCTGTGATTAAAGGTGTGCGCCACCACTGCCCAGTTTCTAAAGTTTTTATTATACAAGTCTTTCACTTGCTTGAGGCTGTTGTGAAAGGCATTGTTTTCCTGATTTTTTTCTCAGATGTTTGTCATTTATATATTGAAAGATTACTGATTTTTATATGTTAATTTTGTATCTTGCTACATTGTTGAAAGTGTTTCTTAGCTGTAGAAGTTTCCTGGCGTAGTCATTAGAGTCTTTTATATATAAAATCATATGCCCTGCAAATGAAGGCACTTTGAGTTCTTCCTTTCCATTCTGTATCCCTTCAGTTGTCTTCTCTAGCTAAGATTTCAAGTAGTATATTGACTAGGTGTAATGATTGTTCTGTCTCTTTAAGAGACAATCAGCTTCCAGCCTGAGTTCTCTCTTTTCCATCTCCCTCTCTAAGAGGCAGCTTCTGCCTCTCCCCCACTTCTCCCTTTTCCCCCTTCAATCCTTCCCTCCCTCCCTTCCTCCCTCCCTCCCTCCCTCTCTCTCCCTCTCTGCTCTTTCCCCTTCTCCCCTCCCTTCCATAACCACTAAATAAATATTCAACCTCACTCTGCATGACAGTGCCTATCCATGTCTCTGTCTCTTGCCTGCCACCGTGCATCTCCCTGCCCTGGACCAGCCACAGCTCAGACACCTGCAGCTGTCCCTGCCTGGGACTGGCTGCTCTCAGAGCCCACTGCCTGCTGCCACATAGCCCACTACCACTGCTTGGGGACCTGCAGTGTTTCTGCTGCCTGCCTCCACCAATATAAAATGCTACCCCTGACCCACCAGAGAGCAGGCTGTGGCTGGTGGGAGGACAAGGTATTAAATGTGACAGGTCATGTCAAATGTAATAAACCAGACATTGGCCTGTATCTTATGTATTCTCAGGTGCAGAATGTTTATTTAAATACATATATAGTGATAAAATTGGAAGGGTAAAGAAAAGGAGCCAGTGTGAGGAGAAAACAGGAGGATGATGCATAAAAGTGAAAGATAAATATGTATTGACATCTCATCGTGAAACCCATTATTTGGTATGCTAACGGAGAAAATGCTCCACAAGTCTTCCTGGACCATACACAGGAGTTTCAAATCACAACATCCCTTCCTCAAGCATAGCTGTAAAGTTTGCACCTTAACCTGTTTGATTTTTGAAGGTGTTGTGTAAATAAATATCAAATATAAAAACAAGATAAATTATATTGAGCATAAGCTACATAGCTACAGAAAGTCACTATGAGAGTACTTGTAGGCTGCATTCCTCACTTGGAATATTTACATAAATCTGTGTCTTCCAGTGGATCTGCTCGTGCTAGATTTGAAAATCTTATTTCCTGGGCTCCTTGCAAGGGAAGGCAGTTAAACAGCAGCAGCAACAAGAAAACAACTCGCCCTCCATTCAGTTGAGTGAAAAAATTGTGTGACCGTTAATCTTAAATCTGTCCTAGTTCAGCAACTGCCTCTTCCAACAACCTGCAGCCCTTCCGGGCAACCAGGACAGTTTCCTTGGTGACTAAATTGTTTCTACTGGATTGTCTACGCCCTCCACTGGATACTTGCTGGAGGTTTCAGCCTTCCTTATCCAAGTTCCTTCCACCAGAGGGAAAATCTCCTAAGTCTGTCTCTACAGGATGAATAAGACGGTTGAATAGGTACCAGTCCTTTGTATTTCTCCTCCTATCCCTCTGAGATCTGTTAATTGGGTGCCTGCAGAAAAATCTCCAAACCCTTGGGGCTTTGGAGGAAGTGTAGTTGATAACATAGTTAACGTGTTTAGATGCTTTACATTGGCTTTGCATTAAGTATGACTATTTTTGGCAATTGTTGTACCACTTTCTGTGATGTTAGCCAGACTGATTCAATAATGTTTTGAAAAATGTTAATGATATTAAATACCAGCTTGGGGGAGGGGCATTCTCTCTTAACAACTAGGTTTTGTTGTGGTTTGCCTCTAGGGGAAACAACAAACCCTAGGTTTCAGAGTCGAAAGGCTGTTCAGTGCGCACTTAATTCAGTTCCTTAGTTTCCGATCGTAAGGAACAAATATCTGGTTTTGTTTCTTCATAGGAAGTGACCAGTAGAGCGATGTTTAGAACCCCTACCCACTCATTTCAACTGTCATTCTTTAACCACTACTATAGTTGGCAAGTTAATCTGAGAAGGTATGGAATTTCATTTATGCTATCGGTGTGTAAGATACACTGAATATATTGAGGCTTGATTTCATGCAATTATGTCTGTATGACCTTTTTCTTTTCAGGGTATAGAGTATTTTAATCCTTAGGAGGCCAAGATGTCAGACCAAAAAAAAAATGTCATTACAGCAGAAAAGGAGGCTTTGAACTTGAAGTTGCCCCCTATTGTCCGTCCCCCCAAAGACATAGGTGCTGACACACCAAAACAAAGTGAGCTGCTAAATTACAGAAGATCTAAGGAGCAGCAGAAGAAAATTAACCAGTTAGTGTAAGTTGCATATTAGTAAATAATTATTACTTGGAATTAATGATTAATGTAATAGACTCGTAAAAAAATTTAAAAACTATATAGGTTGTCAATGGATAAAATAAGGATGAAAATTCAAATTATTTAGAAAAACAATTGAGAATCAGTCATAATGATAGCTAGTTTTGTAAAGTGCTTGCTTGTCCAGATCGCCTTCCCTGTGCTTCTCACAGCCCCTCCATGAGGTGTATATTATTGGTAAAATAGTCGTTAAATCTTATTTTTAAAATATTTATTTTATATGTATGTGTATGTGCTTAAGTTTATGTATGTTTACCACATGTATGCTAAAAGAGGGGTCAGATCCCCTGGAGCTAGAGTTATGAGCTGCTCTGTGGGTGCTGGAAATTGAATCTGGGTCCTGAGCCATTTATCCAGCTCATTTATCTGTATTTTTAAATGAGTGAACGAAGGAACAGAAAAGTAATTTGCTCACACAGTTGAGGTTTTGTCCCGAGTGGTCTAATTCTGCGGGTCAAGTATCTTGTTACTGTTATGTCATAACTTGACGGATTTTGGGAAAGAACCAGGACTTTTCCTTCTTGGTTAACTTCTTTTAAAAGTAGTTTTGCAGCTGACTTAAATTTTACTGCCACATGGTTTGATGGTCATATTGCCAAAAATAACCATTTAAATTTTGGTAGTTATACATTATCGTTAAACAGGAATAAATAGAATCATATAACAACATCTTTAGACTTATATTTTTATAAGCCTATCCTTCACTTACTCATTTTTAAACCTAAATTTACAAAGAATATTATTGTTTATGCTGTTAGAGACCCTTTGCCCTCTTCATTCTTTTACACAATATTTCATTTTGTGTGTGTGTGTGTGTGTGTGTGTGTGTGTGTATGCAAGAGCCCCGGAGACCATAGGAGGACATCCTATCACCTGGCAGTTGTCCTCATATGGGTGCTGGGAACCAAACACTGGTCCTCTGTGTAGATGGAGGGGCGGGGCTGCGTCCAGCCACCGGGCTATCTTTACCCAAAATAATTACGTGGAAACTGTATTCTTTTAAACACTGCCTGGCCCATTAGTTTCACCCTCTTATTGGCTCTCACATCTTGACTAACCCATATTTAGTAATCTGTGTAGCACCATGAGATGGTCGCTTACCAGGAAAGATCTTAACCTGCATCCGATTCAGAGAAGAGAGGCATGGCGACTGCCTGAAGCGTCTGCCTTCTTTCTCCCAGAATTCTGTTCTGTCTACTCCGCCTACCTAATTTTTTGTCCTATTAAAGGGGCCAAGGCAGTTTCTTTATTAACCAGTGAAAGTAACACATAGACAGATGACCCTCCTCCATCACCTCTGGAGGAGTAGAAGAGCTCTGAAGCACTGAGCCCTCTCGCTAGCCTCTTGCCGGGTTCATTCTGAAGATCTTCCTTGATCTTGTAGGAACTTAGAAGGGATGCCTCAGGGTGGTACTCAGCAGAGAGTTATGGTTTCTTATTGCCATGAGCTACTCACAGTTCCATGGATATACTATATTTTTATCAGTTTAAAGATATGTTTTGTGTTTTATGCCAGCCCATGGGAGGCCTGTCCCTTTCTGAATAGAGGTGGAGGAGAAGTGGATGGGGAGGGAGGTAGATAGGAAAGGGGAGGGAATGGGAGGATCAGAGGGGGAAGAAAACTGGTTGGTATGTAAAATAAATGAAAACATGTTATTCAAATACATAATAAATAAATAAAGATATGCTTTGCAATTAAGGTTTAATTTATAGATTAACCTGTCTAGAAAGTGTTTGAATCCCTTCCACATTGCTTTAATCCTCTCTACAGATTTATATCACTTTATGTGGCATTATTAATTACTTGTACACTGTGCCTGTTACTAGGAAGATCATAAAAAACAATAAGAAAGGACTGCATTTAACACAAGTTTATTTGCCAGCAGGATAAGATAGTAAACATAAGAAAAACACATTACCCTTTAGATCAGTTGTTGTCAACTTGTGGTCACATCCCCCTCAAGGGTCGAACGACTCTTTTACAGGGACTGCCTAATACCATTGGAAAACACAGATGTTTACATTACTATTCATGGCAATAGAAAGATTAAAGTTATGAGGTAGCAACAAAAATAATTTTATGGTTGGGGTCAGCACAACATGAGGAACTGTATTAAAGGATCGCAGCAGGAAGGTTGAGAACCATTGCTTTAGATGATGGGTACTTTGAATAAACAAGATAGAGAAAGAATGTGGTAATCCATACCTGTAATCTCAGTACTGAGAAAGCTGAGACAGGAGAGCTGCGAGTTCATGGCCAGCCTGGGTTATATAGTGGGACCCTGTATGAATAAAAATAAATAATAAGATAATATAATAGAAACATGAAAGATTATCCCAGGAGCACCACAGAAAAGAGTTGTAGGAGCAACATTTAAGTAGAGAGCTAAAGAATGGAAACTAACCTTCCACTTAAATATTTATTTATTTATTATGTATACAATATTCTGTCTGTGTGTATGTCTTCAGGCCAGAAGAGGGCACCAGACCTCATTACAGATGGTTGTAAGCCACCATGTGGTTGCCGGGAATTGAACTCAGGACCTTTGGAAGAGCACGCAATGCTCTTAACCACTGAGCCATCTCTCCAGCCCCTAACCTTCCACTTAAACAGATAGGAGAAACTCAATCAGGGGATGGAGATAGCACGCCCAAAAGCCATGAAATATGAATGTTTTTTGTGTACATAGCGGTTGGCAATAGCCAATATCATGAAGGTACCATAGGCCTAGGGAAGACTGGTAGAAGGTGAAGAAGAGATTGGAGCAGCTTGTTCAGAGCTTTATAGGCCATAACAAGGAATTCAAGATTTATTTTTAGAACAGCGGATGCCATTAAAATGTTCTAAATAAGCCAGGTGTGGTGGTGCATGCCTTTAATCCTAGCACTTGAGGGCCAGAGGCAGGTGGCTTCAAGACCAGTCTGTTTATATAGGAAGGTCCAGATCAGCCAGGGCTAGAAGAAGAAAGGAAAAGGAGAGGAGGAAGGGAGGAAGGGAGGGAGGGAAGGAGGGAGGGAGGGAGGGAGGGAAGGAGGGAGAAACTGTTCCAAACAGGAATGTAACAGGAAATTATTAGAAATATTTTAATAAACAGCAGGTGGAAGGGGGTGCTACTTACAGAACTGTATGGACACAAGACAGTGTTTTGCTTTTCAAGACAGGGTCTTACAGATCTGTACCACTCTCATTTGCTGCTTGATAAAATATACTGCCTCAAAGTTTCCCAACTATAATACCACATTAATAATAATGAAAGTAGAATTTCCATGTATTTATTTACAAAAAAAGGCTGGAGTTAATTATTAATTTGCTTCAACTTCTTGGATGCCAACATCATTGTTATGGCCTCTTAAGTATTTCTGGTGCTTCCTCAATATGGCCGCTGCTCATGTGTGAGTTTGTTCTCCTTGGCATGTCAGCTGAAAGACAGAGGGAGGCTTTGTGAAGCCTTCAAGAGGTGTTTCTTAACACAAGGAGTGAGGAGCTTTCTCTGACATGTTGGCTTTTTAACAGACATGGCTTAGTCTATATTAGTCATTTTAAAACTATCAGTAAGTTAAAACTGAAAATTATTCTATTTTTAGTATTACAGTATTTTTGAATAATTTAAAATTTAAGATATCACTGGTAATAGCCACTAGAGTTTGTTTCTCATAAAAAAAGTTTTTTCAAAACCATTCTCTTGGAGATGTGTGAAAATAGCATTATGAGATTAATGTAGTCATAGTGTTTCAAGGTCTTTCTAAATAAGTAAAATTTCAGTTGAGACTTCAGGAATGAAAATTTATATATGTATGTAATAACAATTAGTAAAAAAGAGGACATTGATTTGAAGGAGACTAGGGATGAGTACAGCAAATGGTTTGGACAAAGGAAAGGGAATGGACAAATGTAATTAAATTGTAATTTCAAAAATAAACAAAAAATTAAAATGTTAAAAAGAAGAGTCATGTATGGACAGAGCTGTGGTGGAGATGTATGAGAGAAGAATAGATAAAAATATTAAGAAAAAAAGTTCTTTCAGAGGCAGATATGATGGCTCATGCCTGTAATTTCAACACTTTGAGAAACTGAGGCAGTAGTATTGTCATAAATAGAAGAGCATCCCCAACAACACAGGAAGTCCAGAGTCAGCCTGGGTGAGGTTGTCTTCAGTATCCCGCTCCCCCTCCTTAAAAAAAGGTAAAGGAAATGAAAATGCAGTCTAAAAATCTCTTGAAATTTCTTTGTTTAGTATTAGTATAGATATCTAAAATGTTCAACTTCAAGTATTTTAGTAGTTAATTTACATTTTATCATACATTTTTCTAACCATAAATTTCAGAATTTCTGGAGCAAAAAAAAATTTAGACAAAACCCTGGAAAAAAGAATACCTCCATTACCAGAGCCAGACTTCCCTCCAACTGTGAGTTCTCTCTTTAAAACCACCCTGTACTGTTTTATTTCTTAAGTGAATCTCAATAGAACACATTTAGAACAGTTATATTTAAGGTTTTGTTTGATTTAAGTGTTTTAAACTTATTCCTTGTTTGTCTTTTATTTTTCACAGATGACCAGTGATACTAAAAAAAAAGGAGTGAGTGGATATTCTTGTTTTGAAAATGTTCTGAAAATGTTCAAAATAATTATTACAAAGTATTCTCCTAAGACCACCCACCGAGCCTCCTCCAAGAAAGACCTCCATAGACAAATTTATAATTCTACACCCAATGGGGCAAGCATGTTGTGGGCCACAAATGAGGTTTTCAAGAGTTGTATTTGTGTTGCCATCCATTACTTGAGGATTATCTGTATAAAATTATAAATTTTATAAATCTGTATAAAATGTATAAATATTTTAGTTCTTATCCCAAACTATTGAAAAATATTCAAAATATCAATTATAGAAAAAATACATCTCTCTTGTAAAAATAGTATAATAACTAATTATCCTAATATTAATATAATGTTTATTTTTTGCTTAACAAGTACTTATAGAGAGTTACTATATACTGCCTATGTGCCAGGTGCTAGAGATTTTGGGCAGCCACTGACAGCATGAATAGAAACATGGGACTGGGAAATGATAGAAAGAAACACGCAAGCATGCAAAATTCATTTAATAGTAAAGGATCCAGAAATTTTTGGAGCTGGTTACATATAAGAGGACATTATAAAGCATATTTACAGATGGGGCTGTAAATTTTCTAAGTCCATCAAGATTTTCTTTTGGGATAAAGGACTGAAAATATGAATATGAAATTCTCCTTATGAACTGAGAACACTGTGAAACAGCATCCTTTGATTAGTCACTGTTTTGGTTTAGTTTATCTATTTTTTTAAAAAATCCATTACATTTATTTATACTGTGGTGTAGTATGGTGTGAGGTGGGGTGGTAGGGGTAGTGGTACTGCTGGTGCTGGTGCTGCTGGTGCTGGTGCTGCTGGTGTTGCTGGTGCTGGTGGAGGAACTGCTGGTGCTGCTGGTGCTGCTGGTGCTGCTGGTGCTGATGCTGGTGCTGTTGGTGCTGCTTGTGGTGGTGATGCTGGTGGAGGAACTGCTGGTGCTGCTGGTGCTGGTTGTGGTGCTGGTGTTTGTGCTGCTGCTGGTGCTGGTGGTGGTTGTGCAGGTGGTGGTTGTGCTGGTGGTAGTGGTGGTGCTGGTGCTGATGTTGCTGCTGCTGCTGGTGCTGGAGGAGATGCGTGTACGACTTTTAGAATACTTTTTATTCTAAAAAAAATACTGTCTTAGAAAATAGAATTTAGGAGCTACACAGAAATGCTTTATCGTTCTGACCCATTTGGCTTGTCCTTTTAATGTTCCCAAGCTAAACTACATTTTTATGAAGCAGTGCGTAGAGAGTAGTCCTATAGTGCCTATTCAGTCAGAATGGCTGGACCACATGTTGATGCTGATACCTGAGCACTTAAAGGAGGGGAAAAAGAGAGAAGAACTGCTTGGAAGTCTCGTAAAGGAGGTGTCGAGTGATTTTGAAAAAAGCATGAAGAGATATTTGGGTAAGTAACGTTTGATACGGCCCAAACTTCTTTTACCCCTGTCTCATGAATCAGAAGCGGAACGAAGCAGGGTGTTTGGCATACGTCTGTAACACCAGCGCTTGAGGGGGAAGTGGGAGGATGAGGAGTTCCAGGTCCACCCTCAACTCACAGTGAGTTTGAGACCAGCCCGAGATACATGAGATCTTGTCTCAAAAAAAGCAAAATAAGACAAAGTATTGAATACTATCTATTTCAAATGCCTGTATTTCTTCACTGTGATTTCAGCCGATAGCTATATTCTGAGACTGCAGGCCAATCAAAGATTTTAATTTAAGGATAACTTTTGCATTTATTAGCTACTATTCATTGCTATTTGTTTTTTTCACTATAGTCTTAGCTATCCTATTTTTTATGATTTAAAAAATCATAATTTTTTATGATTGTTAGGAAATATGATCGTTAGATTAAATATCACAAAAATTTTAATCTTTGTGATTTTTATTAGCATATTGTTATTGTTGCTTTTTAGACAGAGTGTCACTTTGCAGCCCAAGCTGTCCTCAAAGCTTATGGCAATCCTCTTACCTCAGTCTCTCGAGTACTGTGGTTACAGATACAAGCCACCATGCTAGACTCTGCCTTTTCTTCTTGAATTGACAAAATTATATCTATTTATCATATACAGTTTGCTTCAAAATAATGTAGGCCTTGTGAACGTCTAAGGTGAACCAACTGAAGTGTACTTCTCCATGCATGTTCTAGAAATGATTGAAAGTAGCTAAGTATTTATAAACACAGTATCATTTTTCACTATCTTCATATTATTGTACAATAGATCTCTTTAACCTATTCCTCCTAGCTAACTGAAATTCTCTAACATTTTGCCCACATCCCCCTAACTCCCTTTCTCCCCGGTCCCTGGTAGCTGTCTTAGAACGAATTTCTGAAGTGTATGCCAGTGATCTCTGAACAGACAGAATGCAAAGAACTGAGAAGTAAAGGGTTCCTATGCTGGCTCTTTTGAGGGACACCTCGCTCAGCCTAGTAGAGTGGGAAGGGCCTTGGTCCTGTCTCAAAGATGTGCTAGACTTCGTTGACTTCCCATGGGAAGCCTTACCCTCTCTGAGGAGTGAATGTGGGGAAGGGGGGAGGTGGAAGGAGCTGGAGGAAGGGAGGAAGTGGGAACTGGGATTGATATGTAAAATTTCAATTACATAATAATAGTAATAATAACAATTATTAATAATAAAAATGTTCCTATATCTGAATTCACCTCCAAAGGAAGGCAAAAATAATGCTAAGAGTTTGATTATATGAAAGAAAGGGATTTTTTTCTTATATTCATTTTAATGTACAGTAAATTCTACCTTACAGTATCAAGTTAGAGATTTAGACAAAAAAAAATCTTAGTCTTAGAGAATAGATCCTGGAATATATACATATTAACACAATATGTATATTTTAGTACAGAGTGTTCTTGTGAAACCAGAAGTTAAATGGCTTGAAGATGAAGGGGGCCCTTTGCCGGAATCTCCTGTGTGAGTAAACTGTTTTTAAAACACCATATCATCTAGCTTTGGGCACAGTTTTAAAATGAGCTAACCTTCTATTCAAGTCTGTAGTCATGACGTGCAAATGCATTTTCCTTTAAAAATCTCCAGTTATTCTTTACATTAATCATCGAATTCTACTTACAATAGTAGGAGGACCAATATGAAAAATAGTAACCTGATAAGCATTGTAAGGTGGCCCACACCCATAATCCTGGGACTCTGTATATGGAGGTAGGAGAAACAGAAGTTCAAAGTCAGCCTCAGCTACATAGTGAGTTTGAGGTTAACCTAAGCTACATGAAACCTGGAATAATAATAATACACAAAAACTCAACTTAGCCTCGAGTAATTTTTGATATATTATGCCAGATAGATTTTCCCATAAGCCTAACACTGTTCTTTTTTTTTTTTTTTTTTTTTTTTTTTTTGGTTTTTCGAGACAGGGTTTCTCTGCAGCTTTTAGAGCCTGTCCTGGAACTAGCTCTTGTAGACCAGGCTGGTCTCGAACTCACAGATATCCGCCTGCCTCTGCCTCCCGAGTGCTGGGATTAAAGGTGTGCGCCACTACCGCCCGGCTCCTAACACTGTTCTTAATTCTGTATTTTGTGTAGCTGAGCTAGGCCAAAGTAGACATTAACTGGGCATATGCGCTAGCGCCAGGAGTCTGTTTCGGCTGCTAATGATCTCTCTCCTCTGAAGATAATGTAGTTTCAAAACTGTGTGTGCAAACTCAGAAGGCTTCCATTCTTTACTGCAATTCTTTCCTCCCAGTCCCCAGGGTTTTCACTTTAACGTTAGTTTCTCAAAGCTTAGGGTATATTGTTCCAGTCACGTTTAATGTGGTATTTTGCTTTTTCCAGAGGACTGGATTATTCCAATCCGTGGCATTCTAGCTTTGTGCAGGCAAGAAACCAAATATTATCTAATTTGCACATCGTTCATCCAACTATGAAAATTTTGTTGGAGCTTGGTTATACAATTTTTGCAGATACAATTTTGCTGGACTTAACGGGAATTAGGTAAAATTTTATATGTATTGACTAAAACTTAAAAGCTGAATGACTCCTTTTCTGAAATATTTTATTGTGTAATTTTAAAGCTGATTTATAAATCTCTAAAACATTTCTTTATACTTTAGAACTTAAAATTTTATCTTATCTGTTTCAACAATTGTATAGAAGGCCAATCTGCCATTTGTCTGAATTATTTTCCTTTGTCCATCTACAGAGCTAGAGGCCCAATTGATTGTGACACTCTGAGAAACGATCTATCAATTCAAGCTAAAAAAGCAGAAGAGAAAATAATGAACACATGGTACCCAAAGGTTATAAATCTCTTTACTAGGAAGGAGGCACTAGAAGGCATTAAGCCTGAGAAAATGGATTCCTTTTACAACTGTGTTTCCATACTTATGTCAAATCAGGTATACGTGCTATTGTGTCAAATCAGATACATGTGCTATATGTGTACCTTTTGAGTGATAAACACTTAGATTCAGTACTTAAAATAAAATTTATTAAAGCACAGTGCTAAACAAAATTTTAAAAATAAATTAAATAAGGACAGGGAAATGGCTCAGAGGGTAAACGAGCTGGCCATACAACAACCCAGGTCCTATTTCTGGGGCCCTTGTAAACAGCTGGATGCAACAGCCTGCGTCTGTAATCCTACAATGGGCAGTAGAGACAGCAGTAGAGTAGAGATGGAATGGAAGTAGAGATGCAAGCTCAGATGCTGGCGTAGTCAGTGCAACAAGAGAAACAAGAGAGGCCCTGCCTCAGCGAGGTAAAAGGAAAGCAATGGCTTCCAACATGCTGTCCTCTGATCTTCACAAAAGTACCGTGCCACATACATGTACCATGGCATGAAAATGCCTGTTGTATTCACATACACATTTCCCAAATACATTTTAAAAATAAAGAAAATATTTTATTATAATTTAATTAAAAATGTATCAGAAAATACTCACGTTCAGAAGCAGCCTAAAGGGAGAAGGGACTGGTAATATAGCTTAGTGATGGTGTTCATCTGTCATACATGAGAATCCTATTTCCAAGACAACTCAACACATTCATAGTGAAGTAAAAATAAAGCGAGAAAGCATGGCAGCGTGTGCCAGCGAGTTCTCCCGACCCATGCGGAAAGACTGTAAGCCAGTTGTCTCTAGTTTTCCTGCAGTGTGTTAGCAGAAAGACTAGCTTAGAAAATATATTTATTAAATTCCAAGATGGTTACTTTTCATTTGATTCTCAGGAAACGTTGATTTTAGGATGCTTCCGATCATCTTTAGGTGGTAAACACACAAGCAACACCAACCGTACACAATTTTGTAATTTGCCCTTACATTTCTACTACTCCAGACATAGAACTCTAGAAAAAAAAAACTCTAGAAAATGTTCTGAATGAAAACATTCCGTTTCAGTGAGGAGCTACAAAAGTCATTAAGTCAACCTTGTTTGTTTGAGTACAATGCGTCCATATGCAATGCAATTCTTAATTGGCAGTGTAGCCAACATGGTACCGAGCGTATGCGGTTTCCTTTCCTCTTGCTGCCACTCTCCTAAGGCCTATGATTATTTGCTAAGAAAAGATGAAGCATGTTTGGGAGATTGTTCAGATCCGAGCATGTCTTCTTGACCAAATATCTAAGAGCTGATCCGAAGTAAGCATGCACTTTCACGCTTAGACATGTACCCATTCCTCCGTCACCATGGTTCTACTTCTGCTGTCACCAAGCACGTGATGGACACCTGACTTCTCCAGGAGGAAAAGTAGCTGGAGTTCTTCTGCTTACTGATTTCTGCAGCATAAATACTTTCAACACGTGGAATTCAAGATTCTAATAATTTTAACAACTCCTCAAGTTTGTGATTGTTCAACGATTGTGATTGTGACCATAGGAGGTATCTTTAGTATCAGGGCCATTGTCTGCTCCTGCCTTCATGTGTAAGGTGCAAACCTTCTAATCCCCAGTCTTCTCCATTTGCAGTGACATTTTATTTATATTTTAATAAATGAAGCTTGCCTGAAGTTCAGAGAGTAAAACGGCCACACTGGCCAGCCTTACGTACCAGGCAGCAATGACACACACCTTTAATCCCAGTGGCCACACTAGTTGTCATAGAAACCGGGCGGTGCATGATTTACTTTAATCTCAGTGGGGCATGCCTTTAATCCCAGACCTAGAGAGGGTTATAAAATGAGAGCTCTCAGACACAGTCTCATTCTGAGATTCCTGGAGGCAGGATCACTATTTTAGACTGAGGTTGAGGTAAGAGCCAGTGACTGGCTGCATTGCTTTTCAGGTCTTTAGGTTGAACCCCAATATCTGTCTCTGAGCTTTTATTGACTGTGCACCACCATATTGTTTGGTTCTTTGAAATGTCTTACATGCCAGGGACGCAAATACAGAAATTCTACACTGCCATGTTTAGAGTGCTGATATTCTATTAAAAATATTGGTTTCCATATATTGTTCTATTTATTGTTTAGACAATAAATAAATAATCTATTTATTAAGGATGGTTATGACTTCAGGAGTAAGCAAGTTTATGGAGATCATGTAATTATACACTATTCATTTAAGGTAAAGATTGACTTTATACCTTCTGAAGTAATACTAATTTGTGATATCATGTAGTTAAAGGATCTCTTACGGAGAACGGTAGAAGAATTTGTAAAGCTCTTTGATCCAAAACACCAAGACAGGCTTCCAATATTTAAGATGGAATTGACATTTGATGAAGATAAAATGGAATTTTATCCCACCTTTCAAGATTTGGAAGATGTCGTTTTGGGTCTGATAGAACGAATATCTGAAACTCTGCAGGTATTACCTCATCCTTAACCACCATTCGTCCTCATACTATTCTGCTTCAGAATATTTGAATTGAATCTCACTGCACTTTGTATAAACATAAAATATTATATTTTTATTCCTCTGCCAGTTATTTTAAGTTATAACTTTTTTTCTTTGAAAACTGTTATTTGGAGATGCTCTCCTCCTTCTTACCTTTTTAATTGTTCTAAACTAATATTTTTTTAATTTATTTTTTTATTGATTTTATTGAGCTCTACATTTTTCTCTGCTCCCCTCCCCTCCTACCCTCTCCCATGGTCCCCATGCTCCAAATTTACTTAGGAGATCTTGTCTTTTTCTACTTCTCATGGAGATTAGATCCATGTATATCTCTCTTAGAGTCCTCTTTGTTGTCTAGGTTCTCTGGGCTTGTAATTTGTAGACTGGTTTTCTTTGCTTTATGTCTAAAAACTACTTATGAGTGAGTACATATGATAATTGTCTTTCTGGATCTGGGTTACCTCACTCAAAATGGTATTTTCTAGCTCCATCCATTTGCCTGTAAATTTCAAGATGTCATTATTTTTTTTTCTGCTGTAGTACTCCATTGTGTAAATGTACCACATTTTCCTTATCCATTCTTCAGTCGAGGGGCATTTAGGTTGTTTCCAGGTTCTGGCTATGACAAACAAAACTGCCATGAACATAGTTGAGCACATGTCCTTGTGGCACAGTTGAGCATTCTTTGGATATATACCCAAAAGTGGTATTGCTGGGTTTTGAGATAAGTTGTTTCCTAATTTTCTGAGAAATCGCCACACTGACATCCAAAGGGGCTGTACCAGCTTGCATTCCCACCAGCAATGCACAAGTGTTCCCTTTACCCCACAACCTCTCCAGCATGAGTTGTCCTCAGTGTTTTTTATCTTGGCCATTCTTACAGGTGTAAGATGGAATCTCAGAATTCCTTTGATTTGCATTTCTCTGATGGCTAAGGATGTTGAGCATTTCCTTAAGTGTCTTTCAGCCATTTTAGATTGCTTTGAGAGTTCTCTGTCTAGGTCTGTACTCCACTTTTTATTGGATTATTTGTTCTTTGGATGACCAGTTTCTTGAGTTCTTTGTATATGTTGGAGATCAGACCTCTGTCTGATGTGGGGTTGGAGAAGATCTTTTCCCATTTTGTAGGCTGTCGTTTTGTCTTGTTGACCGTGTCCTTTGCTTTACAGAAGCTTTTCAGTTTCAGGAGGTCCCATTTATTAATTGTCGCTCTCAGTGTCTGTGCTACTGAGTTTATATTTAGGAAGTGTCTCCTGTGCCAATGCATATAAGTGTATTTCCCATTTTCTCTTCTCTGAGCTGAACTAATACTTTTGTATGTGTTTTCTTGCTACTAAGTTGTAAATGTCTTAAAAAGAAAAATCTGTCATGGTGGTGCACGCCTTTAATCTCAGCACTTTGGAGACAGAGACAGGCGGATCTCTGGGAGTCCGAGGCCAGTTTGGTCTACAAAGATAGTTCTGGGACAACCAGGGCTGTATAGAGAAACTCTGTCTCCAAAAACAAATAAACAGAAACGAAAGCATGATCTAACCCTTATTTCTTCTTTCTAGTGATTTTTAGTATTAGCACCTTGATGTAGTAATAAATACCTGTTAAATGATAGAAAACTAACTAAACTTAAGGTGGTTTGATTTTATCTCTGAGGTTTTACATTTTGAGACATGGTATCATTTTGTAGCCCAGGCTGTCCTAGAGCGCTTTATCCTCCTACTTTAAGCCTCCATAGAGAAACTTTTGGGGTTCAGATGTGCATCATGCTCAGCTCCAATTTGTTTTTATATTGTATTAAAAACTATTCACTATTAATACTTTTCGTTGAGTTACCTTTTCTTCAAACACAGAAATTTAAAGAGAATGTCATAGATGAGTTCAGCTACATATGTATGACATCTGATTTTGCTTTTATTTGTGTTAGAATGTCCAAACAGTGCCGTCTTGGCTGTCAGGAACGACATCACCCGTGAATCTTGACACAGAACTTCCAGAGCACGTGTTACAGTGGGCTCTCAATACTCTGAAGATGGCAGTGAATCAGAACCTAGAAGGCGCAAAAGCACATTATGATGCATATGGTATATATGAAGGGGATTTTTATCATTCGGTTTTTAGCTAGGATTTAGGCAGATATCTGGTTTTCTGGTGCTGTTATGAAAGAGCCAGAAATAAGCAGAATCATGGATAGTCATGGATCAGACCTAAAAATTTGCACTTTATTGGCTGGTTTGAGGGGTGAACATTAATGGAGCAGGGAAAAAGAAAATCGGAGATGCTGGATTAATAAGCTACAAAAAGGCTGAAATCATGTGACTTTGGCCATGCTACAGTGCGTATATAGATAACACACATTGCACTTATTTTTTTCTCTTCCTTTTTTTAAAATTTTAATTTTTAGGGTTTGTGGAGGGAGGAATCACAAGGGTGAGAGGGTAGACGTGGAAGGACTGGGAAATGATGTGAAATTACCAAAGAATCAATAAAAAATATTCTTTAAAAAAAGAGAGAACAGTTTTGTAAAGCCCGAGGTTTAACTTTAATGCAAAGTGTCTCTGATATCAGATGGATAGTTGCCGTTGACAAGCTATTACCTAAAACTGCTGTCTGACGTCATATATTCCTCTAAATTATTTTCAAAGTTTCGACCATTGTAGTACATAAAAATGTAAAGATACACTGGTTTGGGCAGACAGTCCTATTACTCTCTTTGCAATGTACTTAATAAACTTGGCTTTTGGCTTCAAAACCTATTTTACTTGGTTCGCCTCTTGAATCTTTAAGCATTTTTATTATCTATTTTAGGTTAGTATACAAAGTAATGGCTGCTAAATTCTTTTCCTCTTCTTATTTCTCTAAATGTTGTATTCTACATATGTCAACACCCCATTAAAATCATGCTTGGGTAGGCTACTCTGTTCTATGATAATACAGAAACATTTTGCTATATTAAAATGTTATTCATATTTTAATTGGAATGTTGACTTTCAGTTGAAAAATACAACTGGCTCCTTGATGGGACTGCAGCAAAGATGATAGAGACTTTCCAGGCAGAAGACCATACTTTTGATGAGTACACAGAGGTAAGTGGTGATTCTAGGTTTTTCATTTTATTCTTATTTTTAATTAAAATATAATTACACTATTACCCCCTTTCCTTTCTCCAGCCCCTCCCATGTACCTTTCATACCCTCTAAAATCAGGGCTGACCACTTGGTATTGGGTAACCAGTTAAGGGCTTCATCCTTGGGGAAAAGTAATGCACCCTCACTCAGCAGTCTTGTGAGGTTCTTGTAATTCTTTGTCTATCAGTGTGGGCCCCCAAACCTTGAGATTTTTCCCTTTTCACACAAGCGTGACTATTGGTGTTATCCTTTTCCAGATCTTGTTTCAGCAGCCTTATGGTTGTGGTGTTCTGGGTGTAGCTTCCCTGTCGGTTCTAGGAGACACAGCCTCACAGTAGATGTCCTGGTCTACCAGGCTGTTTTCATTACATAGCTCTATAGTAGAGCTAGATGTGAGGGATGGTGGTGCCTCAGGAGGTTCCTTTATTGTACAGGATTGTTTTGGCTATTCTGAGTTTTTTGTTTTTCCATATGAAGTTGAGTATTGTTCTTTTGAGGTCTATGAAAAATTGTGTTGGGATTTTGATGGGGATTGTATTGAATCTGTAGATTGCCATTTTTATTATGTTGTTCCTACCTATCCAAGAGAATGGAGGGAGATCTTTCCATTTTCTGATATCTTCTTCAATTTCTTTCTTCAAAGACTTAAAAATTCTTGTCATACAGGTCTTTCACTTCCTTGGTTAGCATTATTCCAAGATATTTTATATTAATTGTGGCTATTGTAAAGGGTGATTTTTCTGATTTCTTGCTCAGTCCTATTATCATTTGTATATAGGAGGGCTACTGGTTTTTTGAATTGATCTTATATCCTGCCACATTCCTGAGGGTGTTTATCAGCTGTAGGAGTTCTCTGGTAGAATTTTGAGGTTCACTTATGTATACTATCATATCATCTGCAAATAGCAAAAGTTTGACTTCTTCATTTCCAATTTGTATTTCCTTTTGTTCTTTTATTGCTTTAGCTAGTACTATATTATTAATACATCTTGTCTTGTGTAGTAAAAGGTCACTTGTTGGTTCCCGGCTGCTTAGCCCCAAAATAATCACACAGAAACTGTATTAATTAAATCACTGCTTGGCCCATTAGCTCTAGCTTCTTATTGGCTAACTCTTCCATATTAATTTAATCCATCTCCATTAATCTGTGCATCACCACGAGGTTGTGGCCTACCAGCAAAGTTTCAGCACATCTGTCTCTGGCAGTGGCTTCATGGCTTCTCTCTAACTCCGCCTTCCTTCTCTTAGCATTCATTTCAGTTTTTCCCACCTACCTAAGTTCTGCCCTATCAGCAGGCCAAGGCAGTTTCTTTATTAACCAATGATATTCATGACATATGGAGGGAAATCCCACATCAGTCTTGTTCTTGATTGTAGTGGAATCCCTTTGAGTTTCTTTCCATTTAATTTGATGTTTGCTTTTGGCTTGCTGTATATTGTTTTTATTATGTTTAGATACATTCCTTGTATCCCTGATCTCTCCAAAACCTTTATCATGAAGGGGTGTTACATTTTGTTAAAGTCTTTTTCAGTATCTAATGAGATGATCATTTTTTCTTTCAATTTATTTATATAGTAGATTATATTGACAAATTTTTGTATGTTGAACTATCCCTGCATCTCTGGGATGACACCAACTTGATCATGGTGGATTGCTGGGTTCTCTGGCAGAAAGAGCAGGGGCAGAGCTGGAACAGCTGGACTCTCCCTGGGGCTGAGCGGGATGGTGAGTGTCAAAACAACCAGCTGCCCTCCCACCTTGGCCACCAGGGAGAAACACACCTACTGAGTAGGGAGTCTGTCAAAGCATGATCTAATTTAATGGTATCAAGCAGTGACTTACATAGGATTGTGATGGGGGTGGAAAAACTTGGGATGGGTTGAGGCAGAGTAAGGAACAAGGGCCAATAATATTCTGCCACACTAGCAGTGGATTAATCCAATTTTAGTAATCTGTGTAGCACCATGAGGGGTGGCTTACCGGGAAGATTCTAGCCTGCATCCATCTTGGAGAGGAGAGTCATGGCAACTGCTTGAGGCATCTGACTAACTTCTCTCCTTCCCAGCATTCTGTTCTGTCTACTCCACCTATCTAAATCCTGCCCTATCAAAAAGCCAAGGCAGTTTCTTTATTAACCAATGAGAGTCCTCCATCAGGGGGAATTGTTGTATGTGTGGGGGATCTGTTCTGGGGTCTCTGGGGTTTGTTGGGTTTGGGTCTGGCACAGGATGTGCCTCCCAATGCTAGGCTAGAGAGCAGAGCCCTCCAGCACAGAACCCAGACACTAACCTCTCCAGGGTCAGTCTGGTCCAAGGCTCCAGTGGTCACAGATGCCTTGTTTCCTTTTTTATTTCTCTCTTGACCCATTTGTTATTTAAAAGCAAGTTGTTTAATTTCCACGTGTTTATATAGTTTCCACAGTATCTTATATTGATTTCTAGTTTCATTGCCTATTTAATATGATTCCAAGTTTTCAAATTTTGTTGAGATTTGTTGTGTAGTCTGTTCATATGATTTATGCTGCCCCTATAAGAACAAAAACCCTATGAACACACTATTTTACCCACATTTTACATGACTGCCAGGGATGGAGCTCAGGTCTTCATGCTTGGCAACAAGCAATTTAACCACTGAGTCATCTCCCCAGCCCATCCGCCGTTCTCTTTTGGTTGTAGAATTTAATCCATTGATTAATTGCTGATAAGGTCTTATGATAGCTATATGGTGACTTGTTTTCTGTGTTCCTCTGGAAAAGTTAAGTGACATTTCCATTTCAGGTTTTGTGTTCCACAGTTTCTTTGTTGACTTTCATTTTTCCTTGTTATATGTATATTTCCTCTATTTTCTTTAACATATTGAGCATATTTAAAGTATACTACATAGAGGCCGTCTGTGTCATATAGGGCTTTTCCATGTCCCCCATCATTTGTGTATGATATGAACTTAGCATTGTTTAATTTTTGTCACATGACAAGTTTATACAAAACATGCTATAGTGATCACTTTTTGTGATTTTTCTCTCTTCTTATTGTTAAATTCATTGCTACCCATTGTTCTCTATTAATATCAACACTATTTGCTCTCTGTTATGTTTCCATCCAACAAAAAAGCAATTTATTCAAGATAATCATTAAATTAGTTAATGTCCTCTGATCCATCAGACAATGAAAAGGTTAAAGCCCATTTATTAAATACTGTAAACTATAGAAGAATATGATAACATTGAGATTAAAAATGAAGGAAAATCTTTTCATAAAGAATAAAAGAAACAAGATTTTTGGCTGTGGGTGTAATACGATAACAAGGAAGAAGGCTGATAGGAGCATTAAAAGTAGATTGTGGCATTAATTCAAAGATTGTTCAGAGTTCAAAAGCATGTTTTATTTGCACAAAATACAATGTATGCTGTCAAAGTTTTATTTTATACTACTTTTTGTGATTTTTGAAAATCATCCCAGTTTTTTAAGTATTAAGAAATTGATATAAATTCCAAAATATTGGATCTTTGATAATGGTAGGCCATAGTATTTCTGTCCTATTTTAGCATAAAAGATTTCTTATAATTCTTTTCCTAAAGATTGAACATTCAGAGAGCTATCCAACAATGGCAAAGCAAATATATGCAGCTACAAACATTGTAGCATAATACAGGTTTGTTCCTAAACAGAAATGAATTGACTCTGGGCATACTTTTTGATTGAAGAAACCTTGTGAAATATTCAAGTCAACACAATTGGTATTTACCAGTCGATCAAATTCCACCATAAAAAGAACAAAAACATTTAGGCACTGACTGTGTTAGTTCTGTGGTCGAGCACTTGGCCAGAATCATCCTCAGACCCTGTGTTTAGTCTTAGCACCAAGTGAAAAAAAAATTGTGTAACAACCGGAATGAGTCATGTAGCAAAAATAATATATTACATAATTAAGAATTTCATCCTAATATAGTACTATAAAATCACTAATTATAAAATTCTAACTCCTTTTAACACTCTTCTTAAGTTTATAGAAAAGTTTTTCAGTCTTGCTACAGAAATCATGCTTTTGCCTCAGTGGGTTCATTACCCTATGGTTCGTCTGGACTGCGAGGACCTGAAGACGGGCTTGACCAACAAAGCACGCGCCTTTGCAAACGTGTTGCTAACTGACATAGCTTCAAAACACAGAAAAGAAAACGAATCGTAAGTAGAATTAATCACTGTATTCAGAATAACAGGGCCAAAAAGTTTTCTCTAAAAACACTCTCTTTCAAAACACAAAAGAATGCAGGGCAGTGGTGGCACACACCTTTCATGCCAGAATTTGGGAGGCAGAAGCAGGTGGATCTCTATGATTTCAAGGCTAGCCTGGGCTACATGGTGAGTTTCAGGACAGCCAGAGCTACACAGAGAAACTCTGACTTGAAAAACCAACCAACCAACCAACCAACCAACCAACCAACCAAACAAACAAACACACAGATAATAAAAACTTTGCATCCTAGCTGGATTCTTTCCTGATATTTCTAGTGGTATATCAATACAAACATTTTAAGGCATAAGAAGGCAAGCCTGAAAACTTATACTTTTTGTTGAATAATGACACTGGGTACCTAGATTCATACTTCTATACATAGGATATCATAGAGTTCAAGATCGTTTTATTTGTTAAATTGTTTTATTTCACAGGTACATGAGCTATGCTATGCTATACCTTTTCCATTTATCCTTGATTTATTCATTTATTCAGTTCAGCAGGATGAGTAGCTTCATTTTATAAACAGAGAAACTGGATCTTGAAGTTGTCTTCTCGTTGCTGTGATAAACTCCAGGGCAAAAATAACTTTGGGGATTCAGGACAGGAGCCTTGAGGCAGGAAGCGAAGGAGCAACACGGACACAGTCTGCTTATGTCTATGGCTTGTTCGCCATAGCTTGTTCCACTTAGTTTCTTGTGCCCCAAGGACTGCCTGCTCAGGAGTGGTGCTGCCCACAGTGGGCTAGGCTTTCCTATGTCAATCAGTCATTGCGCCCCCAGGCCAGTCTGGTGGAAGCCGTCTTTAGTTGAGGTTTTCTCTCTCTCATGTGTCTAGCTGACAAAACTAGCCCGCACCTTCGCAGCAGCTAAGGCAGGGTTCAGATCAGGACTGGCAGATTTAAGGTCTGCCACATTCCCTGTCTCACTCGTGAGAGAACTTAAGAGATCACTAGAAA
This sequence comes from Arvicola amphibius, assembly GCF_903992535.2. Classification (NCBI taxonomy): domain Eukaryota; kingdom Metazoa; phylum Chordata; class Mammalia; order Rodentia; family Cricetidae; genus Arvicola; species Arvicola amphibius. The sequence goes on along the minus strand of NC_052058.2, from coordinate 29,290,532 downwards.
AATAAGTAAGTATGCCATAATTTCAGGTAAAAATGTTACCTTAATTTTTATTGATATGATATATGGTGGCATCAGGCAAACTAAGTTTAAATATCATATGATCTCTTAATGAATCAGCCAGGTGTTTTTAGGATAGAGAGTCTCAGTTTTATAACAATCGTAGCACATGTTTATTAAATATGCTACAAACTACTTGTCATAAATAATCAGAGTCATAATCAGAGCGTTCTGTCAGTATCTGCAGTGAATTTGAAGCGATCAAAGATCATGCTCTACGAATTCCTGATACCACAGAAGAAATGATGGAACTGATTGCTTTTGTAGAAAAAGCTCGAACTAAAGGAATTTGTGAGTTGGCTTCAAGGATTCAGGTAAAAAAAATACTTAGAAACTATTATGAAGTGAGATATCAGTATTGGCACAGCCAGGTTAAAAAAAGCAGAATAGCCCAGAAGGTCCCACACGTTCTTCTGGTCACACCTTCTGCTGCCCTTCTCCTCCCTCCAGTACAGGCTTCTGCTCTCTTTCTCCTCATCCCCTGTAGAAGCCCTTTACTTGATTTTCTCTGAAATGATGTTTTTGATTTTCTTTAGTGTCGTCAATTATGCTTATAATCTTTTTCCCTTTGGTTTTTTTTTGAGACAGGGTTTCTCTGGGTAGCCCTGGCTAGCCTAGAAATCACTATGTAGCTCAAGTTCACCTTGAACTCAGAAATGCTCCTGCCTTTGCCTCTTGAGTGCTGGGATTAAAGATGTGCACCATCACTGCCAATTATGTTTATATTCTTAAACAATATGGAGTTTAATTTTTTAGACTTTTACATTAAATAGTAGTCTTAAAACCTGCACAAGGTTCTATTCAACTATATTTAACATTCATTCTGTTTAGAAGGCTTTTAATACTGTAAAACATAACAGATTACTAAAAACCACATCCAACATAATTTGGGGTGTTGTAAAACAATTCCAAACGCAGAGAAGGAATAGAACCAACATCCGGAAGCCGGTCATCACAGCCCCGGGCCCATTAGCATGTGAATACTGTCTTCATTTTTATTGTGTTTGCTTTCTTACTCTCCCTTATAGCTTTACGGACTATAAGAGTGCATTTCTAGTAAACATAGTTTATTTTTATCTGACTTTGATATTTACCTAAGAGAAATCATTTTGTTTGTATTCTTTTGCACATCACCAGTGTTATGTCAACTAATGACACTTTTTCCAGCTTATTTTTTTAAATACTTATTTATTTATTATGCATACAATATTCTGTCTGTGTATATGTCTGTAGGCCAGAAGAGGGCAGCAGACCTCATTTACAGATGGTTGTGAGCCACCATGTGGTTGCCTGCAATTGAATTCAGGACCTTTGAAAGAGCATGCTCTTAAACACTGAGCCATGTCTCCAGCCCCCTCCAGCTTATTTTCATTGCAGTATAGTCCATTTCTGATACTGTATTAGTATGCAAGGACTTAGTTTTTAAATTTGCTGTACTAGCATGAGGAGTTTGGTCCCCAGCATCCACATAAAAGTTGGGCCTGGTGTTGCATGCTTAGGATGCTCGTGCCTGGGAGGCTGAAGCAGGTGGATCCTGGGGCTTGCTGAACAGTTAACCTATCTTCATCACCGAGCCCTAGGCCAGTAAGAGACTCTCTTAAAAACTAAGGTGGTTTTAAGCTGGGCATAGTGGTCCATGCCTTTAATCCTAGCTTTCCAAAGGTAGAGGCAGGAGGGTCTATATGAATTCAATGCCAGCCTGATCTACATAGTGAGTTCCCAGAACAAAGAGAGACCTTGTCTCAAAAAACAAAAATTAAACAATAATATGGGTCATTCCTAAGGAATGATACCAGAGATTGACCTCTGGCTTCCACACACACATGGACACACAAATATACCTACATCTGCACACACAAAAGGAGTTTTAGAATTTACTGTTCTGGATATTTGATTATTATTCTTTGTTATAAATGGCAGTGCTACTGTAAACATTTCTGTGCGTGGATCCTGGAGCCTGTGTTCATGCATTTCCCTCAGGTGTCATGGAGGGGGCTTGACCTTTCTGAGCATTACCCCTCCTTTCTGAGCATCCTGGGGTACCACCAGATCCAACTTTTCTTCTTTTAATTACCTTTTAATTACTGGGTTAATTAATTAATTTGTGTGAGGGTGTGCACATGACAGGACATATGTGTGGAGGTGGGAGAACAACCCAAGGGAGTTGGTTCTCTCCCTTTGTGTGTTCCCAGGAGTCTAACCCAGGCTGTGTGGGGTGTGGCACCACATGCTTTTCCTCCTAACTATCTTGTCATCCCCGACGTCTTGTTAAGTGAGGAAGTGATACAGCAGCGCCATATAACATATAGATCATGAGATCCATGGGGTCAAAAAATAGTGCTTCTCCAATTTCATCTACTGTGTTAAATTTTTTTCCTTTGCCATTCACTCTGGAGCTCTTCCTGGACTTCCTGCTATAATGCTAAGTAATCAAAATATGATAATATTACTAAGGAGACAGAATCACAAATGATGGTAAAATATTTAGTATTTTAGCATCAAAGATTAAAAAATCAAATCATAAGCACAAAAAGAACTTAAGATAGTTTAAAATCGAAAGTTTCAGAGGTTGCCAAACACTTGATCACTTTATAAAATCATGGACAAGAAGGTCAAAGAGTTATCTTTATATTAAGTCAGCAGTCAGAGAAAAATGATCTCATGTATGGGAGTGTGTGTAGAGGGGGTTTCACATGGGCTGTGTGTGTGGATATCTTCCTCTGTCATTCTCCTATTTGTGTCTGTTTAGACAGAGTCTCTGTCACTGAGTCTACAGCTCACATACTCGGTTTGGCTGATTGGTAAGCCCCTCGGATCCTCCTGTCTCCAGCTCCCACACTCTGGTATCACACACACACACACACACACACACACACACACACACACACCACCCACCCCACTATTTCTGTTTATTACTGGTGCTAGAGATCCAAACTCAGGTTTTGTGCAGCAAGCATGTTGTCCACTAAGTCATCCTCCCAGCCCCAGGCACAAGCATTTAAAGGTTTTTTTTTAAAAAACCCTTGTTAAAGTACAGTTGTATGACTTGAAGCCAAATAAATACCTGTGATTTGGACAGAGCACAAAATATTAAATTTGAAGGAACATTAGAAATTGTTGGCTACGTTCTTTTTTTTTTTTTTTTTTTTTTTTGGTTTTTCGAGACAGGGTTTCTCTGTAGCTTTGGAGCCTGTCCTGGAACTAGCTCTTGTAGACCAGGCTGGTCTCGAACTCACAGAGATCCGCCTGCCTCTGCCTCCCGAGTGCTGGGATTAAAGGCGTGCGCCACCATATGATATATCTAGAGTTTCTTTTGTAGGAATCTAAACGGCAAATGAGTTACTTTTTAGATGTTTTTCTATTTCCTCAAGAAGACTTAAATTTAAACGCAACTGTCCTCATGTGGCCTACAAAAATTAACCCTGTGTTTGATGAGAATGATGAAGTAAGTATATTTTTAAGTCTATAATTTGTGTTCTGGAAGTTTTATTATTGCCTCTCTCCCCTGCCCCGTGTGAGTGTATGTGTATGTGTGTGTGTGTCTGTCTGTCTGTGTGTGTGAGTGTGTGTGTGTGTGTGTGTGTGTGTGTGTGTGTGTGTGTGTGTTTGAACACTATGGAATGCATGTTGAAATAAGATAATTTGTGGCAGTTAGTACTACTTCTACTTTGTGGATCCTGGGTATTGGACTCAGGCTACCAGGCTTAGTGGCCGACACCTTTCCTGACAGAGCCATCTCACTCTAACATTTTAAGTAGTATGGTGGTTTAATTTTCACAGCAATTTGCCATCTGACTTTAAAAAGCTTCATACATGTAGTGTAAGTGCCTTTCACCTGTTATGGTATTGCCAGCTTTGAAGAGGCTTCTAGGCTTAACTCTCCGGGTTTGGTAAGTGTAGCATGAACAACAAAGAGGTCAGAACCATTATGTGAGCTAATAATAGTAAACATGAGCTAAGTGACTTTCACTTATTATTAAATACTCATAAAATCCCAGCTCTTCCAATTTCTCCCATTTTATAGATGATTAAAATGTAACTGAGAGAAGTTGAGTAACTTGCTCAAATTCTCAGAGATTGGAGGTAACAGATTTAGGATTTTATATCAGACTGGATATAGTTTAAAATCCTGAAAAGTAATCAGCCAGTTTATCCAAACAAAATAGAACAGTAACAAAATGTGTGGGATGCACAAGGTTTTAATCTCAGCTTTTTGCTTTTACAATCTTGTAACCTTAACATGCTTCAAAATTTTCATACATCTCGGTTTCTTTATCTTTGCAGAGAAAATCATAATAACATAGAAAAGGTACTAAACAGCTCTTAATATATGGTATGTGTATGCTCAATAAATGGTGGCTTTTAATTTTACCATAACTCATTAAACAGTCAAACTATATAATTAACTATTTTGAGTTTTAAAAGATGTAGGAAAATTTGTCTCTGTGATTTACTCTTTGCATTTTTACATTGGTCTTTAAAGACAATGATTCTGTTTCCATTTTCTCTAAATTACTATAAAACATTGATAGTTTTATTTCAAAATTCTTATCTTTCTACTACGCTTGTTAACATTATTAAATCATCTTTCCGTAAAGCTCATTGAGAGTGCTAAGCGTCTGAAGGAGAATGAACTAGTAGCCAAGAGAGAGAAACTGATCTTGGAAATAGAGAAGGAATCGCGTCGCATGGAGGAGTTCAGGGAGTTTGCAGAACTGGATCGCATGCAGCAGGTCAGATACACGGTTAGGGCTGTGACTGTAGCTAACCATAGGTTAGCACAGGGCAGAAAAACACATTTTAAAATGTAGAGGAAACATGCACTTAGCATGTCAAATGAAGGTTTCCTTGATGATCGAACCTGACACCTATGACTTAGTTTACTGCCATACAATGTGCATAACCATAGCCTGCTCATCAACATGGTGATGTTGTGAAGTTGACATTTAAACAGGAGAACATTCCCAAACCCTGTCTCAGAAAAAAAATAAACAGGAGAACGTTAGTTATGTAATATTATGTGATCTTGTTATAATACCATCTGGATATTTCAGGAACAGACATTTGTTTGCTTTTAGTATGTGATGGACGTAAGGCAACTACAGAAACGCATTCAGGAATCCGAAGAAGCAGTTCAGTTTATTAATAAAGAGGAGGAACTTTTCAAATGGGAACTGACAAAGTATCCTGAGCTGGAAAAATTAAAAGTTAACATTGAGCCCTACCAGAAGTTTTTTAATTTTGTTTTGAAGTGGCAAAGAACAGAAAAAAGGTAACTTTTGGTGATACAATAAGAAAATTAAGCAAGTGATATAAAAGTGTATAAATATAAGGCATTTCTTCTTAAAGGTTTCAACGTAGTACTTATTCATTTACTCATGTGAAAAGCAAGTGTCATATGGGAGAGCCTCAGATGGTGCTAACCTGCTGCTGAACTGTGCAATAGAGCTTGGATTTATCTGTAATGATATCTGGCACAAATGTGTGACTCGAATCTAAAACACTGAGATGAAGGGTCGTCTCATGCTCTACCGACTGAGCTAGCCAGGCTAGATATTATTACAGATGGTTGCGAGCCACCAGGTGGTTGCTGGGACTTGAACTCAGGACCTCTGGAAGAACAGGCTGCTGAGCAATCTCTGAGCAAACTCTCCTGAGTTTGCTATAGAAACCGGGTGGTAGTGGTGCACGCCTTTAATCCCAGCACTAGTGAGGAACATACAATAGGAGGAGACAGTCTCAGTCAGTCTCATTCTGAGGATTCCTGGAGGCAGGATCGCCATTTCAGACTGAGGTAAGAGATAGTGGCTGGCTGTTTTGTTTTTCTGACCTTCAGATTGAACCCCGATATCTGTCTCGGGGGGTTTTATTAATTGTGCTACATCTATCAGAGCCAGTTCACATTTTATGGAGCTAGCTTACTAATACTCAAACAAAATTAAAAGTGCGCAGTCAAGTCTGCATTTTACTGAATAGTGTTAGTTACCTGCTTGTCACTGGATGCATGTTTTACCGCAGGCTCTGCAGTTTAAATGATGGTGTTAACTCTGTCCCTTTACCATCATTTCTACCTGTGTGACTCAGCTGTCTCTCGTATAGAACGAAATGATTCCACAGAAAAGTTTCCCAATACTTATATATAGTTCAAAAGTCTGAGTTTTAAATTATTTTTTCTTCTTATTCAGGTGGATGGATGGAGGGTTTTTGGACCTTAATGGGGAAAGCATGGAAGCCGATGTAGATGAGTTTTCCCGGGAAGTTTTTAAGACACTGAAATTCTTCCAAACCAAGCAAAAGAAAGAATTACAAGAAAGAAGAAAGGCAGCAAGAAAACGATCTTTGATAGATGAGAAACCTGAAGAAGAACCAAAAGAGAATCCTACAATTGCTATGTGTGCTATCGTAATGGAGCAAATAAAGGTTTTTAAGGTATACATGTATTTAACGGCATTTAAATATCATACATCTCTTTCAGTATCATGCTATATACTATATAAAATATAAAATCAACTCTCCAGTAGTAAGACTGTGTATTCAGTAGTCTGGCTCCATGTAAAAAAGTTTGGGTCAGTAACTAATCAGTTGTATCTCCTGGGCGTGCCTGATGCAAGATGAGTTGACCCTACTATGTCGTCTCTCTGGCTGTGGGAATTGGTTCAGGGATACGCCTATAGTCCAAACTGGGCCAATGTTATTCCTCTTGGCATTTTTAAACTGGCTGTATGCGAGGAGCCTGGTTTTATTTGTTTGTTTGTTTGTTTGTTTGTTGCTCCAGAAGCTGTTAAGGCTATGAGTTATGATCTTCCTGTGGTTTCGAGATGGGTGCTTTGATAGAGTAACTCTGATACCTAAAGAAAAGTGAAAACATAGAGTTTGGTGCGGCAGCACATCCCAGCACCTAGGAGGTTGAGGAACAGCGATTACAAGTTCCGGGCTAACGTGGGCTATCTAGTGAGATACCCAGTTGTCTCACCGAAACCAAAACAAACAAAAAACAGAGATAAGCAGAGACCCACATAACCAGTGGAGGTTTTTTTTTTTGTGTGTGTGTGTGTGTGTGTGTGTGTATGTGTGTAGTTTTGAAATACTTTTTTCCCCTTAACTTTTGGTCAAATCCTCACCTTCTTTATTTTAGACAAGAATATTAATGTATGTATGTGCACATCTCTGTGTGTTCTTGTGTATTCACGTATGGAGGAGCATGTTATTGAGGCATCCATGCACATATGTATGGAGGCCAGAGAGCACTGTCATTCCTAAAATGCATGCACATGTATGCTTTAGCTGTGTGTGTAAGTCAGAGGACAACATGTAGGAGTCAGCTCTCTCCTTCCTCATGTGGATTTTGGGATTGAATTGATGTCATCAATCTTATTGTGCAGCCCAACCTGGCCTGGACCTCGTGTAGCTCAGGCTGTTTTCAATACTGTAGCTCTGTAGTAGAGTTTAAAGTCAGAGATTGTTATGCCTCCAGAAATTCCTTTGTTGTACAGGATTGTTTTGACTATCCTGGGTTTTTATTTTTCTATATAAAGTTGGGTATTGTTCTTTTGAGGTCTGTGGATTTTGCTGGGATTCTGATAGACATTGCATTAAACTGTAGATTGCTTTTGGTAGAATTGCCATTTTTATTATGTTAATTCAACCTACCCAAGAGCAGGAGAGATCTTTCCATTTTCTGGTGTCTTCTTCAGTTTCTTTCTTCAGAGTTTTAAAATTCTTGTTCTACAGGTCTTTCACTTGTTTGGTTAGAGATATTTTACGTTATTTGTGGCTATTGTGAAGGGTGATGTTTCTCTGATTTCTTTCTCAACCCATTTATCATCTGTATAAAAGAGGGCTACTGATTTTTTTTTTTTTAGTTAATCTTGTATCCTGCCACATTCCTGAAAGTGTTTATGAGTTGTAGGAGTTCCCTGGTAGAATTTTGGGGGTTACTTATGTATACTATCATATCATCAGCAAATAGTAAGAGTCTGACTTCTTTTCCAACTTGTATCCCCTTGATCTCTTTTTGTTTTCTTATTGCTCTAGTTAGAACCTCAAGCACTATATTGAATAGATATGGAGAGAGTGGACAGCATTGTCTTGTTCCTGATTTCAGTAGGATTACTTTGAGTTTCTCTCCATTTAGTTTGATATTAGCTTTTGGCTTGCTGTATATTGCCTTTATTATGTTTAAGTATGTTCTTTGTATTCTTGTTCTCTGTAACTTATCATGAAGGTTTTTTTTTTTTTTGTTGAAGGCTTTTTCAGCATCTAATGAGATGATCATGTAGTGCTTTTTTTCAGTTTGTTTATATGGTAGATTACATTGATGAATTTTCATATGGTGTGGGAGGTTCTTCTGTCTATGTGTTGCTTTTATTGGTTAATGGATAAAGGAACTGCTTTGGGCCTATAGCAGAGCTATAAGGGAGCAGAGCTAGGAAAACTAAACGGAATGCTGGGAGGAAGAAGACAGAGTCGGAGAGACACCATGGAGCTGCCAGAGAATTGCTGGTAAGCCACTGCCACGTGATGATACACAGATTAATAGAGATGGGTTAAATTAATATGTAAGAGTTAGCCAATAGGGCTGGCGAGATGGCTCAGCGGTTAAGAGCATTGCCTGCTCTTCCGAATGTTCTGAGTTCAATTCCCAGCAACCACATGGTGGCTCACAACCATCTGTAATGAGGTCTGGTGCCCTCTTCTGGCCTGCAGGCATATATGCAGACAGAATATTGTACACTTAATAAATAAATAATTATTTTTAAAAAAAGAGTTAGCCAATAAGAAGCTACAGCTAATAGGCCAAGCAGTGATTTAATCAATACAGTTTTTGTGTGATTGTTTCAGGTCTAAGCTGGCCAGGTAGGCGGGAACCAACAAGCAGCTCCCTCTTTCAACATTCATATGTTGAACCATCCTTGCATCTCTGGGATTAAGCCTACTTGGTCATGGTAGATGATTTTTCTGATGTATTATTGGATTTGTTTAATATATTTCTTAATTTCTGTCTTGATTCATTTTTCATTCAGTAGTGAGTTGTTCCATTTCTATGAGTTTGTAAGCTTTCTGTTGTTTCTGGTTGTTACTATCCAGTTTTAATCCATGGTAGTCAGATAGAATACAGTGTATTATTTCAATTTTCTTGTATCTGTTGAGTATTGCTTTGTGTTCAAGTATGTGGCAAATTTTGTAGAAAATTCAGTGAGGTGCTGAGAAGAAGGTATATTTTTTTGTGTTTGGGTGAAATGTTCTCTAAATATCTGTTAGCCAATTTTATTCATGCTATCAGTTAGCTCCAGCATTTCTGCTTAGTTTTTATCTAGATGATCTGTCTATTGGTGAGAGTAGGGTATTGATCCCTCGGTCAATGTGTGAGGATCAATATGTGACTTAAGCTGTAGTAGTGTTTCTTTAACAAACTTGGGTGCCCTTGTGTTTGGGGTGTAGATGCAACTAATTAAAATGTCTTGATGGATTTTTCCTTTGGTGAGTATGTAATCTCCTTCCCTATTTGTTAATTAGTTTTGGTTTGAAGTCTATTTTGTTAGATATTAAAGTGGCTACACCAACGTGCATCTTAGGTCCTTTTGCTTGGGTTATCTTTTTCTAACCTTTTACCCTGAGGTAATGTCTGTCTTTGATGTTGATGTGTGTTTCTTAGATTCAGCAGAAGGATGGCTCCTGTTTTTGTATCCATTCTGTTAGTCTGTGTCTTTTTCTTGGAGAATTGAGATCACTGATAATGAGAGATAGCAATGAGCAGTGATTGTTCATTCCTCATATCTTGTTATTATTGTTGTTGTTGTTGGTGGTGGTGGTTTTGATGGTGGTGGTGGTGGTGTGTGTGTTTCTCTTCTTTTGATTTTGTTGGCATGAGATAATTTATTTTCTGCATTTTCATGGTTGTAGTTAACCTCTTTAGGTTGGAGTTTTCTCTTTGGCACCTTCGGTATGGCTGAATTTTTAGGTAGATATTTAATTTTGACTTTATCACAGAGCATCCTATTTTCTCCATCTATGGGGATTGAAAGTTTTACAAGTTATAGTGCTGTAGCATCTGTGGACTCTTAAGAGCACGCAGCATGGATCATTGATGTTGAAAGATATCAATGAGCAGTATTTGTTGATTCCTGGTTTTTTTTTTTTGTTTTTTTTTTTGTGTGTGTGTGTGTGTGTGTGTGTGTGTGTGCGTGCGTGTGTGTGTTCCTCTCTTTGAGATTTGCTGGTCTGGTGTTATTATTTATATTTCCTTGGGTGTTGTTAACCTCTTTATTTTTTGTGATACTAAGGTTCATGGAATTTTTCCTTATTAATTCTTACTTTGGTAATTTCTTGATTGCTATGCACACCTAATATTGCAGGTGAACTTTAGAATTGTTCCTTTCTTCTCAATCTAGTTGATGTTTTGATTGCACTTATACTAAATAACTTAAAGAAATGGAATTGTTCTATTATTAAGGTTAGTCAAATGAGATTATTGTCTGTATTTCCATCCTCAGGAGTACATCCCTACTGTCTCCATTCTGTGCAACCCAGGAATGAGAGCTCGTCACTGGAAACAGATGTCAGAGATTGTGGGTTATGACTTAACTCCAGATTCTGGAACTACACTGAGGAAGGTCCTAAAATTAAACCTTACACCATATTTAGAAAAATTTGAAGTGATAAGCGCAGGTGCAAGCAAGGTAAGCATGAAGAGAAACTGAAATACTTGATGAGTTGGTTCTCTGATGGGTTTAAGTTTTGTTTAGCGGTGGTGTATACAGTACAGATAACAATGGTGAGTGGAAGGTGATAGAGGACCACTCTTTCATGACGCAGACACGCGCTTGCTTCTCTGAGATCCAGACTAGAAACTGCCCCTTTGATACTTTCCTCATTCTGCCATGTTGCAATATAATTGGATGATACATTATTAGTATTGTTATATGATTGTTCTATTAAGAACCTGAGTGAATGGATATGTATGTAGCACATTGTGTGTGTATGTGTGTGTGTATCTGTGTGTCTATGTCTGTGACTGTGTTTGTCTGTGTCTGTGACTGTGTGTGTCTGTGTCTGTGTTTTTGTTCCAACAAATAAGTATGGCCTTAGAAAGAAGGTTCTTGAAATACACAGAAAATTCAAGCTACGGACTACTTGCAAAAAGGCCATTTTGGAGACAACCTAGTAGGTATTTTATTCTGTTGCCCATTTTAACAGTGACAACAAGAGTTTCCATAACAACTAAACTTCAAAACACTTCATTTTTCTTAGGAATTTTTTCTATTTTTAATTGGAAATAGAATTTTTCATATAGTATATTCTGATTATGGTTTCCCCTTCCCTAAACTCTTCCCACATCTTTCCTTTCTCTCAATAGAAAACAGGTGTCTAAAAATAATAATAAAATAAATTAAAGTAAAATAAAAACAATAAATTAGAATATGACAAAACAAACAGAAGAAAAGAGCCAAAGAAAAAGCACAAGAAGCACACGTAGACACAATGACTCACTTGTTTGCACACATAGGATTGCCATAAAAACACAAAATCAGAGACCATAATATATACACGGAAGACCTGTACGATTTTTAAAAAGAATGCCATTGAGTTAGTTTTCTGTTAGCCATATGCTTCTGGGCATGGGGCCTGCCCTTAGGAGTGGTTTGTATACCCAGTGAGACGCCATTGGAGAAAGCTAATTTTTCCTTTATGAGAAGTTATCAATTAGCTATAGCTTCTGGGTTCCCTCCCAGCACTGGGACAACTGGCACAGGCCGTGCATGCCCTCTGCATGCTGCCACCACCACTGTGAGTTCATATTTGCATCAGGCCTGTTGTATTGGAAAGCCTTGGTTCCTTGGTGTCCCCCTTCCCCTCTGGCTCTCACGGTCTTTCCACCTCCTCTGCCACAGAGAAGAGGAATTGGATGGAAACATCTCATTTAGGATCGAGTGTTCCAAGGTCTCCCACTCTCTTCAGGCAGGCCATTTATAGGTTGTTTGTTGGTTCGCATCTACTGCAGGAAGGAGCTGCTCTGATGGTAACTGAGCAGGGCAGCTATGGGTATAGGAGAATGCCATTTTATTGTTCTTCTCCTTCAACAGAACGGTGGTGTCCGCTTCTCTCCTAGGTTCATGACTTCTCTAAGGAACTTTTAAATCATTCTTGATAGACAGATAGATAGATGGTAGATAAAAAATAGACAGACAGACAGACAGATAGATACAGACAGATGACAGACAGGCAGACAGTTATGGAGATTATGATTTAATGAGAAAAATGCTCACTGAATTGCCCAGGGAAATTAAATAGCATAAATAAGTTTCTTTTTTTCATTTTTCTTTTTGTTTTCAAGACAGGGTTTCTCTGTGGAACAGCCCTAGCTCTCCTGGAACTCGCTGTGTAGACCAGACTGGCCTTGAACTCACAGAGATCTGCCTGCCTCTGCCTCCTGAGTGCTGGGACTAAAGGAATGCACCACCACCGCCTGGCTATAAATTCCTTTTCCCATCATCCTATTTTTATTTGCCTCCAGTTTTCTTCATCCTCTTCTTTTTCCATTTCTCCCTTTTAGGAATTTTCCTTGGAGAGAGCCATGAACGCCATGATAGCAGCTTGGGATGATATCTCTTTCCATATAAGTCTGTATCGTGACACTGGAGTCTGCATCCTTTCTTCAGTGGACGAGATCCAGGCAATTCTTGATGATCAAATTATAAAAACTCAGACAATGAGAGGCTCACCTTTTATCAAACCATTTGAAAATGAGATCAAGGTGTGTTAAGTATGATAGCTCCTTGTCATTTATAAAAACGTCTATCTTGTTTCATGTATGTTCTCATGAAAATATTCTTGGATGCTTTTAAAATGTCTATTCAAGTGATAGAACTGAGCCTTGGTATGTGGTGAAGGCTGAAGAGACGACACCGTGGTAAAAACACTTGTTCAGTTCCCAGCATCCACAAGGTGGCTAGAGACCACCTGCAACTCCAGCTCCAGAGGATTTGATGCCCTCTTCTGTCCTCCGTGGCTGCTCTATCTATGCACACACACAAAAAAAAACAGATAAAGACAAAACACTCATCTATATAAAAGCTTAAAAATGAATAAACAAATAATATATTAATTAATGTTTTTGAGAGGAAAGTCATACTTTATTAAGATTTGTCTCCAGTGATAGAGAAGGGAACACTCTGAAGCTCTTTCCTGCTCCCTTTCCCGTCCTTCTCATCTTTCCCTACTTCGTCTTGAGACGTGGACTCACTCTGTACTGTAGGCTGCCCTTTAACTCACTATATAGGCCAAGCAGGTCTCAAACTGGTGGTGATTATTCTACTTCAGGTCCTGAGTACTGGAACTGCAGGATGAGCCACCACGCCTAGCTCTGGTCTTGTTTCCTCCATCTTTCCCTCTCTCCTTCCTTCTCCCCCTCCCTGTCTCCCTCCCTCTCTCCCTTCTTCCTTCCTGCCTTCCTTTCTCTAATAGGTCCCCACGCATATTAAGTGCACACTCTAGACTAACAAGCAGTTTTTACTGCAAGTGAAATTTAAAAACTTCGTTCCTGGGAATTTTTAAATACAGCTAATTTCTAACTTTAGAAAGCTCAAATCACATATCACACTGTATCCTCACAGTAAAGTTATCTTTCACTGTTAATTCTACTTTGAACAACAAGCAGTTAGTGAATTGCTGTTTACTTCAAAAAGTAAATAATATATCTTTGTTGTTGATTTGGGTAACTATGGAAAACATACAAATTATGATCATAGCTTCATAGATAACAAGGTCCAGTAGTTTTCCCCTCTGTGAGCACAAAACCAATAAAGCACAAGCAGAAGATAAAAGTCTAAGAAAGAGTTATAAACTTTATAAATTAAGGGAAGCACTGAGTGTGTGTGTGTGTGTGTGTGTGTGTGTGTGTGTGTGTGTGTGTGTGTGTGATGACATTTATACTGGAAAGCCTTGTCATCTAGTGTAGAGGTAGCCAGGTAGGCACACTCTTGTGTACACACAATTAGAGATAACTTCTTAGCTGCTCCTGGCAAAGCTTGTAATCCCAGTATTCAGGAACCTGAGGCAGGAGAATCATCGTGCACACCAATCTACCCTAGGCTATCTAGGGAGTTAGAACCCGGCTTGGACTATATGACAAGACCTTGTCTCAAAAAAAGGTAAAAAATAATAATAAGAAGAAAAAGAGGTCAGACTTTTAAATACATTGATGTTTAAAGGTGGTTGAGAGGAATTACTCTACTTATTTAAACAAACAACAATAAGAACCAAAACTTATTCTATGTGACCTGGAAGAGGAGCTGGGTAACCTTGGTTGATTAACCCAGCTCCTTGGTTTTATTTGACAGGGTGTTTGCAGTCAGCAGTTCTGTCCTCCAACCCAAGCACTGCTACTTTAACCCTTTAAGTTTCTGTTAGGTAACAACAATAATATCAGAATTCTAACTGGGGGCTACATAAATTGAGGAAAAGACAAAATACTGGATTGTTGATTGATGTTAATTATGCTAGTCAATGGTCTAGTGGTTTCACATTTACTAGCTGATTTATTCCCCACAGCAGATCTTCATGGTGGACATTGTTATTATCTATCTAAATAGGTAAGAAAACTGAGGATGGATAATTTGTCCAAATTCACTTAGCTATTAAATGATATTATTGAGACTCAAACCAAGGCAGTTTTTTTTTAAAAAACAATATATAATTTTAATAGTACTTTAATTCACAAGTAACAGCTTTATATATTTCTGTCATACATTGTGATGTTTTGATACATTTTTATAATGTGAATGGTTTGATTTAAGCATAAACAGTGTTTTATAGATGTCTTGGTTGCTGTCATTTTTAGAAAACAGTTGTGCTTTTCAAAGAGATCGCGCACTGGATCTGTCCTACAGCCAGGCTAGCCTGGCCTTTCTTGTTCAGTGTGCGTGTGTGCATGTGTGCACATGTGTGTGAGTGTACATGTGTGTAAGTGTGCATGTGTGTGCATGTGAGTGTGAATGTGTGTGCGTGTGAGTGTGCATGTGCATGCATGTATGTGTGAGTGTGCATGTGTGTGTGTTAGTTAAAAGGTTATAGTTTAAGAAGAGAAATTTAAAATGTTATGTTTTAAAAAACAAGAGATTAAGTTCTAAACCTAGGGCCTTAAGCCATCCATACACTTGAGAAATATTTTGTTAACACCAGGCAATCTCTGAGAGTTGGGAGGCTTGATTCACGTTATTTTAAAAATATAAGTTCAGTTCTCTCCAAACTGTCCCAATACAGAGCAAAATCCTCCAACTTTACACTATTGACATTTGGGGCTGAGTAATTCTTTTTTAAATACATTTATTTCTTCATATGTTTATTTATTACCATGTGTGTCTCTTCGTGTGCATGTGTGCATGCAGGCAGGCCACGGCACATGTGACTAGGTCGGAGAGCAACTTGTAAAAGAAGTCAGTTCTCTCCTTCCATTGTATGTGGCCACATTTGCCATTTGGGGCACCAGCTCAGGATGTCTGGGTAAAGTTCCTTTATCCACTGAGCCACTTCTCTGGTCTTGGACTGAATAATTCTTGGTTATGGGTGTGATAGGATAATTGTACACTGTATGAGGATACAGTGCTGGGATTGTTTTAATGAAGAGTGGAAGGGCCAATAGCTGTGCAAGAGGTATGGCTGGGCTTCTGGGCAGGAGCAGAGGAAGTAGGAGGTGAATCTAGGCGTGAGAGACACAGGATGGGATGGAGGTAAAAAGGCACATGGTAGAACACAGACTAATAAAAATATGGGTTAATTTAAGTAATAAGAGCTAGTTAAAATAAGCTTAAAATAAAGGCTATGCTTTGGTAATTAATAATAAGTCTCCATGTCATTGTTTAGGAGCTGGCTGGTGGGACAGAGAAAGTCTTGTTACATATGGGGATTACCCTGCATATTGTAGTACAGTTAGCAGTATTTCTGGTGTCCATACACTAGATGATAGGTGTTAGAAGTATCTTCCTCCTCTTAGCTGTAATAACCAACCTTGTGATATTTCAGACACTCTGAAATATTGCCTGGTATGGAGGACAACATCATCCACAGTTGACAATATCTGGTGTAGAGCAGGATATACATTAAGATTTAGAGTAATTCCATGAGAGATAAGGAAATGAAATAATTTTATGATCACTACCAACTGTGAGTTTCATTGATTTAAGGAAAACTTACTGCTCCTATGTTTTTTTCTACACATATGTAAGAGTCCTATAAGTGATCTTAAGGTATAAGTTGTTTTTTATTGACATTAAAACAATAGAGAATTTTTATAGCATGAATAATTAAAAACCCAGAGGCAAATATTGGAGTTCACCCTGAAAACCTGAAAAGCAAGGCAGCCATGGCACTAGAGAGATCTTACCTCTACCAAAGCTCAAACAAACAAAAGGGAGATTCTGCAGTGCTCTCCAAAACCTCAGCCTCCACACTCCACTGGGTTCCCGCCTCTTCCCCTTTATGGTCCACTCTCCACCCAGCCCTGCCACTTTCCTTTCCACCTCCCTAGTGCTGGGATTCAAGGTGTATGATCTCAAGTGTCTGGGATCACCTTTGCGTGAGCTCTGTTTCTCTTTCAGACAGATCCAATCTGTGTAGCCCAAGGTGGCCTTGAGCTCACAGAGATCCATCTGCCTCCATCTCCTGAGTGCCAGGATTAAAGGTGTGTGCCATCACTCCTGGGCTATATGGTTGACTGGTGTGGCTGCTTTACCCTCAGGCAAGCTTTATTTATTAAAACACAAATAATATGCACTATAAATTCTAATAGCTTATTCTTGCTATAATGTATAGTTTTCTTTTAAAAACCAGAAGTTAGTGCAGTGTGCTTTTTTTAATCAAGGCCTGGGAGGAGCGTCTGATCCGAATCCAGGAAACAATTGATGAATGGTTAAAAGTACAGGCCCAGTGGCTGTACTTAGAGCCCATCTTTTGTTCTGAGGACATCATGCAGCAGATGCCAGAAGAAGGCCGTCAGTTCCAGACCGTGGACAGACACTGGAGGGAAATCATGAAGTTCTGCGCGAAAGATCCGAAGGTGAAGTGCTTGTTGTCTCTCTTGTAGTCGGTGAACCTTAGTCGGGGTTTAAAGCAAGTATTTGGCTTTTTTTTTCTGATTATTAAAATAATACTTACTCATTGTATACAAGATGGAAAGTTCATAAAAATATAAGTTCAAAAGTATGAAAATAATTTATTTTTCACTTTATAAAAACACTACTTGCAACTCATTCATATAAATATGTGTGTGTGTGTGTACAAGCATAGTGCAACTACTTCAGATGTAGTTATCTCATTTGACGGCCGCTACATAAAACCACTGTTCACCACTTCACAAAGTAAACAGATACACAAGTCAACGAGACAAAGAAGAGGGAGGAGAATGCTGGATCAGCACAAGTTGTCGTTATTTTCTTAGAAGGCATTCTCATCCTGCTTCTTCTGCCTCGACTGCGTCTCTGCCTTTCCTCTCACCACTCATCTCCTAGTCTGGATGCCCCACCTCTACGCCCTGCCAGTTGGTGTTTTATTAAACCAATATGGGTGACAAATCTTTACAGTGTACCAGAGTATTATCCTACAGAAAAATGTAGCATGAATAATAAAAATTCAGAGGCAGATATTGGGGTTCAATATTACTGGGGAAGGAAGCTACTCTCATTACGCAGTCCCTATAGGTCTTTCCTATTAAGAGTACGTTGTACAGGGGTCTAATGCCGAAAAACATTATTTTTTACACATTTAGCATAAATCATAGCTATGAATCTTCTTTTAAAATATATTCAACTTAAGAAATAATATTTTCCAATACTGAGAAAAAAACAAATAAGTACTAAACTTATTGCAAGTTAATTATATAAATTTATGAGTTTCAAGCATTTTTATCTCATTTATGACCTTAGGAACTTTTCAGTACATGATTTCTTATGGATTAGATTTTTCTGTACATAGCCAGTTAATATATATTTTAGGCTTTGCAATGCTTGTAATTTTGTAATGCTTACTTCTACCATTATATATTGAAAGCAGTAAGAACTAATATCTAGTGAATGGATATGTTTCTGCCATAATAAAGCTTTGCTTATAGGCACTGACAACATTTCTACTTATGTTTTGAAATAGCATTATTATCTTCATTCTTATTATTTAATTTAACTTTGGGAGAGAGGGTATCAAGCCTAAGTTGCTTCAAATTCTCTATGTAGCTGAGAATGACCTTGAACTTGTGACCCTCTGGCATCTACTTGGGGCATGCTGGGGTTGCAGCTGTGCCACATACGCAGTTTGTGCATGGCACTGGCAATAGAGCCCAGGCCTCATGCATACTAAGCAAGCATGCTACCAGCTGAGCGACATTGCTAGCCTCCTTTGAATTTTAACCTTCTGGCAGTATGAAAATATTCTTATTTTGAGGATCACACAAAAACTAGCAACTGGCTAGATTTGGTCAGTGAGTTATAGACTGTCAAAACCTGCTTTGGATTAAGTTTAAAGTTCACAACTGTAAAAATTAAAACTAAATCACACACCATCCAAAAAGACTCTTCCCTTGCATTCTCAAGAATAGAGAGAGACTACAGAGTAC
This sequence comes from Arvicola amphibius, assembly GCF_903992535.2. Classification (NCBI taxonomy): domain Eukaryota; kingdom Metazoa; phylum Chordata; class Mammalia; order Rodentia; family Cricetidae; genus Arvicola; species Arvicola amphibius. The sequence continues at coordinate 29,271,874 of NC_052058.2, read as the reverse complement.
TCTCTACAGCTGAGAGTATGTCTCACTCTCCCAGAGGCCCAAGTTCAGCTCCCAGCACCACTCAACTGCCTGCAACTCCAGCTCCACGATGTCTGACACTTTTGACCTCAGCACATGCACAAACCCGTGTTCAGACATCCCTTCATTTCATAACGCTATTAAAAATGAAAAAGTTATTAAGAGAATATAATAAAATATATACAATAATCATAACATCATTTGTAACTAATGTCCTCCGATTACAACATGTATGATTTAGTGAATTTTTACATTCTAAAAGAAATTTCAAAGCTGGATATGATCCGTTTGGGGTTCTAGAGCAAGAAGAGAATTACGGTCCACGGCTAGCCTTGGCTACAGAATGAGATCTTGTCTCAAGAAAAGGGGGGGGGGGATTTTTCACTACTAATTTCATAAAGTTTCAAAACCATTAACATTTTCCCATGTGTGTATTAATGCTTAAGTCTTATACCAAGCACGTAAGTGTGTCTCGTATGAATCTGTGTCTTTTAGGTTCTCGCTGCCACCTCTTTAACAGGCTTGCTAGAAAAACTCCTCAACTGCAATGACCTTTTGGAAAAAATCATGAAAGGGCTGAATGCATATCTAGAAAAGAAACGACTTTTCTTCCCCCGGTATGGTAGACAATCGCTGTGCTATAATTTCAAAGGCTTTCTGGTGTGTGGTGCACTGCCACTAAAACTTCTTTATTCCCATATTTCTTTTCTAGATTTTTCTTTTTATCTAATGATGAAATGTTAGAGATTTTGTCAGAGACCAAAGATCCTCTCAGAGTTCAGCCACACCTAAAAAAATGCTTTGAAGGCATTGCTAAATTGGAGTTCCTGCCCAATCTGGATATTAAAGCCATGTACAGCTCTGAAGGTGAGCGTGTGGAGCTGATTGCCCTGATCTCCACGTCTGCCGCAAGGGGCGCTGTGGAGAAATGGCTCATTCAAGTGGAAGATCTAATGCTCAGGAGTATTCATGACGTGATCGCTGCGTCCAGGCTGGTATGTCTCCGAGGATTAACTGCATACTCTATGTTCTACAAATGCTGGGCTTTTTGTTTGTTTGGCAAACATTTTTTCTCTTTATTTCTAACATCACTAGAAAAAAAATCGATGAGGATAATATATATACTAACACATCAACGATACAGGTGTGTTATAAGAGGAACATGTATTATCTGAGAGAATAATAGAGTTTATCAACTTAGAATGGGAGAGGGTCCAGCAATAGGCTCATAGAGGAAGTTTGACTCAAGGATAAACAGAAAATAGATGAGAGTGAATTAAAGAACATGTTGATATTCTGTGTAGTAGCTCTGGGCCCAGAAAGATTCAAGATTTGTAAGCAACTGTACAAGATATTTGCGTTTGGAGTGGAATGAAGATAATAGAGAATGAAGATAATAGAGAAGGAAGATAATAGAGAAGGAAGATGAGCAGGGGATTCATTTTTATTTTACATAATGAGGTAAAAAATATTTTAGTTAGGGGAAAGTCATAATCTGATTTATATTTTTATACCACTAAGACTATGGTATAAAGACTGGATTAGCAGACTGTCAAAACAGGAAACCACATCAGGAAACCCTTGAATTAGCCTGGAAGAGAGATGGTGTGGTCTGACAGTAGGCAGGTGCTGAGAAACATGAAGCAAATTAGATGAATTTATATTTGAAATATATATTAGAATCTAGTTTCAGCGGGCCTCAAATTGGTTGTAGAGTAAGAGGGGAGAAGGCAGAGGGTCTCAAGAATTACTTAATAATTTTTACATGAGCACAGAGGTGCGGTTTACTCTGGGGGAATGTCTGGAAGAAAAGTAGGCTTGTGAGCTGCCATATCCACGTGGGTACGAGGAACTGAACTCTGGTCCTCTGGAAGAGTAGTACCCGCTCTTGTCCACCGAGTAACGCAGTCTTTCCAACCTGGAGCTGGCTTTCTTGAGATGGCTTTTCTGCAGCTTCAATGTTTATGCAATTAAATCCTGAGTTTTTTCTCCTTTCTCTATGATTCCGAGCAAACTGAAAACACATACTAAAGCATCAACGTTGTCCATGAACTGTCACCCTCACTGACATAGAAAATGTACTTGCCACATCTGTCATTCATTGCTTTCCTTTAGAGCTTGTGTTACTGGAGTTTATCTGCAAGTATTTTAACAAGAAATATTTTATAAATAATAAATTTATATTCTTATATTTAATGATTTAGTTTAAAAGAATACTCTTCATTAGCATCAACTTCACAGTTCACCCCATGAAGTCTTTTCAATGTATAATTGTTATTGGCTGTTTCCATTTGTATTGAAGCTCCTTTTAAACTGTTCAATCTTCCCTTCAAAACATCTTTAAAACTTTTGAAACATGAAAGTATTAGTAGTAGATGAAAGTATATTTCAAATTCAAATGTACAGATTGTTAAAAATAATTTAATCTAATAATTTAAATGATTAATGTAATTGCATATCCTACTTATATAAGTTTTAGAAAAGTTATGGGTTAGTAAATAGACATCCTAGCTACTATTGTCAATTCCCCACGTGAGGAAAAGTGTAGTGGGGAGCTGTGGGCCCGCTTCCTGCCGCCCGGCTCCCAGCCACCCACTAGCTTTATCCGAAATAATTACACGGAAACTGTATTCTTTTAAACACTGCCTGGCCCATTATTTTCAGCCTCTTTCTCACATCTTGACTAACCCATATCTAATAATCTATGTAACACCACAAATGGTGTCTTACCGGGAAAGATTCAGCATGTCTGAACGGCTGGCTCCATTGCATCTCACATCTCTCTGAGGAGAGGCACGGCGGTCTGACTAACTTAGGAGAGGCGTAGCATCTGACTGAGCCATCTACCTCACTTCCTTCTTCCTGTTCTGTCTACTCCACCCACCTAAGGGCTGGCCAAGGCAGTTACTTTATTAATTAACCAATGAAATCATCAGATAGATAGAAGACACACCTACATCATTTCCCCTTTTTCTGTTTAAACAAAAAAGAAAGGCTTTCACTTTAACATAGTAAAACTATATAACAAAAACAGTTATAAAGCAAGAATTACAGTTACAATATTTATATCTATTTTATCTTTTATCATAACTAAGAAAAAATATGACTATCTATTCTTCAACTCCATCAAAGACTCCAGAAGGACACAATATTACCTAGGTGAACAAGAAGTAAGCTACTTCCAAAACTCTAGAAATAACAGAGACATCTTGCTGCTTGGACAGTCACCCAAAGTTCTTCTGTACCATTGGGACATCCATCTTTGGCCTACAGGCCCATAGTATCCAGAAGACTTTTCCATGAAGCAGGAAATTTCAAAGGCAGTTCAGTCACTTTCTGCTGTGTCCTGCAGAATGTCTCGCAGACTCTTTCATGAGTCAGGAGCCCCAAAGAATCATCTCACATTTAGGCAAGTTCAGCAGTCCTCTCTGTGGGTTCTCTGTGTCCAGTTTATGCAACAGTCCAAGCAAGAGCAGTTTCTTGCCCAATGGCTATCAAACTCCATAAGGAGCCTCTTCGATGCCCATCTTCGTCTTGAAGTAGCTGGTGCTGCCAGGAGCAGACATGTCTCGTCCTGAAAAGCCCTAAGTTATTAAAACATCAAAAATGCGATATTCTGTAGTCTTTGAAAGATATGAAGAATGCCTATGTAACTTAAATATATCTCTATATAGCTAGAAAATCTAACTAACATAACTACAAGTTTTACTATTATTGATAACTATCCATTAACAACCTCTATACATTACATTTTTAAATGAACTTCACAACCACAATACATTAATCAGTATCAGAAATACATATACATATAACAAAATTGACCTTAAATTTAAATCACTAAAGCAAAATCCATATCAATGCAAATTACTCATCTCCATATTCTATCCCCCTTTAAATGTAAAAGAACACTTATAAACAATATTTGGGAACATGGGCGCAGTTATTTCTCTCCAAACTGCTTCCTGCTGAATGGGGACGCTGTTAATCAGATATTTCATGGTGTAACCTGTGTGCCAGGTTCATCTCAGTCATCAGTTGGGTGAAGTAATTTTCTGAAGGTGTTCAAAGCAACCTTTCAGGAGGGCGTGGTCTATCATACCATATTGGGATAGAAGCAAGCCACAGAGTCTCATTTTCTGTAAAAACAAAAGAAGAATCTCTTTTCCAAAGTATCATATCCTTAGATCCAAATTGTGAAGTCAAGGTATTTTCAAGATATCTTTCTTGGATTAGTTCAGCAGCATTTATAGACAAATATCTTTTAGCAGCTGTTGCTTCTTCCTCAGCATTCAAACAATTCAAAGAGAGCATAATAGCATACAGTATCAAGGTTCTCTGTGTATTTTCCATCTTTGTGCAGCTTTGTTTTAACCTCTATTTCTTTTATTTTTACTTTTACTTTTTGAAACAGGTTCTCTGTATATCTTTGTCCTGGAATAACTCTGTAGACCAGGTTGTCCTTGAACTCTCAGAGATCCACCCGCCTCTGCCTCCCCAGTGCAGGGATTAAAGGTGTGTTCTGCAACACCTTGAACTCATAGAGATCTGTCTGTCTCTGCCTCCCAGGTATTGGGATTAAAGGTGTGTCCTGCCACACCTTGAAGTCACAGAGGTCAATCTACCTCTGCCTCCCAAGTGTTGGGATTAAAGGTGTGTACCACCACAACAAACTTCTCTCTTTCTTTTTTCTTTGTTTGTTTTTTTAAGAACTTTAACCTTTAGCCTGCATATAATTTTAACACACTGTAAATCATTTAGAGGTTTTGTCTTTGACTCTTTCTTTACTGTATAATTCTCTTTTTCTGACCACACGAGTCTTTAATTTACCAAGTAATATAATCAGGATTAAAGCCGTGGCTTTGACAGCTAGATCCAGCCAATTCCTTAGCTTTCTAGATTCCAGCCTTGTGGCTGAGGTATGGGCTGTAGCCATGTTAATCACCACAACTCTGTGGCCGTTCAAGGTCCCTGCCAGCAAGCAAGCTTCAACAGTGTTAAACAACAATCAAAAGCTCCATAGTCAGGACCGCCTGCTTGAAAGAGAGTTTGCCCTGGCAGGACGGCCCAGAAAGCTGCCATTTTAAAACAGCACAACTTTTTTCCTGCTACAACTGAAAACTGAAAAGCTTTTCATCAACACCGTTTAAGTGTTTTGTGGCAGGACTTCTTAATGAGCTGCAGGGTTTTGCAGCTGAAGCTGAGTCAGGACGCCTCTCTTAGATGAGAGCGCTTGCTCTAGCAAGCAAAGCCAAACCTGAGAAATTGCTGCTACTGAGAAAACATGCTTTACTCTATTCTTTCCCAAGCTTTCTCAAGCTTTCTGTGGATCCAGTCATCCACGTGGGCGCCATTGAAAAGACCACTGCTATAATTTTAAACTAAATTTGAAGCAAGATTTAATTAAATACTGGCTAGAAGGTTGGGCTCTGGCAGAACTGTCTTAAAGTTCCCAGGAAATGGCCACAAGTCATGTTTTGCAGGGTCTTAAAAGGGCAAAACTGTGGTGTAGCATGAATTCTACTTGGAATTAATAATAAAATCTCAGTCAGATACAGGGGTTAATGCTGAAGATCAGAGAAGCAAAGCAGCCAGCCACTAAAGAGTTCTTTTACCTACACCAATGCTCAGATTGAAGGGGCGGTCCTGTCCTCTGGCTGCCTCCTCAGCCTGCAACTGTCTCCACAGTTAACCAATTAACCAATTTCCATTACTTTATATTTTACACAAGGCTTGTGGCCTGCCGGCAGGTTTCACCTAGAAGCTTGCATCTTTCCCCTCTGGTGGTCCCATGACATCTCATTGACTCTGCCTACTCTCTCTCTCTCTCTCTCTTTCTCTCTCTCTCTCTCTCTCTCTCTCTCTCTCTCTCTCTCTATATATATATATATATATATATATATATATATATATATATATATATATATATATATTCCAGCCTGGCTATATTCTGTTAAGCTATTGGCCAAAAGCAGTTTCTTTCTTCATTAACTAATAAAAGCAATACATATACAGAAGAACTTCCCAAATCACTGGGATTAAAGGTGTGTGCCACCACTGCCTGGCCTCTAGTGGCTTAACTCTGCACTCTGATCTTCAGGCAAGCTTTATTTGTTAAATCATAAACAAAATATCACTACACCATGAGGCCACTATACTTCCCACCAGGTTCTAGCAGAGGCAATCATGTATCTTGATGTACTTCTTGCCTGCGTACCTCCCAGCCTATACCCATCCAGGGGCAAATGTATATACTGATGTATTTCATGTCCACATATCTCAGGCCCACGTGTGACCAAGCACCTCTGGTACAGATGAACAAACAGACAGGAACTTAATAGACTTAACTGCAAACAGAACCCTTACCTGCCAGGTGTATTTGTCCTGTTTTGATTTTACACTCGCCCAACTTTGAAATACAATATATGGTTTCTGTCTTAGTTACTTTTCCTCTTGCTCTGGTAAAATAACCTCATATAAGCAACTGAAGGCAGGGAACATTTATTTTAGCTCATGGCTCAAGGTACAGTTCTTTGTGGCAGGGAAGTCAGGATAGCAGGAACCAGAAGCGGCTGGCCAAATTGCAGCCACAGCCAGGAGGAAGAGCCATGAATGCTTGCCAGTGCTTCCCTTTCTTTCTCCATTTTACTCCAGAAACATCTGTGCAGGGAATGGGCCCACCCACAGTTAAGACGGGTCTTCTTGAATCAAGATAACTAATCGAGATAACCCCTGTAGTCAAGCCTAGAGGCCTGTCTCCCAGGTGACCGTAGAGTCTATCAAGTTGACAATTAACTCTATCAAGTTGACAATTAACACTATCCAGCACTTTTCTTTGCAATTAAAACTTAACATCAGTATGCATATTACATTTGTATACATTCATAAGTTATAAGTTTCATACCCTTCCCCATGCATGACTTTTTAAATAGTTTAATGATTTTTTTATAATATAAATAATGTGTATTGTTCATCAAAAGCTTGACAGCTAGTCCTGTGAAAGATTGTTAGATGTTTGCAGATCCCCTTCCCTTTGTGACTTTTTAAAGATAGAAATTCGCTTTCATTCTTCAGGCTTATCCAGAATCTGCAAGAAAGGACTGGGTCAGAGAGTGGCCTGGCCAAGTTGTGCTTTGTGTTTCTCAGATGTTCTGGACTTCGGAGACACAGGAGGTTATAAGCAGCGGGACAGAGGTAAAGCCTCGTTTGATTCTGAACAACAACATGCTTTCTTCCTCCTTATGGTTCTTCGTTTGCTTGTCTGTTCTTTGAAAAGAATATCCTCAATTTCTATATGTGGTATTAAAATTATAGAAATTTTAGAAAGCTTGTTATTTTTACTAGGATTACATAAATTCACTCTAGAACTCATACTTTGAAATAGTTTGAGGGTTTTGAGTCATACAATACATTTATATATAACATCAATTAAACTGTTTTATTATTTTGTAGGGATTAAAGAGGTACTACAAGGAACTTCAGTATCAACTAAATGATATCGTGGAGCTAGTAAGAGGAAAACTGTCTAAACAGACCAGGATCACACTGGGCGCTTTGGTTACAATTGATGTCCATGCTAGGGATGTCGTTATGGACATGATTGAAATGGGTAGGTCATTTTTTAAATATAAACTATAAAATATTGATAGCTTCTAAGAAACAAAGACTTGTGCGTTTTTTAATAGGATTCTTTGGAATGGTCTTCAATTTGAAAACATGAATTAATATTTGCTGTTATAATAGATTGCTTTTCTAATTATTTTCACTTAAGATTTTACTTCATTCCTTGTAGGTGTCTCACATGATACAGATTTCCAGTGGCTTGCTCAGCTTCGCTATTACTGGGAATATGACAATGCCCGAGTTCGCATCATTAACTGCAACGTAAAGTATGCTTATGAGTACCTCGGTAACTCCCCGCGGCTTGTCATAACCCCTCTGACTGACCGGTGTTACAGGACGTTGGTATGCAGTTATTTTATTCACACATTAAATAATACTTTTGATACAGAATTTATTTTCTTGTCCAACTATTGACTAGCCTCATTTATTTTAAAACATTTTTTTATGATTATATGTGTGTGAGAGAGAGAGGGTTGCGCACATGCAACAGTACATGTGTAGAGGTCAGAGAACAACTTTCAGGGGTCTGTTCTCTCCTACCTTATGATACTAGAGGATTAAACTCAGATCATCAGGTTTGGTGTCAGCTTTACCTGCTTGCCATCTCCCTGGCTCCTCATCTGTTAACTGATCTATAATAACCTAATGCATTTATTCTTTCCTAACCCGAACTTCTCTTTTAAAAATTATATCATATATATGTGTATATATATGCTATTATTATGCTCATATATATAATATAAAATGTGAGCATGTGAACGAGAATGCTGGCGTGTGCCCCAGCGTGTGCTTATGCCACAGAGGACAACTTTTAGGAGTGAGTCTGTTCCTGCTTCCCCCACTGGTTCAGGGACTGAACTCAAGTTCCCAGGCTTGTGTGGCAAGCACATTTACTGCTTAATTTGGAGGTACTGTCGCACCACAAATTCTCTTTATGTATAATTGTAATATTGAGTATTTACTTTTCAGCCCCCTCCCCACCCCGTTTAGCATACAAAAGTATTTGGACTCTGTAGTATACAAGCTGTGAGTTACTTCCATGGAGACTAATTAGAAAAAGAAAGGTCCTGAAGATAAAAGGCAAAGCCAGAGCTTCAGAAAGTAGATCACCTTTTACAGTCCGCTCTGGAGTATCCGAGAGCTGACCAGGAGGTCAGGGTACAGCTACATTCCAGCTCCCAATGACTGCTACAGAGTATGAACCACAGAGCCAAAAGTAGGGGACACTGCCCAAGGCTGCGCTCGGCTGAGAGGCTATGAAGACAGAGGCACAAGTATTAAAACCCCTGATAAGGGTAATAATGGATAGAATTGTCCTGGATAAACCTACCTTTCAAGTGAAAAATTTTATTCATGTGTCACTTAAGGATAGAAAAACATTCTACATAATATTCTTAGGCAACTGTGTCCCATGTAAGTGCCACAAAAATCTGCATTTGTGAAATGAGATGCTTCCCAAAGGCCAGCAGGAGAGGCGATATGACATCTAGCATACCATCTCTTGCTAGCAGAATCATTATGCGGTGTTTGGTGTGTGTGTGTGTGTGTGTGTGTGTGTGTGTGTGTGGTTTTCTTTAAATAGTGCAAGGGAAGCAAGGGCAGTCCTAACAAATAATCCATTGTTCATCTGAAATTTAAGTTTTCCTAGGGATTTTGTATTTTTAGTTGCTACATCTGCCCACCTGGAAACTGAGAAGAAACATGAAAGAACAGCAGCTCATTTAAGGCTGAGTAGGTTAGAGTGTAAAATTGAATTCACTAGTGTTGTTCTTCTTTTCTGGCGTAGGGTGTATAGCGGAGCCGGAGCTTGCGTTCCCAGCTCTGACCGTGATTGAGACGGCAAAAAGCCTCTCACTCCGCTCGCACCCGGGGGCCCGGGGCTCCCGGCTCTCTTTTCTTTTCTTTTCTTTTCTTTTCTTTTCTTTTCTTTTCTTTTCTTTTCTTTTCTTCCTTCCCTGCTTCTGACTCTCCACGTGATCACTACGGTGTGATCTCCCGTCCAGGACGGAGGCTTGGCCTTGCTGCACCCCTCGTACACTTGTGGGTTCAGCCAGCCAAGCATAACATTCCGCGCGTGGCACTGGGACGCTGGGTCACGCGCCTGAATGTTCGTTCCATCTGCGTGCATTTCACCTGCCAGGAACGGTCCTTCAGGTTTGAAGTGCTACGGTTTTTCTTTGCGGGCGTGTTCACGGTCTAGTTATGGGAGCCAAGCAGTCCAAGCTGTTCGGTTTCAGCCTTTTGTCCCTCCCCTCTGTGGCTTCTGTTATGTCATGGCGGCTCAGCAACAGAGCAGATCATGCCTTTAGGTCCCTCTCATTAAACTTAAAGTCCTTACAGCTCAAAAATTGTAACTTTTTTCCTGCAACACGTGGCTGCCGCCATCTTGGCTGAGGGCCAGGTGGATCAGGTGACTCGTCGCCATCTTGGCTGAGAGTCAGGTCAGGTGACCAAGCTCTCCCAATTTCACCCTGCCTCTTCACCAGGTCTTCACTAAAATTCTCCTGTTAACTCTGCTACATGTGTTTTGTGCAAATGGTATGTCTCTGATAGGGCCCATCAGAGTCATCCACGTTGCTCAATTCCTGTTCACTCTATGTATAATAATTGTTCATTACATCTCATTTCAGATTACAAAATCCTAAATCTCATATTTTAAACTGGTATGTACTTTTAAGTCTCTTACAAAAATGCCTTAAGCTGTTCTCTACCATTGTCAATTCTGACATTAAACTTCCATTGCCAGCAGTTTCTTTCTGCCTTTTTTACAAGTCTGGATCTTACCTGTTAAGAGCCAGTATACTGCAGCTATATATTTAATCCAGCCCTCAACTGTTCAGAGATCTGGGGAATGTGATATTTAAATATTTAATTATTAAAAACTTTTCATAGCAAAAAGAGACAGGTTGGCTCCTAGCAGCAGCTCTCTGCTCCCTCCAAAGAAGACAGATGCGGCGCACGAAACAACATCCTGCAGTTTGCTTCGACTGCCGAGCGCTGACCAAGAAGACAGACGCGCGCAGAACAACGTCCTGCAGTTTGCTTCAACTGCCGAGCGCTGACCATTAGGCAGACCTCCAGACGTGGACAGAATCACTGGAATTGACAGCCTAGCTGCTCAGGTCAAGGTAGGCCTGTCTTCCTACAGATTTCTTAGCCCACAGAGTCTCCTGGAACCTGGCAGGACTGCGCTAAATAAAAAAGGTCAAGCACAACCTTCAGCGACCATGGAGGACCTAAAAAGAGTAGCTCTGGGTGCCAACCAAGTAAGTTCTCTGTCATTTTTTAATCGGTAACTCAAGTAAAATCTTATCCTTCTCAAAGATCTCTGACAGTTTGACAGCTGAGAGGTTTTACCAGGTTGAGGTTTTACCAGGTCACCTCACCAAACAAATTTCAAAACAAATTTATCTCTTAAAACTTCTGTTTTCACAAACCCAAGGAGTTCTTGTGAGTTCCAGGGAGTCGAATTAAGAAATTCATCGTAAACAGGTCAGATACCCGCTCAATTCCCTGGTCAAAAAAAAAAAAATTTTTTTTCCTTCATTTAACTTTGTTCTTTGTTCTGCCAATACCTTAGAGACACCAGACATTTCCATGCCACAGACACCAGTCAGAAGCAAAGAGACCAGCTATGCCAGGATGTGACTGGCACCCAGCCTTCTCTCGGGTTCCCCCCCCCCAAAGACGACGCCCACAATCAGCCGGAAGCAGTCTTGAGAATTCGCCGCCCCAATTCCTTCAAACTGTGATGTCTAATTTTTTGCTTTTTATTGTAAGAAATACCCGGGAATGTTATTCTTTTGGTCCCCGCCCCTTTCCACGCCCACTCCCAGCGACCTCTGGTCTCTTGGAGTCGTCCTAAATCTCTTCCCTCTCTCTCTTCTCACTGCCCCCTTTTGCATGTGCACACGCGCCCTCCCTCTCTTTCTCTCTCTCTCCCTCCCTCTCTCTCTCTCTCTCTTTCTCTCTATCCCCTTCCCTTTTTCCTCCCTCCCTTGACCTGCACTGTCGAGCACTCCCTTCCTTAATAAATAATCCTCCCACGCACGTGGTCGCGTCCTGGGTCTCCCTTCCTCCGGCTCTGTGATACACCCCACGCCAGAAAAGAAGAACATCAACTAGTTCTAAATAAAATGAGTATTCTTGTGCATACAATTTATTAGTGAAATAATTCATATACTGATGAATTTAAACTCTGATTAGTTTTAAAAAAGGAACGTGTATTAACTGTAATACAAAGTTAAAAAAACAATAATATTGGTAAGAGAAATATAGAGCATTTCTTTGGGGATGCAGAAAATAAAGAACACACCAAGGCAAAACTCGGGAAATCCCAGATGACACGTTTGTTTGTCTTCCAGACATGGGCCCCGTTTGTACCACTTATTTCAGAGTTTACCCTTTTTGGCAGCTCGCCATCTGGAAGGTATCCTTGTTATCTTCTACCAATATCTCCGCATCTACTTTCTGAAGAAAACCATCCTGAGTTAATTTTCCTCCCTCAGTGCTAGATTCTCTGTTCTTGCAGGGGAACTATGTATATTTGAAGTATTAGACGTTTTTTACAGCCGTAAGGTTCTAAGCTGAACAGTAACTGGACAATATAATAACAACTGGCTTCCCTGAAGCTATGAATACAAATAAATTCATTTGACTAGCAACTATCTAGTTTTTTTTTCTAGCTAATCATTAGATTTCTTTTCACACATAATTTTCTTCCAGATCGGTGCCTTCTATTTAAACCTCGGAGGTGCTCCAGAAGGGCCAGCAGGCACAGGAAAAACTGAAACCACCAAAGACCTGGCGAAGGCGCTTGCTGTGCAGTGTGTGGTGTTCAACTGCTCTGATGGGCTAGACTACCTGGCAATGGGAAAGGTAGTGACGTCACATGTTACAGCGGGGTCTGCCTGGGTGTACTGCGGAAATGCTTGTGCTAATATTACTGGCTTGTAATTCGATGTCGCTTGACCTTGGATTATAGTGGTAATGACAATATCCTTGGAGCTTTTTAAGCTTAACATTTAATTGGGACTTAGAAGGTCAAATGTTTTGTTTGTTTTGTTTACAAATGATGTCCTTTCTTAAGAATATTCACCATTTTTCTTGGCTATCCTTAGTTTTTTAAAGGTTTGGCTTCTTCGGGTGCGTGGGCTTGCTTTGATGAGTTTAATCGAATTGAACTGGAAGTGTTATCAGTGGTGGCACAGCAAATTCTTTGCATCCAGAGAGCCATTCAACAGAAACTGGATGTGTTCATCTTTGAAGGGACAGAACTTAAGCTCAATCCGAACTGTTTTGTAGCTATTACTATGAACCCTGGTTATGCCGGACGTTCTGAATTGCCAGACAACCTCAAGGTAATTTGTTGGGAGTATTAGTTTGTCAATAAAAAAAATGGCAGCATAATCCATTCAAACTGTTATAAATTTCTTCATATATTTTGCCATTTCTTTTTCCCTTTTCCCTTTGCTATAAGGGAAACCTCGAACTCTCATTTGTTTGGTAGTGCAGGGGTTTGGGCTCAGGCATACTAACACTGAACTGCATCCCGAGGCTGCTTTATTTTTATTTTGAGACAGTCCCACTAAATTGCCTAGTCTGGCCTTGAATTTGCAATCCTCCCACCTCAATCCCTCCAGTAGCCAGGATTATGCCTACAGGCCACCATTCCCACCTTCTAAGTCATTTTTAGAAATCCAAAACTACCAAGCACATAAAAAAACATTTAACTATTGCTGAAAAAAATTATAGATAGACGTTGCATTTTAGGAATAAACTGGCTATCGGCACCTTTTGATCCCGTTTCTGCTTAGCTCTAAAAGTGGATTCTTTTGCATGAGCAATGTGTTTCATTTATTATGTGCCTCAGGTTCTTTTTAGAACAGTCGCGATGATGGTTCCAAACTACGCCCTGATAGCAGAGATCTCCCTCTACTCCTACGGCTTTCTGAACGCGAAGCCTCTGTCTGTGAAGATAGTGATGACCTACAGGCTTTGCTCGGAGCAGCTGTCCTCCCAGTTTCACTACGACTACGGGATGCGAGCAGTGAAAGCCGTGCTCGTGGCAGCTGGAAATCTAAAGTTGAAATATCCCGAGGAAAACGAGGATATATTGGTAAGAGTTAATTAAATACGTGCACTGTGGAAACTTTACGGGCAGAATAACTTTAGTGAAATCAGCCAGGGACTGAACAAGGCAACGGAGAGAGTTTTGCTCCAAGTATTTTAAGATTGAACTTGTAAGTTTTGATTATTTACTGTACTTTATATCAATACAGAGGCCTTTCAGTTTGATACTGATAGTGTTAGTCTTTCATTATGGGGAATCTATGGGCAATGTAAAATAAACTGACGCTGGCTAAGGATGTGTGTGTGTGTGTGTGTGTGTGTGTGTGTGCCATGAGCATATATATAAGTGCAGGCAATTAAATTACACTGTTCTTTTTGTGATTTTTAGCTTCTTCGATCAATTAAAGATGTAAATGAACCAAAGTTTCTATCACATGACATACCTTTATTTAATGGAATAACTAGTGACTTATTTCCTGGTATTAAACTTCCTGAAGCTGATTATAATGTAAGTGAATCCAAGAGAATGACTTACTCTGTTCAGTAAATTCAATTGATGGCTCGATTATTTGTAAACTTTTTATTAAATCGGGGACCTTATTCTGTTTGAATAGTCTTGTAAAGTGGAGTTTGGAGTTATTTCTTATTTTTCAAAAATTTTTTGGAAGAGTTTGAGAAGCATTGACATTAGTTCTTTAAAGGTTTAGCGAAACCAACTGTGATTATTGTGACCATCAAAATCCACAAGATTCAAATAAAATTTGAAATAGAAAAAGTTTACAGATAAAAAAGATATTTGATATGATTTTATCTTAACTCTGTTAAGCTTTGATTTGTGGCTTAATATATGGTCCTTTATGTAAGCTTTTTCATTCATACTTACGGATATCTATTCTGTTACTATTGTGGAGAATGTTCCGGTCTGTTAGCTCCACTTGGACTGGAGTGTAATTCAGGTCTGTTTCCTTATTGATTTGATGTTTGGATTGTTTGTGGATATTGAGAGCCTTCGTGTTTGCTGTTTATCACTCGGTATCCAGTTCTGGGTGTGCATTTATAACTGCTTTATCTTCTTGGAAAACTGCCCTCTTTGTCGTCATTGAAGACTTTCTTTGTCTTTTAAATTTTTATTACTTTATGTTAGAGTGCTTGAGTTAAAGCTTATCTCGCCATCTTTTCTTTGACTGCTTGTAAATAGGTGTAGCCACTCTGCTCTGCTTTCAGTTTATGTTCACAGCACATCTTCTGCATCCCTTTGCTCTTTCTCTAGGGTGCTCTCTGAGATGAACTGAGCAGCGAACGCTTTACTCTCGAGTCTGTGTAAAGCATGCCTGCCACAGCTCTCACTGGGAGGCCAAGGAAGAGCTTGCAGGAGGCAGTTCTCTCCTCCAGCTTCTCAGGACTGAGACCGGTGTCAGGCTTGCTTGGTGCAGGTGTCTTCACCTGCTGAGTCAGTCACAGTTAATTACTGATCTGTAAGGAGTAACTCATGCTATTTGCTAATTGCCTTCCGTTTGCACATCTGTTTCTCCCTTGTTTCCTTCCTTGTTTAAAGGCTTCCTGTAGTGATATGCGTTCCTAAGATTTACATAAAACGCATTTAGAGCTGGCTTTTTGAAGCTGGTAGCAACTTTAATTTATATTTACACACTATACTTAAATTCCTGTTTTCCTACATTTTATGCTTTTAGTATCACACTTTATAACTTCTTATAATTTGTATAACTTCATTACATTTGACTTGTTTGCTTTTAATAGTTTCGTCTTTTAATGTTTTACTAGAGATAAAATTTGTTTACCTACTGCCTATTAGTGTTTGGGATGTGGTAGTGTATTTACTCTTTTTTAAAAGCAAGAAATGAAACTTATCTTTAATCACAAATGATATGATTTTGTATAGAAAATCTTGAACAACTTACATAATAATTATAAGAGATACATAGTTTAGCAAGGCTATAGGCTATACTATACAAAATCCAGCCACATTTCTGTATGTTTACAATGAACAATCCAAAGTGAAATTAAGAAAAGAGTTCATTTTTAATAGCAACAAAAAGAATAAAATTCTTAAGAATTATTTTGATTTAAAAAATGCAAAATACTTACTATAGTGATATTTTATTTACGTTTTAATAAGTAAAGCTTGCCTGAAGATCAGAAGGTAAAGCTAAGCCCCTAGAGACCAGGCAGTGGTATCACACACCTTTAACCCTAGCACTCGGGGGGGAAAAAGAGGCAGATGGATCTTTGTGAGTTCAAGTCCACCCTGGGCTACACAAGATCAGTGCAGAAACACATCCAGGTGGTGGTGGCTCACACCTTTAATCTCAGTATTAGGGAGTCACACGCCTTTAATCCCAGCACTAGAGGGGAATATAAAATGGGAGGAGACAGAAGCTCAGCACTCAGTTTGGTAATCCCGCCTATACTTCCCACCTGGCTACCGACCAATCAGCGTTTTATTAAACTAAAACGAGTGACAAATCTTTACAGTGTACAAGAACATTATCCCACAGCAGTTTACAAATTTTCTCGAACAGAAGTAAACAAGCTTACGGAAACAGTGCGTTTCTAGGATCCCAGCATTCGTGATCAAGGAGTATGAAGCAGGAAGCTCGAGAGTTCAAGGCCCTTCTGGGCTGTACCTCAAGATGAGGGTAGGGCGAAAGAAGCAGAAAGGAGATATTGCACGAATAATAAAAACCCAGAGACCGATACTGGGGTTCAACCTGAAAACCAGAAAAGCAAAGCAGCCAAGCCACTAGAAAAGTCCTACCTCTACCAAGGCTACGTGACCACACATTAAGCAGACTAAGCAGGCAGAACCTCACTCTCCTCCCACTTTATATTCCCCTCTAGTGCTGGGATTAAAGGTGTGAGCCACCACCACCTGGATGTGTTTCTGCACCGATCTTTTGTAGCCCAGGGTGGACCTGAACTCACAGAGATCCTTCTGCCTCCATCTCCCAAATACAGGGATTAAGGTGTCCACCACCACTGCCTGACCTCTAATGGCAGGAACACACCCAGGGTCAGGAGGGCAGACTAGCGGAAAGATAAATTCATTACATTGGTCCCAACATAACTGAGGCCTCAATACCTACCCTCCTCCCCCAGGAATGTGCTGAACCCCATCTGGAGGTATGAGGAATATGGGGCTCACCCCAGCCCTAGGATATAGGGTGCCAGGGGAGCTAGGTCGGGGTTCTGAAGGGCCTAAGGCAGGAACTGGAAACTAACAAAGCTTTGCCTTTCAGATATTCAGGCAAGCTTTATTTATTAAAATGTAAATAAATAGTCACCATAAGAGAAGGAAGAAGGGATAAAAGGAAGGGACAGGAAGCAAAACAAGACCCAAATAAATGGGAAGATATCTCATGTTCATAGATTGGGGATATTAAAATGGTTAAGATGACAGTGTCCCCACAAACTGATTCACAGCATCAATTCATGACCTAAGCAATGGGTTCTATCTCATGGAGCGAGCCTTCAGACATTGGCTGGTCACACCCACAAGCTTTGTGCCACCAATGCCCTAGCAGATCTTACAGGCAGGACACCATTGTAGATCAAAGGATTTGTAGCTGGCTTGGTCTTTGTGTTTCTCCTTTGGTAGCACACAGAATCCGTTCCCGTAGGAAAGATCGTAGAAGTAGGAGTGAAGGCTCGGTGCAGGCACCAGCTTGACTTGTCCATGCTCACCAGCTTGACTTGTCCATTCTCAATAAACTGTGGGTGTTGTCTTCAGCAGTGGGGCCAACCGCTCTCAGTTTGTGGAGAACTACGTACAGTCTTGGCAACAGCCTGGGTTGTTGGGTTCCCATGGGATTTCTTTGGCCAAAACTCAATTAGATGTAACCCAATCCTGGTACTGGAAGCTTCATTTGCCAGTTGGGACACTGTCCCATTATTTAATAATTTCACTAACTACCTTTTAAATGCCCCTTAATTTTAGCTGTCCATCCCCATCTCCTTTACCCCTTCCCACTTGCTCCTCCCATTTCAGTCCCACCCCATCCATCCTTCACTATCTATTCTGTTTCCCTTTCCTAACAAAATCTGTCTGTCCCTCTTACTCCCTGACTCCATACCTACCCGCTGGGGTTCTACAGATGGCCACTCTGTTAATCATCGACTTAACAGCTAATATCCACCTAGAAGCAAGTGCATACCATATTTGTCTTTATGGGTCTGGTATAACTCACTCAAAATGATTTTTTCGAGTTCCATCTATTTACCTGTGAAATTCATGATTTCATTTTTTTTAATGACTGAATAATACTCTGTTGTATAAATATACCACACTTTCTTTATCCACTCCTCTGTTGAGGGACATTTAGGTTGTTTCCAATTTCTGGCTGTTATGAATAGAGCAGCAATGAACATGGTTGAACAAATGTCTCTATGGCAGGATGAAGCATCGTTTGGGTATATGTCCAATAGCTGGGTCCTGGGGTATACTTACTCTTGGCAGTGAGTTTCATTCTTCCATCTTTTGATGTGCTAATCATCTATAGTATGGGTCTTTTCCTTCAGCAGAAATTTATTTTTGGAAGAGGGGTCAGGGTAGGGTTGAGTCGGTTCACAATGTCTCACTAGCTGGCTTGGATCTCATTATGTAAAACAGACTGGCCCCAAACTCCTATATATCTACCTGCTTTTGCTCCCAAGTGCTGGGATCAAAAGTGTGCACTACATTAAAAGTGCTGTAGCTGTATTTTAGGGTCTCTATTGCTGTGATGAAACGCCATGGCCAAAATTAACTTGGGGAGGAAAAGATTTCTTTAACTTACGCTTTAACATCACAGTTTATCACTGAAGGTTCTCAGGACAGGACTCAAAAGGCAGGATCTGATTGCAGAGGCCATGGAGGAGAGCTGCTTACTGGCTTACTTCTCACGGCTTGCTCAGCCAGCTTTCTTATAGAACCCAGGACTACTAGCCCAGGAGTGGCGCCACCTGCAGTTGGCTGGGCTCTCCCACATCAATCACTAATTAAGAAAATGCCCTATGGACTTGCCTGCAGCCCAATCTTACAGAGACCTTTTCTCAGTTGAGGTTCTCTCCTCTCAGATGACTGTAGCTTATGTTTAGTTGAGTTGACATAAAGCTAGCCAGGACACCCAGGAAAGACTAACCCATTTCTGAACTTAAGTTCCTTCAGAATGATTTGCATCTATAGTACCTTATGGCTCTTAAATTTTAAATGATTTTTTTTAGCTTTTCTGTTTATTCCTACTTGCTATGGTATGAAGGATTATCTAGCATATTTTTTGTGTCTTAGCCAAAATTAGACTTTTGTCAAACACCTTTAAAAAGAATTGTTTTTTATTTAACAACCAATGCTAGGATACTGTGATCATTAATAAGATACCCTGGCATGTTAAAGGCATTTTAGTTTTATTTATTTTTTTATTCGAAAAATAAAACTTTCTAACATGATTTTAATAACATTTCATAGAAGCACATTCCATTTTTTATTTTATTTCAGGAATTTTTGGAATGTACACATGAAGTCTGCCAAGCACATAATCTTCAGCCTGTTAAATTTTTTCTTGAAAAAATTATTCAGACGTATGAAATGATGATTGTTCGACATGGGTAAGAGTAATGGTGATTTGCCATAGTTTTATGCTATTTTAAATTAAACTAAAGAACCAAAGGGCAATAAACATTAAATATTAGGAGGGCTAGAGATCAAATGACTTCTCCCTTCTCAGTAGCTTACAGCAAACACCAAGAACCAGGAGTGGGGTGCACACCTGTAGCCCTAGGAACCAGAGTGGGGTGGGGGGGTACACACCTGTAACCCTAGCCACCAGAGCGGGGTGGGGGGGTGCACACCTGTAACCCTAGCCACCAGAGCGGGGTGGGAGGTATACACCTGTAACCCTAGGAACCAGAGCGGGGTGGGGGGTACACACCTGTAACCCTAGGAACCAGAGCGGGGTGGGGGGTGCACACCTGTAACCCTAGCCACCAGGAGTGGGGTGCACAGCTGTAACCATAGCTTGTGACTGTTTGAAGCAGGAGGATCTTGTATTCCAGGCCAGATTGGCCCATATATGAAGATCCTGTCTCAGAAACTGAAGTAAACACAGCTCACTGTTAGGTAACAATTTCTGAAATCCACTTGGACACATGGTGCCCATTTCCAGAGAGGCATTTACTGTGAAGTAATGGAGTTTAAGCTTCAGGACCTCTTCCTTGTAGGGAACCATTCAAGCAGCTGTAAACACTTTGTATATATAATTTATTTTATAAGGCATTATTAAAGTAGATATGTAGTTTTGTGTTCATAATTATATGTATATTTTTCCTTTACTAGATCACTTAAATTGAACTTGAGGCTCTTTAAAACATCTTGTTTCTAACTCTGCTCGATTTTCCTTTCCTGGAGAAGGCCTTTCTAATCAGTTGTTTTCAAGGCGCTCAACTTAATGTTTGAAAGCTCTTCCTATTTTTGTCTTCTTTCCCCAATATGCATGAAGTAAGAAGAAAGAAAAGTGTTATTCATAGTAACTGAAAAATGATGCCAGCCATTTTGTGCTCACAGAAAGTTAGGGTTTAATAATCACGACTTTTGTAAAGTTAAAAAAAAAACCTTTATATTATGCAAAACTTCAAACATATACTAAAATGAGGGAATAATAACTCAATCCTCATGCATCTAGGGTTGAGCACCTATATAGGTTAGACCAGAATCAGGAGGTAGAAATCAGTAGGCATCTTCAGAAATTTAATCAGCTTTTATGTGTTTTACCCTCCATCTTCCCTAAGTACAGTTTTAATGTCCTATTTCTCTAAATCCTTGTGGTATCCTTAACCCTGCCAGGCTTAGTAGATCGTACACCTCTAGTGTGTTTACAACAAGTCATGTTCTCATAAAATGATTACGATAGCCCTTCTTATCCACAGTTTTTATTTCTATGGCTTCATTTACCCACAACAGCTAACTTCAGTCTAAAAATACTAAGGGGACAGTTTCATATTTGGAGAGAAAGAGAGAGCACTGTCTTCTAATCTTCTCAAAGTATATTATTATTTTTTTTTGTTTTGTTTTGTTTTTTGAGACAGGGTTTCCCTGTAGTTTCTAGAGCCTGTCCTGGAACTAGCTCTTGTAGACCAGGCTGGCCTCGAACTCAGAGATCCGCCTGCCTCTGCCTCCCGAGTGCTGGGATTAAAGGCGTGCGCCACCACCGCCCGGCTCAAAGTATATTATTGTAATTATTCTATTTTATGACTAGCTACTGTCACCCTCTTACTATGTCCAATTTATAAATTAACCTTTGTAATAGTTATGAATATGCAGGAATAACATAGTATTATTTACACTTCTATAGAAAATATGGTTTTGGGTATCCACGAGAGGACTAGAATGTAACTCCTAAAGACTGGAGGACTTCTGTACTGAGAACCTTCATAGATTTTAATAATGTGGTAAACTAGCCCTGTTCTTGATTTCATCCTTTATGTCAATCTGAGTTTTTATTGTTGAAAAGTATTCTTAATTTTTTACCAATATGCATGAGAATTCTACAGGTCCCTGAATCTCTTTCCCCCCGACTTTCAGGCAGACCTTTCCCTCCCATCCTGTGTGCTCAGTGTTTATAGTGTCTTAGTAAACCCAGCAGTCTTTCCATTGTACCTAATAATACTGTATACGCTACCCTTTCCTCCTTCATTAGGTGTATTATCTGTCTTCCAGCTTATCTAGATGGTTAAATTCATCAAATGGTTTACCATGTATAACTACAATTGTTAATCATTTATCCCCTGGAAACTTAATTTGCTCTGGCTTCTAAGTCAATGTCATATATTTTGGTTTTCTTTTATTATGACAAGAACAGCCTCCCTATGATAGGCTGACTACATAGGAACAACCAGTGCCAAAATGTTAGCGATTTGCAATACAAAGGTGTCTTTTTCATGCATGCTGTATGTTCATTTACAGGTTCTCAGGGAGACTCTGTTTATAATAGTCACACAGAGTAGCTGCCATCTCAAATTGTGGATTGAGTTCTTACTAGAGGGGTGACGGCCCCGTCAGTTCCCTTACTGGCAATATTCTGCCTTGTGTGACATTCTTTGCAGTCACCTTGTGTTTCCACAGATGTGGCAAGGAGGCCTATGTGCCTGGAGGTGGCCTGGAAATCTTTGACAAAGAGCATTTTGCCACTACAGCAATTGAAAGCTTTAGAAACAGTTCTCCCCCTGCCTTGGGTTTTATTTTAAGAATATGCAAATAATAAAAGTTTATTGTCATTTAAAGACTTTCTGTTATACTCTACTATTGATAAGTGTTACGAATGTGGAAAATTCAGTGTACACGCCATCAGTTTAGAAGTGATTTTCATCTATCAGAAGAAACATTTTAGAAATTAAAAATTTATTTATGGTGATTAACACAGGGTGATGTTTTCTATGCTGGTATCAATAATTTAATTAGCCATATTTTTTCAATCTTATTCTATAATTCTCCTTCATAGTTTTATGCTAGTAGGAGAGCCTTTTGCTGCTAAGACAAAAGTTCTGCAAGTGCTGGCTGATACTTTAACTCTTATGAATGAGCGCAACTATGGAGAGGAAGAAAAGGTCATGTACAGGACTGTAAACCCGAAGTCAATTACTATGGGCCAGCTTTTTGGGCAGTTTGACCCCGTGTCTCATGAGGTAATCTACAAGATAACACTCTTGCCTGTAGTCAGTGTATATTAAAGCAAGAAACTATAAGTATTCCTGTTTTTAATGATAAATCCAATTAAATTTATGAATGAGGCCTTTCAGCATTTTCTTCTCTCCTCAGTGGACTGATGGCATCGTGGCGAACACGTTTAGAGAATTTGCCTTAGCAGAATCACCTGACCGGAAATGGGTTGTATTTGATGGTCCTATTGACACTTTGTGGATAGAAAGTATGAATACAGTCTTGGATGATAATAAAAAGGTAAATCACTATTGTTTAGAGCAGAACTTATTCAGACATAATTAAGTAATTCTAAGATTATATATTTAAGCTAAAGTGTGTAAAAATTGAATACGTTTATAAATTGTCTTTTCAGTAAAGACTATGCTATAGTTAGTCTTTTTGTTTTTAATAGAATGAAATGTATTATATTAAAGCTACTGCGTTGACTTAATTATTGTCTTAGTCACTGTTCTGTTGCTGTGACACCATGACCAATGCAACTCTTACAAAAGAAAGCATTTAACTAACAGCTTGCTTACAGTTTCAGAGGGTTAGTTCATTATCATCATGGCAGGGAGTATGGAGGCCTGCAGGCGGCCACCAGAGCTGAGAGCTACATCAGGCATAGGCTGAGAGAGATACTCGAAACCTCAAAGCCAACACCCAGGTGACGAACTTCTCCCAATAAGGCCTTACACACCTCCTAATCCTTTTTAATCTTTAAAATAGTACCACTCCCTGGTGACTCAGCATTCAAGTGTATGAGCCTGTGGAGGCCTTTCTTATCCAAACCACCACAGTAATCTAGCAGCAAATCAAGTTGGGCTGGAGAGATTTATTAGCCCTTAAGAACATTGACTACTCCTCAAGGAACCAAGGACCCAGGGTCCATGTTCGGTTCCCAGCCCCCACATGGTGGCTAGCAGTCACCTGTAACTCAGTCCTTGGCAGTGCTCACACGTGGTGTGTAGATATAAATGTAAACAAAACACTCATACCATAAAAAGAGGTTATTTCGATGATATGATTTCATATAGAACTTTAATATTTTACAAGAAAAGAAGTCTTATTTCTTTTTTTAATTGAATAGTTTTTAATCTGTAAAATGTTGCCTTAGGACATGAGCAGTATATAAAAGAGCTAGACAATGGAAGTCTTATAATATTTATTTTAATTAAGAGTAAATGGGCATAAAAGTCTAAAAAGAGATGCTATGATTTTAATGTATTTGTACACTTTCTTAACTGTTACCAAAATAAAGATGCATAAAATTCTCTATACCCAAAGGTTCATTCATGCACCTTCCATAATCTAGTATAAGTAGATATACTAGAAGTCAGTATATCTTCTAGAGATCATCATTTAACCAATAATAATTGGTTTTAGTAGGTCTTAGGCTTCCTGTTAATGGATTTATATCTTTAATGCTTTTCTGTTTTGATCCATGTAATGAGGTATTTGTGTTGTTGTATTCTGCTTTATTCCTTATTCTTTTTCATGCCTGTATTAGTATTCTCTTATCTAGCTGTATTTTAGTTAATTTCTATACTTGTTTTGTGGCTCTGGGGACTGAATCCCAGGGCCTTGCATATGCTAAACAAGTACTCTACCATTAGGTTATTCCCCCCGGCCCATTCTATTTCCATACAAATATGAAATTACTGTTCTACTAAGTAATAAATTCATTTAATTAGTACTCCAAATTATATTCAAGTACCTTATCATTGTTGGTCATTATAGTTTTCCTTATTTTCACTTAGTAATATTGATTGTACTCAGAGTAAAAAGTAAACTGGCAAGCACCGATTAGTCAGAAAGCAGGAATTAATCAGTAGGATGAAGCATAGAATTGAAACTCAAATATAAGGTGCGCTCACATTAGACGAAAGGTGGAGTGTAGCCAGAAGGTTTGGATAGCCCGAGGTGATGATGACACATGGAAACGAACTTATGACAGCCTGTCTTCATGTAGTGGCACGCCTCAGCACCTGGCGGGTGTAAGGAGAATTCTAACGAGCCATAGTGCAAACTGGGAAGCAGATCTGCTTAGCAGTGGTTCTCAACCTGTGGTTCATGACCCTTTGGAGTCACATATCCGATATCCAACATATCAAATATTTACATTACAATTCATAGCAGTAGCAAAATTGCAGTTATGAAGTAGCGATGAAATAATTTTATGGTCAGGGTCACCACAGCATGAGGAACTGTATTAAAGGGTCACAGCATTAGGAAGGTAGAGAACCACTGGCTTAAGGAAACATAGAAGTATATGTGGGTAATACTGAAGACATGGTTAAATTAAAATGCTCGAATCACCATCTCTCTACCAAAGGCTGGCTTTGTGAAATATTCTATACGGATAAGCAGCATGGCATAGGCGAAGGTGATGCTGCAATCCTAGAAATGCACAAAGACTTCAAAGACAATGGCCTGAGAATAGTAAAAACCATGGATATAAGCAGAACTTACCTAACAAAGGAGATAATGAGAAATTCCTTACAAAACTGAAGAGAAAGTATATTAGGGAAGGAGAACTGGTAGGCGTGGAGGAGTGGAAACTGTAATCGGGATATATTATGTGAGAAGAAAATCTACTCCTTGTAGAGGGGAAGTGGCGTCAGTGGCGGAGGGAAGGGAGAACTGGATGGTAAATTGCTTAGGTTTTTTGTTTGTTTGGTTGGTTTTTTGGGGTTTTTTGTTGTTGTTTTTGCAAGAGCTAAATTTCTAGCTATCTGAAATGAATGACTGGGACAAGTAAATAAATGAAGGCAAGGTGGTCAGGAACAGAAGACGCTCTTCGCTCTTGTTTTAAATGCTCATTCTCATGAAGCCTAGCCCAGGCTGCTGTTAGAATGAGACTGGGTCAAGAGCTGAGGGTTTTGCTAAGAGGCGAATCCTTGGGTCCTGGTAGGTTATAGCAAGGCAAGGGTTGCCCGACGGCTGACTTGTACGGGATGGTGAAGTGTACGTAGTTAGCAGACAACACAGTAGGGTGAGGGATGATGTTATCCCAACGTGGTAGCAAGTGGAAGAGTGTTTATTGCTGTAACCTGATATACATTTAAAAGTATTCTAGATGAGTTCTCTCAGGTAGAACGTTCTACAGTTCTGGAAATAATCTGTATCAATAAGCCACCTGTGGCTTGTTAATATTTCATTTGCAGAATGCCTTAGTATAGTAGGAGAACTCAGCGTGGGGTGGGGTGCGGAGATAGCTCAGAAGTGGGGCGCCGGCCTAGCATACGTACCAGGAAAATAAAAGTGTTAAAGAACTGAACATTAAACTTTATTTAATTTGACATTGATAAATACAGATAGCTCTTTATGGCTAGTAGCTACCATATTACACAATGCAACTCTTTGCCACTCTATTTTATACGAAAGGAGTTGAATCCAGAAATGTTATATGCTTCAGTGTTGACTTATGACTAGACAAGGAAAGCCTGAGTCTAGAGTGGTGCTTGTAGGAGCGAAGAGGACACGGAAATGTATATGTGGGAAAGACTTTGTAGCAAAAATAATTTGATATATTAATAGTTAATAGTAGTAGTAGTTACTAATACTATTAAAATGTAGTAATCTCAAAGCCAAGAAGCTTGAGATAAAGTAGCTTTAATAATAATGGAAAAGATAAGTATTTGAGAAAAAGGCTGAATTCAGCTGATGAGTTTTTTTAACATATTTAATAAAAGAGGAAGTGTTTTAGATTAAAGAATTTAAGGAGACTTCATAAATATGGGGCTAGACTAGTTTTTTTTTCTTATTTCCAGCCATACTAATGTTTTTATATCATAGCACATGTTTTATCTAGAAACATCTATCTTATAGTGGTATTTTATTTGTGTTTTAATAAATAAAACTCGACTGAAGATCAAAGTGCAAAACTAGTCACACTAGTCACACTAGTCACACTAGTCACACTAGTCAGCCATACAGGCCAGGCAGTGGTGGCTCACACCTTTAATCCCAGCAGCCACACTAGCTAGCCATAGAGGCCGGGCGATGGTGGTGCATGCCTTTAATCCCAGCACTAGAGAGGATTATAAGAGGGGAAGAGACAGGAGCTTGGGATCACACTCCGCAGGTTGAGTTTGATGGAGGTCGCTGCAGTCTCCAGTCATGCTGAGGACAGAGGCAAGAGCTCTCTAGTGGCTTGGCTGCTTTGCTTTTCTGATCTTCAGCTTGAGCCCCAATATCTGTCTCTGGTTTTTTTTTTATTATTCTAAATTTTAAAATATTTGAAAAATATTTGCCTTCAGCTTTGCCTTATGAGTGGAGAAATCATTCAGATGTCTCCTCAAATGAGCCTCATCTTTGAGACGATGGACCTTTCGCAGGCTTCCGTAAGTCCTTAATATAATAGTGATGTGTTTGTTTGTTAATCGAATCGAAATATTTTGTTAAAATATCGAATCGAAATATTTTGTGTCCTAAAATGGGTTTAACACAGGGGATGGAGAGAGGAATAAGACTCAATGCGTGTTTCAAAAGGATGAGAAGCATGCTAATAACTACTCCCAATGCACAGTTACACATAAGTGCTCTAAGAGTGTGGTAGAGATAGGTATCCATGGGGGTGATGGGGGAGAGAAAGACCTTAGAAGATATTTGTATTTGACCTAGTTTTGAGGAAGAGTCAAGATGTCTTCAAGGAGATTAACTAGGTTTGGGCATTTCAAATTGTGACTGGATGATGTATAAACACGAAGAGGTGTAGAATGTCTAAGGACCTGGCTGAAAATAGTTTTCTGTACAGGGGACACCTGGTGTGTGTTAAACTGTAGAAGCAGGCAGACCTAGACTGTGAATGAATGTAGCAGTGCTAACTGAGAGTTGTCAGGTAAAAGGAACTCTGCTTCTTCTCCAGCCTGCCACTGTGAGTCGCTGTGGCATGATTTATCTGGAACCATCACAGTTAGGATGGGAACCGCTTGTGGCTTCATGGTTGAATTCATTGAAAGAGCCTCTAAACGAACCAGATCATCAAACCCTGCTGAAAGAACTTTTCAAATGGCTAGTACAACCTTCTTTAGTATTCCGCAGGAAGAAATGCAAGGTAACAGCACTATAATTCTCTGACTTACTTCAGTTTCAGAAGATTCTGTTCAAATTAACTAAATCTACAGTCACTATGCTAGAACAACTAACTAAAGCTAGTTTTTTCTTTACCTTTGTTTTATCTATCTATCTATCTATCTATCTATCATCTATCTATCTATCTATCTATCTATCTATCTATCTATCTATCTATTATTTTTGGCCTTAAACCCAATATGTAACTGAGGATGACCTTAAACTTCTAATCCTCCTGCCTCCACTTCCCAAGTTCTAGGATTGCAAGCATGTCCGTTCTATGCCCAGCCTTCCTTGGTTTTATACTTCTTAAATTACAAAAACTTAAAAGGTTAAATTTACTTTAACTACACTATTTATATCAAGTCATAGTTTCTAGACCTTTAAAAATCCCAATTACTTTCTATATTTTAAAACTATTTTAGGTGCTAGAGCGGTGGTAGCTCAGTGGTTAGGAATGCTCGCTGCTCTTGTAGAGGGGCCGCATTCAGTCCCAGCTCCCATGCTGAGTGGCTCACAACTGACTGTAACTCCAACCCCAGGGTCTCTGGAGTTCACCTACACTGAATGTGCACATATATACACACGCACACACACTTTAATAAAAATAGATTTTAAAATATTTTAAATATGTATCCTTTTAAACTCACATGAGCTTTTAGCATTTTATGAAGATTCTTCATGCTGTGCTATTTTCCTGAGACTGTCCTAACAAGATACTACAAATGTGGTCTCTTAAATAACAGACCTTTACTTTCTCGTGGTTCTGGAGTTTAGAGGCTGACATCAGTATGTTGGCAGAGCTATCCTTTCCTGGAAACGCTAAGGGAGAAATGTTTCCTTTATCTTCCAGATTCTGGTGGCTCCAGTTCTGAGGCCCATGGCTACAAGCTCCAATCCCTTCTTCCAGCTTCACCTGGCCTTCTCTCTGTGGCTCTTCTCTGTCACTCTTCGGGTCTTAGGTTTCATGCCTATTGGATAATTCACAATGATGTCCTTTTCTCCAGATTCTTAGTTACACCTTCAAAGATCTTTTACCATAACTTTTTGGGGTTACAATATAGAAGGATCTTTCGGAAGACCACAATTCAGTGATGATCACCTGTGCATAAACACACATGAACACTTAATATATTGATACAAAAAGAAACTCAATGGCTTCCCATCCTATAATAGGATTTAAGAAAGAGAAAAGATATGGTATTGAAAGGAGAACACTAGACAATTCCACACTGCAGATATTATTTATGGTGACTTCATAGGGAAAGTAAAAGTTCTTAGCAATCTGTCAGTTTTAAATCCCTACTACTGTACAAGCAAATAATCCAGAATAAGCTCTGTCTTTCCAGGTAATGACCGCTGGTTTCCTTTCCATGCTTGTCGTAGTTTCTGTATGCAGCAGTTCGAAAGCAATGCAGGTTTATATCCTCCTTGGTAATCTTCGCATTTGTCGTCTCTCCGGCTATTTCCACGGCTCAGGCTTCCCTGGAGAGTGGCCTCGGTGCTGATTTCTCTCCTTCCTGGACCATCACAGCAGCACTGCTCTGGTCCAGTCCACACCTCACAGTTAGAATGGAGATTCTAAATGCCCACCCGTGCTGTTCATTCCCGACTTAAAATCCTTCTTTGGTGCCTTCTTCCTATAATACCTTTAACAAAGCCCATATGACTCTTGGGGTCTGATTCTTGTCTGCTTCCCAAGCATAATTTTTTTGTCCTCTTGCCTTTCTATCCTGAAGGCTCACCTTAGTAGTCTATATCTGCTGGTATTTGTGACATAATTCTACTGCCCTAAACATCCTCCCCTCCTCTATTTTCCTTGATAATTCAGCTTTCTTTTTCCTTGGGAAGGACTTTTATTACTTATCCTTCTCCAGTTTCCCTGAAATCAATCTCTGGGCCTACGTCTGCCCTGAGTTCTCTCGCCCCCATCTCTCTTCTGAGACTGCCTCCTCCATTTAAGTATCTCACTGTATTATACGGTCCTGTTTTGTTTCGGCGTTGATCCTTTTCAGGGATCGTGTCTCTTATTTCCACATCTCCCACTTTGCTCTCTGGCTCTAAGTATAATATGTCCTTCATAAACAGAATAGATAACTGAATAATGGCTGTAAAAGACTTGATTTCCACTCTCCTTAGGATATTATTTATTCTTGTATAGCACGTAATTTCTATTTATCATGGGATTTAGAATAAGAATACATTATATACAATTTTGTCCTATAATAAGCCAAACTAAAAATCTTGGAGAGATGTTTTTATTGTGCCTACACTTTGTTTTCTGTGAGTTTAAATGCTATTAAGAATATATCGATACTGTATTTATAAAATGATTTGCGTTTCTTCTCCAAATGAGATGGGAAGTGTAAAAAGCATTTCCTCATTTTCGCTTTGCAGGAACTGATTCCCACAAGTAACATCAACGCGGTCGTCTCCCTCACACGCCTCTTTGAGGTCCTTCTCTGTAGTGTGCTGGAGAACGAGCCCACTAGCAAGCACACGCGTATTTGGATCATGGTTTGTTTCATGTTTAAGGTGGTTTTAAATTAAAATGTGGTTATAGAAAATAATATTTGTCTTCAGAAGACCTTTTATATGAACCAGAGCAGCTTTTCTGATGATCACTGAAGAGTAGCTAGGGCACGAAGTTTGCCTGACCTGGCATCTGATTCTAGAAACAACTCTAAAGAAAATAAAATACATCAGAATGAGCTCGAGCTGCACATTCCCAGTGAAAGACCACACATTGACAGTCCTTGATGGGGTGGTGCGGTGTTAACCTCACGTGCTTTAGATTCATTGATGTTTTGTCTTAGTGCTAAGTGGGCATCTAGGCAGCATAGAAACTATGACAGACTGGGAGAAGGGATCCAGCCAGATGGGAGGATGCAGGCACTGTCCACGGAGGACTTAGGGAGACATCAGTAGTAGCCCTTGTTAGCTAGTGTCTAGAGTTCGAAGATCAGACACTATGGCAGTTGTGAGCAAAGGGAAACAGAAGAAGAAAGATTTTAAAAATCTTTGTTCCCTGTGAATGCCTTTCTCCAATCTGCCACCTTGTTTCTCCTGCGCTCTGCCCTCCCTTTCTACAGTAACATTTCCCTCTCCTTGTTTCTCCTCTGCCTTGTTGCTACAAAAAAAATAAATAAATAAATCTATCTCATAGGCCAGGAGATAGCTCAGTAAGGAAAGGCACTTGCTGCCAAGCCTGACGAGTTTAATCTCTGGGACTCACATGAGTGGAAAGGAGAGAGTCAACCCTCAATAGCTGTCCTCCGACCGCCACACGTGTGCTTGTGTGAGTGTGTGCACGTGTACACACACACACACACACACACACACACACACACAAATAAATAAATAAATAAATAAAGTGCAATACAATCTTTTCACCTTGGAAAGTCTCTCAGACATCTCACATTTGAGGCTATCCTGATGACTGGAAACCCCTCCTCACGCCTTCCTTCGTACCTTCCTGCCCTGTACAAACGTGTTACTTGAAGTTTGTTTATCCGTTTCTCCTTACATTTCAGGTTGTCTTTTTAAGATAATCTCTTCACATTCTTCCACAGTTATTATCATTAGCTTCATAAAATGATCACAGGAATTGTCCATCTGCATATAATTTTGTATATTTTCAGAAACCTTTTGTTCTCTCAATAAACCCAAGCTTGCAACTTTATCGGATGGTTCAGATCATTTCATAAGACTTATGTAGATTCATTCCTGATTAAAAATTGGGGGGCAATGTTTTTTGTTTAGTCAGATAAGACATGCACATAGAATAAAATTCAAAAGTCAAAAGCATATTTTCCATTCATACCAATCTCCCAGGCACCCTCAAGGCAATGATTTCTAGTGCCCCACATGGCCTTATAAAGACATTACACACACACACACACACACACACACACACAGAGTTTCCTGTGTATGTATTTTATGTGTCACTAATTACTAATTATATTACAAATGATATTTACTAATTTGCATCTCACTTGCAGTATGTCTTGGTACAGAGTTACATCATTTTTAAAAGCTGTATATCCATCAGCATGTGTGTCAGACTCTAAATGACGCAGACTTCCAGGGAGGAATAGTGACGTAAATACGTGTGTCATTTCACTGCTAGGAATGTATTTAAGGACGAATTAAGTAGAGGTCCCTAGACCGTTTGATGTAGGTATTTAAGTTTTTCATCACGATTGCCAAAGGAATGATTCTATATATAATTTAGCTGTACTAAGCTCTACTTCATTCATCTGAATGACCTTTCCCAGTAATGTAAGCAGGTCTTAATATGTTAAATTTTAGTTATTTCCTCTAAATTTCCTTTAAAAATAATCACTATAAATTAACTTTCTCACCAACAGGCTTGTTTTATATTCTCCTTGATTTGGTCAATCGGAGCAAGTTGTGATACAAATGGCCGCCTTGCTTTTGATAATTTCATACGATCCATTATATCAGGGAAGAACGAAGAAGACCCATTGCCAAACTCTGTGGGTAAATGGGAATGCCCATTTGATGAAAAAGGCCTGGTCTATGACTACATGTATGAGGTATGACTTAAAGTGCATATCAGGACAAAACGTGAAACACAAAAACCTGTGTCAGCACACACAGTGTCTGAATTCACCAGAGTCATGGCTCTGTGATGAGGTGCTTGGTCCCTTCTCTCTTCTCTCGTAGACCCAGTCCAGTCAGAGCTTTATGATGTCACATGCAACTTAATTTGCCTTTCCACTCTGTTAAAGGACTCAAAAGTTTTCTTTAAAACAGAAAATATTTAATCAGTCATCTTATTCATGCAAATTTCATTTTATGGTTATAAGATCTAATTAGAGCCTTGTTATTTTACCTAATTTACTGAAATCTAGAAAGAGAATGGAATCAAACCCAACTAGCAGTAAAAAACTCACTCCTTCACACAAATCATACTTAGAGTTTTAAGAATATGACCAAAACCAGTTTTATCTTTATTAGTCATAGAGGAAAGTCAGTGAAATAATCTCTAAAAGTAAATAATCAAGAGACAATAGCATAAAGCATGCTTTATAAAAAGTGAAAGTAAATATCAAAATATCTAGTTTAAGCAGGTTAAAGTAGGGGAATGGCTCAGCAGTTAAGAGCATTGACTGTTACTCCAAAGGACCCGACTTCAGATCCCAGCACCCACATGACAGCTCACAATTGTCTGTTCTCCAGTTCCAGAGAATCTGACAGTTATACCACTGCACATAAAATAAAGTTAAATAAATTATTATTAAAAATAAAATAGATAGATAGATAGATAGATAGATAGATAGATAGATAGATAGATAGATAGATAGATAAAAGTAGTTGCCTTTGGGAAAGAGAAAATGGGAGTTAAGAACTGTTATTTTGCTTAATCTTTTTGTTTGTTTTTTGAGACAGGGTTTCTCTGTGTAACCCCGACTGTCCTGGTACTTGCTTTATAGACCAGGCTGGCCTCGAACTCAGGGATCTGCCTGCCTCGCTCTCCTGAGTGCTGGGACTAAATGTGTGCACCACCATATCTGGCATCTTTTTTTTTTAATCAAATAAAACTTTTAACTCTAAAATACATGTCTGTATTTAATCTGACTCTAAAAGTTTTTTTAAAAAATGAATTATTGAGCCAGTGAGATGACAGTGAGTAAAAACACTTGGCACACGAACTGAGCTCTGCCATGTCTGTCCCGCAGTGGAGGAGAGCACGGGCTCCCAGAAGCTGTCCTCTGACCTCCATACGCGCGCTGTGGCACCTGTTCGCCCAATAGAATGCAGCAGAAATCGTTAGCCCCAGCTCTAGAACTGGAGCAGCTCCTCGACTCTGGCTACTTTGCCAGAATTAACTTTTATAATTAGATAGTAGAAGACTTGAGGATCTACAGGGAAAGGGAAGAATAATCAGAAGAAAGTACTGTTTGAGCTGGTACTGATTGGAAGATATCAGGACAGCAGCACGTCCAGCCAGTGGCTCAGAAGAATTTCAAGAATTTCGGTTTTGTTTTGTTTTGTTTCTGTTTTTTCAAGATAAGGTTTCTCCTTGTATCCCTGGCTGGCAGGACCAGGCTGGCCTTGAACTCGGAGAGATTCACCTGCCCGTGTTTCCAGAGTGTTGGAATTAACCACTCAGCAGGAATTAAAAGACTTTAATTGTACAGCTCTGCTGATTATCTTGTCTAAACATCAGCCTAGGTCAAAAAGGCAAAATGGCAAAGGAATACAGATGTCTCAAATGATGTTTTATTTTTAGTTAGATTATAGCTCATTTACTGCAAGATATGAAAGATACAAAACCAAAATTTAGCAACTTGTAACTTAAATTACACTAGAATAGTTTGAAACAAATACTCAGCATATTCAAAAGGACATATTACAGGCATTTAGGGAAGATTAGATATTAAGAGGGCATAAATTCAGCTGGGCATGGTGGTGTGTGCCTTTAGTCCCAGCACTCAGGAGACAGAGGCTGGGATCTCTGTGAGTTCAAGGCCAGCCTGGTTTACATAGTAAGCTCCAGGACCGCCACAGCCATGGCTGTCTCAAAAAATAAAGGTCATAAATTCTAGATACATTGAGTTTATGATGAAGTGATACTTACTTTCTTTGGATTATCATTAAAAATTGGTTGTATTAATTGGGTGGTAGTTTCATGGATGTTTATTTATTAATCTGCTTTATGACTGAAGATATTACTTATATTTTATATGAATTATTACAATATTTCATTTTAGAGGAGGAAAAGGCTAAAGTTTTTAATTTTGGGAAGCTTCCTTTAGAATATTTAAAAATTTTTATGTGTATGGGTGTTTTGCCTGCACGTATGTATGTGCGTGCCTGGGGCCTGCAGAGGTCAGAAAGAGGCGTCAGATCTCCTGGAACTGGAGTTACAGACAGTTCTTAGCTGACACCGTGGGTACTGGACATTGAATCTGGGTCCTCTGGAAGAGCAGCCAGTGCTCTTAACCACTGAGCCATCTCTCCCTGATTTAGAATTTTTAATAAAACTTACTTTTCAAAAAGACAGTAAAGTCCCCTGTCATCCAGGCTGCGGCTGTGATGTCAATGGCCTTTCGATGGTGTCTCCAGTCACAAACCCTTACCGCAGCGGCCGTTCTTCTGTTGTGTCTGTTGCCCATCTTTCCACTGAGTGAACTTTTCCTTGCCAACGGTCAAATGTCACTGTGTTACAGTTGTTACATTTTAGCTAAAGGCTCACATCTTTACAAGCAAATGGTGTAAGTATTGAACAGATGCTCTCAGATGTAGCAAGTGCATAGTTGTAATATTTTAAAACATAATTTTCCTACAGCTAAAAAACCGAGGTCGCTGGCTCCACTGGAATGAATTAATTAAAAGTTCTAATTTAGAAGACAAACGAACCAAGATTCAAGATCTCATAATCCCTACAATGGACACAATTAGATACACTTTCCTAATGGATCTGAGCATTACCTATGCAAAGTAAGAAACTCTACTGGAAACATGAACGCTAAATAAAACCGTACCATGCTAATAAAATGGTAGCATTTTAAAAAGTGAACTTTGAAGTCATTGAGTTTCAGGTGACCGAGACCATGGCTGGGAACTAATTAGCATGCTCTAAATAACATTTGCTACTATTGGGAAGCCTAGAATTCGGCTCTCTGAAGTTTTAACAGACCTATAGTTCATTACCTCTTACGTCACCAAAAATCACCTGCAGTGTTACTATTGAAAAGCTATATATTCTGGGATGGGGGAATGGCTCAGTCAGTAAATTATTTATTCATAAGATTCAGAACCAGACTCCATATAGAAAGCAGCAGGCATGGTGGTGCACGCTTGTAATCACAGCCCTGGCAAGATGAAAGACAGACAGGCAGAACCCTGGGAGTGCATGAGCCAGCTAGTCTAGCCTTCTTGGCAAAGTTCCAGACCAGTGAGGAACCCTGCCTCAAACAAAAGATGGCATACCTAGGAATACCACCATGGTCATCTCTGAACTCCATACGTCTGGTGCCTGAGCATGCCTATACATACAAATGCACTCACACTGAGCATGCCTATACATACAAATGCACTCACACTGAGCATGCCTATACATACAAATGCACTCGCACAAACCACCACCTCTCTAATCTATGCATTTTATGTTCAGGTTCAGTCTCTCCGGACGAGTAGATCAGTAACCTTTTGGAGAATACTCTTATCCCTGCTTCTCGTCCCACATTAGTAATGCTGGGATTGCGTACACCAGCTACCAGGACCATTGTTACATGGATTTCAGGGATCCAAACCCAGGGCATCAGGCTGGCAGGCAAGGCTTCTACCTGCTGAGCTGTGTGCTTGGCTCTGCCTTTACTAGTCTTCATGAACAATTATACACATGTGGAGTTTTAGGTAGAAACGACTTGACTACTATTTAAAGATTTTGTTTTCTTTGTTTTGGGCTTTCTTGTTTGTTTGTTATGTTTCTTTTGGTTTTTTGAGACAGGGTTTCACTGTAGCTTTGGAGCATGTCCTGGAACTAGCTCTCGTAGACCAGGCTGGCCTCGAACTCACAGAAATCCGCCTGCCTCTGCCTCCCGAGCCCCAGGATTAACAGCGTGCACCACCGCCACCCAGCTATTTAAAGTTTTTAAAATACTTACTTGAGTTTTTTCCAGAAAAATGCTTTTATACTTTCTTCCATTTTGAATTATGTTATTTGTTGTTTTTATAAAGGCCACTGCTCTTTGTGGGTCCGACTGGCACAGGGAAGTCAGTGTATGTGAAGGATAAGCTAATGAATCACTTGGAAAAAGACAAGTACTTTCCTTTCTATGTGAATTTCTCTGCACGGACCAGTGCCAATCAGGTTCAGGTGTGTATAAAACCAGATTTGGGTTTGTAACCATTTATCTTTATCTTATTTTACTTTATCTTATTTGATAAATATTAAAATATTTAAAGCTATATGTTAAATATTCAACTTTGTAAATCCGTGGATCGAAAGATAACACTTGTACATTAGCCCTTTAAGATTTATCATTAATTTTGACTTGAGAAGCAATGATTGATTTAACTGGAGAAGAAAGTCTAAGAGACGTTCACATGTGTGCATAGAAGAGTGGTGGGCAGGCACAGGAGAATATCCACTTGTTTTTTCTATACTCTTCTGTGTGGCTTTTAGGGGCATTTGCTGCTCACCTGTTGGTCCACTGTAAAATATTGCATGATCTTCTTTTGTCCCTAAATATAACAAGCTGAAGCTATTTCGTGAAACTCCTTATAACTGTCACACTTAGCATCTCTTCCTAAATTTGTACCTTCTTACTCTCCCCAACCCTGTTTCTGTTCTTAATTTAAAAGTCTTGCTAAGTTGGCATACTGTAAAATTTTTGAATAGAATAATTTTGGTATTTAGTTTTACAACAGACAAGCATGTTTAAAACCTATCAGAAATATTTAAAAAGCATATACATTTATGTTGGTTATAAAAAACAACAAATGCTTTTAAACCTTAGGTAAAGGGGTATCCAGTGTGAAAAAAAGGATTATAGAATTATAGATGTGTATATAGAATGCAAGCTGACCATGTAAATACCTATGATAACTCTAACTGCAGGGGAACATTTCAACACATGTTATTTGAAATGATGTTGAGTTTAAAGTTTAATATCATTTTAAGTAAGAGTAACTTAAAATAATTAAACATATAACATTATTTCCTCTCAAAGATTGTTAGTAATTTTTTCTAATGTTAACTTTTATGTTAGGCTATTGACTAATTAAAAAACAGTAACTGTTACTAGTATACAATGGATACTGGCCACATAGATCTTAATACTGACTTAATCAACAATGATAATATTAAGTTTGTAATACTGTCATAGGTAAATACACTTTTTCTTTTTAAATTTTTAGAACATCATTATGGCTAGATTGGACAAAAGGCGCAAGGGAGTATTTGGACCACCTATGGGAAAGAAATGTGTAGTGTTTATAGATGATATGAATATGCCTTCACTGGAGAAATATGGAGCCCAACCTCCTATTGAGTTATTACGACAGTTTTTTGATTGTGGACATTGGTAAATAATTTATTTAAAGTCTTTTTCATTTTATTTATTCTCCTCTCATATAGTACATCCCTACCATAGCCTCTTCTCTTCCACCCTCTCAGCCCCTCATCTCCCCTCTCCTCCAGATGTACTTTTCCTCGGTTCTCCTTTGGAAGAGAGCAGGCCTCCCAGAGATATCAGCCAAACATGGCATAACAAGATGCGATAAAACTAGGCACAAACCTATATATCAAGGCTGGATGAGGTAACCCAGTAGGAGGGAAAAGGTCTCAAAAGTAAGCAAAAGAGTCACAGACACCCCCACTCTCACTATTAGGAGTCCTACAAGCTAACAATATATGCAGAGGACCTAGTGCAGACCCATGCAGGTTTCATGCTTGCTGCTTCCATTACTGTGAACTCCTGTGAGCCCTGCTTAGCTGATTCTGTGGGCCGTGTTCTTCCGGTGTCCTTGACCCCTCTGGCTCCTATCGTCCTTCCTCCCCCTCTTCCATGGGGTTCCTAGAACTCTGCCTAATGTCTGGCTGTGGATCTCTGCGTCTCTGCCAGAGGAAGCTTCGCTGATGGTGACTGGGATAGGCACTGATCTTTGAGCATAGCAGAATATCATTAAGAATCATTTCATTGACTTTTTTTTTAAACTTTATTTATACTTTATGTATATGAGTGCTTTGTATGTATACCTGCACACTAGGTTGTGAGCCACCATGTGGTTGCTGGGAATTGAACTCAGGACCTTTGGAAGAGCAGGCAGTGCTCTTAACCGCTGAGCCATCTCTCCAGCCCTTCATTGACTTTTTTTTTTGCCAGTTTTGTTTGGATCTGTCCTAGGATTTTGGGCCGTCCAGTTTCCAGTTCCTGATCCAGACAGTGTCTAGTTTGGGCTCCCTCTTGTGGCATGAACCTCAAGTAAAACCAGTCCCACTCCAAATTCTGAGCCACAGTTGCCCTAGGACTTCAGGCAAGACAGGTTGTGGGTCAAAGGTTTGGTGGCTGCCAGTGTCCCAGTCCCAGCACTGGAAGCCTTGCTTGGCTTCTGAAGATGATGGCTAGTTCAGCCTCTATATCCTCCATTACTACGAGTCCTCACGAGGGTCATCCTCACAGGTTCTAAGGTGCTTCCACTGCACTAGGTTTCCACGTGACCTCCTAAGTGCTCCCCCACAATCCCAGTCATCTCTTCCTCCATCCATCCCTTCTCTACCTGATCCCTTCTGTTCCCATACCCACCCTCAGTCCACCCACATAATCCTTTCTATTTCCTCTTCCTAGGGAGATCCATGTAGTGCCCCTTAGAACTCTTTATTTGTTACTTAGCTCTCTCTTTTTTTTTTTTTTTTTTTTTTTTTTTTTTGGTTTTTTCGAGACAGGGTTTCTCTGTAGCTTTGGAGCCTGTCCTGGAACTAGCTCTTGTAGACCAGGCTGGTCTCGAACTCACAGAGATCCGCCTGCCTCTGCCTCCCGAGTGCCGGGATTAAAGGCGTGCGCCACCACCAACCGGCCCATACTTAGCTCTCTTGTAGAAAGAGATTGCTTGTTCGTGTCCCAGCTGCCCAGACCCAAATAATCACACAGAAACTATATTAATTGCAACACTGCTTGGCCAACAATTTAGGTGTATTCTTACCTAGCTCTTATATCTTAAATTAACCTATTTCTATTAGTCTGTGTATTGCCATGAGGCTGTGGCTTACCAGGTAAGGTTCCAGTGTCTGTCTCCTTTGGCAGCTACAAGGCATCTCCTTGACTCTGCTTACTCTTTCTCTATATCTCTGTTCAGATTTCCCACCTGGTTTTACTCTGCTAAACCATTGGCCAAGACAGCTTTATTCAGCTTTATTCACTAGCCAATAAAAGCAACACATATACAGAAGTTCATCCCACATCACCCTCTGGGTCTGTGAATTATAGTGGGATTATCTTTAACAGCTAATATCTGCTTATAAGTGAGTACAGATCTTGTTCTTCTTTCTGGTTCTGGGTTACCTCACTCAGGATTTTTTTTTTCAAATTCCATCCATTTACCTGCATATTTCATGATGTCATTTTTTAAGCAGCTGAGTAATACTCCATTTTTAAAGATTTTGTCATACTTTTTTATATTTGAGATTACAGTTTAGCTACAACAGCTCTCCCTTCCCTCTCCTTCAGGCCCTCCCACATACCCTTTCCTGCTTTTCTTCAAATTCATATATTCTCTTTTTTTCCACTAATTTTAGTACCACATATTTTTATCCATTCTTTGATTGAGGAACATCTAGGTTGTTTCCAGTTTCTGGATATTATGAATAAAGCACATAGTTGAACAAGTGGGAATCCTTTGGGAATATGCCCAGTAATGGTATAGCTGGGTCTTGAGGTAGAATGAGTCCCAATTTTCAGAGGAACTACCATATTGATTTCAATAGTGTCTGTACAAGTTTGCACTCCCACCGGCAATGGAGGAGTGTTCCACTTGCTCCACATCCTCGCCAGCATGTGCTGTCACTTGTGGTATTTATCTTAGCCATTCTGATGAGTATAAGATGGAATCTCAAAGTAGTTTTTATTTGCATTTCACTGATGGTTAAGGATGTTGAACCTTTAAGTGTTTCTCAGCTATTTCAGATTTTGCTATTGACAAAACTCTGTTTAGATCTGTAACCACCATTTTTAATTGAATTATTAGGCTTGTTGATGTCTTGTTACTTGAGTTCTTTATATGTTTTGGATATTAGCCCTTTATCAGATGTGGAGTTGGTGAAAATCTTTTTCCATTCTGTAAACTGTCCTAGTGACTGTGTCCTTTGCTTTACAAAAGCTTTTCAGTTCATGAAGTCCCATAACGTCAATCTTAGTGCCTGTGGAATTGATGTTCTGTTCAGGAAGTGGTCTTCAGTGCCAGTGAATTCAAGGCTACTCCCTACTTTCTCTTCTATCAGGTTCAGTGTGTCTGTTTTTATGTTGAGATCTTTGATCAATTTAGACTTGGATTTTGTGCAGGTTGATAAATATTAATCTATTTGCATTCTTCTACATGCCAATATCCCATTAGACCAGTACCATTTTTTGAAGATGCTTTCTTTTTTCCATGTGTATTTCTGACTTCTTCATCAAAAACTGTCTATAGATATGTGTATTTATGTCTGGATCTTTGATTTTATTCTAATGATCAAAATGCCTTTTTTTATACCAATACCATGTGGTTTTTATTACTATAGCTATGTAGTATAACTTGAAATCAGGAATGGTGTTATTTCCAGAATTTCTTTTATTATACAGGATTGTTTTAGCTATCCAGGGTTTGTTTGATTGTTTTCTCATATGAAATTAAGTATTGTCCATTCAATATCTGTAAAGAATTATGTTGAAATTTTGATTGGGATCATATTGAATCTGTAGATTGCTTTTGGTAGGATGGTCATTTTACTATATTAATCCTACTGATCCATGAGCATGGGGAATCTTTCCATCTTCTAAATCTTCTTCAGTTTCTTTCTTCAGAGACTTGAGGTTTTTATCATACAAGTCTTTCATTTGCTGGTTAGGTTACCCAGGATATTTTATATTATTTGAGGATATTGCAAAGGCTGTTGTTTCCCTGATTTTTTTCTCAGTCTGTTTGACATTTGTATATAAGTGGGCTACTGATTTTTAGGGAGTTAATCTTGTATCTAGCAACTTTGCTGAAGGTGTTTATCAGCTGTAGGAGTACCCTGGAAAACAAAGCTGCCTATCTTATATCTGGGAAGCAAAGAAAAAGAAGATTCTGGGTTTCTATCTGTCCTTTCAAAGGCAGATCTCCAGGAACCTGAATACTTTCTGCTAGTCTTCATCTCTCAGAGTTCTACTGCTTCTCATGCTGGCTACCAAGCTTTTTCTTTGGATCTTTGGAAACTATTCCAGATTTAAATTGTAGCAGTCACATAATTGTAATCAGTGTATGGCATTTATAGACTGCCTTCTTTCACTTAGTAATACACATTTGAATTTCTCCCATGTTTTCTTAGTGCTGGGTTAATATTACTTTGTATAGATGTTCTATAATTTATTAGCCCACTCACATGTTGAAGGATATCTTGGTTGTTTTCAGGTTTAGACAACTGTTAATATTACTACAGACAGTTGTATGAAAATATTTTGTGGATATATTTTAAACTGCATCAGATAAACACCAGCTACATAAATAGCTAGTGTAATTAGTATCTTAATTTCTTTTCCTGTTGCTATGATAAAATACTTATGAGAAAAGGAGATTATTTTAGCTCTTCCAGGTTACAGTCTACCATGGTGTAGAGAAACCAGGGCATCAGGAACTTACACAGCTGTCTACAGTCCATCTACAGTCGGAAGAGAATGCAGGCACAAAGTGTAGCTTGCTTTCTCCACTCTTACACAACCCAGGATCCCCAGCCTAGGGTATGGTACCACCCAAAGTGGACGGGATTTCCCACTTCAATTAACGTAATTAAGATAACCTCACATAGATATTCTCAGAGGTCCATCTCCCGAGGAACTGTAAATTTTGATAATTAAAACTAACCTTCACAAATTGTTATAGTAATATTATGTTTGGTTTTAAGACAAGTATGGTAATACAGTCCCATAGTCCCAGCACTCAGGAGGCTAGCCCTACAAAGTAAAATCCAGTATATATATTTTCTCCTAATCTATGTCTTATCTTCTTTATTGCCTTTTACAAAAAGAAGTTTTTATTTTAATGAAGATCCCATTTTCAATTATTTCTTTCACAGTTTGGACTTTTGTTACCACAGCTTAAAAACCAGCTGTAACTAAAGTCATTAGGATTTTTCTCCAATGTTATCTTCTAAGACTGTGATGGTTTTGCACTTAATGTTTTGGTCTGTGATCCATTATGAATTAATTGTTATGAAAGGTGTATAAAGTCAGTGCTTACATTTATTTTCTACATATGTATGTCCTGGCATTATTTGCTGTAAAAGCATTATTTTTTGCAAGGCCTTTAAACCCAACTCCCCATTCTTCACACCTTCTGATGAAAGCTTCAGTATTAAAGAACTTAACCAGATGGAAGTAGTCAACTAAATTCTGTTATTTGGATAACTGATTAGGACTTCTTTGAAGCTTTATGTTTCTCTAGTGGAGTCTTCTCTGTATACAAGTTGTGTGGGTAATATTTAGACATTGTTAATGCACTCTAAAGACCCTAATGACGGGAAGATCAGGACTTAACCATACCAGAGTGATGTATACTTCATTGTTCAAACTGAGACACTGCTAAGAATAAAAGGACAGTGTTGATGATAACAAACACAAACCAGACTCGTCCTAGGCAAAGTGGAACAGTCACCCCTAACTTACAGTTATCTTTACAAAAGCTAACGCTAAGATTAAATTTCTAAGGTTATCCGTGCTTCATTTTATCTTTTCTCTCTTTGTCTTTGTGTGTGTTTTCTAGGTATGACCTTAAGGACACCAGTAAAATCACACTGGTTGACATAGAACTGATAGCAGCCATGGGTCCTCCAGGTGGTGGAAGGAATGCAGTCACACCCCGTTTTATTCGACATTTCAATATCTGCACCATCAATTCTTTCAGTGATGAAACTATGGTCCGGATTTTCTCCTCAATCATGGCCTTCTACCTTAGGTCTCGTGAATTTCCTCCAGAGTACTTTATAATTGGAAACCAGATAGTCAGTGGGACTATGGAGGTGAGCAAGTAGCGCAACGTAAGACGTGGTAGTGGCAAATACTTCCCTTACTTGGTCTTCTTGAAAAAATGTCATTCCCTGGGCCGTCTGTGGTTTCCTTTGTCAGAGATCCTGTTCAGGTGGTTTAAGAGCAGGAAGACCATAGATATCGAAAATGGAGAACCTAACTAGGGGTGAGCTTTGGCTGCTATCCCTAACTGGATGTTCTAAGACAAGCAGTTTGACCTTTTGGAGGCCTAATGTTTAATCACTAAAATGAGATATGATACATGTTTCCTAAGGTTGTAAGGAATTTGCTCATAACCAGTACCTACCACATCATAATCATTTTCTTGATGGTTAGGTTCCCACTGTGGTATTTGTTAAATTTTCTCTTTTCTGTCTTCCTTCTTGTTCTTCATGCTTTTTTCTTTTTATTTATTCTTCTCTCATACAATACATCCCAATCGCAGTCTTCCCTTCCTCCACTCCTCCCAACCTCTGCTCTGCCTGAGATCCACGGCTCCTCCATTTTCCTTCAGAAAAAAAGCAGGCCTCCCAGGATAGCAATTGAACACTGCATAACAAGATGCAATAAGACTAGGCACAAACCCTCATATCAAGTTGGGTAAAGCAACCCAGTAGGAGGAAAAGGGTCCCAAGAACAAGTAAAAGAGTCACAGATACCCCCACTCA
The DNA here is from genome assembly GCF_903992535.2 of Arvicola amphibius. Taxonomy (NCBI): domain Eukaryota; kingdom Metazoa; phylum Chordata; class Mammalia; order Rodentia; family Cricetidae; genus Arvicola; species Arvicola amphibius. Next base: position 29,227,997 of record NC_052058.2, on the reverse strand, counting down.
CACTGTTAGGAGTCCCACAAGCTAACAACCGTATCATATATACAGAAGACCTAGTGTAGACCCATGCAGGCTCTGTGATTGCCACTTCAGTCTCTGTAAGGCCCTGTGAGCCCTGCTTAGTTGATTCTGTGTGATGTGTTCTACTGGTGTCCTCAACCTCTCTGTCCCCTACAATCTTTTCTCCCCCTGTTCTGTGAGATTCCCTGAGCTCTGCCTAAAATTTGACTGTAAATCTCTACATCTGCTCCCATCAGCTGCTGGGGGAAACCGCTTTGATGGCAATTAGGCTAGGGACTGACCTGGTCTTATAGGTGTAATTTTTTAAGAAAATAAATGTAAGCATCTTATTATATACACATTGCTTTTATTCGGACCACATACATTTTGGTGAAAACTTAGAGCATGCAAGGATGGGAATAAAATACTTATGCCCATGTGGTCAAAGGACACCTCCTGATTCAGGGTGTGTTATCTGCCCTTACTCATAAGCCAGAACCAACCTCATATCAAGTGTTAACAGGGAAAATAATGCACTCAAAGGTAATTTAGTAATACTCTCACCAAACTAAACTGTCTGGACGCTTGATAAACAGAGGTCTGGTACAAGGTATATCTTTGAGGGGCATGCCTACAGTGACTTACTTTCTCCCACTAGGCCACACCTTGTAGTTTCTTCTGTCTCCTGATAATGCACTGCGTGATGAACCCATCTAGGTCAGAGTGCAGGATATAATCTCTTCCCAAAGCCCATCTTCTGCCATTCAAGCCTTTAACATGAGAGCCTTTGGTGGGAGCATTTCAGATTCAAACCATGACTAAATGGAAGATTTATTCAGATATAGGAAAGTGATTTATTTGTATAATATAATATTTAAAATATTACTTGAAGTGAGTAGGCCTTGGCCATATAGAAGAGATTTTTTTCTCTCATTGAAGCATTAGAGATCTACCATGGGTAGGCAGGGGGATAAACTACAAACATATGCAAATGAAAAATAGTCTTGTCGTTCTTTTTTGTCATGATATATTAAACAACCTTTTTATTTTTTATTTTTTTTCTCATTTTTTTATTAAAGATTTCCATCTTCTACCCTCCCCCTCCCCCTTCCCTCCCCTCCCTCCCACCCATACCCCCACTCCCTCCCTCTCCAAGCCAAAGAGCCATCAGGGTTCCCTTCACTATGTTAAGTCCAAGGTCCTCCCAACTCCCCCTAAGTCCAGGAAGGTGAGCAACCAAACTGACAAGGCTCACAGTGAGCCCGTCCATCCTGTAGAGTTCAAGCTCATCGCCGTTGTCCTTGGTTTCTCAGTCCTCCTCCACCGTCAGCCACATTCAGAGAGTCCAGTTTGGTCTCCTGTTCCATCAGTCCCATTCCAACTGGACTTGGTGGTCTCCCGTTAGATCTGTCCCACCGTCTCAATGGGTGAACGCACCCCTCACAGTCCTGACTTCCTTGCTCATGATCTCCCTCCTTTTGCTCCTCATCAGGACCTTGGGAGCTCAGTCCGGTGCTCCTATGTGGGACTCTGTCATTTTCTCCATCCAACGCCAGGTGAAGGTTCTATGGTGATATGCAAGATATTCATGAGTATGGCAATTTGATCTGGACATTTCTGGCACCCTCTCCTCAGCTGTCCAAGGAACTAGCTGGGGGCGTCTTCCTGGATACCTGGGAACCCCTCTAGAGTCAAGTCTCTGCCAACCCTAGAATGGCTCCCTTAATTAAGATATATAATTCCTTATTCCCATATCCACCCTTCCTATATTCCAACCATCCTATTCCCCCAAGCTCTTCCCATTCTCCACTTCACACTTTTCTCTCCCCATCCCGCAATTAACCTTTTTAAAGAGAATTAACTTTTCCATGATGAATACATCATTCAGGAAAAATATACTTTGTTTCTATATTTTGTCAATTAAGATAAAAGAAGAATAAGAGGAATCTAATAGGAAGGAAGGGAGAGAATTGATAGATTTAAAGTCATTGCTAATCTCAAAGACATTATTTCTTCTTTATTTGGGGTGCTTTAGAATGAGTTACCTGATTTTAATTTCTATTGTGATTTTAAACTGCTTAATAACTTCCAGACTGCCTGTAAGTGGAACAATGACAGTGAATGGGAACTAAAGTAAGAGGAAATGGAACCCAAGTTGAGGTCCTATTCAGTTCATTCAGCTTCATAGTACCTGGTTGAGTGCTAGAGATCAAAATGAACATATGCTCCATGCTAGGTTCATTGTTTACATGCTTTCCAGAGCGATGTAATCTAATAAGATAAATGAAATACTATTTATACTATTTTAGGGCTGTTAATTATAGGTATTTCATTTTTTGAATTGTTGCATCTTTTTTCTCCACAGATATATAAGCAATCTATGGAGAATCTTTTGCCCACTCCTGCAAAGTCTCATTATACCTTCAATCTGCGTGATTTCTCACGTGTCATCCGGGGCTGCTTGCTCATTGAGAGAGAGGCTGTAGAGAGCAGGCACACTATGATCCGCCTGTTTGTGCATGAGGTTCTCCGCGTGTTTTACGATCGCCTCATTAATGATGATGATCGAAACTGGCTCTTCAAGTTAATTAAGACTGTTATCAAGGACCACTTTAAGGAGCCATTTGATACTATCTTTTTTCATCTGCGAAAAGAGAACGCTCCAGTGAGTATATTTAGCAATCAAAAGCATGTCAGGTTAAAACGAGATTTCGTGAGTAATTTTAATGACCTTATCTTACAAAAATGCACTTGCTTTTTATTGAACACATTCTTTTACTTTTTCCTATGGGTAGGAGTTTATTTTGATGTTAGTCCGTAGAAGGATGTATGTGGTATAGAGGTTATTTGGAGTTATTTAGGTATTTAGGTTATTCTATAATGGCTGTTAATGAGAACATACAGAGTGCATAGCATGGTACCAACTCATACACTATTCTTAGCAAAGCGAGTCAGAAAAGATGGCTTTCTGGTCTATAGAAAATGCATCTGAAGAGATGGGTCAGCAGTTAAGAGCACTGGCTGCTCTGGTAGCGGACCTGGTGATTCCTACCACCTTCCTGGCAGTGCACAGCCACCGACATTCCCAGCTCCAGGAGCTCTGATGACCACTTCTGGCCTCTTCAGGCATAGCACACACACAACACAATTAGATACAAACCAGCAAAAATCTCCTAAAATAAAAACAAATAAACCTTTTTACTCCCAGTCTATAGAAAAAGCAACAAAATTTTCTAGTTGCCAAATAAAGTTATCATTTTAGATGTTAATTTTAGACAAACATTATTTGCTATCTTAATATTGAAAGTAATTAGCTAGCAATCAACCCATGACGTAAATAAAACCATTTATATTTTTTATTAAATTTTTATTTTGTAATTCAACTTTTATAACTTTATGATTTGTGCTCTACAGGTAACTGAAGAAGACTTAAGAAATCTCATGTTTGGGGATTATATGAATCCTGATCTTGAAGGAGACGACCGAATTTATGTGGAGATTCCAAGTATTCAGCAGTTTAATGATGTTGTTGACCAGTGCCTAGATGAGTATAATCAGACTCACAAGAGCAGGATGAGTCTTGTTGTGTTTAGGTACCAGTATTTTATTTATTTTTTCTATTGTTTTATTTTTTAAAACAATGTCTTTCACTTTACATACCAATTTCAGTTCTCTCTCCCTCCCCTCCTCCCACTCTCTCCACCTTTCCCCCCACCCCACCCCCTCCACCCTTCAGAAAGGGTGAGGCCGCCCATGGGAAGTCAGCAAAGTCTGTCTCACCACTTGAGGCAGGACCAAGGCCCTCCCCCCTTTATCTAGTCTGAGCAAGGTATCCCTCCATAGGAAATGGGGTCCAAAAAGCCATCAAGAAACTAGGTACCTGTGTTTATGTATGTGTTTGAAACTTTTATTTATAAATTTTCATGAAATATTTTAAAAATATAGTAAATACCTGTCGTATATATTACAATATAAAGTACAAGTAATTTATTAAGTTGCCTGTTTCAGCCAACACTCACCTTAATCTATATTAATAAAAAGAAACTCCTGATTTTTTTCAGACAGAGTATGAAGTTCAGAGGACAACCTCCAGGTGTCAGTGCGAACCTTGTTAAAACAGGACCTCTTTGCCACTACATAAGCCAGGCTAGCCGGCCTAACAGACGTCTGGGATTCTCAGATCTGTGCCTCCATTTCTTGTAGCTGTGCTGGAATCACAAATGCTTATTAGATCCAGCTGAAACATGATTAATAAAAACTCAGAGACAGATATTGGGGTCCAACCTGAGACCAGAAAAGCAAAGTAGTCAGCCCCTGGCTCTTACCTCTACCTCAGCCCAAAATGATGATCCTGCCCCCAGGAATCCCAGAATGAGACTGAGAGCTGTCTCCTCCTCTTTTATAATCCTCTCTAGTTCTGGGATTAACGGTGTGCACCACTACCGCCTGGTGTCTATGGCAAGCTTAGTGTGGCTACTGGGATTAAAGGTGTGTGTCATTGCTGCCTGGTCTGTATGGCTGACCAGTGGGACTGTTTTACTTTTCTGATCTCCAGGCAAGCTTCATTTATTAAAATACAAATGAAAGGCCACTCCATCCAGCTGTTATGTGAGTTCTGGAGATTTGAACTTAGGTCATTAGGCTTTTGAGGCAAGAACTTCCGCAACCCCAGTTCCTGCATGCTTTAGTTTTGCAGTAAATTTTGTATATATTTATAATATATTGTATAATATCATGTGCAACATGATGTTATCAAATATGTATGATAAAGTGGTAAGTAAAGGTACATGTAAATTGCTATGGAAAATAACTTATTTTTGGTAGGTATGTTTTGGAACATTTGTCAAGAATATGCCGCATTCTAAAGCAGTCTGGTGGAAATGCCTTGCTAATTGGGCTTGGAGGAAGTGGTCGGCAATCGTTAACTCGTCTGGCGACATCTATGGCAAAAATGCAGATTTTCCAACCAGAAATTTCTAAGAGTTATGGTATGAATGAGTGGAGAGAGGATATGAAGGTAAAAAATTATGAAGATATCCAGTGTGAAAATGACTAGTAAAAGGGCACTCGGCCTGTGTAGCTGTGTATATTTGTATATTACTACAGTATATATAGTTATAGTAATACTGCTCTATCCATTAGGTGCTATGAGTGCTTTGCTTACATGATCTCATTCCACTGGTACAGCCCTGGGGTACGGCAGGTATATATGTCTCTGTGTTTCACTGTGGACACTGAAGCTAAAGGAAATTATATACAGCAGAACAAGACTTTGTAACACACGTTCTCACAGTTGCCCCTACCCCTGTCTTTATCCTGGTTTGGGAAGACTTATTTCACAGGAATATATGATTCCCATATCCAAACCGAATCTCACAACAGCCATTCCCAGCTTGTGGCACTTAGTCCTTCTTCTCCCTCTTCTGGGATGTTTCCTGAGCCCACCGGGAAGAGAGAGACCTGGACTTTCTGTTTGAGGCCGAACACTGCGCTCACTTATTCTCTGCGTCTTCACTAGTTGTGAGTCTGTGTTAATGACCACCCACTATAATAAGAAAATTCTCTTAATGAGGGATGAGAGACTAATCTGTGGGTAGAAAGGTAAATATTTAGAAGCAGTCTAATGCTGCCTTGGTTAGTTTCTATTGCTCTGAAAAAACACCATGACCAAAAGCAAGTTGGGGAGGAAAGGTTTATTTGGCTTACAATTCAATAGCACAGTTCATCATCAAAGGATGTCAGGGCAGGAACTCAAACAGGGCAGGAACCTAGAGGTGGGAGCTGATGCAGAGGCTGTGGAGGGGTGCTGCTTGTAGAACCCAGGACCACCAGCCTAGGGACGACACCATCCACAATGGGTTGGGCCTTCCTGCATTGATCACTAATTAAGAAAATGTCCTATAGGATTGCCTACGGCCTGATCTTGTAGAAGCGTTTTCTCAATCGAGGTTCCTTCCTCTTGGAGGACTTTAGTTTATATCAAGTTGACATAAAACTATCCAGCACACATGTTATGTCCATTTATCAAAAATAACACTAGTTTGCTATTCCTCTAGGAAAAATCACCGCCCCCCACCAAAGACTTTTGGGCAAGTTTACAAGTACCATGCATGAGCTCTCTCCTGTGGATCAGACCTTAGACCAATCAAAACTGTTGTTTCCCCCACATTGTAATGTCCGTGCCACTGATTGAGCACTGGGCATTGTAGTTCCCAGGGTTCACAGCCCGGAAGGACTGTGGATGACCTTTCCTTTCCTTTCCTGTCTGCTCCGCACCTTTCAGTCAGTAGTAGGGCTCACCACCAAGTCCGGTGAGTGACCAAGGACTCCTTCGCCACTCCCTTGCCTGTGTGGTCTTTGTTTTTGGTTTTTGTTTGTTTGTTTTGAAGGGAGGATCCTTGGGAAGCCCCTGCCCAATAGCTCCAAAGGCGGTAACCTACACCAGAGACGATACTTTTCTTTTGATAATGTATGGCTTCTGGGAGGAACTTTATCATATCACTTAGTTTTAATCCTGGCTGTACCTATAATCTCCTAAGAAGTTCTTGAAATTTTAGTGGTCAGTTTAAACAGATATCTGCAAATCATGTCCACCAGACCACTAAGCCCATTTCAGTTGGAAATTGTGCTTGTGATTGGCCAAAAACAATGGGAAAAAAAAATAGCTCAAGCTAACTTAAGCAAAAGAGGAAGTTGTTTATATTATGCAAGTGTTCAGAGGTGGATAGTAATTTAACATGATACAATTTAAGGGCCCAGTTTAGAAATTTCTCGATACTCCCTGGAAGTATTCATTTGTCTCACTTTTCCAGCTGGTTCAGTCCATGAGGCAACACCGTTGATCCAAGTATTTTGTATTATTGGTCTTGGTAAGCATCCTTCTCAGTACAAGAGCCATATTTTAAGTCCAACTCAATCATTAAAGTAATAGACCATTCTTAATCACATGCCTCTTACCAACTGTTATGTCCAGGAGCTTCAGGAAGCTAAGTGGTTTGTATTGCCCACCTACAGTATAGGAGAAATGGAGTTGCTGACTGACAGCCCCACTAGAATCAAACCCTTAAACTCAAGCCTAAAAGGAAGGGAAAAGCAAAACCTACAGAGTCCACTGCATTCTGCTGATAAGTACATTCTTTCCTTTAAGACCTTGTTAAGAAATGTAGGCATGAAGGGCCAGAAGACAGTCTTTCTGATCACAGACACTCAGATTAAAGAGGAAGCCTTCCTAGAAGATATTGACAGTGTGCTCAATACTGGTGAGGTTCCTAACATTTTTGCAGCAGATGAGAAGCAAGAAGTAATGGAGGTAAGTGCGTTGGGGAAAAATCCTGCGCCCAGCACAGGGATTTTCTTATCATAAACACTTTGCTCCGCTCTTCAGGAGACACATAACAATTAAACAATTAGATAAATATAGCTTATACAATTTAAAGCATATTAGTTTAATATGTCATTTTAGTGAAGTTAAAATCTAGCATTGTTTTAAGTCAGAAATTATTCTATAATTATTATCTTCATAAAATATATGTTACTTAGCATGCTTATTGTTGTTTCTAAAAAATGCTTTAAAGTCCCTGGCGGCAGCTGTAGGCAGGCAGCGGACTATGCAAGCAGCCAGTCCCAAGGCAGACACGGCTGCCGGTCCCAGAGCCAGTCGCCCAAGATCCCCTGGCGGGTTGTGCCCCAAGCGGGCGAGCTGGTCCCGCCATGTGGCGAGCAGGAGAGACAGCTTGCCGGCGGGTGTGGACATGGGGCGGGTAAAAGGCACATAGGCTCAGTAGGTAGACATAAAAGTAGACATTTTTTACTTAGAGGAGGGGGGGGGTAGAGGGAGGGAGGGAGGGAGGGAGGGAGGGAGGGAGGGAGGGAGGGAGGGAGGGAGGGAGGGAGAAGAGAAAGGGGAGAGGGGAGAAACGGAGAAGTGGGGAGAGAGGCAGAAGCAAAGCTGCCTCTCCAAGAGGAAGACGGGAAAGAGAGGGAGCTCAGGCCAGAAGCTGAAGATCAGCCTGCCTCAGCGGATGGGGGAGGGAGTGGGCGTGGCTTGTCTCTTAAAGGGACCAGGGACCAAAACCATAACACTTATGGTTGCTTAGAGTTTACTATCATCTCTTAAGCTGATGAGAGAATGAGAGCTGGGTGTGGTGGTATAGATCTTTAATGCCAGTACTCAGGAGACTGAAGCAGAAGGATCATCATTTTGGTGCCAGCTTGGTCTATAGTTTGAGATACTATCTCAAAAACAAAACAAAGACGTAAACAAAAGACACAGGAAGAAAGGAAACATGACTAATATCTACCTTGATTAGTTGTATGGCTTTCTGCTGTCCGGTATAATTTTCAAAAGTCTTACTAAAACTGTGTTTTCTTACAGTTCTAATATATATATGAATGATACATGTGAAAGTCAGGTTTTGTGATCTAAATGACAAGATACAATTGTATAGCACCTACTACTGTCAACTGTCAGACACTCTGATCCCCATTTCTAAGACTTATTCCTTTTACATTGACTATGTTTACTTTTATCCATGGAAGTAATTACTTAGATCTGGATGTTTCCTCCTGGATTGAAATGGAGTCAGCCTGGTAGTCTAAGCCCTCTGCTCTTGCCTTCTATGAAACAGGAGCACAGACAGCAGTCCCCCCTACCTAGGGTTATAATGAGGTAAGGGAACCAAACAAAACAAGCACTTAACGTAGTGTTTAACACTTAGAAACCCTCCAGGAACCCCTGGTATGTTTATTAGTTCGTGGCCTGGGTTGAAAAGAAAAAAAAATGCTTTTGCTTTTTCCTGAGCAATACCAGTGATGTCATCAGGACAACTCCTGAATGATGATGTTCCCAAATAATAGGAAGACCTCATTCTTCATAGCCCCAAACAAAGAATAGTTACCTGTGAGGAGTGAGATGTAGTCAGAGTTTTCCTGCTCTGACCGTCTGCTTCCAAATGACCAACATGGAGACTTATTATTAAGTACAAATGCTTGGTCAATAGCTCAGGCTTGTTACGACCTAACTCTTACATTTTAAATTAACCCATATTCCTTATTTGTGCTCTACCACATGGAGGTACCTTTATTAGCATGGTAAGTTCATCTCCTGTTCCTTCAGTGTCTGCTCGTGATTTCAGACTCTGCCCTTCTTCTTCCCAGGATTCTCTCTGGGTCAGACTGTCTTGACCAATCTCTTCCTGCCCAGCTCTCAGCCAATCAGCCTTTTTAGTAACAATAAGAGCAATATATATTTTCAGTGTACAAATATTGTTCCACAGCATTTTCCCCTTTTGTCTAATTAAAAGGAAGGTTTTGACCTTAACATAGTAAGACTATATACAACAAAAACAAAAAAAAAAATTAGTATATAAATATTGTATCATGGAGGTAAGACTTCGTTATCTTTGCCTGACTTTACTGCTTACTTTAGCTGTTAACTGTTATTATTATTTTTTATTAACCTTTTCTCTACTTCACTATTTTTTATTTGGATATTTTATACACACTTTTAAAATGTTTTCTTTTTCTTTTTTTTTTGTTTTGTTTTGTTTTGTTTTTTGTTTTTTCGAGACAGGATTTCTCTGTAGCTTTGGAGGCTCTCCTAGAACTAGCTCTGTAGACCAGGCTGTCCTCGAACTCATAGAAATCCGCCTGCCTCTGCCTCCCGAGTGCTGGGATTAAAGGTGTGTGCCACCACTGCTCGGCTTAAAATGTTTTACTTTTATTTATTTGTATTTGATTGTGTGCCAGTACCTACCTCAGATCCCCTGAAACTGAAGTTACAGGCAATTGTGAGCCACCAGACACAGATGCTGGGAACTGAACCCTGGTCCTCCAGAAGAGCAGTGAGTGCTCTTGACCACTGAGGCATCTCTCTATCTCCTGCATACGTTTTTGGGATGAGAACTTTCTGTGTTGCTGGAGCTTGGCCACAAGTACTTGGGCCCAAGTAGTCTTCCTGGTTGAGCCATCTGAGTAGATGTGCAACGCACCCAGCTTATATCTGTTTTTTTTTTTTTTTCTTGAAACCGGGTCTCATTACTGTAGCTCTGGCTGGTCTCCTCAGTTTATTAAATGCTAGGAATATAGGTATGCACCAGTACATCCAGTCTACATATTTTTAAAAATATTTTCTTTATTCTTTAACAGTTTCATACATGTACACAACATATCTGGATCATGTCCATTCATTAATTCCCTTATCCCTTCTCAGACCCCCCACATATAACCCCCTCCTACCTCATGTTTTTTTTGTTGTTGTTGTTTAAATAATTCAGTGAATCCAGTTAGTGCTACCAGCATGTACCTGGGTGTGGGGCCATACACTGGGGCAGAGGCAGCCTTCAGTGGCCATGCCCCTGAATAGAATTAACTCTCCCTTCTCCAGTAGCACTTCAGGTATGGGTGAAGACTAGTGAGCATCTACTTCATCCATGCTGGAATGCTGACTGACTTTTTGGTGCAGGTAATTACAGCTTCCATGAGCTCGCTAGTGCAACTCATGGCCAGAAGACAGCGTCTCACAGCACCTCCCCCCCTCTCCTCCCTCTACATTCTTTTCACCTTTTCCTCTCTGATGTTCTCTGAGCCTTGGGGTGTGGGCAGGGGAATGCGATAGAGATGGCCCATTTAGGTCTGTGGACTCCGCAGTATTTTAACCAGTCATGAGTTTCTGCATTAACCACGGCCCACTGCAGAAAGAAGCTTCACTAACCAAGGATGAGAACAGCACTGGCTGGTAAAATAAACATAATTTTTTAGAAGGTAGGTTAACAACACGTCCATTTAGCAAAGCAACAATAGCAGGCTTTCCCTTAGGCCTTAGGACCTCCTGCGCGCCATGGAGTTTGACCAAGTTGACTGTCCCAGACATAAATTCCCTCCTGTGGAGCGGGCCTCACGTCCAATCAGAAAGCGATCAGTTCCCCATTACAGCCATGCTGCTCTTAAACCAGTGGGCATACCTCACCTCCGGACTGCGTATCTTTAAAGTTAACACAAGGGAATCATATTTTGTGTATTCTTACATAACGTAGTTTTGGTTTATTTTGGTAGTGTCACATAGCGCATACACAAGACCTCCCTTGTTTCCCCTGTTTTCGTACGCGTGCACACTAACAGCTTTCTTATGACTTTGTGCTTTGCTCACCGCCCCCGGCCTTTACCTCCCTCCACGTAGGCTTCGTTCTACTTTAGATTTAAGTTCCACGTTTGAGAGAGAACGTTCAGTATTTGTCTTTCTGTCCTTCCCCTCCCAGCATCCTCTCATTCTCCCCACCCTTTCTTTAGACTCCTTTCTCCACGTTTCTACTGTACACTGTGTGGATCACACACCACACAGACACACACCGCACACACACACACCACACAGACACACCACACACACACACACACCACACAGACACACCACACACACACACACCACACAGACACACACCACACACACACACACCACACACACACACACACACACACACACACACCACACACACACACACACACACACAGACACGCTAGATTTTCCTCATAAGAGAAAGCATGCTTTCGAGGCTCGTCTTTCTGAGTCTGGTTTTTCTCTGTTGTTTAAAGGTTCTGTAAAATCTAGCGTGAAAGTGAGGAAGGTACTCTGTGAGTTTAGCCAGTTTCTCACCGGCCGGCATTATATTAGTTTCCATTATTCCTCTAAAAAGATGTTGCATTTAGGCCTACATATAATCTTGACGAGTTTTTCTGATTATCTTTACCTGGTAAATTCTTAACAGATAGTTGCTTTTAAACAGGAGGGAGGGGAGGTATGGGTGGAGGGAAGGGGAGGGAAGGGGGAGAAGGAGGGGCGGGAAAGGGGAGGAGGAGCGGAGGGAGGGGGAGGAGGAGGGAAGGAGATGGAAATTTTTAAATATAAAAAAAAAAATAAACCATGAGAAAGAAAAAAAAAACATCCAATGGTATGAAAATAAGAATTTAAAGACAGTTGATACAAGCCTCCTATCCTAATACCCGATCTTCTGGTTTCTTTAGGGGGTCCGTCCGGTGGCTCAGGCTGGCAATAAGCATGACGAGCTCAGTCCCTTGGCCCTGTTTGCTTTCTTCGTGAACCGCTGCAAAGACAACCTTCATGTCGTCGTGGCCTTCAGCCCCATAGGAGACGCCTTTCGCAACCGGCTGAGGCAGTTCCCGTCCCTCATCAATTGCTGTACTATTGACTGGTTTCAGGTTTGTTTCGTTTTGTTTCGAGGGATTAGAGTTGCTAATACTGAAAATTTTTTTACCAAAGTCGTGTTTAAGCTGGATTAATACTCAGCACGTGCTTATCAATAAGGTACTGTAATGATGGGCATAGCACTTCGCACCAGGAGCGGATAAGACTATGAGACAGTTCATAGTCTGGACTAGAAAGCATAAAAGCAATAGTTAGAGAGAAGAGAGACATGATGATGACCTGCAAAGTGTGGACTGGTGAAAACAGTGAACTTTTGAATTATAAAAATTAACCAGTTGCATCAAAGGTTGGATTTGGAACCATAGGATAGTGTGTGTGTTTAACATAATATATAATAATGCATATATGTTGTGTATTGTGTGTGGTATGATTAATCCAAATTTCTATTATCATTTTATGGTTTTTGCATTTTAAATTTTAATTGTTTAATTTCTACTTTTTTTTAGAAAAGAAAACAAACTATCTCTTTTCATTTTACATACCAATCCCAGTTCCCATTCCCTCCCTTCCTCCCATTCCCTCCACTTTTCTCCCCTACTCCCCATCCACTCCTCAGAGAGGGTAAGGCACATTTCTCTGAGGAAGGACCAAGGCCCTCCCTAATATATCTAAGCTGAACAAGGTATCCATCCAAAGAGAATGGGTTCCAAAAAGCCAGTATAAGCAGTAGGGATAAATCCTGGTGCCACTGCCAGTGGCCCCGCAGTCTGCCCCAGCCACACAACTGTCAGCCACATTCAGAGACTCTGGTTTGGGCCTATGCTGGTTCTTGCCATTTGAGGATTGAGGAGCATGTGTGCGTGCGCGCGTGTGTGTGTGTGTGTGCGCGCGCGCGCACGCGCATGTGTGTGCATGCGTGTGCATCTGTGTGTGCGTGTGCGTGTGTGTGCGTACATGCGTGTGTGTGCGTACATGCGTGTGTGTGCGTGTGTGTGAGTGTGAGTGTGTGTGTGTGTGTGTGTGTGTGTGTTTACTCCTGTGGAGCAGGCCTCCAATCTAATCGAACAGTGGTAGAGAACCTCACCCTGCACCATTAGCACATCTTGCTCGAGACTACCATATTTTTAATTAAATGATTATTTTTATTTCGATTTATTTTATGTACATGGGTATTTCGCCTGCACGTATGCCTGTGCACCATCATGCCCAAAAAGGCCAAAAGAGGGCGTCAGTTCTCTGGAACTGGAGTTAAAGGTTATTGTGAGTGCCATGTGAGTGCTGGATCCTCCAGGACAGCAGCTAGTGTTCTTAGCTACCGAGCCCAATTCCTATAGCCCCCATATTTTAAAATTTAACACAAAGAAAAGTAAGTGTGTGTGTGCGCGCGCGTGCGTGTGTGCGTGTGTGCGCGTGTGTGCGTGTGTGTGCGTGTGTGTATGTGTGTGCGTGTGTGTGTGTTGTGTGTGCGTGTGCATGTGTGCAGGTGGGGGATTATAAATGGATTTGGTTCCCGGGATTATGGAGCCTTACAGCTGTCAAGATCTTCAGTCCATAAGCTGCAGGTTTTAAAGAGTCAGTGATACAGTTCTAGTATGAAGGCCATGAGGCTCAACACTTCAAAGATCTTCTGTCTTGCTTCATTTCTGAGTCAACAATAAAACCAATGTGACAGCCTGAGGGCAGTCAGAGAGGAGAATTTCCTCCTTATTTGGAAGAAGGGCAACATTTTCCTTGGGTTCAGGACTTCTACTTGAAAGAGGTCCTACTGACACTAGGGTAGTGGGTTGTACCTCTAATCCCGGCACTCAGGAGGCAGAGGCAGGCAGGCAGGCAAATCTCTGAGTTCAAGGCCAGCCTGGTATACAGAGTAAGTTCCAGAACAACCAGGACCACAAAGAGAAACCCTGTCCTAAGAAACATAAACAAACCATACCCAGACTTTTCTTTCCCGCTCACCAGTTCCCAAATAACCAATGTGAAGACTTAATTATAAATGTTTGCTCAATAGCTCAGGCTTATTATTAACTAACTCTAACATTTAAATTAACCCATCTCTACTAATTTGCATTCTGCCACATGGCATTACCTCTCTTTCATCTTGCATCCTGTTTCCTCTCCGTGTCTCGCGACTCCTCTGGCTCCGCCCTTCTTCCCAGTGTCCTTAGTCTGGTTTTCCAGCCTAACCTTATCCTGTCCAGCTACTGGCCAGTCAGCTTCTTTATTAAACCAATTTCAGCCTCATTTACACAGTGTACCGAAGGAATATTCCACAGCAACAAACAAAACAAACAACAAGAAATATCTTAAAATGTGCACTGCTCTAAAAGGAAAAGCTTTCAAGCATCTTGTTGAAAGTGAACGAAAGGAAATCAGGAAAATATTCTAATAAAAACATAAAGAAGCAAAACCTGTTTAATTAAACATTTGAAATATTTGTTGCAAAGTATTGTTTTAGGCACTGAAGATCCAGCAGTGGTAAAAAGGAAGTGCTTGCCTCCATGGGTTTTGTAATTCTGTGAAGGGTTGAACGGAAGCCAATCGTAGACAAATGAGTAAAGGGGCATGAGGTATTAGCATGTTCTGGGGACAGCGCTCATCACAAGAGGCTGGATAATAACGGAGAGAAGATGGTTCTAGGAACACTTTGTGTTACTTTGGGGTATAGATATGAAGGAAGTGAGAAAGGGAGCCATATGAAGGTCTGAGAAAGCAGAGTTCTGGTCAGAGGTAAAAGAAAGAGAAAGGGCGGACAATGAGGGCTGCTGAGAAGCCAAGGACAATGACACGGGATTTGGACCCTACTACACATAATGGCTTTCGGGGGGCCTGGCCTGTTTGGATGCTCACCTTCCTAGACCTGGATGGAGGGGCGAGGAACTTGGACTTCCCATAGGGCAGGGAACCCTTACTGCTCTCTGGACAGGAGAGGGAGGGGGAGTGGAGGAGGGAGGGGGGTAAATGGGAGGCTGGGAGGAGGTGGAAATTTTTAATAAATAAAAAAATAAAATAAATTAAAAAAAAAAGAAAGAGAAAGGCCTGGAGCGAGAGGACAATCGGCATAGTTCGGGATAAAGCAGAAGAAAACACTTCACCGATGTGGAAAAGATGCTAAGAAGAACATTTGGGTAGAAAAAAAATAAAAACTTCAGCTTTGGATGTTATGATAGGGATTATGAAGGACTTCTAATGACAGAAATCCAAATTAAATAAGTTTTATTGCTCTGTTCTCATATGGGGAAAGGAACTAATTAATATTGAGTAGCAAGCATCTCCTACAATGGACATCTAAAATTGAGATGCCTAACAGGTGTCCAAGTAGAGGAGAGGTGAAAGTGACACAATTATGTTCTGAACATGTGACGTGTCGTTAACGCTTATTGTGCTGCTCTTATTCGCATTGTCATGTATAAGGAAATCTAAAAAATATTGGGACCTCAGTCTGCTTAATTCTGTTTTCCTCATTAAATTTTCAACTTCATATTCCTAAACTCTTCTCTATGAAGTCACTACTTATGTTGTTGGATTGAGACTGCTCATCTTTTTTAAATTAATTCATTTATTTTTCTTTTATGTGCGTTGGTATTTTGCCTGCATGTGTGTCTGTGTGAGGGTGTAACACCTTGGCGCCGCAGACAGTTGTGAGCTCTCATATGGGTGCTGGAAATTGAGCCCGGGTTCACTGGAAGAACAACCAGTGCTCCCAACCACTGGAGACTGCTCATCTTTCATAAATTTTTCTTCTCCTTCTTTCCAGCCATGGCCTGAAGATGCTCTTGAGCGTGTGGCTGTGAATTTCTTGGAAACCCTGGAGCTGACTGAGGTTGAGCGGCAGGAGATAGTCCCGATCTGTAAACACTTCCACACTTCCATTATGGTCCTCTCAGAAAGGTCAGGAAATGCCTTGCAATGTCTAGCAAAGTGCGGCGTTTTAATATGTATTTCATTGTCTTCTAATCTTTCTGGTTATGTAATTAGTTGAACCCTCAACTAGCAAGTAATAGAAAAGAAGAACTTATTATTATAAAAGTCCATGAATGTCTGTCTCACAAAGATCTGAAAAACAGCCAAAAGTTAGAATCTGTGGGAACCGTACAACTGGTTTTTCTCTGATGGGCATCACCTCTCGCCTCTAGCCTTTCCTTGCTTTCTCTTTGACTGTGTTTGGAGGGAGCTGCGTGCCTCTTGGCTTCTGAGCATACTTCTTGGAGTTTTAGCTGGAGCAAGAAGCTAGCCAATTATTTCTAGCTGCTGGCTCCAATTTTATCCCCAAATGTGATTATCATTGTGTCTCATGCCTAGCCCTGATCTGATCAACCGTGGTTGGTATGGCAGATTTCTTAGGTAAAACACTGTTGCTGAGACACTGGGCGGAAATTCCTGAGGTGAGTTAATTGAATGGTCGATACCTCCATCGTGTATGTTCTAACTATTGATCCCTATGTTTTTGTCGCCTAGAGGCATGAACTCAAGTGCTCTTGTGGTGACCATCTAGAGTCAGTTAGCCAGGATGATTGGCTTGGAATGTGGTACCTAGAAGTGTGCTGTAGTCTGTATCCCGTGTTTATCCCCTGTAATATCACATACATATCGCATATATATGAGAAACGAAGTTACTTCTCTTGGGTTTGGAGAATGGGTCGGACCCTGAGAATGTAACTTATAATTGTCCGGAATTTGGCTGTGAGGAAGCAGAGGAAGCAGAGCAGCAGTGGGGTAAAGAGCAAGAGGAAGATGTAGAGCTAACTAGGAAATCTTGAGAGGAGGCATGTTTTAGAAGCAGTAATACAGAAGAGTTACTTTAAGGCATATATATCTCACGTGTGTGGCTTTATACATTCAGTCAACATGTAACATACAGTGTAACTCATGCTTGTCCCATTTGCAGTTCCCTTTCTGGACGCTTGCCCATCTCACACAATGGTTTGAGTGTCTTACCTTGTCTACCAAGGTTAGCGCCTCCTAGTGTAGGACACATAAAAAAAATAAAAACTATTTTTTTTGCTGTAGTTCACCTTTTTTAGACATCTTTGTTGGTTGATTTAAACTTTTTAAATGTGTCATTATTCTTTGATATTTTTTCAGATAAGGACTTTGAATATGGTTATATATAGATTTCTGGAGTTTAATGAAGTTAAAAGACTTAGCATGTTCTGTAGAAACCTTTATTCATAATCGCCTATGGTTAGTGCTGCGCTGAATCTACATCTCTGTGGAATACTTACGCTGTAGCCCGCTGCCTGACTCCTCTCTAGGTTCCTAGAAGAGCTGGGAAGACACAACTATGTCACCGCTACTTCTTACCTTGAGCTTATTGGCTCGTTCCGGCAGCTGTTGACTAAGAAACGGCAAGCTGTCATGGAAGCCAAACAACGCTACGTGAATGGACTTGACCAGTTAGCTTTCGCTGAGTCTCAGGTAAGCTTGATAAGCTGTCCAAAATAATAATATATACTGATAAATGTAAAATATTAATAACAAAAACGAGAGCAACGGTGGGCTGCCAGTAAGTTGTGTGCGAGGTTCTGCTACGTATTCCACTCACATTGTTTCAGTTTTTCTTTCAGCAGCTCCAAGAGGTGGTGACTCGTAGGTCCTCATTTTATGGATGAATGAGTTTTAGAGAAACTCATTAAGTTGCCCAAAGGAGACTTAAAAATACATTGTTTTATTTTTAAATACTTTGTTATCACTTGAGAGTAGAAGAAATCTATTTTTGGCCTTCTATTGTAGCAGACGTTAAATGTAAGTTGGGCTTTTTCTAATGAGTCCAGTGCTATTAATACTCACTAGTGTTTTGTTTGGATGTCACGGTATAATGAGAGTACCTGAGCTGGCACTTCTCTTATGGTTTCATTTCCCCCGTGGCCACTTGTGCCAGTGCCTTGTGAAATACCTAAAATAGTCAAAGCCTTTTGTGAGAAGAACTGGATATGCTCTCACGATTATTTTAGCATGCAAAGAACTGGAAAAATTAAGATTTCTCATGGCCAGAATTTTATGATGCATTTAAGTCTCTAATTTCTATGTCACCTGTTACGGCAGGGAAAACTTAATGACAAACCTTCTGTTTAGGTTGGGGAAATGAAACTGGAGCTTGTGGAATTACAGCCCAAGTTGGAGGAAGCTAAAATCGAAAATGCACGCATGATGCAGGTAGGAAAGCAACATTTTTATTGATGTCAAAGGACAGTTGAGGTGTGTAAAACTACTCTTGAAACTAAGCCTTAATTTTCTGTCACGGCCTGTTATATGTAGGTGTCTGTGGACCCTTAGTGGCCAACAAACCCTATCGAGGTTGCGCATTCCTGACTCTGAGCTTTTAGTTAACCTGTGGTTAGGAGGGCATCATTATAGGGAAAATCTATTCAAGTTCTCTATGTATGTGGATGTCTACATCTTAGGAGCCTTCCACAATAGTAGTTTTTCATATGGTTTTCTTTTCAGAAAGTCTCTAGTGTTAATTATCTCTCCCTGTAATAATTATCTCTCCCTGTATTTCTCCCTCTAACCTGCCTTCCCATCCCCAACCCCATTTGACCATTCCTGTTCCATTATTCCTCTTCCCCCCCTTTATATCACTACTTCTCTCTTCCCTCCTTTGCAATCTATTCCTTCTCCATCTCCTTATTAATTTACCTGCATCTGTGGGCATTCTAAACAAGACGAACATATCTAAAGATTCAAAACTAACATCCACAAAAGACATAGGACCTTTGTCTTTCTGGGTCCGGGTGACCGACCGCTCAGAATGATCGTTTCCAGCTCTACCCATTTGCCTTCAAACTTCACAACATAATTTTACCTAACAAACCTTTCTCCTACTCAAAATGATGTGTTGAATTCCCTAATTCCCAAACAGTCCTTTGTCTCTAGGCTTGCAGAAACAATAGGCTGCTTGAAAATGTGTCTCTAGTTTCACCTTATTTCTTTTCTTTAGATTATTGAGATAGAGTCTGCACAAGTAGAGGCGAAAAGAAAATTTGTGAAACTGGATGAAGAGATAGCCAGTGGGAAGGCGGAAGAAGCCCAGGCTCTGAAGAACGAGTGTGAGAGTGACCTGGCAGAGGCGATCCCAGCCCTGGAGGCAGCTCTGTCTGCGCTAGACACGCTCAAGGGAAGCATTTGGGTTTGCCACCTTGGGTTTCATCAACAAGGAAGCAATATACACATCTTCGGTTAATGGGCTAAGGCTCCATTTTAAATTTTATACGATTCTATTTTATGTTTGTTTTGTATTGGGTTATATTGTTCATTTGTCAAGTTAAATGAAACTTACATCTCAACAGGTTCTTCTTTGATACAGTGTTATATTTACATATTTGCTTTTCCTTGGTTATGTATAACTTTCAGTCAGGATAGTTTAGTGGAAATGCAATGAATGGTCTTTGTGAATCGCAAGAGGTTCTGCACATGGGCCAGAAGGAAACGGAAGAACAAAAATGTGTGGCTGCTCTTGCGGCTTCCTGCATATATGTGCATAGAAAACTCCAAAGTTGTATCTTATGCAGCTGTGGGTTGCACTTTCTGCTGTACGTTGTATCGTGTGTGACTGTTAAGGCTCTTTAGGCAAAACCAGAACACTTCGCCCAACAGAACGGGAGAGTCATGACCTGTTGACTGGGGCGGCTGACAGTATCCAGACCTTGTTCTTTGCCTGCTTCTTTAATCGTTACCATAACTTTCCATGTGGGAGACCTGACAAAACTATAAACTCAGCAGCCAGACTGGTATAGAAAAGATGGCCTGGGGCTGGGGGAAGCCATTCAGAATGTTTGCCTTGGAGAGTCAAATGTACAGAGAATACAGGCAGATAACAAAAAACCTTAAGGCACCCTGTGAAGTCTCTTCCCGTCCTGTTTGCCGTCCCTCCCAGTGAGGGCAACACAGTGGGTTAGCAAAACGCACTTGAGTGGTGAGCAGAGAAAGGAATGTGCTGATTCTTTGGGGAATTATAATCAACCAGGAAGTCAAAATTGCAACTCATTTCAAATATCTGGTCTCAGCAAATATACTAATGAAATGAAACTTAAGATAAATCCATTTGATCCACAGAAAACCAAGCCATACAGAAATTCTAGGAATGGCAAATCAAGTCAGTGGCTGTCAGGATAATGATATCACTGAATTTGAAATGAGTCTTAACACGAATCACAACATCACGAACACTCCAATAATAAGAACACACACTGAGATCTTTTACAAAACTCTTATGGACACCAGTGCTCATAAAACTGAGCCTTACACAGGAAGGATGTAGTTAATATGGAGAGCTTCCTGATGCAGTGCATGTTACGTAACATCATTCGATGTCAAATTGATCAAATCAACCAATATCTTCAACTAACAATCGGGCGCTAGATAAATGGATCATCCGATTCACTTCTCTCATCTAGGCTGTCAAAGGACAGCTTTCACAGATACACTTAAGGTCACACTGCACAGATGGAATCCTCAAAACTCTGGCTGAGGCCTCAAAAACAAAACTAGTGTTGGGTGAATATCCTAAAAGTTCCCGGACTGTGGCAAAAGGGGCATTATTGGTTAACTGGATGGTATTCTGTGATGCACTTATCCCAACAAAACCATCTTTAACCTCCATAAGAAAACCAAATCACCATGGAACTTATGGTACTCAGATATCTTGCTCTAAAAACACAGTATTATAATAGTTTGTCATGGGCAACATGCCCAGTAAAAAGGGGTCTTGTGATTTTTAAATGTACCGACACACTGCCATTGGTTAAAGTTAAAGGTGCTTGGCTGCGGAAATTCTCTCACAAGTAGCCTGCAATGACTTCACTGCAGATCCCTTTGAACCCTTCCTTTCCTTGTGCATGAATGAAAATGTTTGCTGCATTTTGAAAAGGATCAGTTCTTTGAAATTGTGTCCCAAAATTTTTGTACTTGAAGTGTAGTGAAGATTTAGATGAAATTGCATAATTGTAGCAGCATATTGTCACCTTGGTTTGCTTGCAAGCAGTACAATAAACAGTGTAGCTTAGAAATTGTTATAGAACAAAGCAGAATCAACCGCCCGGAGCCCATTGTTACTGTCCTTTATGCTTCCTGCCACACTTAAAAGCCACGTGGCGCATATTTTCCCTGTAGAGGTTTGTCACAACAGATGAATTTAACAAGATTTTTTTTTTGTTTTTAGGTTATTTTAGTTTATGTGTATGAGTGTTTTGCCTGCATATGTGTGTGTACTGTCTGTCTGGTGCCTGCAGAGGTCAAAAGTGAACAAAAAATGAAAAGGAAAAGACATGACTTTCCTGGGTAAGGTGGAGGAAAATGTTTATTCTAGAAATACGGGAGAGCACAGTCAGAGGCAGGGACATGTGGGAGAGTCCAGAGTGGACATGACCAGACGGAGCTGGGACATGTGGGAGACGGGAAGGAAGAAGGAGACTGGAGAGAGAGGAACCCAGTGCAGCGGACAGGAGGCCAAAGATATAAAAGGATGGGTAGCCATAATATCTGGATTAGGTAGGGAAGAGCCCCTGAGGGAAAGGCAGCCCAGCCCCTGGGCTGGAAAGCTCAGGGCAGAGGGCGGGTATGCCAGCCATACTCTATAACAGGTAGGGACTGAAGGATGCCCAGAGAACCTGTTTGCCAGGGCCACTTTGATATGTTAAGTAGGCACTTCAGCCATTTGTCCTGGGTTTGAAACTTAGCAAGAAGAGGGCATCAGCTCCCCTGTAAGTGTGGGGTAAAGGATGATTGTAAGTCACCCTGTGGGTGCTGAGAACTGAACCCCAAAACAACTTGTTTTTAATAGAGACATCATTCCAGGCAACCAAGACCATTTATTTAAGAAACTATTTTATCACTGTGTTCCAAGAACTTTAAGATTAATCTCTAATTCAAGAGTCTTAGTCCCTTCAAGTCCTGCCAGTTCAGGACATTGGTCTAAGCCTCTGCTTTTGGTCAGAGTCTGCTGCTCTGTATTTCCTGCTATGCAGTATTATTAACATGAGTTAGGGCCTAGTTGATTCTATTTAGTATAAGAGGTTAAGAAGTTTTAAGGAAATTTATAAATAAATAACAATTTATTGAAAGAACAACAGAAGATCTTAAGATTGAGCCACTAAGAACGACACACCAAGACAAACCTCAGAATGGTCTAATAGAGGAACTGTTTCTCCAAGAATGAAGCCCACAGACCTTGTCTACAGAACTGTACGGCTCCACGCTCACCCATAGCAGTGAGACAAATTCCTCGCGCCACCCATTGTTTGAGTTCTAGTGAGATTTGGGGGTTGTGATAGTAGAACCTGTACCACATAGGGACCAAGATACCCACTAGCTTTCCAGCACTTGATCCATTATGAGATCAATATCAGAGATCATCTCAGAAGGGCACTGGATAATAAGACACCTGGTGCTATCTTTCCTAACGATAGACAGGTGGCAAATCGTAGCTCTGACACGTGCTTGTTGCTAGTTTACATCATTTTACAAGTGATTCTTTGGAGGTTTCCTAGCACTCAACACGTCTCCATCGGGACGTAGTCCTGGTCTCTGCTCCACTCTCAAGATGTTTATTTCCTAAAATTACTTTTTTGTTTTAATTTTTTGATATAGCATCTCACTGTGTAACCCAGGCTGGCCACAGCTTATCACCCTTTCCCTCACCTCCTGAGTTCTGAGGTTATAGAAGAATACTGTCACACATCGCCCCAACATTATTTTTTTTAATTCTCACTATTTAAAAGTAAGCTATTTTATAAGGATGTCTTCTTTTCTTTTGATATAGCCAGCTGATATTACAATTGTGAAATCAATGAAGAATCCTCCAGCTGGTGTTAAACTTGTTATGGCTGCTGTTTGTGTCATGAAAGATATAAAACCAGAAAAAATTTCAGATCCTTCAGGAACTGGGGGCAAGGTAATAACTGGGCACAGATTAAATCATATTATTGAATGGCAAAACAGAATTTGTTTTACCATTATTAAATTAAATACTAACAACCTGTAATCTGGGGGAAAATATTGTTTTCCAGGTTTAATGGACTCATAACTAACTACAGAAAATGGTGTCTGTCTATATTCTAGTAAATATGGTATCAGAAAGCTGTGGTTCCAGTTGTTTCTATTTTCTTCTCTATCCATACAGACTTCCTATTCTTATGTCAGTACATGCTGAGGCCTGTATTTAATAGCTAAGATTGTAAGAATGTGACATACAGCCTTCAGGTCAACGATTAAAATTTTAATATTAAGTTTATATCCATGTTTAAAATACATCGTGTTTTACATATTTAACACGTTCTTGGGAAAAGAGTCTCTTTCTATTTTTATTTTTAAACACAGGGTTTTACCCATAGCCCTGACTGCCCTGGAACACTATAAGTTAACCAGGCTGACCTTGAACTCACAGAGATCGACCTGCCCCTCTAGCATGCTGGAACTAAAGGTGTGCGCCAGCATGTCTGGCACGGAATGGGCCTTTATTTTCAGAAGTTGAGATTTTTTAAATATATAAATGCTTTTCTGACTAATATGTGCTTTCAGTTGTATAACTAGTACATTTCCATAAACTTCATTTGTAGATACTCGATTACTGGGGACCTAGCAAAAAACTTCTGGGAGATATGAATTTCTTAAGAGATCTGAGAGAGTACGACAAGGACAATATTCCAGTAAGTTATATTAGAGTTTCTTCTCAAAATGCGACTTTGTCCTGACGTCAAAGAGCTTTAAATTATACACTGTCTTATAAGACGTAAGGGGATAATCCTTTTGTGAGATTAAGATAATTGATAAAGGGGTACTAACATTTATTAATGGCCATAGAATACATTTTATAACAAAAAACACTTTCAGATTATTAGAAAGTCAATAAATTCCTATTTTAGTGTACTGTTGACTTGAAAAGTTCTCTAAATATCTTCATATAATAGTTCCTTTATTAGAAAATCTTGTTCATATTTACATAAAGAAGGTAACATTTTCCATTTGAATTGTTATTTATTAATGTTAATTATTCTGTTTTCAAATGTTCTGTCAATTCACAGTCTTCTTGGCATTTTTGGAAGAGGCACCTTTCTTCATTATTTATAAATTGATGTATTTTTATCATAAATATTTTTGTTTCTGCTATAATTATACTTTTAAAATTATCCCAAAATTTTTACTTTTAAAAACAACATAACTTTTTAAAATTTATTTATTTATTTATTTTTATTTATTTATTGTGTGTGTTATAAGTGTGGGTACGTGTCCCATGGCACTCAGGTAGAGGCCAAAGGATTGCTCTCTTCATCCGTCATGTGAGTGCTAGCGATTGAACCCAGATTACCAGGCCTGGTGGCAAGTGTCATCTCAAGGGCCCTCAGTATAACTCCTTAAAATCTAGATGTTTTCATTACCTATGATTTTCTTCCTCTTTGTGATTATGTGATGACTGCGCTAATCTTACAATCTAAATCTCTGGCATGCAGGTGACTGTTATGCAGAAGATTCGCAGTGAATACTTGACAAACCCCGAGTTTGATCCCCCTAAGGTTGCTAAGGCTTCTTCTGCAGCTGAGGGGCTGTGCAAGTGGATCATGGCCATGGAGGTGTATGACAGAGTCGCTAAGGTATTTTCAGGACGCGCACACCCAATCCTGACTCACAGTCCCATAAATAAAAACGTGAACTTTAAGTCTTAGATGTATTCCACATTAGGTCCTTCAGAATTTCACTCAGCGAGTTTTGACTGTATTCACCTCCCCCAGCTCCTCACAGATCCACCCCCTCCCCTGCCCACCCACCCAACTTTGTGTTCTCTTTGTTATTTTCTACCCATCAAGTCCAGCTCGTGCTGTCCATACATTCTTAAACGTGTGGTCTTCCACCGGAGCTTGGCCGACCCCTGATGGCAACTCCTTTAAAGGAAATTGACCCTCCCTCTCCCAGTAGCTCTCAGTTGCCAGTAGCTCCTCAGCTGAAATGGATTTCATGTCCACTTCCCCTGTTCATCCTGGGATCCGGCCCAGCTTGAGCTTGCAGTGGGCTCGTGCACGCTGCCACGGCTGCTGTGAGCTCACATATGAAGCTGCTCTGTTGTATCAGAGGACACTGCTTCCTTTTCCTCATTTACCGTTTCTGGCTCTTAGAATCGTTCTGCCCCCTCTTCTGTAATGATCCCCAAGTTTTAGGGGCAGGCTCAGTATATGTGTCCAATTTAGGGCTAAGTATTCTGCAGGCTTTTATACCTCTGTCATTTGTGAGTCTCTGTTAATGACCATTTACTGCGCATGGAAGCTTCCTTGATGAAGGCTGAGAGATACACCACTCCACGAATATGTCAGTCATTAGGAGTTGGTTTAGTACTCTATTCGTTTAGCAGACTAGGAGTTCTCCCCAGACCTTTGATTCTAGCCACAAGTTCTTGACCCAACAACAGTTCATGCATGGGCTTCGTCTTGTGGAGTGGGCCGTAAACCCAGTCAGAAAGTGGTTGGTTAGTCCATAATTTGTGTCATTATTACACCAGTGTCGTGCCTTGGCAAAGCTAATCCTTATTGTAGCTCACAGGGTTCACAGCTGGGTAAGACAGCGGGTTACTTTCTCCCTCTGGTGGTTCTCATAGCATCTCCCAGCCCTGTGGAAGTAGCCGATGGGATGGAGCTTCTGAGTTAGTGCCAACTTGCAATCTCCAAGTTCTGTGACTCAAGTGCATGGCATCTTCAGCAGCAGGGGTCTTACCATTAAGTCCTAGAGGGTAACCAATAGTGTTGGCAGCAGCCTGTAGTGTTTGGGGGGTCTATGGGACTTCACTGACCAACAGCTCCAAACAGCATTGGACTTCTGGTAGCTTGTGCTGTCTAATAGGGTCATTGTTGTCTCACTGTAGGATAAGTGCATTATATATGTATGCTCTCTCTCTCTCTCTCTCTCTCTCTCTCTCTCTCTCTCTCTCTCTCTTCCCGTGGGGGGTGGGGGTGGGTGAGAGAGAGAGAGAGAGTAAGCTTCTATAGTAGGTTTCTATATGATTTTTTTAAGTCTTTAGAGTTAAGATTTGTATTCCTTTCCCTAACCTTCCCTCCCATCCCCCACCTCAATTTAAACTCTTTCTGTTCTATTCATTCCCTTTTTCAAGACAGGGTTTCTCTGTAGCTTTGGAGCCTGTCCTGGAACTATCTCTTGTAGACCAGGCTGGTCTCAAACTCACAGAGATCCTCCTGCCTCTGCCTCCCAAGTGCTGGGATTAAAGACATGTGCCACCACCGCCTGGCCCCTTTAAGCTTTTAAATCAGTGCTTTCTATATCCCCTCCCTTGAAAGTCCAACTCTACCCCATCCTGTGACCTCTGTGGGTATTCCAAATGAAACATACACATCTGAAGATTCAAAGCTACAAATGAAGGAAAGCATGTAACTACCTTCCTCTTTCTGAGTCTGGTTTACCTTCGTCACAAAGATTGTTTCTAGCTCCATCCATTTCATTCATTAAGAATAATTTCTTTTCTTTTTTTGTTTTTGCTTCAAGTCAGGGTTTCTCTGTAATGCTGGAGCCTGTCCGGAAACTAGCTCTTGTAGACCAAGCTGGCCTCGAACTCCCAGAGATCCGCCTGCCTTTGCCTCCCAAGGGCTGGGATTAAAGGCGTGCGCTATCATCGCCCGGCTAATTTCTTTATTCTTAATAGCTGGATAATACTTCATTATGAAAATATACCACATTTCCTTGTCTGTTCATCAGTTGGACATCTAAGGTTTTTGTATCCCTTGGCTTTGTGAGCAGAGCAGCAATGAATATGGATGAGCAGGTATCTCTATGGTGATACAAAGTCCTTGGGTATATGTCCAAGAGTGGTGTGGCTGGACCGTATGGTAGACCTATTTTCAGTATTTTGAGGGATCTTCACATTGATTTCCATATCAGATATATAATTTTTTCACTTCCACAAGTAGTGGATAAGTGTTCTTTCCCCATATCTACCCAAGAACTTGCCATAATTTGGCTTTTTGCTTTCTTTTATCATAGACTTTCTGACTTGGATAAGATAAAAATCTCAATAGTTTTAATTATATTTTCCTGGTGACTAAGGATGTTGAAAATTTTTATAAAATGATGTTTCAGCTACTTGTTTTTCTTCTTTTTGAGAACTCTCTAGTTCCATATCCAATATTTTAACTGAATTGCTTGGTCTCTTGATATTTAGGGTTTTTTTAGTTTCGTATATTCCAGACACTAATCCTCTGTTAGATGTATATCTGGTAAAGATTTTTCCTATTCTGTGGCCTTCTTTTTCTCTCAAGTGATGGTATCCTTTGTTGTACAGAGCTTTTAGTTTTATGAAGTTCTATTTATTCATTCTTGTTCTTTGTGTCTGTGCTATCAGAGTTTGTCCAGATAATCCTTCCCTGCACCGGTGAAATCAAGTGTACTTTTCTTTATCAGATCTTATGTTAAGGTCCTTGATCCATTTGGAGTTGAATTTTGTGCTTCTTTCTAGAAGGGTCAAGTTCATCCTTCTACATGTGCTGTCAAGTTTGGTTAGGAGAAGGGATGAGGGGATAGCTAGAGTGGAAAGTAACTTAATGATGGTTATGAAGTTTCCATGTGAGGTAGTGAAAAGCATCCTAAAATTGATTGTGATAATGGTTGCATTCTATGAACATACTAAAGACCATTGATACTTACAGAGAATTGTTGTTGTACATGTGTTATATCTCAATAAAGTTCTGTTTTGAAAGTCGATTCAGGGTAAGCAAAATGGGCTAGTGTGTGTATGTATGTATATATATATATATATATATATATATATATATATATATATATGCTTGCCACTAGGCCTGATGACCTGAGTTTACCCCTTGGGACTACATGATAAGAGGAAAAACTCAACTAGTTGTCCTCTAACTTCCACATGTATGTTGTGGCATGTTGTGCCTGCACCCATCCTGCACACATGCACAGACATGCCCACACAAATAAATAAATACAATTTAAGAATTTAAATTATCTTAAAGATTCTAAGTGAGTTGATCCATCAGGTGTAAGAGGATCCAGTATGGCTAAATTCAGAGTGAAGGAAGATCCCTTGAAGTAATGGCTTGAATTCAGCAGGGATTTTTTTTTTTTTAATGGAATATCCAACTGGCCCAGATTCCTGGGAAATCAAGAGAATTTAATTAAGAATGTTTTACAAATTTGTCTAGTAAAGGAACAAAAAAACACAGGCATCACATGAATATACCCAGGAAAGGAAGAGCATACGCTAAAGGAGAGCTGGAACTATTGGTAGCGTGTACTAGAATAAACTCAAGGCACCGAATGACCAGGCTGCAGCCATTGGCATATGCTGAGAGTGAGGTAGGCGCTTTTGAGTTTGAGTTTATGGAGCAGAGTCTTGTGTAGATCTGCTCAGGGAGTAAAACAGATTCTATCTAGGATCTCCTACTGAACTAACTTCTCTCCACGGAGTAGTGTCATGACAGGTCTGCTATCGCCCCGTTCAGTTCGTTTCCAGAGGCCTCACAGCGTTTCTTCCCTGTCTGTACCTCTACATGACATTTCCATACCAGTGCAGCTGTTCCGTGTCAGCACACGAAGGTGATGGAGAGACGTTAGCAATGTCTTCTCTGAAGTCAGAACTGGAAGGGAGGGGGGCTTCGTGGCATCTACATTCTTCCTTAGACTTTTAGCCCAGAGAAGAGACACTTTGAATCTGTTAAGTGTTTCCCCGTCTTTACCTCTAGTATCGCTGTGAGTTACAGGGATGCTCCGGAAGGGCTGGGGTCACCCACTTTCTGACTGGCCCGGACTTTCTGATCATCTTCTAATTTTTTCTGTACCATTGACTTTTGGCATGATTCAGTGATGGAGTTAACTAAAGCTTATTCTTGATATTCTAAGGGCACAAAGATAGCAATTTTAAAAATCATTTTTCTCTTCAACAAGAAAAGTGTCTTTTTAAGAGTTCTTGAGGAAATTTTAATTTAGTGAGACTTACTACAAAACTTTTCCGTCTTCGTATTTTTGCTATCATAGTCTTAATCTCTCCAAGGCCAGTGTGATCTTGGTGTGACTTGGAAGAAGGCCACAGACTTAGGAAGAAAAATAAAAATTTAAAAACCATTAAAACAAAACAAAACAAAACTTACATAGAAACAGAATGAGAACCCAGGTATGGTGGTTGATGTCTCTAATACCTGCGCTTGGGAGACTGAGGCAAGGGAATTTGTCATGAGTTTGAGAGAAATATGGTGAGTTCAAGACAGGTGAACCAAGCTCGTGGGAACTCATGAACTCTAGACTGACAGCTGTGGAGCCTCCAAAGTACCCAACTAAACCCTCTGCATATGGGATACAGTTGTGTAACTTGGTCTATCTGAGGGCCCCTGGCAGTTAGATCAGGAACTATGCCTGATTTATGAGCTTGCTTGTTGGAGCCCATTCCCTATGATGGGATGCCATGCTCAGCCTTAGGGCAGGGGGAAGGGGCTTGGTCCTGCCCCAACTTAATGGGTCAGGCTTTGTTGACTCCCCATGGGAGCCCTCACCCTTTGGGAGGAGTGGATAGGAAGTGGGCTTGGGGAAAGGTAGGGGTGGGGGGCAGGAGAAGGGGTGAGAGAGAGAACTGTGGTTGGAATGTAAAATAAAATTTTAAAATGTAAAAAAAAATCATAAAAAAGAATCTGTCTCAAAAGAACAATCAACAAGTTAAACGAACAGGAAGAAACAGAACCACCTGGCTCCCTCTCCCCATTTTCAGTTGACTGGCAACTTCTCATTATTTTAAAACACATTGCTGTATATTGTGATACTTTTTACTCTACATTAAAATGCCTTGTAATTTTTTTTACATACTATAAAACCATAGTTTACAAAACCAAATAATTTGTATATTTTTGAAGTATATAGGCGTTTTTGTTTTATGTAAGATTTACGTATTATGTATAATTTATTGTTATATCCCATGTCTGACCCATAGCATCTGACTTTTACATAGAACACATCTGCATATTATTCCCAAACAGGTTGTGGCTCCTAAGAAAGCTCGCTTATCAGAGGCGCAAAAGTCCTTAGCTGAGACAATGGAGCTTTTGAATCAGAAGAGAGCAGAACTTGCGGAAGTAGAGCATCATTTGGAAAATTTACAGAAGATTTTTCTCGAGAAAACAGAGGAGAAGGCAGCTTTGGAAGATCAGGTGGAGCTGTGTGCTAAGAAGCTGGAACGCGCCTCAAAGCTGATAGGAGGGCTGGGAGGAGAGAAATCAAGGTAGAGCCTGCCGCTTCTAACGAAAGCTAAGGATAACAGGCTTGAAGGGGGGACCATTATTGGTTGTTGGTCACAGGTACAGTGGCTGATTGAGAAGAGCAGGCATGTTGTCAAGCACCTGGCTGGGACTCTCCAAAGGAGCAAGCCAAGTGTTGAGGATAGTATTTATAACTTGTTTTCAAAAACAAAACCAAAAATAATAAAAAAAAAACCAGAGAGGGGAGGAGGAGAAAAGAAAACGCAATTTTAACAGTTTTTAATCTAAGTGGTAATTGTTGGTTATGCAGATATTTTCCAGTTTTCTATGTAGCTTTAAATTGGACTGGACAGTCAGTATCTCATTACTGGTAATGCTTATTCAATGAATAGCATGATGTAGTAACTTAGTCCAGGTCGGATGGTTTTGAAATAACCTCTATCATTCAATGAATAGCATGATGTAGTAACTTAGTCCAGGACGGATGGTTTTGAAATAACCTCTATCATGATGATTTTGGTGAATGGAAAAGCTATCGACTTTATCTGTAGGATCTCAACTTTTTAATTTAAGGAGTATCAAAGAGTCTTGCTTCAGAATAGTATTTCTGGGATGAACTACGAATTTTCTAAACATAAATACCTAAGCAAACAGTGGGACCAAATAGAAAATTCCAAAGCAAAAATGCTGGGGTTGTCATTGTTGGAAAGGCTGAGTCCTACAAGATATGCCTATTGCTCTAATATTGAAATGTGGAAATTCATATAATGTAGCATAGCAGAGCTACAAGGGATCCAACCCTCCTCATCTTACAGATAAGCCCAATATTTCATATCTTTTTCTCTTTCTTTCTTTCTTTCTTTCTTTCTTTCTTTCTTTCTTTCTTTCTTTCTTTCTTTCTTTCTTTCTTTCTTTCTTCTTCCTTCCTTCCTTCCTTCCTTTCTTTCTTTCTTTCTTTCTTTCTTTCTTTTTCTTTTTGATCTGTAACCTTGGCTGTCCTGGAACTAGCTCAGGAGGCCTTGAACGCACAAAGATCTACCTGCCTCTGCCTCCTGAGTGCTCGGATTAAAGGTGTAGTGGCCCACCACCACCCAGCATCATATATTTTTCTTACAGAATTTAGAAAAGAAGGCCCCTGCGCTTTCATTTCTATTGTTTTGATTTTATTTATCTGTTTGTTGGCCTGCATGTATGTCTGTGTGAAGGGGAAGCCTAGCCAAAAACCTTGTTTTGTAAGGCGTGTCCCCCTTTGTCTAAAGGCGTGTCCCCCTTAGGCTAATATTGACTTATAAAATCTTGCGGGCCTATGTCCCGCCTGCTCTTTGTTTTCCTGTGCTCCTCGCTGGAACCTTGGATTTGTAAGTTCCCTTTCCTTTCCTTTATTAAAACTGAATTATATATATTAAAGCTAGTCTGGTGAATCATAACTGCCGATCAACCACGCACCTTCATTTGGCGCCCAACGTGGGGCATTTGGGAGCCTTTAGCTCCAGTTCCCGCACTGCGTGGCAGGGATTCGGCCTTGGGCTCTTGATTGCTTCAGCGCAGTTTCCCAGACTAGCCCGCCCCAGCCCTGCTTGTACGGAGCAAAGGACATGTGAGGGTGACTCAGTCCTAGCTCGCTAACCCCTCAGGCAGCGCCAGTCCCGGCTGAGTTTGGCCTGGGCCCTGACCTGCCAGAGACTAGCTGTTACTGCCTGCGTCCCAGCATTTGAGCTCTGCTGGTACTGCAGACTCGGTTTGGCTGAGTGGTTATTGCCCTCGCCACCTACTGGCAGGGAACGGTCATTACAGGTAAAATTTCTTTTGATTAAAAAAAATGTCTGACCATATCACCGTTGAAAGCTTCTGCAGCCTATTTAATTATACTATGGTAGAAATATTGCAGGATACATATGATATTCCCATAACTTGGATATTTATAGGGCTTGCAATTTTTCTCGTATTTGGTTTCTCCCTTACATGGTTTGAAAATAGAAAAATGATAAAGTCCTTACA
The DNA here is from genome assembly GCF_903992535.2 of Arvicola amphibius. Classification (NCBI taxonomy): domain Eukaryota; kingdom Metazoa; phylum Chordata; class Mammalia; order Rodentia; family Cricetidae; genus Arvicola; species Arvicola amphibius. Next base: position 29,195,654 of record NC_052058.2, on the reverse strand, counting down.
GAATGAAACCAGGTTTCTTAGGACAGAGGTTGAATGCTTAAGAAAGGGCACAACTGATTTGAGTGACAACTTTAAGTCGGTCGAGGTATTTGCAAAAACAATTCAGACTGACACCAAGAAAGAGTTTGAAGGTCTCAAGGAAGGGAATAGGGCTTTGTCTGATATGACTCTATCAAATGAGCAAAATTTAGAAAAACTACAGTCTGATATTAAGGAGAGATTCATTGCTGTGGAGGAGAGAACAGCTGATTTGGATCGTAAACTTCAGTCCCTGTCTGAAACATTATCAGAGAGAATTAAAACTGCTGAATGTGAAAATCGGACTTTGTCTAAAGGATATGACAGATTGGCTGACAGATTGTCAATACAAGAAGGCACAATTCATGCCATGAAAATTCTATCCAAGGATGAGATACTAACTCTACTGGACAAACTTCATATTTTGGAATCCTCCATGAAGGCCTTGGAGCATAATTCTGGACAGGAGATCCAGGCCTTACAGAAGGCAATAGTAAGCAGATTAGAAAAGATTGAGGAAATTATAGACTGTAATGAACAGGAGCAAACGGTAGAAAGGCGAAATTTAACTCCGTCAATGAGTAAAACTCTCCGGGATAATTTCCATAAAGTTTTACCTGCCTTTCCAATAATAACGTCAGAAAAGGTGACTGGTTCCAAAAACCCTAGGGTCATCAAGGAATATACATGGGAACCTGTCCATATGAATGATCTCAAAGAAATTAAACAAGCCATTTTGAATTTTGGGCTACATTCGTACTTTGTTAGAGAGATGCTCAAAACTTGGTCTATAAGCAATAAGGCAACACCCCATGATTGGGTACAATTAGTATCAGCTGTTCCAGAGAGTGGGTCACAATTAAATTGGAAATGCATGTTCAGACAAGAGGCTAAACTTTTAGAACAGCAGGAAAGAGCAAAGGGAATTGAGATCTCCCTAGGTCAAATTCTAGGTGAAGGACTTTTCTCCGATCCTCTAGAACAAGCTAATTATGATGAACACACCTTATCCATATGTACTACAGCAGCCTTAAAGGCTTGAGACAGGGTTCAAGACCCAGGACAGAGACTGGAATCATATATCAGAGTTAAACAGGGTCAGAGAGAACCCTTTAGTGATTTTTTACAAAGGCTAACTAAAGCTGTACAAATAGGGATATCTGACCCAGAAGCAAGACGTATAATAATTGAGTCTTTGGCTTATGAGAATGCCAATGTGGAGTGTAAAAGGATCCTGGGGCCTTTAAAGATGAGATCAGCGCCCTTGGACGAATGGGTCTTGCATACAATGAATGTTGAATCATTTGACTATGGCACTGAAGCATGGGTAGAAGAAGCAATTTCTAATGCAAAAAGGAGGCATCAAGTTACCAAATGTTTTAATTGTGGCAAGATGGGACATATTAAAAGGAATTGCAGACAACGGATTTTCAGAAATAATAATAATAATAATAATAATAATAATGCCTCTTCTAAAAATAACAGACGTAGGAGGACTCAGCCTTCAGGTATATGTAGGAGATGTGGAAAAGGCAGACACTGGACAAATGAGTGCAGGTCAACAAGAGATAAACAAGGCAACCTGTTGCCACTGGGAAACGCAATGGGGGGCCTCTTGCAGGCCCCCATGGCGAATGTGGTCCAGTCATTTCCGGTTACTGCCGAGAACATGCCTCATCAAGAAAATTAGAAAGCCCCATGCCTGCTGTTAAAAGCAAAAATGGCCTGAAAGATGAGTTACGTGTATTTTGGCAGACTTTTATAAATGAACAAAGACCAAAGTTAAGAGTGTGTGTAAATGGCATTTTTATTACTGGCCTACTGGACACAGGTGCAGATGTAAGTATCATTACTCCAGAATCTTGGCATCGGTATTGGCCTCTTCAGGACGTAAATGTTCAGTTCCTGGGAATTGGAACCCTATCTCAAGTAAGGCAGAGCACGAGATGGGTTGAATGCATAGGGACAGAAGGACAAATAGGAAAATTAAGGCCATATGTAGCCAATATTGCAGTGAATTTATGGGGCCATGACCTGTTGCAGCAATGGAATACCCAAATTAACATTCCTGCTGCTTCTAGAGCCTATATCACTGAGGAAAATATTAAAAGATATTACAGAAGGTGGAAACCGGCTGTTCGGGCTGTACAAGAATGCAAAGCAGCCGGGTGGTGGTGGCGCACGCCTTTAATCCCAGCACTCGGGAGGCAGAGGCAGGTGGATCTCTGTGAGTTCGAGGCCAGCCTGGTCTACAAGAGCTAGTTCCAGGACAGGCTCTAAAAAAGCTGCAGAGAAACCCTGTCTTGAAAAACCAAAAAAAGAAAAAAGAAAAAAAAAGAACGCAAAGCAATTGATGGCCCTTCAGAGATATGAACAGCACTGTCTCTAAAATGGTTGACTGAGAAACCAATATGGACGAAGCAATGGCCTTTAGCTGAGGAAAAGTTGCAGGCTTTAGAACAGCTGGTACAAGAGCAATTAGATGCTCGACATATAGAAGAATCTACCAGCCCTTGGAATTCTCCTGTATTTGTTGTTAAGAAAAAATCTGGTAAATGGAGAATGGTGACATATCTCAGGGCTATCAATAAGGTTATTCAACCTATGGGCTCTCTGCAATCTGGAATTCCTCTGCCCTCTTTATTACCAAAAGGATGGCCTCTCATAGTTATTGATTTAAAGGATTGTTTCTTCACTATACCTTTACAAGAAAAAGACGGAGAAAAGTTTGCCTTCACAGCGCCTACTTATAATAACTCTCAACCTACAAGGAGATACCAGTGGACCGTCCTCCCACAGGGCATGTTGAACTCTCCCACTCTGTGCCAATACTTTGTAAATCAACCATTGCAAATAATACGCAAGCAATTTCCCAAGTCAATAATTTATCATTACATGGATGATATTCTGTTACCTGATTCAAACATGGATACTTTAGAAAGACTGTTTGAAGAAGTAAAAATACTTTTACCTAAATGGGGATTGCAGATTGCTCTTGAAAAAATTCAGAGGGGAGATTCTGTTAATTATCTAGGTTATAAAATAGGTTTGCAAAAAATTAAGACACAAAAAGCACAAATTAGGAGAGATCGGTTACGGACTCTCAATGACTTTCAAAGGTTGTTAGGAGACATTTCCAGCTTACGACCAGCTGTTGGGATAACACCTGATATGATAATTCACTTAAATAAAACCTTGGATGGTGAAAAAGACTTAAACAGTCCCAGAGAATTAACAGCTGAAGCAGAAAAGGAGCTGAGAATGATTGAGGAGAAATTACAAGAGACACATGTGGACAGGGTGAATCCAGAGCTCAGTTGTATTCTTGTCATATTGCCTTCCAAAATTTCTCCTACAGGAATTTTAATGCAGAGAGATGATATTATCTTAGAATGGATCTTTTTACCACATAAACCAAGTAAGAAAATAAAAACTTATGTGGAAAAAGTCTCTGAATTAATTATAAAAGGCAAATTGAGACTTCGTCAACTAGCAGGCATAGACCCAGCAGAAATTATAGTGCCTTTCACTGCTGATGAACTAAAAAAGTTGTGGGAAGATAACGAACCATGGCAAAGAGCTTGTGCTAATTTTTTGGGAGAAATCAATAACAACTATCCAAAAAGCAAGAGGCTTAACTTTATAAAGAGAACTTCTTGGATTCTTCCTCGAATCATCTGTGATGCTCCGATAACTGGAGCACGTACATTTTATACTGATGCTAATAAATCAGGGAAGGCAGGTTACAAATCAGAAGATTTGAGTAAGGTGGAACAAAGTCCTTATGATTCTGTCCAGAAGGCAGAATTATATGCCATTCTTATGGTGGTAAGGGATTTTAAAGAACCGCTTAATATAGTTACTGATTCACAATATGCAGAAAGAGTAATCTTACATATTGAAACTGCTGAATTTATACCTGATGATACAGAATTAACCTCATTGTTTATCCAGGTACAAGACATAATCAGGAACAGGCTTTGCCCTATGTATATAACACACATCCGATCCCATACGGGTCTGCCAGGTCCTCTAGCACAAGGTAATGCAGAAATTGATCAATTGTTGATTGGTAGTGTGCTGCAGGCCTCTGAATTTCATAAAAAACATCATGTCAATAGCAAAGGCTTGAAGAAAGAGTTTTCTATTACATGGCAACAAGCTAAGGAAATTGTAAAGAAATGCCCTACTTGCTCTTTTTATAACCAAACACCACTGCCTGCAGGGGCTAATCCAAAGGGCACTCAAAGAAATGAAATCTGACAGATGGATGTGTTTCACTTTGCAGAATTTGGCAAATTAAAATATGTACACCACACCATTGACACTTATTCAGGTTTTCAATGGGCAACTGCTTTAAGCTCAGAAAAAGCTGATTCAGTAATCACTCATTTATTAGAAGTTATGGCCATCATGGGTATACCTACACAAATAAAGACGGATGATGGTCCAGCTTATGTCTCTAGGAAAATGAAACAGTTTTTTGCTTATTACAATATTAAGCATGTTACACGTATACCATACAATCCTACAGGTCAAGCAGTCATAGAAAGATCAAATAGAACTATAAAGGATATGTTAAACAAACAGAAAGGGGTGGAAAATACCCCTTGAAATAGGTTACATAGTGCTTTATTAACCTTGAATTTTCTCAAAGCTAATGAGAAGGGGACAACGGCTGCAGAAAGACATTGGATAATGGAAAAGTCTGCTGAATTAAATCAACCAGTTTATTTCAAGGATGTGCTGACCTCGCATCTATTGTATGAGAGTATGCTTCTACCTCTGTTTAAAACAATTGTTATATTGAGATATTTATCATATTGAAATGTACATTTCTACCTCTGATATTATTTGTGTAATGACATTGTTTACGTTTGGGGATATTGTCCTCATTTATTGCACAGTTGTTTATTCTCTTAGTCTCCAAGTTAGATAGGTATCGAGAATTATATATCAATAGTCATATATGTTTGTCATATTTATATTTAGGATATTCAGGTTTTTTAGATACATAGAAATTATATTTAGTATAGATAGTATAATCTTCAACCTCTTTGAAGAGCTGTAGAAAATGGCCTTTAATCTAACCTAGAGTTTTGTACTTATGAGACACAATCACTCCTGGCAACACTGCTCTACTCCCGAGAGAATGTTGAGCACCAAAGACACTCCACTGAGAGCTTGTCTTCTTCTTGGCAGAACTGGCCTTTGGGCAAAGAAAAGCCCATATCAACTACTGACAAAGATATAGAATATCCATAAGTGGATAAAAAAGGATTGTCTTATCTTGCCAAGACAGGGTAGGACAGTTCTACAAAAAGTTCCTTGTCTTTGAAAAATGTTATGTCAGTTGTGTTAGGCCTTAGCCAAAGTTGGTTGCCTCAACATTGCAAAACAAAACTTTGGGTGACTGCCCAGGTAGATAGTTGTCTCTGTCATTTGTTGCACATTTTGGAAGTTTCTTGTTTGTACTTCCTGGTTGCTTAAGTAATATTACTTCCCTTCTCAGATCTTTGATGGGGTTGAAGATTAGATAATTGTAGTTACCCTCTACATTATTTAGACTCCTTGAAATAGAATGTTTAGTAAAACTTTTGTTATATGTTTCTTCTTAATATTATTTGTTGTTTGTAATTTTATATTTATTATTTGTTCCTATTGAATATAGTTGTATTTGGTTTGGTTTGGTTCTGTCTTATTTAGACAAAAGGGGGAGATGAAGGAGAAGCCTAGCCAAAAACCTTGTTTTGTAAGGCGTGTCCCCTTTTGGCTAAAGGCGTGTCCCCCTTTGGCTAAAGGCATGTCCCTCTTAAGCTAATATTGACTTATAAAATCTTGCGGGCCTGTGGCCCGCCTGCTCTTTGTTTTCCTGCACTCCTCGCTGGAACCTTGGATTTGTAAGTTCCCTTTCCTTTCCTTTATTAAAACTGAATTATATATATTAAAGCTAGTCTGGTGAATCATAACTGCCGATCAACCACGCACCTTCATCTGTGCACCACATACATGCCCGGTACCTGTGCAGGCCAGGAGAGGGTGTTGGATCACCTGAGCTGTAGTTACATACAGATATGAGCTTTCATGTGGATGCTGCAAACTGAACCCTAGTCCTTTAGGAGAGCAGCCAGTGCTTTTAGCCACCGAGCCTTCCCCCCAGCCAGCCCTTCCCATACAATTGTCTGTTATTATTTGGTTTGCCTTTGGTTTGTTGCACAGATGGTCTCAAGCTGCCAACGACCTTCAAATAACATATGAGAACTTAACTGGTGATGTCTTAGTGTCAGCAGGAGTAATAGCTTACCTTGGTGCTTTCACTTCTGGATTTCGGCAAGAATGCACTGAAGACTGGAGCAAGTTATGCAAGGTACCAGGTTCACACTTAGAAAATTTTGTTTTAGAACAGAATGTTCTATGTGTATTTGGAAAACGTAATGGTGATTAAGACAGTGAAAGGAAGAACACTAAAAATATGGGAAGTTTCTCTCTCTCTCTCTCTCTCTCTCTCTCTCTCTCTTTCCCTCCCTTCCTCTTCTTTAACTTGTAAAATACTCTCAAAATCCAACTTTCAATGCAGTTTTTATACAGTCCTTAGTTATGGCAATTAAATATGTATTTTAACTTAATATTTCAATTAGTAATGTGAAAAAGACCACCAGACTCTTGTTTCTTTCTTACAGGAGAAGAGAATCCCATGTTCAGAGGAGTTCTCATTGAGTAAAACCTTGGGCGACCCAGTAAAAATTAGAGCTTGGAATATTGCCGGGCTGCCAACAGATGCATTCTCCATAGACAACGGTGTGATTGTTAATAATTCCAGACGATGGTAAGGAACATAAGGGGTCTCCTTGCGTTTATGTGGAAGTCTTCAAAAATCTTTAAAAGCTGAAAGACTTATACAGAAGCACCGGTGTGATAGGTCACCCCTAGACTCTCCGGTTAGCGTTGTGTTTTATTTGCTGCTTAATCACGAATCCATCTAGATCTCTGCTAACCCATCTTTCTAAATGTATTTACAGATGAGCTGCAGACATGTGTTTTCCCCTTAGCCACTTCAACATGCATATTGTCGACTATATCAATATCAGCTTTTGTATTTTTTTGAGGTAAAAAAATTATATATAACAAAATAGGAAAACTCAAATGTACCATTTAGTGAGTTCAAAAGAGTTTACACCTGTGCATACATCCAGATGCAGGGCAAAGCTACCTCCTAGATACTTCCTTTACATCCCTTTCCTGCTCTCATCCCACCCAGGAAATCATCATTCCAATTACTTCTCAATGTAGATTAGTTATGCCTGTTATAGAACATCATCTCTACTTCTTGAAATGTGTATGAAACATCTTCCTCTCAGCAGAAATGTTTTCGGATTCATCCATGTTACTCCATGTATGCGTACATTGTTTCAGGGAGGGTTATATTTCATTGTATAAACACATCAGCATTTATGAGTCCACCATTTGTTCAGTTATCCTATCAAATTAAAGATTTCTAAATCATTCTTGCCTGCTTCTCTATTTATAAAATGGGGCAATAATTATGCCTAAATCAGAATATTGTGAGGACGTGGTGGGGTACTTAAAATAGTACCCCATATTCACCCAGATAAATATGAGAACTCAAGAGTATAATCATGGCATGCTTTAGAAATGAGAAGACTTAGCCAGGTGGTGGTGGAGCACGCCTTTAATCCCAGCACTTGGGAGGCAGAGGGTGGTGGATCTCTGTGAGTTTGAGGTCAATCTGGTCTACAGAGCAAGTTCCAGGACAGGCCCCAAAGCTACAGAGAAACCCTGTCTCAAAGAACAAAAACAAACAAACAAAAAAAGAAATGAGAGGATTTAAAATTGAATGATAATGTGGCTGAATAACCACTGAAGAGACTCTTTTTCAATGAGAGTCATTTTCTAAATATTAGAAATTGCTCCTCATATTAAAGTTGATTATAATACCCATTTCTCTTCTGCAGCCTCCACTCTCCAGCAGGTCCAAGGTCTCTCCTAATTAATTATATACTTTTTTAAAAAAATAGGTTTATTTATTTTATGTGCATGAATGTTTGCTTGCATGTATTTCTATTACCCACATGCATGCCTAGTTGCCTGTAGAGGCCAGAAAAGTGTGTTTGGTCCCCTGGAACTGGAGCTGCAGGCACTTGTAAGCTGCCACACGGGTCCTCGGCAGGAGCAGCAAATGTTCTCATTCATTGAGCCATCACTCCAGCCACCAATTATACATTATCACACACAAAGCTTTTATTTACTGTCCTAGAAAAGCATTCCTAAATAGGTTTTAATATATGCTAGGCTTGGGCTCTCACTCTACACAGCTTCACTCACAAACTTGCAAGAATCATTTATTAGCTGGTGTGTTTTTTATATTAAAATTGTAGCAAATGTTTTGCAGCATTATTTCTCACATTACAGTAACTGATGCCATGTGTTAAGATTGCTGTGATGTCAATGTTATTGAAAACAGCACAGCTCACAGACTCACAAATTCCTAGTTCTTCTAACACTGGTCTAGTTTTAGAATCTTGGAATTTGGGCCAATGTGAGACTGAATTTCTTCATTTATAAGAATAAATTTTTTATTTTTAAAATTATTCTCTTGACACTTCCATAAATGTATATAATATATTCTGGTCCCACTCATCCTTTTACTGCCTCTTATCCTCCTCCCCCACCACCAGTCCTCCCCCAGCTCCTCCCACCACCACTCCCCCAGCTCCTCCCACCACCACTCCCCCAGCTCCTCCCACCATTGTACATTCCCCTCTTTTTGTTTTTGCTTTGTGACATCCAATTTAGCCAGGGGCACTTTTTCTACTTTTTGCTTTAATTTAAATTTTTAATTTTTTTAGCATTGCATATATGAATACTGTTTGTGTATATATATATATGTGTGTGTGTGTGTGTGTGTGTGTGTGTGTGTGTGTATACTGTATATATACTGCATATTCTCCCCCTTCTCCTCCTCCTGTGCTCCCCTCTCTGGCAAATTCATGACCTCTTCTTTAGTTATTATTGTTACATACCTATACATAAATAATCATAGGGATTTTGTGAAGATAAATCTTGGCACAAAATATTTTGTAACAGCTGATGGCAACATTTAATTAAATTGAATAGATTTTAAGAAATTGCAGCATTTATGTGTTCCTCTTGTAATTTTCTTCTTAATTTCTAGGCCTTTAATGATTGACCCCCAGGGTCAAGCCAATAAGTGGATCAAAAACTCGGAGAAAGAAAACCAGCTTAGTGTTATTAAGCTCTCAGATACGGACTACATGAGAACTCTGGAGAACTGCATTCAGTTTGGAAGTCCACTCCTGCTGGAAAATGTTGGTGAAGATCTGGACCCCTCTTTGGAGCCGCTGTTACTTAGACAAACTTTTAAACAAGGTAGAACTAAATGATTGGATTATTTTGAGGCATGAAAGAAAAATGATACATAAGCTTAATGATGATGATGATGATGATAATGGTGAACTCCTGTAGCATTATTATGTAAGCAAAGAAAGCAGCTTTCAGAGTGACCTCGACCGGGCATCCTAAGATCAGCACTTTGCCCTCCTTCTTTGCCTTTGCCAGTACCACCTGGAATAGCTCTGTTGAGAGCATGACACAGTTGAAGCCAAAACCCCCTTGTCTTATGATCACTGACCTCGGAAAGTCAAGATTAGGACTTAGTTCTGAGTAATGACAAGAGTGTGGGCCAGAGGTAGACACAGGTAAATGTTACCCACGATGTAGCTTCCTGCTGACGAGCATTGGTGGGCTTTAATCATACAAAAATTTTGGAAACACAGTTAAAATTTGGTAGAAAAGACTCAAAAAGTATCTTGGTCTACAAAAGTCCATGACAACCGGAGGCAACGTCTATGCTGCTCCAGGGCGAGCCCTGCTGTGTAGTTGCTTACCCGTCTCCACCCCAGTGCATTTTGTCCCATGTTTTCCCTTTCAGCCTGCTTGGGTCTCTTTGCTTATAGCTTAGGTAAGGCCTTATTGAGTACATAGGAAAAGAGAATAAGTAACTTGGGTTCATTGATTATCTGCTTTTTTCCTGAAATATAGGTGGTATTGATTGCATCCGACTTGGTGAAGTCATTATTGAATATTCTTTTGATTTTAAGTTTTATATTACCACAAAATTGAGAAACCCACACTACATGCCAGAGCTGGCCACAAAAGTGTCTTTGCTCAACTTCATGATAACACCGGAAGGGCTTGAAGACCAGTTACTGGGCATTGTTGTTGCAAAGGAGAGGTATGGGGTTTTTTGAGATGCTTTCTGGCAGTTTAGAGAATGTCTGTAAGCCTTTAGCATTTTTGTTTTGTAACTATTTTGAAAAGACTAAAGTTTATGTTTTGTCATTTTAAGTAAAGCAATTATATAATCCTTTAAAATAGCCTTTCGGTAATAACTTTTAGGTCAGGTCATGTTATATTGGCCTTTTATTATAGATGAGATTCAGAATACATACTGTGACTTCTATCAGACTGAGCTAGAAATTTTGCCCATAGTAATATAGGCCATAGATATAATCAGAAATGTATCAAAGACTTCTATACAGAATATTAAATTTAGAAATGCTTGGGATAGGATGTGAAAACATATAAAACTACATATGAGTATAAGTAATATTGTATTTTTTTAAAAATTGATGAATGAATCTCTCTGTATTCAAAACTGAAAAAGGAAAGGAAAAGATTAAGACACAATATACCTGAAAATTAGCAGTTATTTTGCTTAGTATGTAAGAGCATAGGCAATTTTATGGTTTTATTGATATTTTGGTATTTTTCTGTTACTAAAATGCACTGTTTTTCAAACAAGAAAAAATAACAATACCCAGAAAAGATGCAAGAAAAAAAACTGCTCTGGAAGAAAATAATTGATTCTAGTTGGAGATTAATATGACATTATTATTAAGTGAGATCAAATTACAAGTATATAAAAGTATCTTTGTTAACTTCAAAACTTTAACTATGAACAAGACCTATGTTATAGCACACTCTACACCAGATGGTATTATTTTGAATTTTGATGCTATTTTTGCTCATTAATGCTTAATGCCAATTTTGCCTTTCACTAAAAAAGCCAGGAGGACCAGTCCTTCTTCCTGTGACTGCTATTTTAGAAGAGTTACTGATGACAAAGCCAAAGAATGAAGAAACTCCTCCTTGCAGTCTTTTTATTTCCCTGTATGTGACCAGCTATGCCATAAGGGTTTATCTAATACATTCTTAGAGTTGCTATCACATTTTAAGCATGCAAATGATGTTTTCTTTGTTCAAACTTCTCAACTCAATATTTGTATGAGCCTTCTCATTTCCTATTGCTATGATCAAATACATTGACAAAAAGGAGTTGGGGGAGAAAGGGCTTGCTTTTAGCCCACGGTTCCAGTTTATAGTCCTTAGCGAGGAAGTCAGAGCAGCAAGAGAATGGATGAACACGTCACATGACACCAGCTATGAGAAGAAGAGAGCGATAGATACATGCCTGTCTGCACTCAGCTCCCTCTCTCCTCTTCGTGGTTCAGGGTCTCACTGAGGCTCCCTTCCCAGGCAGGTCAGATTAGACCACATTGGCCAGTGAAATGAGCCATCACGGTGTGCAAGTGTTGCCCTTACCAGAATAAACGTGGTTAGTTTTTGTTACAGCTCTAAGATGATACAAATAGTCACAAGATGTTATACGTGATATTTAGGTATAAATTAGGTTAGTTGTTACAAATTTACAGCAGATGTTTCTGTCTGTTTTAGACCAGAATTAGAGGAGGAACGGAATGCTCTTATTCTTCAGTCTGCAGCTAATAAGAAGCAGCTGAAAGACATAGAGACGAGGATTCTGGAAACATTGTCGTCCTCACAAGGGAACATTTTGGAAGATGAAAGTGCAATAAAAGTCTTAGACTCTGCCAAAATCATGTCTAACGAGATAACGAAGAAGCAGCAGGTGAAAAGAAAGACTCCTAGAAATGTCTGGACTCTAACGTTCCCATTTGTTTCTAGTCTCTGAGGAAACGCTGTAGTAGGCTTTCAGGAAAAGAAAAATTGCTAAAATATGAAAACCTAGAGACCAGTTGTAAGCTTAGAAGAGATCTCACTGCTGAACTTATCTAAACTTGGTTCAATCCACACATTATCTGTACACAGAAGAAGGACAGGTGTTCTCTACGTGGGCAGTCTATCGGGCTTGTTTAGTTTTGATCTCTTCTAAAAACTGTAAAAGCTGGCTTGCCCAGTTGGTGATTGGCGTTTGAGGTATGTGGAGATAAGTCCTGAATGACCAAGCAATAAGTGGTTCTTAGAACCAACAGGGCATGTTCTGACATCAGCTTGTCACTCATGTGCTTATTGGAGACGGGGCGGGGGGGGGAGAGAGAGGACAGGAGACGTAAGTGGCAGTGGAGGAAGGAGGCAGGTGGTCTACAGCCGATAATGTATTCCTAATTCATCACACAGGCAGGGGCTATTTCTATAGCGCATCTCTTTCCCCCCAAAGATGTGTCTATGTAACGGGACTGCAAGTGATAGGGCTTCCACACAGGCAAGTCGGAGGCCAGCTTTCTGGAATTGGTTCCCTCCTCCTGCATTATTGAAGCTGGATCTTTCTTGTTACTCCTGCTGCTCCTCTGTATCACAAACTTCCAGCGGATTCTCCTGTCTCCACCTCTTACTTTGCCATAGAAGTTCTGGGTTACAGATGGGAGCCACCTCTTCTGGCTTCTTACATGTGGTCTGGGGAGAAACTCAGGTTGTCAGGAAGTGCTCTTAACACTGAGCCATCTCACCGTCTTAGTTAGGGACCTTTAAAACATTTACATTCTTTTCTCTTTCTTTTAAAATAGCCTTAATAATTTAAAATTTTTTCAAAGATTTGTTTTTATATAGATACATATACATATATATGAGTGTTTTGTATACATTTATATCTATATACTACCTACATGCCTGGTGCCTTCTGAGGCCAGAAGAGAGGGTCAGATTCCCTGGAACCGGAGTTAGATGGTTCTGAGCTGCTGTCTGGGTCCTGGAAAGTGAAGCCAGGTATTTCGCAAGAGCAGCTAGGGCTCTTAACTACGGAGTCAGCTCTGCAGCCCCTGTCATTTGATTCTTACAGCAAGCAGAGGTTGCATTAATCACTCGCCTTCTTCCCTCTGCTCCCCTTCCAGTGCAGCTCCACTCAGGGACAGACGTCCAAGAGGTTTGGTTTTATACTAATGTGTTGATAAGGACTCTTTCTGGCAGGTTTTTGATCCCTTGTCTTGTGTTTTTTGAGGAACCAAGAAAGCAAAATTCATAGATAAATACTCTATGGCAGCCCACGTCTGAGAGCATGGCCGAGATACCCTGTGGTGTCTGCCTTCCCAATTCTTGTTTATCAGAGCAGAGGAAACCGATGAACCCATCATCCCCACCACCACACTGATTATCAGAGGAGAGATGTCCTGGTTTGCTTCTGTTGCTGTGATGAATCACTTGCCCGAAACCAGCTTGGGAAAGAGATGCTTATTTGGTTCACAGGTTCCGGTCCATAATCAGAGTTAACCAAAGCAGGAACCTGGAGGCAGGGCTTATCCTCCATGACTTGCTCAGTTTGATTTCTTCTGCACCACAGGACCACCTGCCCAAGGGTGGCACTGGCAAAAAGCAAGACTGGGGGTGGAAGAGAGGAGGAAAGGTGGCCATAGTGGTGGGCGCTTCTTCGCCCAAAATACCGTTAATTCTCAATTGCCGCTAACTTTGTTTTTCTTCTTATATAATCAAGACTGAGGTTCAGAACGTTCAGGCCATTTGTGATTATATTTTATCAATTTGGGGGAAACTTGACAAAGAATAGAAATCCATTTAGACTATCTAAAATACAAAATCTACATTAGAATATTTTATTTCCTATGATATGAAGTGTATCAAGGGCTGAAGGATGAACAGAAACACTGGATTTCCACACTGTCTCTTCCCTTACTGGCGTTATGTGGCTCTTCTATGCTTCTGTACACTATCAAAAGGTCAGTTTCTTCCGCAAAACATCTGTCTTCATTTCTGTATACATTTATCTAAGATGTAGAAAACAACACAGAAAGTTTCCCATTATCCGCTAGCACTTATGACAACCACCACCTGACTGAAGTTCTAATTCTCTTGGGTCACCTGACTGTACAACAACAAATGGGATTATTCCATGGAATCAAGGCTGCATATGCAAACCCATCCATCAACTGGTGAATAGGAAACCATAGCAAAACAAGGAAAGTGGGTTGGGGCAGTGTTCTAAGCATTTTCCCCATAGAGTGACTATCAGCCTAGCAGATTGGGTTGGATATCTATGACACTATTTAATTGCAAAGAAGTGTGTGAGAAACTAATTGAGAAAAATATTCTGAGTGTATATAAAACCACTATTAGAGTTTGTCCTGAGCTTTAGTACCCATGGTAGTATCTTCAACATGGACATGTGCACACTGTTCTCTATTCCTCTCCTCCTTCCTCTGACCTATTAAAGCAAAAGAGGATAGATAATGTTAGACACAGGCGGAGATTGAGGACTAATATTCTTCAGATGAGAGAGTCGTGGTTGGTGGCGATCACAGTGTTAATCTCTAGTGTAAAGCTCATCCTTTTCCCCTTCCTCTTCCTCCTCTGTGATTCCTCCCTTTCCTTTCTTTTAGGAAGAAACTCCTCTCTTGTAGAATGTACTTAAAGTATATTCTTGAGTTCATGTAATTTGTTATTGAGCTAAAGTATTTTCAAATATATATAAAATTTATTATATGAAAAAATAAATGATTAAGACACTCCCTATTCATTCATCTTGATTTTTCTCTTCTACCAGGTTGCAGAAAAAACAGAACTCAAAATAGCAGAGTCCCGGGAAGGCTATCGACCCATCGCTAAACATTCATCAGTGTTATTCTTTAGTATTGCAGACCTGGCTAACATCGACCCCATGTACCAGTACTCTCTCATCTGGTTTGTGAACCTCTATATCAACTCTATTCATGACAGGTAAGCAGAGTTCTAGTTTCAGCCATTCTCCCTAGGTTGGATTTTTTACCATCCTTTCCATTTTAAAAAAAATCTAATTGTTTCCAGTTACTTCTTTAGTATTTTCATTGTAGAATATTAAGTGTGAGGAAGTGAAAGAGAAAGACTTAAAATGTTTTTCGTGTTCCTAAGATTTAAACATATAGAAATGGTCTCACTTTGTAGCCCTGACTGACCTAGTACTTGCTATTAGCTCAGGCTGGCTTCAAACTTCTGGCAACTGTTCCTGAATAGTCAAAATCCCTAATATTTCCCAGTTGTGGCTTAGAATGTGAATTTACACAGTGCTCATGATGGAGGAATGTCAAGATGAAGAACTGACATGTTTCAGTTATGATATGGAGGAATTAGGACTCTTAGCAAATACTCAGATTTGAAAAGTTTTACATTTGTCTATGAGTGATTTAAATGTTTCTAGTGATGAGTACTTCAATAAATTTAAAACATTTTGTTATAAGTTAACTCAGGTCACTTATTTTTTCTATTTCGGTTTGATAACATATTTTTTTTTCTTTTTTAACATTTTAGTAACAAGTCCAAAATTTTGGAAAAGCGCCTGCGATATTTGAATGACCACTTCACATACAACTTATATTGCAACATTTGCCGTTCGCTGTTCGAGAAGGACAAGCTACTCTTCTCCTTTCTGTTATGTGCCAATCTTCTTCTGTACGTGACTTGGATTTTCATATTTTATTTACTTTAAAAGCTTGCCTTGCAATATAATCTACAAAACAACTTATTAGAGAATAGGATAATGCCTTGGTTGATTTAATTCAGGATCTCCCTCATAACAATAGTTTCCTAATAGTGTTGATATTCTGGTGTTTATTTTTAATACTTAATGTTTATATATCACATAAATGTCCATAAAATATGACACAGAATTAAGTCAGCTCTTACAAAGGCAAACTTGGAAACAGAATGGTCCCATCATCCCTGAACCGCTGTGCGCCTCACCCCCATCCGCCCTTTGAGGGCGACTGCTCTTCTCTTCTCCAATCTTGCAGTTTAGTTTTGCTTTTATATAAACGGTATCCAAAAGTAGGCATTCTGTCTGCTTTTGTCCCTCGGCCTCATCTAAATAACAGTGCCGCAAACTCTGCTGTGTGAAGATCTTGATGCTCTAGTGCACACACTTTGGTTTGGAAGAGATCTAGAAAGAAACGTAAATTATTTGCCTACCCTAGTTTGTATCCTGTGAGCAGTCAAGTTGCTGTCGTTCTAGGTCTGCACCAAATCCTGTATTGTTCTCTTCACATCAGGGCCCTCAGTGGCCGGATGGTGGCCTTGAACTCATAATCTTCTTGCCTCAGCCCCCCACGTGCTGGTTTATAAGTATGGTCATCTATTGTCATTTTCGAAATATGTCTCAGTATGTGATAAGCACTATTCCTTTGTGGTTTCAATTTATATCTCTGTGATGATGAATGATGTCAAGCTCACGTGCGCGCGCGCGCACACACACACACACACATGCACACACACGTAGGGACTTTAGAAATCTTTATCACAAAAAAAGAAAAAGAAAAAAAAAAGTTGGCCGGGCGGTGGTGGCGCACGCCTTTAATCCCAGCACTCGGGAGGCAGAGGCAGGCGGATCTCTGAGTTCGAGGCCAGCCTGGTCTACAAGAGCTAGCTCCAGGACAGGCTCTAGAAATAGAAACTACAGGGAAACCCTGTCTCGAAAAACCAAAAAGAAAAAAAAAAAAGAAGAAGAAGAAGAAATCTTTATCACTTTCCATTGTTCCTATTGGATTTTTGTTGTTTTCTAACTGACTTATATGAGTCCTTTATATAATGTAGATCCAAACCCACCAACAATGTGTGACTGTCGCTCACTATCTAGAATGCCATTTCATTCTCTTAATTAACACAAATTCTTAATTTTAATGATGTCTGGTCTGTGGCCTGTGCTTAGTGAGAACACTTTGCCCTCAGTCCACTGATGTAAAGATATTCATAATTATCTTTAAACTTCATTATTTTCCTTTTACATTTAGATCTAAGCCAGACGTAACAGATCTGTGGGTTTAATCTAAAATAGATGTCAAACTTTAGCTTATAGCTATCCACTCATTAAAGTCAGGTGTTATTCTATAGGTCCGCCTTTGTATATTGCTCATTTTCCTAAAGCCATCTCAAACAAGGATGGAAAGAAAAAAAAAACTATGTTTACTTGAGATCAGGATGTGTGTGCCCTTGAATTTAACTTGAATTTATTGGTACTCCTTTCTTATCTTTGAGCACAGTGAATTCATAAAACCACCTCAAAATTTCATTTACAAAAGAAATTGATTTAACATAAGAAAAATGAATATGACTCGGGAGGTGGGTCGCGGAGGCAGTATGGGGACCTAAATCTGAATTTCTGGTAACCACGGAGAGGTAGCACGAAAGCATCTGTAATCCCCATCTGTGGGACAGGAGGTGGAGACAGGAGGACACCCTCAGAGCTCGCGGGCCAGTTAGCCTGGCATAAAAAGCAGCAAACAAACAGAGCCTATCTCAAACAGGTTAGACAGCAAAGAGCAACACCCCAGGTCATCCTCAGACAGCTACACATGTGTTATGGCAAATGTGCCTATACTCACATATGTGAATGCAGTGAGTACACACACACTCACACATACACACCCAGAGAGAGAGAGAGAGAGTGAGAGAGTTAAAAAATAAAACAATTTAGGTTATATTTTTGGACTTCAATTATATATTGCTTAATCTTTAATCCTTGTCATAAATTATGTGCTTTTAACAGTATCCGATGAAAACACAGAACTATTGTATCCATTAGAGATACCTAAGCACCCGCCTCTCTAGAAATGTGCCGTGTACGGGGGGGGGGGGGGGGGGGGGAGGGGGGGGAGGGAGTGCTATTACTTTCTGTGAAGTAAATGTGTTCTCTCTGTCCCCTGCTACCTGAATTACAGTGTGTACAATCTCTTATTTCTGTCAGCAGTGGTGGGGCAGAGCCATCACCCCACCCTAGCACCAGCAGACTGAGTAGTCAAGGACCTCAGTGAGGTAAAGCTGGGTCAATGATCCTTGGCTTCACCACAGGAAACAGTTTCAGGATGGGCCAGCATCAGAGTTGAGTGTGCTAGAAGATGCCTTGAACATAGATTTTAAACACAGGGGTTAATTGAAAGTGGGCCACTAAGGAAAGCAATAAGACATCCACAGGTGTGGCTCTGGGCTTCCCAAGAGAGTTGCAATTCTGCATCTTTACAGTAGCCAGATACACTGGTTTTGTTGCATTCTGAAGTTACATCTCAGAGGGCTTTGTTTTCAGTAAATGAGAACATAGTTCCTAGTGTGCCTTAGATGGGATTACAACTGATACAGTAAAATCCTAGGTCACAAGGGTCACAGAGGAAGTTAAGATGTTTCTACTCTACTCAAAGACTAAGCAGACTTGTGTGAGATTCCCAGACTCCTTTCTGACAGGCTGCCAGCAGACGCCTTTCTCCTGCCCAGTCCCCTAAGTTTCCTGTGCCTTTTTATTCTTCCTTATCTTTGGAAGTGTCTTTGTTAACTTTGCTCCACCCCGACATTCATTTCTGTAGCATAGGTAAAGATTCAGCTTTACCTGAGCACAGGTCCCTAAGCAGCAGAAGTACAGCCACTAGCAGCAGTGCGTGACGGGGTCCACTGACAAGCCCTCCTTAACTCTGCCTCCCTGTCTGAACAACACTGCCAGGCTTTAGCTTTTACCACCTCTGCTCTGCATCTGGGGCATGTCACTGGGAAGACAGCGGAGCAACCATAAGCCACCTTCTCTGCCTCTTAGTGGCTACGTTCTGCGCGGTGTATTGAGTTCCCACAGCAACTGTTGTCTCATTAGTTGTGAGGCTAAGTACAGTCTGAGCTACTCCATCCAGGCTTGGACACAGACGCTGCTATAATCCCATTTGAAGATCAACCGTTTACAACAGTTTACAATTGTTTGGGAACACAGGGCCAAGAAAGAGATTGAATACCAGGAACTGATGTTTCTTTTAACTGGAGGAGTGAGTCTTAAGAGTGCTGAAAAAAATCCTGCTCCAGAATGGCTACAGGATAAAAGCTGGGAGGAGATTTGTAGAGCCAGTGAACTTCCCATCTTCCAAGGACTCAGGTAACTGTGTACATTTGATTACTTAATGTTGAATGGTAATACTAAATTTATAACTTAATTTTTTTTCCATGATTCTTTCTAGTTTATTGGTTAGTAGAAAAGACAGGCTCTTCACATAATGTAACACTTCACATAAATGTAAGGAAGTTTTAGGACAGAAGCAAGGTCTCCTTCAGCTCTGTCATCTAGCCCGATAGACCAATGAAAGAAACAAGTAACCGTGGCCAAGTAACTGGGAAAGGAAACACAGGGGTCCAATCATTCCTTCAAGCCCATATTTTGTGTACTAGCATGAGGTTTAGGTCTACAGAGGAAGGCTTAGAACAAGAAATGTGTGTAATTAATTACCCTAGTAACACCGAGAAAAGGTCAAAAGATGGGTCTCTGAGTGTGACAAAGGATCCTGGCCTCAGGTTGGCTTTAACCCAGGAGTTAGGGTGTATAAGCTCACAAACACACACAACTTCCACTGAGTCCATAGCTCCAGGTTCTTGTCTTGTAAACTTGAAAAACGAAATTCCCGAACCCCAGAAGGGTGAGCTTTAGACATGTTAGAATAGATCCTAATATAAAACTTACTAAGAGGCTGGAGAGTTGCTCAGTGGTTAAGAGCATTGCCTGCTCTTCCAAAGGTCCTGAGTTCAGTTCCCAGCAACCACATGGTGGCTCACAACCATCTGTAATGAGGTCTGGTGCCCTCTTCTGGCCTGCAGACATACACACAGACAGAATATTGTATACAAAACAAACAAACAAACAAACAAACTTACTATGAGGAAGGCAGAGCTCCTGACAGCAGGAACAGATTCCAGGGATCAAGTCGCTATTGGTGTCCAGCCTAGGAGGGTTTTGTCAGGCTTATGCAGACATAAGGCTGGGGTGAGACGTGGAGAGGAGAAATGTCCAGTCAGTCCACCAAGATGCCTCTCATTTTCAGTGGTACCCTCACAAACGGTTTCCAGGCAAGAGTGTTCATCTAGAAAAGAAACAAGGTAAAAAATCAAAGTAGGCATCAAGCCCGCCCTGCTTTTTCTGATGTTTCTAGCCTCTGGCCTGAACAGAATCACAGATATTTCCAGCTGCTGGCCAAGTACAGGAACTAAGGTCTCTGTCCTAAACTACCTGACCAATTTCTGTCTCCTGTTCTCATCACTGGCAAGGGTGTATCTTCTTGATCATTGCTCCACGCCTGCAAAGGACCCAGAGAAATCTTTATATTTTTTTCTTTTATTTTTTTTAGAAAAAGAAAAAAAAACATTTACCCCCATTTTACACACTAATCCCAGCTCCCACTCCCTTCCCTCCTCCCACTCCCTTCACATACTTCTCCACTCCACCCCATCTACTCCCTGGAGAGGGTAAGGCACATTGCCCTGGGGAAGGTCCAAGGCCCTCACCACTACCTCCAGGCTGAGCAAGGTATCCATCCTAAGAGAATAGGTTCCAAAAAAATCTGTCTAATCAGTAGGGATAAGTCCTGGCGCCACTGCCAGTGGCCCCACAGTATGCCATACAACTATCACCCATATACAGAGGGACCAGTTTAGACGTATGCTAGTTCCTTCCCTGTCTGGCTGGAGTCAGTGATCTCCCATCAGCTCAGGTAAGCTGTTTCAATTGGTGACCCCATCATGGTCTTCACTTCCTTGCCTAGAGTCGCACTCCTCCCTCTCTTCAGCTGAACTTTGGGAGCCCAGCCCAGTGCTCAGCTGCAGGTCTCTGTCTCTGTCTCTGTTTCTATCACTTGCTGATGAAGGCTCTAAGGTGACATTTAAGATAGTCATCAATCTGACTACAGGACAATGCCAGTTCGGGCACCCTCTCTTCCATTGCTTAGGGTCTTATCTGGGGGTCATCCTTGTAAATTCCTGGGAATCTCTCCAGTGCCAGGTTTCTTGCCAGCCCCATAATGGCTCAATCAAAATATCTCTTTCCTTGCTCTCATCTCTATCCTTCCTCCATCTCGACTCTCCCTTTCCCTGGAGTTCTCTCCCCAGCTCCTCCTCTTCCCCTTCCACCCTCCCTTCTCCCCCTGATGTTGGAGGCTGCTTGTTCGTTCCCAACTGCCCAGACCTGAAATAATTATACAGAAACTATGTTATTTAAAACACTGCTTGGCCAATACTTTAGCATATTGCTAGCTAGCTCGTATACCTTAAATTAACCTATTTTTATTATTTTATACTTTACCACGAGGCTCGTGGTTTACCAGTAAAGTTCCTAGGCATCTGTATCCTTTGGTGTCTCTCTGACTCCACCTACTCTATATCTTTTCCAGCCTGGCTACATTCTGTTAAGCCATTGGCTGAAAGCAGCTTCTTTATTAACCAATGGCAATAAAACATATTCATAGCATACATATGGGACTCCCACATCAACTCCCCTTTTCTGTCTAAATAAAAGGAAGCTTTTAACTTTAACTACATACAACAAAACAGTTATCAAGCAAGAATTATAGTTACAATATTTATATCTAACCTTTATCATACGTAAGAAAAACTATAATTATCTATTCTTCAACTCCAACAAAGACTCCAGAAGGATATAATATTACCTATACATATACTATATAATACTTATTATATAATTATATATCTATTATATAATTATATATATATATACTTAAATAGTATGTATAATATAAAAGTAAACAAGAAGTACATTGAAAGCAACTTCCAAAACTCTAGGATTGACAGAGACATCTCACTGCCTGGACAGCCACCCAAAGTTCTTCTGTAACATTGTGGCATCCATTTTCAGCTTACAGGCCCATAGTATCCAGCAGACTTTTCCATGAAGCAGGAAATTTGAAAGACAGTTCCACCTATATTGGCAGTTTGTCATTCACTTTCTTCTGTGTCCTGCAGAATGTCTAGGAGACTTTTTCATGAAGCAGGAACCCTGAAGGACTGTCTCACTATTAGGCAAGTTCAGCAGTCATCTCTCTGTGGGTCCTGCATGTCCAGTTCATACAGCATAGCATCAGGCAGTCCAGGCAAGAGCAGTTTCTTGCTCAAATTACTAACGAACTCCACGAGGAGCCTCTTCAATTCCCATTATCCTCTTAAAGTAGATTGGTGCTGCCAGGAGCAGATGTGTCTCACTGTTATGAAAAGTCCTAAGTTCTTAAAACATTTTAAATGCCATATTCCATAGGTCTTTGAAAGGTTTAAAGATTATCTATCTAACTGAAATACATCTCTATATATCTAGAAAACCTAACTAACATGACTCAAGCTTGATTATTATTGGTGATTATCTATTAACCTATATTTCTTAACTATACATTACATTTTTAAGTGAGCTGCACAAACACAATGCCTTAATCAAGAGCAGAAATATATATATATATATATATATATATATATATATATATAACAAAATTGTACAATGAAATGTCTCTCTGTACTTAACTCCTTCACAGTCAAAACATTCAACACAATAATATACATAACCCAGACTCTCTGTGTATATTCCATCTTTATGTGGCTTATTTTTCTTTACTCCTTTTATCTATGACTGTCTGTACTCTGACTCTTTAAAGACTTTTTTATAGCCATTTACTTCCTTTTATAACTGTCTATATTCTTTTTCTTCTCTCTCCCAAGACTACATACATTTATCCAAAACTTTGACCCATTTAGAGGTCTTTTTTTATCCAAATCTGTCTTTATTGCGTATCTGTAATTATTTTCTGACCAGGAGCACTTTTAAAATGGTAAGCAGCTTGGTTGCAGTGGCTCTGGATGCTGGCTCTGCCACTCATTGCCTTTTAATATGGTGGAGGTACTATTACCAGCCGCTCTGGGACCACCAGGTAAGGGCCACACTTAGCACTTTAACTCTGAGAAGGAGCATGCAACACATAAACCCTTTTTATCTGAGTAATAACTAAATCTGCCTTGCAGGGCACTGCACAGCCTGGAAGTATCTCTGTGTATGGTGGCGGGAATCCACCACGCTCTCCTGCCTGTGCACTCCTAGCAGACTCCATCCGGCCTACCCAGGCATTGTCTCAACTACTTTCTCCCGACTCCAAGTGGGCACAAAAGCATCCAGGCCCAAAGTGGGTGGAGGGCATCAGCCCCAAATGTTTCAGACCATGATGACATTTCTTTTTTGGCAGTCATTGATGACACTGGAAAAACCCACTTCTGGCTTTTTAAATTTTTCTTCTAATCACTCTCCACGTCTTTTTACACGATGCTCTCCTTTGTGAAGCTGTTACAACTTCTATGTCCAGGGAGCAAGGAAAAGTGGCATTTATTTTCAGGATTGAGATGACGCCATGCTACATCTGTCAGAGAGGAGCTCACAACTGGGTGATGCCGCACACCGCGCCCCGGTCTGCGCTCTATGCGCTAGAACCCAGTTCACGAGCTTCGGGCAAGGGACTGTAGGTTGAGGAATACACGCGCAGAGACAGACTGACACACAGACTTTCCAACACTGGTACCAAAAAGCCCCTCTTTAATAGCACCATGGAGGCTTAAATACACTGCAGTCAATGGCCAACAGGTGAAAATCCTATCCTCTGATCCCCGAGGTAAAGCACAGCTTTTAGTAACTTCAATTAGAAGCTCTAGACAGGGAAGAGCAGCTGAAGGCCAGGACTCATTAGTCCCAACAGGTGAGGTCACTGAAGTCAAAGAGTCCTGCAGGCTGTAGGAGAACCATGTCATAACTCTCCCTAGAACTGCACCGCCTGAATCTGGCTTCTTCTCTCACATCTCCTCCTCTGCCAGAAGTGTTTATTTACCTGTTCCTACATAGAATGCATTCCCTGCCTCCCCTCAAGAACAACTCCTGAATCCCAGCACTTGGAAGACAGAGGCAGGCAGAGATTCGAGGCCAGCCTGGTCTACAGAGTGAGTTCCAGGACAGCCAGGGCTACACAGAGAAACCCTGTCATGAAAAAAAACCAAACAACAAAAAAGAGTAACTCCTGTAGTCTAGTGATTTTAACATGGTCCCCTTACTGTCTTATTTCTTCCCTTGCTCGATTATCTCCTAAAATATTTCTCAATGAAGCAATGGTTTTCCGCTAGGGAGCATTTCTGTGAGCACACAAATGAGTGGCGGGAGATCTACGACAGCAAAGAGCCACACAATGTGAAACTCCCAGAACCAATGGACAAGACGCTGAATGAATTGCAGAAAATAATAATTCTTCGGTGTTTAAGGCCTGATAAGGTAAAAGACAAGTCTGAGATTCAGATAAACTGCAGTTTGCGGCATGCCAGTCTTAAAGACAACAGCCTTGTGATGCATGATGACGCCATGGTCCGTGATGGCCTCTTAACCACCAAACACCGTGTAACCAGAATCCGAGGTTTGCTCCGTGACTGGTAGTGAAAATCTAGAAACAGCAATAAGCTAATGAATTTACTTACAATTTTAGCCAGAGTGGGAAGAAGAAGGAGGGAAATTCCTCCATTTCTCTGGGTCTTGCTTATAGAACATGTGGTAAGAGGATTGCGAGGAGCTTCAGGCTAGCCTGGGCTATGGGGTGAGACCTAGCTTCAAAAATCCTAAATAAAAATAATAAAAATTTAAATGTAGAAAAAAATCATGTGGAGCTGGGCCAGAAAGGGAAATGTTTTTGAATACTACGCAGTGTCTATGTAAGCTAAGCGTCAAAAAGTTTCAAAGTTGTATACGTTTATGAAGCTAAAAAAAAAAAAAACTATAGTAAACTAAGGGTAGTTTCCTCGTGCAGAATGAGAAACTCTGCTGAACTGACCTGGTAAGAGTCTTGCTTTGCTTTGCATCTGGGAACACCTATCTGTGCCTCGCAATTGGCTCTCGGTGGCAAGGGAGTTAGTCCCACCCCTTGTGGGGTTCTGTTTTGCTGTCCATGCCTTGAAGGCTGAACTTAGTGTGCAGAGCACTGAGCTCACCCCTAGAACACACAGTACTGCTGATTTGTTAGGGATAGACGAGGGAACTCTTGGTGTTGGAAATCCATATCGTGTTTTGATGTGTATCTTCGGGACTCAAAGCACTGCACGGGCAGATATTATAAGGTCAGCCAATTTCTACAAAGTGGGTTGAACTAAACTGAATTAGAGCATGTCACGTGGGGCTTTCCAGTCTGATTGAGTTTAAGGAAGTGGGTCATGAGATGGTGTCGCTGGTAAGTGTGCAGGGAGCCTGGGAGACAGACCTGAGACCCAGAGAAACGCTGAGATTGCTGCTCAGATCCAAAGGCAGTCTGAGAAGACATCTTCCCCCTGCTGTTTTGTCCTGTAACCTGCTCCGCTGATTGGATGAGATCAGCCCACATTGCTTTATAGAGGGAAACCAGCTTTACTTAGTCTACTGATCTAAATATTAGTCTCAGCAACAAAGTGTAGACTACTGTTTGACCAAATATTTGGGTTTCATGGCCTTAAAAAGACATCTTTTGTTTGTTTATATGGCAGTACGAGAGGCAATATATTAGATCTAAGTATGGTTATAATTTATATGTGTCTTATAATGGTTATAAGAATATAAAATAACACACTATAATAAAGACATAAAAAGTACAGCTGCTGAGAAGCTAATTTCACTCTCAACAGCCCAAAGACAAATGGCAAGGTAGCCTAATATATTTGCTTATGTTTGTTTCCTTCCTTTCGAGAGTTATTTATTCTATGAGTGTGAATGTTTTATCTGCATGTATGTATACCATGTGATGCCAAGTGCCCACAGAGGTCAGAAGAGTGCATTGGATCACTTGGACTGGTATTAAACAACCGTGAGCCACCATGTGGTCCTGGGAACCAAGCCCAGGTCCTCTGCCAAACAAAAAGTGCTCTAAACCACCGAGCTGTCACACCCCACCCCTGCTCCTAACTACCAAGCTGTCACACCCCACTCCTGCTCCTAACCACTGAGCTGTCACACTCCACCCCTGCTGTTAACCACCAAGCTGTCACATCTCCAGCCTTGCTTATTCTTATTCTGAGACATTTTGCTATGGAACCCCAGCAGGTATCAGACTGTTCCCCTGCCTCGGGCTTACCTGCTGGGCTAGCTTTGCTTTGGAGATCACCTGGAAACTCAAGTTCTCTTGCTCATCTAGAAAATCTCTTTATCAGCAAGACTGGAGCTTTCTCATGAACACTACACGTTACAGAAGGAAATAAGATATTGAAGGAAACTTCCTTGTAAAAAATATGATCTGGAAATAATTTCTAGATTATTTCCAAACCCTACCAAACCCTAGAAGTCTGAGTTTGACTTCTAGGACCTACAGAGTGGAAGGAGAGAACCAGTTCCACAAGTTATCCTTTGACTTACACATCACATACAAAAAAATAAATAAATGTAATAAAATAAATTGAACAATAATAATATTTTATTCTTTTGTCTTTCTACCTAAAACAGTCACATGTGATGTTATCTACAAGAAATGCTGAGGAATACATGGGGTTCTAGGACCTAAAGGGGGCAGAAATCACAGTTTGCAGTTTGTCATGCTAAATGAACGAATCTTATTTTTTAAATAATTTATTTAAATTTATTTCATGCTCATTGGTGTGAACTGCCATGTGGGTTCTGGGAATTAAACTCTGGTCCTCTGAAAGAGCAGCCAGTACTCTTAACCACTGAGCCATCTCTCCAGCCCCGGGATTTTATTTCTTAAGTATCTTTTAAAATTTTGTGTGTGTGTGTGTGTGTGTGTGTGTGTGTGTGTGTGTGTGTGCGTGTCCACAGAGGCCAGAAGAGGATAGAGTTCCCTGGGAGCTGGAGTTACAGAGGGTTGTGAGTGACAGATGAGGATGTTGGAAGCAGAACTCAGGTCCTCTGAAGGAGAATCAAACACTCTTAACTGCTGAGCCATCTCTCCAGAGACATGTTTCCTTATATTTAAGACCTGCTTGTATTTCTTTTTCTGTAAAAAAAAAAAAAAAAAAAAAAAAAAAAAAAAAAAAAAAAAAAAAATCTCCTTTGTCCATTTTTTCTTTGGAATGTTTTTCTTGTCCTATCAGTTTACAGATTACTTTTTACATATTAAGGAAATTAATGATTTTCTACAATGCATTGTATGCCTTTTGGAAATTATGCTCTCTCGGGGACATCTGAGTATCACCTCAGTGTCCCCTCAGGGTCCAGAAGAAGACTCCCAGCAAGCCCGGGACTTAGAGCTGAGGGTGAAGTGAACTCTCCACTATGTGCTGTCCTGCACCAGTCTCTCTGCTCCTCTGCTGCTGCTCTCCACTATCCTGTAAAGTTTCCCGTTTATGTACGCACATGAGTCATATTTGGGACTTTCAAAGATAAAGGGACATCCAAATATGATCTATATAAAAGACTCCTCTCCTGACTACATGCCCTGCCAAATGGAAGATAGTTGCCAAGGGGTGGCTTCTGATGTATCTCAGGGAATGAAGTCGAGATTAGACTGTGGGGACCAGGGTTATTGACTGCGTGACTGAGTTTCCCACTGGAGGTCCCACGGCGGGGGGAATGACCCAGTACATGGGAAAGAGTTGTGCCCCCTTGTCCATACTCCGCTGAAACTTGCAGCAAGGGAGAGTGCTTATGGCTTCACCAGAGATCCACTGTGAGAATCAGCCAATATGCAAAAGGCGGTGGGCCCACTGCCTTGCGAACTGGGTTTGCCTCCATCAGAACACACTGGTTCTGGTGGGTCGGCCTTCTCCCTGGTGGGCTGCAATCTCACTGCCCGTGATCCCTGCAGACCGCACCTACGCTCTAGCATTTGTTTGTTTTCCAGTAAATCTGTGGTATGCAATAAAACTTCCTCAAAAGCCTGTATCTTCTCTATTCCCAGATAACCCCAGCTATAACAAATTATGTAACCGACAAACTAGGGAAAAAATTTGTAGAACCGCCACCATTTGATTTGACGAAGAGTTACTTGGATTCGAACTGCACCATTCCCTTGATTTTCGTGCTGTCTCCAGGAGCAGATCCTATGGCCAGTAAGTATATGTGCTGCAACACACAATTTATTGTCAGTGTATGTTTTGCCTGAATGTGTATATATATATATATATATATATATATATATATATATATATATATATATATATATATATATAAATGTATATATATTTATATGAATGCACTGTGTGTCCAGCATATATTGTATGCTTTTAATTTATAATTTAAAAAACATTTTGTTCAGTATGCATTTGTTATATGATTGTAAATCTCTTAACAAATCTGGTGCTTAGGGAAAGATAACCAGGATTTTCCATGATAAAACACACATGCACAGGAACTGTAAACTCGAATAGGGCAAAAATGGTGTCATTTATTTCTGCCCTCATAGGTCTGCTGAAGTTTGCAAATGATAAATCTATGTCCGGAAATAAGTTCCAAGCTATTTCACTGGGACAAGGACAAGGACCAGTTGCAGCAAAAATGATTACAGCTGCCATAGAAGAAGGAACTTGGGTTTGTCTACAAAACTGTCACCTTGCTGTTTCCTGGATGCCCACACTGGAAAAAATATGTGAAGATTTTTCAGCTGAAATCTGCAATTCATCTTTTAGGCTTTGGCTCACAAGCTATCCGTCTCCAAAGGTATGTTTCCTGTAATAGAGCCCAGTGCGTTTACTTAGCTGTTGTGCTGTTCTTCTTAATTAGGTTTTAAACTATTAGAGATTTTGAAATATTCTGCTTAAGTTTTAAATATTTTTTGAAAATTTTTTATATATTTTGAAATATTCTGCTTAAGCTTTAAAACTCTCAGAAATTTTGAAATATTCTGCTTCTCTACTCATTTTTTAATCCAGTGATGTTTGCAATTTTAGGGCTCAAGACGGTCATCTTTCATAATACTTCATTTGTTTTATCTTAGTTCCCAGTAACAATTCTACAGAACGGAGTAAAAATGACCAATGAACCTCCCACGGGTCTTCGGCTAAATCTCCTCCAATCATATCTCTCTGATCCAATTTCCGATCCTCAGTTTTTCAAGGGATGCCAGGGCAAAGAACCGGTAATGTCCAGCTTCCAGCACTCTCCAGTTGTGTTCTTATAGTAATTAAATATGCTAATATAATGTTTTTACTTAGCGTGTTTTTAAACTGGGTATATTTTCTAATGTAGCATGAATTGTTTTATATGATTCGTCTTTCTGCTTCTGGCACAGTGGACACTGAAATAAATAGTTTTGAGTGGCTGTAGTTTAGTCTGCAAACTAAAGCCCAAGTGTGTTTTATATTATATAACTTAACCATTCTTTCAACAAATACGTGTGCTGAGCACATTCCAAAGTACCAGATATAGAGCAAAGAAAACACAGATGTCGAGAAATACGCCTTTGAAGAACATGTATTCTAGCGATAACGGTTTCAAATACTTTGTTTTCCATCGCATGACTGAAACTCACATTCAGACTCATGGTTCACGCCCGTCACGTCAGTACTCGGGAGGCTAATGCAGGATGATTGCTACGAGTCGGAGGCCAGCCTGGATGACATAAGCAGTTCTAGGCTAGCCTGGGCTACAGAATGAAACCAGTGTTGCTGGGAAAACTGATGCCCACATGTAGAACGAAACTAGATCCCACCTCCCACCCTGCACAAAAACCAACTCCAAATGAACCAAGACCTGAAACTCTGAGAATTCTGGAGAAAAAAAAAGTAGGGAAAAACACTGTAAGATATGGACACAGGCAAGAATTTTCTAAATAGGATTCCAGGAACTCAGGAAATAATGCCAGAAATCGACAAACGAGACATCATGAAACTAAAAACCTTATGCATAGCAAAGGAAACAGTTAATCGATTGAAGAGTCAGCCTAGAGGGTTGGAGAATATATATCCAGCTCTATATCTGACAGAAAATGAATATCTAGGACATACAAAGAACTTTTAAAACTCAACAAGAAATTAGTCAACTCAGTCTGTAAATGGGCTAATGAGATGAACAGTCTCAAAGGATGAAATAAAACATTCAATAAACATATGAAAAATGTTCAACCTCACTAGCTATCAGAGAAATACAAATTAAAATTAGATTAAGAGTTCCTCAGTGCTGGAGAGATGGCTCAGCGGTTAAGAGCACTGCTGTTCTTCCAGAGGACCCGGGTTCGATTCCCAGCAGCCACATGGCGGCTCACAACTGTCTGTAACTCCTATTCCAGGGGATCTGACACCATCACACAGAGATACATGCATTCAAAACACCAATACATGTAAAATAAAAATAGATTATAGTTAGAATGGCAGACATTAAGAAAACAAACAAGAGGCTTTAGAGACTGCTCAGTCACCCACCTAGGGTGTCTCACAACCATCTGTAACACCAACTCCAGGGGATCCAAAGCCCTTTTCCGGCCTCCATGGGCAGTGCATGCACATGGTGCACATTCAGGGAATCAGACATATACTTTATAGATAAAATAAAAATGTTTAAATCTTTTTTAAAAACTAATAATAGATCTTCCATGCGACACACGTGGGTCTTTATTCAGAGGACCCCAAGTGACCACATCACAGAGACCCCTGCACACATATCCTCTGCAGCACTACTGCCAGTAGCCAGGTTGTGGAACTTTGCTTACAGACACAATGGACTTCTTCAGTCATAACGAAGAAGGAAGTTGTATCATTTGCAGGAAAATGGATGCAGGGGATATAAACGTATTAAGTGGCCAAGTCAAAACTATTTTTTCTTATTTAAATGTTTTCTCCGTTTTGTATAATAAATCATGTATGTGTGTGACATGAAAGTAGAAACAAAAATATCTAGGGAGGATAATGGGAAAGAAGAATATAGAGCATGGAGGAAATGCGCTCAATGTACAATATATACTTGCATGAAGATGCCCACATGTATGGCATGCCATGACAATGGATATATGCAATGAACTCTTAAAAATAAGTAATAAACCCAAACCAGGCAACGAATGAGCTATGGAAGCACACAGACAGTTCCCAGGAGATGTAGTACACATGGCCAATTAACACATGGAGAACTTTCCAGCATCTTAACCACCGGGGAAATGCAAATTAAAGACACTTAGAAATTTGATCTCACCCCACCCAGAATGCTTATCTAAAAGACAAGAATACTGGCGAGGATGTAGACAAAAGGAAACCCTTTTACACTTTTACTGCTTATGGAAATTCAAGTTGGCTCGGCCCCTGCAGAGTTAGTATGACGATTCCTCAAACAAGTAAAGCTAGAGTCACCATGTGACCCAACTGCACCATGTGACCCAGCTGCAGCACTTTTGGATAGCTCTTCATTCAGGTTACTGTTGTTACGTTGGAATACCATGACCGACAGTAAGTGGGGAAGAAAGGGTCTATTTGGCTCACACTTCCACATTACAGTCCATCATGGAAGGAAGGCAGAACAGGAACTCAAACAGGGCAGGAACCTGGAGGCAGGGGACGATGCAGAGCCAATGGAGGGATGCTGTCTTGCTTCTTAGGGTCTGTTCAGCCTGCTTTCTTTTAGAACCCAAAAGCACCCGCCCAGGAGTGGTGTCACCCATAATGGGATGAGCCATACCCTATCAATCACTAATTAAGAAAATTCCCTGCAGGCATGCCTACATCCTGATCTTACAGGGGCATTTTCTCAACTGGGGTTGCATCCCCTCTAAGGACTTTGGCTTGTGTTGAGTTGACATTAGACTAGCCAGCACAACAGCCGAGGGAGTCTAAGGCAACACAGCACAGGGCATCTGTGCAGCTATGCTCGCTGAAGCCCTATTCACAACAGAGAGGCCGTAGAATTCCCTTGAGTATCTGCCGATAGCTGAATTATTTTTTAAAAAAATGTGTGGCATATACACACAGAAGAGTTTTATTCCACCAAAAATAAGAATGAAATTATGTCATTTGCTGGAAAACAGATGCAGTGGGAGATCCTCTATCTCTGTCTAGCTAGCTAGCTAGCTATGTTATGAGTATACCTTCAACCTACTGTGAGAGACCTGGAAAGGTCCTCCGGAGCACTGATACAGACCTATGTGACTCCCATAGTAGACACTAGAAGATGGCAGAGTGCTGGTGGCAGACAGAAACCTACTATGTAAGTATCTGGAGGAAGAAACATACTTATATATCAAGTAATTTTTCTCAAAAGGTTCTTCTCTCCCTGACTATTTCACTATACCATTACCTGGCAGATGAACATCTACTTTGACTTATGTATATTTCAGTAAAGGAGTCTATTCATTAAGGCACAGTGTGCTTACATTTCTGGGTCGGCTGGGTTGTGATTGTTTTTTTGTTGTTCTGCTTCAGTCCTGAGATGAATTGTGTTGTTTCCCAGAGTAACTTCAAACTCCTGGACAGCAGTCCTCCTGCTTGAGCAGCTGAGGCTATACACTTATACCACCATGCCTGGTCCGCATCTTAATAATAAAGAAACTGGGAAGTGTGATTTAGTCCCAGCCACTCCAGGCTCTTGGGCAGGAAGATCGCTTGAGCCCAGGAGACTAGCCTGGGCGGCAGAACAAGATTTCAAAACAAATAGGAAGGGAAGGAGGGACAGAAACCATTTATACCACTTTATCACAGGAAGGATTGACTTAGAGCTATGTTTGAGGTGTTCTAATTTGAAATACATGCCGTCAGTATATTGCAGTCTACTTTGGGAGACCAAAGAGATGGGTGAGCATCCGTATTACACCGGAAGACGTCACAGAGGGGTCAACGAAGAATGCTTTTACTGGTGTTCTCCAAATGAAAAGTGATAAAGTTGAGAATTTTATATTGGATTTATTCATATTCTCTTCTTTAGTCATTCTTTTGCAATTATAGTCTCAAGCACATGCCCCTAAATCTACAAGATAATACTGAGTGCTGAGATTAGAGAGAGCTATGAATGGCAGGTATCATTAACCAACACTTTAATAAAATAGTAATAATTTGTATTTTAGTAACATTTAATATTGTGGTTTGCTTAGCTTTGGATATCTGAGCTAAGCACAACATGAATGCTTTTGTAGAAAATATGATACATGCCTTTTTTTTTTTTTTTTTTTTTTTTTTTGGTTTTTCGAGACAGGGTTTCCCTGTAGTTTCTAGAGCCTGTCCTGGAACTAGCTCTTGTAGACCAGGCTGGCCTCGAACTCAGAGATCCGCCTGCCTCTGCCTCCCGAGTGCTGGGATTAAAGGCGTGCGCCATCACCACCCGGCCTGATACATGCCTTTTTAAAATCAAAGTTGGCGGCGGCATCTGATCACAGAACTCTGTAATGAAAGAGCGTCTGCTTTTCTACTTTTACTGATGAAAATCTAATCAGATTTTCTTTTTGTGCAATTTTCGCATTAAAGGCATGGGAGAAGTTGCTTTTCGGAGTTTGCTTTTTTCATGCCCTTGTTCAAGAGAGAAAAAAATTCGGTCCTCTGGGTTGGAATATTCCGTATGGATTTAATGAGTCAGACCTACGCATCAGTATCCGGCAGCTGCAGGTAAAATGAGAACAGAATGAGCATTTGTGAAGGAGTATTGCTTAACAGTCCCTGGGCCACATTTAATGGTATTTATGTCAGGCTTTATAATAAAAATTACAGCTTATTTTTATAGAAATTATTGATGTTTGGTTGGAGATGTAGCTCAGTAGTAGGTACTTGCCCAGTATACACGTGGTCCAAGTTTGAACCTCAGCAGTGAAGGAGAAAAAATAATTAAAATAAATTTAGTATCTTATCAAGTCTTTTAAAAATAATGAATCAGAAACCTTAAACACAAATAAGTCTTCTTTCATTTGAAAATCCTTATAGCTGCTGAAATGGGTGCTTATGAATTAAATGTTAAATGACTTCGATTTGAGCATTGGTTTTGAAACTAGTAGTAGATTCGGAGAATATTTTGCTTCAAACATTTGCCATACAACATATAAGCAACTGAGAACTCGATATCTGCCAGGCCTCAGGTGGCAGTCTCATGACCTCAACCTTCCCAGAAATTCACTGAAATTCACTGAAATTCATAGACATCAGCTAGATCTGTCTTTCACACCTGGTGGGGGGACATCCTCACCTGGTCACAGTGGCAGGGTACCTCTCTCCAAAAGGCCGCAGCAGAAACTGGCAGCTAAGTGATTAAACAACAGGGAGAGAGTTGTCTCCATTTCCTGCCTACGGTACAAATTTAACATTCAGTTCTCTAGGGGTCTCCTCCAGTTTGGTGGAACCCAGTTTACCATACATGTATCCTCCCCCAAAGAGAAGGAGGGGGAATTTTTCATCCAGCACACAATTCATTTCCTCAAAGGACAACACTGCCTCTTCCTCAGTCCCTCTCAGATCTCTTGGCAATTCTCTTCCTCTTGAAAACATGAAAGTCTCAAAAAAGACTGAGCCCTTATTTTGACTGGACTCTCAAAACCTTAAAAAATATTTTCTCTACCATGTGCTGTTTCTTCTGTAATTCAGAGACAGACAAAACTGTCTCAGCGAGTAACATATCATTGCAGCGTGCACACTTCCTCTGTATGCTGGGCAAAACATAGGATCTAGAAGCAGAAGAAATAAACTTAAGTCTTCTCATCTCTTCACAAATGTTTTCCTGTTTCATGTTCTGCAGGCTTAATGGCAGACGTATAACACAATGGGAAAGCCATGCAAATCATAGCTTTACTATGATTGCTGTGATTATAAGGAAACTTCTGTATTGAAACCATATCACCATGTGAACAAGGACCCAGCACTAAGACTTAAAATTACTTTGTTTTTATCTCATTGTGAAAGGTGCCCTAAAACAGGCGCAGGATCTCAGCCTTGGCCTTGTTGGCCTCTGGAACTATGGGCAGCTATCCTGTGCATGGAGAGCATCCCATATCTCTACCCAAGAAGTGCCAACAGCACCTCACACCCACCACAATTATAATTTACTGATCTCCAGGCATTGCTGAGTCCCCTTGCATACCAAGAAGGCTTATTAGCATTCATTTTTAAAAGCTTTAGCAATTTCCATGTTACTTATTTAAATTAAATATTTTTTCTCATTTAAAAAAGCATCATGAAGACTGGAGAGATGGTTCAGTGGTTAACAACACATGCTGCTCTTGCGGAGGACCCGAGTTCAGTTCCTACACCCATGCTGGGGAGTTCACAGAAACCTGTAACTTCAGCTTCAGAGGATCCAATGTCAATCTGGCTTTGGGGGCACCTATACTCCCATGTGCTCATACTACATACATACACACATATGCACATGATCACACGTGATTTTTAATTTTTTTCCAAGAAAATGGCATTCTGAGGGCAGGAGGATGACCCACTGGGAAAGAGCACTTGATCTGTCTGAGCCTCTGACTTTTGCCCCATAACCCCAGCATTGGGAGTCTGAGACAGGCTAAGCCCCAGAGCTTACTGGCCAATTAGCCAAGCCAAAAGAAAGCAAGCTTCCAGTTCACTGTTTGCTTTACAGTTTCAAGGCAGTAAAGCAAAGAGGTAGAGAAGGACACTCAGTATCCTGATCTGGGCTCCATAGTCACACCCTTGAAATTCAGACACACCAGTCAACATATGAGTCGGGCATGGTGGCTCACCCTTGTCGTTCCAGCCCTTGGGAGGTAGAAGCGGGTATATTGGCTTGAGTCTGAGGCCTGCTTGGACTACGGAGTAAGAGAAAATAAATAAATATCAGTATACTTATAACAGAAAAAAAACGGAGAATGGAGACAAAGTAATTGAAAATAAGATACTGACCACCAAACATTCAGGAGCATTATGGTAGTAATTCTTTCCACCCCCTTTCTACATAGGCAGAGAGAGAAAAGAGAATGCCATTTTAAAATAGAAATGAAGTAAAAGAATTTAAAGTTGTTTTTCACTTCCGTCTTTGCCTCAGCTGTTTATAAATGAATATGACACGATCCCATTCGAAGCTATCACTTACCTGACTGGGGAGTGCAACTACGGAGGGAGAGTCACAGACGACTGGGACAGACGCCTCCTGCTAACCATGCTGGCCGACTTCTACAACACACAGGTCATTGAAAACCCTCACTACAAGTTTTCTCCCAGCGGGAACTATTTCGCGCCTCCCAAAGGCACTTACGAGGACTACATTGAATTCATTAAGGTAAATGGTCTGAAATGAGGGTAGGACGAGTGAGTGAGTGTGGGGGGGAGAAAGTGTGTGTGTGTGTGTGTGTGTGTGTGTGTGGTGTGTTAGTGAGAGAGAGAGAAGAGAGAGAGAGAATAGAGAGAGAGAGAGAGAGAAGAGAGAGGAGAGAGAGAGAGAAGAGAGAGAAGGGGAAGAAAGTGTGTGTCTGTGTGTGTGTGAGAAAGAGAATGTGTGTGTGTATGTGAGAGAGAGAGATAGAGAGAGAAGAGAGAGGAGAGAGAAGGGGAAGAAAGTGTGTGTCTGTGTGTGTGTGAGAAAGAGAATGTGTGTGTGTAGGTGAGAGAGAGAGAGCGCGCGAGTCCGAGCGCGCGAGGCTCGCGCCGGCGGCGCGCGACGGGCCGCACGTGTGTGTTTGTGTTGTGTGTGTGGTGTGTGCGCCGCGCCTGTGTGTGTGTGTTGTGCGCGCGCGCGCGCGCTACGCAGCGAGAGGCGAGAGAAGGGAAGACAGTGTGTGTCTGTGTGTGTGTGGAGAAAGGCATGTTGTGTTGTGTGTGATGCGAGAGAGCCTCGGCAGGAAAGGCGAGGCAGACAGGGAAGAGCCAGTGTGTGTCTGTGTGTGTGCCCAGACTGTGTGTGTGTCGGTGGCGACGCGCGCGCGCGCGCGCGCGAGACGCGGCCCGCGCCGCGCGCGCCTGGGGCCCGTGTGTGTCTGTGTGTGTGTGTGTGAGCCCGCCCTGTGTTGTGTGTGTTCGTGGCGCGAGAGAGCGAGCCGAGAGAGAGAGCCGAGAATGGGCCCCTGTGTGTTCTGTGTGTGTGTGGAGCGACACTGTGTGTGTGTCGGTGCAGGACGAGAGCGAGCGCCGAAGGGAGACACGTGTTGTCTGTGTGTGTGTGAGCACCGCGCCTGTGTGTGTTGTGAGCGAGGCGAGAGATAGAGAAGAGAGAGGAGAGAGAAGGGGAAGAAAGTGTGTGTCTGTGTGTGAGAGAGACAGAGACAGGGGAGAGAGAGAGGGGAGCCGCGAGTAGAGAAGAGCGGCGACCCAAGAGAGCAGAGGGGCGAACCGTGTGTTTTTGTGCGAAGCGCGCCCCTGTGTGTGTGTGCGCGCCCCGTGTGTGTGCGCGCGCACCCGTGTCTGTGTGTCACGAGAGAGAGAGAGAGCGCGAGACACGCGAGCGCGAGAGCGCGCGCACCGGGGGCGCCGTGTGTGTCTGTGTGTGTTGCGCGCGCGCTGTGTGTCTGTATGTCCCGGCGAGAAAGTGTGTGAGAAAGTGTGTGTGTGTGTTTTAATTGAATAATGAGTTATACCCTCTAATAAACAAGTTTAAACAAGATTCTAATGAACTTTCAGGCTCATTTCGTTCAGGTAATTCTGGATATCAGAAAATCTGAAGCTCTGGGTACTTGATGTTTAGTTGATTCTTAACCCTTTGTTGTTTGCACATTTGTCTTATAAATTAATGCTTTTAGTAGGAGAGAAAAAAAAACACACTTTCCTCTGCCCTTGTGATCCTCTCTGGATGAAGGGCAGCTCACGGGAGAAATAGCATATCATTTGTGTTCATGTTAATATTTCATGTATACAGGAGCTTTGGTGAAAAGACTGAAAACCAGAAGAAGCAATTTCCTTTGGGGTTTCAAAGGCCATTTAAACACAGTGATAACACAGAGGAAAAGCCTTGGACCTTAAGGGGCAATAAATTGTGAGAAAGTGCTTAAGAAACACATGAGGGAAGCTAATGGAAGATAGTTATCTAAGTAAAATCTGCAGGTTCACCCCAATACATCTAGTAAGAACTCGCCTCTTCTTGGCACAACACAAACACCCTGCGGTTAGACAGATTAGGGCCTATCTTGGGCCTTTAGCTCAAAATAATGATTATACAAAGGTGGTGTGTTTGGCCGGGCGGTGGTGGCGCACGCCTTTAATCCCAGGACTCGGGAGGCAGAGGCAGGCGGATCTCTGAGTTCGAGGCCAGCCTGGTCTACAAGAGCTAGCTCCAGGACAGGCTCTAGAAACTACAGGGATACAGGGAAACCCTGTCTCGAAAAACCAAAAAAAAAAAAAAAAAAAGGTGGTGTGTTTGGGACTGGCATATCCTGATCGCCAGTGAACATATGGTGCATGCTTAATCTGTTTTCCAACAGAAACTCCCATTTACTCAAGAGCCTGAGATATTCGGATTACATGAAAATGTTGACATCTCCAAAGATCTCCAGCAAACCAAAGTCCTGTTTGAGTCCTTGCTCCTCACCCAGGGAGGCTCCAAACAGACAGGCTCCTCAGGAAGTACCGACCAGATCCTATTAGAAATCACTGAAGACATCCTGGAGCAGGTAATACTTGGTTTAAAATGTGCTGCTCATGCTGTGATAGGAATCTCAACTGCATTGGAAACTCCATGAAGCCGGACTATGACCGTTAGCAACAAGCTTTACTCCTTGAATGTTTGTTTCAAGTCTGCTAGGTGGTGAGTAGCTTCAGCGGGGGAAAGGCTTTGAGGACATTAACATGAAGTAGTTTGTAAAATGCCTCCTACGTAGCCAACTTCTTAGTAACTATAGTTGTGGGTGAACTAATGTGCACAGGATTTATTTTTATTTCTAAATAAAAAGCTTAAAAGACTTTTTTTTAAAAATGGAGTGTTGTGAACTTGCTGGTTCAAGGTGAACATGGTGTTTTATCTGTACCTTAGGAGGTGATATCAGTGCTCAGCCTGCAGCTATCAATTCCCTTGCCATGGGATAGCCCAGCGCACTGATGCTAGCTGAAGTGGTATGGTACTCTGCTGCCACCTTTGTCCAGCGACTAAGGAAAATTCAAACAGATTGCGATCCTCAACAGCAATTTTTATAGTTCTCTTCCCAATGTAACTACTGTAAAGATGCACATATTTCGGTGACAGGCACCCTGTCATAGCAGAATCTGGCCCCTATTCCACTATAGGATTCCCACGTAATCCTGGCTCTGGTCATTAAAGCAGGGAGGGTCATTAAGACAAGGAGGGAAGTGGCACTCTGTGCCACCATAATAGAGGCCAACAGTCCTGGCCACCAAGCTGCTGATTTTGCAATATGCCTCCCTTCAAACCTGCTTCTACAGTTCACCTCTGCAGGGAAAGACTGTTGGCTTCATGAGTGCTGTCTCCAGTAAGATTCCTAGGAGTTATCTAAGTAAAATCTGCAGGTTCTCGGGAAGAAGATTTGAGATGTACTTGGGGGAGCGCTGAGTCAAGGGTCACTGGAGGGATGCCACTTAGATTCTTGGGACAGAAAGGGTAGCTCAAGTCTCAGTTCAAGTTTTCCCTAATTGGGAAACTCCCTGACCACTTCAGGGGTATGAACGCCAATGTCTGAGGACTTTCAGCATTCCAAAGACCTCCCCATCTCCTCACCTCAAGTGTTTATGAATATTGCATAGGAATCACATTCTAAGTGGCTTTCTCTCTCCCTATGCTCTAGAACATTTCTGCATTTACGAGATTAACTATTTGATCAGAGAGTGATACTTGATTATACATGAACACAAAACGGTTATGAAATTGTAAACACATGTTATCCATGGAAAACAAGACTCAATTTGCAAAAAGAAACTACACCGATTTTCAGAACTATAATGTCCAATCTGTAAAGTGAAAATAACAATTACCTATATGTTAACTGTTATTGATCTTAGAGCGAATGAAACTTGTTGTCTCTTCTGAGAGTAACTCGTGGTTTTCAACATCTGCTCTCTCAGCTCCCGAACGACTTTGACATTGAAGCGGCGCTGCAGCGCTACCCCGTGAGGTACGAAGAGAGCATGAACACCGTGCTAGTACAGGAGATGGAGCGTTTCAACAAGTAAGTACATCCCCGGGACCTCAGGAGGCAACCGGCCAAAGCTGGAAACGTGGTTGACTGGTACTGAATTAAAAATCTTAAGACATTATCCAAATACCCAATTTTATTGTTTTTAAGCAGCGTAGCCTTTTGCCCCAGGAGAGAATCTTTTATAATGTAAAAGCGATGATAAAAAAGGAGCTCTACTCTTATTGGCTAGAAACAGTCATTAATCAAATAACTTCTCATCTGTTCCCCTTACTCTTCTCTTCACAAAGTAAAGATGGGGCTGGAGCGACGACTCAGTGGCTATGAGCACTTGCTGCTCTCCCAGTGGACCTGAATTCAGTTCCTGGGAGCCTGAGCAGGCAGCTCACAACCTCCTGGAACTCCTCTGGCAAATGCTCTTATTTGCTCATAGCTGTACGCCAATACCTAAACATGCACAGAATTTTAAAATTTAAATTAAAGACAGAGTGAGCCTGGATTAGATCTACATGCCCTTTCTCCCAGTTTCTGCTGCTACCATGTGCTTCCTCTCTTTAAGTGATGTAGCCCAGGTTAGCCATCAGTAACCTCAGACTTGCCCTTGCTTATGTGTTGGTTGGATTTGAGACAAAGTATAGCCTAAGCTGGCCTCCAACTTGCCACGTAACTCAAGCTGGCCTTGAACCACTAAACCTGCAGCCTCCACTTCTGCAGACGCTGCTGAATTATAGGAGTGCACCGCTATGTCTGACTCCCTTTTCTTAGTGAAGTTGGCTAGATATCCCATGATAAACAAATTATTCGCTCTGACTTTTATGAACATTTTGTAATTCAATAGTAGATCAAGAAAGAGAAATTGTTTTGTTATGAGTTTTCTGTAATATTTATGTTTGTTTTGTTTTCTGGTCTTGTTGATATATTAAAGTAAATTATATTAAAATACCATGTTGCTCTATTTAACTCTAGATTTTTTGGCGGGGTGTAGTTTGTTTATTTGCTTGCCTCTTTATTTTGTGGTACTAAAGACTGAAACCTAGGGCCTCATATGTGCTAGGAAGATGTACTACAACTGAGTCACATCTCCAACCATAATTCAGTATTTCTTATACAAATACTATGTTTATATATACATATGTGTGTATATAAATACATATATACGTGTGTATATATACACATATATATAATAGTATTCACCAAAATGGTCCGTAAATTAAAAGAAATCCTTATAAAAGTTCAAATGTCCTGCATCATATAGCTATAGGAAAAAAATTTAGAATTCATATAATTCATAAAGAATCAGAAAGTATCTCAAATATCTAATGCAGTTATAAGCAAAAAGAACAAAGCCGGAGCATCGCACGACCTAAACTCAAAGAATACTATCAGATGGGTATAACTGCAACAGCTTCAACCCCTGGAACAGAATAGAGAGCCAGGAAACAGAAGACACACGTTTGTAATCAACTGATGGATGACAGCGGTGCCAGTGACCCCGCGGAGGAGCAGCTACGGTCTCGCACAAGGAGCAGCTACGGTCTCAGCACAAGGAGCAGCTACGGTCTCAGCACAAGGAGCAGCTACGGTCTCAGCACAAGGAGGAGCTACGGTCTCGGCACAAGTGGTGCTGGGCAATGCGTGTGTTAGGGCAAAAGATAAAATCAGACCTTGTATCATACCACATACAAAACTAACTCCAAATAGATAAAGATTTAACACAAGCCCTGAAAGTGTTGGGGCCATGTGTTTCACCAACAGACTGCGTGCCTGACATACGCAGGGTGCTGAGTTCAGTCACCAAACACACAGGCCTGAGACTATAAAACTGGTCAGAGGAAGCATGGAGGAAGCTGAGAGCTTCAGTCTGGGTAGCGATTATTTTTTTATTAAGATCTGACCCTCAAAGGCAAAGACAGACAAATGAATTACCTCAAAATACAGAGATTCTCTGTATCAAAGGAAGCAATCATGGGATGAGAGATTTATAAAATATATAAGGAATTCCCACAAATTCCAGAAAATAAACAAATACTCTGATTCATCAGTGGGCAAGAGACTGGAACACACATTCTAACACGAGATCTCCACAGGCCAGGTATTAGAAGACAGGCTAACGCTGTCCTAAGACCCATCCCTCACGTTTATGAAAATAGCCAGTAGAAAATAAATTGTTGTATCCATTATGTGAGCACTGAGGGGCCTCAAAAAAAAATATCATATGACCCAGAAGTATCATTTTTGAGTATTTACCAAAGATCAATATGTCAAAAAGATGTCTATATTCCTATGCTTACTACACTGCTGCTCACAATAACAATGTTACAGGATAACTTGTATCCATGAAGACATAAAGGGAATGTGTCCCACCACAAGGTGAACAGGATCTACCCCTCCAGAGGAAGGCATTGTGGCATTCGGGACAGCAGGGATGGGACCGAAGAACATTTGCTAAGTGAAATAAGCCAGACCTAGAAAGACAAATACCTGCATCTTTTTGTGTTTGTGCACAATAAGTAATAATCTATGACGAAGTGTGCAACTGTAGTTATCAGAGCCTGGGAGACGGAAGAGCTGAGAGATGGTAGTCAAGGTGTACAAAGTCTCAGCTAGACAGAAGGAGAAACCCTGATTTGTCAGAACAATCACACAACATGCATAATACAGATAATAATTCTGTACATTACATTTTAATATCATAAAAGTGTAAATATCCAATGTTCTGTAACATAAAATAGGAAATATTTAAAATTATGTGTTAATGAAGTTAGCATGATTTTCCAATTGTATTAAAAATTATAATAGCACCTTTATTCCATAAATACACAATTATATTTATCAGCATATAATTTTTAAAGTTATCTAGGTCCTCAGCAATAATAGCCAGAAAAGTATTTGATATTATGTGATACCAGTATCAAATAATAATAAATTGATATGCTACTGCTTTATTCTATATTTCAAAATAGTATGCCACTTGTGGTGGTGTATACCTTTAATCCAGCCCTGAGGAAACAGAGGCAGGGGGATCTCTGTGAGTTTAAGGCCAGTCTTGTCTACATAGCTAATTCTGGGTCATCCAGAGCTGCGTAATAAGACCCTGTCTCAAAAAAGAAAAAGTAAGTGATGGCTAAAATGAAAAACGTTCATCCAGGTAGCTCCTGCAGCTGCCTCACACACTCCCTATCCAGGTGGCTCCTGCAGCTGCCTCACACACTCCCTATCCAGGTGGCTCCTGCAGCTGCCTCACACACTCCCTATCCAGGTGGCTCCTGCAGCTGCCTCACACACTCCCTATCCAGGTGGCTCCTGCAGCTGCCTCACACACTCCCTATCCAGGTGGCTCCTGCAGCTGCCTCACACACTCCCTATCAGTGGGCACAGCTCCAGGAAACACTCCCGTAGCACTGGGACTGATCCAGCTGTCTTTCCTGGCCAATGACACGGGGGTATTTATGCCAAGTGGATGTGGATGACACCGTTTCTTTCCCTGCAGCTTAATTAGAACGATACGGAACACCCTGCAGGACCTTAAGAAGGCTATCAAAGGGGTGGTTGTCATGGACTCTGCCTTGGAAGCGCTTTCAAGCAGCTTGCTCATTGGGAAGGTTCCAGAAATATGGGCGGAAAGGTCTTACCCAAGTCTGAAGCCCCTTGGAAGTTACATTACAGATTTCCTAGCCCGGCTGAATTTTTTAAAGGTAAAATATTGGGGGGGGGGGGGTGTAGATAGATATGTAGATATATAGATAAATGGTAGATGCATAATAGATAATTTATGCTTAAAATATGTATTATTCAAATAAAAATATTCATTCAAGTATTGTCAGAAATTACCACATAGCACAATATATAGTTGTCATTGTTGAATAGGGAGATATTAGTAATCAGCTGGGTCATTTTAAGGTCCCTAGGTTGACTGGAATGCCACTAGTAGTTTCCTGGTTTATCTGACCAAAATGTTTGAATATATAAAATGCATGGTTTGAAGTACTGAGTAGAAAACGGAAATTTTACTTTGGTCAAACTCAAGTGACATTTATATTTATGAAAGTTTTAAGTTTGAGATTCCCAAACACGACTGTTTAATGTTGTCCTGTGATTCTAACACTCAGAAGAAGTCACAAAAAGCTCAAGGCTCAGACTTACCGACATTTGTCCTTCGTCTTAAAAATCAGAGCTTTTTTTCTACCTTATCTCAAAAGAAAAAAAAAATGAAATTCTTTGACTCTCCCTTCCCAGGCCGCACACGCACATATAAGTACACAAAGATGTTCAGCGCTCAGGAAAGTAAAAGACAAGAAACTGGTTTCCTCCTCAGTCCTCTGCTTTCTCGTCTGATAGTTTACTTTTACAGGAAGGTAGAGTGTGAGGAAAATTGTGGGGGAACTTTGAGAGCAGGGTAGAACTTGTAGCAAGAGCTTCCGCCAGTGTTTCTGCATCTTTGGCTTACGCTGTGTCTCTTGCCACCGTGA
The DNA here is from genome assembly GCF_903992535.2 of Arvicola amphibius. Taxonomy (NCBI): domain Eukaryota; kingdom Metazoa; phylum Chordata; class Mammalia; order Rodentia; family Cricetidae; genus Arvicola; species Arvicola amphibius. The sequence continues at coordinate 29,151,178 of NC_052058.2, read as the reverse complement.
CTGAGCTTGTGATTGGCCGGACGTTAGTCACGTGCTCCCTTCGAGGACTCGGTAGAATTCTGTCCCCAGAAAGGCTCGAGCTGAGCGTGCAGGCAGAGTGGAAGAAGGGCAGTAATACCTTCTCAGAAGCAGAAAAGAAAACGGGCGCTCACTCAGCACAGACAGGACCACCTTGCAGTCCGGCTTAGAGTGAAGGCGTCCTAAAGTAAAGGGCACACTTGAAATACATCCCGGCTCCAGGTCGAAAAGGATCTTGAGTAGGACACTAGGAGGTCTGGTTTTTCTTTGGTGGACTACTGAAGAATTATGCAAGGTGATAAATCTGGTCCAAACTATGCATGGTCAGTGTAGCACGAATCCTAATTGGTATTCATAATAAAAGCCCGGAGTCAGATATAGGGGTTAATGCTGAAAGAGCAGAGAAACAGAGAAGCCAACCCCTAGAGAGTTCTTACCTCTACCGGTGCTCAGACCAAAAGCGTGATCCAGTCTCTACAAATTCTCAGACTGCATCCGTCTCCACTAATCCTCAGACTACCTTGAGCTCCTGTCTCCTCCCTCCTTATATTCCTCTGTCCGCCCAGCCATATCACTCCTGTCTCCACCTCCCTAATTAAATTAAATCCCTCTTTAATTCACGTGGAATTAAAGACACGTGGTCCCAAGTGTTGGGATCACCTTTGTGTGAGCTGTTTCTCTTTTAGACAGATTCAATCTTGTGTAGCCCAGGTGGCCTTGAACTCACAGAGATTCTGCCTCTGTCTCCCAAGTGCTGGGATTAAAGCTGTGTGGCCTCTAAGGCTGACTAATGGCTTAACTCTGCACTCTGATCTTCAGGCAAGGTTTATTTGTTAGATTACAAACAAAACATCTCTACAGGTCTGATGTGTCTCAACGATATGATTCAGACACTGGGTAGACAGGAACAAGAGGACCCTGCACACTGGAGCAGAAAGGAGATTACGAATCCCTGATCCGGAATAGGCTGTGCCCATGCAAACAAGGGGATTATCCGGGCTCGAGATCTGGAAGAACGCCAGCTATAGCGAGTTATACTGTTCGTTAAGGGTTGACATTTCTAAAGACGGTGGCTCTTCATTGCACTCAACAATATAATGAATACCCACAATTACAGTTGGCCTTTTGCACATTTGACTTTTTCAAGTTAAATTTAATCAAATTAATGCTAAAACCATTTTTGAATTTCCAAGAAAAATAAATAGAAAGGAAAAAAGAGAGGAGAGGGAGCAATTGCTGTTAGGGAGAAAGGTGAAATCCGAGTCAGGGATTGTATATGCAGTGGCACTTTTGTGAAAACAAATATAACATATCTTGTTTCCTTTATAGGAATGGTACAACTCGGGAAAACCCAATGTGTTTTGGATCTCTGGTTTCTTTTTCACCCAAGCTTTTTTAACTGGAGCTATGCAGAATTATGCCAGAAAATATACCATCCCGATTGATCTACTAGGCTACGAATTTGAGGTACAGAAAGTCACTCCTTTAACTCAACAGTATGATATTAAATCAGTCATATGTTTAAGCAAGAAGAATGTGCAAATTTTATATATTAAGGTCCAATATAACCAAACTATTTTTCTATTCCTTATGTTTTGTAAAGTATGTAATTCTTGTCTTACTATATCTAGAACTTTCATAATGTCAATATCTGGTACAAATAACCCAGTATTGTGTTTATGTTAACAAAAATTAATGTGATAAAATGCTTCACAATAACTATACAAGGCTGAGTAGATAGCTCAGTTAGTAAAATGCTTACCACACAAGCTTGGGGACCTGAATTCTACCCCTAGAACTCATGTAAAACTGCTGGCCAGGCCAGACAGTGGTAGCACACATCTGTAATCCCAGCACTTGGGAGGCAGAGGCAGGTGGATCTCTGTGAGTTTGAGGACAGCTTGGTCTACAAAACAAGTTCCAGGACAGCTAGGGCTACACAGAGAAACCCTGTCTTTGGAAGAAAAAAAAAGAGGAGAAAACCTCTGGCCAGATGACATGCATTTGTAAGCTCAGTGCTAGAGAGGTGGACAGGCAGATACCTGGGCCAACAAAGCAAGGGAGATGGCTCCTGAAGAATAGCACCTGTGGTTGACCTCTGACCTCTGCCTCCACACACTCATTCACATCCATGTTCACACACCTGCATGCACGCGCACGTGCGCACACACACAGAGCAACTATATAATAATGTATATTTTTAGATACTATACAGGTGTTTTTCTTGCTATGCCTGACTGCTGAGCCAGAGTTCTCCCCGTGAGATGAAGGCGTGTGCTGAGGAACTGACAGTGGGGGTCTCTCCTCAGGCGCTGAGGAACTGACAGTGGGGGGGGTCTCTCCTCAGGTGATCTCTTCCCATGACTCTGACACTGCGCCAGAAGATGGTGTTTACATTCACGGGTTATATCTGGATGGCGCACGCTGGGATTGGAGCAGGTTAGTACTTTAAGTGCAAACCCTTTACCACCATGGATTAATCATAGCTATGATAGGGGGTCTCTTCTCTGTTATCAGAATTCTTACACAAGGCAAGTCATTATTCAGGCTGGGACAGTTGGTGGGTGATTATTTTTAGCTCCTAACAATTTTAGCTAATATTTTAGTGGTCTCATTAGTACTGAAGTTAGCTGAAATTATTTCCCTGCTTCTATTTGATAACCGCTCCCTTCCATCTTGTAATGTATGGGACTGAATCAATCTTAAACAACTGACAGTTAATAAAGCTTCCATTTAGTGATTGGAAATCTGCTTACATTTGATTGTGTGTCTGTGTGTGAATATGTATGTATAAGTGTGTGTGTCTATGTGTATGTGTGTATGAGTGTGTATATATGTTTGTGTCTCTGTGAATATGTATGTATAAGTATGTGTATGTCTATGTGTGTGTGTCTGCATGTGTGTCTTTGTGTTTGTGTGTAAGGTAAAATTTGGGTATGTGTATGTGTGTGTCTGTGTATATGTGTGTGTGTATGAATGAGTATATTGTGTGTGTGTGTCTCTTTGTGTGTGTAGACAGAGATTCCCAGCTTTGTTCTTTGAAACACAGAGGAAACTATTAAGCTTTTCCCCGCTTAAAATAAGTAAAGGTGTGAAGAAAAGGCAGGACATTTCCCTTTGAGCCCTGGTTCTTAACAATACATTTACCTGCACGTTCCTTTGTTCAAAGATAGGATTGGACTTTGCTCCCAAATCCGTGGGAAATGAGGTAGGAAAATCACTGAAGAAGAAGCAATACACTAATACTACAGAGATAATTTCAAGACAGAGTTAATGAAGAGGCCCAGTCTACTACGTAGCCTCTGTGGGCTTATAATCCTATCATACTGTAATATGCATTCAGTCCAACTGCAAAAGGCCCCATAGTCTATCACAGTCTCAACTGTTTAAAAGTCCAAAGTCTTCTCTGAGACTCATAACAATCTCTTAACTTTAATAATCCCCTGTAAACTACTGAGTTATATTCCCCACACAACTGTACTCCAGGCTGGCCTTGAATTCCTTATCCCCCTGCCTCATCCTCTTAAGTATAGTCCTGCTGGCGTGCACCACCATGGCTGGTTTCACCCCTCATCAGTTTATTGCCATTTTCTTTTGCCTTCCTATCCCCCTGCCCAAGAAACGTGGCACACTAGAAGAAAACAGGTTCTCTAGAGAGGCAGACCTATTTTTTTTTTTTTTTGGTTTTTTCGAGACAGGGTTTGCCTGTAGTTTCTAAAGCCTGTACTGGAACTAGCTCTTGTAGACCAGGCTGGCCTTGAACTCAGAGATCCGCCTGCCTCTGCCTCCTGAGTGCTGGGATTAAAGGCATGCGCCACCACCACCCGGCTCAGACCTATTTTTTTAACTTTGATTTATTTTACATTTGTTTTGTCTTGTTTATCAGACTCACTCTATGTCCAAGAGTGACCTTGGGCTCAGTAGCGCTCCTGACTTAGGGGCGCTGAACTTGCAGGGCTGTGTTACCACGCCCAGCTCACGCTTGGATCTTGACCCTGTTGGGAACTGGAGGATTGTCTAGTCTTCGAGCCTCTGTCTGTGGAGTAGGAATGGACATGATCATTGTGAGGGTGCAGTGTGCTAGCATGGTGTCTGCCTCATTAGCGATTCTTAAAAACCGGCAGGCGCTCCTGTTTGCTCCCCGCTTCGTCCTTCGCCTTTCCATAGTCTTTCCATAGTGTTCCTCAGCTCGCCACTGCCCCATCCTTCTCCCGTTCCCCTCCCCCTTTCCACTCTTCCTCTCTTTGTATATAAATCTAATTTTTAAAATATCTTTGGTCCTCTCTCATATTGAAGGCCAGTGTCCAAATTGCCGTTTCATTCTAATAGCAAAATTCAGAAATAACTAATTATATCCATCAATTTCTCTTTGCAGTGGATTGCTTGCTGAACAACATCCCAAACTTTTGTTTGACCTGATGCCCATCATATGGATAAAACCAAGTAAATACGTAACAGAATATGTTAGAGTTTTACAGAGAATAATATTTCCCTGAATAACTTTTTGCTGAAACCTTCTAGGTTTTAATTCATTTGTGATTTACACAAGATGGAATGTCTATGCTGTAAATGTCTTGGGACCATTGCTCTGCTTCTTTATGCTATTAGCCTATATAAGATAGAGGTTTAAGGGCTGGAGAGATGGCTCAGCAGTAAAGAGCGCTTGCTGTTCTTCCAGAGGGCGTTAAGTTCAGTTCCCAGCCCCCACAGCTGCCATCTGGTAACTATAGCCCCAGGGGATCTGGTGGTAACTCCAGCTCCCGGTGATCTGACACCCTGTTCTGGCCTCAGCAGGCACCAGCTCACACCTGGCACACACACACACACACACACACACACACACACACACAGAGTATATAAATTAAAAAATAACCATCTTCTTAAGATACCATTTTGTTTATTCCATCCTCACACTTTTGTGACGAATCTCACAGTGTGACAGCCCTCTTTTCCCTTCCCACACTTTGGCTGAGTGCCTTTGCTAAGTGTGCATAGTACAAAGGGCTTGATGCAGACTGTGCTGGCGCCCAGCATTTTCTGGCTGTAAGAGACCCATAGGCCTTGGAGCCAACCAGGAGATGGGATCGAGGTCCACTTTACCCCTTAGAGGATGCGCTTGCTCTTTCTGCCATCATCCTTTCTTTCTAAAAGTAAACTAAACAATAACAGTGAGACTCATTCATTTTTCTAATTTTTTAAAAAAATTATTTTTAGTTTCACTCTTTTGAAGTGCTTCTGATCAAACCTAGGAACTCACACTTATTAGACAAGCGTTCTAACACTGAGTTACACCCCTAGCCCCAATTTCTTAGTCTTAAATACAGTGGATGAACATATTCACAAATTACCTGCAATCTCCACCCAAGCTATCGAATATCTTCCCTATTGATGTGATTCAACTATGACTAGGGTGACTTTCATTTAGAAAAACCCTTCTAAAAATTGTACATCGGTTATTTTTTGAGTTTGCAGAAGTTGGCATATTTTACCTATTTAGTAACCTGCTAAAAACAAGCAGGAAATTCAGTTTCTTCTAATTGGCACGTTAAGGCAGGCTGGCAGGTAAAGCCAGCCTCACCTTCAGGGATACCTTACTTCTTGGCATTTGCTTCATTTCTCCTTCCAAATGTCAAGTGCAGTTCTAAGGAGTTCTATTAGAGTTCCAGGCAGTCTCTCCCAAATCTCCTCCATCACACACTATAATTGACTTTATATATGATTATATATAAAGGACTTCTTCCCCATCTTGTCTTCTTTCTCCATCCCATATCCTCCGGAGATTTTTTCATGCCTTCCCAGAGATCAAAACTGCTCTGTAAGATTTATTTTTATGGGGCTGAAGAGACAGCTCAGCATTAAGGACACTTGCTTCTCTTCCAGAGGACCCAAGTTGCCTTCCCAACACCCATGTTGGATGGCTCACAAGTGCCTGTTACTCCATTTCCAGGGGATCCAGTGACCTCTCTGGACTCTGGAGAGTTGAATTCAGGTTCACATACTCTCATACCCACACAAAGATACACACATGTATACACATAATTATTTTAAAGAGTTTAATTATTAATTTGTTTGTCTGTATATGCTATGTGTGTGCAGGTGCCTGTGGGGGTCAGCAAAGGACAGTAGACATCCTATATCTAGAGTTACAGAAGGTTGTGAGCTGCCAGATGTAGGTGCTGGGAACTGGGTCCTCTGGAACAACGGCCAGTGCTCTTAACTACTGAGCCTTCTCTCCAGTCCCATAAGAGCAAAACTTCATAATCAACTCTTGATGTCTAGACCCAGACTCATGAAGCATGTGAAAGCGCTTGCCTTGATATACCTACTGTTAAAACATCTCCCTCTTTCAAATATCATACTCAAGATCTTGGCCATTCTACTACAAAGTAAATAGTTGTTCTTTTAGAAACAACCGCTGTTTCCTCTTTCTTCAGTGGAAATATCTCTCTCTCTCTTTTTCTTTTTCAAGATGAAAAATCTAAGGTTGTGAAGTCAAACGCTTATATCTGTCCCCTCTACAAGACAAGTGAACGGAAAGGAACTCTTTCCACTACAGGACATTCCACCAACTTCGTCATTGCAATGCTGCTAAAAACGGACCAGCCTGTCCAACACTGGATCAAGCGTGGTGTGGCGATGCTCTGTCAGCTGGATAACTAAACTGAACAAATTTAGAAAACATCTGATAACTTTTCTTCACTTATAAAAACATTCTCAAACTGAGTGTGGCGGCGTCCTTCCTTGAACGGGTCTTTTCTTCCCAGCTACCTGACACCATTACGCACGAGCATTTTAAATACTTAAAGGCACAGTGAAGAAAATATTAAGGCAAAGGCCATAATATGTATTATTAAGAAATTATTCCAATATCTCAAAGTACTCTTGTGACTAACAAGGAAGTGAAGGTGGAACGGTAAAGCTGGCCCGGTGGTCAGTGCCGGTTTCCATGGCTGCAGCAACATTGCCCTTCTTGGCATTTCATTTTTCATTGGAAATAGCAAGCGTTCCCTTTATTTTAATTTTTTGTTCTGTTTTATTACTAGAATTGTATTTTAGTCTCTTCAGTGTAACGTGGAGAGCGAGCGAGCGAGAGTTGGGAGGGGCATGCGTGCCACTGTGCCTGTGTGAGGATCAGAGAATAATTGTGGAGGGTTAGGATCTACTTCTGCCTTGGCATCTAGAGAATAGAATTCAGGTCGTCGGGCTTGCATACCAAGCACCTTTACCCTCCAAGCCATCCTGCTGACTCTCTCTCCCCTTTGTTACTTTTAATAATTAATATTCTTATTACCTAGTGTGCATTGGTAATATTAATATACACTGTGGATTTATAAATATTTCAACAAAACAAGAATTTAATCAAAATTGCATTTTGCTGTGGGTCTGGGGAGATCACTTGGTTATGATTGCCATTCAGGCACGAGAACCTGAGTTCAGTGCCCAAAACCCAAGTGCAAAATCTAAATGTGGTAGCTGGAAAGATGATTCAGCAGTTAAAATATTACAGTGCTCCTGCAGACGAGCTGAGGTCAGTTCCTAGCACCCGAGTCAGGTGGCCCCAGGGGATCCAGCACCCCCTCCTCTTGCTTGTGAAGGCACTGTGCTCATGTGCAGACACCCACACATAGACGAACACACATACGCATCATTTTTGAAAACTTCACGTTCTTAGAAAGCTAACCTACAAAGGGAATGAGTCAGCAAGTGTCCATCAAGCTGCATCCCAGGAACCTGCAGGGGCGCAGGAGAGCCTCCCCAGTTTCAGCAACCACTAGCTGTATAATTTTTTTCCTGGGTTTTTACTGTTTGGGTGATATGGTTGGGGACTGCCCCAACCAAAGAAATCTGAAATATATAGTAAATGCTTTTTTTCCTTTGTTGTTCATTTTTGGATGCTGGTGATTTAAGATGAAATTTTTTGCCCTTATTTATTCCTAGGATGACGGGAGAATTTGCTTTCTTACATAACTCTCTCTGAAGTATGCAGTAACAAGTTCCTCAAAAATAAAATGTTTACCTTCAAAGGAAAAAAAAGAAGAAGCTGAACGTAGTGGCATGCACTTTGTAATTCCAGGGCTGAGAACGTAGAGACGGGCAGATCCCTGAAACTCACTGTCCAGCCTGCCTAGTTAGCAAACCCTAGGTTCTCAGTCAAAAGAGACTGTCTCAAAAACAAGAAGGTAGCTGGAAAGATGGCCCAGTGGTTGAGAGTGTTTGCTGCTCCTGCAGAGGAACTGGGCTCAGTTCTCAGCCCACACGTCAGGTGGCTCTCAACGACCTGCAACTCCAGGTCTAGGGGATCCAACACCCTCTTCTGGCCTCCAAGGGCACTACACACAGAGGGACACATTCACACATGCACATAAAATAAAAATCTTATAAAAAGGTGGATGGTTTCTGAGGAGTAATACCTCTAGGTTGATCTCTGCCTGAACACAGGTACACATATGTGTGCAATACCTGAACACACACAAAAATTTAAAAATAACTTCTGTAATGTCATCCCTTTCTTGGGGTTCCAAGGGAGCTTAAGGCTACAGTTCTACAGCGCAGGGAACATGCGGGTGTGGCCACACAGTGACTCTGTGGAGCAGTTATTCTTTGGTGGTGCTGGGGATTTAACCAGAGGTCTTATGCATGCTGAGCAAGTCCTCTGCCACTGAGCTAGAGCTCCAGCCCAAGTTTTTACTTTCTACTTTGAGACAGGGTGCCACTAAGTAGCCCAGGCTAGCTGCGAACTCACTATGTGGCCCAAACAGGCACTGGGCCTAGAATCTTCCTGCCTTAGCCTTCCCAACAGCCAGGGTTGCAGGCCAGTGCTACTAGGATCAGGAGTCACGTCACCTCTGATAATGCCATCCGAGCAAAACTGCCGCCTCCTCTTAAGTGAGAAATTCTGCTCTCCAGTGGCAAAATGATTCTTTTTTCCCATGGCCAACCCCCTGCAAATACTTTATATCTGCCAAATTGGATGAAATCTTTTAAATGTGATGAATCTAGCAGTGAAGAGAAGAGGTCATATTTCCAGGCAGCACAAACCCACATGTGAAAAACAAGGAGAACATGCCAGACTGTCTTATGATCAAGTATTTATAGTAAAGCTATTTATAATGCTCGCCAGAGGGGAGTGGAGCTTCAGATGCACCTGCCACATGGGAGCCAGAGCCGTCCTGAGGATAAGCAAAAGGTAAAGTCAGTCTTTAGAGCCTGTTCTATACTGGAATGGCAATGTTCTTTTCAAACCATGGAGATACGCCTAATACGCTGGCTTGTTCTCGCGGCTGCCCTTCCTATTCTCTGTGATGTGTTTACTCCCATGGCGTGCTCACTTTCACTTTACCACGTAAAGTCGTATTAGCACGACATGCTCTGTGTATACGGAAGATCTTCTGGGTGCTAGAATCATTTAGACAGGTTCTGTCTAAAATAAGTCAATTTCAATATTGCAAAAATGGCCTGGGCTCAAAAAAAAAACCCTTTCAAGTTTCATTTATTTATTTGCAAGTAGTTTTGTTTGTTTTTGTTGTTGGTTTACCTTTCTTGCTTTGAATTTTGAAGTTAGCATGTAAATGGGTTTCGCTACGACATTTTCAGACACAGGTTATACTTTCCTCCTTCCGTTCTCTCGGTTTTGCCCTCCCTGCCTCTCTTGCCCAGCCCTTCCTTGCCCATGCAGTCCCCTTTTGACTTTCATATCATATGTTTTCACCACTTCCCTTTGGTCCCCTTCCCCCTCCTTTAAGACCACATCCTCTTCTGGTCCCTTGCTACTGTCCTGTAGCATGTGTGTGGCAGAGAGGCGGGGCGATGTGGGGTGTCTTCTCGATTGCTCTCCACTCCTCTTTAATTTTTCCTTTATTCTTGACATTTTTGTGGGTGCATACAATGAAATACGATCATATATTGTCCCCCAACATGTCATCCTCCCAGCTTCTTGTCCTTCTTTTGTTTTGTGGGTTTTTTTTTCCTTTTATAACCCACTAAGTTCACATGTGTGGGGGTGGATGTGGGGCCATCCCACAGAGCGTGGACACCCTATCAGTCACACCCTTTTTAAAAATGATTTTCACTCACTTAGGAGATAGCAACTGACGATGGTTGTGCCATTGGGGATGGGGTCAGAGATCGTCTGCTCCATCTAAGCCTGAATTTGAAGAGTCGGACCTTGTGCAGGTCTGCAGGTAACCATGGCTGCTGCTGAGTCTCGAGTGTTACTGAAAGCTAGCCGTCAGGGATGAGTATTACTGTTGGTTTGAGATTGATTTTTTTTGCCCTGCATCAAAGTTTTTAAGAGTCTTCCGCAGATGGGGAGGAGAGCTGCAAATGACTTTCAGGCATGATACAGCTGTTGCATACACCAATGCACAGCAGCTGTGGTTATAGCACAGTGCCTACGTAAAATGAAGCCCGTCTAATGCTAGCATGGATGCAGGAGAGGCCCTGCAAGGCCCTGCATCTCACTGGGGAACCATTGACACTTGATAGCTGCTGAGCGAGGGAAGGTCATTCTCTGTTTTCTGGGTTTCTGACCTACCTGGTTCCTACAGTCATTAGGTCCCAAAGAAATCACATAGAGGTCTATATTAATGATAAACTAATTGGCCCATTAGCTCAGGTTTCTTATTAACCCTTATAACATATATTAATCCATTATTCTTATCTATGTTAGCTACATGGCTTGGTACCTTTTTCAGTGGGGCAATCACATCTTCCTTCTTCTGTGATTGGGACAAGACTGGGGAGGAATGGGCTTCCTCCTTCCCAGAATTCTCCTGTTCTCATTGACCCACCTCTACTTCCTGTCTGGTTGTCCCACCCATACTATCTGTCTGGCTACTGGCCAATCAGCGTTTATTTAAAACATAATTGACAGAATATAGACAGTTATCCCACACCAACTCTTTCAGGAAGTGGCTTCTGGTAGGTTGCTCATGCTCTAGGGGATGCCCCACACCCATGTACAGAAATGGGCAGCACTGATTGGACTCAGGGGGCTTTTGATAGCACTGAACTATCAGTTATTGTGAGTAAAGAAGGGTCATGGCAACAGCCTGTGTTGTTTTGGAGACTGCAGAGATCTACTCCACCTTATGTTTTGGCACCAGGCCTTTCACTAAACCCTGTGCTCACCAATTGTCTAAACTGACTGACTAGGAAGTTCCAGAAATCTACCTATGTGTAACCCTGTCCCCTCAGTGCTAGTCTTAGAAGTCTGTGCTGCTACACCCTCCTTTCCCATGGGTGCTGGGATGCAAACTTAGGTCTTCATGTTTGTGTATGAACTGAGCCATCTCCAAAACAGTTTTAATTTGTATTTCCCTAATGGCTAAGGAGGTTGATGTTGAATACTGCTTTAGATATTTACTGGCCATTTTCTTTTGGTTGGTCTACAGAGTGAGTTCTAGGACAACTAGGGCTGTTACACTGAGAAATCCTGTCTGAGAAATCCTGTCTTGAAAAACAAACAAACAAAAAATGTCTATTTATAGAAACTTCTAATTTATATCAAATCTATGGCAGTCCAGAAAACTTTTAATTTCATGGGAAAATTTTTAATGAATATTTGTTTTCAAAAATGTGCATTTTCTTCATTTATCAATTCTATAAACTTTCTAGTTTTCTAGATGTCATTCCTATTTTTAAGCAGTTGGGAATCTTTTCACAACTAGAAAAGTATTTTAATTCATTCTGAGTCGAAACTGAACCTCTCCGAGTCCCACATGGATAACTCCAACAGTGATGAGGGCACAGATGCCGACTTTGACACCCAGCTCATCATTCAGCAGAGCTTGCTGGATATTTACAAGCCAGTAGTAACTCAGCACACATCAGGAGACAAGAGGTAACGTTGTGCATGTTAGAGAAGCAGTTCTAACACTAGGCTGCATGCCCACCCTCATGGCAAGTGGTCTGCTAGGTTTCATGGTTGCCTCGTATAGGAATTCAGCCCCAAGTAAAAGCTTTTGCCTTTTCTTTTGGGCTTCCATCAGAAACATTATATTTCTAACTACATATTTTTTTTCTGTGCAGGTCCCATTCCATTTCGAGTGCTGATCATAAGAAGATAGTTGAAGCAATAGAGACAGTTAAGTACTCTTCCTATTCTCCTTCAATGTGTGCTGAGGTACAGTGGTGGCAGTGTTCCTTCCGTGCTCCAAAAGTCTGGAAACAGTCTTATAGTGGCATATTATTTGTGTTATATAAATAAGGCTTGCCTGAAGGTCAGTGCAAAGCAGCCACACTAGACAGCCATGCAGGCCAGGCAGTGGTGGCATAACCTTTAATCCCAGCAGCCACACCAGTTAGCCACAGAGGCTGGATGGTGGTGGCGCAGGCCTTCAATCCCAGCACTAGAGAGGAATATAAGGCAGGATGAGACAGGAACTCATTTCTCTTTCCGTATGAAGATATCAAAGAGGTAAAAACTCTCCAGCCGCTTGACTGCTTTTGCTTTTCTGATCTTCAAGTTGAACCCCCATATCTGTCTGTGGGCTTTTATTATTCATGCTACATTTAGTGCCCAACATTTGGATTATGAATTCACAAAAAAGCCACCAGTTCAGGCCAGAGCTGCACCTGGGGCTCCTGCCCCACCTGGCTAGGCTTTCTATTCTATTTTTCCCCGAGCCTCTGAGCAAGTTTGGAATTTTCCTGTTGTAGCCTCTCTGAAAGTCTCCAATTGCCACACAAACTCCAGAAAAATTTGGGCTCCAAAAGTCACAGGACTCACCAGCCCTGGAATGGTCGCTGGTTCCTGGCCCTTCAGGCAGCCCCGCAACACCTTTATCTGCCACACATTGCTTTCGAAATAATCCCGTGTCCTTTTTCAGAGAGCCAAGCTCTTCTCTCATCGCTCTCTCCTAGACGTCGATCTCGTCTCTCTATCTAGTCGTAGCTCGGCTAGCGCGCGATCTCATCTCCGGCTCTCTCTACCTGCCCCTCATAACCAACTCCCCTCTCCACCCCCCCTCCCCCCCTTCTCACCCCCCCCCCCCCTCTCTCTCTCTCTCTTTCTCTCTCTCTCTCCCCCCACCATGAGTTGCCCCTCTCCCTGAACGCCCTTTTCAGGCTGATGCCAAACTAGGTAACTTGAAATTCAGTCCGGCTTTTACTGTTCTACACAGAAGCGATAAACCCCACATCTTCATCAACATCGTTAGCAGATTTGGTAAGACAATTGAGAATTCTTAAAGGGAAGAGTTAGTTAGTTAGTTAGTTAGCTAGCTAGTTAGTTAGTTAGTTAGTTAAAAGAGAGAGATTATTCCCACATTAAAAATGGAAAAAAATAATTACAATGGAGGGATTTGGGTCTCTGTATGATAATACTCTAGACAGTTTGAAAATGGAACAAATAAATGAGAAGATATCTAATTTATATGGGATTTATGTAATTTCAGTTGTAAACATTATCAGCTTTATCATTTTTGTCTTATCACTAAAGAAAAAAGTTAGATAATCTGAGTGCTAAGATACAGACCTTAGAAAAATAAAATAGAACAGGTCACAGAGATGTTCAAATCCAGATAGAGGAATTTAATGGAGAGCCAGTTTCAGCATTGCATTATAAGAACAGTAAGAAACGGCTTAAAATTTTCATAGAACTAACCTTAATATAGCCAGTAACCTTACAGGAATTGCCAAATGGCAGTGGCTCTGTTATAGCTAGCTAGACTCCTGTGCTAATAATATCAGATTTAAGAAGATTAAAGGACCCAGCACTCGGGAGGCAGAGGCAGGCGGATCTCTGAGTTCGAGGCCAGCCTGGTCTACAAGAGCTAGTTCCAGGACAGGCTCTAGAAACTACAGGGAAACCCTGTCTCAAAAAAAAAAAAAACAAAAAAAGAAGATTAAAGGAAGCAATAGTCTCATATGGCATGCATTCATCTTTTGTATATTGTATACAAATTTTGTACGTTGATACAAATTTGAACTTAATTTTGTTATAACATACTGTATGTACATTTCTACTCTTAGTCAGTGTATTATATCTATACAGCTCATTTAACAATGTAATGTAAATTTTCAGTCCTTGAACATTATTACTGCTGTTTAGAATAATAAGAAAATGCAGGTTAGTAGTGAATTACCTATTATAATCAAACTTGTGGTCACATTAGGTATGTTTTCAAGGTCAAACAAAAATATATTTTAGATAAACAGGTCACCTTCAAACACTTCAGAGATCTATAGAATATGCCATTTAAGATGGTTTAATAACATAGGTTCTTTTTTTTATGACAATGAGACATGTCTGCTCCTGGCAGTACCCATCTACTTTGGAGAAGATGATGGGCATTGAAGAAACTCCACATGGAGTTTACTTTCATTGTGTTCAATGTGAGCCACTGGTCAAGAAAGTGCCCTTGCCTCAACAGTATGCTGTCCTAATTAGACAGGCAGGACACAAAAGAGTGACTGTCAAACATTGTCAAGACAAAGAGGGACAACCCCTCAGAATATCCTACTTCACAGAAAAGTCTGTCAGATGTGCTAGGCCTACAGGATATGGATGGATCCTGTAGGAGATGGATGCCCCAACATTGCAGAGGAACTTTGGATGACTGTCCAGGCTACCAGCTGTTTCTGTCATTTCTCACATTTTTTTGGAAGTCACTTGCTCATACTTCCTGCTTACTTGGTTAATATTATTTCCTTCTTGGGTCTCTGAGGGAGTTGAAGACTAGATAGTTATAGTTTTCCCCATTTACCAGATGCAGAAAGCAAGTTATAATAGAAAGTAATTTAGGTACAAGACTTTGGACTCACCAAGATAGTATAGATATGGAATATTTTCTCAGAATTTGTCAAATGCAAGTGGACTAGATATTGTTGATGTATTTATTGCCTGTATATATTTTTTTTCTTTTTCTTTTTCATGGTTTATTTTTTTATTAAAAATTTCCATCTCCTCCCCTCCTCTTCCCCTTCCCTCCCCTCCCCTCCACCCATACCCCCACTCCCTCCCTCTCCAGGCCAAGGAGCCATCAGGGTTCCCTACTCTATGTTAAGTCCAAGGTCCTCCCAACTCCCCCCAGGTCCAGGAAGGTGATTAACCAAGCTGACAAGGCCCACACAGAGCCCATCCACGCCATAGAATCCAAACCCATCGCCATTGTCCTTGGTTTCTCAGTCAGCCTCCACCGTCGGCCACATTCAGAGAGTCCGGTTTGGTCGCATGTTCCATTAGTCCCATTCCAACTTACTATATATAGTTTCTCATATTATTTATTTTTTAGACAAAAAGGGGAAATATATTGGTATATTAATTGTGTTTTAATAAATAAGGCTTGCCTGAAGGTCCGCACAAAGCAGGCACAGTAGTCAACCACACAGGCCAGACAGCGGTGACACACACCTTTAATCCCAGCAACCATACTAGTTAGCCATCGAGGCTGGGCTGTGGTGGTACATGCCTTTAATCACAGCACTAGAGAGGAATATAAGGCAGAATGAGACAGAAACTCACTCCTATTTCAGTCTGAAGATTTCAAAGATGTAAGAGCTCTCTAGTGGCTGGCTGCTTTGCTTTTCTGATCTTCGGGTTGAACCCCAGTATCTGTCTCTGGTTTTTTACTATTCTCCTATAGACAAGGCATTTGAACGACCCAGAATCTGAAGTGGCCTTTTCTGGGATAAAATACTTCAGCATAACTTATCAAAGAATGCCAGAACTCCTGTGCAGACAGAGCTGGGGGTGTTCCTGGGTCTGGATGTGAGGACTGCTGGTTACAAGGCCTCAATGTTGGTCTCATGACATTTAAACTTGCCTGTCACTGAAGATGGTGCTTGGATTCCACTCCTTCACACCAGCTTTGGTGTAGATTCCAGAAGCAGCATGGGTTCCCGTGTGTGCCAAATAAGAATCTGTTTTGTTTTCCTTGTTACCAGGTAAGGAAGATGCACTGGCACACCTAACCAAGTACCATTCTGCATTTGATGAAGCCAATGGGGAAGGTTGGCTTCCTCTGCATATGGCGGCAGTGCAGTTAAATAGGAACATCTTAGAAATAACCCTGAATGGTAAACTCTTTTTCGCTCCCCTTGATGCTTCTGAAGAATAAGTTTATTTCTGCATCTTAACCTGTGCGGTGTGATGGATTTATTTCAGCTTCCAAACCCAGTATGTGGGAACAAACCACCCACAATGGAGAAACACCACTTTTTTTGGCTGTCAGCAGTAGCCTCCTAGAAAATGCCCATTTTCTACTTCTCAATGGCTGCAACCCAAATGCTAAGAATCTTGAAGGCAATTCTCCTCTATTTACAGGTAAAGAGCAGCTCGTCTTTAAAGAAGGGTCTAGGTCTCCTCCACACCCACACTGTCCATTCGGTCCCTGCTGGACAGAGAAACCTGTTTTGTAGCTTGTACACAGCTAGTGACTTCCACTTGTAACTAACTATTCTCAGCTTTTAGCTCACACAGTGAACTGAAAACTAGCATGGATTTTGAAACCAAATCCCAAGAAACAAAACTTAAAAAAGAAAAATCCTCTGAGGAAGAAGAAAGATAGTTGGGAAAGACAAAGAATAATAATGGCTGGCTTTTTAAACCCAGCACAAAAGTAATTCTTCCCAGCACCCCTATGTTGTCTCCTGGGGCTGAGTCTTTCTGAGAAGGCCATGCATAAGCTACAGAGCACTACACCACAGGAGTGCGGGTCAGCCCCACACCCTCAAAACTGTGGGTGTCTGGAGTGATAATAGTCACATAAAGGCAAACACACATTAAACTCTGAAGCCTTTCACAGTGATGGTGGGCAGCTATCTTCCTCTCTGGATTTTTGCCTTTCATTTATTCATGTTGTGTTTGTGGTGCTGTGACTCTAGGCCGGTACTATGATTTGGTTGTTGCAACTCCATGATCAGTTTCATCAGAAAGAACATCAGTGAGCACTGTAACTTTGGGAACGTCCAAACTCTCTTTCCCAGGGCAGAGCCTTTCTCCTATATAGGATGGAAATCACATTTTAGTTATCCATTTATTTGCTGAGGTGGCTTCAGTTGCTGTTAGGGTTCTCCTGTTAAGCAGCTGCAGACATTTTAGGACTGTACTAAGAATTTAGACTCTCATTAAAAATATAGAATTCACTTTTATTAAAGATGTTTTTCATAAACAATTCCAAAAATAGAATTAACATGTAAATAAAAGTTGTTGCCACCACCCTGTCATGGGTGAAGGAGTAATTTTAGTAGACAATGATGTCACCTTGCCTTAGCATTTCTGTCCACTTAATTGATTTATAGATGAACATGTGTTTTCTTTCCCTTTCATAATAGTTTTACATTCATTTACTCATCGTGTATGGGCAGTTGTATAGAGGTTACAATGCAAAAACTTGCAGAAATTGGTTCTCTCCTTCCATCATGTGTGGCCCAGGGATGAAACACAGGTTATCAGATGTTACAGCAAGTGCCTTTGCCCATTGGACCATCTCACTGGTGTTATAGTTTATAAACACACGGTGGGGAGGGGGGAGAACTGGTCCCATGAGGGGCAGCTGTCCTATGGCAGGGAAGCAGCGAGCCACCCAAGGCCTTGGTGTGGCAGTGGCGAACCCCCTTGGCAGGTGGGAGACCACAGCAGATGAGAGACGGACAGATATGCCATGCAGAAGAGAGGGTTGGGGTATAGAGTTTATTTAATGGGTTATGGAGAGGAAAGGGGAAGAGGGTAAGGGGAGAAACTGAAGTGGGAAAGAGGCAGTAGTTACCTCTTCCGAAGAGGGACAGGAAGAGAAAGAACAGGCTGGAGAGGAGGCAGAAGGGGGTGGTTGGGAGTGGGTGGGACTTGTCTCTTGAAGGGACAGGGTCCTCAGGTGACAGACCAGGCCAACGGATTATAATAACAGGCCCTTCTTTTCTTTCATTCTTTAAAAAAAGCATACATTATTTACACATTATACTGGGTTTCATTAACATTTCTTCAAAGTGACAAACTGTGATGTATTTTTAGGTGGTAAACACAAGGAGGGGTTGGTTTGTACACTCACTTAGCTGTTACGCCCAGATCCACAGAGTCCCCCAAAAACCAAGAAGGAGACTGAGTTCGTATGTAAAAGCTAAAAGCCTTTATTCTTACTCAAGTTTGAACTCAAATTCTGTGTGTCCACTGTATTGGCAGGATTGGAGAGCCCTGAGCACAGTTGGGGTGGGTATTTCTAAGGTTCCGGACCCCTGATTGGCTGACATGTCTATGGATGCCCTGGTGAAAAGGGGATGGGTATGTGCTGGCCTAAGGGACGTCAAGTGATCCTATCTACAATTGCTGGAATGTTAGGAGTTTCCTTTGGATGGTCTGTTCCTGGGCAGTGACTGGATGGTCAGTTTGTGATCTTTCTTGGAACCAGGTATTGCCTTAGGGTAAACTACTGAGACTCAGGCCTACTTTCCAGTTGGTCTCTACAGAGCCTGTCTTGGCAGGCGTGTACCAAGCTGCCCTGGGTCCTACATTAGCACTTAGGCATACACCTTCATCATGACACTTTCATCTGTGTGTACAATGTATTTCTGTAATGTTTATTCCCACACTACCCTCTCCTGTCCCTCCAATCTCCTTCCTCTTTTCAGCCACTACCTCTCCCCCTTCATGTCCTTGTTTTTGATGATCCAGTTAGTTTAATTAGGGTTGCTTAAAGAAACATGGATGAGAGGTTATTTACAGTGTGGGGGCCAGCCATGATAAGCTAAATATGAACAGATCACCCAAAGGAAGTTCTTTACTTCCAACCATTATCACCCGCCAGAGTAGAACTCAGCCATCAATAAATTTAAGAAGAGGCCTGAGGGGCTGGAGAGATGGCTCAGTGGTTAAGAGCATTGCCTGCTCTTCCTAAGGTCCTGAGTTCAATTCCCAGCAACCACATGGTGGCTCACAACCATCTGTAATGGGGTCTGGTGCCCTCTTCTGGCCTGCAGATGTACACACAGAAAGAATATTGTACACATAATAAATAAATAAATATATTTAAAAAAAAAAAAAAAAGAAGAGGCCTGAGTCTCAGTAGTTTACCCTGAGGCAATACCTGGTTGCAGAGAAAACCACAAACTGAGACCACCCTAGCACCACCCAAGAGCAGACCATTCAAAGGAAAAGTCAGACATTCCAACTACTGTAGATACGATCACCTGCCAGCACACCTCACCAGGACATCCCTAGACAAATGTCAGTCCATCAGCGGTCCTGAACCTCAGAGACCCCTAACCCCCACCTTTACCACTATAAAAACCCAATTCTAAATGAGCTCGGGGCTCTCCGGTTATTCCAATACGTTGGACAGGTGGAAAGAGCAAGTTTGCAAACTTGGTTAAAATAAAGGCTCTTTGCTTTTACATATGGGACTCAGTCTCCTTGTTGGCTTGCGGGATTTGCACAGATTTGGGCATAACACTAAACAGAATGCTGAAGCATGGGAGGAGGGGGAAGTCCTTAAGAAACTGAAGGGCACTAGCTGATAGGCCACTTATCTTAAGCCTCTCTTATAATGTCTACCTCACAATTTCCCAGCTGTTCTGAAAGACTCCTACGACATGGCTACCTTGCTGATCAGCCATGGAGCAGATGTCAATCTGCAATGTGCCAACAAAAGGACAGCTCTCCATGAAGCTGCCAAGCTAGGCAACTGGGACATGGTAAAGCTGATGCTGACTTCCGGGGCACACCCAGATGCACGGAGCTCCTATGGATTTACTCCTCTTGCCCTTGCTGCTCAAGGCGGACATACTGAAATCATGGAACTATTACTGCAGAAAGGCAAGATTTGCTTAGTGACTGATTACAAGAGGACTAAGAGCCAGGGCTGGGTTTGGTTGGAAGGGTTTAGTGCTTGTTTTTAAAGATCTATTTATTTGTGTTTAATATTTTAATACTTATTTAAATTTACCACATGAATGCAAAGTCCACAGAGGCCAGAAGAGGGAGTCAGATGCCTGGAAACTGGAATTAAAACAGTGGTGAGCTGCCATGCGGGTTCTGGGAATTGAACCCAGGTCCTCTGGAAGAGCAGCCAGTGCTCTTAACCACAGAGCCATCTCTCCTGGTTCCCTAAGAGTTCCTCCTGATGGGGTATTTCAAAATAATACATGTTAACATTTTTATAAAGACCAGTGTTTGAGAAAATTGTATGTGAATCTTGACTGTTAAAAGCCTGAACTCAGCTGGGCGGTGGTGGTACTCACCTTTGATCCCAGCACTCAGGAGGCAGAGGCAGGTGGATCTCTGAGAGTGCAAGGCCAACCTGGTCTACAGAGCAAGTTCCAGGACAGCCAAGTCAAGGTTATGCAATGAGACCCTGTCCAAAGAGAAAAGCCTGAACATGGAGAATGAATTTCTTTTTTTTTTAAGATTTATTTATTTATTATGTACACAGTGTTCTGCCTCCATGTGTGCTCGCATGCCAGAAGAGGGCACCAGATCTCATTACAGATGGTTGTGAGCCACCATGTGGTTGCTGGGAATTGAACTCAGGACCTCTGGAAGAGCAGTCAGTGCTCTTAACCTCTGAGCCATCTCTCCAGCCCCGGGAATGAATTTCTTGTGACACAATTTTACAAATTCTGAGGCTGCAGATGACTTTTGCCCAGTACTCCCTCATCATGCTAAGAGAGTTTTACTTTTGCATTAGTTGTTCTTTTCTACAAAGTCTCTGCAACAATCCTCCTTCTCCTTCACTCTCAACTTTGTCTCAACCACATAAATATCCAGTACCTACTCACAGCTTACAAAACAAAACAAAAACAGATATCTCATTGATATAAAACACTACTAACCAAGGCTGGAGAGATGGCTCAGTGGTTAAGAGCACTGGCTGCTCTTCCAGAGGATCAGCATTCAATTCCCAGCACCCACATGGCAGCTCACAATTGTTTGTAACTCCAGTACCAGGAGATCCAACACCCTCACACAGACTAACATGCAGGCAAAACACCAATGCACACAAAATATAAGTAAATTATTTTTTAAAAAAACACTACTGTAATGGTCTGTCCTGTCCCTTTAAGAGACAAACCCTGCCCACTCCCCTCCATCCACCACTAGGCAGGCAGATCTTCCTCTGCTTCCAGTCTGAGTCCTTCCTTTCCTCCCCACCACCCCGCAGCTTCTGCCTCTCTCTCTTCTCCCCTTCCCCCAACTTTTGTTTCTCTCTCTTTTTCTCTCTGCCTCTCTCTCTGTTCTTCCCCACCTCTCCCCTTTTCCCTTACCCCTCCATAACCCACTAAATAAATACCCACTTTCTCTACATGGTGTGCCTACCCCATCTTGGTCTCTCACCCACCATGCAGCTCTTTGCCTAGGACTTGCTGGCCCTCATGGCCCGCGGGACACTTGGGGGCTCCCTGCCTGGGATGCAGCTGCCTTCGTGGCCCTGGTTCCGGGGACCTGCAGCATTTCTGCCTCTGCGCCCCTCGGGGACCTGCAGCATTTTACTTGAACCACTACAACTAGAATGGGTAGACTTTTTCTGTCCTGCCAGCCATCTCCCAAACTACTCGGAGACTTATTAATTATGAAAGCACAGCTGATAGTTTAGGCTTGTTTCTAGCTAGCTCTTACAACTTAAACTAACCTATTTCTATTAACTCACTTTCTGCCTCATGGACTTACCACCTTTACTCTGCACAGCTCATGCTGCTTTCCTGCTTCCTCCATCTCTGGCTGGCAACTCCTAGCAACTCTGCCCTCCTTCTTCCCAGCATTCTCACTACACTAAAAATCCTGCCTAGCTATTGGCTGCTTAGCTTTTTATTAAATCAATCACAGTGAAGTATCTTCACACAGTGTGAAGGAATATTCTACTAATATTACTGTGTATCTATCTATCTATCTATCATCTAGCTAGCTAGCTTATCCCCTCCCTGTTTCTCTCCCTCCACACCCTCAAGGGCAAAACTGAGGCAATTTGTCACCAAGTTGCTAAGATAAGAGCAAATTCCTTCTGACCGCTTTGCTTTGAGTCCTAGCCTCTGCTTGAACAGCCATACTCCTGGGGCAGGGAGGACAATTCATGTTACAGAGCACTGTCTGTCCCACAGGCATTTAGCAGGCTGTGTGCCATGCAGAGTCCTTTAAATATGTGAGGCAGATATCATCCTCAGCCTGCACTTGAGGAAGGAGAATCAAAGGCAGTACCCGCTGCAACACTTCTTCCAGGACACCCACTCCCTTACTGCAACACTGAATTATAGTGATGGCCATTTTAGATTCTGGGATGATTAGCAGGAACCTTTGGCTCAGAAAACTTATAGATTATTGAGATCATCATTAATGTGTCCAATGAAGCAGTATATGAAGTCCCAACAGTATAAGTATCTTTTTTATTTTCCTTATATCCAGAAGTTTTAGTTTTTAGTAATAGGTAGTCCCAGTCTGCAATATTCTAGATGGCAGAGTCCCCTATATTGAAGAAAAGTTCTGTCCTTTGTACACTTACTTCTTTTCTATACAGGAAGCAGATTTCCATCAAATGCCTATTAAATTTTAGCATGATGCCTGACATATGTGATCTAAAAGACATTGTTAGATGTTATTCGCTAGAATAACAAAAAGTAAATACCAGATCTTCTTTCATCTTTAAGATTCTCTCTCTCTCTCTCTCTCCCTCCCTCCCTCCCTCCCTCCCTCCCTCCCTCCCTCCGTGTGTGTGTGTGTGTGTGTGTGTGTGTGTGTGTGTATTGCTAGGGTTTAAACCAGTCTTTTGCATTCTTCAAAGGAACTCAAATAAACCACATCTCTAGACTAAGAGTAAACCTTTGTTTAGATCAGTGATTTAAATATAGAAATGGAGAAAAGAGAACAAATTTAAAATTTTTTTAACCCTTTAGATTAGCCATCATTTGCTAGCCAGTGAGCCAGCATTTGAAGTCATATCTGACTCTAAATCATACTTTACCATCCTGTGCAGCGCAGTAGCAACATGGTCTCATAGAAGTAAGCTTGGGTATGGAGATGTGCACACAAATTTTTGTTGTTGTTGTTCTGTTTTTTCCTCTTTTTATTACTTTATAAATAATACCAATCAAAATTTCCACTTTCTCATCTTAATCACCTTGCTTGTCTACTAGCTCTGTGTCTTTGGGGAACTTAAACTCAGAAAGCCTGAATTTTTTTACCTTTAAATGAGGATATCAGAACCTACTTCTGAGGTTCATTGTGAAGTTTAGATATTCCATAAGATTTTTTTAAATCTATTTTGTGACTGGGCCTCTCTATGCAGCCCTGGCTGTCCTGGAGCTCACCATGTAGACCAGGCTGGTCTCAAACTCAGAGATCCACCTGCCTTTGCCTTCCAGTACTGGAATTAGAGGTGTGTATCATCACTCTTGTCCAATATTTTGTTTAATTACCTCTCTCACTCTCTCTCTCCCTCTCCCCCTCCCCCCCCTCTGTCCAAGAAGGCTAGAAGAGACCATTGAACCCCTACAACTGGAGTTAAAGATGGTTGTGAATCACCCAACCTGGGTGTTGGAAACTCAATTCAGGTCTTCTGGAAGAGCAATAAGTACTTTTAATCACTACACTATCTCTCCAGCCCCAAGTTTAGAAATTTTTATACATATAAAGGAACCAGGACATAGTGAACATTCAGAAATGGTTATTAGATTACTTACTGCATTCTAGGAATGAGGTTCTTGTACAGCCCTTGTGATGAAGGAGTCTATTCTAAATTAAAGGCACATTCTTTTTATTGAGCTCCAAATATGCTCAGAATGTGCTCAGCTTTATTGAGACTTCTAGCATCGACTCAGACATCTTTCTTTTCTTCAGCTCCCAGCTCCCCTCCCAGTCCCTGACCTAGATCTTTTAGAGGACACTTAACCTACATACTCGACGAAGTGTGGATACACTTACCTCTGTAGCTATCGACAGCCCTCAACTTTAACTAAGAAGAATTAGGGTCTTTTACTATGAAGTCTGTAATCATTTGAAAAATAACTAATGCCGCTTGTCATCAAAACATTAGATGACATAGAAATATAGCCAGCCGCTTACGCCACTCTGCATATAAGCATGTTATGGGTTAGGGTGACTTTTATAAGCCAGTCTAGAAAGAAAGCTACCTTTTACCAAGTATTCCTACTGGACTTCAAGTGCCAAACAATCTATTAAACAACTCTGAAAGTCAACTGAACTACTTATCCCATGGTTTTCTTCCCCAACTAGTTTATACAGCGTGTGGGAAAAGGAAGCACATATTTTATGTCTTCAGTTCTTAGTGTATTACTATAACAAGTGCTGATTGTTTTTAAAATTTTTATATTTAAGTGTATTAGAGTTTGTCTGCATGTATGTATGTGCAACACATGCATGTATAGTGCCCACAGAGGTAAGAAGAGGACATCAAACCCCCTGGAACTGGAGTTCCCGATGGTTGTCCTTGTGGATGCTGGGAACCAAAGACTGGTCCTCTGGAAGAGCAACAATTGCTCTTAACTGCGAAGCTGCTTCTCTGTGGAGGTGATGGTATATTAAGATTGTTTAAGCAATAGTGGAAAAGAATCTTTACCTAATGAGAATTCTCCTCTTTCTAGGAGCTGATGTTCACAGTCAGGCCTCTGATTCTTCCTCCATTTTACTTGAAGCCGTTAGAGGAGGAAATCCAGACTCTGTGACTCTCTTGCTAGAGTATGGAGCTGACGCCAACATTCCTAAAAGCTCAGGCCACCTGCCCATACATGTGGCAGCTGACAAAGGCCACTTATTGTAAGTTCAATTCTGTAATTGTAAAAAACAGGAAATAGTAATAACCAAATTTCTTTAAAGAACTGCTTGGGAAACATGGGAAACCTTGGGCCTCAGGTGATCTGGCTAATTCAGAGTTTTCCCTTAACAGTAGTTCCACTAAATTTTACTTGACATCTGAGTTTCTTGAAGAAATTAACACTTTTGGTAGGGGTTCTAAATACCATCTGGTTAACATATATCATTCAATGTAGGGCTAACAGTCTCATAAATAGGTTAACTCTGCATTGTAACAACCTGAAGTGCATTTGAAATTTTTTTCCCAGAGCTCTAAAGATGTTGGTTCCAGTTACGGATATTGCTGCCATCAAGAGGAGTGGGATCAGCCCAGTTCACTGTGCAGCAGCTGGGGCACACCCCCGATGCCTGGAAATTCTCATTCAGGCTGGATTTGATGTGAATTTCATGCTAGATCAGAGAATTCGTAAACATTATGATGATCAAAGGAAGTCAGCCTTGTATTTTGCTGTTTCAAATGGTGACCTCTCTTCAGTTAAACTGCTTCTGAATGCTGGCGCTCTACCCAATCAAGACCCAGTCAACTGCCTACAGATAGCTCTCAGGATGGGCAACCATGAGCTCATAAGCCTACTACTGAGGCATGGGGCCAACGTCAACTACTTCTGCAGAGTTAACCCTTTGCATTTCCCATCAGCACTGCAATACTCATTGAAAGACGAAGTCATGCTCAGGATGCTATTGAATTATGGGTATGACACAGAGCGATGTTTTGATTGTCCTCACGGGGACAGAGTTCATCATTTTTGTACTTTTGAAGGCTGGACACCTACAGTTATTAAAGATACTATGGTAAGTCCACAGCACTTGTGGCATTTGGTAAACAGTTATTGTCTCTAGTCTTGGAACTGTAACAATAGATACAATACGCCCTTGGGGAAGCTCCTGCTGGGAAGACTCTAGTGTGCTACATCATAAGATAAACCCACAGCGGGAAGATGTAAGAAGTAGAAAAATAACTCCGAGGAGAAAGTGACTTTAGTCAGAAATGTGAGGTGTTTCAAAAGTTCAACACAAGAGCAAGGTTTTAAAGATCTTGTACTCTAGCTACTTTTTCTTTGATTTATTTAGCTAAAATGTTTCCAAGTTCCACATACCTATAATCACTGTGTTTCTTTAGCTCTCAAATTTGATGAGCCCATTTCCTTTTGCCATCTTTCTGATGAAAAGAATCACACATCAGTCTCTTGGTTTTGCCATTGCTCCTCTGTTATTTTCTTCACCAACTTTATCCAGGGCTTTCAAATGGCTCCTTTCACTTTTCTGGTCTTATTTCAAGTGTCCTCTCCCACAGGCCCTTCCTTATCCACCCTAACAGTTCCCTCCCTCAATCAATTCTCTTACTGTGGATATTTCTTTTAAAGCATTTACTTAGAATTATCATTTTAACTATTTTGAACCCCTCAGAAATATATAAACATCAGTTCTTGTTCATTTTGTTGCCTTTTAGGTCTGTGCTTTGTACACAGTGGATGTTCTATACACCTGAACTTATATTATCAAAATTTGAAAACAAGGGTTGGGCGGTGGTAGTGCACACCTTTAATCCCAGCACTTGGGAGGCAGAGGCAGGTGATTCCATATGAGTTCGAGGCCAGCCGGGCCTACACAGTGAGTTTCAGGACAGCCAAGGTTACACAGAAAAACCCTGTCTCAAAACATGCCCCCTCTCAAAAAAAAAAAAAATGAAAACAAATAAGATGGTGAATGAAAGACTTTGAAACAGTTTGATGAAGGAAAAGGTGGTGTTTCAGGGAATAAGTGTATGAGTTACTTTGTACACTGATTGGGCATTTATTTTTTTTATTTTTTTTGGTTTTTCGAGACAGGGTTTCTCTGCAGCTTTAGAGCCTGTCCTGGAACTAGCTCTTGTAGACCAGGCTGGTCTCGAACTCACAGAGATCCGCCTGCCTCTGCCTCCCGAGTGCTGGGATTAAAGGCGTGCGCCACCACCGCCTGGCCTGATTGGGCATTTAGGCATACACCATCTGGTATTATTTCTGAGCAGCACATGCATTATAACTTTCTCATTTGAGCATCTTGTCTAAGGGCACATACATTATTTAAAGACAGAAACAGCATCAGGATCGGATTTAGGTTATAGATAACAGAAAATGCAAAACCAGAAAAGCTTTAGTGAAATGACAACTGGGCGTGCGCGTGCAGTCCCAGCTGCTCAGGAGACATGACTTGAGGTCAGCCTGAGCAGCATAGTAAAGTCTATCCAAAGAAAAAAAGTAGGATTAGCAAGATGGCTCGACTAAAGGTGCTTAACACCAACCTGATGACCTGAGTTTGATCCCTAGAGCCCACACAGTGGAAGAAGAAACCAACTCCAGAACATTGTCCTCTGACCTCAATACATGCACATGCATGAGCATGCACTCATGCTAAATGTCTTTTAAAAATAACCCAAGTGTCTCATTCTTTTCTCCTACAAGATCCAGAACTAAGTTATCTTCCAAACTAGACAGTGTTGTGTTTAACAGGAGAAATACACACCCACATTCCAACTAGCCAGAAGGCTGCATGTGTCTTACTTTAAGGATATCTAGGCAGCTACCCACTCACATCTGATGGCTAGAACTGTCAGTTACAAGGCCATCTTTATTGCAGACAGCCAAGAAGCAATCACAGGTAACTTCCTGCCAAACCTCATTGCTTTGTGAGGCTCCAGGGCCACACTGAGGTCAGGTGAGCTCACGAACTGAGTTTAGTGCTCTTTTCATTACGCCGCCAAACCGCAGATGCTCAGCGCTCTTTTACTTGCTTTCTGCTTGTTCTCCTCTCAGTTCTGCGAAGTCATAACTTTGTCATGGCTACAGCATCTCTCTGGAAAAGTTGTCCGTGTGATGCTTGATTATGTTGATCAAGTGCAAATCTGCTCAAAATTGAAAGCTGTGCTTGAAAAACAGAAGCTCTGGCCAGAAATACATTTGATCTTGAGTAAGTATCTTTCTTATGGAAAATTCTTACCAAAACACTTATCTATTTTATTTTAGACATTCTTCTGGTTAAAAGGTTGACATAAAAAGAATAGAAAAATACTAGCCTTTAATTTTGCTATTCATAATGTGTGATCTTTCCCATCAAATGAAATCTAATTACTTACTTTATTGACAGATAACACTTTTTCCCCAATCCATTTAACCTATGGCTATGGGGAACAATACACACCCAAGAATTAGAAGTTATGAACTGGCAATAGAAAGAGGGAAAACTACATTCTAACCCTGTAGCATATAAAATGATGCTTCCCCCCAAATGAATTCTCTTGCTTGGGTCAAAATAAGACTTTCTTATATCTTGCTTCTCCTGGGGTGATCTTTGAGCTTTTAGCCAATTCCAAGAGACAGGATGGGGGAGCTGATATTTAAGTACTTGAAATATCTGGGAGTCTCACCAAGTCAGACTCACAACTGACGTGCTTCTGGCACTGCAGAAGACAGCAGTGGAACTGAAGAGCTGTTGCCCTACAGACAGTATGGCCAACCAACGCTGTTAACACAGATATCAAACACATTTGCCAACTAAGCCCTCAGTCACCAAAAAACAAAGTGATTCTTTCTGTTTTAGCAAACCCTCGTTCTCTAAAACACTTGTGCCGCCTCAAGATCCGGAAGTGTATGGGACGGTTGCGTCTGCGTTGCCCTGTTTTCATGTCATTTCTTCCATTGCCCAACCGTCTAAAAGCTTACATCCTTTATAAAGAATATGACCTTTACGGACAAAAGAGTTTTACAGGAACCTGGTAGCGGACCTATTCTGGAGGAAAAAGGTATAATCTGCAGCATTTTCTTCACAATTTACTTGTTTTAAATGACTTTCTCTTTGCTCAGTAATTAAAACTTCAGTGTAGTCTACATCATTTAAAAAGCCATTCTGGGGGCTGGAGAGGTGGCTCAGAGTTTAAGAGCACTGGCTGCTCTTCCGGAGGTCCTGAGTTCAATTCCCAGCAACCACATGGTGGCTCACAACCATCTGTACTGAGACCTGGCGCCCTCCTCTGGAGTGCGGGCATACATCGAGGCAGAATGTTGTATACATAATAAATAAATCTAAAAAAAAAAAAAGCCATTCTGTGTGGTACTCTTCTCTGTGAGCTGTTCAGAGATTCAGAAGTATCTCAGACAATACAGGTTATTGTTCTTGCTCCTGACTGCCCACTATGACTTAATGGTGAGATGATGTTGCTGAAGACATCACGCACTCTGTTGCAGGACACAAAGATATTAAGAAACGAAGCGGAAGTTTCCTTCTTGCTGGCTAGTTTTCCTAGAGCTGGAGCTTCTATGAAGGCATCTGGGGGCGGGGTATGGAACTATCACTGTCTTACCCAGTCGGGACTCTATGTTAGGGACAGTACTGAACTGCCAGGCAACATGTACCCCTGAGCTACCAAATTGCTCTCTGATTGGATTTGAGACTCACTCCACAAGAAGGTATTCATTCAAGCCTCGTACTATAAACCTGGGCTGCTTTTGGGGAGGTGTATGGTTGTTTTTAAAGCCCCAGGCTGCAGAGGTCATAAGCCCTAGGAAGAATCCTGCTGCTGTTTTGCTAAATGAACATGTTCTCAAAGTGCCTCTTAAACACATTAGATTCTTAAATTAGTCTCAGCCTTGGTCAGAGAGGTTTCTTTTTCTGGTAGGCGTCAAGTAAGGTAAAGACTCATAACTGATGAAAATGCTAAGAATAAAATAACTGTTGAGTGCTCGGCCTTAAACAAAACATTCATAATATCCCCCTCTGGGGCTCAAAAGACACAGCAGAAGAAGGGGCAGAAATCCTGTTACAGGTCAGAGACAGAGGACCAAACTAGGCCCCCTGAATACAGGAGACAATGGTGTGGCTTGGGCAGTGTATGGGACACTGGCAGTGGGTCCAGGATCTAACTCTAGTGCATGAACTGACTTTGGGGAGCCCATTCTCTATAGAGAGACACCTTGCTCAGCCTAGGCACGGGGGGGGGGCGGTGGAGATGAGACACACATGGTCCTGCCTCAATGAGGTGATGGGACAGACTTAGTTGGCCTCCCAGGGGACACCTTACCCTTCTCTGAGGAGCGGACTGGGAGGGTGGAGAGCAGGAAAAAAGAGAGGGGACCCTGGGATTGGTATGTAAAAAGTAAATAAAATTTTAAAAGATAGGAAACACACACACAAGTCAGAGAGAGAGGATGGGCAGGGTTGCTATGAAACACTGTACTTGACATGGTCCTTGTGACACATGAGCTCACAGAAACTGTGGCTATCTGCACAAGACGGAGCACACCAGTGTTCCACTGTGGTGCCCGAGGGGAAAAATGCTCCCCACATTAGCCTGATAACCAGAATCTGACCCCCAGAATCCAGTGGTAGAAAATCAACTCCAGCAAATTGTACTCAGATCTTCATACACACCATGACACACAAATGCACACACACTTCTCTCTCTAAATGAATAAAGCAAACAAACAAACCCATCACAGATCAGAGAGGGCTCGTGAGCTACTGGTAACTAACAGCTGTTGAGGGAATGGAGAGTCACTTTCCTCAGTGGTGTAACCCTGGGACGTGGTTCAAACTCCAGCAGGTTATTTACTTGTTACATTTGTACTGACCTGTCTTCATACTTGCATGAGGGCAACTTATTAAGAGGAAAAGGAGGTTCAGCAGGAATGGAAGGGGGATAAGAGGTGGTGATGGGGGGTAAATATAATTAAAATATATACATGTGTGAAATTGGCAAAGATAAATTTTAAAGTAGTTCTGAAACCAGGAATGGTGGTATACGTCTGTAATCCCAGCTCTTGGGAGATAGAGGCAGAGAATCAAGAATTCAAGGTCATCCATGGCTACACGGTAAATTCAAGGATGCTTTGGCTATAGGAGACTGTCTCAGGAAAACAACAACAAAAAAAAAAAAAAAAAAAAAAAACAAAACAAAGAATTTGAACATAGTTTCTCAACACATGGCTAGAATTGTAAGGTAATTAAAAATAAAAACCAAAAACTCATCCAAATGCAGTAGCACATGCCTATAATCCAAACTATTCAGGGGGTAAAGGGGGAGGACCTCGAATTCAAAGTCATCATAGGCGACTAGGCTTGTCTTAGAAGCTAGTACAAATTTCAAGTAACTGAAATATAACCAGTTCTAAAACTGTGTATTGATCTTATAATAAGTGTATGAATGCAACTTCTTTGTGCTCAAAATAGCAGACGCTACTTCTGAGGATTGTCTTTTCTCACTCAGTAAGTACCTCTGCTGGCTTGGAACTCACAGAGATCCACCTGCATCTGCCTCTCAGAAGCTAAGATCACAAGTGTTCACAACCATACCTGGCCGTGACTTTTGTAGTCTTTTTACAGAAAATATATATGTAATGTGGGGGCAGGGGGTGTGCATGTGAACACAATGCCCATTGATGTTAGAAGGAAGGTATCAGATCCACGGAAGTTGAAATTGCAGGCAAATGTGAGCCATCTGCTGTGGCTGCTGGGAACTGAACTCAGGCCCTGAAGAGGAATATGTACTCTTGACTGCTAACCTATTTCTCCAGCCCCAGTCTGAAAACATTTGAAATTACGTAGGGAAATAAAATTCAAAGTAACTAGCAAATATTTCATACATAAAGTCTTTATAGAAAAAAATCATGAACTTTATTATACATTTAAAAAACCCAACAACATACTTCTTGAAGCCCTGTCAGCAAATACCTATTTTGACAAATGAAAAAATAAGTTCTCTGCCCACAAGCTACATGATCACAAATCCAACTTTAAAGAGAGATGCTGCATGATTTTCAATTGTATGTACACTGCACAGTTGGTTAATATCATCAGTGAAATAAGAGTTAATCAATTTACTTACATTATAAAAATCACAGAATATACAAAGCAGTCTTGCACATTAATTATCATTTAGTCCCCAATATCCATATTAATTGAAGTCAGTTACTTACAAGTGTAGCTCGAGATTGATTAAAAGTTCACCATGGGTCTAGTTTCAAATCTGTTATTAATGTAGAATAAAAATCTCATTATAGAGATATAAATCAAACTTGCTAAAAACAAGATGAAAAGCTTGCTTACTACAAATGCTCAGACTTGTTAACAAAAGCAAATTAATATGTTCATTTCATTCAGATGCCAGAAGATTTTGTAAGATACTAGCTTTCAGGATCTGCCAGAGTTGTCAGTTCCAACTGTAAATAGTATGGTTCCTGTAGTAATTTGTAAGCGTTCACCACACAAAACCATGTTACCTACAATGTTATGTACATCTTACTATTCTTTTCTCAAAAATAATGGCTACTTCCTCATTCCAACACTGTGGAGCTAGGAATTCTTTTTTGAAATTAAACACCAAGTAGTCTTTAAATACACGACAAAAACAAGATTAGCTTCAGGGATTCAGGGACTCTGTTCAAAGGAACAATTTCAGTCTCTAGCAAGTTTACAGCAAGTCTCTAGCAAGGATACAGAAGGAAGTGATTTTCTATTGAGTTTATTACACAGTTATGTAAGTACTGTCAATATAGGTAACAGAATGCACAGTAGAATTAGGTAGGCTAAATTTCTCTTCCTTTTTAAAGAAACGTTGTTAATTTCTAAGAAGCTGGAGAGATTCTGCAGGACAGGACAAGAGAACAGGTCAGCATTAACGCTGAGGAAGGAGCTCACGGGCAGCGCTCTTGGAGCAGGAGAGCTGACTAAAGCTGCTGTGCAAAACCCTACAGTTTAACAGCGACAGAGCAGACACCGAGTCATCGAAATCCCTAAGTTCAACAGCGACAGGACAGATGCTGAGTCATCGAAAATGTGCAGTCCACTCAGGACATGTCCAGGACATCGGAACACATTCTGGTCTGACCTGTGGATGTGATAGCAACTGTAGGAATTCCTATGAAACGTGACTTAAAAAGAATTAGAAAACTCTCACCCCTAGCCTGAATATTTATCCAAATCACAGCATTTTGCTGCCATATATAGCAGCAGAAATTAAAGCTGTCTCCTAATGGTGACCACTCTTACTGTAAAACAGATTTCCTCTGCAGTACGCAGGACATCTTATATCAAGAAAACACTTCATGAAACTGAAAACTTGGGTTGGGATGCAACTCAGTGTAGAGGGCTTACTTAGCATATATGAGAGCCTGGGTCTGATCCCCAGCACTGCTAAAATCAAACAGACAACAAAAACAAAACAAAACCAACAATAAAAGTCAGAAACCTTACCAATCTCAAAAATCTTAAAAGCAGCCGGGCGGTGGTGGCACACACCTTTAATTCCAGCACTTGGGAGGCAGAGGCAGGTGAATCTCTGTGAGTTCAAGACCAGCCTGGTCTACAAGAGCTAGTTCCAGGACAGGCTCCAAAGCTACAGAGAAACCCTGTCTCGAAACACCCTCCCCCCCAAAAAAATCTTTAAAGCAAGACTTGCCACAACTAGTCAAGTTCTAGTTTAACAAGAAGGAAACACGAATGTGAAAACATTCCCTTTAGAAAATACAAAACAGACTTTTAACCAAATGGGCTCCATAAATTGGTACTTATTAACTGTGTATTTGGGTAACATAAACATTTAAAGAGTATTAAGTAAGCACTAGTCCCATTTGGCACATGAATTAAAAAAAGTATCATGATCAAATATATATATAGTTATCTCCTGGCTACAGAAAACTGTACTTACAGAGTGTGAAACTGAGCTATATTCAATTCAGAACTAAGAGAAAATTACTTGTGAAATTAGTGGTTAACCTCTTGAAAATCTATAAGTGTATGACTATGTAGAATACTTTATTCAATATATTTAACCTGTACACATACATATATATACACTTTTTCATGTAAAACACATGAAAATAAAATCTATAAACAAAGATTAAAATCTGAGTGAGGAAAGGTTTGACAGAAGATGAACTGAGGGACATGTCAACCCTGGCAGCAAGCTAACTCCTTCCTTGGTCCTATACTATACGAGGTGTTTAATTCCTTTTCAGTCTTTCATGGAATTAGATCTTTTGCTCATTTGAAAAGTAAAAGTATTTACAATAATTAGTACAAATTATTCTACACTCATAAATTATTTGCCTTTGTGGCTATAAAGTGGCTATTCAATTCATTATCAAAATGTGGGATTATGAAAATACAGGGATTATCAGTCTGAAATTTAAAAGATTATGTTCTCTAAACCAAACTGCACATTTTTATTCTAAGCAGTAAACATAATTGTTATACAACATCTTTTGAAATGTCACTTATTATCAATAAAAAATTATTTCACAATACAGAAAATACAATGTATCACTCTATAACATTCCCTTTACATGTCAACTCTAATATAAAATGTTTGAACAATAACAACAAAAATCTTTCAATAAATTCTAACCCTCACTGCTCTGCAGCAATAAGTAAAGTCCCAACCTGAGAACTGAGAAGATGGTGACAAAATACCAAGGACTGCATCAAACACCAGCAAAGACACTTGAGTCTCTTTCCTACACCATGATACAGTACATCAGAGACATGGAGCAAGTCCAGAAAATGCCCTGAAATCAAGAGCACCATCTGCCACTGTCCTAGTGATTTTATACAAATCCTACTGCACACTTAATATTGTTAGAATATTAGCAAACTTGTAGAATTCTCAACAGAAAGGATTTTAAGCTCATTTGGTTGAACACTCCCTCACTACCAACAAGACATTCCTAAAGAAAGGGAGAGAGCACACACACCAATGTCAGAATCTGAAGAATAAGTGATTTCTTATGGAGACAGCCAATTACACTGCAAAATAAAAAGTGTTCACAAAGTAAAATGTCTTGAACAAGTACGACTTCTCGGCAATCTACTACAGGAAAGTAAGCAGGTATTATTTAGGTAAGCAGAATTTGATGACAATGCATAGTATTTTATTTTTTAAGTATATACTCAATATGACTTGTTATCATGCTTAGTCTTTCTTAAGTGAAGCTGAAACAGCAAATATAAAGCTTAGTCTCCTTCCTCCTTGATCTTTTAACATGGTTACCTTGTGCCACATTCCAGGGGAAGGGGAAAATCAATCAAAAAGCAAAAAATTATGCTTCTGATTCTCTTTTTTTCCCTTCTTCTCCCAAATCACTCTCTTCTGATTGGCTACTGCTAAGGACAACAACCTGGCCCTCACTACCAGTCTGGTTTGGTCTACTGGAGGCCGCTATCAACCGACTCTGCTCCTCCAAGTCCTGGTGGAAAGATAAAAAGAAACTAAGTTAGCTGTCAGCAGTCAAATGGAAAACTACACAGTGTCCTAGTTTTCTATGTACTTTTACTATACCTGAGAGCCACTCCAATCCTGTCACATGCATAATTCTGGTAATCTGATTAAAAGAAAGGCTAAGTATTTTCAGCAAATGAGACACCAGGGTGAACTTTGGCATCATATGAATAATACCATAAAAACAAACATGCAAAAAAAGTGTTATTTTATCCTCCCTTTCTTGTTCTATGGCTAAAAACCAAGTACTGAATATCCTCGTATCTCAGGCAGAGAATAAAACTGTCCTCCAAACACAATTCCCTGCTCCTCTCCAGATATCACTTCCCCTCAGTTAAGCTGTCCTTCTGTGCTGTCTTTGTGCAACTCACTTCCAGTTCTTACTGGTCTCTTCACATATGTATGCCCCAGTTACTTTCTCTCTTATTTTTCTACCATCAATGCCACCACCCTTAATAGAATCACCTAATCAAGTTTTGGCTCTGAAAATTGTGTACTTTTAATTACCCTTTTGTAGGTTTAATAATTAGTACCACAAAAAAATTTTAGGGTGTGCTGTAGGGAAAATGGAGGAAGCTCTGAGTGAATGTGTATTACTGACATGAGCACAGCCTTGTCAGGGACCACAGTGTCTTAAACCCAAGGGAACTGGCAAAGCTACCTTCTCGTCTGTGTTGATAGTGTGTGCAAAACCGCTTCCTCGTCCCGCCTCCAACCTCAGGAATGACTCCAACCTGAGACTGCTCCCTAGAGAGCCCTACAGACTGCTCACCCTTCTCTAAACCGTTCATAAGAAACTCTGAGTTCTGGGGCTGTTGTGCAGTAGGAGGCACCACTCCATCAGGAATAGTACCTCATCCCAGCTTTTCTGTGCACATGTCTGTCTCTCTTCAGTGTCTGTCCTTTCTTCAAACCCTTGTTACCCCAGTCAGGTTTCCAGGACCAACCTGTGCTAAATGCAGTGTGCTTGCATGTTTGTATGTATGCTTGTGTGTGTGTGTGTATGAGAATATGACACTCCTACTGATAATATAAGTATTTTCCCTTTCACAGTCATTGTGGCTTTCAGCAAGACAATTAAGTCTATTACTGATATAGAGAAAGTTATGTTCTATTTCATGGCAGCTACTATGCAATGCCTCATCCGGCTAGGAGGCGGAAATGGACTTCCATTCGGAAGCTGTCTGAGGGTCACAGTGCTGACCTCGTCGCCAGTCTCACATAAAGGAATACCTTCTCAATCTGTTTTTGTTTGTTGAGCTCTTTCTGTTGTTTTTCTTTTACTCTCTCTATTTCTTTTTGCTTTTCTGATGCTCTACGATCCTAAAAGGGGTGGGAAATAAAATAAACATGTTAAATAGGAAGCAACTTTAAATTTTATACGTTTCAACTAATATAACCTTTGTAACTTTTCAGTACTTTTATATAAGGCACACCAATAGTTTTTCCAGACAGGGATTCTCTGTGTAGCCCTGGCTGTCCTGGAACTCACTCTGTAGACCAGGCTGGACTTGAACTCACAGAGATCTGCCTGCCTCTGCCTCCCGAGTGCTGGGAATAAAGGCGTGAGCCACCACCACCTGCCTCCAGTTCTAAATGCTATATGAGCAATAGCAACCACTGCTAATCTTGTTTAGCAAAACAATTTTATTTATTTGCTTGTGTGAAAGAGTTTTTATTACCCTGCTTTAGCTTAGACATCCTTGGAAATTTATGTGGCTCTGATTCTTACCAGTTCAGCGTGCAGTGCTATCTGTTTTGCCAATCCAACAGAATCACAAATCTAAAAGGAGGAAAAAGAAAGACCTCAGATACTTTTCTATTACACTATAATTTTTAAATGCCCAAATGGATGATATAACTAGCTTTAAAATAATGTAAGATAACATACTAATTTAAATAAGAATTTATGTAAAAATATTTCAGCCAAAAAAAAAAATTCAGCATGTTTTCTTTAGAATCTTCTGAAGAAACTTCTACTGCTGGCTTTTCCCTCAATCATGTGCCCATCCTACTTCTCATTCTATCAACTCATTATTGATGGAGACGATTACAGAGATCTACAACTGGTCAAAGTGCGGACAATAAGTGACTGTAGGGTGCTCAGGCCCAACTGACTCATCTAGAGCACAACCCTATACCTCAGGCTACGGGAAATCATGTGAGAGAGAGTGGAAAAGACTGTAAGAGCCTGAAGACCAGGATATCTGATGCAGATAGTGTCTCCTAGACAGGACAGGGAAGATGCAGCCATAAAATCTCAACAATATGGTTACCTAAACAAGACCTATCCCTAAATGAAGAGCTACAGGCAACCAATGGTTGCAAAGAGTGGAAGAATCTGTTTTGTCCAGGGACAAGCCCGAATAGGTTTTCCAATTCTAAGTCGTCAGCCCTAAAGATATGCATATAAAAGCAACACTAAATGGACTCAGTAAGGTTTATACACACATACATACACCAATAATAATAATAATAATTAAAGTCATGAATTTTCAAGGAGGGCAGACAAAGGAGGCGTTGGAAAGAGGAGAGGGAGGAGAGAAAATGAGGTAAACACAGCACTCATGTATGAAGTTCTCAAAAACACAAAAAAACTTAAAATTTTACAACATCATCACTGAACTAGTAAGCCATGCAAACATGAATTTTTTGGGTGGTGATACTGACATAAATTAGTAACACCTAAAAATGACTATGGGAATGTATTATATTCCCAGGATAAGTTAATGCGGCAAGAAAACTGAACCAGCTATCAACAGCTTACAGAACCTGACAGGCCCAACTCCTCACTGTGGCTCTCTCCAGAGCAGCGTGCTTTCATCAAGCAGCTCAGCTGGACCAGGCATAACTTGAGAGCTTTTTCCAAAAATTTTAGGTTAAAAGTGTGACTCTGATAGGTATTTTATAAAACAAACATTCTGAAAGCCAGGTACCTTTTCCCCCTCGTTGTTTGATTCAAATATATAGCAGACTGATGACAAACCACTTTCACTTCTTCCGCCTGATGTCCGGAGAACAAATCCAAAAAGTCGTTTATTTTCTTGGTGTGTAGCATATAAAACTACACACGGTAATGGAAACTGCCACAGAAATACCATAAATAAATATGAGATCTTCCAAATCATTACAGAAGCATTCAGATGATAAACTCGCATGCTAAATTCTAAAAATATTGTAAATAAAATATTAAAAACAAATTTTCAATTGAATAATAATCTAGGAACAAATAATACCATATTTGGGTTGGATATTACCAAAAACAATATTAAATACTAAGTCTTATTTAATAACATATTTATCAATACAAATTTAACTACAAAATAATCTACTTAGTAAATGATTAAACAAAGACATACACTTACACCTATAAAGAAATATAGAATTATAGAATAAACTCAATTATGTTTATGTTTTGATTCCTACTGCTAATTTCCTTGGCATATAAGCTCTCTAGAGATAAAAACTATTAATTGCACCAAAATGTGTTGAATCTTTAAGTTACACAGTGCTGAATAATTTTGTGGAGCTGGCACTATAGGTAACTATAGCCTAAAGATTAATCTTAATTGATACTGTCATACTAGGACACATAGGGTCAGATTATTATCAAACTATAAAATTAATATATAAACAAAAGATACTTAAAGCTTGAATCACACAGAACTCACTGTGAGTCTTGTAACTTGGGTCTGCGGATCAATTAACCTACAATAATTAAGAATTTGGAAAACAACTTTTTAATTAGGCTGAATTAAAAAATTATTTTTCCTGTAAGGTTTATTTTGGAGAGGTTACTACTTACTTCAAACAGTCACAGGTGACTAACAGATGTGATTCTGTCATACGGAAGATGTTGTGGATGGCCCGAGCAGCTAGGATCTGGCGCATTGTTTCATAGACAACGTCTGGATGGTCATCTGACTTTACCTCCATAGAACCAAGGAATCGGACAATGAAGAGCTGATGAAGAATAGAGTCTGCAACACAACATGGTACATATGGTGGAGGGATGTGTTTGGTTTTGGTTCTGCAGCACAACTCTCCTGCTTTAGCATCCCAGATGCTGGTACTATAAGCACATGCCACTCTACTTAAATATTTATGTATTTTTAAACCTCATAGTTCTTTCCCAAGAAAAATAATATACTGTGTGGTTTTAGATTTTCAAATGAAAAATAAAACCTAAAGGAGGTATTTAAAAATAACCTTTAAGGGGCTGGAGAGATGGCTCAGAGGTTAAGAGCACTGGCTGCTCTTCCAGAGGTCCTGAGTTCAATTCCC
The DNA here is from genome assembly GCF_903992535.2 of Arvicola amphibius. Taxonomy (NCBI): domain Eukaryota; kingdom Metazoa; phylum Chordata; class Mammalia; order Rodentia; family Cricetidae; genus Arvicola; species Arvicola amphibius. The sequence goes on along the minus strand of NC_052058.2, from coordinate 29,111,876 downwards.
AGCAACCACATGGTGGCTCACAACCATCTGTAATGAGATCTGGTGTCCTCTTCTGGCCTGCAAGTATACATGCAAGCAGAACACTGTATATGTAATAAATAAATAAATCTTAAAAAAATAACCTTTAACACTACAGTGTTCAAGATATAGAAAAATTAAGGCCCCAGTTTCAATCAGCAAAATATAATGTTACAGTGACATGGTCTGTGGTGGTCTGAATGAAAACAGCCCCACAGGCTCACAGGGAGTGGCATTATTGGAGGAATGGCCTTGTGTAGTAGTGTGGTCTTGCTGGAGGAACTGTGTCACTGGGCGGTGAGATTTGATGTTTCAATAGCTCAAGTCAGGCCCAGTGGCTCACTCTCTTTTCCTGCTGCCTGCCAATCCAGGTACAGAACACTAGGCTCCTTCTCCAGCACCATGTCTGCCTGCATGTTGCCATGCTTTCTGCCATGATGACAATGGACTAAACCTCTGAACTGTAAGACAACTCCAATTAAATGTTTTCCTTTATAAGGTCTTCTCACAGTAATAGAAACTTAAGTTCCAGATAAAAAAGAATTCTTTGTACTATTCCTATAACTTTACTGTAAGTTTAAAATTTTATTTAAGAAAAATAGCTGCAGCCAGGCGTGGTGGCACACACCTTTAATCCCAGCACTTGAGAGGCAGAGGCAAATGGATACTTGTGAGTCTGAGACCAGTCTGGGCTACAGAGTGAGTTCCAAGACAGCCAGAGCTCTGTGACACAGAGAAACCCTGTTTCAAACCAGCTCCCCCCCCGCAAAAAAAAAGGAAGGAAGAAGAAAGAGAGAGAGGAAGGGAGGAAGACAGATGGTTATAGAGAGAAAGAAAAGAAAGAAAGAATAAATGAACGACAGCTGCTGCTGGGACTGGGAATGGTGGCTCAGTGTGTTATGGGTTACATATTTACGGCATAAGCATGAGGACTTAACCTCAGATGCCTAGCACCCACATGAAAGCTGGCTTCCAGAGCAGATGAGACAGTGGGTATCTATAACCCCAGGGCTTATGGGCATAAGGAAGGGACACACAGAGAGAGAACTTTTGGCTAGCAAACTCCAGATTCAGTGAGGGGTCATGTCTCAAAAAATAGGAGAAAAAAGATAGAGGAAGATAACCAGTGTGGACCTTTGGCCTACACAAGGACAAACACACACACACACGCACGCACACACTTGCGCATACACAAACAAAACCCACAGATACACAAAACACGCATACATACAATACATACAATAAAATCAACAACAAACCCAACTACTGGCTGAGTATCTTGGCACATGCCTGTAATCCTAGTACTTGGGAAGGAGGCAAGAGTCATCCTTGGCTACATAGTGAATTTGAAGGTAGTCTAGTTATTTGAGAACTGTCTTTTTTCTTTTTTTAAAAAAAAAAAAAAAAAAAGGAACACACCCTTCCATATACCCTTCCCCCACCCAACCCACCCAGGTCCCACATCAAGTGTCTCAGCCTAGTCTGGCCACCCCAGGCTGAGCCTCAACCAACCTCTAGGATTCCACCAAGACCTACTCTGTCTACCTGCAACCTACAAGCCCCTCACACACCATATCCAACCTCTCTGCCTTGCCATACCTAGCCCTACACTCCAGGCTTGGACCATAAAATAAATGCTGTACACCAGCCCAATCCACTCTGTTCACTTGGATTCCTTCCACCTAAGTCATTTCTCCGCTCTAGGCTTAACCCACCTGTACATCCTTTCTTGTGACCCAATTTGCTCTGTTCACATTAGTCAAAACTAAGAAGTCCATATGCCCAGATGTTATTGCAAGAATACAAACAATACGAAAAGAATATCGCAATGAGTTTTACCTTCAGTTTCTGACTTTGTGCCTCCTCCGGATTCTCCAAATGGATTTGTACGTCTGAAGTTTAGGAAAAAATATGAACAAATAGGTCAATCACCATGAGCCACATGGAGAACAGAATTAAAAAGTGAGTCATACATTTACATGTTTATAAAGAGAAGTTTTAGAACTCTGTTGATGGCCAATAGGACGGCCAGAGTACATGAGCATCACTCTCGCAGTGAGCAACAGGCCAGCCCAATGGGTCTGCACTGACTGATTCATCTACTGCAGTCTTCTGTTGCTGTATTTATTTAGTAGACACAAACTTAGCCACACACAACAAAAATTCTCAAACTGTTTTCCAAAAGTTTTCAAATTTAAACAAGCTAACATAAAGGAGACTAAGGTAACAATACTGGAAACTTATGAAAATGCCAGGGATTTCCTAGAACTGTAAAAATCTGAATCTGGGTTAAGTACAAATTGCAAGTTAACTAAAAAGATTTGAAAACTGTCTAGTTTAAAAGACGTATTCTTTTTCCTGTTAATTGTATTTCCTACATCTGGGCCTATATATAAGTACTACGTGTGTAAATAAGTACTAGGAGGCTTGCCTAGGATGCACACAAAGCCTGGGTTTGATTCCCAGCACCAAACAAAGATAAACAAAACTAAACTCTTTATTTCTCAAGATATAAGTAACAGGGGGCTGGAGAGATGGCTCAGCGGTTAAGAGCATTGCCTGCTCTTCCAAAGGTCCTGAGTTCAATTCCCAGCAACCATATGGTGGCTCACAACCATCTGTAATGAGGTCTGGTGCCCTCTTCTGGCATGTACGCAGACAGAATATTGTATACATAATAAATAAATATTTTTATTTTATTTTATTTTTGGTTTTTCGAGACAGGGTTTCCCTGTAGTTTCTAGAGTCTGTCCTGGAGCTAGCTCTTGTAGACCAGGCTGGCCTCGAACTCAGAGATCCGCCTGCCTCTGCCTCCCGAGTGCTGGGATTAAAGGTGTGTGCCACCACCGCCCGGCTATAAATAAATATTTTTTTATATAAGTAACATTGCAAGAGGAAAAGTAAACCAAAGATTAAAAGCTACTTCCCCCCATTCCTATTCTTAGCTTATGACACAACCACAATGATAGAAGGAAAAAGTTCAGTTCAAAGGAAGTCTTGGAAGCAGCAGTCTAAAATAATGTTGGCATTAGAAACAGGACAGAAGCTAAGAACATGGCTCAGTCAGACATGGGTTTAACTCCCAAAACTTATGTAAAAAAGCCATGCAGTCAGGTATGCATATCTTTAACCTCAGCACTCAGAAGGCAGAGGAAGGTGGATCTTTGAGGCCAGTCTGGTCTACAGAGTAGTTCCAGGGCAGCCAGGGATACACAGAGAAACCCTGTCTCAAACACCCTCCCACAAATAAATAAATAAATAGATGGATGGATGGATGGATGGATGGATGGATGGATGAATAATAAAAAGACCAAGCAAGGTTGTGCACACTTGTCATCCCAGCTCTGGGGAGGCAGAAATGGGTAGATCCCCAGGGTTCACTGGATAGCCAGTCAGCCTGGCAAGATCCTGGCCAGTGGGAGAAGAAAAAGGTAGATGAATGAGGACTAGCACCAGAGGAACTGAGCTGTCTTCTGGTCTTCACAAACATGCACATAAATGTACGTGTGCATCTGCAAACACATAAACATGCATACGCACACATACAAAGATATTGACCTCTTTCTAAAAAACATTTATTTGTTCTTATTGTAGGTATACAGATGAGTGTACACATGTATGATGTATATGCACTATTGATGTGTCCAGTGGCTGCAGAAGCCAGAAAAGGGCTTCAGGTCCCTGAAGCTGGACTTATGGATGGTTGCCAGCTACCATACAGGTGCTGAGCACCAGACCTGGGTCTTTTGCAAGAGCACCAAGTGCTGTCAACCACTGAATCATCTCTCCAGCCCAATACTGATCTCTTATATCAGCCTGGTATATCATACCAAATGCTAGGCATATTTAGTATATTTATGCAAATTTTCATGTTTATATCAATGTCATATCCAAATTTAGTGTATTAAGTGCCCAAACTCCTTAATAAATGATATGTCATAGTTTCATTTCTTTTTGTGTATGTGTTTGTCTATATAAATTATTGTGCACCACATGCATTCAGGAACTCCTGAGGCCAGAAGATGGTTTCAGATCCCCTGGAACCAGAGTTACAGGTAGTGGTGACCCGTCATGTGGGTGCTATAAACTGAACCTGATACTCTGCAGGAGCAGTAAGTGCTCTCAACTTCTGAGCCATTTCTCTAGTCCACCTTCCTCCCCAAAATTAAGTGCTTTGACAATAGTATTCTTCCTCTTCTTCTTCATCATCATCACTGAGATTAAGTAATTTGACAAGTATTCTTCATCATTATTAACATCATCATCAAGACAGAATCTCACATAGTTCTAACTGGACTTGAATTTACTAAACAGCCAAGGCAACTTCAACTTCTGATTCTCCTACTTCCAACTCCCAAATTGCAGGCATAAGCATGCCCAGGTTTTATGTGGTGTTCGGCTTCAAGTATGCTAGGCGAGCACTCTACCAACTGAGCTACGTTCCTACCCCTTATTCTGAAATAGATGTTTTAAAGTAGTGTCATGACCTGCAGATAAAACTGTCACTTGTCCTGCAATTGACAGGGCAAATGCCCAAGTAAGAGACTTGATAAGCAATTCAGAATTAAATTTTTTGACATTTGATTATCCAAACACCTTTAATTGACATAGAAGACTTAAAAAAAAAAAAGAATCTCTATGGTTCTATCCTATGAAATGTTGTTAGACAATGATATGAAAGACAACTCAGCTGATGCAGAAATGCACCACAGGTAGAGTCCTAACTCTCACAGATCACGGCACCTGTCTTCATGACAGCATCACTCACCTGCCTCCTTGGCCAAAGGCTTTTGCCTGGCCAGGCTGATCTTCACACACAGGAGAAATTATATCAAACTGTATTGGAGTATCTGGGGCAACAAGAGAATCTAGAGAGAGGGAAGCCAAATTTGCAGACTCTGATCCCAAGGATCCTGAACTACTGGTCCGAGCTGTGGGTGGCCGAGATGGTCTAAAGACAAAGGAAAACAAAAAGGCACTGAATTTAGTTTTTTATTTCAGAAGTGCAATGCTTAACAGACTACAAGAAAAGAAAACAATATTTTAAGTCAATAAAAGTATAAAGCAAATTCCAATAAAAAGCATTACCAAGGCAGGTATAGAAGCACTGACCTGCTATCCTAGCACTTAGGGTGTGAAGGCACAGAGGCACCACCCTGGGCTGGCCTGTCTTCAAAATAAGACCCTGACTCAAAAAGTAAAAGCTTAATCCCAAGTCAGCTAGCTATTTATTTAGTAAAAGATTCCTTTCTTGCTGGATGGTGGTGGTGCACACCTTTAATCCCAGCACTCAGGTGGCAGAGTCAGGTGGATCTCTGTGAGTTCAGGCCAGCCTGGTCTACAGAGTGAGTTCCAGAACAGCCAGAACTAAACTAAACAATGAAACCTTGTCTCAAAAAAACAAAACAAAACAAAACAAAACAAAACAAAAAGATTCGTTTCTTTCCAATTAAAAAACATAAACTGGGACTTGGGAGATGAGTCAGCCAATAAAGTCCCTGCTACCTAAGCAAGAGAACCTGGGTTTTAATCTTAAATTCTTGTATTTTGAAAAGCTGCCCATGGCAGCAGGCATCTGCAACAACAGCACTGGAGTGCCGAGAAAGGTAGATTCAAGGAACTCACTGGTCAGCCAGCCCACCGAATCAATGAGCTCCAGGTGTGTGAGAGACCCTGTCTCAAAAATAAAATTCTCCATTATATTAACCTTTGGCCTGCACAGGCACATATATGTGAATGTGTACATATATACACACATCCTTATTAGAGAATTTACTGTTTTGAAAATATTCTTCTGTTATTCAGAGATGATCTGGTACTTATCTAAGTAGTACTGTTAAAATCAGATTGCTTACTACAGCTTACTTAACTGTCTGTTACATAGCCCCGTATACTAACTCACCCTGCGGGACGCAGGCTCTCATGTCTCTGCTGGAAAGATGGAGAAGGAGTGACAGCTTCCAGAACAGACTGATTTACTCGTGCAGCAGTTTCCTATTTTGTTTTGGGTTTTTTTTTAAAAAAAAAAAAAAAAAAAGATTAGTATTAATAATATAAGAACTAAAAGTTTGGTATATTTCTCAAAATGGTCGCTAAGTTTTTGAGTTACATTTAAAATACAAACTAAAGCTACTGAATATTTCCATTCTCTGACCTTACTAGTAAGGTACAATAATTTCAATCATTATGAACTTCCTATAATTGAAAGAATAATTCTATTTCTTTCTAAGAACACACACAATAAGAAAATACTCTTCCATTAATTAACTACCAGTTATCTTGGATTAAGGTTTGTACTATCACCAAGCACGCTGCCTAATTCAAAATATTTTATAGAACATAAAAATTTAGAAATAGAAAATACTCATTAAATATAAAAGAACTCTTCTAGAAAAGTTATTCATGAAATTATTGTAAATATCCTGGATGGCAATCTCATTTGTTACAAAAACAAAATTCTTTTTTCTAAATGAAAAGTCTTTAAATTTAAACCTGGAAGTCATCTTTATCATTCTCTTATTTACCTTTTACTCAGTCAATTACTAACTAGTCCAGAACCCTCCTATCAAATCCACCATTACGTCAATGGTAGCTTAACCTGGGCATGGTGGCAACATAACCATTATCTGGGCTGGGGAGAGGGGCAGAGACAAGCAGATCTAAGAAACCCTATTGGAGTACGTAAAGAGCTTAAGACTTAGACTTTCAACTGAAATCATCAATTTCCTACCCAGCTCTGGGAAGCACGGGTTTACAGCATAGCCAGCCCACGAAGACTGGGTTCAGAACAGCTCCTGTCTAGGACCAAGTCTTTTCCCAACTCTCATACAGCATGGTCTTATCCTAACGCCTTCAATTACCGGTACCTTTGGATTCTACCTGCACATCTGAACTGTACCTATGGCTAAATTTACAAGCTGAGGTTCACCAGGTTGAAACCCTTGCTGCTCAAAGAATAATTTACAAGCTGAGAATTCAAGCTATCATTACAGATGTACCAAAATCACAATATGTATTTGAGCAGATTTCCAGGTTATCTGTATGTAGACTCTAGTTTTCTATTCTGGACCAAAAACTTTATTACACTGCTGGGTTCATTTACATGTCACTTCTGTGTCTAAGCTTTAGTTTTTATTGTATTATCTGCAACACAGCTCAGGTTTCTATCATCTCTACAGAATTTTCACTAAATTAAAGTCCTCACTGATCCTAACATTCTCAAAATGTAAGCCTGTGAGTGATCACCATGTGTGTTTTTTAAACCACATGTTTCTCATCCCAACATGTTGTACATAAAATGTCACACTGCTACCATTTCCCTTACCATCATATCTCCTAGAGGAAGCCATGAAGTTTCACCCACATTTTACCTACACCATGAAGCTAAACCGTCAATACCAGTTGAAATAACTGATTTCAGTATATTTTAAAATAAAATACTGTTCTATGACAGACAATACATGGTATACTGTATGGATTCTGTACTTGAGATTACATAATTTGAAAAAGGAGTCAATAACAGCAACATAAATCACAAAATTACTTCACTTTGATAGATCTGAATAAGAAAATAAAAATAATACCTCTGGATTTTTCCACTCAAGTATATCTGTTTAGATATGTTGTTATTGTACAAATCCACTGAAAAGGAAAAATAATTAAATATGATTACTAATTTTTTCAATAAAGTTCTTTCTACTAAGGAAGACTATTCATTTTATTAAACTAAAACAGAATTTTCGTTAGAAGTAGCACATAATCTTCATAAGAAAATACCTTGGGGATGGGGATGCAGCTCAGTGGTAGAACATATACTTAACAAAACATGTAAGCCTCTGGATTCAATCCCCAACACCACAAACAAACAAAACAAAACAAGAGACCTAGCTATAATCGTATGCATGCAAGCAATATCAGATTAATTATTTTAAATAAACTTATTTATATAAGGCTATAAATAGTAATTACATTAAATTGTAACTTAATAGTATATATTTATCTTTTTATACTACATCTTCCCTTCGTTCCCACCAACCATGGTATTATGAACTCAGTCATCACCATAACACCTATGTAAAAATTTAAACACAAATTCTTTCTGGGTAATGAACTTTATATATCTTCCTTCTTTCAAAATAGAAAACACTATTCCAGGGCTGGAGAGATAGCTTAGCAGTTAAGAGCATTGCCTGCACTTCCAAAGGTCCTGAGTTCAATTCCCAGCAGCCGCATGGTGGCTCACAACCATCTGTAATGAGATCTGGTGCCCTCTTCTGGCCTACAGGCATACATGCAGACAGAATACTGAAAATACTGTATATATAATAAATAAGTAAATCTTTAAAAAAAAAAAAAAAACAAAACACTATTCCACATCTTCTGCCTCACTCTCAAGGATCCCTGTGCCTAAGAGGCCTCACAAAACTAATACCCTGGTAAACAACGCAGAGAGCAGAAACATCTGTGTCCTCAAAAGCCACAACTACTCTTTCCCATGAGAAACAAATATAGGTAGGTCTCTACAGAATTTCCAACTACAGGGGCTTGAGAGATGGCTCAGTGGTTAAGACCACTGACTGCTCTTCCAGAGGTCCTGGGTTCAATTCCCAGCACCCACATGGCAGCTCACACTTGTCTGTGACTCCAGTTCCTGGGCTTCTGACAACCCTCATATAAACAGATATACATGTAGGCAATGAACACAAAATAAAAAATAAATTACAAAAAAAAATTTTATAAAGGAATTTCCAACTCTGTCTTTTACCAATAAAATTATAATATAAATAAAAATGCTTGAAAGTAAGCTATGGTATATTTCCATGAAGACTATTTCAGTCTTGCCGTCACTTTACCCTTCCATGTGTTGTATACTAGGAGTAAAAGTGGAGACCAAAACTAAAAGGCTTGTAAGGAAGAAACAGAGACTCCCAAGCCTTTGTTCTTCTGCCTTTCACTTTCCCAGCGTCCTAAGCTTTGGCTCCTCTGCGGCCACCTCGCTCTTACCACAGCAAGGAGTGCCCAAGGTCAGTGAGCAGGAGAGTCAAGGTCATCGCTGAACAAAAGACTTAAGACCGCACAGAGATGGTGGCTGGGGCCCCTCCAGCTGTAGAGCTGCTAGAAAACTAAGACTGCTGCTTGAGAACAGAGAAACTTTAAAAATGGTTTTTTAATTAAACTAGGATTTTTCCAAATTTTCTATAATGAATACATTTATATGTTTTGTTCTCAGAAAAAAAAAAACTAGTTTTAAATGTTAAATGTTGCTGAAAAGTTAACTTTATAAAAATTTTACCTCTTCGTGGTCTTTTTTACTCTCCTGCTTGCAAAATTGAAGATCTAGAGGGAAAAGAGAGTGAAAGCTTAGCTTCAACTTTAAAATTAAAGAAAAAACACAGTGACAATATTTTTCTGGAAAGAAAAACCATCCAAGTGGTTCTCTACTGCACAATGTGCAAAATCAAACAGGAGCACCCACACTCAGAAGACAGAACGTAAAAGAGAAATGCACTTCAGCTTCCTGGCATGTCTACCGGTGATTTGACTAGAAAACACTAACTTCATTATTGACAGCTTCACACTCTATAAGGTTAAATAAAAGTTCACAACATATGAATCACTAACACAAATATATATATATGGTTTTTGACATTTTAGAGAAAATTGCAGTTTTTCTAGTTTCCTATCAATTCAGGAAAAAATTGAAAACTATGCCAAGCATTAGCAAAAACTAAAAATACAAAAATGTAAACACTGATAATAACTTGCTAGCAACTTGCTAATCCTGCTAATGGAGACAGGAACACTCTAATATACAGCACTGACATTCAACTGCATGTCTGTAGAAGGACTAACTAGGAAAATACTATGTGGCTAAGATACTGAGCAAAATTAGCTTTATTATGGAAAAAGGGTACCTTAATGTACATTACTAGTATGGAGTAAAAAAATGACTTTCAGAGAACCAAGAGGTTTCTTCTTTTTTTTCTTATACATTTTTTGAAAGATTTGCTGTGTTTTTCATTATGTAGCAGTGTTCTATCTGCATGGACACCTGCAGACCAGAAAAAGGGTACTGAATCCAATTATAGATGGTTGTGACCCACCATGTTCAATTCCTGGGAACTGAACTCAGAATCTCTAGAAGAGCAGCCAGTGCTCTTAAACCTCTGAGTCATCTCTCTAGCCCCAGTTTCTGTCTAAATAATAAGAAAGTTCAAAGGTCAAAATCAATCTCAGCTAACTTAAATATATATCATTAGGAAAGTGTTTAAATTATGTTGTATTTATCTAAGAATTATAATGCAGCCATTACAGACTTTATTTAATTATTTGTTCTACTTATATGTCTCTGAGTTGATGTGCAGCCCGTGAGTGTAGGTGTCCCTGGAGGACAGAAAAGGTGTCAGTTTCCCCTGTTACTGGAACTACCGGCAGTTTTGATCCACCGGATGTGGGTGTTCAGAATTGGACACAGAAGCTCTGTAAAAGTAGCCAGTATTCTTTTTTTTTCCAGTTTATTTATTTTTTTTTATTAAAAATTGCCATCTCCTTCCCTCCTCCTCCCCCTTACCCCCCTCCCCTCCACCCATACTCCCACTCCCTCCCTCTCCAGGCCATGGACTCAACATAGTAGCCAGTATTCTTAACTGCTATTTCTCCAGTCCTGTTTATTTTTTTAAATGGATGCAGATGCAATTTATGTATACAGAATAGCCTTCAATTATTTAAGAAAATGTACTTAGCAGACATGGTGACACACTCCTAAACTACTTCAGAGACTAAGGTAAGAGGACCACAAACTGAAGGCCAGTCTAAACAACTTACTGAGAACCTGTCACAAAATGGAACTGTATAAGGGCTGTGGCTCTAGCTATGTGGTAAAGAATTGCCTAGAATGCTCAAGGTTGTGGGTTCAAGGCAAAGGAGAAGGAGGGATAGGGAGAGGGAAGGAAGGAAAATGCATAAAATTATAGGATTTTTTTCTATTATCCTATTTATATTTATGCTTTTCAAAAGAATTTTCCTACACTATAGATTCTCATTTAATGCAGAGGCAATAGAAATTTTTAGGAACATGATAATAATAGACAAAATAAGCTACCCGGAAGTAAGTGATTAACATTTCAAAGTAGAACCATTATTAGAATCTGTCACATATGGTGTGTTAAATTTCAACTCACAATAACTGACAGCTCCTCTCCCTATATTTGATGTATAGAAAAAGAGGTCAGAGAGGTTATAAGTAACTTGTCCAAGAACACAGAGTAAATAATACCCCTGGCTGGTATTCTAACTTATACTGTCTTCCCACTAGTATGCAGGATTCTTCAGTGACTAGTCTCAAACACAAAATCACAGGTTTGCACCATCTGTTGCTTTGACAACTTCAAAGTATTAAAAAAAGTCATTTAAGTCAGAAAAAAAATGAACTCATGTCTATTAAATTAGAAAGCAAACTGCCTTAATACAACGCTGTAGGAATTTAGCAGTCACTGTAGGGTAGACATTAGAATGACTAGTTTTCACTATATCCAAGGTAAACATTACAGCAGACAGTTGTTTTCTAGAAGTCCTCTGACCTTGTGGGAAACAGTGATTGTTTTCCGTGATGGCAGAACTGTCTTCTGAAGGGGCACTGCATCCTTCACATGACATTGGTCACTATAAGCGTCTGGAACACCTGAGGCTCTGGGATTATTGTGTATTGCAAAAGATATACACAAAAAAGGACTAAAGTCATGAGGGCATGCAATGCCTTCTTTTAGAGAGGCATATCAGATGAGATAGAGACCTTGTATGAGGAAATACTTCACCCAAAAAGCAACTTTGTGGAACAATAAATAAATACGCCTTGGAATGGCTGTTGGGGAGTGTTCAGTTCATCAGAGGCTAAACCTTCCTACTGCCACACAGGCCTAAAAATTTCATCTTGGAGTGACCTCTTTCTTTGACCAACCCACACAACACAGAACACCCCAACAATACATAGTAATTCTAAATGTCTATATTAAACAAAAAGGAATTATTCTGCATTTTATTTTTAAATGTATGACTTAGCAGCAGCAGAAAAATACTAACTTTTTTCCGTCAAAAGAAGTGATCTGAAAACAGTACCGCCTGTCTTCACAGTCCACAGCCATCACTGAGCAGTTGTCTATGTCCATGGCCAGGCCTCCTGCCACGTCTCCACGTGCTTGACTCATTAAGTTTCCACCCTGCGTGAAGTAAAACTGTCTATCCCAGGTGGATGACACCAAGCCTGTTTTACTAAAGAAAGTACATAGATATTTTAATAGTGACACCTAACAATCCCTTATCATCCGCAGACACAAGAAAAAGCATGTGAAAACAAAGCAACTTGCAAAAAGACAAAAGATATCAAGAAGATATACCACTTTTTCTGACTCTAAAATGATTTTATTCACGTTGACTCACTTGTGTGAAAGTGTGTACAATTTCAAAAACAGGACTAGAAATTAGAAGTTGAAGCTGTTGAAATGACACATCAAAAATGTTTATTTTAGTTCAATATTCAAGAGAAGAAATTCAATTTTATTTCTAGGATTAATCAGCTTCACCATCCTATATCAAGTGAAGGCTGGGGACTTATCTCAATGGGGTAGCATGTGTGTAAGATACTCAAGAGCCTGGGTTCTAAGCCAACATTGATAAATAAAGGGAATAAAAGAGATGGGGCGGGGGAGGGGACTTGACCCAGTTTCAAATGAAAACTCAAATTTGACTTGACATAATCACATAGCTAGGTATGTAATTATTATTAATATAATGTTGTGATTACGATAGACTTATTTAGACTCAAATTGGTTTTATCTCTTTTATAAATCCAAATTATTCAATAAATAGTAAGGTAAAAATTTTCTTGTTTTGTTTTGTTTTGAAGACAGGGTCTCTCTGTGCAGCCTAAGCTGTCTAGAAGTCACTTTGTAGATCAGGTTGGACTTGAACTCACAGATATCCATCTGCCTCTGCCTCTGCCTCCCAAGTGCTAGGATTAAAGACATGTACCATAACCACCTGGCTTTACATAGTATTTTTTTAAAAGTATTCACAAATGTTCATATGTCATCAGGCTCATATAAATACACCACTAAAAAGTTTCAACCTTGGGCTGCCAAGATGGCCCTAATGGTTCAGGTACCTTCCTGCCATAGCTAGTGATTTGAGTTCTATCCCAAGCACCCACATAGTGGAAAGAGAGGACCAACTCCAACAAGCTGTCCTCTTACCTTCCACTCCTAAACTGTGCTATAGCACGTATGCACAAAATAACAATGATAATAATAAAAATATGTACACACAAAGAAAATAAAAACATATTTTTTAAAAAGGTTTAAACCTTTAGTAAAACCAAAACACCTGGCAAATAATACTAACTATACATTATATTTATTGGATATTACAAGATGAGATGTAAAAATAGCAATAGTTTTCTTACTTCCTAGCATTTAGGTATCCAGCCTTTCGGGTTAAATTTCGATTAACAGGAAACTTGGTGGGATCTGGGTCAGGCACATATAAAGGGTCACTGGCTACTTCCAAGTCTTCTATTGTTTGCTGCATGGTCTCTACATCACCATCCATTTCCCTTCGGACACTAATAAAGAAAACAGACCAGTTACTACCAGCCACAACCAACAAAGAATGCTGTATCAATCCTATGTGCCCATAAATTTAATTATTTAAAGAAGCAAACTGTAAGATAGCTAAAGTAACATAAATTCATTTTAAACACCTTTTAAAACTTAGATATTTTGGCCAGGTCATGGTGGCACACACCTTTAATCCCAGCACTCAGGAGGCAGAGGGCAGGCAGATCTCTGTGAATTGGAGGCCAGCCTGGTCTACAAGAGCTAGTTCCAGGACAGGCTCTAAAGCTACACAGAGAAACTCTGATTTGAAAAACTAAACAAAAATCAAAACAAAAAAGACAAACAAAAACGACCTTAGATTTTTGGAAACAATATCAAATTTGAACACTAGTGAAGTAACTAAACACCTAATTATAAAACAGTTCCCAAAATGCTTCCTTATATAGCAGACTTCTGTTCAAGCCTCAGCACTGCAAAAAAGAAAATAAAACATCCCCAATTTCATCTTTCCTGTGCTCCAGATCAACAGTACTGCTACCCAGATAGCAGAGGTGATCACAAGTGTTGTCCCTCCCTAAACAGTAGAAGCACAAAAAACAAGATTTGCTTAGTATCTTCCAAGTAATTTTTTATGAATGAGACTTCAAAGAAAATTTCACTTAGAAATAATTACTGTTATGTATTTTTATTATTCAGATATAAAATCGACCTTTCAATTATTAAAACTGTCAAATTTCACAGTGTTATAAATCTAGAGTTTACATTCTAGGGAAAAAATAGTAAAAACTCCAAAATTTCGTCATAAAGCTAAGAAATACACTCATGGCAGGAAAACTAAAAATTGTAAATGTTTAAAATTATGGCATCCAGCAGTTAATGCAGTGCCATACTTTCATTTTAATGGAAACAAAATACTTACTTCTGAACACTTGTTCCAATATTAGCTAAAAATTCTTCCAGTTGTCCATTGAGATTTTCAGAGCCCATCTTAAAGAAACTTATCTAAGGTGGAGGAGGAGTGGAAGGTCATACAACACAAACATGCACACAAAAGATATTCAGAGTAAATCCCATCAACAATTTCTAGGACAACAGATTAAACAGAAATGATACTGGATTGTTCCATTTTTGAAGGAACAGGTTGTGGTTTATGATATCTACCAGACACAGAGCCACTGAGGAAACCAGAATTAAACTCCACTATGTAGTTTTTTACATATTTTAGGAGGGCTTTGCTCACTGTGTAACCCTGGGTGGCCTCTGGCATCAGGCTACTCTTATGCCCGAAGCATTATTGAAATTTTGGGGGTATTTTGTTTTGTTTTTGAGACAGGGTTTCTCTGAATGGCACTCACTCTGTAGACTAGGCTGCCTCTGCCTCCAGACTGCTAAGATTAAAGGCATGCACCACTACCTCCTGGCAAATTTCTTTAGGAACTGATCTATTTCCCCAAACTTGAGTTTCTAGCCTCTTTCCTAAGGCGTACCTTTTTGAGCATTTGAACTACATTATTTTTTCATGCATATCAGTGTTCTGCCTGTGTGCATGTCTGTTCATTATGTGTATGAACATACCCTTGGAGCTCAGAAGAGTGTCAGATCCCCCGTCCTACAGATACTGGAAATTGAACCTGGGTCCGCTAGAAAAGCAGTCAGTGCTCTTAACCACTGAGACATCTCTCCAGGCTCCTCATCTATTATTTTTGACTTGGGTAGTATACAAACTTGCTCATCCTTTCTCAGGTTTATGAAACAATAATGAAAAGAAACTCCAGCAGTGGGTATTACACTGAAATTCATCTAGTTTTCTGTTCACTGACCCAACTGTGATGGAAAAAGTCTGAATAGAATGTGTTTTCATTTATTCTATAACATTTTAGAACTTCAAATGCAAAGGAAATCCATTCTCCCAACCTCATTAAAATGGGATACTCATTACAGTCTTTAAATTTACATTTTAAAACCACAATACAAATTAGTATGTTGACAACAGCTCACAATATTCTTAGAGTTAATGCAAATATCAAGCCTAATACAAGGCTTTTAGAACAGATATAACCCAAAACATATTATGGTATTACCTGAGCCTGCATGTATCCAAGTAGAGGTTCTAGCAAAGCTATTTTCTTCTTGTACTGAAGAGTATTTAATGCACAAAAATAATGCATCATCGTCTGGTGCTGTTTCTTCCTGGAAGTATACACATCCTCTGTTACTTCGTACTTTACCTTTGAATGAAGAGTAAAATAATTTTTTGAGTAAAATAATTTTGAATTATCTTCAACAGAAGCTATGAAGAAGAGTCTACCAAGGAAAACAGTGTATAAATAATCAATGAATGAAGCTTTTCTGTTTTCTACTCTATTCAAAAGCCATTATACACACTGAGTAAACTGATTTTTCTGTTTTCCAACCATATCCCTTACAAAAAGGAATATCTACATATAACTACAAATGTAAATATCTGTAACAAGCATGACAAAGAGAGCCCATCATACTTAGCCAGTAATATCCTATCTTATTCTGTTCACACCACATATTCTCTCTTCTGGGTGTCTCACTACCAGTCTTTTTTTGAACCTGCTTATAGTAATAGTTTATTTATGTTTTAATAAATAAAGCTTGCCTGAAGATCAGAGGGTAAAACTAAGCCACTAGAGGCCAGGCAGTGGTGGCACACGCCTTTAGTCCCAGCACTAAGGGGACTATAAGATGGAGGAGACAGAGGCTCAGGGCTCAGTCTGCAGTCTCCCAGTCTTGGCAGAGGTACGACTTCTCTAGTGGCTTGGCTGTTTTCCTTTTCTGATCTTCAGCTTGAACCCCAATATCTGCTCTGGGTCTTTATTATTCATACTGTACCTGCTCATTTTCCTTAACTCACATTTAAAATAAACCTATTTCCCTGAGTTATTTTGCTCAACAAATTTCATTGAGCATCTCTAGAGGTCTAATGTGTATTAGGCTCTTTCCCTCCCTTCCCTCGGAGCCTATCAAGTCCCACATTACCCACACAACCAGCGACTTGGTGGCGGTAAATTCTCATCTCCTCCCTGGCACTCTCAAGCACCAGAGGATAGGTGGTTTCATGTGCTTCTAAGTATAAAAAACGGGTGTTTTATATGCAACAGAAACACACAAACTCAAACCACTTCTTCCTCACGACACCTGCCTTCCTTGTTTTTTCTTACTTCTCTCAAAACTCCTTTTTCTCCTCCTTTACTAGGAACCTTTATTACAACTATACAAACTATTTTAGGGCTCTTTTTACTGTATTTGCTCTAGTACTGTCCCTTTCACATTTTCATTACAGCTTATGTTTTATAACTGTATGATGTTACCCACTTAAAACCCTTTGATGACTACTTACTTCCCCTAACACAAATTTCAAGGCCATAAATGTAGTAATTTGGGCCCAAACTATTCTTTGTTGGGCTTGGGGAGGTGGGGCGCTGTTGCTCTGTTTTAAAACAGCGTCTCATTCTGTAGCCCAGGCAAGGCTTGAACTCCAGGGTGGCCTCAAACTCTCAGTGCTCTGCCTGCTTTTGCCTCCCAAGTGCTGGGATGACGTGTGAGCTACAACACCCAGCCCCCACCTACTCTGTTATTTCTGCCATCTCTCCCCAGACATATCCAAAGAAGGATGAAGGTAATAGTTTCCTCCCATCTCCGCATGCTTAAAATTTAGTGAAACCTGCTAAAACTCTGCATTCATTATCCAATTTTATTTTCACAATTGTTTCGTGGATTTTTGTTTTACATAGAGAATAAAGGAATGGAAGTAAGTAACTAGTACGTGATTTCAAGTAAGGTAGTAGCAGACCTCAGATATGTCCCCAAAATCTTACCCTAGCACCAATATTCTAAACCCTTATATTCCCCAAACTCCAGAAACATGCCTCCACAGAAGAACTGCTTTGGTTTTAGGAATTTTTGGTTTTTGGTTTGGAATTTTTTTTTGTTTGTTTAGGAAAGTCCTTTTTAATCCCCAAAGTATTGTCCAGTTATCTACAATGCACATGTCACCTCCTAAGTATTTTTTCCAACTTACCAATAAAGGTCTGTACAACTAGCAAAATCTCTATTACTGCATTTATCTCATGTTAAGCTATAGTCTCTCCGTCCTTGTACTCTGGAACGTATTCACACAAAAGCATCCAAGGCATGTATATGAGAGTAAGAGTGGAGCCTACTCACACTGTTCCCCCAAGGTATCCAACATACTGCTTGATAAATAGATGTTCAACAATTATTCTAATAAAAAAAAGATGAATGCTTTTTAAAAATACTTGGAATAGCCAAAAGCAATATAAAATATGACAAATGTTATAGCCTAGACCCTTATATACTCCTCTAAGGCAAAAAAATTTCAAACTGTGTATGTTTTATTGGGCAATTTGTGAACTAAATTAGAAACAAAAACCAGTTTGGAGGAATTATCACTGTGTGAGAATCATTCCCTTTGCTGTTACAGTGGCTGCTGCACATTAAATGCTACTCAGCTGTCAGTCCCCACAAGCGGTCAATGTGCCTCTGCCTGCAGCTATGGCCAGGGCTACAAACACCAAGGACTGCACAGAGACACACTCATGTGCAAGCATTAGTACAAGCTATATCTCAAGCCTTGAAATCACCTAGAACTTGGTAATATTCTCTTTTTTAATCTTTATTTAATCTTTATTTAAGTGCATTTGTACACAAATAATACTTCTGGGTTTCATTCCTTAAAGAAATATCAAAACATAAATATTTCCTTTAAGTAGAGAAAACCTCATACCAGAATTTCATTGAGTTCTGTATGTGACAATTCACTGAGGTTGTGTGGGACTTATTCTTTTTGTTTTAATCATATAATTTTTTAATGAATTTCCAGCACAGAGTGTTACCCAGTTTAAGGTTACCTTTTCCTCACCCAAATCACCATGAATACTTATTTATATACTTACATAAAGACTTTCATATAACCTGAACACAAAACTGAATTATCTTTTTCTTTTTGTAGTTTTTTTCCTTTCTTTTTGAGATTATAATATAAACACAACATTTCTCCCTTTCCTTTCCTCCACCTAAAGTTTCTGATGTACCACTCCTTGTACTCTTTAAAATTTATGCCCTTTTTTTATTCATTGTTATTGCATGCATATACTGTATCTCACAAGGTATTTCTGAATACATATGTGATCACAATGAAAAACAGAACATATGCAGTATTATAAAAATACAAAAAAACCCATAAGTTTTATATACTGGAAATCAGCTACATTTTTTAAATGGTTATGCTTAATTATAACATCAAATACTGGCAGAAGAAAAGCATTTTGTTTAAGAGACCAGTTATCAGAAAGATTCTAAACAGCTAGGAAAAAATAATTTGAGAGTAATACCACCAGCAATGATCTGTTGCTCTACTTTTAAACAGGAAAAAAAAAAAACTAAATCACCTAATAAAATGACCATTAACTATGATTCTGAAAACGTATACTGAGATTGGAGAGATAAATGGCTCAGCAGTAAATGAGGCACTCACAGCTCTTCAGAGGACTCAAGTTCTACTCCAACACCCACATGGTGGCTCACAACCAGTTCCAGGAGCTCTGACTCCCTCTTCTGGCCTCCCCTCGCATTTAACACACACATCCCTGCAACAAAACAGCTATACACATAAAAAAATAATTAAAAATGTTTTTAAAAGTGTGTACACACACCTTGTCATTTTCTCTCTTTTTTGACAATCGACTATATCTGTTAATTGCAGCATCATGATCTGGAAAACAGAAATGAGCGTTAACAGTACAACTGTACTAGAGCTAGTACTAGAGCTAGTTAAGAATGCCCTTCCACGTGACCACTGTGTTCAAATTCCCCACAGCCTAGTCCCCCTTAAATTAGGTGACTATATATCAAACTGATAGAAAATATTAATTTCCAAAAAAACTATGATCTACTAAAAGTGCCTGCTCTTTTTCAAAGGGAAATGGAGAAGCAGTGGACCTGAGGGAGGGGAAATGACTGGGAGGAATAGAGAGAGGGGAGGATGAGGTCGAGATGTTTTATATAGGAGAAGAATAAATAAAAAGGAAAGAATATTTTTAATTCTAAATTGGAAAACTCTTTTTAAAAAAAAAATAGGAGAGCTCAGTGGTAGAGTGCTTGCCTAGCATGCACAAGGCCCTGGCTTCAAGACCCGACACAGAAAGAGAAGAGAATATGAGAGGAAAAGAAAGAGGAAGAAAGAAAACTGGACTATTTAGGAAATAAGTAAAAGAGAATATTTACAACCTCTTTAGGCATTATGAAAATAGCAAGTTATAATACTGATGTAATGGCCATTCAAATATTTTTTTATCAAAAAGTATATTCAAAGTATCTCCACTGATTTAAATAATGTTAGCCAGCTGGTGGTGGTATACACCTTTAATCCCAGCACTCTGGAGGCAGAGGCAGGCGGATCTCTGAGTTCGAGGCCAGCCTGGTCTACAAGAGCTAGTTCCAGAACGGGCTCCAAAGCTACAGTGAAACCCTGTCTTGAACCCACCCCCCCAAAAAAAAGGAAAGAAAAAAAATAATGCTATATTAAGCATTCTATATTAACTTTGACACCCTATACAATGACCCTAATGCTTTCAACGTAGACTACAATGGCAAACACTTCAGCAGCTATTCGTACACCAGAGACCACGAGGAAATATTAAATATTGACAGGAGCAAGATAGAGGAAGCTATCAAGAGAGCAAAATCTGGGCTGGAGAGATGGCTCAGTGGTTAAGAGCATTGCCTGCTCTTCCAAAGGTCCTGAGTTCAATTCCCAGCAACCACATGGTGGCTCACAACCATCTGTAATGAGGTCTGGAGCCCTCTTCTGGCCTGCAGACATGATAGATAGATAGATAGATAGATAGATAGATAGATAGATAGATAGATAGATAGATAGATAGATAGATAGATAGATAGATAGATAGATAGATAGATGAATGAATAAATAAATAAATAAATAAATAAATAAATAAATAAATAAATATTTTTTAAAAAGAGAGAGAGCAAATGCAGAAAGGCTCCCAGAAGTGGATGACATCACAGTGGAGGAGCTAGAGGTGGCTACAATAGGCTCAGGGGCCGAGGCTTCTCAGACTCTTGAGAGAGATATGGGAACATGAAGAGATTCCCACGGAATGGAAGCACTCAGTCAGAATTCCCATATACAAGAAGGACAAGCTGGACTGCTCTGATTACAGGGGCATGAGTTTGTTGTGCCATAGCAGCAAGATCTGCTCCATTATCCTGCAGAGGATCCAGGGCAGAACAGAGGAAATCCTAGCAGAGGCCCAGTGAAGATTCAGAGCTAACAGGAGCACAACTGACCAGATCTTCACTTTGAGTCAACTGGCAGAAAAATACAAAGAAGTTGGAAAAGACTTACATGTCTGTTACATCAACTTCAGGATGGCATTCGATAGCATTTGGAGGAGAAGACTTTGGGAAACAATGAGGTTCTACAGGTACCCAGAGAAAATCACAAGAATACTAGATAAATGCCTATAAAGATACCTTTGCATTAGGCAAAGTCTCTGGAGAACTAAGTGGTCAGTTTACCACAATCGTAGGAGTGCTGCAGGGTGCATCCTCTCTCCACTGCTCTTTAATATAATCCTGGAATTAATAGCATGAGCCCTGGAGGGTGAGGAGATAGGCGTGCACACAGGTGGTGTGTGAATCAATAACTTACATCTCACCAATGATACAGCACTACTTACTGAAAGTCCAGATGAGCTGCAGGCCATGGTTAACAGAGTGGTGAAAAGCTTGGTGTGAAAGCAAACACTGAGAAGACTGAGATTCAACACTTGGGAAGGGCACACAAGGGTTTTAACACTGCAATAAAGAACCAGAACCTCAAGCAGACAGTCAACTTTGTCTATCCTGCAGGAAGCTCAGTTCAAAGGAGGGAACTATTTCAGACTCAAGAGGTGAATAGGGTTAGCGAGGGCTGCATTCCAGGCACTAGGAAAGGTTTGTCAGCAAGAGACACATACGACAACAAAATTACAAGTGTATGAGACGCTTGTCTTGAGCTGCCTTCTTTACAACTCTGGAACCTGGACAATGAAACGCTCCTCACAGGGGCCAAATGTGTTTACGATGGCATGTCTCAGAAGAATTCACACAAAGAGATAGGCTGTACAACAATGACGTTAAAAGATATCTCCATCTATAGAAGGAAGTAAACTACAGGAAACAGCATCAGCGCTTGAGATACTTCAGCTATGTTATGAGAATGAATAATGGCAGATACCCGAAGATAGCACTGCTTGGAGGAGTGCCCAGGATAAGACGAAGAGGAAGGTCCAAAAAATGCTGGATAGACAACATAAAGGAAGACGTGGAACCTTGGGTATGACAATAACACAAGCATCTAGGACTGCCTAGGATAGGAACAACTAGACAACCATCATAAACGGGCTGCCCATGCATGCTTAAGCATTGCTGGGGCATAAATGATGATATTTCCCAATGAGCTGAGTTAGTTTTTAAAAATTATTACAAAAAGTCAGCCATGATGTATGTTGATAAATAGATGAATAAAAGAAATTAGTGTATAACATATTAGGGCTTACCATTACTAGCAATCTGAAATACCTCTTTTAGTGTCAGTATTTCTGAAAAAGTTCAAAAGTAATTTCAGTTTAGCAATACTTATGAAATGTTTTATTCTATTTATAAAGCACTTAGTACCGTTCAAGCCATAACTAAAACTCAACCAGTAATTTATATTGAAGGTGGAAAAGTTAATTTCAGTTAAGCCTACAAAGGATTCAAAATCATTAACAATACACCACCAGAAGATCTACTTACCACAAATACAAGACAAACAAGTATTAAAAGTCACTTTAAGTGCTAAGAAATGCAAATACTGGCAATACTAGAATCTATCATATTAATATGTTTTTATATATGATTAATAATTTCAAATACTAAGTGAAAAAGAAAAGATTGTGCCATTCAGTCTCCTGAGATTGTGAGTTATTCTTTCCACCTTGGACTTGACCATTCTTAAGGATCATTTCAGTTATTAGCTCCACTTCTTAAAGACACTTGTCTTTAAGTACCTAACCTATTTACTGCTGTGCTTGATTTTTCTTAACCTACTTTGAGTTTATAAATTATTAAAAAGAACCAGATCAATAAACACTCATTTGGTCACCTACCAACTTTAGAGACATTATCTACCAACTAGTAAGTCCACTAACTACTTCGGTTGCTGGATGTGCCTGTGCCCCTAGCTCCCCCAGCCCATATGAACCTCCACTCTTCAGCACCATCACCTTCCAGTATTCATTTTCCCTCACTGGACTCACAACTTCTTAGTCTCCTGGATATCAAATCCACTGTGTTCCCTCTGACACAAATGGACTGTGTCACCTAACTCCTTTAGAATCCACTGGCTTGTTTTTGTTCACAGACTTACATCCAACACCTTTACCATGCTTTAGTTCCATCTAACCTATTTCTACATTCATCTCTTGATTGCTTCAGCACATCCAGCACTGAATTTCTTATTATTCTCAAAATAAGTGATCTATTTCTACAACCTACATCTTTATGAATTCCATTCTCCCTAACAGAACAACTCCTTTCTCTTAACACAGTTTTCTTCATTCATGTCATTGATGAAGCCTTTTTGACCATTTCCTAATTTTGAGCACCTATTCCCTAATTATAAGACACGGACTAGTGCTAACCGATCTCCTTTTTGAGAAAAGAACATTATTATTTGTTAGGAACTAGTTAAATATCTATCAAGCAGTTCCATAAACGTTTAGTAACTGCTTTAAGTAAAAGTGGCATGTTGTGGTCAGAACTGGTTCAAATAATGTATAAAATGCATGGGGCTGGAGAGATGGCTCAGCGGTTAAGGGCATTGCCTGGTCTTCCAAAGGTCCTGAGTTCGATTCCCAGCAACCACATGGTGGCTCACAACCATCTGAAATGAGATCTGATGCCCTCTTCTGGCCTGCAGGCAGACACACAGACAGAATATTGTATACATAATAAATAAATAAATATTTTTTAAAAGATATAAAATGCACTCTACTAGCACTGATGAAAATGAACATAATGTTGACTTCCATACCTTTCAGATCTCTCTCTTTAAACTGGGAAATGGGGAACATCATGGCATCAGCAAGTTGAGTTGAAAGTACCGCATGACAAGAACTAAGCTAGTAAAGAAAAACCAAAGAGACCAAATAACTAACAAATGGCACAACTAATAAATGCCTACACACAGACATTTACCAATTATATAGAAATTTGAATCTGGTCTTTTAAAAGGCTGATATAATTTTACATATGAAAACAATAAAAAATTATGCGGTATAATATGAAATATATGGTAAAAAGGAAATTCGTGCCAGGAGGTAGTGGCACAGACCTTTAATTCCAGCACTTGAGAGACAGAGGCAGAAGGATCTCTGAGTTCAAGGCCAGCCTGGTCTACAAAGTGAGTTCCAGGACAGCCAAGGTTACAGAGAAGCCCTGTCTCAAACAAACAAAAAACAAAACAAAAAAATCCTTATTTTTCTATGTGTTTTCTTTTGTAAAACAGGGTCTCTCTACATAGCTGTACCAGTCCTGAAACTCACTATGTAGACCCGGCTGCCCTTGAACTCAGAGATCCATCTGCCTCTGCCTTCCACATGCTAGGATTAAAGGCACACTTCACCATGCCTAGCCTAAAATTTTTAGAAGAAAATTTAAGATCTTTTATTTGACAACACTACCTTCGATATATCAAAGCATAAGCACCAAAATAAAATATTAAAATGAACTCTATTAAAATGAAAAATGTACATCAGAAGATACTACCAATAAGTAAAGATAACAAACACAATGAGAAGATATTTGGCAGCCACGTCTCAGGAGAAACCTGAACCAAGGAAATGAACTCTTACAATTTAATGATAAAAAAAATAGCCCATTTAAAAATGGGCACAGGATCTGAACAGACACTTCCCCCAAAGACTAGAAATGATTGATAATGACATGAAAAAATGCTCAATATCATATTAGTTATCCAAACACTGTAAGTCAAAATGACAATGAGATACCACTTCACTACCACTACATGGTTCTCTTTCAAAACAGGGTTTCTCTATGTATCCCTGGCTGTCCTAGAACTCACTCTGTAGACCAGGCTGGCCTCAAATTCATAGAGATCTGCTTCTGCCTCCCAAGTTCTGGAATAAAAACAAAACAAAACAAAAAACCATGCACCACTATCAACCAACTCAAATATTATTTTTAAAACAAAAATTCTTGCTAGCAAGTATAAAGAAAAAATAGCACTCCCCTACACTGCTTATAGGGCACACATAAACAATCTGGTGATTCCTCAAAAAGTTAAACATAGGGCTGGAGAGATGGCTCAGAGGTTAAGAGCACTGACTGCTCTTCTGGAGGTCCTGAGTTCAATTCCCAGCAACCACATGGTGGCTCACAACCATCTATAATGAGATCTGGTGCCCTCTTCTGGCATGCAAGCATACAGGGAAGGAAGGTTGTATACATAATAAATAAATAAATCTTTTAAAAAAAAAGTTAAACATAAAATTATCATAAAACCAAGCAATCCCACTCCTGAGACTATACCAAAGAAGAACTGAAAGCTGGTGTCTAAAAGACCAAACTAGGGAGCTGGAGAGATGGCTCAGCAGTTACGAGCACTGGTTGTGCTTCCAGAGAACCCAGGTTCAATTTCCAGCACCCACACAGAAGCTCATAACTGTCTGCAACCCCAGTTCCAGAGTACCTGACACCTTCACATAGATATACATGCAGGCAAAACACCAATGCACACAAAAAATAAAAGATCAAACTAGTATATGAATGGTCATAACTAAACAGAACACCCATGAGTAGATAAACAAAATGTGGTAATATATATTTTTATAATAAAATTTATTCAAACCAAAAAGGGGGGGGGAATAAAGTACTGGCACAGATAAACTTATATTCAAAATGAAAGTAGACACATCTCAAAATCCACAAATTATATAGACTAATGTATATGAACTATCCAAACAGGCAAATATATAGAGACAGAAAGTAAAATGTAATCACTGCCAAGGACTTGGGGAAATTTGAGGGAAAGTGATAGATTAAAGGGAAAAGATTTCTTTTAGGATGATATTTTTGTTTGGTTTGGTTAGGTTTTTCAAGACAGGATTTCTCTTTTGCCTTGACTGTCCTAAAACTCACTCTGTAGACCAGACTGGCCTAGAACTCATAAATATCCGCCTGCTTCCATCTCCTGAATTCTGGGATTAAAGGCGTGTACCACCATCACCCAGCAATGAAAATGTTCTTGGTCTAGGTAACTATTATGGTTGTACAACACTGTGAATGGATTAACTATCATGAATTTTAATGTATTTTACTATAACTTAAAAAAAATAAAAAATATTCCATCTCCTATAAATATTTTGTTTTGTTTATTTGAAGTGCTGGAGGTCAGACCACAGTTCTCACGTATACTAACTAGGCAAGTATTCAGCCACTAAGCTACATCCCAAACCCAGTAGTGTTACTTATACTGATAGCCTCAGCTAATACTCTGCTATAATGAGTTATTAGGACATTAGAAAAACTGGGGCTAGGTGGTGGAGGACTTAGCAAGCTTGAGGCCCTGGCTGGATTCCAAGCATGTATGCACGCGAGAACAACCACACAATCACTCACAACTTTCACAGCAGGAGGAGAAAACAGTTATGGTTCTCCAAACGCATCTCACTACTTCCCTCTAACTCCTAGGTCTTCATGTTGTTTTATGATCTGTTACAATTAACAGTTTAAGAAATTAAGGACTAATTTTGGCTACTGGATTAATTTGGCTATGGATTAATGAGGATTGAACAGTACAGTGTTGCTCAGGGGCAAAAGAAAACCCACAAAGTGCCTAGCTACAGCAGACAGCTTCACTCCTCTCTGTCTACATCAGACAACAGTGAGAAAACTGGATGATCATGGACTAGGAATAGAAGACGCCTACATATAAGCTTTTTCTTGGGAAAAAGTTTTAATTAGGTAAGAAAATATTAATTTTATGAAAACAAACATCATGTGAAAATTGTGCCTTTTGATACTACTCTGTAACAAAACTTCTTATAGAATCATAACTATATTGGCTCCCCCATTAAAGGCTGTAAAGATGGCGCAGTGGTATTAATCACCTATGACCAAGCCTGATGACTGATATCTAATCCCAAGACTCAGATGGTAGCAGAGAGCCTACTCCTGCCAGTTGTTCTCTAACAGCCACATGTAAACTACGGTACCCTAGTACTCACACACAGAAATAAATAAAACGCAATCAAATGTTTATAGTTTTCAGTAAAATCTAAATAACTTGAGTAACTAATTATAAACCACCTACTCACACAGGATCAAAACTCACCTCATCTATAACCTTTGCAAACTGCTGCAGAGTAGAGCTCATGACCCCATCATCACCCCCCAAAGGGAAACGCTGAGAAGTAAGAAACACAGGTGAGATAAATTCATAAAAACTTTTATGAATAACACAACTTGTGCTTTCAAGTAATTTTAGAAACTTCTAAAATTTTGAACACATCCGAAAATACCCTTTTGATAAAATAATCTACATAATTAATAAACACTGTTTCAAATGTCTGTAAAGTAATCAACTACATGATATACGGGAATATACTCAATACTAGAAGTTCAAAAATTTGGCTTTAGCTCAGGTTGATCCAACAACTAACAGCATAACCTTGAACAAAGCTCAGTTTCTTTGTGAGTAAAAAGGAGAACTCTGAAAAGCCAGACAACCTTAGTTCTAACATTAAATCACTAACAAGAAGGACTTAGTAAAATTTCAATGGCATATTTTGTAAACTCAAGAAGTCCTAAAAGGCTATGGTAGTGAAAGCCTGGATTCCCAGCACTCAGAAGGCCAAAGCAGGAGGACCATAAGTTTGAGAATAGCCTGAACTGTATAGTGCGTCCCTTGCTCTAAAACTAACATAAAAGATTCCAGATAAAAAAGTTATAATATATGTGTGTGTGCATATATATAGTTATATATATGTGCATATAGTTATATATATAGTTTTACATATATATTGTTATATATAGTTACATGTGTTAAATCATGCTTTTAAACCTTAATATATGTACCTGTTTTTCATATTCTTTTAAAAGTTTCGACGTCAGGTGTGTTGCTGCACTTAATTCATTCTAAAAAAAAAAAAACAGGATTCAAATCAGCAGAAGATTAGAGTTAATAAAAATGTAGCTGATGATATCTAGGCCACCTTCATTTATTATCACTTTAAACTATATGCGTATTTTTTAACTTCTCAGCAATAGAAAATGAACTACCACTAAAAATGCTTCAAAAGAAAATATAAACCAGAAAAGAGGCACTGTCAAAGAATTCAGCAATATTACAGAAACGTAACATTTTTTTCTCTTCTTTCTTCAAGATGTGATCTCCGGGGAGGCAGAGGTAGGTGGATCTCTATGAGTTCAAGGCCAGTCTGGTCTACAGAGGGAGTTCCAGGACAAGTTCCAGAGCTACACAGAGAAGCCCTGTCTCAAAAAAAAAAAAAAAGGAAGGAAGGAAGGAAGGAAGGAAGGAAGGAAGGAAGGAAGGAAGGAAGGAAAGAAGAAACACAAACAAGATATGGACTCCTGTAGCCCATATTGGCCTCAAACTTGCTAGTAGCTGAGGATGACCTTGAATTCCAACCTGATCCTATTGCCTCTGCCTCCTGAGATCACAGACATGCACTACCATATCCACCTTCAGGTCTATGTGTTTTACCTGCTTTTTGTTTTGAGTGTTTCTGCTAGTGAAAACTAAACATTAAATATATTAAAAGCTAGAAGTAAACTGTACGTAATGTCAGCGAAATTTGTAGTTTCTATGAGAATAATTGATTAATCATCAGTCTAGAGAAATATGAGCATTTAATAACGTAAAAACAATGTGCTTAACATAGGACATAACAAAGCAACACAGCCAGATGAATGGTATTTTGATTAATTTTTTTCAGTCATGATATAATAAAATAATGCTTCATTTATCAACTGAACATCTGTGGTCAGGATGAAGCTTTGCAAAACCTATGGAGGGAGATACAACTATCACAGCAATAGACAGGAGAAGGAAAACAAAACAAAATTAATAGACTTAACTAATCCCAAATAAAGTACATTAATAGAAAATAGGCTGCTGTTAAAGCTTATAAATTATATGAACATAGCCTCAAGTTTTATGTCTATTCAACAAGAAAAATTAGTCATAGCCTTCTACTAACTAGACAGAGGCTAGCTACTTTCAAAGTCTTTAATCAAAAAAAAAAGGGGGGGACTCCTTAAAGTTAAAAGCATGATCAAGTGAAATACAACAATATGAGGTTTTCAGTTAATCCATGAGTGGATTCCAGTAAGAAAGCTCTCACGGCACCAGGCATTGCACGCCTGCCTCCCTACTAGGAAGGGTGCAAATCTTTTTTCAGAGAAAGGGAGGAAAGGTTTCCAGCATGTTGGCTGTCGACTCTCCCTGTATGTTAAACCCTTTATCGGTTTACTCAACATTTCTATCCTGAAAGATTTTTAACAAAGGGGGGAAAAAACAGCAGTAACGCTCATTGGTGAGCAGCTAACTCCTAACACAACACCCTGCTTTTCACACAGAGCTAGCCAGTGTTAAACAACTCACGTGTAGTTTTCCCATTTCACACCACTGTATTATACGTGTATATGGGAACTCCTTTTCCAGAAACTTTTCTTACCTGCTGGTTGTCTTGCTTTCTGAGTTGTTTTTAACTCAGGAAATATTGCTCATCTGCCAGAGGGGACAGAGGCGTCTTGTGGCATTTCCCATGTGGTGTCCTCCACGGCCACCCATTAACCCCAATTCCTATGCATCCTCTGTGGTCCCTCCTCATGTGCCCACCCTAGGGCTGGGAAGGGGGGCTCTTGTGTTAAAGTCAGGATTCTCAAATGACATTTTCATCAATTAAAGAAAAATAAACCCACCTCTCCCTTCAATACTGCCCAAACCCTTGCACCCTCCAGTCCTGCGCTGCTGCTAATGATAATACGATGGCTTACTGTGCTACTCGAGAACTATTGTTATGTAATTAGTGTATGCTCTCCTGTTTACAAGTGCCTGATTTTAAAAAGGAAAAAAGAAAAAGCTTAGCATATTTATCTAAGAAAGAAAGAAAGAAAGAAAGAAAGAAAGAAAGAAAGAAAGAAAGAAAGAAAGACAAAAAAGCAAGCAAGCTCTCACTATATTTGAGGAGATGGAATGGACCCTACAATCCTGCCACTTTTTTAATACTACAAATCTAACAAAATGTAAGTTCTGTAATATACTTAGTAGATTTCTCTTAGTTAGGGCTTCCACTGCTGTGAAGTGAAACCATGACCACAGCTCTTGTAAGGAAACATTTAACTGGGGCTGGTTTACAGTTTCAAAGGTTTAGTCCATTATTGTCATTGCCAGAAATATGGCAGGCAGCACGTAGGCAGACATGGTGCTGGAGAAGGAGCTGAAAGTTCTACATCTTGATCTGCAGACAGCAGAGGTAAATGCCATACTAGACCTAACTTGAACATGAGACCTCGAAGCCTACCCCACAGTGACACACTTCCTCCAACAAGGTCACGCCTCCCAATAGTGCCACTCCCTATGGGTCAACCATTCAAACACATGCACGTCTGGGGACCATTCCTATTCAAAGCACCACAGTATGCATTTGTCCTTTCAATAGATACTACTCTATGCCTAAGAACAGTGAGGTACGTAGCAGTTAAGTCATGTAGACACACTACCTCTGTCCTCATGTGACTAAGAGAGTCTCTTTTAACCAGTATGGTGTTAGCCTTTTAATTCTTTACCTGTGCATCATAAATCCGGTGCATAGCTTGATACAATTGGTTCATATAATTGGAAATAGCAGTAGCATCCTCTTCAAATACACCCAGTAAAGACCTTGTCTGTAAAAAAATAAAAAATAAATAAATTCAAGTTTACATAAATCAGTATATAAATCAGACAATAAAATGCTTTTTTTAAAGCAGTAAAATACTAGAACTTTAGTAATTCTGACTTGTAATCTATTTAAACACTTTTGATAGTAATGTCAAGAAGTCAAAAGATTTTTTTATTCTGCTTCATTTCATTAAAGTAGCTGTTTAAAGCTGGGCATGGTGGTGCACACCTATAATCCTAGCACTTAGAAGACAGAGGAGGAGCAGATCTCTGAGTTTGAGGCTAGCCTATTCTACAGAGAGAATTCTAGGACACCAGGACCACAAAGAAACACTGCCTCAAAAACAACAACAAAAGTAGCATAAGCAAGAAGAACAAAGGTGTGTTTTTTACAAATTAAAATTCCTGAAATTAAAGCTAAAGACATGATACATGATTTAAAAAAAAAAAAAAAAGGCAATGCATGGTAGCCAAATTAAAGGAAAAAAAAGTAGGGGACAATGAAGGGACAATGAAACCTTAAAATCTAAAGGATGATATTACCTCACCCCAATACACACATATAGTTGGTTGAAGATATGGCAAGCTGGCCTCAAACCCACGGTGTTCATTCTGCTTCAGCCTCTGAAGTGCTGAGACTACAGGCGTGAGCCACCACACCTGGACAGACTTTATATTTTTATTGACTAACTTCCTGTATTCAAAGAAAAAACTTAAGCAATTGGGTTTAGGGTGTAGCACAAGACCTCTGTGATATATGAAGTCTCATACTCTACTTCACCAAGACTTTTACACACATGCACTGCCACTGGCCAAATGTAACAGACTCCTCTTCCCTCTAGTGGTCCATTCTCTGTCTCTCAAGTGCTGTTTTAAAACATTAAAAAAGAAGAAAGTTAGGCATAAGTGGTATTAATCCTAGCACTTGGGAGGCAGAGGCAGGTGGATCTCTCAGTTGTAGGCCATCCTGGTCTACAGAATGAGTTCCAGGACATCTATGGCTACACAGAGAAGCCCTGTCTCAAAAAAACAAATAATAATAATAATAATTTAACAAGATTCACTGTGATTCCTATTTTCAAAACAACACAGACAAAACATGTTCTAATAGAGATTAAAATTTATCCCTTCAGATCTTTTGCCAGTATATAACTTTCAATAATACCCTTATGTTAAATAAATTAGATTTGAACTTTGAAAGCTTTATTATGAACCAAAACTTAAAAGAAAAAAAGTCAGAGGCGAGGCTGGAGAGATGGCTCAGTGGTTAAGAGCACCGCCTGCTCTGAGTTCAATTTCCAGCAACCACATGGTGGCTCACAACCATCTGTAATGAGATCTGGTGCCCTCTTCTGGACTGCAGGCAGAGCACTGAGAATAGTGTATACATAATAAATAAATAAATCTTTAAAAAAAAAAGTCAGAGGCCAGGCAATAGTGGCACACACCTTTAATCCCAGCACTCAGGAGGCAGAGGCAGGTGGCTCTTTATGAGTTTGAGGCCAGCCTAGGCTACAATTGGAGTTCCAAAATAACCAGGACTATTACACAGAGAAACCCTGTCTCAAAAAAACAAAACAAAAAAAAAAAAAGAAAGAAAGAAAAGAGTACATTAGGAGCTTTGAGAATTTTCATAGTCTTTATTATTCTTATTGGATTACTTTCTAGATAAACTGAGAAGGACATATATAAAAAAATTAATCTTAGCCCTATTTATAAAAGCAGAACTAGGAAAAACTCTGAAAGTACAACAGTGAGAGCTGGATAAGCTTCACCAGCTGTAGCCTCAACTAGTCTGGAGGCTGAGGCAGAGGGATCTCTCGAGCTAGCCTGAGCAACACAAGTTTTCTCTCAAAACAAAACAAAGGTCTTTTTAAAAGCCTCATGGCTTTTAAAAAAAAAAAAAGAAAGAGAACTTGTTGGGAAGAGAAAGGGAGAACAAGAGAGGTAAGGGAAAAATACAACAAAAATGGAAATGTCATAATAAGATTCATTGTTATGTGTAATTAATATATGCTAATAAAATATTTTAAGAGATGCCTGTTAAATCACTTAAGGAAATATGCAGGCTTGGAATTTTAAATTCTGAATACTATGAAGAGATTTAAGCTATAAAGGAGCCATGTAAAAGCTGGGTATGGTGGCAGGTGCACGTAATCCCAGTGTTGGGAAGGCATAAACGAGCCTTGGGGCTTGCTGCGAGTCAGCCTAGCCTACACGATCCCTTGAGAGACCAAGGTCTCTAAGGGAACGACACCTCAGGCCGTCATCTAACCTATACATGCATGCATACACAAGAGTAGCTGCATACACTTAATCACACACTGAAAGGGCTGGGAAGATGGCTCAGTAGATAGAGCACTTACCCTGCTACCTTGAAGACCAGAGTCCAGCTTCCCCAGAACCCATGTAAAAACTGTGCATGTGTGGAGATCATATGTGCTCTCAGCACTTATAAGACAGAGACAGGAAACCTGGGGCAAGCTGGAAAACTAGACTAGCTGAATTAGCAAACCCAGGGTTCAGAGAAAGACCCTGTCTTAGTAAATAAATGGTAAGCAATAAAAGAAGATAAATCAATTTGGGGCCTCCATGAACATGAGCACACACACAGAGATGTGTAAACACATATATACATACATGTACAACACATATACATACAAAAAATAAGTAAAAGCAAGATTAAAGATTTACCTTAGTGATACAGCATTTACCTAGCAAGTGCAAGGTCCTGGATCCAGTCTCCAGTTCCAAAAAAATCATTGTGTTCAATTAAAAAACAGGGGCTGGAGAAATGGCTCAGTGGTTAAGACACTGACTGCTCTTCTAGAGAATCTAGGTTCAATTTTCAACACCCACATGGTGGCTCACAACCAATCAGTAACTCCAGTTCCAAGGGATCCAAGACCCTCTGCTCACCTGTTGGGGCAACAAGCATGCAAGTGCTACACAAACACATGCAGCCAGAACACACATATTCATAAAAACAAATTTTAAATTAAAAATAACAACAACTGAAAGTACTTGTGGTTCAAGCTTGCAATCAGTAGTCAGAAGCGGGAGGAGGCCTGTTTGAGGCCAGCCTAGGCTACAGAATGGGCCTGATTCAAGTTATGAACTACACAGAAAGTTCAAGATTATTTCTACACTGAAAGTCACAGATAGGGCACTGTGCAACTCACTCTCTTTTAGTCTTTATGGGCTATAAAAAGGAAACTGGGTAAAAGAAGTTCAGTGTACTGAGTCTTAATTTTTAAAAAGCAAAAAGATAAAATTATTCTGACCAATACAACCACAAAATCGTTGCAAATCATCTAAAATAAATAGAGCTTAAGATTTTACACTGAGAAAGTCATTAAACAAAATGTAAACCAGCCGTGAGATAACCCAGAATGGGGGTGTCTCTTTCTCATAAGGCCTGATAAGAGCACATTACCTCTGAGCAGCTGGCCTATAAAGATAGCTTTTAGAATGAGAGAAGAATAAATCAATTCTACAATCAGAGCCAAATTTCAACCTGGAAATCAAAATTGGCACAAAACCCATGGAAAACAAGCTCTAGCCCTTTTCTTTTTTTTTGGGGGGGGAGGGGAGCACATTACACTATAAATGCACATGAAGTATGCATTTCTCAGCAAGTAATATTTAAGAAATCCACCAGCAACATTGTTTTATATATAAAACAATCTATAAAAGCCCTTACTATCTATATAAAGGCGGATATAAAATGGAAGTTGATGCAAGTCAGAGGCCCTAACACCTTTAAATTACAACTGATTTCATCCAGTACTGAAGAAGAAACCCAACAGTTCTATTTTTCCCAAACTGTCTTCAGCTAGAGCAACCACACCAGCATCATCCCCAACGCAGAAAGCAGGATTTCCATTCTGATGAGTTTATTCGGGCCAAGTCTGCAAGCCAAGGCTCAGCAGCGTAGGCGTCTTTCCGTCACCCGCGTGGTGCACAGCTCAAGTGACAGCCACCGCACAGCAGAGACTCGGACACCGCCACAGCGCGGGGAGCCAGGCGCGTCCGCCCCGCAGCCCCTTCCGAAGAAAACCAGCCGCTGCCGTCCCCTGCGCGCCAGGCCTCCTCCGACTACCAGGACTTAACTCGCCATCGCGATACAAACAGCACCGCCCATGAAAGGCAACGGAGACCCGGCGCGGATTCCAGCGCCAGGCCAGGCCCCACCGGAGACAGTGGCAGCCGCTCCGCCTCAGCCCGCGGCCGGCCGCGCGGGCCTCCAGCCCGGCCCCGGAGGATAGGGTGCGGTCCCGGCCGGCAGGTAGCGACCCCGAACGGCGGCGGCGCCCACTGGGCCGCGGGCCCCGGAGGCGCCAGGCCCCCGCTAGGCCGCGCGCTGCCCGCCGCCGCCGCTCGCGCCTCACCTGCGGACTGTCTTCCAGCGTCTCCTCAATGGGCAGCTTGTCGATCCCCGGCATCGTGGCGAAGGCTGGGCGGCGGCAGGACACTCGGCGGCCGCCCACGGCTCCGCGCGTGGCCCCGCCTGCAGCAGCTGACCCGGCCCGCCCTCTCGCCGGCGCCACCGCCCCAGCCGGGAGCTCAGAGGCCTCCGCGCGGGAAATCCCGCCCCTCCGGCCCGTCAATCCCGTCTCCCGTACGCCCATTGGCTCACCGCGACGCCCGTCAACGCTGCGGGGCTGACCGGGGAGATTCCATCCCCACCGCCCGCTCAGCCCGCAGTGGCCGCCCGCGAGCGTCCATCTCCTTCCCGGCTGTGAGAGTGTAGGGCACTGACTCTGTCGCGGTGAACCTGAGCCTAGCCTGAAGACCGCTTGAGGGGACTTGAGGCAGTTTCACATCTGCACCGTATTTCGTCAGCAGCCTTGGAAAAAATCCCTGCTTCTGGCCCATGCTCGAAGTCTTAACTCCTGCAAAGTAGTGCTAACTCACAAATCTCTAAAACCAGAAATTTTGTCATTAGCGGGGCTTACGGTTCATTTGTAGGTAGTAGACCCCCAAATCGTTTTTTTTCTGTACACCTGGCTGTCTATCCACATACTCAAACTAGTTTAAAACCCTTGCTTTTGTTGACAAATCACTAGTTCTTACCTGGCCTTGGAGTTTTGACGTGCTGAAATTATGATCACCGGAAAGGAAAACGTCTTTTATAATAAAAAATTAAAAGGATACAGTTGCTGGGGAACTCTGTCAGTAAAGTGTTTATCTCGCAAACTGATTGGCATTTTTGTTTCCCCAGAAGGTTTGGAAGAGACTTAAATAGCTTCCTGATGGCCCTTGACTGTAGGGTGAAGCTCACACGGTGGGGGGTTTGGCATGAAAGAGTTAGAACACTGTTCCTTTCACTGTTTCAGCCTTGCTGCACCCTCTCTCCAGCTTCACGCTGCTTTATTTCTCTGTAATGTTACACAAAGCTTATTAGTGTACAGAGAAAGTGACAAAATCACTAATATTTCCCGAAAAATCTACCCATTTAACCCCACCAGTTCCTTCCACTGTCATTCCAAAAGTATAGTTACTGAAAGAAGAGCATTAGCTTCCTGGTTCTCCAGCTACTTCTATGGAACCAAATCCAAATACTAGAGCAAATCCAAATATGGCAATGAGCATGAAGTTACATGTTTGAAATTAAAGCACCTAGATTTTTCCCATGAGCTCTTGAAAGATAAAAATTGTTTCAGAAGTTTTATGATAGACTTGTATTATAGTTTCACAGAATTTAGGGTTAATGATCCTTCTATGAGAACTCACCCCTTAGATTCTCCACCAACTAGTCACCCTCTTGAAGAGACCCTTAGTTTCGAAGAAAGGATGTTCAACGCCAATTCTTACATTGTATAAAAGGTTCCAAATTGTATTATGGGTATTTTATTCTTGGTACCTCTTTTTACTAAGCTAGCTCAAGCAGGATGCAACCAGCTGTAAGGAAACAAAACTTCCAAGCAGGGTCCAGGCCAGCCGGAACTATATAGTGAGACTGTGCCAGATAAAGAGAGAAGGACATGGGGGAAAAGGGAAGAAGAAGAGAAAGAAAACCTTCAAGGTAAGTGACCCTCTTGCTTAAACTGTAATGTGTAAAAGGAAAGAAAAAGAAAGACAAAGATAACTGATAATAATCAAGAAGGACACTCGGGAGGCAGAAGCAGGCGGATCTCTGTGAGTTCGAGACCAGCCTGGTCTACAAGAGCTAGTTCCAGGACAGGCTCTAAAGCTGTAGAGAAACCCTGTCTCGAAAAACCAAAAAAAAAAAAATAATAATAATCAAAAAGGACGATTGTCAAGGTCTGAGAAAGAAGAGTAATTAGGGAGTGTAGCAAGAGGAAATAACCAACCATGGTCAAGATGAAAAGAAAAAAAGTATTATATTGCTGGGCAGTGGTGGCGCATGCCTTTAATCCCAGCACTCGGGAGGCAGAGGTAGGCAGATCTCTGTGAGTTCGAGACCAGCCTGGTTTACAAGAGCTAGTTCCAGGACAGTCTCCAAAGCTACAGAGAAACCCTGTCTCAAAAAAAACAGAAAAAAGAAAAAAAGAAAGCATTATATTAGCATCTGAATTATCTTGGTGTGATGATATCATCAAATTAAATGATTTTCTCTGTTGTTAGTCTATCTAAATTGTTTCTGTAAAGTAGGCTCCAAAGACTTATATTGTCTTAAAATAGTAAGGAATTCTTAAAAAAAAATCTTAAAAAAAATAAAAACAGTCACCTGGGCATGGAGGCACACACATTTAATCCCAACACTCAGGAGGCAGAGGAAGGCGGATCTCAGTGAATTCGAGGCCATCCTGGTCTACAGAGTGAGTTCCAGGACAGCCAGAGCTGCTACATAGAGAGACCCTGTCTCAAAAAACCAAAAATAAATAAACAGATTGCTAATGAGTTAGGTTAAGAAATAGTTTAGTCAGACTATAAAATGATAAAACTAGAAAAAAATTAAAGATCTTGTAACTTCGGGATACTGTATGTGATTTTACATGTTTACATTTTTTTAAAGATTTTATTTTGTATAAATTATTTTATTCTGCCTGCATGTATGCCAGCAGGCCAGAAGAGGGCACCAGGTGTCATGAGATGGTTGTCAGCCACCATGTGGTTGCTGGAAATTTAACTCAGGTCCTCTGCAAGAGCAGCCAGTGTTCTTAACCTCTGAGCCATCCATCCCTCCAGCCCCAGTTTTACAATTTTAAATCATCTCTAAAGCTGAAGAATTCATATTTTTTTTCAAAACCAAAAGGTTAGTGGGATTTTGTTTCATTTAGTTTGAGGGAGGTAGGGTTTTTTTTTAATGATTTATTTTTATTTTATGTACATTGGTGTTCTGCTTGCATGTATGTCTGTGTGAAGTGTCAGATCCTCTGGAACTGGAATTACAAACAGGTGTGAGAAGTCATGTGAGTGCCGGGCATTGAACCTGGGTCCCCTGGAAGCAGAGCCAGTGCTCTTAACTGCTGAGCCACTTCTCCACCACCCTGGTTTTATTTTTGAGAAAGTCTCTCTAGCTCAAGCTGGCCTTAGTCTTGCTATGTAACAAAGGGTGAACATGCACTTCTGCTCGTCCTGCCTCCACCTCCTGGGTGCTGGGATAGCGAGCCTGCCACCATGCTTGATTTTCTCTGGTGCTGGAGATGAAGCACAGGACTCTGTGTGTGCTAGAGCATTCTACCAACCTAGCTACATCTTCAGCCTTTTGTGTATCTAACCAGCTCGGTTCAGTGGAAACCCAGTTTCTCTTATGCAAGAAACACAGCTTGTTCAGAGAATGCCTTCAGGGTGACTGGAGACTGGCGCGTGGATAATGTAGTGAAAACTTTAGGCAGCTGGTTAGCTTTCTGGAAAGCAAATCAGAGTTAAGCAGCACCCATCAAAGAATTCACTGAAATGTTTCACACATGTAATCTACAATAAAGTTATACAATCCCACTAATAGGCTTGTTAATTACTAGTCCTCTGAAATTATATTTGGTATTCTTATAATTAGGTTTTTATGTGATATTCCTTGATGTGCTTTCTGTAGGTTGTAATAATAAGGAAGAACCCAACAACTCAAATGATGTTAGGGCTTCACTTTTAAAAATTATCCCCCTAGGTTAATAGTTTTCAAATGTAAGCACAGCACTTATAAAAAAATCATCTGAAAGATTGTTAGTAGACAAATTCCTAAACCCTGATAGAAATTTCTGCTGGAGTACAGAGTGGAGCTGAGAATCTATGTAATAAAACCTCCGTCAGCAGAGTAATAGTGGTGCACACCTTTAATCCCAGCACTTCTGAGTGCAGGGACAGGAGGATCTCTGAGTTCAAGACCAGCCTGGTCTACAGAGTGAGTTCCAGGACAGCCAGGGCTACACAGAGAAACCCTGTCTCAGAAAATAAAGGAAGCTGATGCATAATCTGGGTGTCATGATACAACCTGTAATTCCAGTGCTCAAAAGACAGACAGACAGACACACACACACACACACACACACACACACACACGCTGAATACTTTTGAATGTCACTATAGCAAGACTTAATCAGGTAATCCAACTATTTTCTTTTTAACATACAGCTGAGATGAGCTAAATTCAAGAGATGGCTAAATGAATTGGTGATTTGGAAGCTCAAATCATTCTACCTGGTTTTAAAAAAAATCATCTTCCTTTTTTAGAAGAATACACTGATTAATTTCTTTGCTCAGACTACAAACATTGGCATAAATCAGCAGCATTCCCATTTCTTATGAGGAGGGTAAAAGAGGGTCTGGATTCTGAGCTCTTGGCTAGTGTGATTCCACTCTGCTTTGGGATCCTGTCTCCAGCACTTAGCAAGTTACTTTAGCCAAGTGACTTCTCTGCATCTTTGCTCTGTCAGCTGAGAAATGAGGCTTCATAACGGGAACCTATATTGTAGAATTGATAAAACCGTCAGTGAGTTCTCAAGTAGTACATAGCACAATAAGCGATCGGTAAAAAAAATACCTGTCCTTTTCAATATCTACTGTTAAGTATTAAAATACTTTAATGTTCTTTATTATTATTATTATTATATGTACAGCATTCCTTCCATGTGTGCCCGCAAGCCAGAAGGGGGCGCCAGGTCTCATTATAGATGGCTGTGAGCCACCATGTGGTTGCTGGGAATTGAACTCAGGACCTCTGGAAGAGCAGTTAGTGCTCTTAACCACTGAGCCATCTCTCCAGCCCAAAATACTTTAATGTTCTTATAGCAGCTTCCATTTTCTTCATTTTTCCTTTACCATATCCAAAGAAACCAATGTGTTCTAATCAGAAGATCATGTTTATTATCTTAAGGGAATTTCAGTATCATTTAAACAAAACCATTGCCTTTGTTTTTTTTACCACTTTGACTTAGGAGCTTCTCTGCCCAAAACTGAAAATTAAAAATAAATAAATAAGGCGTTCGGCTTGTTTTCTTTTCTTTTGTTGTTTTAGCGCTCTCTCTCTCTCTCTCTCTCTCTCTCTCTCTCTCTCTCTCTCTCTCTGACAGGGTCTCCTGTAGCCCAGGTTAGCCTCAAACTCCCTCTATAGCTCAGGTTTACCTTGAACTTCAGTCCTTTTATCTCCACTGTGGTAGGTGGAGGTAGAACTGAGATCACAAAAGTACACCACCACCCTTGGTTTCTTTAATCCATTTTCTCTCGGCACAACTCAATGCCATGGAGTAATTTGTAAAGTATGAAGGTTTATTTGGTTTGTGGAAGACTAAGAAGTTCAAGATTGTCCAGCCATGGCTGAGAGATCCTGCTTGCCATTTGTGGTTCTCCATAGGGGCAGCCTAGGATTCGTGGTGGAACAGAGTATCCTAGTTCAGCTCTCTCTTCCTCATTTCATAAAGCTAGAGCCCCATTGAATTTGTGCCTCACTTTTATGGCCTCACTGGATCTATCAGAATCTCATCATCAAATAACATAATTGTCTTTCTTGCTTCTCTGCTCCTCTTCTTCCCCAGCTCTAAATTGTGTGTATTATGTGCATGTGTATGCGTGGGGACAGGATGACTGCACTCGGTCATGCGTGCCCATATGGAGGCCAAAAGTTCATATTAGTATCTGTCTCTATTGTTCTCCACCTTATTATTTTAAACAAGGTCTCTCACTGAATACAGACCTTGCTATTTTGACTACTCTAGATGGTCAGCCCCAAAAGAAAATCAGCCTGTTTCCACCCCACCCCACCAACAGGTTTACAAGCGCAAACAGCAAATCCACCTTTTGTGCTGGTATTGGGTATCCAAAGTCAGGTCCTCTTGCTTGCATAGGTCTCCCACTGAGCTGTCTCCCCAGCCTTCCACCCTCTTAATACCTCACAATGGGGATTAAATTTCAACCTGAGTTTTGGTGGGAACATCTAAACCATAGCATTTGCGTTTTGATATTCTAGGAAAAAGGAGTACCAACAATGAGCTATCACTATAATGAGTGTCTGAGGGTTTGTTGGTTTGTTTGCAGAGGAGGTTTGGAATTACCTCCAAAAGATGATCTTTTGTGATGTTTTTACCAGCATAAGAATTCTGGAAGAGGGGGCTGGAGAGATGGCTCAGAGGTTAAGAGCACTGCCTGCTCTTCCAAAGGTCCTGAGTTCCATTCCCAGCAACCACATGGTGGCTCACAACCATCTATAATGGGGTCTGGTGTCCTCTTCTGGCCTGCAGGTATACACACAGAAAGAATATTGTATACATAATAAATAAATAAATATTAAAAAAAGAATTCTGGAAGAGTTGGTAAAGGGGGAAGAGGTACTGACAAGAAGTCAGGATCCTGTGAATGTTTCATAGCTGTAAATGTCTTGGTTTTTACAAAACAGTAAGGGAAGTTTAAAAACAAAACAAGGTAACTAAGAATTGGTCAAACCACAACTTTTATCACATAGTTAGTGCAAATCAGTCTCTGGGTTAAGGAACAACACATCCTTGCATGAGCAGTAGAAAGGTGTTCACTACCTTAGGGAGTGAGTGTCTTTAGTTGACAAATATTTATTCCACAATGAGCAAAATACTAACAATCTCTGCCCCTGTGGAACTGTTTAGAAAGTATGGTAAAGAGAAAGATTGTAAAATAAATAAATAAATAAACATACTTAGTATTAAGGCATTATGTTAGAAATTAGAAACTACCATGAGAATTGAGCAGGAAAAGGATGGGAGACACTATTTCAAATAGGCTTTTTCAGGGACACTTCATTCAGAAGAGGACATCCGGCCAGAAACTTGAAGTCACAAGAGTGAACCATAGGGATGTCTGAGGAAATAACATTCCAATAAGAGACTGTCAGCACAGAAGCCAACACTCTAAGGCAAGAGCGGCCTGATTCAGAACTAGCACAGAGGTCAAGGTAACTGGGAAAGATCAAGGAAGACAGACTGAGAAACAAGAAGAGAGAGAAAGGGGCCTAGAGCATGTAAAACCCTGTGACACTCTGTGATGATCGTGAAACAAACCCTCTTCAATAGAAGTTGTAATTTAAAACAAGTGAATGAAGAAATCAAAGTGAGTATATTGATGTTATTTTAAATAAACTTAACAGTTAATAAGATATACTTATTTAAGAGAAATTTTTATATCAATGTGATGGAGGGCTCCCATTGGCTAATAAAGAAACTGCCTGGCCCATTTGATAGACCGCCCCTTAGGTGGGTGGAGTAGACAGAACAGGAAGAGGAAGTGAGGTAGAAGGATCAGTCAGATTCCTCGCCTCTCTTAAGTTAGTCAGACCGCCGTGCCTCTGCTCAGAGAGAAGCCAGACGCGATGAAGCTCCAGCCCAAGATGGACGTACGCTAGAATCTACCTGGTAAGGCACCACTTTGTGGTGCTATACAGATTATTAGATATGGGTTAGTCAAGATGTGAGTAAGAGGCTGGAAGTAATGGGCCAGGCAGTATTTAAAAGAATACAATTTGTGTGTTGTTATTTCGGGTGTAAAGCTGGCCATGTTGGAGCTGGGCAGGATGAAAAGCAGGCCTGTCCGCAGCTCCACAATACAGAATGGCGCCCACGTGGATAACCGAATCCACAGAAAGCTTGAGAAAGCTTGGGAAAGAATAGAGTAAAGCTCTATTTTTCGGGTCTGGCAAGCAAGCACTCTCATCTAAGAGAGGCTTCCTGACTCAGCTTCAGCTGCAAAACATTGCAGCTCCTTTAAGAGGTTCGGCTACGAAACACTTAAATGTTGTTGATGAAAATTAACTGCATGCTTTTCGGTTTTCAGCCGTAGCAGGAAAAAAGCTGTGTCGTTTTAAAATGCCGGCTTTCTGAGCCATCCTGCCAGGGCAAACTCTGGCTCTTTCAAGCAGGCGGTCCTGACTATGGAGTTTTTGAGTGTTGTTTAACACTGTTGCAGCTTGCTTGCTGGCAGGGACCTTGAACCGCCAAAGAGTTGTGGTACCTCTGCCATGAGGCTGGAAAGCTAGGGAATGGGCTGGATCTAGCCGCCAAAGTCACGGCTTTAGTCCTACTGATATTGTTTGGTAAAGTAAAGACTCATGTAGTCAGAAAGAGAGATATACAGTAAAAGAAAAATTCAAAGTTGAAGAAAATGTCTAAGTGGTTTACACTGTGTTAAAAATATATGCAGGCTAAAGGTTAAAGTTCTTAAAAGTAAAAAAAAAAAAAAGGAAGTAGTTTGTTGTGGTGGTACACACCTTTAATCCCAACACTTGGGAGGCAGAGGTAGATTGACCTCTGTGACTTCAAGGTGTGGCAGCACACACCTTTAATCCCAATGCCTGAGAGGCAGAGACAGACAGATCTCTGTGAGTTCAAGGTGTGGTAGCATACGCCTTTAATCCCAGCACTTGGGAAGCAGAGGCAAGTGGATCTCTGAGAGTTCAAGGACAGCCTGGTCTACAGAGTTATTCCAGGTCAAAGATATACAGAGAACCTGTTTCAAAAAGTAAAAGTAAAAATAAAAGAAATAGAGGTTAAAATAAAGTCGTATAAGATGGAAAATATACAGAGAATCTTGATACTGTATACTATTATGCTCTCTTTGAATTGTTTGAATGCTGAGGAAGAAGCAACAGCTGCTAAAAGATATTTGTTTATAAATGCTGCTGAACTAATCCACCATAGACATTTTGAAAATACCTTGACTTCAGAAATTGGATCTAAGGATATGATACTTTGGAAAAGAGATTCTTCTTTTGTTTTTACAGAAAATGAGACCCTATGGATTGCATCTAACCCAATATGGTATGATAGACCACGCCCTCCCGAAAGGTTGCTGTGAACACCTTCAGAAAATTACTTCACCCAACTGATGACTGAGATGAACCTGGCACACAGTTTACACCATAGAAGATCGGATTAACAGTGCCCCCATTCAGCAGGAAGCAGTTTGGAGAGAAATAACTGCGCCCATGTTCCCAAATATTGTTTATAAATGTTCTTTTACTTTTAAAGGGGGAGATGATATAGATATAAATAAGTTGGATTGTTGTGAATCTTGGTTAATGATATTAAGGTCAATCTTGTTATATGTATTTCTGATCTTGATTAAGGTATTGTGATTGTGTAGTTCTTTTAAAAATGTAATGTATAATTAGGAAATATAGGTTGTTAATGGATAATTGTCG
Source organism: Arvicola amphibius (assembly GCF_903992535.2). Lineage (NCBI taxonomy): Eukaryota > Metazoa > Chordata > Mammalia > Rodentia > Cricetidae > Arvicola > Arvicola amphibius. Next base: position 29,067,664 of record NC_052058.2, on the reverse strand, counting down.
ATAATAGTAAAGCTTATAGTCATGTTAGTTAGATTTTCTAGATATATAGAGATATATTTTAGTTAGATAGGCATTCCTAATATCTTTCAAAGACTACAGAATATTCCACTTAAATGTTTTAATAACTTAAGGTTTTTCATGACAATGAGACATATCTGCTCCTGGCAGCACTAGCTACTTCAAGAGGAAAATGGGCATCGAAGAGGATCCTTATGGAGTTTGACAGCCATTTGGGCAAGAAACTGCTCTTGCCTGGACTGTTGCCTAAACTGGACACAAAGAACCCACAGAGAGAGGACTAAATGTGAGATGATCTTTTGGGGTTCCTGATTCAAGAAAGAGTCTGCGAGACATTCTGAAGGACACAGCAGATAGTGACTGAACTGCCTTCGAAATTTCCTGCTGCATAGAAATGTCTGCTGGATATTTATGGGCCTGTAGGCCGAAGATGGATGCCCCGACAGTACAAAAGAACTTTGGGTGACTGTCCAGGTAGCACAATGTCTCTGTGATTTCTAGAGTTTGGAAATTGCATATTTCTTATTTACTTAGGTAATATTGTGTCCTTCTGGAGTCTTTGATGGAGCTGAAGAAGAATAGATAGATAATTATAGTTGTTTTCCTTTGTTATGATAAAAGATAAAGTAGATATAAATATTGTAACTGTAATTCTTACTTGATAACTGTTTTGTTATATGTAATTTTACTATGTTAAAGTTAAAGCCTTTCTTTTTTGTTTAAACAGAAAAAGGGGAAATGATGGAGGGCTCCCATTGGCTAATAAAGAAACTGCCTGGCCCATTTGATAGACCGCCCCTTAGGTGGGTGGAGTAGACAGAACAGGAAGAGGAAGTGAGGTAGAAGGATCAGTCAGATTCCTCGCCTCTCTTAAGTTAGTCAGACCGCCGTGCCTCTGCTCAGAGAGAAGCCAGACGCGATGAAGCTCCAGCCCAAGATGGACGTACGCTAGAATCTACCTGGTAAGGCACCACTTTGTGGTGCTATACAGATTATTAGATATGGGTTAGTCAAGATGTGAGTAAGAGGCTGGAAGTAATGGGCCAGGCAGTATTTAAAAGAATACAATTTGTGTGTTGTTATTTCGGGTGTAAAGCTGGCCATGTTGGAGCTGGGCAGGATGAAAAGCAGGCCTGTCCGCAGCTCCACACTACATCAATGACTTAGCCAAAAGGACAAGGTGAGTGTCTTAAGAATAGAAGACAATGGTTTAATCCTCTTCCCTTCCCGAATACTTCAGTCCAAAGCCAATAGATAGAGTCCAGGGGAAATGGGAATCTATGCAGAATGAGGCAGCCCTGGTGACTCTGCAGGATATCTGGGTCCAGCTATGACAAGGAGTGTGTTCTCACACACCCTTCCTCTCAAGAATAAATAGTCAAGAATGCATTTTGGTGGAGAGTTGGCCTGGGGCAGGATATCAGTGCTGAAGTGGGGCAAGGCAGGAATGTGCATGAGAAAGAGAAGGAAGGGCTTTTGTGGGCCAGGTACCTGACCCAGAATTAAAAAACCCAAGGTGGAATGAGAATACCCACAAAAGAAAGCAGGCTGTTGATATTCCAGGGAGGTAAGGAAAGCTCCCACTCAGCAGGGATACCCAGAGCAGGGATCAGAACTCAAGTGAGGGAGGAAGGCATCTCACAGCTAGGGGGAGGTTACACACACAGAAAATATGGAATGGATGAATACATTGGGGATACTGGATGCCAGGATGCTGGCTGTCAAAGACGGTGACAAGAGTGGAAAGGAGGGGCTGGAGAGATGGCTCAGCGGTTAAGAGCATTGCCTGCTCTTCCAAAGGTCCTGAGTTCAATTCCCAGCAACCACATGGTGGCTCACAACCATCTGTAATGAGGTCTGGTGCCCTCTTCTGGCCTGCAGGCATACATGTAGACAGAATATTGTACACATAATAAATAAATAAATAAATAAATAAACAGATAAATAAATAAATAAGCCAAATAAACAAACAAGAACTTTTAGAATAAAACTACATTTTGGGTTTTTTCTTTTAAAGAAAGAAAGAAGGCAGAACCAGAGACAGAAGACAGGAGAGGAGGGATTAGATCACTTAGTATAGATCAACAACCCATTTGAAAGGGAATCTGAGCAGAAAGGAGAAGAACTCTGGAAGATCAGGAAAAGGAAGGCCTTTGGATTGTGGACATAGAAGAAGGAGAATTAACACTGTCACAGAGGGACAGAGAATATCTCCAATAAAATAATAGAAGGATTTTTTCCCCAATCCTGTAGATACAAGAGTCCTATAGAGCTCTGAATAGACCAGGATCAGAAAAGAAACTCCCCATGACAGTATACTTAAAACACTAAAAACACAGACTAACTGAGTAGTGGTGGTGAACGCCTTTAATCCCAGCACTCTCAAAGCCTGCCTCGTCTACAGAGAGAATTCCAAGACAGTCAGGACTACACAGAGAAACCCTGTCTCGAAAATCCTTAAAAACAAAACAAGACAATCCAAAATAAAAACAAACAAACAAAAAGCTAAAAGAAGAATATTAAGAGCTGCAGAAGAGGAAGGTCAAGTCACTTATAAAGTCAGGCCCATCACAGACTGTGGTTATTTGACAAAAACTAAAATGTAGAAGGGCCTGACAAGATGTATTCTAAGTTCTGAAAGACAACAATTGTAAACTCAGCAAAACTGAAGAGGAAATAAAAACATTACGTGATAAAAAATAAATTTATTCAAAAAATGATTTTATGACCACTAAGCCATCTTTGTAAAGGACACTAGAAAGAATCCATTGGTCTGAAACAAAGATAAACACATCAAAGATGTCACAGGAAATGCATAAATAATTCCAGAATAATTAATCAAAAGAGGTCTATGAAAATATCACAACAAAATAACAGGAATTAATATACATGGTTTAATAACAACACTTAATATTAAATATAGTGGCATTTCATTTATATTTTGATAAATAAAGCTTGCCTAATGATCAGAAAAGTAAAACAGCCACACTGGTCAGCCTTACAGACCAGGCAACAATGACACACACCTTTAATCCCAGTAGCCACACTAGTTGCCATAGAAATTGGGTGGTGCACACCCTTAATCCCAGAACTAGAGAGGTTTATGAAACGGGAGGAGACAGCTCTCAGTCTCGTTCTGAGGTTTCCTGGAGGCAGGATCACCATTTCAGACTGAGGTCAAGGTAAGAATCAGTGGCTGGCTGCTTTGTTTTTCTGGTCTTCAGGTTGAACCCCAATATCTGTCTCTGGGTTCTTATTCATCATGCTATGTTAACAGTCTCAATTCTCCAATAAAGAAATTAGACTAGCAGGTTGGATTATAAAGCAGACCCATCTTTTTGCTACTTCTAAGAAATACATCTCATTATCAAAGATAGGCACAGCCTTAGAATAAAAGGATGGAAAGGGTATTCCAAGTAAAAGGAACCACAGACAAGGATGTGTAGCATTCTAATATTCAACAAAATAGACTCCAAGACAAAACTAGTCAAAACAGACAAAGAGGATCACTTCCTGCTCATTAAAGAAACAATTCACCTAGAGGATATTACAATTCTAAATATATACATACCAAATAAAGATGTACCCAGTTTCATCTTCTTTCTTTAAAAAAGTCTATTTTTATTTTATTTGCATTGGTGTTTTGCCTGCCTTATGTCTGTGTGAGGGTGTCAGATCTTGGAGCTACAGACAGTTATTAGCTGCCATGTGGGTGCTGGGAACTGAACCCAGGTCCTCTGGGAGAGCAGTCAGTGCTCTTAAAAAAAAAGATTTATTTATTATGTATCCAGTGTTATGTCTTCATATATTCGTACATGCCAGATCTTATTATAGATGGCTGTGAGCCACCATGTGCTGTAGGAATTCCTACAGCCAGTAGTCTTTAAGTTATCCGCCCACTTGGGCATGGCCTCTTATACTATATATGCCGATGTAAAGTGAGCGTTCACCCTCTCTCCCAGCAGCGTGATTCAGTTCCTGTTCCCCGTTGGTGCAGAGGATTGTGATCTGTAAGTCTACCCCTAAATAAATAACCCTTTATTGTACTCAATTCTGAGCTAGTGTGGGATTTCTTTTTAGCGTCCTTCTTCAACCATGTGGTTGCTGGAAATTGAAATCAAGACCTCGGGAAGAGCTGCCAGTGCTCTTAACCTCTGAGCCATCTCTCCACCCACCACACCCGATTTCATAAAAGAAATACTGCTAGATCTAAAATCACAGATTAACCCCAACACAATGATATCGGGTGACTTCAACATACCACCCTCATCAATAGATAGACAGGTGATCTGGACAAAATCTAAACAAAGGAACATTGGAGTTAAACAAAATAGACCTAGTAAGCATCTACAGAACATTCACAGATCATAGCATCACAAACCAAATGGACCTAACAAACACCTACAGGATATATTCCACCCGTTAAAGCATACACACTCATCACAGTAGCTCTAGGAGCTTTCTGCAAAATTGGCCATATGTTAGGACACAAACCAACAAATATAAGAAGTTGAAATAACCTTGTGCTTTTGTGCTGGCTAGACTTATATCCCCTTGACACAAGCTAGAGTCCTTTGGAAAGAGGAACCTCAACTGAGGAAATTCCTCCACCAGGGCGTGCATTTTCTTGATTGATGGTTGATGTGGAAGTATCCAGTTATTGTGGGCAATGCCACACCTGGGCAGGTGGTCCTCAGACTGAGAAAGCTATGGGAAGAAGACATTAAGAAGCACTCCTCCATGGCCTCTGTGTCAGCTCCAACCTTCGGATTCCTGCCTTGAGTTCCTGCCCTGACTTCCCTGAATGATAGACTACAGGCTATAAAATAAGCCCTTCCTCTCCAAGTTGTTTCTGGTCACAGTGTCTTATCACAGCAAAAGATGCCCTTTAAAAAGGTAGAATTCTATCTGATCTTAATAGAACAAGCTGGATATCAGCAGCAATAGCGTATACACAAGTAATACATTATTAACGGATAATTGAATCAAGGAAGAAATCAAGAAGGAAATTTTAAAATTTATAGAATTAAATGGAGGGGTCTGGTGAGATGGCTCAGAGGTTACGAGCATTGCCTGCTCTTCCAAAGGTCCTGAGTTCAATTCCCGGCAACCACATAGTGGCTCACAACCATCTGTAATGAGGTCTGGTGCCCTTTTCTGGCCTGCAGACATACACACAGACAGAATATTGTATAATAAATAAATAAATAAATAAATATTTTAGAATTAAATGGAAACAAAACCACAACATAATGAAGTCTTTGGGATAATAATAATAATTTGGGATAATAATGAAGGTGGTCCTAAAAGGAAAGTTTGCAGCATAGTGTCTACATCAGAAAAATTGAGAGATGTCAAATTGGTAATTTAGTGATGCACCTGAACGCCTTGTAAAAACAAAAACAAACGACACCCAAAAACAATAAACAGGAAGAGAAAGCCAAAATTAGAGCTTAAATTAATAAAATAGAAATTAAAAAAAATACCAAGAATCAGTGAAATGAAGAGCTGGTTCTTTTAAAAGATTAACAAAATTGACAAGCATTTAACCAGATTAACCAAAATGAAAAGAGAGAAAACTCAGTAAAATTAAAGAAAAAGTGGTAGACATCAGGCTGGTGAGATGGCTGGAGAGATGGCTCAGAGGTTAAGAGCACTGGCTGCTCTTCCAGAGGTCCTGAGTTCAATTCCCAGCAACCACATGTGACTCACAACCATCTATAATGAGATCTGTATGCCCTCTTCTGGCCTGCAGCATACATGTAGGTAGAATACTGTATAAATAATAAATAAATTTCTTTAAAAAAAAGGTAGACATCACAACAGAAAAGGAAAATCAAAGAATCATAGGGATATACTATAAAATTTTATATTCTACTAAACTAGAAAATATCACAGAAATAGTTGAATTTCTAGATGTATATTGTCTACAAATGTTAAACCAAGATAAAGTAAATAATTTAAACAGACTCATAGCAACCAATGTGATAAAAGCAGTAATTAAAAATTTCCCAATTCAAAAATGTTGAGGACCAGATGAATTCAGCACAGAATTCTACCAGACCTTCAAAGAAGACCTAATACAAATAAGCCTCAAATTATTCTGTAAGAGAGAAAAGGAAGGATCTTTTTGTGAAGCCAGTATTACCCAGACAACAAAACCAGACAAAAACCCAACAAAAAAGGGAGGGGCAGAATGGAGGAGGGAGGGGCAGGATGAATGATTTATAGTCCAATCTCCTGGATAAATGTGAACACAAAAATTCTTTTTTTAAAGATTTATTTATTTATTATGTATATAACATTCCTTTCATGTATGCTTGCAGGCCAGAAGAGGACACCATATCTCATTACAGATGGTTGTGAGCCACCATGTGGTTGCTGGGAATTGAACTCAGGACCTCTGGAAGAGCAGTCAATGCTCTTAACCTCTGAGCCATCTCTCCAGCCCAACACAAAAAATTCTTAATAAAATACTCGCAAACTGAATCCAAAGTCACATTTAGAAGATTATCCAACATGACCAAGTTATCTTCAATCAAAAGATGCAGAGATGTTTCAACATATGTAAATCAATATTTGTAATTCACTACCTAAACAGATTCAAGGACAGAAACAACATAATCATCTCACTAGATGCAAAAAGACCTTTGACAAAATCCTTCATAATAAAAGTTCTGAAGAATCTAGGGATTCAGTGAACATATCTCAACACAATAAAGGCAATATGCAATAAGACCACTGCCAAAATCATAATAAATAGAGAAAAAGTCAAAGTATTTTTACTAAAATCAGGAACAAAGAAGGATGTCCATTATCTCCATGCCTGTTCAACAGTGTGCTTAAAGTCTTGACTGGAACAATTAGACTAGAGAAGGAGATAAAGGAGGTACAACAGGAAAGAAAGAAGTCAATGGAGCCTTCTGAGTAGATGATATAACTTTATACATAAAAGACTCTAAAGACAAGAAATCTCCAACAGCTGACAAACAACACTCAGCAGAGTAGCAGGATACCATAGTAATACACAAAAATCAGAAAGGAAAAAACATGCAGAAGAAAAAACCAGGGAAACAATATAAAAACTCATTGACAATAGCCTCAGATAAATCTTGGGCTAGATCTCATTGAGGACATGAAAGACTTATAAAATGAAGGAACTTTAAAAAGATACCAAAAGTTGGAGCTGGAGAGATAGCCCAGTGGTTGAGAGCACTGGCTGCCCTTCCAGAGGACCAGGGTTCAATTCCCAGCACCCACATGGCAGCTCACAACTGTTTGGAGTAATTCCAGTTCCAGTGGATCCCACACGCTCACACAGACATGCATGAAGGCAAAACACCAATGCACATAAAATAAAAGTAAGTTAAATTTATTATTTAAAAAAAAAAAAAGAAGAAACTTCCGGGGCTGGAGAGATGGCTCAGCGGTTAAGAGCATTGCCTGCTCTTCCAAAGGTCCTGAGTTCAATTCCCAGCAACCACATGGTGGCTCACAACCATCTGTAATGAGGTCTGGTGCCCTCTTCTGGCCTTCAGGCATACACGCAGAAAGAATATTGTATACATAATAAATAAATAAATAAAAAGAAGAAACTTCTGGGCTGTGGTGGCCACACTCCTTTAATCCCAGCACTTGGGAGGCAGAGGCAGGTAAGGTAGATCTCTGTTAGTTCAAAGCCAGGATAATCTACAAAGTGAGTTTCAGGACAGCCAGGGCTACACAGAGAAAACCTGTCTGTGGGGAGGGGGTGGGGCCCCACAAATGTACATATGTCAGTGGCTTAAACTGGATGTTTGTTGTTCCGGTTTAGAAAATATCAGACCCCACAACCCCCTCGGATGCTATGTGGTGGTGAGGGCAAGGGAAAAATACCCCAGCAACCCCTTGCCCCTACTACCTGTGAAGGTCGAGGGAGCAGACCCTCCCCATCGAAAGCAGCCCCTGCACCTGCCTGGGCAACACAGTAGAACCGGTGCAGGTTTAGGAGAGATACCCTTAGGGCATGAAAGTTAGAGAACTGGCTCTGCCCTTTGCTCATTCCTGCAAGAGTGAATTAGCCAGGGCAATGTAGGAGAGCTCACCCTGGTGGTGAGGACAAGGGAGAGCTGGCCGGCTGACCAACCAACCCTGCAACTACCCAGGTCCAGAACCAGGGTTATGAGTTGGTGCATCCCAACATTCACCCTACCAATGATCTGCTGGAGCACACGAAGGGGCCCGTTGGGTCCTGCAGACCCAAAGCTGCATAGGGCAACAACAGGATATCCAAGAGGAGTTCCAGTGAGGGTTCAGCATTGATAGTGTAGCAGAAACCAGAGGCTTCAAACCAGACCAAGGACTCTTGCAATGAACACTTGCAAGCAAAGATATATCAATTTAAAAAAAAAACAGACCAAGTCTGGGCATGGTCATGCACACCTTTAATCCCAGCACTTGAGAAGCAGAGACAGGTAGATCTTTGTTTAAAAATTAATAATAATAATAATAATAATAATAATAATAATAAGTGCATTGGTATTCTGCCTGCATGTATGTCTGTGTGAGGGTGACAGATCCCCAAGATCCCTGGACCTCTAGAAGAGCATCCAGACAGTGCACTCAACCACTGAGTCATCTCTCCAGCCCCAGATCTGGTCTACAAAGTGAGTTCCGGGACAGCCCGGACTGTTACATTGACTGAGCTTTCTGGACTCAACAGACTTGACTATAAACTGTAAGAAGGGTTAGAGTCTGATCCACATGTTTATTCTAGGGTTTAGGCTGAAGACTGAAGGGCAGTAGCTACCCCGGGGCTGATGTCATGGTGTTGTCAGAAGCCCAGGAAGGCAAAGCAATCATGCTAACACATTTTGAGACTTTGCTCACATGCCTTCCAGTGGCCAAAGCAAGTTGCCCATACTAAGTCAAGCGGTGTGACACACACACTGTGTCCTCCACTTTTAAGTCCAATGTTCAACAGGCAGAGGGAGGCAGATATCTAAATTTAAGGCCAGCCTGATCTATAGAGTTGGCTCCATAACTGTATAAGACCCAGTCTTAAAAGAAGAAAGGTATAGGTCACTATGTTCTTTGAAATAACTGTGTTAAGGAAAGAAATTATTCTCTGTAGCATACGAACTTCATGTAAGCTTGTATCTCTCTGATTTAAAAGAAAGAAAGGAATTAGTGTATTAATTATTTAAAATACATGGTGCAACTGTTCCTATGAATTAATCCAAGGCACTTGGAAGACAATTACACTCCGTGTTAATAACGCTGCCAGGCTTTTCCAGTATGGTGCACTCCAAAGAGTACTGTGATTTCGCTGACGATGCCCACTGTTACATATGCATGTGGAAAACAAGCATTTTCATCAGAATTACTATAATAGCATTAAGGGATTATTATTTTTTTCAGTTTCTTTGGAAGAACAGTCACTCAATCAGATTATTGTTTACTTGACTGCTCTTCTCTCTGTCCTGTACATTTTGGTAACTAGAATCCTGGAAAATATCAACTTCAGAATAAAAACCTGATTTTATACATTAGTGATCGTAAATAAAAGGGGAGGTGCTACATTTGCGTATCACTTCTCTCGAGAAAGTTAAGTCTCGGTTCTGCTTAGGAGAGATAACACTTTGTGTCCCTGCAGGTGGCCCCCTGGTGTAGCCATTAGTAGCTAATGACTTGCAAACAAATAAACAATTAACTCCTTAAGCTGCTGGCTGGGCAACTGTTCATTGAATTGCTAAAACTTTCTAAAACAGGATTTTAATTAGTGACATTCAAAACCCAGCCCCCTAGTCAACAAAGCTATAAGGTGAACTGCTCCAGGCTCCCAGCTCCGCACACGTGGGGCCCAAGCCCTCCAGCTCTGCACGACCCAAAAGAGGATGTCTCCCAGCCTTCGGGAAGGTGCTCAGCTCAGGGAAACCAAGTCCTCATCCTGCTCCTTCTCAATTGAGAGCATTTTAGGACTGGACCAGAAAAAAGATTGTGTACCGGCAATAAGACCCCACAGACCGTGGGCAGACCCCTGCGGCGACTCAGGTATGCCACAACTTACTTTTTAAGTTCATCTGCCTTTTAGTTTGTCCTTTATTTCACACAATATAGAGTTAGAAGCTACGTTTTCCTTCTGTTCCATAAATACAAAAGGCCCCTAACAAGATAATAAGCAAATAGAATTCTGTCGTAGATGGGAAGAGATGTTAGTTCACTCGCAGAAAGAGCTAACATCTGCTTCAGAAGACCCTCTGTGTACGTTTGACACATCAGGCAATCTAACTCTCTTCTCACTGAAAAATAAATGGGAGAGTCCAAGATGTTCTCTGTCACCACACAGAATTTCTTTTCTTTTCTTTTTCTTTTCTTTCTTTCTTTCCGAAGTGAGGGAGGAAAGGTCAGAGGAGGAGGAGGAGGAGGAGGAGGAGGAGGAGGAGGAGGAGGAGGAGAAGGAGAAGGAGAAGAAGAAGAAGAAGCTCATCACCTCCTCCTCCTCCTCCTCCTCCTTCTTCTTCTTCTTCTTCTCCCCCCCCCCTCCTTTTTGGATAATGGGAGAGGCTACACTGTTCTTTTGTGAAATCCTGAAGAATTCTCTAGGAAAATTCAAAATAAGTTCCTGAAATGACCTTTTTCCAGATTTATGGAACACAGGCAATCTAAGATGGAGTTTATTCTTCTGATTTTAGAGAAATGTGGCAACCCATGCCTACGTGCCCCGGATCTTCCCAATGAGATCTCTTTTCCTTGTCCTGTGGATCACCCAATGCCAGAAGAGAGGGCTTCGAAATATGAAAATTATTTTTCAGCCTCAGAAACACTCTCTTTGAAAAGAGAGTTGAGTTGGTACAGAGGACGAAGACCAAGAACTGCTTTTACCCAAAGTCAGGTGGGAAGATTTTTTCACCCAACAGTGATAGCACAGGGCTGTAACTGCTGCACTGGTGAGCAACAGCCCTCCACTTCTGGATCCCAGTGCAGGTCATCAGTGAAACAACTGTAACAGTCTCTGGGTGTTCAAACTTTAAAAAATGCATTCAAGTTAACTGCCGGAGTTTAAGAGCATTGTTTTTGCCTGCACAGAGGAAAGCCCAGTTCTGGTGCCATATGGACTGTTACCCCTTTAAAGAATCCCCTTCCTTATTCTAGGTTGAAGTATTGGAAGATGTCTTCAGAGTGAACTGCTATCCCGGCATTGACATCAGAGAGGACTTAGCTCAGAAGCTGAATCTAGAGGAAGACAGAATCCAGGTAATTTGCAAGCACAGTTACTACCTGTGATGGTAATACAGCAATGTGTCTGAGAACTATTTTTATTTTCCCTTGATTTTAGATTTGGTTCCAAAATCGCCGGGCAAAGCTGAAAAGGTCCCGTAGAGAATCACAATTTCTCATGGCAAAAAAACCCTTCAACACAGATCTGAAATAGTTAAAAAATTACACATGTGGGCTTCTCTTCCAATTGCAGAACACAAGGAATCTACGGAAATACCAAGTATTTAAAATGGTACCGTTTCTTTCCTGTACCTAATCTGAAACTGTCAGTCTTTCTGAAAGTATTGCAAAATAAGTATGATTCTAGCATAGTACATATTATAACTGGACATTTTTAGTTATAATGAAGAAACCTTTCCTATATATTTTAATAAATTTTTTTAGAAATGATAGCTATTTTAATATACTTTTCTTTGAGAATTTTGTAGATTATATTTTAATCATATTCATCCCTTCTCCTTCCCCTAACACTTCTCAGGTGCATCCCATTCTCCCCACTTCCTCCCAACTTCAACAATAACAACAACATTTCCAAACGAGTAAAGCTGATCTAATAAATTAGTATGTGCACTAAAAATCACTAAGCTCATACATGAACTAAGTGATCCCACAGACGGGATGCGACTAACACAGGATTTTAAAAATAGAGCAATTAAAAAACAGAAGGGTCCAATTTATTTCAATTAGTTTCTTTCAGGTATATCTTGAGACCCAGTTACACCTCTCTATATCATAGGGTGAGTTGTGAACCTTCTGTTGATTTCTGGCCATGTGTTCCAACAAATGCTTACTACAGCACACCAATTTCAAGGTTTTTGTTTGTTTGTTTGTTTGGTTTGTTTTAAGTCATCATGATAAAGTACAGATCTAAGACCGTCAGCTCTCCTATTCCCGTCACTATATTGTACTGCCAAAAAGAATCAAGCTGCAGGGCTGGTGAGACAGTCCAGAAGGTCGAGAGAGGTACTCGCTGCCATGCCTGGAGACCCAGGCTCCATCAGTCCCCCAGATCCCACAGGCTAGAAAGAGAAAATCAATATTTGAAAGTGGTTTTCTGATCTCCACACATGCACCATGTGCCTGCGCAAACACACACGCATGCACACCACACATGTGTACTCCCACGTGCACTCCATACCATGAATAAATAAGTGTGACTTTCGCAATTTAAAAGTGAGTAAGTTTGCAGATTAGATGCGGATTTTAAGCAGCTTTCAGGTTCCTTTGCTGTGCTCCTTCTTTTGTTGTTTTAAGCGACAGGGATCATCTTGTTGTTTCTGTGTCCGGTTTAATGACTCCAGTCACTACATGCCTCGGTACCACTCCGCATTGACTGGCTTTTTGGATGTGCCCTGACACACACAGTTCCTGGAAATAATCAGGGCACTTTCTGTGGACAAACCATACCTGCCACCTGAAGATAAAGCGAGGAGAGACGTGACAATAAGGGAGTCCTCTCCTCTCCTCTGTTAAAAAATAACAAAACAAACAAAAACCCCTAGGCATTTGCCTCCTGGTTAATGAAAAAAAACCTGTGGGTAGGTTTTTGTTTAGTTTTGAAAAGTTGGTTTGAATGCTCCAATTCTGTCCGATGGTAGCGAGTCAGTTTTCTACACCTGAACTGAATTTTCCTTTTTCTTTCCTATCTCCTCTATCCCTCCGTCCATCCTATTTCCCTGTGAACACCAGAGTAAAGGTTCTTACTGAACCTATCAAAGACTACACTTTTTTTCTGGGATATTTACCTATTTATTGAAAGACAGCTTGTTGTTATTTCTGAGTCTGACTCGGAACTTTGTAAAATAATTTCCTGGCAGCACATTTGGGGCAGAGAGCTCTGTTTCCCAACAATTGGTCAGCAATAAACTGCTCATTCTTCCCCACTATCGCCAAGACAGGGAAGGAGGAGGAAAGGGTAAACAGGGCTGTCACTAGGAAGGCCTGGGGTTAAAGGGACTTCTGAGGAGAACTGGGCCACCCCTGCCAGCATAGGGAAACACTGCCATTAGTAAAGAGTTCATGCTGTCCTTATGAAGCACATCAGCCGACATTTCCCCACTAGTAGTTCTCTTTCTTCTCCACTGCGCTCCTATGAAAACATTGAATTGGATGCTTGGAAGCTAACAAGGGCAGAAGGAGGGGGGCGTGTGTCATGTAATATAAATAAGCTTTTATTTCATTTTGTAAACAATACTGCCAAAGTGGAAGCCACTTCAAGTCTTATCCTTCAGAGATAACCACCGTTAAATATGTTATAACTCTTATATATCATTAAAAAAATTGTTGGCTTTTTGTTGGTTGTGCTATTGTTTATTCAATATGATCATAACTTGCAGTATCTTGTCATGCCAGAATTACTGTTTTCTCCTTAGTATCTGCTTAGTTTATAAGACTCAAGTCTTGAACAGAGAAAGAAACTACTCTACTTACTAATATTTGAGCATTTTTAATTAGTGTGTTTCGCGAATTTTGATTTCAAACCAAAACCACAGTTTGTCTGTAATTAAACCAAGCTCATAAAGAGGGTGAGGAGTCTGTAAAAGATTTCACAACCAAAAAGAAAATGAAACAGCTCTGCAGACGCTGCTCAGCAATCTTCAGAGGGGTATGTGAAAGTTGGTGCTGCTAGAAGTCCGATGAGGAAGGGTGCCGTGGCTAGGCAACATGTCTTCTCGGCTGCATTTCCCAGCACAACCTTGTAGCATTGACTCCTGGGTCCTAAAACTCAGCCTGGCTTACAACTAAGATAAGTTCTGTGTGACCCAAGGCGGTGTTACGTTTTTATAACTGAAATAACAATGGGGCAGCACAATAATTACAAAGGATGTAATTAGCATTGGGCTCAGAAGGAGAGCACTCACCTAGCCTGCATAGAACCCCCAACTCCAGCACCACAGAAAAAAGGATTACAATTGTAATTGAAATAAATAATATTTAGATGTCAGAAAAAATTAAGATAGTTTGTATTGTTGAAAATAACTATAAATGTGATGTATAGTTATTTGTTTTTAAATATTAATTACAATACCACTTCTATTATGATTCTTATGAGACAAAATTGTATTATATAAAAATATTCAAGAAGAAGGATAGCACACGAGATCAGCACTGTACTGCCCTTAAAATCATTTTCAAAAACTTGAAAGGTAATGACTGATCTTGTTCGAGGAACTAATGACTCAGGTAATGGAATTAAAATTACCAAAATTTGTAAAGAACATAATGACATTCAGGGGGAAACTGGAAGTTAACTTTAAGGGAGGGAGAAAACAAGCAAAATGCAAAGCTAGGGTAGAATTCTTTCCCTTGAGCTCAGGGAAATCCTTAATCCACAGCTTATCTCTGCTGCTAGTAATTCCAGGCCTTTGTCTGCATTAATGCCCAGGACAAGGTGAACAGTAGAAGCAAATCAAACTAATGCAGTCAGGCTAATACCTGCAGAGTCTCTATTATCTGCCGTCTACCCAAATGAAGTTATTTGGTCTCCCGGAATGGCGTTTGTCTCTGCTAAAGCCAGTTAGACAAAGCCCATCGGTAAAGGGTTCTGGTGGGAACAATGGTTGTGTGTGCTGGTGGTCAGCTCTGGAGTTAATCAGTGTTAATAGCAGCTTCCCCCACTGGCATCTTATCACACATCACACAAATAACATAAACCTCCCATTACCAAGCCAGCACACAGCACCGCTGGGGACTCTGAAGCAGGGAGAGTGAGCTCGCCTGCTGACGTGACGTGAGGCCCAAGTCACAGAGTCAATCAATGACTTTCTGAGTCTGTTCTAGCCCCAAATGAGACAAAAGCTCTACTGCCTTTGGTTTAGCCTAGCGCTCTCTTCCTGTCTCTTGTTGCACTCACACAGGACAACGGAGTCAACTCCAGTGACTCTCACTGAGACCCCAACTCTGTGAGGCACCCCCTTTCGATTTCATCTTTTGTCATTCTCACCCTACAGTGCTAATTGACCTTGGCAGGCACGGTGGTATCGGCAAGCTTTATTGAATGAGTCCCACAAATGAACCCCTCACAAAAGAACTCTGGAAACTAAAAGGTTACTGCTATCTTCTGTTATAAAATCACTAACGTTGAGGAACCAAACCACCTGCTTCTCTTCTCCAGTCTGTCTCATAGGATGGCTGACTCGGCCATCTGCTTAACAGACATTTACGACAAGGTAATTTCAGTAAATCAAATGACAATGTAGGTTGTATCCTGTTATCCTGTTTGCCACATCAAAAACTAACAAATAGGGATTGGAAGGGCAGCTCAGTTGTTAAAGTCCATGCTGCAGCAAACATAAAAATCAATGTGGAGGCACTTGACTGCAACCCCATTGCTGGTTGGGGTTTGGGGTAGGAGCTGAAACAGGCACACTAGCTGAATTGGTGAACCTCAGGTTCAATGAGAAAACCAGTTTCAGAACCAAGGTGAAAGGGCCAGTGATTTGGCTCACTCGATAAGAGGCACCTCTCATCAAGCCAGAAAACTTAAGTTAGGTCCCTGGGACACATTTGATAGAAGAAGAGACGGTAACCCCACAAGTTGTCCCCTGACTAACACACAAACATCGTGGCATGCGCACACAGGCCCACACACATACACTGGCCTACGTACATACACATACAAACAGCTAAATAAATAAAAGGGGTTTGGGGTTTTGTTCGTTTGTTGTTTTTCAAGATAGGGTTTCTCTGTAGCTTTGGAGGCTGTGCTAGAACTAGCTCTTTAGACCAGGCTGGCCTCGAGTGTGATTGTACTCACAAAGATCCGCCTGCCTCTGCCTTCCACGTGCTGGGATTAAAGGCGTGCACCACCACTGCCCAGAATAAATAAAAGTTTTTTTTTAAAAGGTGAAGAACAATTGAGGACTAGGATGATGTGTATCCCTTGCCTCTACACACTCATGTACACACAAACACACCACACACATGTGTACACAAAACTAGCAAACAACCATGAACCTGGGCCTGGCTTATTCTGTCAAATGCCAGCTGATCCAAGGACTTGAAAGCAAGTTTTCAACCTCTCAGTTTTGGGCGTTACAAAGTCAGCACTGCAGGGTCTCTGGTGCCTCTGGAGGTGGGGTGGAGTCTCCACTTGTGTGGAGCAAGCGTCTGTTGACTCAACTTTTCAGTACTTCTGAAAACTTGCCTTTTGGTTTTATGACCACCCTAATTCCAAGAATTCCTATGTGAGACCCAATCCCAGTGTGATTTTGATGGTGGAGTCTTTGGAACCCAGCCTGAATGAATACAACAAACCTATCTTTATAGAAGTAAACAGATGACTTAGTCAAGTTGGTACTGAAATTAACTATCATAGTATAATAAAAATGGCCACATGGTTTACTTTTTTAAATAATGGATTTGTAGTATATAAATTCTATCTCAAAAGAGATTTTTCAGGGCCTAGAGAAATGGCTCAGTGGTTAAGAACATTGCCTGTTCTACCAAAGGTCCTGAGTTCAATTCTCAGCAACCACATCGTCGCTCACAACCATCTGTAATGAGGTCTGGTACCCTCTTCTGGCCTGCAGGAATACACACAGACAGAATATTGTATACATAATAAATAAATAAATTTTTTTTAAAAAAAAAGATTTTTCTGCGACTTAGGGGACTGCACTCAAGGGCTTCAAGCAAATGAGACAAATATTCTACTGCTGAGCTAAATCCTTAGCCCTCTGCATAGAGAGATAGATGATAGATAGATAGATAGATAGATAGATAGATAGATAGATAGATAGATAGATAGGTAGGTAGGTAGATAGATAGGTAGGTAGGTAGGTAGGTAGGTAGGTAGATAGGTAGGTAGGTAGGTAGGTAGGTAGGTAGATAGATAGATAGATAGATAGATAGATAGATAGATAGATAGATAGATAGATAGATAGATAGATAGATTTTTTTAAGACACTAAAAAGAGACTTGGTAGATGGGAGAACTGAATACAGAGGACTGGGCAGTGCTCCTGGGACAGGAAGGGGTGGCAAGGAAGGGAGAGATACCCTTAGAGATTGCACAGCAGAGGGGAGGGAACCGGAACCAGAAAAAGAATATGTATGTGATTGCGTTGGTTTTCTTGCTCTCATGCCTGTACTGCATTGATATATTTGAAGTGAGCAGGCACAAGTTGACTTCATACTTTTAAATGGATTGGGGGGGGGGCTTTTTATATTACGCCTGCAACATTTATGCTCAATAGCTACAAAATGTATTACATTAAGTCTCACATAGGCAGATCAATTTCATTAATTAGTGAGAGTGTCTCGCTATGAAGATTAAACGACATCGTGTCAATACCTCTTCCCAGCACAACTTGACAGGTGTTTGGTGAATTTGTAAGGGAATTGATAGGGACTGGGCTATGACACAGGGGTAGAACTCTTGGCCTGGCGTTCAAGAGAACTAAGGTTCAGTCTCCAGTACTTTGAAGCCCCTCCCTCACCACAAAATTGGTAGGGAAAGAGGTAGAAAACAACTGAATTGCATCAACCCATTGTGCATCGAGAGAACACGCCTGCTCTGTGTGATTTAAGCCCGTGACATCTTGTTGTGCTGCTTGTAAGAAATGTGACATCGATTTTTGCCGCTGTCCCTCCCCCGTGGATGCCCCACATTATCTGGGTGTGTTAAGTTCATCACAGTTGCTAGCTGATGGCTGTGATGTCTCCTTGCAACTTTTTTTGGCAAACTCAATTTAGTTTAAAAATAAAAAGATTCTTCTACCTGGACATTTGAAGTCTTTCTATTAAATAACTCCTGAGAGAAGGGAGAAAACTAAACCAACGTACGTAAATTGCGGGCTGGGAAGAGCTCAGTCAATGAAGGACTTGCTTGCTACCCATGCGTGAAGACGCAAGTTCAGATTTTTAGCAAGCCAGTCTCACTCCTACAATTGAAGCACCAGGGAAGCCAAGGCAGGAAGCTCCATGAAGCTCCTTGAAGTTCCGAGGATAGCCAGTCTACTCTAATAGCAAGCTCCAGGTCCAGTGGGAGAGTCTGTCTCAGGAATAAAGTGGAGGGGCAGCAAGGTGGCTCACCCAGAAAAAGCACTTGCCACCAAGCCTTATAACCTGACTTTAACCCCCTGGAATCTGTATGATAAGAGAAAATCTACTCCAGCAAGTTGGCCCCTGACACCTATGTCATAGCACTTAAATATGCAGTCTCTCTATATAGATTTTTCTCAAATATATATATTTGAAAATAAGATTGAAAGCAATTGAAGAGAACACCTTTGACCTCCTCATACATGCACATATGTATACACACACACACACGCACAAAAAGAAAATAAAAAAATGTCTAAAATTAGTGATAATAAAATATGTACAAAAAGTTGTGAAATATATAAGGCAGTGAGTGATACGGGAAGAAAAGTATATCTGTAGCACATACATCATTGAAAAAACTAAAAGTATATAATTTAGACCCAAGCAGTTAAGAGAGAATTATAGAAAGTACAAGTAACAAATATGAACAAGAATGGAAATGATAAAGATGAGATTGAAAAGAGCACATGGGAGCTGGGTGTCTATCACATGCCTGTGTACCCAACATTTGGGAAATGGAAAAAGGATGGGTCAGCCACAAATACAAGGCTAGACTCAACTACATAACCAAGTTGATTGTAGACTGGGTTACATGAGACCTTGTCTCAAAAACAAAACAAAGTAACAACAACAAAGAGTGAGTATAAATATTTTCCAAGCCTTAAACAAATTTTTTAAAACTCCCAAGGGAGCTAGGGATCTGGCTCAGGGGTTAGGACAACTCGCTGCTCTTGCAGAGGACCCTGAGATCAGGGCCCAGCACCCACATGGCAGCTCATATGGGTCTGTAACAGCAGTTCCAAGGAATTCCAGGTTCTCTTCTGACTTCCACAGAGATTGGTGTGCAAGTGATACCTATGCTTACATGCAAGCAAACCCTCAGACACATAAAATAAATATAAATAACTTTTTAAAACTCCAGAATTGCAAAATTTGGTTTCTTTAGAGCTAATTGGGTTTTGTTTGTTGCTTGATTCTGTTGCTATTATTTGACACTTGGTCTGTGTAACCCTGACTGGACTAGAACCACACCTAGAAATAGAAATTTTGAATAATAATTTTTTTTCTTTCAAGACAAGGTATCGCTGTGTAACAGACCTGGTTGTCCTGGAACTCACTTTGTAGACCAGTCTGGCCTTGAACTCACAGAGATCTGCCTGCCTCTGCCTCCTGAGTGCTGGAATTAAAGGCATGTGCCACCTCTACTCGACTGAATCTCCAATGTAAACATTTTAAAGTTTTAAGTTCTACCAAACACTCCATAAATTGCTCTGGAATATTGAAAAAAAAGGCAAGCTGCTAAATTATTTAATGCAACAAGAAAGCAAGTCTTACCCATAACTGGTGAATATTGATGCAAAAATACCAAATAAAATTTTAGCTAACATAACCCAACACCACTGTAACAAAATGACACAGTATGACCAAATAGGCTTATTCTAGGAATACAAGATTGGCTCAGCACAAGGAAATGTACTAATTGTATAATGTATTAGTATACTTAAAGGAAGAATTCATGTACTGATCTCCACGGATTCTTGCCAATCTAGAATAAAGTCAACTTAATTAAAAATAAAGCTAAGCCAGGTGGTGGTGGCACTTAGAAGGCAGAGGAAGATGGATCTCTGTGTGTTTGAGGTCACCCTGGTCTGCAGAGTGAGTTCCAAGACATCCAAGGCTAAACCCAGTCTTGAAGCACTCATCAGCACTCAGAAGGCACAGGTGTGCATATTTCTGTACGTTGGAGACCAGTCTGGTCTACATAGCAAGTTCCAGAACAGCCAGGGCTACATAGTGATCTCTTGTCTCAAACAAACACTCAGGGGAAATAGCTAGAGGTAAACGGCGTATACCTATCAGCAAACTTAGTGAAAGAGAAATTGGTGATACTGCCAGATGGTGGTGGCGCACGTCTTTAATCCCAGCACTTGGGAGGCAGAGGCAAGCGGATCTCAGTGAGTTCGAGGCCAGCCTGGTCAACCAAGTGAGTTCCAGGACAGCCAGGGTTGTTAACAACAACAACAACAAATACTGCAAGGAGAAACGAATTAATTATTACAACTGGAGACCTAAGCAGTCATGTGAACACGTAAAAGTGATGACTTACTCAGAACGAAACACCACCAAACATAGCTCTCATTTCTATGGTAACAGAGCAGAGTACACCTTCACTTGTGAGTGCTGGGGGTTGAGGGTGCCAGGGTATCAAACCCAGCATCTCATGCAAGTGGGAAAAATGCTTCCTACCCTTGAGTGATACTTCTCCCCCAACCCACACATGTGTGTTATCTCAAGTACATGTATTCTGGGTACTAAAATGTCACAAACTGATAACCGTAAAGTTACCAAATATGTTTTCTGAGCAGAATGGAATTAAACCAATATAGCAAAGGCTTAACTCAGCAAGTTTCAAGTATTCAAGTCCTGAACATTCAAAAGGGCCTGGCCCTTGTAAGCCTGTTAGGAGATATCTTTGAGCCCTTGCTATATCCTGCCTGATAAAAGTACTTTTATATTCCTGGGTCTTGGGTCATGCTAGATAAGTTATGCAAACTATTTAACTTAAGGTGGTGATTTAGACCGCACTGTACCAGGGTTATAAGTAGGGGGGTTATCTGACACCTGAGTGACTAAGGTCAACCACAAGGGTAGGCCCTGCCCATGTGACCAGCCCTGACCAGTGGAAACCCTAGATTCCAGGGCTGCAATGAGCTCCCTTGGTTGACAGTTTAAGTCCTGTCAACTGGAAGCTGAAAGACTCAGGCACTGTCTGTACTGCTTCGTGCATTGGGTCACCTGGAAGCTCCTCTGGTTTCTTTCAGACTCTGCTCTGTGTCTCTGTGTACTTTTTATCTCTGCTGGGTTTTTTTTTTTTCTTTTTCTAGATAAGATCTCAGGTATTCCAGTCTGGCCTTGAATTTGCTAAGTAGCTGAGGATAACTTTGAACTTCTGACCCTTTTTAGTGGTGTGAGTACAGACAACTGCCTGTTTTATACTATACTGCCTTTAATCCCAGCACTCAGAAGGCAGAAGCAGGAAAGCCAGGTTTAACACAAAGAAACCCCGTCTTACCAGGCAGTGGTGGCGCACACCTTTAATTCTAGCACTTGGGAGGCAGAGGCAGGTGGATCTCAGTGAATTCAAGGCCAGCCTGGTGAGTTCCAGGATAGTCAGGACTGTTACTCCGAAACCCTGTCTCAAAAAAAAACCAACCTCCACCCCAAAAAGAAGCCCTGGAGACCCTGGGTTCTAGCACTGCCAAAAACAACATAAATTCGAGGGGTGGCACTAGGCAGGAGTTACCTCCTGGGCATGGTGGTTCACACCTTTAATCACTGAGCCAGAAGATGTAGGAACTCTGTGATTTGAAGCCAGCCTGGTCAACGCAGCAAAGACCGGCAAGACACAGAGAAAATAAGCAAATCCCAAATCAGATTCTTTGAGAAACTGTCAACAAAAGGTGCAAACCTATAGTCCTGAAATAATAGTTTTAGGTCTCTGCAAGAGAGAATGGCAGGCGCATCCTACCTGGCACTGTGAGAGAGACGGCTGAGGGCAGTGAAGCCAGACCACCTGCTGTGCTGCAGCAGGAAGGTTCTGCACCCACTCTTCAGAAAACCCACGTTGTGGGCTAACGCTACCCTGCACAGAACTAGAAATCAGACAAAAGGTAGAGGGAGAAAGATCAGGAATTTAGGGCCATCCTCAGCTAGGCAGGAAGTTCAAGAGCAGCCTAGGTTACAGGAAACTTTTTTAAAAAAACTAGAGAGAGAGAGAGAGAGAGAGAGAGAGAGAGAGAGAGAGAGAGAGAGAGACTAGGTAGTAGGCATGTAGCTTAGTGGCAGAACACACATCTAGCATGTATGAAGTCCTAGGTTTGATTCCCAGCTCAAGGGAGCAATAAAACATAAAAAACAAAGGACCCTCCCCAGATGAACCCCCTAGTCTGATGCTATAAACACTCCAGCGCACTAAAGAAAGGGGTTAAATGGCTGTAGGGATCTACCACGGCCAGCCTGGAAGTCACTATGGCCGTGATGTCAGTCCTCCACAAAGAGACGTGAAAGTCTGGCACAGTTCCCAACAAAATTCCCAAAGAACTTTTTGTATAAAAAGACTGTTTTCAAAATGTAAGTGGAGGGGGGCTGGAGGGATGGCTCAGTGGTTAGGAGCACAGGCTACACTTCCAGAGGACCGGGGTTCAAATCCCAGCACCCACATGGCAGCTCCCAACTGTCTCTAACTCCACCTCGGATCCAGGTGATCTGACAGCCTCACACTGACACACATGCAGACAAGACACAGTGCACAAAATATAAATTTTTTGTTTGCTTGTTTCAAGACAGGATTTCTTTGGTAGCCTTGGCTGTCCTAGAATTAGCTCTGTAGACCAGGCTGGCCTTGAACTCACAGAGCTCCGTCTGCCTCTGCCTCCTGAGTACTGGAATTAAAGGTGTGCATCATCACCACCTGGCAATTTTTTAAAATATACATAGAAAGGGGAAGGAACTAGAAAAGACAAAATAATTTGGAAAAATAAGAACAGATTTAGAGGACACATACTCTCTGATTTTTTTTTAAAAGACTTATAAAGCTACAACAATCAAAATGGTGTGGTATTGGTGACCAGACAGACACACATAGCACAGCAAACCTGTTCCGTTTTCACTCTGGATTGTCTGGTATCCTGGACGCTTTAAGACTGTAGAATAAACAGTCACATCCCTGGATCCTGTCTGCTTAAGTGCCTGCTCCCCAAGTTGTCACAGCTGAACTGACTCCAGACCTTCCAGACATGTCTAAAAGGCTGGGCAAAGTCCCTGGCCCTGAGCATGCTGGAACGGAATATTCAGAAACCAGCCTGCACAACAAAGCGGCTGGGCTAGCCAAGAAAGCAGTGTTCAAACCGCTGGATGTCCTAACTTAAAAAAAGGAAAATGAGGGGCTGGAGAGATGGCTCACAGGTTCAGAACTGGCTGTTTTTCCAGAGGGCCTGGGGTTCAATTCCCAGCACCCACATGGCAGCTCACAATCATCTGTAATTCCAGTTCCAGAGGATTCGACACCCTCATACAGACATACATGTAGGCAATCCACCACCACATGTAAAAGTAAATGGGCTGGAGAGACGACCAGTGGTTAAGAGCACTCAGTAGAGGACCTGGGTTCAATTCCCAGTACCCACATGGCACTCAGCTGTCTGTAATTCCAGTTCCAGGGTACCTGGAATGAGCATGCACACACAATAAAAAAATGCAAACAAAATTTTAAAAATGCATAAGATTAGTATGGTCTCCATAGCAAATTATACACCAGATAGTGAGACCCTGTCTCCAAAAATAAATAACTAAAATAAAAATGAATCAAAAAAGAAAAAGAAAGTAAAGCTTAACCTAAGCCTCACAACTTCTACCCAAACTGACTCCAAACATTTAGCTGGCAAGACTGTGGTGAACAGGCATTCTCATCCATTGGCAGTGGTACACAATCTGCTGGAACCCACCTGAAGTGAAATCCAACAATAGTTAACAAAATGTTCCTATGTGTTCAACTTTCAATTCAGTAATACAACTTCTGGGGCATTTCTTCTAAAAATGTTTCTAATAGGCAGAAATCCTTATGCTGGGTTGGACTCATGGCTCAATGCCTGTTCTGCATGCGTGAAGACCTAGCTTCAATTCCCAATATCAAAAAAAATGTCCTTATGTTAAGAATATTTACTGGAACATAAATATCATTACAACAGTTCAGAAACGGCCTAAATGTCCAAGCATAGAATAAGTGAGTAAATTCTAGAACAGCCCTAAGGTAAAACATTGCTTAACTGTACCAAAGATTGAACATCTTTATGAACTGACAATGGGTGGTGTCCAGGAGAATCCTCTTTTTTGTTGTTGTTGGGTGTTTGTTTGTTTTATCAAGAAAGGGTTTCTCGGGCTGAAGAGATGGCTCTGAGGTTAAGAGCACTGGCTGTTCTTCCAGAGGTCCTGAGTTCAATTCCCAGCACCCACATGGTGATTCACAGCTGTTGATACTGAGATCTGATGCCTTCTTCTGGCGGGCAGGCATACATGGAGGCAGAATGTTGTATACATAATAAAAAATAAATCTTTAAATAAAACTAAGAGGTAGTTCCAGTCAAAGGTGATGTATAAATGGGAAAGAGTTATATTCAAGAAAGGGTTTCTCTGTGTAGCCCTGACTGTCCCGGAACTCCCTCTGTAGACCAGGCTAGCTTCAAACTCACAGAGACCCACCTGCCTCTGCCTCCTGAGCGTTGGGATTAAAGACATGCTCCACCACTGCCCAACCAAGGTAGATCCTCTTAAGTAACAAAGAAGACTGCTAGAGAGTGTATGTTTATAGTACGAAAAGGAGAAACAAGAAAACATAGATGTAGCTGCTTATTTTTTTAAAGATACACAAAAAGCACAAACCAGGAAAAGAGACTGCTTACCTTGAGGGAGCTGGGGTGTGTGACAGAAATGGGAGCGTAGGAATGGAGGAGGCTGAAGGAGGAAATGACAGCTTTCCTGCATACAGGAATAGCGCACAGCGTGACTCTCAGACTTGTCACATTGTTTCAAACAAGGCTGAGGATAAAAGAAAAAAACATCTTTTACACTTAAATAATAACAAAGACAATAAACTTCAGGTTAATTCAAACGCATTGTGTGGGGAAAGCGGCACAGGGAATTTTGGTACCTTGTTTTGCCTATATAAACCCAGATTAAAGATAAAGAAGCAGGGACTAGAGAAATGGCTCAGCAGTTGAGAGCACCGGCTGCTCTGGCAGAGGACCCAGGTTCAGTTCCCAGGACCCACATGGGGCCTTACAACTGCCTGTGACTCAGCTCCTGGGCATCCAACGCTCTATTTATTTATTTATTTATTTATTTATTTATTTATTTATTTATTTATATTGTTGTTGTTGTTGTTGTTATTATTATTATTTTGCTTTTTTGAGACAGGGTTTCTCTGTAGCTTTGGAGCCTGTCCTGGAACTAGCTCTTGTAGATCAGGCTGGCCTCGAACTCACAGAGATCCACCTGCCTCTGCCTCTGCCTCCCGAGTGCTGGGATTAAAGGCGTGCACCACCACCGCCCGGCCCCAACGCTCTATTTTAGCTGCCATAGGCACCTGTGTGTAACACACACACACACACACACACACACACACACACACACGCAAGCATGAGTTTTTTGAACTTTTGTCAATATTAAAAATTGTAAATCTTGGGGCTGAAGAGAAGGCCCAGTGGTTAAGAGCACTGACTGCTCTTCCAGAGGACCCGGGTTCAATTCCCAGCACCCACATGACAGCTCACAACTGTCTGAAGATCCAGTTGCAGGGGATCTGACACCTTCACACCAATGCACATAAAATAAAGTTAAATAAACCATAAAAAAATATTTTTAAAAAAACCTGTAAATCTTGAAAATGTAACTTAGTGGTAGAAGAACACTTACCTAATATGCAATAGACCATCAGTTTGATTCCTTGCTCAATATGTATACATACTAAATACTGTGTCTAGTTAATAAGCTTGCTTTTTGTGTGAATCAGCCATTCTGAAACTATTCTGTATCTTACAGGTTTGGGCAAGTAGATGAACGTGTTGAGGAAACGCAAGCCGGTTTCTCACAGGTGTGGAGGTACGGAAGCATACGGCGGTTGTAAAGCCAGACCGCAGGGCTGGGATTGGAGCCAGACTGCGGAATTGGGGTGTGTGGGAGCAGAGTGTTGGGCGGTGATAGACCGCGGCTCTGTGGACTGGATTCTAGAACAGCACTTGAGAGCAGGGAATGGTGGACTCGTCCTTAGGTTAGCACTTGCGAGGCCTCACACTCTGTGACATTGTATCTGCCCCAGTGTTACCGTCCAACCTTGGCCGGTATGCTCACTCAAGACCTGTTAGGCTGTGGTCAGAACCTGGGGCCTTATACGTGCTAGGCCGAATTCCATCTCTGAACCACATTCCAAGCTTGGCCTCTCTGTTAAGTTACAGAGATGATTATCTGCCAAAGGCACTTTTTAGTTTGAGGCTTGGAACAATAGCAAAGTAAACATCCAGAGCCAGTGTATGAGTCAGACTTTTCCCTGCAGCAAGGGAAGAAACTTCCTGGAGCGGTACCGGGATCGATAGGCTCATTGGAAGCCTGGTTCTAGGTCTAGGGTGTGGCGATAGCTACCGCTCACATGACATCATTGGGAGCACCTTCCCTTTCCCTCACTCAGGCCTCCTCTGCTCGTGGACACGGTGTGATGAGATGACTCAAGGCCCATCTCTGGCCAGTGTAGGAAACTAAAGGGAGGGCAAGCCTGCCAGACCCACGAGGGAAGTCTCTAGGATTCCCAGTTCTAAGGGTTGAGTAGTTAGCCACTCTTAGCCCACAGAGATGGGCCATTTTCTCCAGCAGCCTCTGAAACTGCAAGGAATAGGGGCAGGTTTCTCACTAGGAAGCACACAGAAGAAAGTCTGGCACACACACAAAGCAATGAGTCTCACCACTTGTCCTTGCTGCAGACTTCCTGAAGTTCTGATTTCTGTTTACGCCTCCCACGTGGAAATACATACATACATACGTAACCTAGTCTCTTTGCTCTGTGACAAACTCCTGTGGGAATGCCAGTCCTCACACAGTTGGGTAGACCTGAATGTATTTGTGTCCTCTGTCCCCGGGGACTACCTGCCTTAGACACCGAGTACAAGCTCAGGGACTATCACTTAAAATTCCGAAGACCTCCGAAGGGGTCCCTGCTGACTCAGTCCCTCCTCAGCCGGCCTTCCTAGTATACTTGTTGCCAGGCAGTAAATCTCTGACACAGCTGTCTGATTTCACCTGCTATAGAACCCTTTCTGCTTCTGTCTTCAAGCCTGTCCTTAAAAGGGGGAGAAACTTAATTCATATATTTTTGTCTTTAACTTAGTGGATAAAACCTCCCCGCCTACTTGGGATCCTCTGGGCCTTTGTTGGAGGAACCACGATCCCAACCTTCTACGAGTTGATGCGCCGTGTCTTCAGGAACATCTCGCCCAGAGGACCCACTTCATCTCCAGGTATCATTCTGTGGGTTGCTTTTGAACACCCTATATCTTTATTTCATTTTATGTTCAGGTTTTATTTTTATTTTATGTGCATTGGTGTTTCACCTATCTATCTGTTGTCTGTGTGAGGGCGTCGCATCCCCTGGAGCTGGAGTTACAGACAGCTGTGAGCTGCCACGTGGTTGCTGGGCATTGAACCCGGGACCTCTGGAAGAGCAGCCAGTGCTCTTAACCACTGAGCATCTCTTGGGCCTGAACACCCTCAGCATCCAGGGAATCTGAAATAAGAATACATGAGAACCATGCTGAGTTTCTGTTTAAAACACAGATTTCTGGAGATTAGGAGACGGCTCAGTGGATGGGGCACCCGCTGTGCAAGCATGAGGACCTGGATTTGGATCCCCAGCTGCTATACACAAAAGGAAAGCACACGTGTCTGCAGTTCCAGAACCGGGGAGGTGGAGACTGGGATCCCTAGGGCTCGCTCGACAGCCTGCCTAGCCAAATGCTGGACTCCAGGGTCAGTGAAAAACCCTGTCTCAGAACCAGAATAGAAGGTATTGTGGCACACTCCTAGAACTTGGGAGGTGAGGCAGGAGGATCAGGAGTTCAAGATTAGCCTCAGCGTTGAAGCAAGTCGAGGCCAGGTTGAGATACCCTCTCAAAAAAAAGTGGCTGGTAATTGAGGAAGACAACACACACACACACACACACACACACACACACACACACACACACAGTGCAGATCCCCTGAGGAGTAGGGCTGCTCCTGTGAGTATCTGTGGGAAGAGCTGTGAGAGCAAAGGGAAGAACCAAGTACCATCCATGGTCCTGGGGCAGAAAAGTAAGGAAAATGAGCAGGGTCAGAGCCTAGGAAATCAAGAGGTCCTCTTCTGGGATACGGTTTTTGTCTAAAGTACTGAAAGTCTTATGCTGGGGGAAAAATGCCTCTGATTTTCAATTTAAGAAAGCCTGCTCTGGGCTAAAGAAACCGCTCTGCCGTTAAGCACACTGCCCTTCCAGAAGACAGCTGACAGCTATCTGTAACTCCAGTCTTCCCTCTGCTGGCCTGCTTGAGTACTGCATGTATGTGGTACACAGATGCAGGCCAACCACCATACCCTAAAAGTAAATAAATCTTTATAAAAAGGGAGAGAGGGAGAGAGGGAAAGAGGAAGAGAGGAAAAGAGGGAAGAAAGCAGGGAGGGAGGAAGGCAGGGAGGGAGGGAGGGAGGGAGGGAGGGAGGAAGGAAGGAAGGAAGAAAGGGAGGCAGGAGGGAGGGAGGGAGGGAGGCAGAGAAGAAGGAAGCCACTCTGAGCCTGGCATGGTGGTGCAAAAGCTGAAGCAGACCCTGTGTGTTGGGGAAAGTGGGGTTTTCATACTGACAGATGGTAGAATGTAGATGGTAAGGAGACTGTAGGGAGACAGTAGGGAGACTGTAGGGAGATGGTATTATTTATTGGGCGGCTTTACACACATCAGTTTGGTTTAATTCTTTGTTTTGCTTGTTTTTTTTTTTTTTTTTTTTTTTTTTGAGACAAGTTTTCTCTGTAGATTTGGTGCCTGTCTTGGAACTAGCTCTTGTAGACCAGGCTGGCCTCGAACTCACAGAGATCTGCCCGCCTCCTGAGTGCTGGAATTAAAGGCATGTGCCCCCACTGCCTGGCTGGTTTGGTTGTATTAGTAGACAACATAACCACCACCTGAGCTTAAAGAGTCTCACATTTTGTGGTAGGAAAAGGCTTTTTGCCATTGTCCTCACCACATTGCCTTATTGAAACAAACAATTCTGCTAGATTTGTGTATTGTTCCTGGTTAGCTTCTGCACAGAGTGTTTTCAGCCTGGTCTCTGTTGATAGACATCAAGATTGTTTCTTTTGTTTTCCATGCTGATAAAAGTGTTATTGCATAAACCTAATGTCTGTCACCTTCTCACCCCAATTTGGATGTTGAACTCCTAACTGCCAAGGTGATGGTGACGGGAATGGGGCCTTTGGGAACCATCAGGTCCTGAGAGTAGTCTTCATGAGTGGGATTACTGTTCTCACAGAAGAGGCTCCATGCAGGGTGAGGCTCAGTGATAACGTGTGTTTAGCAAACAAGGGGCTAAAACAATCACTAAAGACAGATAAGGACTATCGGGGGAGTTTAGCTAGTTATTTTGTTACCAGCCTTCAGTCTGGGCTGGGTGTTTCCAGGTTCTTGCCCTCTTAGTAAAAGAATTGAAAATAAGGGCTGGCATAGATTTGTAAAATATGTGAGATAATTTTATTTGGAGCAAAAAAATAGTACAGATCAAAGAGAGATACACTGTTAAGATTGACAAGGAGCCTCGTGAGCAGGGATACTGGAGGGTCTGGACTATTGTGCAGGCTTTCCTTTTCTGCAGTTCAAGAGAAAGAAGGGCTGATCTCTAAGAGGCCCTCTATTATGGCTGTTTTTTGACTCTGCATTTTATATTAATCAATTAATTATTGTGCATACCCAATTGTGCATAGGCATAAGATGGTAAATAGGGGATTCTCTCTTAGAGGACACACGGTTTTGCTCACTGCCCAAGTCCTCCAAACAAGGGCAAGCAATATTAGCCCTTAAATTCATCCTATTTGGACACATCAGGAATATACTTGAACAGAAACTGCCCAAATTTGATTTCTATGATGGACGGGGATCTCGTACCACTCTGTTCAGATGGGGGTGAGTGGGTTTTGAGAGCCTCCGAGGACAGCGAGCAGTTGTTTGGAGGGGCATGTGCATGGTACATGCTGGGGAAGAACTAGACTGTCAAGTGCATTATTACAAGGGAGGTGGGGTGTGCTGTGCACACAATCCAAAATCAGGTGGGGGATCCAGGGTGTAATGATCTGTTTTGTCTTTTTAAGAGACAAGCCCTGACCACTCCCTCCCTTGCCTGCTGAGGCAGGCAGATCTTCTTTCCTGCTTGCAGCCTGAGTCTCTTCCTTTTCCGTTTCCCTCTCAAAGAGGCAGCTTCTTCCTCTCTCCACTTCTCCCCTTCTCCCTTCTGTCTCTCCCCCCTCTCTCCCCTCTCTCCTCTCTCTCTCTGCTCTCCTCCCCTTCTCCCTTCCCCCTCCATAACCCACTAAATAAATACCCAACCTCACTCTGTGTGGCATGCCTATCCATGTCTCTGTGTTTTTCCCTGCTGTCATGTGTCTCCCTGACCAGGACCAGTCATTGCTAGGGGATCTGCAGCCATCCCTGCCTGGGACTGGTTGCTCTTGGGACCCCCTGCCTACTGCCTGCTGCCACATGGCCCGCTGCCTGCCGCCAGGGATCCTGCAGTATTTTTTATTAATCCATCACACAGGGTACTGAACTGTCTCTTACACTTGCCTAACACACTTTTGTTTCTCCCCAGAGTTCTCACTGAGCAGTGACTAAGCAATTCTGGACCTATCTCAAGTACAGACTAGCCTAGGTCCAGCCAGGAGACAGAAACAACATAATTTAAACAGGAAAAAAATTAATGACTATAAGAGATCAGAGAAATGAAGGATTGGTTAGTAAGAAATAGAGGAAACATTTAAGAGTATATTATCAAAATACATTGCATGGAATTCTCAAAAAATTGATAAAAATACCGTTTTAAGAAAGAGGCAGGCGGGTCTCTGAGTTTGAGGCCAAGCTGGTTGTAATGGAAAAACAGCACAGGACCCTGAAAGGTGGCAGCAGGTCACTGCAGGTGGTTTAGGGTAGTGGTGGATGAGACAGCCATGAGGAACAGACTTGGATGGGCAGCCAGTCCCAGGAGGAGCCGTGGTGGGTGAGAGACAGAGACAGATAGGCACGCCATGCAGAGAAAGTGGGTATTTATTTAGTGTGTTATAGAGGGGAAAAGAGGGAAGAGCAGGGGGGGGAGGGAGCGAGGGAGGGAGGAAGGGAGGGAGGGAGGGAGGGAAGAGAAACAGGAAAGCAGAGGAGAGACAGAAAAGGGAGGAGCTCAGGCTGGAAGCAGGTGAGGGGAGAGGGCAGGACTTGTCCCTTAAAGGGACAGGACAAACCATTACACTGGTCTACAGAGCAAGTTCCAGGAAAGCCAGGGCTATGTAGGAAAAACCCAGCCTCAGAAGTAATTTAAGAGAACTTTGAAAAATTGGGATAAGAATGCTGAAGTGAAGCCATCTGTCGGGAACTGACTTTGACAAGAATACCACTTACCAGGGTAGGAGCACAAGGATTAGAAAAACAGTAAAGGAAACAAAGACATTAGTGAAAATAACAAACAGAAGCATATATAACAAATTAGAAAATAGCAGAAGTGAATGCTGAAATCTGCCCACATTTAATTTTCCATATACTTCTAAATCCCAATACAAACCCCAATACACCAGGAGAAAGAAGGCAAACGGCTGCTTTAACATGATACAAAGGACAGCTAAACAAAAACAAAAAGCAACAAGTTGAGAGAAACCACCCAAAGTAGAGCCCCTTCTGCCAGAGCAGAGACCTGGAGCTTGGGGGAGGGCAGCCATGTTTCCTGAGTGGTGGAGAAATCGCTATGATACTGTGCTACCTTGAGAGCTACGCTCTGGTGCGGGGAAGGCTGCTCATGCTCCTCACTGGAGCTGCTCTCACGAAATTTCCCAACAGAGAGACCAGGAGAGGTTCTGGTTCTTAGAACCCGGTATCGGGAACGTTGCGTGTGTAACAGAGCTGGACACTAGAGAAGCAGCCTGCACTTCAGGTGCTGGGAGAGCCACCCAGTGGGTGCGGAGCGCGAACTGGGAAAGACGCGCTCAAGGAACCCCTAAACTGAGGAAACCCTTCCGGGGACGCTGGCTTCTTTCTTCGTGCGGTCTCTTCATTGCCCTCTACTGACAAGTTTAGTATAACGCTAAGGAAAATATTTAAATAGACCAGCTACAAAGCTTCATTTTTGCATATCGGCTAATGATGGTTGAGTTTGAACCTAAAAGAGGCAATAAATTGATAGCTAGTGAACCCTTCCCTTTGGGTGCTCACCTTCCATGTGCTCCTCTTCACACATATCAGAATCTCTATGATTCCACCTAATAGGATACAGCTGTTCATTGGAGAAATGAAGATGCTCTCATCTTTTGAGAGAAGCTCTCTCCAAAACGGAAAAGCGTACAGTCCCAACAGCAATCGTATGTGTTGCTAGATATATTACTCGCTATCCCACTGAATTATCCAAGGACTAAACTAAAGTTGGGCACGGTGTGGTGGCTTGAAGAGGTATGGCCCTCATAGATTCATGTGACTGAATGCTTGGCCCACAGGGAGAGGCACTATTAGGGGTGTGGCCTCGCTGGAGTAGGCGTGGCCTTATCGAGGCCGGGTGTCACTGTGGGGAGGAGGACTCTGAGGTCTTATTTGCTCAAGCAACTTTTATATAAAATTAAGTGCCATTTTAATTTTATATAACAAAATATTCAACATAGATAATCACATACAGATAATCACACACATATAATGGGAAGAGAGTGTAGTTTCTTTAAGATATAATTGACATCTCTGATTTCCTTATTCTAGTCCTTTTTGTATCTCCTTCACTTTCAGCCAAAGAGGTGGTTGGGGGCTCTTTCATTGACGGTCAGACTCAAGTCTCAATCCCCCAAACTCTGAATACTCTGGGTTGACTTTAAATATCATACATACAGGCTGGAGAGATGTCCCAGAGGTTAAAAGCACTGGCTGCTCTTCCAGAGGTCCTGAGTTCAAATCCCACAACCATCTGTAATAGGATCTAATGCCCTCTTCTAGCATGAATAAAATAAAAATAACTTAAATTATATACACACTTTTATTTTTATTTTGTTTGTTTGTTTTTTGAGACAGAGTTTCTCTATGTAACAGTTCTGACTGCCCTGGCACTCGCTTGGCAGACCAGGCTGACCTCAAACTTGCTGAGATACACCTGCCTCTGCCTCTGAAATGCTGGGATTAAAGGCATGCGTCACCACCACCCGGCTGTAATTTTATGTATGTAGGTGTTCTTAATGTGAAGTAAACTACAGGATACAGCAATGGCCCTTGAGATGCTTTGGCCATGTTATGAGAATGAGTGACGGCAGATACCCGAAGATAGCACTGCTTGGAGGAGTGCCCAGGATAAGACGAAGAGGAAGGTCCAAAAAAATGCTGGATAGACAACATAAAGGAAGACGTGGAACCTCGGGTATGACAATAACACAAGCATCTAGGGCTGCCCAGGACAGGAAAAAACTGGAGAACCATCATAAACGGCTGCCTATGCATTCTCAAGCATTGCTGGGGCATAAATGATGATAATCATGATGATGATGATGATGATGATGAGTGATGAGATATTTTGCCTGCTTTTGTGTGTGTGTGTGTGTGTGTGTGTGTGTGTGTGTGTTTTCCATGGACATGCAGTTCCCAAAAGTACCAGGAGAGGGCAGTGGATCTCCAAGAACTGGCTATAGATACAGTTGCAAACAACCACGTGGGTGTTAGGAATCAAAACTTGGTCCTTACAGAGTGTTGTCATTCAGACATGACAGTCAGTCTTTAGACAACCTCTTCAAGTTTTAATTAGGCCATCTGTCTCACACACAGGGTAGGTATGTCATAAAGCCAGTGAATTCCATGAACATTCCTCAGTGTGTTTCCCTTCCTGGGAAATGAATCTCTAATTAGATGCAATGATCTGAGGCTGTCTGTTTGGTTTAGTACACTGTTCTCTGAGTCTCCAGATATGCTATGGTGCTGGTGGGCTGTGTTGTGGATGATGAAAGGCAGATTTCTCCTTAGGGAAGGAAGAAATGACAGACAACAGGAATGGGCTACAGGGAACCTATGATATTAGACTAGTCTCCAGTTTATCTAATGAACTCATGGCATGTGTATTCACATATGTATGCACACAGAGAGTAGATAAATCATATATACATATGTAATGTATTAGTACATGCATACATATACACACATATTATCAGATGTAAATATACAGCCTGTCCCCTGAGAAGGCCTGAGAGTGGTAAGATTTCTAACAGCAATGTTTATACCTAGGACATACTATATAAATATGAGACTCAATACAAGAGCCATGATTCTTGTAGAAATGGTTTATTCTAGAACTGGACGGGGAAAACACAAAGATTGAAGGACTTTAACAAATTGGAGAAGACTAAAAGACATTGGTGACTAAATGTAGAATGCAAGGATGCAAGGTAGGATTCTGGGCTGGACCCCGGCACTTGGATGCTGGGGCCCTCCCATCAGAAACCCACAGTCCACAACAGACAACAAAATACCAAATGCACACGCCGCAAAACCCTCCAGGTCATCAAACAGAAAGTCTGAGAACGTACCCCAACAGAGAGCAGGCTAAGTAAATCAGGCAGCTAAGCATACTGTGGAGTCTTGATTCCAGAGCAGAAGGTGATGCCACTTAAAAACTGGGAAAGTGGGGGGCTGGAGAGATGGCTCAGAGGTTAAGAGCATTGCCTGCTCTACCAAAGGTCCTGAGTTCAATTCCCAGCAACCACATGGTGGCTCACAACCATCTGTAATGGGGTCTGGTGCCCTCTTCTGGCCTGCAAACATACACACATACAGAATATTGTATACATAATAAATAAATATTAAAAAAAAACTGGGAAAGTGGGGCTGGAGAGAGGGTTTTATGAAGAAAAGTGCTTGCCATCCCCCCAGGCCCCACATGGTGGAAAGAAGAACTGACTCCTGAGAGTTCACACACACACACACACACACACACACACACACACACACGGAGGGGCATGTATTTGTGAGTGTGCTAATTCACTGACTCTAGGCAGTAAGATTAGAGTAGATTATTCATCTAGCCTGTTTGAGGCCCTGGGTTCCATCCTCCCAGCACTACAAATACCAAACCCTAAATAAAGCAAAACAAGTGTAGTGGCATTTCAACTGCATTTTAATAAATAAAGACTGCTTGAAGATCTGAGAGTAAAGCAGTCCCACTGGTCAGCCTTACAGACCAGATATGGTAACACACACCTTTAATCTCAGTAGCCACACTAGTTGCCACAGAAACTGGGTGGTGCGTGCCTTTAATGACAGTAGTGTACACCTTTAATCCCAGCCCTAGAGAGGCATATAAACCTGGGGAAGACAGCTCACACACGGAGTCTCCTTCTGAGATTCCAGGAGGCAAGATTGCCATTTCAGACTGAGGTCAAGGTAAGGTAAGTCTGGCTATATGCTTTTCGGATCATCAGGTTGAACTCTAATTTCTGACCCTGAGCTTTTATTAATCGTGCTTCAAACAAGGGGGAAAAAGTAGGGACATATGTACTGTAGTAATTTAAACAATAGAGGGCAGCCTGGGATTTCTTCACTCAGAGGTTCCCCACCTTATCTCTACGAGGAGGTCCTGAGCTTGGTACTCAGCACTGAGAGTGGGGGCCAAATAGGGCAAACTAGGGTATGTTGGAATAAATTCTGTTTTATTTTATTTTTGCTTTCAGATAGATAGATAGATAGATAGGTAAACGATAGATACATAGATACATAGCTATTGATATATAGATAGATAGCTATAGATAGATAGATAAATAGATATAGATAGATAGATAGATAGATAGATAGATAGATAGATAGATAGATAGATAGATAGATAGATGATAGATATCAGATAGTCTGTGTGGTGTGTGCATGTGTGTGCAGATGCTCTTTTGCTAACCAAAGGTCAATGTAGAGGAGAGAATGCTTTTCCTAGATTGAACTTTACCTTACTTTACCTATTTTGGGTAGAGTAGCTAGCCAGTGAACCATGGGATTCCCATGTCTCTGCCCCCTGCTGAGGTCACAGACATGTGCCACTGTGCCCAGCTTTTTATATCAGTGTTGGGGATCCAAACTCAGATCCTCATGCTTGTGCTGCAGGCTCTTCACCCATTGACCTCACACCCTAGCTCTCTTCTCTGTTTTCCTGTAATCTAAACCATATGTGTGTGTGTGTGTGTGAGTGTGCGCGCGCGCATGCTGTAGTGTTTGGGGAAATGGAATCCTGAGCCTCAAATATGCTATAGACAAGTATCTTAGCTAGGGTTTCTGTTTTTTTGAAGAGATACCATGACCACAGCAACTATTATCAATGAAAACATTTCATTGGGGGTGGGGCTGTCTTACAGTTTCGGAGTTTCTGTCCATTATCATCATGGTGGGGAGCATGGCAGCGTGCAGGCAGACATGGTGCTGGAGAATTGTAGTTGAGAATCCTACATCTTGCAGGCCATGGGAAGTCAACTGAAACACTGGGTGGTATCCTGAGCATAGGAAATCTCAAAGCCTCCCCCCCCCCCCACAGTGACACACTTCCTCTAACAAGGTCATACCCACTCCAACAAAACCACACCTTCTAATAGTGGCACTCCCAATGAGATTATTGGGGCATTACATTCAAACTTCCACAAGTGTTCTACTAAGAACTATGCCTCCATTCTTCTAAACGTACTCTAGAATTTTTAATTTCTTTTTTCCTGAAACAGCAAGAACAATGGTGACATCCTAAAATATATGGATGATTATGTCATATATTGCATTAAAATTCTGGCTTCATTCGGGCAGTGACGGCACTCGCCTTTAGTGGCAGCACTCAGGAGGCAGAGGCAGGCAGACCTCTGGAGTTCGAGGCCAGCCTGGTCTACAGAGTGAGCTCCAGGACAGACAGGCTACACAGAGAAACAAAAGCAAACAAACAAACAAAAATTCTGGCTTTAACAATTGTGCTCTGACTATCTAGGAGTAAATCTTTGGGGAAGTCGGATGAAAAATATTTTTGGTACTCCTTGAAATATTTTTGTACCATTTCCGTGAGTTTAAAAGTATTTTGTGAGAGATTTCATTCGAAATGAGCTTGAAATGTTGCCACCTTTCAGAAAGAGAAACCCGGTCACTGGCTCTGCATTCTGCTCTCAGCCCTGGCCTCAGGACGACGCACGCACAGAGCAGGTACAGGCTCTAAGAGTGGCACATTTACTAACGGAATGGAAGTCATGAACAAAGTTGGAAGCTCGGAGGCAGTAAATGAGACCGCCTGGACGGTCCCCGAGAAACATTATGAGACATTACATAATGGCAGCCATCAGGCATGGAAGAATTTATTGTAGATTTTCCGTGTAAGTATCCACTTATGTGAACTAAGGCCAATGGAACTCTGCTGCGAAGGAAGAGGTGAACGCTAGTAGCTACCTACCCCTGCCTGCGCCTGCGCTAACCGGCAGTTGCCTCCACCGGTCCTCTAGGATGCAGGATGCAGCCTTGCTCTCCCACCTTAGGAGAGGAAGTGGCCTGGAGCAGGCACCCAGGGTTTCTCAACTCTGGTGCACTTTGTTGCTCTGACTTTATCTCGCTCACCCTCCTGCTCTCTTTTTGCAATCTTGTTACTTTCTGCTCCACCTTAAGCAAACCGTAGTTTATATGTAGAAATTTTGAATTTTCTGTGCTACAGCCTTGGATAGGAAGAGAACAGAGTCAGGGCGAGCTGTGTGTGTCCTCTACTAGGGGCGCGGGTCTGTACCCACCATGGTATGTACCCGCCCGTACCTGTAGCGGGGCTTCCTTGTGAGGGAGATCTCTCAGCTTTTCACTTCAGAGTATAGAGACCCTCTGGGAGTGGGGGTGGACGCCTGTCCACTAGAGGGAAAGGTTGAAGGACCCGGAGTTCCAGGTCAGCTTAGACTAGATAGCAAGTTCCTGTCTGGGATACAGAGTGAGGCTATGCCTCTAAATTAATTAATCAAAAATAAAACTATCAGCCTTTAATCCCAGCATTCGGGAGGCAGAAGCAGGCTGATCTTTGTGAGTTCAAGGCCAACCCCATCTACAGAACTAGTTCCAGGACACCCAGGACGACACAGAGAAAATCTGTCTCGGAAAACCAAAACCAACCAACCAATGAAACAAACAAATAAATAAAATTCAGGGGCTAGCATACTGTTCACAGGACCACATTCTACCCCAGCACTTACAAGGTCGCTCACAGTGACCTATAACCCCAGCTCCAGGGAGTGTTGATACCTTTGACCTCCACTGGCACCTGCATTCACGTGCACATACACCCTTGATCCCGACACATACATACATAATTTAAAAAAAAATCAATCATAGGTACTGGAGGGATGTCTCTGATTAAGAGCACCGGTGTCTTCCAGAGGTTTGGCTCTCAGGACCCACATTGCAGCTAACAACTATCTGTAAACCATACTAAGCAGAAAATTCCAGGAAGAAACAAGTTATGGGGGGCTAGAGAGATGGCTCAGAGGTTAAAAGCATTGGCTGCTCTTCCAGAGGTCATGAGTTCAACTCCCAGCAACCACATGGTGGCTCACAACCATCTGTAATGAGATCTGATGCCCTCTTCTGGCGTTCAGGCAAACATGTAGGCAGAACACTATATATAATAAATAAAATAAATTTTTTAAAAAAGAAACAAATTATGTGTTTTAAAATCTGTTCTGAGGTCATACAAAATGTGTGCCATCTCCCGGAGAGCTGAGAAAGACTCTCAGAGCCACTCAGCCAGAGACACGGCAATGGAAGGCTCCGTGAGATGGTGGTGGTCTGAACAGGGACTCATGCTATGCGGAGTTCACTCTCTGCTTTGTGCTCGTGGTTCAAGTGTGCCTTTAGCTTCCTTCTCCCGCGTCATTTCTTTAGTCCAAAATCATGGGCTCCAACCTTCTGGAACCCTGTGCCCAAATGAGCTCTTTCTTCCCTAAGTTGCCTTGGTCATGGTGTGTTATCACAGCAATAAAAAGCAACTAATGCAGGCCTTCTGGGAGAGAGAGAGAGAGAGAGAGAGAGAGAGAGAGAGAGAGAGAGAGAGAGAGAGAGAGAGGGAGGGAGGGAGGGAGGGAGGGAGGGAGGGAGGGAGAGAGAGAGAGAACTGACTTGCTCCTCCACAACTGTGTAGTCACAAAACACATACATTTCTTTAAGTTTAAAAAAATCCCTGAGGAAATCTGAATAAGCTTGTGTTTTTAGCTTACAATATGAAGACTGAATGTTATGGGTAACAAACACACTGTTCTAATGTAGTATGTTAATAACAGAGGAAAGTAGGGGCAGGTGATATGGAAATGGCCAGTAATACCTTCTTAATCTTTCTATAAATCTAAACTGTTCTTCAGAAAGCCTACAACAGAGTAGTTGGTAATGCTTACGCCTGTAATCCTAGCACTCAGGAGGTTTCGGCAGAAGGAATGAAAGGCAAAGGCCAACCTGGGCTGCATAGCAAGACCCTGCCTCAGGAGAAAAGGGCTTTTCTAAGCTCAGTGGCAGAGAATGCGCCTAACGTCCTGCCATGAGTCCTTACCACCACCCAAAGGAAAAAAAAAACAGTCTAATAACAATAACAAAGAACTTTCCAATAACTATGACCTTAAAAGGAAGGCAGAAAGAGCCTGGGGTCAGGCTCAGGGTGCACAGCGGGACTCCAGCTTCCTCCCCAGTCCTGAAAAAAAAGTTTGACATTTCATTTAGTTTTATTTCAAACTTTAGCAAGGTTGATCCCCGCTCCCCACTCTGGTTTTGTTTTGTTTTAAATAATTCTTGGATTCATGACGTTAAAACCCAGAATTTCAATGATAATCCTGGTAAATTATTTATTCAACAAGTACGTGTCAACTGGGTGTGGTAGGGGCACACCTGTAATCCCAGCACTCACAAGGCAGAGGCAGGAGGATTACCGCAGGTTCCAGGCCAGATAGGTCTACATAGTGAGACCTGTCTCAAAACCAAGGAAACAAACACCCCGGTACAGATGCATCAAGTGCTGGCTAAAGATGGGAAGGTCGTACCCCATGTGGCACTGGGGACACAGGCCTTTCCAAAACACAGCGGTCCCCTGTCCTTAAGGCCCTCAGAGCACTGGCTGCTTTTAGGTTCACATGGGGGAACCATGATAGGTAAATTGAAAAACAAGAAAGCAAAAGCAAAGGACTGCTCCTGGATATGGTGGAAAAGAAAATTTGTTATAGATTGAAGGGAGAGCACAGCCAGAATCAGAGCCGTCTGGGAGAGTCCGGAGTGTCATTGACCCTGAACCATGTGAGGAGATGGGGGAGGCGTTGTCTGGTTTGGACAGTTTGAGTCAGTCTGAACCGGCTTGATCCAGTTTGAACCGGTTTAATCTGGTTTGAACTGGTTTGAATCAGTTTTAACCGGTTTGAGCCGGTCAGAACCGGGTTGATCCAGTTTGAACCATTCTGAACCAGTTTAATCTGGTTTGAACCTATCTGATCCAGTTTAATCCAGTTTGAACCGTTTTGAGCCTGTCTGAACTGGTCAGAACCGGTTTGATCCGGCCCGAACCATTCTGAACTGGTTCAATCAGGTTTGAGCTGGTCCAGTCAGAGCTGGTTTGAACCAGTTTGAACCGGTCAGAACCGGTCTGGACTGGTCTGAACCGGCTCAATACGGTTCGAGCTGGTCTGAGCTGGTCTGGATTGGTTTAATCTGGTTCAAGCCGGTCTGAACCAGTTTAATCTGGTTTTGAACCAGCTGGGACCGGTTTGAGCCAGCCTGAACCAATTTAATCCGGTTTGAACCAGCCTGAGCTGGTTTAATCTGGTTCGAACCGGCAGGAACCGGCTCGAGCCAGTCTGAACCGGTTTAATCTGGCTTGAACTGGTTTGATCCGGTTTGAGCCAGTCTGAACCAGTTTGATCCAGTTTGGACCAGTCTGAACTGGTTGGAACCAGTCTGTAACAGATTGATCCAGTCTGAACCGGTTTTACCAGGTTTGAACCGGGGTCAGAACTGGTCTAAACCGGTCTGGACCAGTTTGAGCCTGTTGGAACGGGTCTGAACTGGTTTAATCCGGTTTGAACCAGTCAGAACCGGTCTGGAGTTTCAATTTCTGTATCCCATGAGATGCTCAGATTTTCAAAAGGAAGATGTTGCTTTCACATAATTCGCTTAAAGCTGTAAGGTTAGATAATAGCCTTTGATAAATTCAGCTGACTTATAAACAGACAAATGTTTACATTAATTAAAAATATAACTAAACCTGAATATTTACGTATTTTAGTTAACATTGTGCTTCCATTTTTATAGTATTTCTCACTGGTTCTTAAAATCATAAGGATGCTGAGGGTGGACTTCTCTGCTATTATTCTCCATGCAATCTCGACCTTGATGTTGGGCACAAGCAATATTATAAATCATTATAAATCTTGTGATTGAAAGCAGCCATGCTTCTCCAGTGCAATTTCCTGTCGGATTCAATGTGGTCAAACCACATTCACACAGAGAATCTTTAAGTTTCTTTTTTAAAAATAATTTTCAAGAGAGAGAGACAGAGAACAATCCATCTTCTTCCTCAGAACCTGACTCTTCGTCTCTCAGAGAAAAAGACAACCACTATCTCATATGTTAAGTCCAAACTGCCAGTGACTCAATCTCTATTAAAAAGCAGTTCACACGTCCTTCTACCCTTCTCAGTGTCCACAAACATGTTGCCTCTTGGGGTGAAGGGTGGGCCCTGCTGCTGCAGACACCAGGTGCATAGGACACAAGATATATTCTTAGAGCTGTATCTGACCTGAAAGCCTCTTTCCTGTGGTCTCACTTCCATGGTACCTCAAATACTATTCAATTTGTTAAAGGAAGGAAGGAACTCAGTTGTCCTACCCAACGTCAACACCCATGAACCACAAGAAGGACCAGCATGACAAAATATCTGTATGGTGCAGTAAGACAATCCATCTGAATTGAAACACTTTCTAGCTTCTGGTAGTTATTTTTCTCTGTCCCAGGAAACAGTGGGGGGTCTGAACAGGTCTGAACCGGTCTTTACTGGTTTGATCTGGTCAGAAACGGTTTGAACCAGTCTGAATTGGTCTGAACCGGGCTTACTCCAGCTTGAACCAGTCTGAACCAGTCTAATCCGGTTTGAGCCGGTTGTAACCAGCTCGAGCCAGTTAGAACCGGTTTAAACTGGTCGGAACCGGTTTGAGCCCATTTAATCAGGTTTGAGCCGGTCAGACTTGGTTTGATCTGGTTTGAACTGGTCTGGGCCAGTTTGAACTGGCCTTAATCGGTTTATTCCAGTTTGAGCCAGTCGGACCCAGTCTGAACCGGCATGATCTGGTCTGAGCCGGCCAGAACCAGTTTGAGCCAGTCTGAACTGGTTTAATCCAGTTTGAGTCGGTCAGATCTGGTTTGAGCCAGTTTGAACCGGTCTGAACCAGTTTGATCCGGTTTGAAAGGTATTTTCTTTTCTACTTCAAAAGGAATTTTTTTCTTTTTTTAAATATTTATTTATTATGTATACAATATTCTGTCTGTGTGTATGCCCACATGCCAGAAGAGGGCACCAGACCTCATTACAGATGGTTGTGAGCCACTATGTGGTTGCTGGGAATTGAACTCAGGACCTTTGGAAGAGCAGGCAATGCTCTTAACCTCTGAGCCATCTCTCCAGTCTCCCACAAGGAATATTTTTACAGAAAGAAAAATTATACTGTTTGTGAAAATGAAATAGTAAAGTTCCTTGGAATAAGATTTGTTTGTTTGTTTGTTTACATGGGTGTTTCTTTGTTGATACACAATCCTACTGGCTAACCCTGGTTGGTCTGGAGCTTCCTGTGCACATGAAAAGGGCTTCAAACTCATGATGATCCTCCTGCCTCTCTCTCCTGAGGACTGGAGTTACAGGCACACACCACTGTGCCTCATCACTGGGTGGCAGAGGTCACAGTCGTCTTCCGTCCCATCCTGGTTCGCTCTGGCGAGTGCAATGACTTTCCTAAGGGGTCCCTGGCCAACCTCACAGCTGTTCTCATAGAAGACAGGGTCACCGCTGTCTGGTGAGATGCCACCTACAAAGCCTCAGATGGTAGACAGGTGTCACATTCGTCCCTTCATCTCGAGCCAACCTTGAAATGTGAGTCGGTTATCAATCTTATTTAGCAGATTAAGAAGGTTGAAGCCCAGCCGGCCTTCAAAACTGTGCCAATTTGCCCACTCCACAATGCAGAGCCAGCTTCAAATCGGGTCTGCCTATCTCCCAAGATGGTGGTGATTCTCCTCCCCTGCCCCATTGCCATGAGCTCCAGCCAGGGAAGACC
Organism: Arvicola amphibius; assembly: GCF_903992535.2. Classification (NCBI taxonomy): domain Eukaryota; kingdom Metazoa; phylum Chordata; class Mammalia; order Rodentia; family Cricetidae; genus Arvicola; species Arvicola amphibius. The sequence goes on along the minus strand of NC_052058.2, from coordinate 29,024,226 downwards.
TGATGTGGAGAAAGGGCTTGGTGCTGGCGTTGAGAGCTGGCTGCCTAAGGCGCATGGCTAAAACCTGCTGCATTGGCTGGTCCTCACAGCTGCTCTTTGACCACTTTATTTTTTTTAAATATTTATTTATTTATTATGTATACAATATTCTGTCTGCATGTACGCCTGCGGGCCAGAAGAGGGCACCAGACCTCATTACAGATGGTTGTGAGTCACCATGTGGTTGCTGGGAATTGAACTCAGGACCTTTGGAAGAGCAGGCAATGCTCTTAACCACTGAGCCATCTCTCCAGCCCTCTTTGACCACTTTAATGGTGTTTGTTGTGGGATATTTTACTCTTTTGGCTTTTTGAGGGGTCCACCACCAAGCTCCCAAACAAATCACACGGAAGCTTATTATTATTTATGGATGCCCGGCCTTAGCGTGGATTGTTTCTTGCCAGCTTTTCTTATCTTAAATTATCCCAACTCCTTCATGCCTCTGGGCTTTTATCTTCCTCTATTTCTGTATACCTAACTTTGTTTCTTTCTCCATGGCTTGCTGTGTAGCTGGCTGGATGGCTGGCGCCTGAGATCCTCCTCTTCTTGTTTGCTCCTTTCTCCTCCTTCCCTTCCTCTCAGAGGTCTCCTTCTATTTGTATCCTCTGCCTGCCAGCCCCGCCTATCCTTGCTCCTGCCTCGCTATTGGCCGTTCCTCTCTTTATTAGGACCACGGGGTGTTTCAGACAGGCACAGTAACACAGCTTCACAGAGTTAAACACATGTGTAAACAAAAGTCACACACCTGAAAATAACATTCCCCAATAGGCGGCCTTGGAATCTGAAGAGCATTTGTCCTTTAATTCGATTTTAATCGCGAATAAAGCCACTCTTCTACAAGCGCACTAAGCTTGATTACAGGAGGAGGGAAAAATCTTTGGGAGACAGAAGAGGCCTGAGGAAAACCTGAGGGCCGACTAACTCCCTGCGACACCATTTGGGTTAGCAGGTCCTTTGTCTTTTCTCAGAAGTGTGCAGCCAGCACCCACTTGTATTAAATTGCCACAGGGTAAGCCATCCAAGAAACCCTCAGCCTTCCTAAGCCGAAAGCCCCCCCCCCCGTGGCTTCCAGCTGAGCGCCCTGAACCAGTGTGCCCCTCCTGAGCGCCTGGCGTCTCTCCTCCTCCCCATCAGCACCTCTGAGCCCACCAGCATGCAGGCAATCAAACACCAAGCCTATGTTTGGGGTACTCTGACTCTCTCCATTACTCTGGGTTTAGCACTCCAGTCAGCCTCCCCATTTGCACGTCCTCTGGCAAACCGGATCTAGGGCTCACTCGGCACAGGAAATCTGGAAGCAGAGAACACGTGGGTTATGCGCCAACAGAGTTAGCAAAGAAATCATACATGTAATGATGCATAAATGTGAGGAACTGACTACCAACCAAGTCCCAGCGTTCAGTCAGAGAAGGGTTCCTGGAGAAGCAGGGGCTTCCTGCCATATCCATCCCAGAAAAATGAACGGTTCATGCTATTATTTGATTTCTAACAAAATCCACTGCTGTAATTAGGGATTTTTCTTATCTGACCAGGGTTTTGGTGGAGCGAGGAAGAACACTTGATATATTTGTCCTCAGCAACATTTTCCTTGCTTTGGCTATGCTAAGAATGGAACCCAGGGCCTTGCTGGCAAATGCTGCTCGTGGAACTCTACTCCCAGACCACCAACCTCTTCTTGGTGGTGGGAGTGTCGTGTTCACTGGTCAGTGCCAAGCAACGTGACAGACACTGAGGGCAGAGAAGGGAGCCAGGCAGGAATGGTGAGGGATCCTGTCCCTGGTGGGTAGAGACAGACTCTGACTTTTGGGAAGGTTTCCTTGTTCATCTCTACAGCAGTGGGGTTCAACTGTGGGAAGGAAATCATGCTCCACAAGGCCATGTGGGATTCTGGCCCCTTCTTTTACCTCATTTTTCCAGGCTAGAACCCTTCCAATCCTCCCTGTAAACCCCAACAGTCCAAGAAGCCAGGGTAAGAGATGATAACCACTACAGAAGATCAGAATGGTACCGGTATTGCCAAATACCAATTTATGGCCTAAATTTCCTGACCAAATTTGACCCTTTGATGTATGTAGCTCCCCTCTTCCACTCGCTTAGGGTCTTGAGAGAAGATAAACAAAGGCCCTTCATTTCTCAGCCCAAGGGTGTCTTTCTTCTGTGTTTTGGTCTTGGTCTGGACACCTCAGTTTCTTCTTTCTGTACCTACCACACTCTCTGCACACTCTGCACACTCTCTTACAGTGAGTGTGATGGAGGAAGTTCAACAATTGGCAGAGAGACAATAAAGAATTGGAGGGAGGGTAGCCCTGCTTTAAGTGCTGCAAAGCCAGGAGGCAACACCTCGTCTCCCCATCCTGTTTGTAAGGCTTTGCTACAAACGCCATGTATTTATTGCACATGCTCTGTCTGTCTCTCTCTCCCCTGTCTCCCAGAATACCACATCAAACAATGGAAGATGTCCAAATGGCTGCTAAGAATACTCCCAACCTATCAACATCCATTTGGCAATGACAGTTTCTTACCTACTGATAGGTAGGTAAGTAGAGAACGAGAGCATTGAGGACAGGAAGGGTGAGCCAGACAGGAGGGAAAGCTGGCTGAAATTAGAACCACTTTATTAGCAACCAGAGAAGCAATTAAGAAGACAATGAGATAATGAGCAGTTTGGGAGTAGTTAATGTTCATAATTCAGAAACCTCAAGTTTAGGAATGTAGCCTTAAAAATGAGATAAATGTGTGGGCATATTTTAAAATCACTGATACAACAGAAAATTCTGGTCCTGGATTGATTATTAAGCTATGGAACACCTCTAAGCAGGAATGCATGTAAGTTAAGGAGTGACTAACTTCATGGTTTCCTCCCTCAGTCTTTCACCAAACCCCAGCTCATCCTGACCACGTCTCAGCCTGTGACAAGGCTGGCCCTGGAGAGTCTTTTCTAAGGGGGTTTGGATGGCTAGAGGTGTTCTAAGTATGGAGGAGGAAGGGAGAAAAGTCCTGATTGCCAGACCTGAGGGAGGAGCTGCATGCTTCCTGCGGTTTGCGTGGGGTTGGCTCGGCTAGGCGTACAGAACACTTGAGGATCCTGACAGTGAAGTACAACCCAAATATCCCTACCTGCCTCTGCCTCCTGCGGGCTGGGATTAAAGAGCCATTGTGCACTGCTAGAAGGGATGATTTCTGGGCTCTGGAATGCGAAGGTTGCCTTGTTGGATGGACAGGGTGATGGTTAAAAAAAAAATCAAGATTGCGTGGAGGGGGACTATCAGTATAGTCAGAGAGAAGACATACAGGCAGGGTGAAGAACAAGATGGATATCCTTCTAGAATGCAAAATTCACTGGTCCGTGTCCAGGGTGGATAAAGGTACTGAACGTGGGGCTGGGAGGGAAAGTGGAGACAGCCATCAGGCTGCCACGGAGATGGAGGGTGTAATGTTGAGGGGTGTGGTTTAGGAGCACACATATGTGGCAAAGGAGAGGAAGAGCAACAGAGAAAAGTGACATTTTATTTCTATGGTGCTCTAAAGGAGGTCTGTGCCTCTTTCTTGAGATCTCTCTCTCTCTCTCTCTCTCTCTCTCTCTCTCTCTCTCTCACACACACACACACACACACACACACACACACACCCCACAAGGTAAGTTTGACTTGTGTTTGGAAAGAGCACTATTTTCCGGTTTTGGCTACGGGTCCTTAGGTAAGTCAGTTTGTGGCCGTAGCCTTTATTGCTTGCTTGCTTGCTACATGTTAACTAACAGAACTCCCCAGTTGAAGATTCTTGATCTTCATTTTGTCTTACAGGGAACAGCGCTGTGCAGGAAGCAAGTAATTTGTCCTACGTCCCAGGAGTAAATGTAGAGCCAGGATTTCTCTAGAGGCCTTATTATGCTGACATTAATACTGACATTTTCCTGTGTCTTTGGTAGAACGCAAGAAGGAACTTGACATGTGCAAAGTAAGTACTCATTAAATTACTAATTTTAAAATTACTATTATTATATTCTTTTGAGTCGCCCCAAGTTTTTGTCTGGAGCAGTCATTATTTAGACAAATCCTTTGGATAAAAAAAAAAAAAAAAAAAAAAAAAAAAAAAAAAAAAAAAACCCTTCAATGAGGGGGCTGAAACTTGCTGCAGCCGGAGCCTCAGAGGGGCGGGCTAGAAGGGCAGGACCAGGACAGAGAGGGCGGGACCTGGCGGAGGGACGCGGGGCGAAGCACGGTTGCGCATGCTCGGTGTGGACGGGCCCCCTGCTGCCACGGCTGCCACCGCCCACTCCGGACTTAGAGCGAGCTGCAGGCGGCAGTCAAGGGGAGAAGGGCCCCGCTGGGCGAGCGCACGGCCATGGCCCCGTGGCTGCAGCTCTGTTCCTTCTTCTTCACTGTCAACGCCTGCCTCAACGGCTCGCAGTTGGCAGTGGCTGCGGGCGGCTCGGGCCGCGCGAGGGGCGCCGACACCTGTGGCTGGAGGGTAAGGCGAGGGTTTCTTTGGGCTCCGGGTTACCTGGGGGCGCGCGGCGGGCACAGGTGCTCGCGGGAAGGCGAGCCGGGACCGGCCGATCTCCCGACGCCGGATCTGCGGTCAGTGGGGCTCCCGGCTCCTCCAGCCCATCCTGCGTCTCGGTCCCCGGGCGCGCGTCCGCCCGTCCCGCTCTGGATGAAAGAGGCCGCCGACCCCTGCCTTTGTGTTGCTAATGAGGCGCGGCCGCTGGCTGGGGTCCGACTCCCGAGGGCGGGTGGCTGGGCGGCGGGGCGGGGGCCGTGCGCCCCACCCTTTGTTCCCGGCCCTCTGCCCCAGGGCTACGCGTCCAGGATAGGGATCTTCCGGGCTGTCGCGGAGCGGGTGCGCTTCGGAGCTGGTGGTTCATGCCCTCGACCTCATGTCTGCAGTTCTGCAAGGGCTTAGGGCATCCAGGGAAGGGAACCTAGAGCCCTAGGGAACGATACATCTCCTTTCTCGCCATCGCTTTGTTCAGGCAGCTCGTCACCCTACTCCTTCCTAACTTTCTGAGAGACTGCCTGCCTTTCAGCCTTTCGTCTGGCTAACGGTCTCATGATGCCATCACTACCACTCAACGCGCCGCAGCTTGAGTTGAGGATGTTTTCATAGCCAAAGGTCCTCTCCGCCAGGTGCCCCAGACCTGAAACTGGTGGCGCCCAGACTTTTTCTGTGTACTTGGAAGCCCTCTCCCCAGAGCGGGTGTTCCTTTCCTGTGTAGTGCGGTCTCCTGGTTTGTGGACCTTGAGCCTTCCACAGAGACAAGGGCGCTGAGAGCCAGGCCAGTCGCACCTTCAGCCCTGTTGTGAGAACACAGGCTTTGCCCTCAGGCAGCCAAGAGCGTGTCTGCCCAGTCTCAGTTTTCTCATCTGGAAAACAGAGGGATGGGGATGTTGTTGCTGATTTCCGCAGGGCTCAGGGTATCTTAGGGAAGTTTGCTAGACCAAGGTTGTCTTAGCCTCAATACAGACAAGACCCAGGACAGGACGCCTCTTAAGGACACTTAGCTCACTTGCTTCACATTTAGAGAGAATCACAGTTCAGAAAACCAGAGAAGAACAGGCAGCTATGGTCAACGATTCCCACTCTTTTCCTCTTAGGGAATGCTGTTACCTTTTTCCCTTTGGGTAAAACCTCATGGTTTCTTACTGTGTTTCCACTGCAGTAAAATATCCCTGTTAGTTTTAACAGATTCCAAATTTCTTATCAATTCTTTTAAGATTTTAGATCTAGATTGGTCTTGGCAGTTGCTGTAGTACCTAGGATACCTGCTGCTTGTAAAGTTTTAACAGTGGATGTCTAATTGTCTCTGAACGATAACCCCCTCCCATGTGAGCCCATCACTGTCACCCACATTCCTGGCCTCCTGGGAGTGATCTCAACAGCTCCTGCCTTGGTGCCTACTGCAATCCTTCGCCTTCCTGGATGAACATGGAAGCTTCTGGGTCATATCCCAGAGTCCAGCCTCTTTCTCATGGCTCCTCTCTTCTGTGATTGCCTGCTTGGTACCTGTGAGGTTAGGCCTGGCTTCCTCACCCTCCTGCCTGCACAGCACTGTTTTCTGCCCCCTCCCCTCTGTTGTCCAGCTTCTAACGACACGGCCCCGGGTGTGCTTTCCATCACGACTGTTTTCTGCCCTGAGAGCCTGCTTTCCTGTGACACCGTGACACTCTTCAGGGAAACCCTCCCCAATGCTGTGCCCTGTGCTTTACTTTTTCATTCAGGTCCCTTACTCTTTGGTGCTTGCCAGTTCTGTGTGGTTAATTTTCTTGGTGGCCTCAAACCCTGGTGCCCTACAAATCTCGGTTGAGGACATGTAGACCCTGCAATCTTTCTGCAAAATCCTACGTTAAACAATTTGAAGAATCGGGATACCTGAGCCCAGTGCTTGTGATCCCAGCTACTCAGGTGGCTGAGGCTCAGGAACAAAAGTTTTGGGCTTGCCTAAGCTTCAGAATGAGTTTCAGGACTAGCCAGGGCAACTCAGAGAGACCCTTTCTCAAAAAAAGAAGAAAGAAAGAAGGAAGGGAAGAAGGAAGGAAGACTGGTGGGGGTGATATAGCTCAGCAGCAGAACATGTGTATGGCATGCCTGTGGTCTGGGTTCACCTCCAGTGGGAGGTAGGCAAGGAGATCTGCGTACCAGGCTTCCATGTGCTGTGTCCCGTCTGCAGCAGGCCTTTGCATAGTGTGCCTGACTGCAGCCATGTTTAAACCTTGGGAAAATATCATCCTTTGCTTCTTTTTAGTATCTTCTCTCAGCTCTATCATGGCTTCCTACAGGAAGCCCTCCTTGTTCCTACTTCAGGAATTAAGATGTCCCAGAGGTTGCTTTGTCCTGGGGTTCTAGTAGGTACTAGTGTTCAGAATCTTGGGTTTTCGAGTCTTATCTACCTGCCTCTCCAACCAGGTCTGCTACTCAGCCTGTGGATGTTGGCCTTGTCTCTGAGGTCACTTACAGTCTAGTTGGGCCTGTATAAATAGAATAAGGGTCAGAGGCTGAGGCAGGAGGATGGATGGCTGTGAGTTGCTCCCCCACCCCAAAGAAAGCAAAGCAAAGGTTGGGAGGGGGTGTGGAAAGGGTAGCTCATTGGTAGAGTGCTTGCCTAGCATCCTACAGGGCTACAGGGTCTGGGGTCATTCCCCATTGCTTGGAGGGTCAGGGGAAGGATAATCAATAAAGATGGGGTGGTGGTGCTATAAGCCTTTTGCACCCAGAAGGTAATGGTAGACAGAGCTCTGTGAATTCAGGGCCAGCTTGGCCTACATAGCGAGCTCCAGGCCAGCCAAGGATATATAGTATATATATATATATATATATATATATATATATATATATATATATATATATATAGTAAATATATATATATATAGTAAATATATACACACACACACACCTCAAACAAACAAAAATAAGAAGTAAATAAGGGTAAATTATATGTGATTTGAAAGAAGTAAAGAGGGTAAACAAGTGATTTGAACTGCAGTGGGTATCATCCTGGGGTCTGAGTTTCACTTAGAACCTTGAAGCCTGAAGGCGGGGTGAACACTGGAGAACACATGAGTGAATGCCCCGCTTAATCTCCATAGGGCATTTGGGCAGGAAAGCCAGGCCTCTGTAGGACTGGATATTTCCACAGGATTTAAAGGTGCTGCAGCCGGGAGAACTGCTCTCAGGGCCCATGAGCTGGCCTGATTTAAGTGGTCAGGTTTCACAACCTCCCTAATACTTGTGGGGTAATTAAGGGACCGATACCATCTTGAACACAGCTCAGTATTTTAGAGATGAGTTGTGGGCACACTTCCTCAACTATTTGAAGAAAAAGAAAACCTCAGTCTTTGCCAGGTAAAGATGTGCTTTGAATAATAAATAATTGTTTTTTCAAAGGAGTTAGAGTCTGTAAAACTTCCAGAGGAGCTGGCCCTGCACTGACACTGACTTGAATCCCTTACGACTTTCCTTTGTTCTTTTCCTTTTGTTGTCGTTTAAGCCAGGGTTCCTCTAGGTCACAGCCCTGGCTGTTCTGGAACTCACAGAGATCTGTCTGCCTCTGCCTCCTGAGTACAGGGATTAGCCACCACCGCCTGGCACTTTCTACTACTGCTTTTATTTTTTGATATATGTGTTTTATTTAGTTGACTTAGCAGATTAGGTTGTGCAGGTGTGCACTCATGCAGAGGCCAGAGGATGTCAGGGGACCTGACACATGTCTCTTGCTGAACCTGCAGATAGGCAGGCAGCCAGTGAGCCACAGTGATTCTCTGGTCTCTGCTCGCCTCAGCACCCACGGTGTTACAGGCACAGCCATGTGAGCATGGTTGCCCCTGTTTGACTTTATTTGGGTGGTGAGGATTTGAACTCAGGTCCTCTTGCTTGTCCAGCAATTGCTTATGCCCATTGACTCATTTCCCTAGGCTCTGAGCTCTTTTTGATGGAGGCATGGTTCTGCTTGTGATGGGTACCGTTAACATGTCAATCCCTAGTGCTGAGAGATCCATTCTCACAAATTTCCTAGGGGCCATTCTGGTTTCCTTCCTGCCCTAGATGGCATACATATTCCCTGGTCTATTGTGTCTGAACTACAACGTCTAAACCCCTTCCCCCAGAAGACTGTCTTTAGCAACTCGGAAACTGTGCTGGCACCATACAATGAAGGACAAGTTTCCCATTTAAGGCAAATGTTCCATCTCCAAAGGTAGAAAGGAATAGGGTAGTAATAGGGTTTCCAGCTGGTTAAAATTTAGGCCCCTGATAAAAGTCCAATCCAAGAATTCCTCCTGGCTGAGAGCCCAGGCGTGTTTATTTGATTCTGAACTGGATGCATTTTCATTCACTTGCCGCTCATGACTCCGAAGTCCCGTATCTGCTTGTTCTGTGTCCTGTGGATCACATCACACACAGACGCTCCTGTGTCAAGTACAGAATTCTTAGGTTAAAATTATTTTAGTTTTGGGTTGGCAGATTTTTTTTTTTTTTTTTTGGAGCTGTTTTTATGAAACGTACAATACTTTCTTCCGGACTGTTTTGTAGTTGGCTAGGAGCCTGCATGGCCTTAGCTTTCTTTCTCTTTCTCCATCCCCACCCATCCTACCCTGAAGGCCTGAAGTTCCTGGACCATTGTGCTAGTTACCAACTCAGGGCCTTATGAGGACTGCGTGGAGCATTATTTCTTCCCAAAGCTGGTTTTTCAAAGATATCTCCAAAAGCTTCTGGTATCCGAATTGGAAATTTGTTAGAATGAAGACCGGAATGAGAGCATGGTAAAGCCCAGGTGTTAGCATTTGAACAAGATCCTGGGGTAAGATGATTCTTCTGGTGCCTTCTCAATGAGACAACATTGCTTTGATCCAAAATTAGGAGAGGAAGAGAAAATGCTTTCTAAACATTTAACAGTCAGTCATTTGGGCTTTGTTTCACCGGACTCAGACAACAACACCAGAAGGGAGGCTGTTTGAAGAATCTAGGAGCTGGCGAGGCAGGGCATCCTGGCTTGGGTGGGGTCCTGTGGTCTAGGGTTAGAGAGGAGGCCTGGGAGAGACTGGCACTTGACACTTCCACCAGGTTCCTCTCCAGAACAGCTGGGTTTGTCTGGAAAACTGTCTTGAGGAAGGAGCAGAGCAGGCTCCAGATCTGTCTCTGCAGTTCAGACCTAACAGACAGCTTCCCCACGAAAAGGCTCAGGCCTTTTTCAGTCTGTATTTTAAGTTGAGTGTTTTTCATGCTTCATTTGGCTTAAAGTGTGTTGGGTGGTTTTTTGCTTTCAACCCCCTTTCCCCTCATCTATTCCTGAACGTTTCACTCCATGTACCCAGCCCCCCCAGATGTCTGCTGCTGCGGGGCCATCCCATCAACAATTTTATTGTCCTCTTTCACTCCCCACTGCCTCCTGTGCCTGTCTGTGATGGATGGCTTTAAAGGCTTCTGGAAGCTGGGGCCCCCACAGAGGTGGGGGTGTGTGTGTGGTGTGGGCTCAGGTATAAATGGCAGGTCACTGGGCTGTCCTTAAGTCAGACTTCTCTCTTGACCCGCTGGCATCTGCACCTTTGCCAGTCTGCATCTTCCCTAAACGTGGCAGGCCACTTGCCTTCTGTACGTCTGGAGCTCTCTCTGGTTTCAAGAGGCCAGACTTGCCCAGCCGGTGGGAGGCATTCTTTGTCCTTTAGGGCAGTGTTTATCTTTGCCTTCGGGAAGTTCTGAATGGTCCTGACACAGGCTTAGATGACTGGTGGCCTGCAGCAATTGTCTCCTCAGGGCCTGGGCCTTTGAAGCTCCTCCTGGTGGGAAGTGAAGAGACTATTTGCTCTGTTAAAATGCCTTGGTATTTCCTCTGTTTAACCACAGGCCACTTCCCCTCTGCTACTCTAAACCCGGCGGGGGCCACCAGCTGATTGAAAAGACACAAGCCCTGGAGTGATCGTATCCAATTGAAGCAAATAGTCTTACTGCTGATTATAGCGGGGGCAAGTCTAGGAGTCTACTAGGTGGTTTCTTGTTTTTCTCAAAATTTAGTCAGTGGACATAATTCATGCTTAAAGTCCTGAATGCATAAATGGGTCTTTTTTAAATAAGGGAAACCCAAATTAAAAATTAAAATTGGGGTATGTTTTATCTACATAGGACAAGTTAAAATGGGTCAAGCAACAGACTTTCTTAATTGTGTTTAGGAAGGGCACAGTGTCTAGTCACAGATACCACAGGGCTAGCTCCTCCGCTACTGGGTGGCTTGCACGGGACCAGAAATCCATGGGAAGTCTGCAGCTTTAGCGTCCTAGGGAGACACTCTAGTTCTTTTCCAAGCATTATCTTGAAGAAGGTTTAATTAATAACACAGGTTCAGAAACTAGAAATAGAACAATTTAAAAATTGTAATAAAGACTGAAAATCAACGTTGGCTGCTTAAAAAAAAATAATTGTAGTCTGTTACAGAGAGGACTGTTTTAACATTTACAACTCAATTGTTCAAAGTATCCATTGTAAAAGGCTTCCCTTTTCTTTAGTTCCTTGTTTGGAAATGTTGGGGGAAGGTGGATGTAGCTAATTAAGGCTACAGCATTTAAAAGGGGGGACTTAATAGGTACCATCTGTCTTCAACAAATCACAGAGTAGATGACAGGATGAAGATGTGATGTGAACACACGTGTAATTCTCTTCTTCTGAAACGGAAGTTGGCCTATAAATTTTCTGACTCAGTCGTATAAATGAAAACTACCTCAACCTGCATGTTTACAGTTTCCTTTATGGTGAGCCTAATGCTAGAGCGAGTTCTGTTGGCAGACGGCTTTACCAGAGGAGCAGGAAGAGCAATGGGTGGCGATCTTTGTTGGAAGCTGAGTATGGTAGAATCATGGTGTCCCATGGTCCCCTCTAAATCTGACGCAATAGACGTTAAACGTGAGGCTGTGCACTCAAGCTGCTACACTAATGTTCCTAGAGAAGCCATGAAGTATTGACGTATCAGCTTTGAAAAGGGAATGGATGTTGATAGGTAATTAAACATTTATTAAGATGTTTAAGTGGGTATTTACATGTCCCATTAAACCAATCTTCAAATGAACCCTTTGGAAATCATGAAGGATTAGCGTTTAAATACAGCTACCACCCTCTTCCAGCTTAAAACTAGCAGAGGGTAGGGTGGTTCAGTAGTAGAGGTCTTGCTTGGTTTGCCCTGGGTTTGATGCTTAATGCAAAAAAGTACTTTTTTTTCTTAAAACCTAGGAGTTTTCCCAAGGGTTATGTTTTGTTCATTTTGTAGATGTTCCCTGTGTTGGTTGGATAGTGACCCTTTACAGAGTTCTGGCTGTGGCCACAGATTTCTCTTCTGAGCTTGACTCTTGTGCTGAGGAGTGAGAGGCTTGATGGGCAAAGGGGCATTTGAGTGAAAGATGCATTTTCTTAGATGGGCCATATGGTTTAAAAACTTTGTCCCTGGGGTTTTATTCCATCCAGGTGATTTCTGGTTTCTCTCCTCCTGAACCGCACTTCCCCCACTTAATCTAAGGGAAGTGCCGAAGAATGCCAACCAAATGTAGGAGCCCTGCACGCCCCGCTGGGGGACGGTTTTATGGCCTCCTTCTGGGGTGTGCACATTTGCTCTAGGTGGGGCGCTCACACTCCTGGTTAGAATTTATAGTAACTGTTCACTATCCTGCGCTCACAAAGACTTCTTTGAAGGCAAGAGATTTTTTTTTTTTTTTTTTTTTTTTTTCAGAGACTTAAAAACAAACAAACAAAAAAGCAGGCGTTATTATGTTGTACCATAATGCCAGTTTCTTCTCCCAAAAGTTACCCTCCAGGTGGGGAACAGAGGAGGAGTGGGGTCTTTTAGCAGGGCAGTATAGGGATGGGTTCTGAGCCTCTAGCACGGAGCCTTTGCCTGGCCTTCGAGCCTTCCACTTCATCCTGCTAATTGCACACAGGGAAACAGGAACCCAGCTCAGCTGCTCCTCAAACTGCTAACCATAGTCAAAGCAAGTGCCGGAGGCTCTACTTGCAGGCCACCTTGGGAAACTCAGATCTCTTTTGGTTCCTAGCAACTTTGATTGACATCTTGCTTTGCCTCAGTTTCCCCAGGTTCAGAGGACGCTTTCTGCAGCTTCTCTGGGTGTATTTTACCTGTGCTTACGAAGCCTTCATGATGAAGTCCTTTACATCCTCCAAGATTTAGTGAGAGTGCAGCCCAGGCCATGCTTGCAGTCGAGGCTAGCCTGTAACTCACTGAGTAGCCTAGGTTGTCTCAAAGTTCAAGCCTCCAGCCTCCCGAGTCCTGAGATTACTGGTATATACCACCAAACCTGGCTTCTCTGATTATTTCCCTTCTCCATCTCTACCTGCTGCTGGTACACATAAGATTTTCCTTCCGTATTTCCTGAGCGGCTGAGTGCTCTGTAGGATATTAAAATAGGATGATAGGATTGTCACTTTGCAAGTTGGTGTCTACTGTGGTCACTCTGAAGAAGCCACACCTAACTAAGTTAGTAAAAAAAAAAAAAAACCCTCTGATGTTCTCTCTTAGTTAACTTGTGTTCTCTTGACATTGACTGAGGATGTGGAATGAGGTGCCAGTGTAGCAAAAGGATTGTCTTGATTTAACCATATTCATTCCACAAATTATGGCCTTCAGGAAGGTTGGTGTACTGTGCGAAGGCTACAGACTAGGTCCTCCTAACCAAGGGACTTCAGCAGGGGCTGTTGTTACAAGAGAACCAATCTTGTAGTGCTTGGTTCTTATGAGGAACACTAGGACCGTTCCTGGTTCCCCGCACAAAGGATGAGAAAAAAATGTAAAACGTGGCTGCTGAGCATCAAACTAAGTAGCGTTGTTTTCAGGCCTTAGCAATGGCCCTTGCTCCGTATGAAAATGTTCTTTAAAAGAGATCCAGACCTCGTTTTGTCACGATAGTCTGTGTTGTCCTCACCCCGTTTGTGAATGTGGCTCATTTTTTTGAGGTTACAAGGAGGCTGGCCCATCAGCATCAGAGGTGCTCCTTGCCTTATGGGCTGGGGATTTTCTGGCCAGCTGTGGTAATGAGTTTTTGTGGGCTTTGGTTTTCATGCCTCACTTCCCTGTGGGAGGAACTAGATATTTCTGATCTTACCTCTGCTCATATTCAGACCCAGCCAAGCAATCAGTGACTCCCCCGGCTTTTGTGGGAGACTGTGGGAAAAGTCCTGGTTGGCTGGTTATGAATTAATGAAATCCTTAGAAGGCTTCACTAAAGATAGCTCCTGTGGTTTGGGAAAAAAAAGAAAGAAAGAAAAAGAAAGAAAGAAAGAAAAAGGCATTGCCTTTTAATTTGAGAAAGAGGTCATGGAGTTTTACCAAAATTAAGTAGGGAAAAGAAAAAAAACAAGCCAACATCTGGTTGTGCTTGCCAAAGCCGGCTTCAGGGTCTCAGGAGCTGTGGGTTCCCAGTGTGCACTGTGCTGTGGGACCCAGACCCCTCCGTGCAGCTCCGGCCACTCAGCCTCTCATTTCATTGTTAACCTCTTGGGTTTTGAGTCATCGAGGGGCAGGGATTCTTCTCCCCACATCCTCTCACTCAAGTGTGTCTCCCGTGTGTCTCCCGTTCACTGAGCTTCCTTCTTTTTATTTAGTACATGGTTTTAAGTGCATAATTTTTCCAGTTGGCCAGGTCCAGGGTAATTCTTGCTTTTATCTTCCTTAAGAAGGATGGGTTAGGTAATGCAGGGAGTCTGGGTAGGAGGTGTGTGTGTGTGGGGGGGGGCTCTAAAGGGCCTCTAGGACATTTTAAAATTAGGAGGGATTCTGATAAGATAGAGAATGATAAATTGCTGTCAAGTTCCAGGGAAGGGAGAGGATTGGAAAGCGACCCGTGACTTTGGGAAGCAGGAACACTGGCTGGCATGGTATCTACCACACACCTGCACTCTAGAACTAGGAGAGGCAGGCAGACAGATCAGAAGTTCAAGGCCAGTCTGGGCTACACAAAGAAATCTTGGCAAAACCAAAACAAAACCAGAACAAAAAAACAAAAAGCAGAAATAATATCTTAAGTGTCTGCTGTGCATACCACCCCCAGCTAGGTGAATGAGACATCAATTAGGGTTTTTAAAAGTCTACAAGGATTTGGATTTTTGTCTGTATTAAAGTGGAATTGTTATTTCTCTTGTGTAACAGCCCTGGCTGTCCTGGAACTCGCTCTGTAGACCAGACTGGCCTTGAACCAGATACCCTGCCTCTGCCTCGCAAGTGCTGGAATTAAAGGTGTGCCTTGCCACACTCAGTTTAAATTATTTTTCTTTTCAATGTTAGTAACATTTGATAATCTGCAGACATCTTCTGCAGCCTGCTACCCGTGACCAGGGCTCCCATGTTTGCGTTCGTTCTCCTATGCTTGGTATTCTGAAATCAAGCCTGTAGGAAAGCGGGCAGAGTAGTGAAGTAAATGCTCGTTTCGCTTGTTAGTGTAAAACAGTTCGTCCACCCAGACTCTGGTCCGCATGGTCACCTGCCAAAAGCCTTGGATTTTAGATATCAACTGTTAATAGATATGGGCTCTTTCTCACCCTTAAGCAAAATTTGTTTGTTTGTAAATAGAAATAGTTACATTTAGAGGTCTTTCTAGTGGGAAATAAAGTTTGGTTTTCCATTGTCCTTTTCGTAAAAATGCAGTTTGGCTTCCCTCTCTCTCTTTCGGTTTTACTGAGATGGGGTTTCTCTGACTAATAGCTCTGACTGTCCCGGAATTCGTTGTGTAGATCAGGCTAGCCTTGAACTCACAGAGATCCGACTGCTTCTGCCTCCTGAATGCTGGGATTGTGGCATGTTCCACCACTGTCCGTCTTGGGCTTCTCTGTTACTTTATTGTATGTCTAGAGAAAGTGCAGGGTAACCTGGTTCTCTGGAGCAAACCCCCTCTTGGAGACTGAAGTCAGCTGCGCTCTCTGGAAGGTGGCAGCGCTCTTCCTCAAGAATGCTTTAGGCCTCTGCTGCTCATGGGCTTGTTGCCTTCAGGGACTGGGATGAATTTCTGTTGAGTACCTCTGTTTGGCTCCGGCACGGCTGACTGATTCCTCACACCAAAATCCAGCAGTTTCTCTGTGCTAAGAAAACACCGAACTTTATTTCCAGCAAACCCACTTAACTCAGTGTCCTCAGTCATTTCCCAGCCTTTAAGGTCTGTGATTGTTTGTTGCCTAAGTTTTAGAGTCTTTTCAGACAGTTTCTTTAGTTTAGCTTGAATCACTATCTCTTACCTAATTACATAGCTTTTCTTGCTTGTATTTGGCCCTCACAGACTTAAGGGCCAAGACCTGTAAAGTTAATATTGGTAATTTTTCAAAGGAGTTAAAATGTCAGAAAGGGACAAGTTGTTATTCTTACAGGGCACCCGGGGAACGACAGACAAAACCCCCATCTTTTATTCATAAGTCCAGGGGGACCGGGAGGGCACAGGCGAGCCTGTGTGCCTGGCATTTGTTCAGCTTTCAGGACTGGGCCTCCTCCCCTGCTGGCCATGAAATGTCACGCCGGGATGTAATAGTGGGACATTCAGCATCCAGAGAATGGACCTCAGAGGTTCAACTTTGCTTTTCACTTTCTTTTCTGGCACCAAGTCTGTGGTCTTCTCAGTGGCCTGACAGCGAAAGGCCAGAAAGCAGCGGCTGTTCGGTGCTGGCAAAGGTGGAGTACAAGCCCAGTGCTGTGGCCTGAGACTCCTGTGCCGGAACACAAACACAAAGGCCGTGTGAGGGGCGTCTGGGGGGGGGGTGGCAACTTAGCTTGCCTTTGCCGGGCCTAGTTTGTTCTGGTCCCAGGAGAGAGAGTGTCCGTTTCCACGGCTACACTACCTCAAGTTTGGTGGGTCCAGAGTGCAGAGAGCTTTGATTTCAGAATGAACTGTTCCTGTGTAGAGGGAGCTGTTGAGGGCAGAGGGCTGAGGCCATGCAACTGCCTGGGCTCCACATTTTCTCTAAATGAAGGAAGCCCAGGCAGCATATGCTAAATCAAGACAGGAGTTGGATTCAGGCCAGTAGGATGTGACTGGGAGCAACTGGGAGGGATTTCTGGAGATACTTTTGTTTCTGGCAACCTGGTGGTGTTGGTACTGAGTGGGTAGGGTCTTTATGCAGCTAAGCATCCATCTTAACAGGGAGAATTATTGGGCAATGACCAGCACCCCATCTAGTGTTGGAGCTTTTCTGATTCACAGACCCTGGTGGCTCTGTAAATCCACACGTGGGATGATTGTCACCAGACTCCCTCAGACATGCGATTAAACTCTGTGGTCCTTCCTGAAGATAGCCTCTGAATGCAACCACTATTTTACATGCAAAAGGCGATTTTCCCCCTTGCTATAATTTGATCAAAGTGGCCTAACCTGCACCTCTGTTTTTGTTGCTCACGGATGGTCTGCGGATAACATTACATTTTTTCAGCATGAAACCCAACACTTCAAATCCCTAAAGCAGTCTCAAATTTATGGTTAATAAAAGCATTTATTGTGCTGGATGTCATCTGTTATATCACTCTGGGGCTAGAAACTGGCAAGCACTGGACAGGAAATATTTTCATTTCAATCGCTTCAATCTTATGGTCTAGGGGCAAAGTGTCTGGTTTCAGGAAAGCCGCACTGAATAGCAGGGCAGCGAATGCAGTTTTCGCTGATTAAGCAGGCATTCTGTCCCTCGCAAACAGTCTTCCCCGGCTTCGTGGGCGAAACAAACACATGATACTAAACTATAGTACTTTCCCCCCCTATTGCGCAGTGCCTTTGCTTTGGTCATCGTAGATTTTAGTGTTTTGCAGGAACCCTGAGCAGAGCAGGCACAAACCAGGGGAGAGAAGCTGCACCCTGTTAGGGCCTCACTGTCACTCCTCCCTCCCCCCTTCCTCCTTCCCTCCCTCCCTCCCTCCCTCTCCCTCTCCCTCCCTCCCTCCCACCCTCCCTTTTTCTTTCTTCCTTTCTTTTAAGGTAGGGTCACCCTATGAAGCTCTGGCTGACATGGAAGTCACCATGTTGATCATTGATCATGCTGGGTTGGAACTTGTGGCAATTCCCCTGCCTGTGCTCCCTTCCCACTGCTAGGCTTGCAGGCCACGCCCCACCCGGAGCAGAGAAGGTGCTGACTCTTCTGAGTTCCCTTTTGAAAATGGACGTCGGTGCCTTACCCTTGGGATCATGAAGTTTGGAGGAAAACATTTTCATTATTACTTTAAAGGACATCTGAAGTTTGATTGGAATTTGAGGCCTGATCATCCTTATCCAACAAGTGAGCCGTGGGGGCGAGGTGACTTCTAGGCAGATGACGTCTGTGGGGATGTTGTATCTAAGCCACTAGATCTTCCTCCTGACTGCCCTGTGTCTTTAACCTGTCATCTCTACCATTACTCCTGGACCAGCACAGAGGCGGCTGGACCGTTGTCTCTAATGAGGTTCCCTGTTTTCCAGACAAGAATTCCTTGGCAAAAGAGTCAGGAAGAGATTAAGATGGGAGGGCAGGTGACTTGGCAAAGCCTCTGCCGGAAACAGAGCTCCAGAGTTAACTTCCTGTCCCCAAGCAGTTGGGCTTGCTGTGTCCTCCAAGCATCCAAACTGAATGGGATTTCCCCCTGACACCCCCACCACACACACACAGATAGGGTTTCTCTGTTCTGGAACTCGAACTCTCTCTGTAGACACCAGACTGGCCTTGAACTCACAGAGGTCCACCTGCCTCTGCCTCCTGAGTGCTGGGATTGAAAGCGTGTGTGGCCACCACCAGGCCTGAGTGGGACTCTTCTGTCACATGACGCGCGCGCCAGAGCGACTGATGGGGCGGAGAGAGGACAGAGGACGCTTTGGACTCATCAGATCAAACTTAGATTAGCCACTTACCTCAGCGTTCCCAGGTGATTCTCAGCGGAGCGCCAGAATCACCCACGGAAAATTCTGGGGTTGCTGTGGGGTTGATGCCCAGCCTTACCATAGACACCTGCTTATGTGAGTTCCCAGTTTTCTAAAAACCTGCCAGATTAGTGGTTGTCAGGGTTTAGTAGAGAAGAAGGGAGAGTTTGGTGGCACGCAGGGGACGGTGGAGTGTTTCGCATGCGTTTTGGGGATGAATATCAACGTTTATATGTATAGTTAGACTCAAGGAAACACTTTACTGACTACAAAATTTTTATAATGTCTTGGTTAAGCTGAGGTATCGATCACCTAGGTATTGTTGAGATGGTAGATGGTACCCAGTACTTGGTGGTGAGACAGCTTTACTCTAACTGCAGAAGTGAGACCAAGCAGGTGCTAAATTCTGTGACACATTGATGTCACAGTGGAACCTTTGGCAACGATAGGCGTGGTCGGTCTGAGTTCCTTCCTCCCTCCCTCCCTCCCTCCCTCCCTCCCTCCCTCCCTCCCTCCCTCCCTCCCTCCCTCCCTCCCTCCCTCCCTCCCTCCCTCCCTCCCTTCCTTCCTTCCTTCCTTCCTTGACAGAGTTTCTGGGCTGGAGAGATGGCTCAGTGGTTAAGAGCACTGGCTACTCTTCCAGAGGTCCTGAGTTCAATTCCCAGCAACTGTCTGTAATGAGATCTGGTGCCCTCTTCTGGCGTGCAGGCATATATGGAGGCAGAATGTTGTATACATAATAAATAAATAAATCTTTTTTTTTTTTTTTTTTTTAAAAAAAGACAGAGTTTCTCTGTAGCTTTAGAGTCTGTCCTGGAACTCACTGTGTAGGCCAGGTTGGCCTTGAACTCACAGAGATCCTCCTGTCTCTGTCTGCCTCCTGAATGTTGCTATTAAAGGAGTGCACCACACCGCCCAGTGGCATTCTTGTTGCTGCCCCGTTTTTGGTGGCCACAAACCATTCACTTGTAGCTACTGAGGACCTGGAATACAGTTAGCAGATCTGGGGCTTTGGGTTTTTAATTTTACTCACATTTAAACCTGGGTATGGTGGCATACACCTGAAAACACCTGAGATGCCAGCACTGGGGGGGGGGGGGTTGTAGTGGTTGGTGGTGGTGGTTGTTAGGGGGTGGGGGGTTGTAGTGGTGGTGGTCGGTAGGAGGATTAGGAGGCAATGTTTGTTTGAGTTATATAGTGAGTTGGAACTTAGACTGGGGTATATAAGACAGTTTCTTAATAAAAATATTAAAAATTAAAAAATAAACATGAACTATATGGCACATGTGGCTGGAGGTTCCTTGAGTACAGTTTTCTCCTGGCGGTTGTGTGTGGCTGGAGCTGCTTCACTGGATAGCAGCCAGTGTGACGGTGTAGATCTTTGGCTCTGAGCTGGGTGCACACCGAACCCAAGGGACAATAGTGAAAACAGGAACCCGGAAGGACTTGCCAGCTGGGGTTGGTAGGTACTGAGAAGATGTCCCAGCAGTGGGACTGACCTAGGACCTGCCCATGCAGAGAAGGTAATCCTGTCAGCTGAAGAACATGCTTCTTCTTCCTCCAAAGATAGCATCATATTTGACCCAGATCAACCTTCAGTTATTCAACCTCCTTCATCTTAAGAGGTGCAGGCATTAGGGTTGGTGAGATAGCTTAGTGGGTAAAGGCTCTTGCCAACAAGTTTGACCTGAGTTCAGTCTCTGGGGAGTGTATGTTGAAATGAAAGAGCCCACTCTCATAAGCTGAGTGAGAAATGTCCCCCATAGTCTCAGACATTTGAACTTTTGGTGAAGAAACTATGCCACTGGAGACAGGCTTTGAGGTTAAGACCACTTTAGTTCCTCTCTCTGCTTCCTATTTGAGGATGTGAGCTCTCAGCTTCCTGTCCAGCTACCATGTCTGCCGCTCACTGCCATGGTGGACTCTTGTCTCTCTGGAAGGGCAAGCCACAGTGAAACTGCTGTAAGTCACTTTTGGTGTTTCTCACAGCAGCAGAAAGTAAACGGTAGAGTGCCGCATGCGCTTGCTCCCTGTGCAATAATAACTGTGATACAGATCATGCAGAGGTGCAGAGGATGGGGTGCTGATTACGGCACACCACCGCATGCGCATGCTCCCTCTGCGATAACTGTGATACGGATCATGCAGAGGTGCAGAGGATGGGGTGCTGATTATGGTACACCACCGCATGCTCCCTGTGCAGTAATAACTGTGATACAGATCATGCAGAGGTGCAGAGGATGGGGTGCTGATTACGGTACACCGCCGCATGTGCATGCTCCCTCTGCGATAACTGATACGGATCATGCAGAGGTGCAGAGGATGGGCTGCTGATTTTCCTCTGCTCCCTTTGCAGTGGTAGCATATTGGGGAAAACAGTACAGGCTGTAGTTTTTAACTAAGTCTCCATCAGTCTGTTTTACCAATAAAGACTCGGGAGCCAGATGCAGGGAGTGAAAACTTGCCATCTCAGAGAGGCAGAGAAAGCACCCATCTGCTTCCTTCATCTGAAACAAAAACTTCTCTAACCAGTCCCCCCACCCCGCATCTACTTCCTTTGTGTTTGTCTCTCTTTTTGTCAGCTGGTGGCTTGCTCCCCCTCTTGACCTGTGTGTGGTTGATTTTATCTGATCCTATTTGCAATATTCAAGCAGAAATGTTTTGGATTAAAGGCGTGTGCTAGGAATGAACCATACCACAGCTAGAAGCAGGGTTTTCCAATAAATAGCACAATCTCGGGGGTCACAGTGTGATCCAATAGCCCGCTGTAACATCAGGGTTCAAGGGACCCCCTGTACCCCCTGTAATGAGGTTAAGGGTGTGTGTGTGGCTTGGGTGGGACTGCCCTGGGTACCTCCTAGATGGAGGAGAACGGAAAGGATTTCCATGGTTACATCCTTTCCCTGTTGGGGAAATAGGTCAGCCTTGAACATATAGCCTTCCTCCTGGCCTGTGTTATGCAGCTCTCTCTCCTCCTCTCCTACCTCGTCTCTCTAAGGTTGATTCGTGTGTGTGTGTGTGTGTGTGTGTGTGTGTGTGTGTGTGTGTGTTTGCCTCTGAGTTTATGTGCAGTTTGTGCATGCAGGAGCCCCCTGCAGGCTAGAAGAGGGCGCCAGAGTCTCTGGAAGTGAAGTTATAGGTGGGTACCGGGAACCAAGCCTGGGTTCTCTGCAAACGTGGCTGAGCATTCTAAACCACTGAGTCATCTTTCCAGCCCCATGTTCAGCCTCTTAAATCTACTGACCAAGGCCATGTGTGGTGGCTCATCCCTTTAATCCCAGCACTTGGGAGTTGGAGGTAGAGGTTGGAGGATCTCTGAGTTCAAGGCCAGCCTGGCAATCAGGGCTACACAGAAAAACCCTGTGTCCAAAAAAAATAATCAAAAAAGCAAAACCAAACAAACAAACCACCACCAAACCAAAAATCCTACTGATTCATTTATGGTATCTTCTACTTATTTATTTATTAATTCAGTCATTTATTCTTCCTTATTTTATACACATTTGTGTTTTCCCTTTTATATATGTCTGTGTGAGTGTGTCAGATCCCATGGAACTGGAATCACAGACAGTTGTGAGCTGCTATATGGGTGCTGGGATCAAGATTTGGTCCTGGAAGAGCATTCAGTGCTTTTAATCCATGAGCCATCTTTCCAGCCCCTTATGGTATATTCTTTAGGGTTACAATTTCCCTAAAAGAGTGAGATTCAGAGCATGGGCTTTTATTGGTATAATTCAAAGGATGGCAGCAATAATGTTGCAGACAGAAAAGGTTCAGATGTTCATGAATAAATTTGCTCAATGGCCAACAAAATTGCTTCATTAACCATGGGCTTAACTAAGGAGGTTTTGTTAATCTAATTTTAAAATAGAATTTATTTGAAAACCTAAAAGGTTACCTTTAAAATTAGTGGGGTCGGGGGCTGGAGAGATGGCTCAGCGGTTAAGAGCACTGACTGCTCTTCCAGAGGTCTTGAGTTCAATTCCCAGCAACCACATGGTGGCTCACAACCACCTATAATGAAATCTGGTGCCCTCTTCTGGCCTACAGGTAGAGTACTGTATACATAAACAAATAAATAAATAAATCTTAAAAAAAAAATAAAATTAGTGGGGTCTGGCCCACACCTTTAATCCCAGCACTCAAGAGGCAGAGGTAGAGGGAGGCATCTATATGAGTTCAAGGCCAGCCTGGTCTACATAGAGAGTTCCAGGAAAACCTCAACCACCTACCTGGACCTGTGGCTCAGGTGGTAGAGAACTTTCCTAGCCAGAACAGAGGCCTGAGTATGACCCCACATACTTGGAAGCAGGCATGGCACAGGATGTGGGTTTTACTCTATAGACTCTGCCTGCCCATCCCATCCTCCAACTCATGGTAATCCTCCTGTCTCGGTCTTCCAACAGGGATTACAGGTGTGAACCACTGTTTAGCTGGCTTCCTTGGTATATTTTCCTCAAAGTATGACTACGGGTCCAAAGATTTGTATCTTAGGATATGTCTGACAGCCTATCGTGTCTAATGACTCAACCAATTTAATGGAGAGACTGTGTTCTGGTAAAAGTACAGGCTTAGCCCACAAATCCTAGCTCTATAGATTGCCACCATTTATTACGACCAAGTCAACTGTGACCTGAGTGGATTTTTCCTCCTCTCTCGCTTGGTTTCATTCTGTGTAGCTCAAGCCTGGATTAGCTTAGACTAGCCTTACAGGCCACCCTGCTTTACCTTCCAAAGTGCTGGGATTGCAAGTGTGAGCAGTTAGGCCCAGCAACCCAAACTCTCTGGGGGAAAAAGGCAAAATTTATTACATAGGAAAATTTGACTCCCTGAGTCTGTTTATCTGTAAAATGGGTTCATCAAAGCTCATACCCCAGGGTTCTGAGACCTGAGTGAGAAACATTATCAGCGTTGCACCAGGCCACTTAGCAACTGCTTAGTGATTGGGCATCCTTCCTCTTCATGTGCTGCTTTTATACACAGTAAAAACATTGGCATTTATGATAATTATTTTTGTTTCTTTTTGTTTGTGTGTGTGTGTAGACCATGCTGTCCTTGAACTCAGATCACTTGCCTCTGCCTTCTAAGTGCTGGGATGGAAGGTGTGCACCATCATGGCTGGAAATAAGAGCTTTAAACTAAATAACATTACTAACTAGGCATGGTGGCCTATGCCTGTATCTCAATTCTCATAGGTCAGAGGCTGGAGGATGACTGCAAGTTCCAGGCCAGGTAGAAACCTTGTCTGCAAAGACAAAGACAGACAGACCCTAAGTAGTCAAACAAACAAAACCCCCAAATAAAAACAACTAAAAGAATAAAAGTATTTAGTCTTCCTGACTTAACAGCAAATTAAAAGAAATTTTGAATCTTTAAGTATTATGGTCAGGTTTCTATTTGGGCCACTAATTTGGCCCCTCTCATCTCTGGATTTTTAATGTTAACACTGTTAATGATGGATAAAGCCATTCAGTTTTTTTGGGCATTTCATTTGCTTTTAGGGCCCAATCAGTCATGGAACCCTTAAGCAATGACGCTGCCTCTCCCCGGCCCCTTAAACTCTGAATCACATCACAGTGTTGACAGCCCAGGAGTCCCGGCTCTTTCTGGTCAGGTTTGAAGGGATTTGGAGTGTTGTGGAAAGGGATGGAGGGGCAGTAGAAAGGCAGCTGTAGATTCAAGCAGGCTAGATAATCCACAGTGGTGACCGCAGACTGAATGGGGTTCGCTTGTTTGTTTTTCCCCTTCCCATTTACACCAAGCTGTCTTCTTACTGGGAAAGCTAAAATTGTTAAAAGCTAAAACAGACACACATGGCCACACGCAAGTACACCCTTCCACACATCGCTTCCTTACCTGTTTGAAACGAGTTCTTCTCCGAATCCCAATATCAAGTGGGCAGAGTGTAGTAGTTGTGGTGAAGGGAATGGAAAGAACCCGGCAGAGCCCCCACCTAACTATCTGCAGTGTTTGCTCCTTTCGCTTGTTTAGATGTCCTATGCATTTCCTCTGGGTTAGGAACCCACACTTAAGACGTCGTCCCCATGCCCTGGTTGAGCTGTATTGCTTTCATGCGTCCCTTGGGAACATCCCTGCACAGGCTAAGAATACTTATGAAAGAATCTTGTAGCATTAACCTCTCTTCTCCACAGAGTCTCAGGCTGAAGCTCCCAGTGATCAGATCAGGATTCCCGTACACCAAAGGGTGGTACGGAGGGGACCAAACAGAGAGAGGAGAGGAAAAGTGAAGGTGCTTTTGAATAAGACAAAGTGAAGGCTTGCAGTAATAAACTCTTAAGATGGACACATCCAGAGGAGTCTGACACAGGCCATGGAAGGAAATGGTGGCAACTGTTAATCAAGAGAAGTGACCAGAAGGCCAGCCTCACCTGATAACAGAACCTGGAGACAAGGCTGGTTTGCTGAAGAGCCTTGTCTGCAGGGGTCATGCCCTCTGGAAGCCCTGAGCTTAGGCAGGCCTGAGGACAGGATGCCCTGGAGAGGAACTGGTGGGTTTCAGGCACGACTTCACCTGCAGCAGTAGCATAGCCAAGCAGTTCTTTAGTTCTCTGCAAAAAGGCACAAGATAAGCTTGGAGCGTGCAGCTTGCCCCTCAGCATAGCTTCAGCTCAGATGCTGCTTGGTCCCAAATGCCTACCCTGAGCCTTTCCCCAGAAGCCCCTCTTCTGTGACTTATGGCTTGTAATCCCCTCATCCAGAGAGCATTCCTGTGCTTCTCCTACCAGACGGCTAAGAGGGAAGGAAAGGTCCCAGTCATTGTGAGGCGCTCTGGGGCTGGTTAACACTTGGACCACTTTGGCAGAATGCTTTGGTCTAGGTGAGAACATCTGAGTGGTGGAGTTGTTTTTACTCTTTGGTTCTTTGCAGGGCCTGCCACTCAGCTCCCAAATAATCACTCATGGAGGCTTATTCTTATGAATGCCTGGCCTTAGTTTGCCTTGTTTCTAGTTAGCTTTTCTTAAATTATCCCGTCCACCTTTTGCCTCTGGTCTTTTTTCTTTCTCTATTCTATATGCCTTTCTTTACTTCTTACTCTGTGGCTTGCTGTGTAGCTGGGTGGCTGGCCCCTTTCTTGCTCCTTGATCCTTCTTCCCGGATTTCTCCTCCTGTTTATTCTCTGTGCCCGCCAGCCCCACCTATCCTTTCTCTTGCCTAACTATTGACCGTTTAGCTCTTTATTAGACCCATCGGGTGTTTCAGACAGGCAAAGGAACACAGCTTCACAGAGTTAAAACAAGTGCAACATAAAAGAATGCTGATCTTTACATTATTAAACAAATGTAACACATCTTCAACTAATAATCCACAAAAGAATGGTCTTCCTATCTGTGAGAACCGGAAAAGGTGAGCAGTGGCAGGTATCATTTTCCCTATTTCCTGTACCTCCCACTCCAGTAGGTTCAGAATCAAGAGGTATGGCTTGTAGCTCTGTGTTCTGGCTTGGAAACACGAAGCTGTGCCCCTGGCCTAGTCTTCTTTCAGGTAACAACAAGGTATTTCTTCCATTTGAATATCATTGCATTGGGCATAAGGCCACCCTTAGATACTTTCCCAGGCTAGACCCTGTACATCTTGGGTGTTCTGTGTGGATCAGGGCTGAGTGCTGAATACCTTTAGGACTTTAGTTTAAGGGGATTATGTGGGAATTGTGTTTTCAGCCACATGTAAAGCATGGATCTGAATGCTGCAGAGATCCTTGGGAAGCATTCTCCCTGCACCTCCCTGCTCTGGGGAAGGACTGAGATTGTCCATCCTGAAGATGGCACCCCTCTGACGTAGGAGCAGGAGGAAGGTACCTCTGGCTCTGCTGCCTCTGATCTGTGTCAACCTTTTTGCTCCGGGTCCTGATAAGGATAATTAGTCTTGGTCAAGACTGTCCTGTTAGAGTGGAGGTAAATAATTACCTTCTGGTACTAAGGCAGTTCTGATCGTTGGCAGATGAAACACCTCAGCCAGGATTCCTCCCCTGCGCCTTCCGTGTAAGGTGGCGGAAGGAAGGAAGCAGTGGCTGACAGGGAGTTAAACAAACTTGAAGGTAGGTCACATTTTTGACATACCATTTCCCTCTGCTGAACGAGCGAGCAGCTGCTCTGTACTTTGAGAGGGGCTTAGCTGTTGCTATAAACTTGGGTTTGTGATAATGTAAACTATTATTAAGATTATCTTTTTATTCATAATATATGTCTGACTCTGTTTGCCTTATTTATGCTCTGTTTAAAAGCCCCGTTTACCTTTAGTACCGAAGCCAGCATCACCTCTTTGAAATGAGAGACAGCTTTAGAATAGATTGTTTATACCTTCCTGGTTAAAAAGGGAGAGAAACCATTACGTTGAGGAAGCTTCAGCTCTTAATGGCGCCTCCGTGTTAAAGCGGGGCCTTTGTGCTGACAAAGCACTTCCGTGTGTTCCACAGGTGATGGCTCTTTTCCTGAGTCTGCCTGAGTCCTGCTCCTCCATGTCACTATCATCTGGTAGAAACATTTGCCACTAAAGACATTATGAAAGGAAGTGAGAGAAGCTACCCGCACCCTGGCTGGTAGCTCAGCATTGGCAGGCCTGGCCTCTCTGCGCCCAGACGGAAGGAATGCTGGGTGAGTTCTGCCTCAGGTGCTCTTGCCTCATTTGTCAGCCGAGAGCTGGGTAGTGTGCGAGCCAAGAAAATCTAATAACTATTTCAGTTTTTAATAAAATGTCCTCCCGCCCTTTGTTCCTCCCTCCGCTCCTCACCAAAAGAGGAGAACAGACTGCAGTTTTAAGCACATCTGGACACTGTTTTTGTAGAACTTACCCAGAATTCCCAGAAGGAATGTATTGGCTCCCATTTTTTCAAGCAGAACACTGAAGCGATTTCTTTGTTTGTAAGTCCTGTGCTCACACGTTCTGATGAGGTGATGGTTTGAGAACCCTGAGTCAGGACCAAACACTGCCCATGATGAGTCTTTGAGGCTGAAAGTCTATGGTTGGCTTTCCCCCCTTGCATGGTGGGAGCAAGGGTTCTATGTGCTCCCTTTGGAGGTGACTTTTTTTCTGATTTCTATGGTTATTGGAGTTAAGGCCATAGGGCAGGACACTCACAGACTTGGCACTCTCTCCATGAAGCCCCCTTTGTGAACACTGTAGTTAGAACTGTGTAAGACTGTTACATATCTGAGAGCTGGTAGGCTTGCAGTGGGAGATGGAGTCTTCTAGAAGCTTATCATTGTTAAGAAAGAGCTAAGAAAGCATGGTTGAGTCCACCCCCCCCCCCCCACATCAGTATTAGTATATCCGGATGCTGAGAGAATTACAAGAGACATTTGGAGATATGTAGCTTTTTTGTTTGTTTGTTTGCTTGTTTGTTTTTTGGTTTTTTTTTTTTTCTCCTGAGACAGGGTTTCTCTGTAGCTTTGGAGCTGTCCTGCAACTAGCTCTTGCAGACCAGGCTAGCCTCGAACTCAGAGATCTATCTACCTCTGTCTCCCGAGTGCTGGGATTAAAAGCATGCACCACCACTGCCTGGCGACTTTTTTTTTAATACCCTCAAAAATTATGTTTCAGGAGTTGTACTTAGCAGAATTATCACAGTAATGTGTTTAGAGAGAGTCATAGCTCTGTTATCTGACAAAATTTAGTTAGCGATAGTAACTGTTGGGGTATTTATTGCTTCGTAACACAGTTCTTTCCCTACAGTGGTTCTGGGTCCCTGCAATGAGCTCTAGAGGGGGAATCTTCTGCAGCTCTCAGAGATGGACCACATTTCGGGGATGACCACTCTCCCATTTCCCCTCTACATTTTGGCTGTGCTGTCAAGGTTGATCCATTATGCCTCGTCAGTGCAGTGGCCATACATTTATTATCTATTTTTTATGATGAGGAATATAACAGAAGAGTGTTCAAAGCAGGATGATTTGAAAATTAATAGTTTTGTTGGTGCCCCTTGTAAAAATGCATCATTTTTATGATGGAAATTCAGTTTATTAACTTTGATTCATACTGAGAATTTCCTAGTTAATCATTTGGGTTCTGAAAAATAGTTATATTTTGCTTCAGTTGTTTTCATTTCTCCGATCACTTGGTTTTGGTAGTATCTGGGCAAAAGATGGTCTTGTTCGGCTGTGACATGGCATCCATGTAAGCCTAGCTTTCAGGAAACAGATCGTGTCGCCGCAAGTTCAGGGGCAGCCTGGGCTCCATGGCAAGACTGAGGGTAGGGCGGGGCTTAGTTTAGAACTAGTAGGTGTTGGCTGCTTCTACATTTTCTGGATAGTTTTTTTTTTTAAATTTATTTATTTATTTATTATATATACAATATTCTTTCTGCGTGTATGCCTGAAGGCCAGAAGAGGGCACCAGACCCCATTACAGATGGTTGTGAGCCACCATGTGGTTGCTGGGAATTGAACTCAGGACTTTTGGAAGAGCAGGCAATGCTCTTAACCTCTGAGCCATCTCTCCAGCCCTGGATAGTTTTATTTAAAAAAAAAAAACCTCAAATGTTGACTGTTTATGCAGTGAGCAGATCTTGGGGAACATTGTGTCTGGGTTTCTGTGCTCACCACATGGAGATTGGACGTTTTGTTGCTGGGTTTGTGAGCTTCTGAGGGCAGCTGCACAGAGCAGCCAACTAGTATGAGCCAGCGGTGTTTTCAGTCCATTGTTCCGGTGCCAGTGGCATGTGCGCGTGTCTGTGTGTGTGTGTGTGTGTGTGTGTGTGTGTGTGTGCGCGCGCGCGCGTGTGCCTGTATATCTGTGTGTTTGTGTCTGTGTATGTGTGTGTGTATGCGCCTCTGTGTGTCTGTGTGTGCACGTGCATCTGTGTGTGTGCACGTCTGGGTGTGTGTGTGCGTGTCTGTGTGTGTGTGTGTGTATCTTCCTAGCACCCTCTTACCTTTCCATAAATTATGAGCAGGGGATGGATCTGAAACACGTGAGAGTTAAGCAGGGCTTAAACTTTTTACACTTATGATCTATTTTTGCCTGGGAATTTTTTGCTAACCCCATTTATATAGCGATATTAAATCACCGTACAGGGTTGGGGGATGGCTGAGTGGTTGGGACACTTGCTGTGATAGTGAGGAGGGCCAGGGTTTAGAGCCCATAGAAATGCTATGAATAAAGCAGCTATCTTCTAGTTCCAGTCCAAGAATGCTACGACAGGGCCAGAGCAAACTAGCAAGTAAGACTAGCTGAGGTAGAAAGCTCTAGGTTCGATTGAGAGACCTTACCTCAAGGAACAAGTGAAGAATAATCGAGGATGATTCCTGATATCAACTGTGGGCTTCAGTGTGCACGTGCACACACACTCACGTGTGTACCAACACACATGAAAAGCATGGCACACATGCATGCATGCAATACACACCTAAAAATAGAAAAAAAAACAACTAAATTAAGTAAATCAAACATTTACAGATAATAATCATAAAGAAATTTAGTTTAAAACAATTCTTTGGTATACATATATTTTACCATTTATTAAAGATGAAAGTGAATTTGCATGCTAATGAGATTGGTGTGTTTTTAAAATTATACATAAATAATTAAATCTCAGAGTCTGGAGTTGTAGTTCAGTAGGTAGAATACTCGGCAAGTAAACACACAGTCAAAGGTTATCCCAGGAGGAAAACTTGGAAGTCTTTGTTTCCTACTGGAAGTAGTGGCGCAGGCAGAGGCAGGTGGATCTCTGAGTTCCAGGACAGCCAGGGAGGGATACACAGGGAGAGAAACCCTGTTCTGAAAAACCACAACAAATGTTTTTGTTTTCCGTAATTAAGCCTTAAAAAAATAAACACAAAGCCAAGAGCAGTAAAAACGTTGCACTTGGATGTACAGTCAGTAGTCAGAGCCAAGGGTTTCTGTGCTGCTCGCTCCTGCTGTGAGAGCGGCATGGGAAGTAGAATGCTGGAGGTGTGTTCACAGCCAAGGCGGATGCTGGAGGTGTGTTCACAGCCAAGGCGGCCGCAGTGCCTGCTGGAAACTCCCAAGGATTCGATACACATTTGATTTTGAGTTACTTTTTGGTTATGCCATTTTTCAGAAGCCTTTCATTGCTGCCGTAATTTTCTCAGCCCTTAGGGTTAAGAAGTCTAAGGAGCTTGCTGGGCGGTGGTGGCACATGCCTTAAATCTCAGCATTTGGAAGGCAGAAGCAGGCAAATCTCTCTGTGAGTTCCAGGCCAGTCTGGTCTGCAGAGTGAGTTCCAGGACAGGCTCCAAAGCTACAGAGAAACCCTGTCTCAAAAAACAAAAGGAAACAAAAAGAAGTCTAAGGAGCTGGGTATGGTGGTGCATGCCTTTAATTAATTCCAGTGCTTGAGAGGATATTAAAAAAAAAAACCTTTAAATGATCTATCAGTATAATTATTTGATCAGCTTTTATATAATCACAAAGGTAGTTAAAACACCCATCTTGACATTATTTTTCCTATAACCCATTTAGTATTCTTTATCTTAATTCTGTTTGGTTCTTTGTGCCCTGTGGGCAGTCCCTGCAACCCCAGCTCCGTGGTTGATTTTAGACCTCCCTTTTTATTCCTCATGCATGGGCCCATCTGTCCTTGAGGCTTTTATCATGACTTTCTGCCTTCTAACACTACATTTAAAATGTACTTAGTATATTGTTTTAGCATTATTATTAGTATATTTTAAAAAAATTCCATAGTTGCTTTATTTTTATGGATATTTCCAGTAAATTCCTTTTTAAGAAGACCCGCAAAGATGTCTCAGTCTAAGGTGAAGTGCGTGGTGTGTAAGCCTGAGGACGTGGTGAGTTCATCTCACCCACATAGAAAGACTGGCAGGCCCCAGGTGTCTGTGTCCTTGTGGGTGTGGGCGTGGATCCCCAGAGCTTACAACCAGACAGTATAGCCAACAAGTAAGTAAGTGCTGGGTTCAATGAGAGACCCTGCCTCAAAAGATAGGGTGAAGAGTAATACATGAGATACATGAAGTCCACCTTGCCTTCATACACACACACACACACACACACACACACACCCACCCCACGCACGCACACACACACACTGTATAATTCAGCACATTCATTCCAGAAAGTGTAACATCGCGTTAGTAGGTTTTGCTTTGTTTTCCGAAATGAATTGTACAGTCCTGGAGGCAGGAGTTGTGTTTGTGCTTATTTTCACTAGGAATGACCTTCTGCAAAAGCGTACTTCAAGTTCTTGAGACATCTGGCTGATGGTTGCCTGGGCCTTTGCTGTGATCTGTTGAGTGACAAGCAGGAGAGGTTGAGCCGAGGTGATAGCATTTACCCTGGGTCAATGTTAAAGGTGCCGGCCATTCTTTCCTGCTATGCCCAGGCTACATGTCTTGGCTCTAATCACAAAATGAACTCACTGTTTTCTGTCCCCAGTTCTGACCCTCTGGGAAGAGTGGAAAGCATAGGTTTCCACAAGCCGTAATCTGATTACGTGAAGGCGGGAGGACGTTGTCAGCCTGTTTCCTGGATTTGACAGTTTCCCTTTTAATTTTACACAGTCCTCTTTTCACGTGAGACCAGTCACCTAATCATAAAATCCCTTAAATTTATGTAATTTAAAAGAAACATATAGGATAAATTATAGTAATTTGGTTACCGTTCAGAGCGGCACTCAGGACACCCACACCAGAAGACAGAATTGCGGGGACAGCTTGGTGCCTGGGAATGGCATTGCCTCTTCCACTCCTGGGAGCATTTATCTAAATGTAAAAGCATTCAGGATGTCAATACTTCATTTTCGTACTTTTTTTTTTTTTTTTTTTTTTTTGTCTTCTCAGAAGGACTGATTGCTGTTAGGGAAATTAAAACAAAATAGTTCATGTGTCGGCCGGTGACTTTGCTTCCCATGGATACAGTGTTCTTTAGAGCAGGGATGGGCCTGGCTTAGCTACTTCTTAATAATGGTGCCTTCCTTCATAGAAAATATTGATGAATGCTTAGAGCTGACTGGACCTTAAAAAGAACATGGTTCAGTGGTCCTAATTCTCATCTTTTTAGGTTCTTTTTGTTACTTCTCTATAAGTATTGAGTAACCCAGGAGGAGAAATAGCAGACAGGAGACTGTCCATCCCAAAGCCCTGGGCCTGCCATACCTCTGGGGATTTCCTCTTCAGCCTTGGTGAGAGGCAGTGGTTTTGTGTCCCAAGAGCAGGGCTGCTCGTCTGACTATGGCCTCGCTTTGATCCAGTTCCCCACTCTTGTTTGGAAAGGACTTTCAGAGGAGACTTTGCACTGCTTTTCATCCTTTTTGACAGGTCCCTACTTCACACTAACTTTGTGACAAAAATGTTACAGGCTTCTAATTTATTTCTGCTGCGTGCTTTGGTTTTTGTAAACGTGTTCTGTGGGAAGTCTGTGTTAAGGAGACAGATGCATGGATAAGCCAAACAGTTGTGTGTGTGTGTGTGTGTGTGTGTGTGTGTGTGTGTGTGTGTGGTTGCCTGCCTCTGCCCTGTAGACTAACATCAACGCTGGGACCACTCCATCAGGGGAAGAATTGACCTCTGCTTGCAGTTCCTTCAGTGTCGTCTGCCTTGGCATTTGCTTTCCTGTCTGTAGCAGTCTGCTCTGGATGCCTTGAGAGGAATTGTGGGGACAGCTTGATGCCTGGGAATGGCATAGCTTCTTCCACTCCTGGGAGCATTTATCTAAATGTAAAAGCATTCAGGATGTCAATACTTCATTTTCGTACTTTTTTTTTTTTTTTGTCTTCTCAGAAGGACTGATTGGCTGTTAGGGAAACAAAAGTTACTTAACAAACACAGTTATTTCCTGACCTAACTTTCCCACAATGATTTAATTGATGTGTCATTGTGTGTGTGGTTGTATGTGTGTGATTTAATGGGAATTCCATGTGGTATCACTGGGAACTTAGGAAGAAAAGTTTCTAGATTTACTGCTTGTAGTTTCAGGGCAGACTGCTGGCTTCTGTCCAAGAGCCAAGGAGACTCAAAGTTGAGGGGCTCATTAGTGTTTGAGTTTATCCTTCCGATTGCCTCCTATTTTAAAGTCAGTTGACAAAGTCAAAATCAGAACCAGTGATAAATTCATTTAGACTCTGAAATTGGGAACACCGGTTGAGATATAGTTCTGAGAGACCTGGCATGGCGTGGTGCTCGCTGCTCTGTGCCAGCGCCTGCGCCTTGACACTTGGTCACCGCTTGCCACTGCTGGCGTAAGAGTCAGTAGAGTTTGTACAGGATGAAGTTTTGGAGTTTCAGGTTATCCCTGATAGCGGCACTTAGGCACATATCTAAAAATATATCCAAAACATAGCCCAGTTTATAGGTCAACCCCTCCAAAAACATTCTCTTATAAAGACAGTTTAGCAAGACTGAGAAAATCAGCTGTTTTCTCCATCTCTGGATACTATGGACAGTTTCCTCCATTTCCAGGATTAAAAAATTAAAAAAGGAATAGGAAATGTGGTTGATTTTTAAACTTGGTTTCAGTGAAACTAAGTGGATTTAGACATGACTTGACACCTGTGATTGAAAAGCCACAGAGGGCTGGGGAGTGGTGGCGCCCACCTTCAATCCCAGCACTCAAGAGGCAGAGGCAGGCCAATCTCTGTGAGTTGGAGGCCAGTAAGGGTTCCAGGACAGTAAGGGTTACACAGAGAAACCCTGTCTCAAAAAACAAAACAAAACAAAAGCCATAGAAGGTGCTTACCCCCAAGAAACAAGAGAAACAGCTGTTGTTTTTGACACTGTTACTTTGTACACAACTCCCGGCATCTTGGACAAACCGTTCAATTACTTGAGTTGAAACAAACAGGACTTTAGAAGTTTAACAGCTGCCTTAATCAAGAGTCCTACTTGCAAAACTTCGATGATTTGCCCTTCCATTTGAATCTTGTTAGTAAAGTAAAATCACGGTTTCAATCAGTAGACATGGTTGTTGTTAAGCTATTAGGAGGAGCTGGAATCTCCGGCAGATGTGGGGCTGGGAGCACACACAGCTATTTATCAAATTCTGAAAGACATCCAGTCCCCCAAATAAAAAGCTGAAACTTTCTGTTAGGAGGACAGAGGGGATGTTAATGATGGAAAGATAGTTGGATTACAGACATTGAGTAACTTACATTCCATTTTGAGATCTAGCCAGTGTTTTTCTTAGAGCCTGGGGCTATTACACAAAGTCTGTACTGCCTTGCTTCTTGGGACCATCTTGCATCTCAGTCTCTAGCACACATAGATGGAGTTCCCTTGTGCTCTTTTTAACAGGGCTGTGGCTGCTTGCTGAGCAATGTCACCTTTGTTCAGCCCTTGTCCCCTGTGGGAACTAGGCAAGCGCATGTTTCCAGCAGTTAGTTTAAGAAACTAAGCTTTGAAGGTCCCTTGGAGACTGCCGGCTTACTCTCTTAGCTTGGAGACTTCCCTATTTCTCTCCAGTGAGGCTGATTCCCCCAGCAGGAGCAGAGGTTGAAGGGAGGGAGGGTTCTGGGAGGAGAGCCTAGTTCGCATGCTTGTTAACATTTGAGAGTCTTTGACAAAGGAAGTCTAAAGCCTTGCCCAGGTCAGCCGGCATTTGCACCCCCCTTCCCCCAGGCCCTGTTGTACACAGGAAGTCAGACACTAATGATGTTAGTGAGGGTTCAAAGGCGCCCAGCCGGGGAAAGGCCTAATTGCTGTGTCCGGCTCCCAGGAGGCCTGCCTCCAGCTGGAGGGGGCTGGGCAGGATGCTCTAAGTGTTAACACCTGGAGCCAGAGGGGCTGACTTCCTGGTTCTTTTGGGGGGTGGGTCGGGGCATGTGGGCTGACTCCTCCACTCACAGACGCAGATTCTCAGGGTCACATTTTAGGAAGTGGTATCTAAGAGATTATATACAAATGGTTCCATCTGGAGGCCAGGTTTTTAGTGTCACCCAGGAACATGAGGTGGTGAACCGGGAGGCCGAGACCATCCAGACTGACTATTGCTTTGCTTTTCAACTGGCTGATTCCTTCCCCCTGCAACAAATCTACTGGGGAAGGCCAGATCTTGCAGAGGCAGACTCATATTGGAAGGATTGCTTTAGTTTTTTTGTGGGAAATTATAGTTAGAATTGGTGGTGGTGGCAGGGAGAGGGGATGCTCACACATTAAGAGATGAAGTTTTGAGCCAGCTGAGATCCCAGGAAGGGGGGCTTCTGGAAGGATGACAGATGAAGGGAACATTGCCAGCATGCAGTTGTGACTTCACCATCTATGGAGGTAGTGCTCGTGGGGTTTAGGAAACACCCTAGAAGGGACAGTTGGAAGTTTGCATTCCAGGAGTGGACACACCCAGGTGGATGCCTGGTTTCAAGTAGGTTCTCTGGATTCTTTCTGTCTAATCATGGCTTTGGACCTGGGGCTTCTGGGAGACCTAAAGTAGTACTTGGAACCCACTGAAGTCGTTAAGTATTTCTGTGGGAGACTGTAGTGTTACAGAAAGCCGTCCCCTTAACTACACCAGAGTCCTTAATAACCAGAAGTGCTAACCCTGAAGGGGTATGATTAGGGCTGTCCTCTGGACTCGAATTCTGGATCTTCTCCTGGGCCCAGTGGCAGGCAATCTGAACACAGGTTGAGCCATTTGGCCCTTTGTAGGTTGGGAATAAGAGAGCTTGTGTCTTTCCTAAATAAATGGTGTGGGGCTGGAGAGAGCCATAGATTTTGAAAAGGAATACAACGTTAGCTTGTTGCTTTCCACCCATACTTCAGGGTTTTTCAGTCATGGACAGTCATGGAGACAGACTTAATCATCTTACAAAGGCCATCAGTCACCTTGTTTTCTAACAACCTATAATGTTTCAGTTAGCACCAGAATCTAAAAGAGCCCGGCTGCCTTCCACCCTTTCCAAATCCGAGAAACCTCCTTTGGAGGAAGCTTATGTGGGGACATGCTAGGGACCTGCATAGGAGGAGGAGGCCAGGTTCCCATGGCAACGTCACAGTCTCCCATTTCTCAGGCATTTGTGCCTTAAAAGCAGAAGTCCAGATGTGGCAGTTTTGGAGACCCCTCCTGCCTTCAGAAAAAGTGTTTGAAGTGGGTACAGCTAGGCACCCCGCTCCCTGTGTGGTCCTAAGGCTTTTATTAGTAGCTAGGTTTGGAGCTGAACATTTCCTCTCAGCTTGAGCGTAACAGCCGTGTTTACAGCTTTAAGTTCCCACCATTGTCTACTCACTGTTTTGCCCTCTTGGAAGAGACTTTCTTGAGCTTCTAGAGTGAAGGCTTTGTTCCTTTCACAGTGAGAGAGAATGAGCTACTAGCTGATTTGCTGGGTGGGTATTTCAGTGGCTGGTCCTTTGCTGCTTCTCTGTACCCGGTGTTTACAGAAACTGGTTAATCTTTTGTCTCTATCTGTGTCTGCCTTCCTAGCTACAGATAGCCTGCCTTTTACCTTGAAGATGTTGGCTGTCTTAACATGAGGTTCTCATTTCAGTGGGGGAATGGTGTAAAGCAGAGGAAAGGGTCCGGCCCGGTCCCAGAGGCATGGTTTATAGCCTGCCTTTGATGTTTTCAGAACTGGAAAGACACAGCAATCTGTGTGTTGGTATCAGCCGCAGAACACACAACTCAAATCCTTAGCAAAGTTGGCTTTTAAAAAACCAACTAGGTAGCGGAGCATTGTTCTGGTTTTTTAAAAATCTTAATTTTTATTTATGATATGTTTGTGTGTGTTTATGCACACATGTGTACAAGTGCCCACAGAGGCCAGAAGAGGGCATTGGATCCCCTAGAGCAAAAGCTCTTTACCACCGGGTCATCATTCCAGCTTCTTGTTTTATTATTATTATTATTTTTTGTTTATCTGAGACAGGATATCTCTTTGTAGCTCTGACTGGCTCTGAACTTGCCACAGTCCTCTGCAGTCTCCCAAGCCCTGCGGTTATAGCGGTAAACCACCATGCTGGCCTTCCATTGTTTTTAAAGCACAGGAGAAGGGCAGCTCGTGTGTGTCTCTGTTACCTGTCTGTGTGTGCTCACGCACGCATGTATGTGCTGGAATCTCTGGACTTTAACTATACAAGTGCAGCATCCGAGAAGTAATAAAATCCTGAAGTGAGCAAGGAATTTTAAACTTAAGCCCCACAGGGGCTAACGGTGCTTAGATAGGAGTCATTCCAGGATCACCTGGCGTAATGTCCTGACGCTGGTTATCTTCAGGGAATGGAGGCTGGAAAGGTGGGTGTGGATGGGGCTAGTGAAGGGAAGTCATCTGATAAGATGGACAAATGATAACTGGCTTGTGTTGGTTCCGTGCCAGAGCTCAGAAATGTCCCTTCAGCGCTCCTTTGGGGAGCGTGAAATTGAGAACATGTGTGTTCTGATCAGCGGCGTGTCGGGGATGAATCTTGATTACGGCTTTGGTCTGGTGTGCAGACCACACTTTGGACTGGTGATTTCCTACCTCCCCACACGAATCTCTTTAATTAACTTAAGATCTTCAGGCCTTTGGGGACTGATGTAGTAATTGCTAGTGGGAACCCCTTGGTTCTCCCTTAGAACTGTGTGTTCCTTCTGGCCATCCGAGAGCTTGCCTCCCCAAGCCAGACTGATGGCATCCTTCATCTCTGAAACTGGTTGTACCTATGGAAGGCGAGACTAGCTCCTAGGAGTGTGGAGAGAATGTATTCTGAGCAGATCCAGGCGTGGGCTGGTGTCTGATTCATTTTCCTTGTGTTTTGGACTTACCAGCATTCTCCTTAGCTTACGTCACCTGGGGCTTCTCTGCCTTCACTGTTTTTTTTTTTTTTTTTTTTTTTTTTTTTTTTTTTTTTTTTTTTTTTTTTTTTTTTTACTTAAAGGTTTGCACTGAAGTGAGTGGTGGGATCTGGCTTTGTTTATAAAGCCGTTTGAACTAGTACAGCCAATGACCCACTCTGGGTGCGCATCTCCTCTGTTGGTGGTGTCCATTTGTACATTTCTGGCCTCACAGTGTGGTCTCATCGCTCTGGAAACCCACCGTGGAGATGATGCTGTGGGCAGTAAAAAGCAGGAGTTGGCCTTAGTTTTCAGCAGGTTTATGCTGGGCTCCAGCTCGCCCAGAACAGGATTACAGAGGTGGCAGGCAGGTCAGGGCAAGGTGGCAGAAGATACTGACCAGTAAATAAAGGAGTGTGTTCTGCTGATCCTCACGATGGGGACTCTATCTCTGAAAAACACACAGGTTGTCCTGGAAAAGACTCAAAGGTCACCCCCCCCCCAAAAAAAAAAACCAGAAAAACCACAGAAAACCAGCAACAAAACTCCTATCTCATATCTTCCTCAAATTCCTGGGCTTGGCACACAGTCAGCCCTTGATAGATAGGTTCCGCCAAATAAATAAGCGCATGACTAAGCCAAAAAATACATACACAAACCTCAATTGGTGTTCCATAGTGATTTATGGACCATTCACAGAGCTGGTCAACAGCTTTGTAAACTGTTCCATAGGAAACAGTCCTGGGTTTTAGCTACTACCCCATTTTGATATTTAATGAGCTGAGAATTAAAGATACTTGTTTGTTGTGTGTTATTCAAAACCCATAAATGTTGATGCTGTGGCCTCAGGGTGCTGCATTCTTACTTAATTAACCACCCCCACTCCGCTCTAACGGTAGCTTTTAATTTGTTCCAAAGGGAACGGAGAAGCCAGGCCCAGTGCCGCAGCTCTGCTGTGAAGTTTCCTTTGGTTGGTGCACCGTCGTAGGAGCAGGGCAGAAGCAGCGAATGAGAGCTTGGTGAAGAAACCGTCCCCAGGAAGGAGGGAGCAGGGAGCTAATTCCTCAGTGTTCTAAAGGAATAAAATTCAAGATGCTAAAATCCCGTATCATGATCTAGCCACATGTCAGGAAGCAAAGGCCTAAACGTAAAATGGTGGCCATGGGGCAGGGTCCCTCCCCAACATGGTGCTATCATGGCCAGTTTCTTTTCAAAGCACATCATTCACAGCTTGGGTGAGTTGGCGTCAAGGACATTGAGACCTCACTGAGGTGCCCACCCATTGTTATCTCAACACTGGATGGGCCATAGAGGCAGGAGATCAGCCAGGCAGCCTCCGATTTCCTGTGTCCCTCATGCGTCTCTGGTCACTGCTGTCTGTTAAGGCAGGCGTCTTCTCAGGAACCTTTGCGTGGGCGTTTCTGAGTTTGTGTGTCTGTCGCAGCGCTGAACACTTAGTGTGTGTTTCATGAGTCCCACATTGGTCCTTCCCAAGTGCTTTTGTCTTGTGCTCTGTAGCTCAGGAGAGTCCAGAAACCTGCCTAAGGTCACACAGCGATTGGAATCACGTTGGACATTGACTGGAGTACACATCTAATGACCCTAAACTCCAGTCTCTTAACTGCAGACAAGCCCCTGGTAAGCCCACAGGAGCCCATCCTTAGAAGAGCAGGATCCTAGGCCCAGCTCTGAGGGGTCAGTGTTTCCTGTCTGCAGCCAGGTGACATGATTAGCTGTGGGCACAGGAGGTGTGACATGATTAGCTGTGGGCACAGGAGGTATGACCAGACTGCATTGGTACATGCTGTGTGTGTTACATTGAGATTCCATTCATTTATACTGTGCTTAAACACGCATGTGTCATGTCTCAAACCCAGGACAAATGCCTAACTATTTAACATATCAAGGTAGACTTGACTGCCAGGTTTTCCCAGCATCCCCCAGTTGATACCTTTTACAAGGTATGGCTGGCATACCCTGTCCCCTTCCCTGAGCTCTCCAGTCTAGGACTTGGTTACCCTTCCTCCAGCTGCCCTTCCCTATATAACCCAGCCATTTTGGTTAAGTGGCCTTTTTGCTACCGTTTACTCCCCTGGCTGCCCCGCTCCTCACACAGCCAGGCTCAGGGTCAAGTTCACTCTTGATTCCCGCAGATGTCTGCCTCTGGCTGTGCACCCTCTCACATCTACAGGAACTTTCTCCCACTGTGCTTAGGAACATTCATGTCCTTCCTCTTTTGGTTCTGTTTCTTTCACTCAGCGTGTTGTTCGTTAGCTTTCAGTTGCTGTTCTGAAAATTACCTTGAACTTCATGGCATGAGATAACACAGATTTCTCATCCTGTAGTTCTGGAGGTCAGAATTATGAAACTGAGTCTCAGGCTGTTGATATCAAAGTGTTGGCAGCACTGGCTCCTGGATGCTGTAGGGGAGGATCCATTCCTTGCCTGGCCCAACCTCTAGTTGATGGAGGAGGGTCATCTGTCTATGTGTTACTTTCATTGGTTAATAAAGAAACTGCCTTGGCCCTTTGATAGGACAGAAAATTAGGTAGGTGGAGTAAACAGAACAGAATGCTGGGAGGAAGGAAGCTGAGGCAGGCAGTTGCCATGACTCTCCTCTCCAAGACAGATGCAGGCTAAGATTCTTCCCAGTAAGCCACCACCTCGTGGTGCTACACGGATTACTAAATATGGGTTAAAGCAAGATATGAGAATTAGCCAATAAGAGGCTGAAACTAACGGGCCAAGCAGTGTTTAAAAGAATACAGTTTCCGTGTAATTATTTCAGGTGTAAAGCTATCCGGGTGGCAGGACGCAGCCCACCGCTCCTTCCACATCTAGTGACCGCGTACATTCTTTGGCCCAGTAGCTCCTTCTGTCTAGTCAAGTATGTCAATGATCTCCAGTCAGCCAGTCTCCCTCCGTTGTCTCCCCTCCACCATCACATCTCCTTTTTCTCTGGCACCAACCCTTTTTTTCTTCCAAGAATCTTCACAGTGGCCCAACAGGATATCTCAGAACATTGTCCCCATTTCAGCATTCTTGAACCTAATTGTATTTTTTATTGATATTTATTGACCTCTACATTTTTCTCTGCTCTCCTCCCTGCCTCTCCCCTCCTTCCTTCAACCCTCCCCCAAGGTCCCCAAGCTTCTAATTTACTCAGGAGATCTTGTCTTTTTCTACTTCCCATGTAGATTAGATCTATGTAAGTCTCTCTTAGTGTCCTCACTGTTGTCTAAGTTCTCTGGGATTGTGGTTTGTAGGCTGGTTTTCTTTGTTTTATGTTTAAAAACCACCTATGAGTAAGTACATGTGATAATTGTCTTTCTGGGTCTGGGTTACCTCACTCAAAATAATGTTTTCTAGCTCCATCCATTTTCCTGCAAAACTCAAGTTGTCATTATTTTTTTTCTGATGTGTAGTACTCCATTGTATAAATGTACCACATTTTCCTGATCCATTCAGTTCTGGCTATCACAAACAAAGATGCTATGAACATAGTTGAGCACATGTCCTTGTGGTACGACTGAGCATCCTTTGGATATATTCCCAAAAGTGGTATTACTGTGTATTGAGGAAGGTTGTTTCCTTTTCTGAGAAATCGCCACACTGACATCCAAAGGGGTTGTATCAGCTTGCATTCCCACCAGCAATGCAGAAGTGTTCCCTTTTCCCCACAACCTCTCCAGCATAAGTTGTCATCAGTGTTTTTGATTTTGGCCATTCTTACAGGTGTAAGATGGAATCTCAGAGTTGTTTTGATTTGCATTTCTCAATGATGACTAAGGATGTTGAACATTTCCTTAAGTGTCTTTCAGCCATTTTAGATTCCTTTGTTGAGAGCTGTTATCCATTTTTTTTATTGGATTATGTGTTCTTTTGGTGACCAGTTTCTTGAGATCTTTGTATATTTTGGAGATCAGACCTCTGTCTGATGTGGAGTTAGTGTAGGCTGTCGTTTTGTCTTGTTGACTGTCCTTTGCTTTACAGAAGCTTTTCAGTTTCAGGAGGTCCCATTTATTAATTGTTTCAGTGTCTGTGCTGCTAAGGTTATATTTAGGAAGTGGTCTCCTGTGCCAATGCGTTCAAGTGTACTTCCCACTGCTTTATGTTGAGGTCTTTGATCTGTTTGGACTTGAGTTTTGTGCATGGTGATAGGTATGGGTCTATTTTCATTCTTCTACATGTTGATATCCAGTTATGCCAGCACCACTTGTTAAATATGCTTTCTTTTTTCCATTTTATACTTTTTCCTTTTTTGTCAAAAATCAGGTGTTCGAAGATGTGCGGATTGTATCTGGGTCTTCTATTCGTTTCCATTGGTCCTCCTGTCTGTTCTTCTGCCAATACCAGGCTGTTTTCAGTACTGTAGCTCTGTAGTAGAGTTTGAAGTCAGGGATTGTGATGCCTCCAGAAGTTCCTTTATTGCCCAGGATTGTTTTGGCTATCCTGGGTTTTTTGCTTTTCCATATGAAATTGAGTACCGTTCTTTCGAGGTCTGTGAAGAATTTTGATGGGATTTTGATGGGCATTGCATTGAATCTGTAGATTGCTTTTGGTAAGACCTAATTGTATTATATAGTCCTTTCTGTTATATGTAGAATAAGTCACAGGTTCTAGGCCTTGGATGTGGGCATGCTTAAAAGAGACTTTCATTTCTGTCTGTCATGAAATAGCACAGAAACAGCTGTTTCGTGAGCTAGCCAGGCACAGTGTTTCTCAGGTGGTTCCTGTGGATTGTGGAGCAGCTAAAAACATTTTTGGGCCTGAGTAAAGACCGCCCAGTGGAGCATCTACCGCCCACACCCAGAGAAATTTACCAGATCAGTCAAGGACTTGAGAGGACAAAAGGTCTTTACAGTGCCGATAAGAACTGGTACCCAGGGAGGTGTCTTTTATTTCTGAGCTCCATGGTTAGACTTGGATAGTTCCAGGACTTAGGACCTCCACTTGTCTGTGGAATTAAATCTCCACTTCACGTTTACAATCACGGAAGTGCCGCACTAGTGAATTGTACAGACTACAGTGACTTTGCGCCTCTTCAGTGAGCACACAGGCAGATGATGTGTGAGGAACACGATGTGGTAAGGACCAGAGTAGATAAGTCAGCCATCCTATGGATGAGCAAGACATGGCTGATGGGAAGAAGAGGGAATTCTACACATACAGGAGTGTCTGAGTGGAACTGCAGTGTTTTATGGGGTTGGGGGGAGGAGGTAGTGATTTTTCATTTGCATTTTAATAAGTAAAGCTTGCCTGAAGAACAGAATGCAAAACAGCCACACTAGTCAGCCATACAGGCCAGGCAGTGGTGGTGCACACCTCTAATCCCAGCACTAGAGAGGACTGTAAGGTGGGATGAGACAGGAACTCAGTCTCTTTCAGACTGAAGATTTCATGAAGGCAAGAAAGAGCTCTCTAGTGGCTGGCTGCTTTGCTTTTCTGAGCCTTAGGTGGAACCCCAATATCTGTCTCTGGGTTCTTGTTAATCATGCTACATTTGGCACCCGATGTTTGGGCGTAAAAATTCACACACACACAAAAAAGCCATTTGCCTGTTGCTCTTAAGCCACTGGCACAGGTCAGACTTGGCTAGGCTTTGTTTTTTTTTTTTTCCCCCCAAGCCTCTGAGGGAGTTTGGGATTTTTCTCTTGTAGCCTCTCTATAACAGTCTCCAGCTGCCACCCAAACTCCAGAAGCCCCTGGGCTCCAAATGCCACAGGACTCATTTGCCCTAGACTGGCTGCTTTGCCTTCAGGCAGTGCCCCCTTCCACCACACGTGCTTTTCCCGCAACATTCCTTGTGGGCTTTTTCAGACAACTGTCCGTCCGTCCCTCTCTTGCTCTTTCTCCACCGTGGGTTGCAGGCTCTCCCTGAACCCCCTTCTCGGGCTGCTGCCCAACTAGCTGCCTGGAAATCCAGTCCGGCTTTTACGTTCCGTGCAGCAGCAATAAGCCCCACGTCTTCATCAACATCGCCGGTATATTTGGTAAGACAATTGGGAAATTTTTTTCAAATTTAATTTTTGTTTTTGTTTTTCAAGATAGGGTTTCTCTGTATACCTTTGGAGCCGCCTATCCTAGAACTCACTCTGCAGACCAGGCTGGCCTACAAGGCAGGCAGTTATAAAAGGATCAAATCGAACTCTAAAGGATATGCTAAATAAACAGAAAGGGATGATAAATACCCCCAGAAATAGTTTGCATAATGCTTTATTAACTTTACATTTTTTTAAATGCTAATGAGAAAGGAACAGCAGCTGCAGAGAGACATTGGCTAGTAGACAAAACTACAGAATTAAATCAGCCAATATACTTTAAAGATGTACTGACCTCAGGATGGAAACAAGGACATGTGTTACATTAGGGAAGGGGTTTTGCTTTTGTTTCCACAGGAGAATAAAAGCTATGGATACCATGAAAATTGTTAAAGGTTCGATTTGAACAAGAGACACCTCTTAATTAGAAGAGATGATAGTTCATTAAGCACCATGGCCATTTAATCTAAATCTAAAATTTTTTAAAAATTTATTTATTTAACCTGCATGCCTGCACACACACACCAGAAGAGGGCACCAGATCTCATTATATATGGTTATGAGCTACCATGTGGTTGTTGGGAATTGAACTCAGGACCTCTGTAAGAGCAGCTAGTGCACCTAACCTCTGAGTCATCTCTCCATTTAACCTGTAAATCTAATATGCTTT
This sequence comes from Arvicola amphibius, assembly GCF_903992535.2. Taxonomy (NCBI): domain Eukaryota; kingdom Metazoa; phylum Chordata; class Mammalia; order Rodentia; family Cricetidae; genus Arvicola; species Arvicola amphibius. The sequence continues at coordinate 28,979,470 of NC_052058.2, read as the reverse complement.
TCATTTGATCAGATATAACTTGCAAAGAGAGAATCTCTTCAAAATTAGAGTTGGGAAGGGTTTTGCTTCTGTCTTTTTAGGAGAATAAAGGTATCCAGCTAAGGAATAGGAAGACTACTGAACAAATTATACATTGAAGGAAAAAGGGCAAGTCATCCAGAAAAAAAGTTTCAAGCAAAAGAGTGAGTTAGCCTATTAGTATATCATATTTCCAGCAGAATAAAATTTGTTTGTTCTGCTATTCTCCACAGACATATAATGCAAATGGTCACTTTGTAGTCCCAGTCCAGTTAAAGATTAAAGCTGGCTTTGGAGTTGGAACATGGCTCTCTCCTTCTTTAAATCCAAGCATGCTTGTTAAAGTGAAATCCAAAATCTCTGTCTCATGTCAGAAGAGCCACCTGATATGGGACAGAAGACATACAAATATATAAGGATTATTTTGTTGCTACTAATCTCATAATCCTTTAGTTTTATATTGATTTTTTTAAACAGGTTTTCTTAGGGTATAAGATTTATAAGATTAAAATATACATATACACACACGTATATTTTAAACTTTTTGCCATGATATTAAATGATCATATAGAGTACTAATTCTAGAAAAAGGTTTCAGCTACCTTACTGTACATGATTTCAGGTTTGAGTACTATCAGTTTTCTGCAGTGAACCATGAGCACATCTAATAACAACCTTTGAAGTCTCCGAAAAAAGGATGAGACCCCACAATGATTCCTCCAGGACCATGACAACACCACTAAGCTGGAAAACACCACCTAAAGATTGGTTTTGTAGTACAAACTACTCAGAACAATGTTGAGGTGGCTACTTAGATGATCCAGTCTAACAGGACTTTAAACAAGCCCTACACTTTCCCCCTTGCACAGAGACTGGATAACAAATAATACCTCTCCCAGGATTTAACAATTAACCCAAATTTTTCTTTTCAGGATCCCCTAAAGATTCTGTTGCTCCCTAGAGAGCAGGAAATAAAATTTAAGAACACTATGCCCACATTCCCAAGAGGTGGGATGTGTGGTTTTTGGTTGTTCAGTGGTTTATGGATACTGGTCATTGTTTAGGGGGGTTAGTTACCAGTTGTTATTGATAATAGCCAGGAGGAAAGTTGAACAAAGGAGATTAGACTCCGAGTTCTTGTTTTGAAAAGAGAAAAGGGGGCCGCGCGGTGGTGGTGCACGCCTTTAATCCCAGCACTTGGGAGGCAGAGGCAGGCGGATCTCTGAGTTCGAGGCCAGCCTGGTCTACAAGAGCTAGTTCCAGGACAGGCTCTAGAAACTACAGGGAAACCCTGTCTCGAAAAACCAAAAAAAAAAAAAGAGAGAAAAGGGGGATATGGATATAATATGATAAAAGGGTAGAATCTATTTTGAAAAGAAAAAAGGGAGGATATAGATATGATAAGAAAAAAAGGTAGATTATTGAATCTACTAGTTTTAAATGTTTTATAGTGGTTTGGACTTTCGTATATTGTATACAAATTTTGTATATTGATACAAATTTGAGATTAATTAAAAAAAAACATTATATATACGTTCCTAATTTTATTCAAGGTATTGTACCTATATAGCCCATTTAACAATGTAATGCAAATTTCTAGTTCCTGAAAATTATTTTTTACCAATTGTTTAGAATACTAACGAAATGCAGGTTAGTAGTTAATCACCTATTACAATCAATCTTGTAGTCACTTTAGGTATGTTTTCAATGTGAAACATATATTTTAGATATACAGGTCACATTCAAACACTTCAGAGATCTACAGGATATGGCATTTAAGATGTTTTAATAAAATTGGTTCTTTCTCCTTTTTTTTTAATGACAATGAGACTGATCTTGGCAGTACCAGTCCACTTCAGAGAAGATAACAGGCTTTGAAGAAACTCCACATGGAGTTTACTGTCTTTGTGGCAAAAGCATGTCATTGGGCAAGAAAATGCCCTTGCCTCACCTGCTGACAGTATGTTGTCCTTATTAGACAGGCAGGACACAACAGAGAGTGACTGCCACACATTGTCAAGACAAAGCGGGACAGCCCTTCAGAATATCCTGCTGCATAGGAAAGTATCCTGTCTCATGTTGTAGGCCTATAGGCCAAAGATGGATGTCCCAGCATTGCTGAGAAACTTCAGGTGACTGTCCAGGGAGCCGACTGTTTCAGTTGTTCCTCAGGTTTTTTGGAAGTCACTTGCTTGCAGTTCCTACTTTTTCAGTTAATATTAGTTCCTTCTTTGGTTTCAAAGGGAGTTGAAGACTTGGTAGTTATAGTTTTCCTTGTTTTCCTGATGCAGAATTCAAGTTATAATAGAAAGTAAATTAAGTAACCTCACCAAGATATGATAGATAATGGAGTATTTTCTCTGAATTTGTCCAATGCAAATAGACTAGACATTGTTGATGTATTTATTGCCTGTATATATTGTATATAGTTATTGTACTTACTATATATAGCTTTTCTTATTTTAGTTATAGCCTTTCTTTTTTTCATTTTTAGACAAAAAAGGGAAGCATAATATTTTATTTGTTTTTTAATAAATCTTGCCTAAAGAACAGAACACAGAACAGCCTCACTAGTCAGCCATAGAAGCTGGGTGGTGCTGCACACTTTTAACCCCAGCACTAGAGAGACATATACGGTGTCATGGACAGGAACTTGCTCTCTTTCAGTCTGAAGATTTCAAAGCTCTCTAGTGGCTTTTTTTTTTTTTTTTTTTTTTTTTTTTTTTTTTGGTTTTTCGAGATAGGGTTTCTCTGCAGCTTTAGAGCCTGTCCTGGAACTAGCTCTTGTAGACCAGGCTGGTCTTGAACTCACAGAGATCCGCCTGCTTCTGCCTCCCAAGTGCTGGGATTAAAGGCGTGCACCACCACCGCCCTGCGTCTCTAGTGGCTTTTCTGATCTTCAGATTGAACCTCAGTATCTGCCTCTGGGTTTTTATTAATCGTGCTAGGGGAATTTGCTGGCTAACTAGGCAGTTAAGGGCCACTCCAAGAATGGTGTAAACTGATCGGGAAGCCAGTGAAGGACTGGGCGCAGGGGAGTAGATGATGACAGACATGTTTGCAGCTCACCTTTATGGGTTTGACTTGTTGCTAGATACTGCCCTGGGGCCTTAGGACAAGTTGGAATCATCAGTGGGTAATTAGGTGGGCACCTCATGCAAGTCTCAGTGTCCTGATCCAGCTCACCTAGGCCTCCTTGGACAGCTCCTCACATATTAGAAATCTTGTTCCGATGTATGTAGTTTCTTGTGTTCACAGAACAGCACAGACAGCTTATTGTTTTGGGTTCCTTTTTATCAGGCATTAGCCATTGCAACCACCAATAGATGTTTGTTACAAACATACCTCAATAGAAATTCAGGGGGAAAAGAGAGGGGAGGAGTTAAAGAGGAAAAGCCACACAGGTGTCACTAGGCATGCACATAGGTTACTAGTTAGAGCCCCTCAGCACCTGCTCTTAAACGGGATGTTTTCCTTGTTGAAAAGTACTTCTGTGTGAATCTGTGGTCTTCTTCAAACCCCCTCTGAGAAGGAAGTTGTTATGCACATTCCTTACAACAAACGAAAGGGGGCTGGAGAGCTGGTTCAGTGTGTAAGAGCACTGGCTGCTCTTCCAAAGGTCCTGTTTCAATTCCCAGCAACCACATGGTGGCTCACAACCATCTGTAATGAGATCTGGTGCCCTCTTCTGGCCTGCAGGCACACATGCAGGCAGAACACTGCATACATAAAACAACTAAACCAAACCAAAGCATTCAGATAGTTGAGGAGACTCAACCCCAGTGGAGGGAGTGGTGTCCCGTGGTTGTCAGGTAAAACCACTGATCTTGGCCCTACACTGGTTTTCTTCTTCTGATGCCACTGTTGTTTTCCTCAGCATTATGATTAGTTACTAGCCTCTCCGCTTGTGCGCCTTCCGTACTGTTGTACACTTCGACCCTACCCCTTACTCATCCCTATTCAGGTGCTGTCTTGCAGAAGCACCCTGCGTTTCTCTGCCGCCCGCGCTTTTACTTCAGCCACACAGGCTTTGTCATCTAAAAGGGGAGGGCTTGGTGGGCCAAGGATTTGCAGTTTGTGTCCAGTTACTCTTCTCTGAAAGCATGAGCACCAGGCACCTTCATGAAGTGGGTTCATGACTATTGTACCTTCTGTGGCACCTAAAATCATGCCTGGCTCATCGTGGACTGCGAGCTTGTGCCCTTGGGCTGTGGAGTCGTGTGGTTGGCAGTTTTGAACATTCCTAAAGGCTTGTGGGAATCAGCTTTGTCCTCTTCCTGGTTGTAGCTTGGGTCTGTGCCTTCTGGAAGTCAGGCTGCTTCTGTCTATAGCAGACCATGTGCTAAGGGGTGATAAATGCTTTTAATATTTCCCGTTTCCTGTCCTGTGACGAGTTCTGCAGTCTCACAATATGCAAAGAAGGGTTGGAAAGGGAAGCTGAAGAAAGAAGGGAGCCAGGAAGAGGAGCCTCAGGGACTGCTGGGTGCACCTAGTTGACTTAGGTTTTGTGTTATTGCTTGCTTATCCCTCACTTTGGTGTCTGTGTGCCCGCCTACCTCGTTCCGCACAGCTGTGATCTTCTGCACATATCTGAGCTCAGGGATACGGTTTCAATGGCCATGCCTGGCTTCAGGAGAAGCAGCGTGAACATGCCTGGAGCATATGGAAGTGATGGCGTTGTGGCCTGAACTCCTGGGCCCCATCAGGAGTGTTCACATTGGGTCTCAGCGTGACACTTGCCCGTTAAACACCAGGCTGCTAGCACATGGTTTTCCCCAACATCCTCCTTGTTGAGTGGAAACTTTAGCCGTGTGGTTAAAATAGTTTCCCATCGCTTAGCACTTCAGAATCAACTTATTTTGGAGAATTCCCCAATTAATACCAAATGGCACATTTGCAGATTATTAAAGAAATATTTAAACAGAGTCAGTAGACCTGGCCGGCTGACCTAGAGCAGCCCTTTCGTAGGAAGAGCAGCTTTGGGCTTAGGAAGAAGCAGGGTCAAAGGGAGGATCTGGAGCTCCCTCTATGGCTGCTGTCTTTAGAGTGGCAAGTCTGGTGGAGTTGTTACCCTACTACTAAGGCTGCAGATGGCTAATGGCCACATCACCACGAGTTAAGAGTTTGAAGTTTTAAAGTTTGCTTCTTTTATGACCAACCCTGTGTATTCCCAACATAGATATGGAGACAGTGAAGAATTGTCTCATTAAAAGTAATGGCTATTCCCATATTCATTTCCAGTCTTGGAATGAGAACTGGTTTCCGTAGACTTGAAGAATTGCCTATCTGTTTTGCCTTACTAGAGCTGTCTGCTAGCCGAGTTTTATAACCAATCAGGGTCCAATTGGAAGGGCTCCATCTGGCAGCCCTGGTCTCTATCCTAATTTTACTGCTAATGAATTACCTAACCCCTAAGCATGGACCAGTCTGTTTCTGTTGTCTTAGGGGAAAGAGTGCCCAAGATCCCTAGTGGGTAGGAATCCCTTGGACTGGAGGGTGTTTGGAGTGGGGGTGGGTGGGCCGTGGAGCAGTGCAAGGAGGAGCCGACCTGTAGGACTGGCATGACCCTGGTGGCATGACCCTGGGCCTCTGCTGACTTGTAGGACTGGCATGACCCTGGGCCTCTGCAGTGCTTTGCTCATTTAGATGCTGGGAACGTAAGTCGGCTGCACTCTGTATCATGTTCTCGTTTTCCCACAGGGAGTGGGGCTGGCCAGCAGAAGCAGCGGGCTGTACAACATCACCTTCAGATACGACAGTAAGTAACTGGCCTGACCGCAGAGACGTCAGGCAATTTTGTTCAGAAATCCAGAGTTCACACACTTGTGTTTCATCAAGGATACCGCAGATCCTGGCTGGGATTAGTTTTCTGAACCTGTTTGGGTTTGTCAGCAGTTAAAGCAGCTCAGTTTCTATTTAGCCCCTGAAGTATTTGGGAACTTGAACAACAAACAGGTCAAGTGTCTTCCATGCTTTTCAGAAAGTTCTGCTGTGAAGACTTGCCCTTAGGACACAACCTTGTCTTTAAGAACAAATGCAGATGTCAGTAGGTCCCCACCAGGGAATGGAGTGAATTTACCCAAGTGTAGGCCTGGAGGCAAGGATGGAACCTGGCAAACTGGGCAGCCTCTCTGGTCTGAAGGGGCCACTGGTTTCTTAATTCCCACTCATTGTGGTCTTGTAGAATTCCCACTGGGTGTAGCCAGATGTGGTTCCTAAGACTAGCCAGAAGTTCTAAGAAGTTTACGACTTTGTACAAAGATATATTAGTTGTCACACCCAGGTCTATTCTGTAGTTCCCTTCTGTACTCAGTGAGCATGCATTATTTTGAGGATATATCTTTTTCCTTTTTTTCCATTTTCATGTGTGTTGTCGGAGTCAGTGCTAGCCCCGACCATAAATTATTTCTCTACCAGACCCCAGCATAAACTATCTCTCTGGACCATCGTGGAGGAGACGGGAATAAAGACACGACTCACATGGTTTCATTGGGAAGGAGATTCTCAGAGATCCCTCATGATATCCTGAGTTCACATTCTGAAAAATTTCTTTTTGTTTATTCTCTAAACAGTCTTTATACCAAAACTTAACTTAGGGGAAATACATTACCATTCTATCTCCTAGGTAACCAGGTGAATAGTGTTTTGTCACGTCAGGATCTACCTATCTGCTCTGTATGCTAGCTGTCACGTAGGCTTGAATTAACATCTCTATCAGGCATCCTCCAAATTATGCACATGTGGTTGATTGTGTGCATGGAGACTGGAAGCTGATGTCAGAATCATCATAGATTACCCTTCCACCATATTCACTGAAGCCGGATCTCAGTCAAACCCAGAGCTTGCTGCTGTGGTCAGTCTCTATAGCCTGCTTGATCTGGGGATCCCCTGTCTCTGCTCCCCAAGGCTGGAATTGCAGTGGAGCCACCATGCTTACGTGGTCTGAATTTCCAGTCCAAGTACTTGTAGAGCCAGCAGTTTAGCCACTAAGCTTCCCCTCTAGGCCAAGGGTCATGTTTTAGGCCAAGTAGAATTTAGAACTATGAACGTCCTTCTCAGTAATATTGACATACAAGTCAAACTTCTTTAAGACTTGAAGTGTAAGAAGGGAATCGTACCTAATGTGGTTAGGCAAGAAAGCCGCACGTAGGCATTGCAGAAACTAGAGTCTGAAAAGTTGGGTGTATAGCTAGCACACAATTGTATTTCAGTAAGAAGGAGGAAGAAGATGATTAAGCTGAAAGGCTCGGGAGTCACCTTTTGGAATCTCCCGCAGCGGTGAGAGCACGGATGACTTTTGCATTGTTCGTTATCCCTTCGTGTTTTCAAATGCCTCCAGCAAACGTGTTTCGTTATAAACATGGACATGAGCACAGCTTGCAAGGGGGAGAAATGCAGCGACTGACTGAGCTCCTTCTTAGAAGCGTCCCGGAGGCTTTTACCCAGGAAATGCCCTGGGTCCTCTGGGTGCAGGTAGACGATGTGAAGGATCTTTGCAGCAGTACAGGAGAGGGATCCAAGTGGAGTCATAAGAAAGAAATGGAGATGAGGCAATGTGAACACCATGAGTTGATGTCTCCTGGGAAGCCAGTAAACAGGTCTCCCAGCAATGGTGTCTGCCATAGTGTGTGGTGGGTCTCTTAAGTTCCGGCAGGATTCGGCCTCCAAGCTGATGGCAGGTCTTGGAGGTGTGTTAAGCAATACCAGGTGATACAGCTGCTCAATCAGTGATGGCTACATTGACACTGTTAGACAAAAATCAAAGTTTTTTTTTTTTTTTTTCCTTTTTGAGCTATTAATTTGGGGGTTTGGAGTTTTAATGGCGGTTGTCTTTGAGAATGTTAGCTGTCATCCCTGTCACCCAAATATCTTGTATTACAGACACCCGTCATTTAACAGTTTGCTTGTGAAATTACTCCCTGCGGATTCACCCCCACGTGTTAGTTCCTTTTCCCTAGAGACTTGCCCTCTTGGCCTCTAAAAACAAACACACTCCGCAGGTGGCCACTCCTTCATGCTGGAAGCTGTGGCACTGATGCGAGTTCTTCTTTTTTTTTTTTTTTTTTTTTTTGTTTTTTGAGACAGGGTTTCTCTGCGGCTTTGGAGCCTGTCCTGGAACTAGCTCTTGTAGACCAGGCTGGTCTCGAACTCACAGAGATCCGCCTGCCTCTGCCTCCCGAGTGCTGGGATTAAAGGCGTGCGCCACCACCGCCCGGCTTGCTGATGCGAGTTCTTAGGGATTTCAGCAAACTGTCTCGGGAGTAGGAGAGGATAAGGAAAGAAACAAAGCTAATGAGAGACACAAGTCTACCCTGTGTCCAGCAGTCCTAGCCATGTCCAGGAGTTCAATTCGGGAGAGTAGATGTGTTTCTGTTGCTGCAGGTACACCCCTCCGTAATGTATTTCCCAAGCCATAATCAACTTTACTGTCTTATTTGAGCTTTTGAGGACATTTCTTTTTCTTTTTCTTTTTCTTTTTTCTTTTTCTCCCCCAGGACAGGGTTTCTCTGTGTACCTTTGGAACCTGTCCTGGAACTCACTCATAGACCAGGCTAGCTTCAAACTCTACCTCCCGAGTGTTGGGATTAAAGGCGTGTGCCACCACTGCCCAGCTCGAGGACGTTACTAAGAGTGGTTTTGGGACCTGTAGACATACTCTCCATAGTCTGGTAAGACGAAATTGAAAATAAAGGTTAAAAGCTTAAACTGTGCTCATTTCCCACCTCTCTAGACTGTACTACCTACTTGAATCCAGTTGGGAAGCACCTGATTGCCGATGCCCAGAACATCACAATCAGCCAGTATGCTTGCCGGGACCAAGTGGCAATCACGGTTCTTTGGTCCCCAGGGGCCCTTGGTAAGTGGTAGCACTCATTTCCTCTGTGGGGAATGGATGGTGTAGGGTGAGTGGCCATGTGCGGTGGCTTCCAAGTAAGCAGCTGTTGATGACAGTGAAGCTGAGAGTGGAGTGGGCACGGCACCCTGTGCTTTGTTGTCTTCTCCTGCTCGCGTGCGTGCGTGCGTGCGTGCACACACACACACACACACACACACACCTTGAAGCAGTGCCCCAAGGCCTGTGTTTTGTTTCCTTGCTTTAGAGAATTGTGAGTTTGAAAAGATAATGTATTGGCAATATATTTTTTCTACTTTTAGACAGGGTTTTACTCCTTAGCCCAGGTTGAGTGCTTTAGCCATAGTCAGAAGGGAGGTGGTGGAAGTGGCCGTGGCCTGTCCAAGGGCGTATTGGCCTTGGCTTCCACCATACGTGGTTTCTGTGGTCACAATGACGCGTGGGTCCACGTTAGGCACATTTTGTTTTTGTTTTTAATATTTTTTGTGATTTATTTAACTTTATTTAATGTGCAATGGTGTGAAGGTGTCAGATCACCCAGGAATGGGATTTATGAGCTGCCATGTGGGTGCTGGGAGTTGAACCCGGGTCCCCTGGAAGAACAGTCAGTGCTCATAACTGTCAAGCCGTCTCTCCAGCCCGTTTTTTTTTACACCCCCCCCCCCCAACCAGGAGAATTCTTTTTTTCTTAAGAAAGCATAAAATCAGTGAGTTTTGAAGTTGGAAACCAAGTTGAAATTTTTTTAAAGACCTTTAATGCCAGTAGAACTCAGGGTGAAGTAAAGAAATAGCAAACAAGCAAGCCCACCTTCTCTGGCCAATTTGTTTGACTGAGTGTGTCTTTTTGAATGAACTGATACCCATGAGAGGGTCAAGCCAGGATAACTTAAGATTCTTTTTTTTTTTTTTTTTTTTTTTTTTAGATTTATTTATTATGTATACAGTATTCTGCCTGCATATATGTGTGCAGGCCAGTAGAGGGTGCCAGATCTCAGCCATGGTTGTGAGTCACCATGTGGTTGCTGGGAATTGAACTCAGGACCCCTGGAAGAACAGTCAGTGCTCTTAACCTCTGAGCCATCTCTCTAGCACCCAAACCTAATATTCTTTAACTTTATAGAATGAATTAGATTGGCAAAATTTCTTTTTGTTTGACTTTTGTTTTTTGAGATAAGATCTCACGTATCCCTGGTTGACCTCAAACCCACCGTGTCGTTCAGGATGGCCTCCAAATCCTGATCTTCTTGGCTCCACTTCAAGAGTGCTGGCAGTAGACGTGTGGCCCAACACACTCAGCAGCTCCTCTTGTCTTTTGAGACAGGATCTTGCTATGTAGCCAACGCTAGCCCTTCTGCTCACTGCTCACCATGCTTCCTGCCGTAGCCTCCCAAAGGCTGGGTCCTGTGTGGGCTGCCATACTTGGCTGGGATGGGGTTGGCCTTTCACAGAAGACGTTTAGACTGGAGGCCCAGCTTCCCTGCGTGCCAAGTGGGGGTGGCGGTGACCAGAGAAAGCTGTCTGAGAGCAGCTGCTGTTGTCATCAGAACCTGCGTCCCAACCCTACACTGTCCCTCTGACTTGGCAGTGGTCTTGGACCTTTTTTCAGCGTTTGTCCAGGGAGAAGTAAAATAAAGCCAGATTCCCCCCCCCTTTTTAAAAATCTTTTTTATTTTATGTATATTGGTGTTTTGCCTGCATGTATATGTATTGGGAGGGAGTCAGATTCCCTAGAACTGGGGTTACAGATAGTTGTGAGCTGCCATGTGGGTGTTGGGGATTGAACCTGGGTCCCCTGGAAGAGCAGTCAGTGCTCCTAATTGCTGAGCCATCTCTCCAGCCCCAAGCCTAGATTTCTTAATCTGAACAAGAATAAATCTCCGAATTACAGTGAGGTAGTGAGTGTGAGGGAGAAAGAAGATGGAGGTGTTGGGCCATCTTGTCTGTCTACACGACTACCTCTGCGTCTAAACCCTGTGTTTTTCAAAGGCAATATTAGATTAACATTTAAAGATTAAAAATATTCTCTGGATAAAAGAAGTGGTCATTCCATTTCAGGTTTAAATGACTGAGTCTTGAGCTGGCTAACTGCAGCCTCCCTCTTTAGAGAGCGAGAGGCTAGTGGTGGAAGAGGGTGATGATTTAAGGTGGGGTGAGGTTCCTCAGAAGTCAGGAAAGCCTGTGGCTTAAGGGCAGTGACCGAGAGCTCAGCGCTTCCTGGCCTATCCTTTGCTTAGCATGTGACCCCAGGGCTTGTCAGTTTCTCTAAACTTTTCCTCCGCTGCAGATGGCAGTAATGGTACCCGCCTCCGTGTTTGTCTCTAATAGCCAGTGTGGGAGTGTGTTTCTCCAGTGTCACGTGAGGTTTCACAGTTTCGACAGCTCTGGGTAGATGTGTATTGGGAATTAAGTTCGCTGCCTCAGTTTCCCCTCAGCCCATATTTGCCATTACGATTTTCAATCATCTATAATTTTCAGTCCGACCTTTGAAAAACAAAACCCAGGTCTATCCATCTATGTTTACCCGAGCTCATCAGTTTTTAAGTCACTGGGGGAGGCTTGCCTTTAATTTTACAAGCCACCTACCTTTTGTTAAACAGTCTTTCTGGAAGCAGCACATGAATCAAATCATAGTTTTTAATAGTAGTAAAGATTTGTTCAAACATTGTTTCTTTTCCGATCTCAAAAGGCAAGCTCCCGCGAGAGCTAAATACTTGGTGCTACGGAGATGTGTTGTGTCCTCGAGTTTGCATCCCTGTGGATCCACTCTCTCCCCACAGGAAGCTTTCTGATTGAAAATGCCATGCACTGTAGCACTACCAGCTTCTACAATATGAGGCTTTAATTGTGGCCTCTCTGCCCAAGCCACCATGAAATATGTGCTCTTCATAGAATAATTACAGAATTGGAGAACCTGCTCAAAAGAGAAAAAGATTTCTGTGACCTTTGCCATCAATAATTTCCCCACCTGGTTAATTGCATCCTGTGTAATTACTTTTGGCCCGGGAGGGGAGGGGTTGAAAATGTCTCCTTGTCTGGTGTTCAGAAAGAATGTGAAATCGATATCTTGACAATCAAGGTCAGCTTTGGGGATCTCCAGCTGCACTTGGTCCACTCCAGTCTCCATGGGATACAGAGCCCCATTGCTGGCTCCTGTGGCCGTCAGAGCTTAATCCTTTTGAAAGCATCTAGTCAGATGTGCAGTGGGAGGAAGCTCAGGTGGTGAGGCTGGGCCGGCGCCTTTCAGTGGCTCTGTGGGCGGCTTGAGGCCTCTGAGGGCTCTGTGCAGAGCACACACTGGGCAGCCCTTGGCTATCTGCATTTCAGGCATGATTAGGGGAAGACTGCATTCCCCTAAAATAATCTCCAGCCTATGAACCCTCTTGGGTGCAGACATACACTTTGTTGGGAATTTTGTAAGTTCCCAGTGAAACTTGAGATTAAAAGCAAAGTTTGGCGGTATTCACTGGGAATTATTGTTAGCTCAGTGTGCCTGAAATTACTCATTCCATTGTAGTCTTTGTGATCGGTTTAGACTTGAGCCTAAATATTGAATCCAGGTGTCACAAAAGCAATAGATATTTTGTTCCAATGGCCGAGTGCTCTAGAGAATGTATTGGGTACAGTGATAGCGATCACTCTGCCTGTCCCAGAGGAATGAGCCGAGGTTGTGCATGTCTCTGTTGTGTGAACTCACTGGCAGAGGAGACATCCTTTAGCTTTGGTGTGTAGCTGGAGAGGATGCGACCCTGGAGGAGGGAAAGTGTGTTCAGAAGTGATTAGGTCTGCATCTCATAAAAGCCTCTGCTTTCTTAGGCATTGAATTCCTGAAAGGATTTCGAGTAATCCTGGAGGAGCTGAAGTCAGAGGGAAGACAGTGCCAGCAGCTGATCCTAAAGGACCCGAAGCAGCTCAATAGCAGCTTCAAGAGAATGGTGAGTCACTCTCGGGGAGTGGGCTCCAGAAGACACCATTGTTCTGGAGGTCTGAATGGTCCAGAAAGTCTGAAATTGTATTGAATTGAAATGGTATTGAAAGTCTGAAATTGGAGAGTCGGGGGCGGCTATGGGGACCACAGCCCTGTCAAGATGGGAGAGAACAGGAGGCAGCAGCTTAGCCTGCCACACACCCAGGAAAAGCGCTTCAGCAGGGCTCAACTGTGGTAAACACTCCTCTCTGGTTACGCTGAAGCAGCCACTGTCTCAGGTGTCTGTGAGCACATCCTTCGCTCCCTCCAGTTGTGAGGCTCAGTACTAAGGTGCCATGGCTTTCTTGTCTATAGACAGCATTGTCTGTTTTTAGCGTCAGTGATCCCAATGCAAGCTCAGTCCATCAAGTAGACCTGACCGCTTTACTGGGATCTGCCAGGCTCTGGAATTGTGTCTAAGTGGCAGACAGTGTGGAGGGCTGGCCTTTCGTGCGTGGGCGGGGGTGGGCTGGACAGTTCCTCTTCGCTATATGTATCTTTGTTCCCTTTTAGGGAATGGAATCCCAGCCTTTCCTGAACATGAAATTTGAAACAGATTACTTTGTCAAGATTGTCCCTTTCCCCTCCATTAAAAATGAAAGCAATTACCACCCTTTCTTCTTCAGAACCCGGGGTGAGTATGCTCTTTCCTGCCTGTCTCCCAAAGGAGTCATTTCTGCTTCCGCTGGTCTCTCCGCAGACGTGTTTACACGCACACCAGATACTGATAGGAAGTAAGCAGGATGAGAAGCAAATTCACATTAAAAAAAATTAGGACGTGGTCTCTCTACAGTCCAGACTGCTCTGGAATTTAACAGGTAGCCCAGGTTAGACTAAAACTCATGTCAATCCTCCTGCCTCAGCCTCATGCATGTTAGGATTGCAGGCGTGAGCCACTATACCAGCTCAGAAATGTGTTTTCAAAAACAAAGGCTAAGGCTGGAGAGTTGGCTCAGCCCTTAAGAGCACAGGCTGCTCTTCCAGAGGACCTGGGTTTGATTCCCAGCAACCCCGTGGCAGCTCACAACCATCTGAAATTCTAGTTCCAGGGGATCCAGTGCCTTCTTCTGACCTCTGTGGACTCCAGAGCACAAAGTGCACAGACATACATGCAGGCAAAAACATCTGTACACAGAAAATAATAAAAAGAAAATGAGTAAATAAGGTTAGCATGCTGCGGCTGTAGCCCAGTGGTGGAGTGCCTGCCTGGCATGTGCCGGGTTAGCAGTTGTTTCCTAGATGTGGGGGCACATGCCTGTACTCTCAGCATTCAGGAGGGAGAAGCAGGAAGATGCAAATCCGAGGACAGTTTGACCTATGTAGACAGGGCTGCATAGCAAGATCCTCTCCTAATACAAAGAAAACACCAACAAAAACCTTTAGTCCAGACCCAACCAGAGACACCTCTCTTTGCTTTGTTTTAGATCAGGTATGATGGTTTGTTTACATATTGTTTTTCATTTGTTTACTTATTGAGATAAGGTCTTATCTATAACCTAATTATATCAAGTTTATGACGATCCTACTGCCCCTGCCTCCCAAGTGGGGTTACAAGCATGTGCTGCCATGCCGGGTGACCATTGCTATTTTAAAACATTATTATTGTTATTATTATTATTATTATTATTATTACTACTACTATAATAATAATACATTTTTTGAGATGGGTTTTTCTGTATAGCCCTGACTGTCCTGGATCTCACTATGTAGATCCTGAATTCACAGGGATACACCTCCCTCTGCCTCCCAAGTACTAGGATCAAAGGTGTGCGCTGCCATGCCTGGCTAAATTATTTTTATTTTGTGTACATGTGTATGGGGTGAGGCAGGTGCCATGGTGTAGGTGTAGGTATATATAGACACCATGGTGTGTGTGTAGGTGTATATAGATACCATGGTGTGTATGTGTGTGTATGTGTGTGTATAGGTATATAGACACCACAGTGTGTGTGTAGGCGTATATAGACACCATGGTGTGTGTGTGGGTGTATATAGACACCATGGTGTGTGTGTGTGTGTGTGTGTGTGTGTGTAGGTGTATATAGACACCACGGTATGTGTGTGTAGGTGTGTATAGACACCATGGTGTGTGTGTGTGTGTATAGACACCACGGTGTGTGTGTAGGTGTGTATACACACCATGGTGTGTGTGTAGGTGTGTATAGACACCACGGTATGTGTGTAGGTGTGTATAGACACCACGGGGTGTGTGTAGGTGTGTATAGACACCATGGGGTGTGTATAGGTGTGTATAGATACCATGGGGTGTGTGTAGGTGTGTATAGACACCACGGGGTGTGTGTAGGTGTGTATAGACACCATGGGGTGTGTATAGGTGTGTATAGATACCATGGGGTGTGTGTAGGTGTGTATAGACACCACGGGGTGTGTGTAGGTGTGTATAGACACCACGGGGTGTGTGTAGGTGTGTATAGACACCACGGTGTGTGTAGGTGTGTATAGACACCATGGGGGTGTGTGTGGAGGTCAGAGGATAACTTGAGGGAGTTGGTCTTTTCCTTTTGCCATCTGGGTCCTAGGGATCAAACTCGGGTCCTCAGACTTGGTGCAGATGCCTTTACTTGCCAGGCCTTTTCACCAGCCCACCACTTGTCTTTTGACAACACTGTGACCACCATTAATCATCATGTATGAAAGCAGTGTGATATTTGTTGTCTTTTGACAACACTGTGATTACCATTAATCATCATGTATGAAAGCAGTGTGATATTTGTTGGCGGGTATGATTTTTGTTACTTGCCTAGCTTGTGCAAGGCTCTGATCTCTAGCACTCTTTAAAAAAAGGGCAGAGGGGTGATTTAAAAGCAAACAAACAAAACACAGCCTGGGAATAAAAAGTATGAGCTTATTTTCCAAGGGAAGGGCCAAAAGATACAATGGTATAGTATCATGAGGATGGTTAGGATGGGATTAAAAGGCTTTATCTCAGGCTGACAAGGTGACACAGGGACCCACGCGCCAGCAAGCCTGATCACTTGAGTTCAGTTTACAGGATCCACATGAGAAAAGAGAGAACCAGCTCCCCAAAGTTGTCCCCTGATGTTCTGACCTCCGCGTGTGGGCTGTGGCATGCATGTGCTCCACATACAAAATTAAACAAATGTAATTTGAAAAATCTACCCCCAAGACCACTTTTTTCTAGAAAACTTCATGAAATTAACATTAAAGTTTATTCAGTCTCATTTGAAATGCTTTCTAAATAAATATTAGTGCAGTCCACCTCTGTAATAATCTTTTGAAGAAAACGCCCTCCCCCGCATACATTTAACACACATGGAAGTCAAGGGGCTTTGCTGGGAGTGGAGCTTTGAGCACTAGAAGCCCAGTTCCAAAGCCCACACTGCCAGCTACCAACCTGCTGGCAGTCCAGGTGTTCTCCTTTCTCATTTATTCAGGATGAGGCTTCTCTCATCTCCCTGAATGGCTGCTTTTAAATTTGGTGGTTAGTCACCATGAGACCTTCAGTGGCTTCCTTCTGCCCCCGGTCATGCTTCTCATCTGGGGTTTAGGTCTTGGATGTCCAGTTGCCTGTCCAGGTTGGCACCCCCTTGCCTGGCTTCTTTGTTTTCCTCATTGGTGAGATGTTTGGTTTCAGCCCTGACCTGTATCCATGTTTTCTTTTTGCCAAATCTTTTGTTTGTTTTTTTGTTTTCCGATACAGGTTTTCCCTATGGTTGAGATGTTTTACTTTTGGCTTTGGGGGACCCGCCACCCAGCTCCCAAATAAATCACACACAGAGACTTATTCTTACTTATGAATGCCCAGCCCTAGCTTGGCTTGTTTCTGGCTAACTTTTCTTAACTTATCCCAACTACCTTTTGCCTCTGGACTTTGATCTTTCTCTATTTCTATATACCTTTCTTTCCTTCTTACTCCGTGACTGGCTGGGTTACTGGCTCCTGACAGTCTCCTCCTCTCAGATTTCTCCATCTATTATACCCTCTGCCTGCCAGCCCCGTCTGTCCTTGCTCCTGCCTCACTATTGGCCGTTCATCTCTTTATTAGACCATCAGGTGTTTTAGACAGGCACAGCAACCCAGCTTCACAGAGTTAAACAAAAGTCACACGCCTGAAAATAATATTCCCCAAAACTCTGTGTAGTTTTGACTGTCCTGGAACTCACTCTGTAGACTACACTGGCCTGGAACTTACAGAGATCCACCTGCCTCTACCTCCCACCCTGTGAAGTTATTTTGTTTTCTGTTGTTTTGTTTTTATTTTATGTGCATTGGTGTTTTGCCTGCATGTGTGTCTATGTGAGAGTGTTGGATTCCTTATAATTGGAGTCACAGACAGCTGTGAGCTGCCATGTGATTGCTGGGAGTTGAACCTGGGTCCTTTGGAAGAGCAGTCAGTGCTCTTAACTACTGAGCCATCCCTCTAGTCCCTTTGTCAAATTCTTAATGAGGTTGTTTTCTATGCTGGCAAGTTATTTTGTATGTCTTATTTTCCTCATTAAAATGGTATTTATTGGGTCAAGACCATGGGCATGTTTCTTCTGTTATTGCTTTCATCAGATCGAAGACTCAAAAAATGTGTTTTTGAAAAATCGTGCCTGAAAATCAGAGTATAGGCGTAGGTTGAAATAACATCTGTGTGGTTACCGGAGCCCCTCAGGAGCCCTCTTGTGTGTAGGCATCTCCACAGTGGCTCATACCAAGTGACAGAAGGTGCTAGTTACGCTGCCTTTGGAACCTTGAAGCCGCGCAATGTTGGACAAGCTTTAAAAACCACGGTGGCTTTACGCAGCTTCACTTGGGTGGCATGAAATGCTCTGCATTAATATTTGTATGTTTTATCATTTAAAATCTTGTTAAGATACAACATGATTGTAATGCTAATCATTGTTGAACTGATGTGATTTGTACCTTCTCCAACACACTAGGCCCAGTATATATTTGTTCAGTAGTTATAATTTGTTTTAGAGGGAAAAACATCTAATTGGCCTAAAACTAAAAATCTCTCTCTCTCTCTCTCTCTCTCTCTCAAACATAATAGCCTGTGACCTGTTGCTACAACCTGACAACATGGCTTGTAAGCCCTGTAAGTACAGCTATCTGTTAAGTCTCCAAGTGTTGCCCCATTATGGTGTTGGGACATTAGGGTGCTTATTGGGTCCTTCCTCCCCACAGTCTGGAAGCCTCGAAGTATGAATATCACCCAGCACGGCTCAGACGTGCAGGTGTCCTTTGACCATGCGCCACATAACTTCGGCTTCCGCGGTTTCTACCTTCACTATAAGCTCAAGCACGAAGGCCCCTTCCGGCGGAGGACGTGCAAGCAGGTGAGCAGCTGTATGGAACACGCGGGTTTCAAAGTGATATTCGGTGGCTGGGGTAGGTGTCAAGCTCCCAGGGTCAGCGGGTATTGGAGATTGTTTGCCACTGGGGCTGTCTCTAGCCGACTTACCACTGCCCTTGGTCAGCCCTACTTTGACTGTTTTGGGGTGTTACAGAAGCAAGGGGTTGAAAGCATAGATCTTTCTAATTTATATTATATTTTAAGCATCAACCAGGTGCATGTACAATCCCAGAGCGTTCTGCTCTTCAGATCCTGACTGCTTCCTTCTGTTCCTCCTATTCATCCTTTGTAGATGGAAAACCTGGCGCTCAGGGAGGTTACCTGATTACTGACTGTCTTACCTCTAGGAAGTGGGAAACAAGTCACTAGCAGATCAAGGCCCCTTGGTTTGTTTGTTTTTGCTTGTGTAAACCAGTGGCAAATCTCCTTCAGCTTTGGGAAGAAGAGGCCTGAGGCCTTTTCTAAGATGGGAGCATTTGAACTGCTGTTTGCTTCTTTGTAGGACCAGAACTCAGAGACAAGCAGCTGCCTCCTCCAGAATGTTTCTCCAGGGGGTTATGTCATTGAGGTATGTACAGCCATGGAATGCCCTGTTGTTACTTCCACAGGAAGCATTTCCCATAAAATTTTGAGTCTTTTGCTTGTTCATTTGTTTTAAGACTGAGTCCCGTGTAGCTCAGGCTAGTCCCAAACTCCCTATGGAGCTGAGGATGACTCTGAATAAACTAACTTGTCCTGCCTCTTCCTCCTGGGAGCCCAGACACTCACACTATCTGTACTCCTGGCCTTTATGCAGGCGCTGGGGACCAGGTCTTGCACAAGTACCTTTACCCACGGAGCTGCCTCCTCAGCTCCATCTTTTTAAAACTGCCGCCACTATTCTCCCTTTGTGCTCCCACTGCCTGGTGATGGAAAAATCAGTGACGTCACCAGTTGATGCAGTTTGTAGACGCGCTGTCACCTGAACAGCGGTAACAGCACTTTCTGTCCCGCAGCTGGTGGACGACAACAACACGACCAGGAAGGTGGCGCATTACGCCGTCAGGCCAGGTAAATGCTTCGTCCTCCGTCTGCTGTCTCGTGCTGGAGAGCAGGCTTCCAGTGCGCTCTGTGCTCTTCGGGTTTACAGAGTCTCTCTCAAATCAGTCTCTCAAGTGATTATTCATCAAGTGAGTTTCCTTCCACATTCAGGAAGATCAAAGCGTAGCATCTGAGACTAGTCAATTGTCCTTGGAAGAAAAAAAGGTAGGAAAGGGGGCTTTCCTTAGGCAAAGTTTTCACACCCAGGTACTTACTGGCTCATTATTCAGAACTATTGAATTCTTTCCTACAACCTTTAAAAAAGCACCGTTGGATCCTCTGATAACCACAGCAGAACTGGAGTGGGGTAGTTGGGGACCCTGGAACCTGTTGATCAGCTTATGCTTAAAAACAAAAAAGGGACCCCCCCCCCGCCCCCGCAACCTATTTTGCTGCTAAGTTTAAAAGCTTCCTCTTTGACTCTCCCAGTGCACTCTCCCTGGGCGGGACCCATCCGAGCTGTGGCCATCACCGTGCCTCTGGTCGTCATCTCCGCGTTCGCGACGCTCTTCACTGTGATGTGCAGAAAGAAACAGCAAGGTATCCATCTCCTCCCCAAGGCGGTTGCCAACTAAGATGGAGCATGGGAAGCCCTGGTTCCTCCGGGAGGGGCTTGAGGCACCTCATTCTTTCTTGCCAGTTCCTTCAGTAGAAGTTCCCAGAATCCAGATATTTGGCTTGTAATCTCTAGGACCTGGCAATGGACAGACATATCCTCCGGTTCTCAGACTCGGGAGGTGTGAGGTGTGAGAGCAGAGCCGTGTTGATAAGTTAGGATTTCAGCTGGAAAGCTGTACCGTGGTTAGGGTGGGGTTTCCCAGCTGTAAGCTTACATAAAAGTCACGATGATGCTCACTTTAGACTTGTGTCCTTCGAGTTTAAGCATGGTGGCAGAAGCTTGGTATCCCAGCACTTGGGAGGCTAAGGAGGAATTGGAGGCTGGCCTGGGTGATATAGTGAGACCTTTTGTCAAAAGAAGAGAGAAGTCATTTTTTTTTTTTTTTGTTTACTTGTTTGTTTGCTTTGGTACGCTGTACTTTTTTTTTTTTTTTTTTTTTTTTTTTTTTACTTTTTGATATACCGCCGCAGAAACTGATGACTCTCATTCACAGTGCAACTTGACGCTGATCGAGTCGGAGACCAGAGACTCCCTAGATGGAGGTGTCAGTTGTTCCTTTTGGTAAATTGACTTTTGAGATTGGATCTCATGTAACCCAGGCTGGCCTCCAACTTGCTGTGTAGCTGAGGATGGTCCTGAACTTATAACCTTTTTGCCTCCACCTCACAAGTGCTGGGATTTCTGTTGTGGGCCCCTGGGCCCCAGTCTAGCTGCTCATTCCTGAAGACACCGAGACCCAGGTCATGTGGGAAAAGGCAAAACTTTGTTTATAGGTGTCAACCTTGTCTTCTCTCCCAATTTAGAAAATATATATTCACATTTAGATGAAGAAAGCCCTGAGTCCTCCACATACGCTGCGGCTCTTCCCAGAGACAGGCTCCGGCCACGGCCCAAGGTCTTCCTCTGCTACTCCAGTAAAGATGGCCAGAATCACATGAATGTGGTCCAGTGTTTCGCCCACTTCCTCCAGGATTTCTGTGGCTGTGAGGTGCGGAATCCTGTTTCTTCTCTTACCCTGGGCAGGATATGAGATCCATATTCCTCTCCAGTGCCTTCTCCTCTCCAGTGCTTTCTGGAAATCTCTCTCCGCCCAGTGCCTTACTTTCCAAACCAGAGTCAGTCTGAGTTTGTTCTGCCTGATATTAGAAGTAAGTGTTTCACATGGCACATGCGTGCTTGAAACCCTTGAGTGGCATGCACATGGTAGGACATTTTGCAAGTGCTGAGAAAGGGTGCACTGCCGTGGATCATGTGACCAGACATGGATTGTCATCTGATAGCATGGTGAGCACCTGCAGAATCAGAGCCTCAGTGGAGCTTCGGGAGTTTTGCTGGCAGTGGGAAGGCTGAGGTTGACTGGCGTGAGAAGGCGGTGTTTAGAGAAAATCAGGCCAAGTGTCTGCGTGTCTGTGCTGGTTTCTTAGCTCTCTCTTCTCTTTCCCCTCTTTTCCTCCTCCTCTTTTTCCCCTTCTGCTCATCCTCCTCTTCCTCCTCTGCCTCCCCCTTTTCTGGTTTTCCTCACTACGTAGCTCTGGCTGTTCTGGAATTCCATGTGTAGACCAGGCTGACCTCTAATTCCCAGAGATCATGGCTTCATGGCTTCTCTCTCTCAAGTGCTGGCTTTAAAAGCTTAGGCTCCCATGCCCAGCTTTTTTTGGGGGGGAGGGGGCCTCTTTTTAGCTATTAACATGTAGCTTTTCTGTAGACAGTGATGCTTAATTTTTTGAGTATAGTCCGAAGCTATTGTGGAAGGCACACCCTATTTGTCAGAAGAGCAATTATCATGGGATGTTTCCTAGCTCCTTTTCTTTGAACTGTTTGTTGGCCCTTTCTTTGATGGGAGCGCCCTCTGGTGTTAACAAGATGTATTTACAAGCTGGTGGGATTTCCTCCTGTGGGGCCTTGGGCCTAGCAGGTACACAGCTGCTGAGAAACTCTGCCACTGTAGCCTGTGGCCTGACGTGTTAGGATGGCACAGGCACAAGTGGTGTGTTTGTGCCCTGTTCTTTTGTACGTAGATGAAATTGTACATAAAGTTTTTTTTTAATAGCTACATCATGCATGATAAGGACTTACCATAGCAGAGTTAGTCCAGATTGTTAAACTTCCTAGTTCTTGGCCCATTTCTGACGATTTCTCGATCATCAGAACATCTCACATTGCAATTGCTCAGTCAGAGATAGGAATATATATATATTTAAAAACGCTTTATGATGAAATCAGCTCTGTACAGAGTGTTTACAGTTTCGTAAAATATGCCACACATGATTTAGCAAAATAGACTAGTAGGATTGCTTTTGTTGCTATAGAAACAGATTTTTACTATACCCAGTTAGCTTGAGTGTGCGTAATGCCAGTGGAGCATGAGATGATCCGGTAGCTTTTTCAGCAGATGGTAGATTGGGGCTTTCTTCTCTTGGGTACCATTTTAGAACAGGAGAATGAAATCCTTCCAGAATGCCCTTCCCCTGTATAATTCATGTTTAGCGTTAGGAATTCTTGAACTTCAGGAGCAATGGTGTCAGTAAGGTTGCTCCTTACATTATGGGATGGAAGTAGTTTGAAAGGTAAATTCCTTCGAAAGGATTAGACACGCTTGGTTTTCTTTCCTGTATCAGGGATTCCACTACTCTCTTGGCTCTCTTAACCCAAACCCTCATGGTTCACAGGCCTTGTGGAGCTATGACACCTTAGATTTCTAGGAAAGCGTAAAGAAAGGTACTTAATCCAGACAGGGTGAGCCAGAAAAGCCATACTGCAGCGGAGGAACAGTGGGCTAACCCTGGGGCTACGAACCTGGTCACAGAGGTCCTCTGTCCTTGTGGGTGGCGATGGCACCAGGTCCTAGACCTATTTCCAGCACATTCTGGGGTCATTATCCACATCCTCTTCTCAGGCCTTTTAGCCTTGTCCCCAGGATCTTTCCGCTCCTTATATCCGAAAGCCTCACTCATCGGACACACCGTTCTCTTTCCTTCTTCTTCTGAGCTCTCTGTCATGCTGTGGGTTCCATGAGGACATTCTCGGTTCCATTAGACAAGCTGCAGAAAACCCTGGCTTCTGTCTCTTCACCTGTCAGGCAGCAGTGCTAATGACCCAACATGTTACCATGTCCATGTTCACTTGAGTGGGTGTCACATGTGTGCACACAGTGGCTAACTGCAGTGCTCCAGCTGTTCCTCTGTGCACGCACCTGGAACCTGGAACCTGCACATGTCCCTGCTAATAATGGCTGAGGGGCAGGTGATGGGACCTCACTCACTGGGTTATTCCAGTCTTCTCTCTGGGCAGTGGTCGGTGTGAACAAGCAGCGAGGTGACCTGTCCTCTTTCCAGGTGGCGCTGGACCTCTGGGAGGATTTCAGCCTCTGCAGAGAAGGGCAGAGAGAATGGGTCACTCAGAAGATCCACGAGTCCCAGTTCATCATTGTTGTGTGCTCCAAAGGCATGAAGTACTTCGTAGACAAGAAGAACTATAAACACAAAGGAGGTGGCCGGGGCGGGGGGCAAGGAGAGCTTTTCCTGGTAGCCGTGACAGCCATCGCAGAAAAGCTTCGTCAGGCCAAGCAGAGCTCATCCGCGGCACTGAGCAAGTTTATCGCTGTCTACTTTGATTACTCCTGTGAAGGCGATGTCCCCTGCGCCCTGGACCTGAGCCCCAAGTACAAGCTCATGGACAACCTTCCTGAGCTGTGCTCTCATCTGCACTCAGGAGAGCACAGCCTTCAGGGGCTGGGTCAGCCAGGGCCTAGCAGCAGAAGGAACTACTTCCGGAGCAAATCTGGCCGCTCCTTGTATGTCGCCATTTGCAACATGCACCAGTTTATCGATGAGGAGCCTGATTGGTTCGAGAAGCAGTTGATACCCTTCCATCCTTCCCCTGTGTGCCGCCAGGAGCCAGTCCTGGAGAAGTTTGACTCAGGTTTGGTTTTAAATGATGTCATAAGCAAATCAGGGCCAGAGAGTGACTTCTGTCTGAAAGCTGAGGCTTCTCTACTTGGGGCCACCAGGCCAGCTGACTCACACCCACACCTGGAAAGTCAGCGTGTAGGCCTGAACCAAGACACTGAGACCCAGCCCACCTGTGAGGGTGGCCCTGCCTTGCAGCCCCTGTTGCATGCAGTGAAAGCTGGCATTTCCTCGGATATGCCGCGGGACTCGGGCATATATGATTCCTCTGTGCCCTCGTCAGAGTTGTCTCTGCCTCTGATGGAGGGACTGTCCCCTGACCAGATGGAGACATCTTCTCTGACCGGGAGTGTATCTTCTTCCTCTGGTCTAGGTAAGATGCCCTGAGACTGGGCCCTCATCCTCATTTTGTCTATTTGTCCGTCCGTCCATCCATCCATCCATCCATCCATCCATCCATCCATCCATCCATCATCCATCCGAGCCCTCATTCTTTCTGTCTACCTATTATCTATCTATCTGTCTATCTGTCTGTCTACCTACCTACCTACCTACCTGTCTGGGACTGGGCCCTCATTCTGTCTGTCTGTCCGTCCGTCCGTCCGTCCATCCACCCATCCATCTACCCTCTGTCTATCTGTCATCTATTTATTTATTGAGTTTTTGTTTGTTTTATTTTGTTTTTTTGAGACACGTTTGCAACTCTGGCTGTCCTGAAACTCACTATGTAAACCAGGTTGGCCCCAAACTCCCAGAGATCCTGAGGCCTGGGGTTGAAGGCGTGTACCACTATGCCTGTCTAGGGATGGGGCTCTTGATATAGGCCACACAGCCTTTGGCCACACTTTTGAAAACCATCAAAGCTTTTTCCCAATTTGGGTACCCTATGGGACAGTGAAACCTAATAAGAAATAACATAATTCCTCTCATAGTCTTGATTTACTCCAGGCAATGAGAAATATTGGACTGTAGAAATGATGATGGTAGTTATGGTGAGCTGCTCAGACCCCTACACCAGTGTTACACGTGCATGGTATTGTCTTTAAAAAGCTACGTTTATTTTCTGTGTGTGTACACACGGGATGGGGGTGGGGGTGAGGCGTGTGCCGTGGCGCGGGTGTGGAGATCAAAGGATACCTGTGGGAGTAGATTCCCTCCCATTGTGCGGGGTCCACAGTGTAAACTCAGGTTGCTGGGCTGGGTGGCGTCTCCTGACTCTGAGCCATCTCACCAGTCCTGCATTGCCTTTCTGTACCCGGAAAAGACTGGATACCAAATGCATACACTGGGCAGGGTCTGTGTCTTTGCTGGGACCCGCAGCATGTGCTACCCTTCTCCTCCCAAAGCCCTGATGTAAGCTCATGAGTGCAGTGTTCTCCATCCTAGCTTTACATAGCGCTCCGGGTGGAGGCGGGGCTCTTCCCCAGAGAGCCTCAGGAATCTGTGACAGGCAAAACTTCTGCCCTGAAGGAAGGCTTTTCTTTCCTCTCCTAAGGTGACTAGATCTTGCTAAGGGGATGAGAGAGTTGATCTGAGCTGGTTCTGATGCCTGCCTTATTGGTACAGAGTACAAGAGTGAATCCCAGCCATGTCGTGTCGTGGGGATCCGGACCAGTGGAATGCACTAACTGTGGCTCTGCCCTTTCTTCTCTCCTTAGGTGAGGAGGATTCCCCTACCCTCCCTTCCAAGCTCCTCGC
Source organism: Arvicola amphibius (assembly GCF_903992535.2). Taxonomy (NCBI): domain Eukaryota; kingdom Metazoa; phylum Chordata; class Mammalia; order Rodentia; family Cricetidae; genus Arvicola; species Arvicola amphibius. The sequence continues at coordinate 28,954,006 of NC_052058.2, read as the reverse complement.
CTCTGGGGTGTGCAAAGCAGAACATGTTTGCCACAGCTACACCGATGAACTCCAAGCAGTTGGCCCTTCGTAAGGATATGGAAGGGTCCGAGCATCGCCACTTTATCTGCTGCTTGCTCTGGTTCCCCAGCTCACCTCCATGGTTGTGTGGCCGCTTGGAGCTGAAGGTTCACACAAGGATATTTGGAGTGAAATTCGGGCCAATCCTTGATCCTTTCTGCTCCAGCCTGAGTCTCCGATTTCCCAGAAGCATATAGTGCTCTGTAAGACACTTCCTTTAGACCAGGCAGCAGCTGGCTGTGTGAGGGGGTGGGGGAAGAAGCAGGTAAAGAGAAGTAGGAAGCACCAACACTTCTATTCCCTTTCGGCTACTTTGATTCAAAATGCTTTGTGGAAAAAGCACTTTGAACAACATTCCAGTTACCCATGTCAGTCAAGTACTGTCTGGGACCCGGATTGTGCTGCAAGTGGTGTTTCCATTCAGTTTCGGTGTCAATTTTGAGTCAAATGTCCAGACAATGGCTGAATGTCTACCCAGCCACATTTTATGAAAAACTTTCTCTGTATTACTGGGAAACATGGCTGACCAGGATGGAAACCCATGGAGCAGGTTGACCGTCTTGATCATTGTATGTGAAGAAGATGCCAGGACCTGGACACCTTCCCCGGGACTAAGGAGCCATCATGTGGGGATCACAGCTGTCTGTTTAGTTTCTCTGGGTTATGTTTACTGCTCTAGCTCGGGCGATGATAGATGGAAATAAGGACGATTACCCAGCTGGATAAAGTTATTGGAAGCTGTAGTTTGTGCTTCGGCTAGTGCTGTGTCCTGAATGTTAGAGGTCAAAATCTACTAAATACAACAGAGGGTGGGTAGGAGGTGGTGGCCAGTTAATCTGCTGACGTGACTTGACTAGTGACAAACCTCCTTTGTAGAAAGCAGAAAGGAGGGGATTGTTACAAAAGTAAATGTTGTATTTTTCTGAACACTCCTGTACAGAGTTCTGTTTCCAAAGACAACGTCTCTCCACATGCTTTTTATGAATTAGGTGTATATAATGATGCATCCGTCTCTATGGAAACCCTCTTCCTCTTGCCCTGGCGCCCTTGGTGTGCGCGTCCTTCTCCACTGTTATCGTCAGGGATGTTGGATGTTGGCAGTCTGTTTTCTCAGCGTTCTACTGGAAACTGTGAAGGATTTTCCTATTCCTTAGCCAGATAGGATCAGCCTTAAGGAGGATGTCTAAGAAAGACCCCAAGGTGGGGTGGACGGGAGATGAGCAGGGCTTCCCCTTCTAGCAGAGTTTTAGTGAGACGGGAAGGGAAGCCTTGGCTCCTACAGAGGAGAAGTGGCCTGTGTGTATTTTGGATGGAAGATTCCTCCCTGCTCTGTACAGGCGACTGGCAGCTTCTCAGGAGAACGTATTCCTCTGTCCTCTGGCAGCTGTTCTGGGTGAGCTGTGAGGCGGTCTCACCGGAACACCAGGCTCTCAGCAGAGGAGTTCATTCCATATTGTCACTGTGGATTCCAGCCCAAGCAGACAGAGCTCCCAGCTCCACGGGACTCCCCTGACCAGACTCAGTCTTGGCATTCGTTCTCTGAAGGAGATCAGTGGGCCTAAATTGCTAACGTATGACCATTCACTGGGAACATCATTAGAGAGGCTTTTTTTTTTCTTTTCAAACTAAGGCCAAGAAATATTTTATGCCCTATAAAGAGCCCCCCCTTCCAAGAAACCACTTTTAGCCTAGATACTCAGCTTTGGATAGGGAACGCAGGACCCGTGAGAGTGCCTAGGGGCAGCATGAGGCCTTAGGCACAGGGCTAAGCAAGGCCCAGGCGGAAAGCTCGCTGCATGGATTCAGGTGAGGACACCCTATGAGCCGCCACCTAATGTGCTAGTCTGAAAGGCCTGGATCATCGGGGGATGTTTCAGTTTGGATTTAGCGACTGGATGCTTTTATTTTGAACTACAACTATTTCTGACCAGGAGACTCAGATTCTAATGTGCCAAGTGATGAAGCTAAGGTTGCTTAACTCAGGATAAGACAGATGGTGGGCAGCAAAGGGAAATTTTGTTAGTCAGCCCTCCTTCCCCTCCACCTCATCATGAGCTAGGAATGAGAATGGCCGTGCAGATGAAGGCAAAGTGTCTGTTCTGAACAGAGCTGCGGTTTTTGACTCAGAGTTGTCCCATGAGTTAGAGACAGTAAGATGGAGTCAGAGAAAGGTTCTGACGAGGCACAGGCTCTTTGATGCTGTGGAGAAACAGGAGGCTGGGTCTGAGCGTGGATAAGGAGAGGGTGTCCATTGGAAATGAGGCCAGGGTGAGACCAGGGCACCGGGAAGCCACAGATGATGAAGTAGGTTGTTTACCTGTATCTAAGGGTGTCCCACAAGTTCATCTGGTGCTGAGAAACCTTGCTACAGGGGAGTGTGCTCTGAGTAGTTGGAGGCAAGTAACAGGAACCACCTCAATGGGCTGCATGGAAGCAGAGGCTTGGGGCTTTGGGGCACATGGATTTTTAAAAAGAGAAGTCATCCTTGCCCAGGCCCAGGGATCAGATGGGATGTAAGCAGGTAATAGAGTATTCTGAGTCAAGAATGAGACTGGGCCTTAAAGTTATGATCTGAAGGTTTTGATTAGCAGGCAAGTGCTAACTGAAGTCAGTCCCGGGCCGGAAGCTTAAAGCTGTCTTTAGTGATGATGAGGTCACTGGAGGCAGCGCAAGGGAAGGTGTAGGTTCAAGTTCACGTGGGATTGAAGTTCAGACTTGCCACGTCATAGCCACGTGATTGCTTTTGTTACTGATTTTCTTGACAACTCTAATCTTAGGTCCTCTAACTTTTATGCAAGATGGGAAACTGTCCCCTCCAAACTACGGGGTTCCAGGTTGTGGGAGTTTTTCAGAAGGAACATGGACACTGTCTTATTCCTAGAAAGAAAGAAAAGGAAACATGAAATCCCTAGCTACCTCAACAGAAGAGAGAACATTCTGCCTTTATTGGGAAAAGGTAGGCAATGCCAAAGTGAAGGTTTCTTGACTTTTTCTTCTGTCTTCCTTGTTGGGAATGACTGCTCACAGATCGCAGAGTCTGTGCTTTCTGGGCACCAGCATACTTGGGCGTGAGGAAAGCAGCAATGACATCCCCTCACAGAGAGATGGCAGGCCATGGTGGCAGCTGGAGCAAACAGAGGCAGTCTTGTCCAACCTCCAGGAGCAAGGAACATTCTAGATGAGTGTCTCTGCGTATTGTTACCTGGTTTTCTCAGTTTTCAAGAAAACCTGATAATTTCTGATTTTTAAGCTGTTAATGTCAAGCAGTGGCAAGCCCAACCACCCAAGTTTAGTTCTGTGAACCCACCCTCTTCTGAAAATTGTGTTCTTTCACTTCCTTATGATGGCTGTGTCACTTACAGATACTCAGATTGCACACGTGCGTGCACGCATGTGTGGGTGTGCACACGTGTGCCTGTGCACGCGCATGCACTAAATTAAGAAATAAGTCAAACATTGGCGATTAAACTTCAGGAACTACTAAAGTGAATTCAGGACCAACAGAGTCTAATTAGACGGATCTAATTTCTCAGTGACTGCCAGGTTATGACTTGTGCTTTGTAAGATGTGAAGTAAACCATCTACAGTAATTACAAATGTGTGGGCCCTGGGAAAAGCTACTGCTAGCCCTGTCCTTCAGGAAGGTTGATGCAATCCTGCCCATTTTTCTTCTCATGTAGCCCAGGCTGGCTGTGAACTCCTGACGCCTCTCTCTCGGGCATGCACCCACAGCCTCCATATGATTCTGAATGCATTTGACATGTTTTGATTGTGTCTTTACATTTCATGTCTCGAGAGAAAGGCAGCTCAGCTGATGATTTCAAATTCAGATTTATACTGTCCTGCATTTGAAAGCAGGCAACAGTTGCATTTAAATCCCTGGACTTTGGGGGCCTTATTTATAGTTTTAGTTGTAATCATGTTTTTACGTGGGGCGGGGGAGTTCTGAGCTTATGCCCAGATATTATTAGGAGAAACTTATTTGGGGAATACAGCAAAAACTCCTCGAGTGCCCCCACACTGGGTTTTGGAATCATCTTTTTCTGCAGCCTAGGACATGGAGAGAAGCATTTCCTGTTGTTGAGATGCCAGGTGGCCGTCGGGTCACCCTCGTCATAACGCCACTTTTCCAGACCCAAGGGTGACAGCCGAAAGAAGGCTGGCTGGAAGCGGTTAGCTCTAGTTCTGGTTTCAGAATTTGAGGGTGAGAGGAGAGAGGCTTAGATCACCCAGCACGTTCCCTCCATCTGCTCAACACAGTTGAGCTGTTCCAGACGCAAGGCTGTGGTTGAGAGTCTGGCTCTTTAGGGAAGGAGATTCTGTAACCTCCCTGCTGATCAGATAGTTCTTGGTATGAATTTCTTGCAGAAATTCAAGCCAGCTTTCTTTTGTCTATGGTATAGAGGAGGAGAAAGAACAGCTGGTCACCTTCCCAGTACTGAAAACCACAGTGAGGTCATCCCTCGTGTTTCTTCAGGAGGAAATAATCCCACCCACTTAAAGCCTTTCACAGCTCTTGTCTCCAGGGGCTCAGTCTCCCTCGTTCCTGCACTTTTCAGCCCTTCTCAGCTTCACCTCAGTGTTGTTCCCCCAACGTCGCCAGGGCCTTGTTCTCATGGGTGCCGTCTGACAGCCATACCTCAGTTAGGATTACAGGGAAATCTGCGGCCTAGCTGCTCTCGCCACGGAAAAAAATAGCATGGCACTTTAAAAACCTGTCATATCACTGACATGCATTCAGAGGGTTATGGCCGCCGCTTCTTGTTCTCTCGGTGGTAGTCCTTGCTCCCCACAGGCAGTTGGTGCTTATTCCTGTTGTATTTGGTGTCTTCCTTTATTCTGAAGACACCCTTCATGGCCAGCCTTACCTTCAGAGTGGCAGCTACCCCACGCTCCAATTTTGGGTTCTGTTTTTACCTGTCTCTAGACTTGACCTTTGTTTTGTGTATCATATTATTGTTTAAATGGTATGCACTACAGCAGAACCTCTGGCAAGGTAAGACCTGGGGTTTGCTAAGTGCTACCTTCTCATTGCTGTTGGGGACCAATTCGCAAACCCCTTGGAATGCCTCAGGGAGGGCCTCTGGGGAATTTTGGCCAATCGTTTTTCTTTTTCATTCTTGGTATTCACCCAGGACCACAGACGCCAGGGCAGTATCTCGCAGTTGGGCAGGCATAGTGGGTGATACAGCCAGAAGCCATCATTCCATCTGCACAGCTAATATTTATATCTCATAGAATCCGGCAGAAAGAGCAAGGAGCAGCCTTCCGTGACTGCCACTGGATTATACGCAGTGTGCTCATCGGTTATCTTAAAACATTTCTCTTCCTCTCAAAGAAGCACGTCAAGTTTGGACAGCAGCAAAAAATTCCATACAAATATAAAGTGTTCATTTTGAGAGTAACTTTAATTCTTGTTATCGGTTTAGAAAACAAATATTTTTGCTGTCGAAGCTCCCATGTTGAGGAGGAAGGCCTGCAGGCATGGTGGTGACTGGTGCCTTTGTGTGATCCTTTAAGTTTCTTCTTTGTGGGGTTTGGCGGAATAGTGAGCCCTGACAGCCTGTGTCCGCGTGCCATAATTTTACATTGGAGATATTGGTGGTGTATTTGTACAAAACTAACTAGATGATAGTCAGCCATGGCTGACATTTGTAAGATGTTTTTGTGCCTTAGAATTTCTGCATCTAATAAAATGTTTTGTCGAAAGCCTGCCGTGGCTCCTTATTGTATAACCTCTGTCCGGTTTCCTTCCTAGCTTGGGCTCCTCACTGTTGGCAGAGGAGGTAAAGAGGGCTTGCATCCCCAGCACCCTGCTCTGTCAGGCTACTTCTTGGTACTCATCACTTCCCGGTCAGTTCGGAGCTCTGCTGCAGGTGCTGTAACCCCATGATTAGAAGAGCCCCCAGTTTCTGTCTGTAGAATGGGCCCAAAGCCCTGCTTTAGGGGCTGGTGATAATGCTTGTACCCAAAGTGACAGGTATCCACAAGAGGGCAATGTTTGGTAAGGAAACAGTCAAAATTTGCATTCTTGTGAATGTCAGAAATCGGGGTTCCATGTGTGCTCCTTCCCGTCTGCTCTGGTTCTGTTAGGTACCCAGAGCATGTAGCTGGTGTTTTTGAGGGATATGGAAGGAGTTAAGAGAAGCTCTGGAGCAGTCGCTGTGGGCCCCAGAGGAGAAAGCACCGCTTGCCTTGACATAAACATCCTTCTTCCTGTTCACTTTGTCCACTGGTGTCTTCTTTTTCCGTCTCTGGAAAGTCCTCTTGAGAGCTGGAGCCAGGGCACCGAGCCCTTCTTTATGGGTGTGGTCTCATTTATCGTACTGTTCCTCTCTGTGGTGGGTCATCTTGCTGTCCCCATTTTACAGACAAGGAAACTGAGGATCAAGCTCTTATTGAATGAAAAAAAGAGGTGAAAGGACGTGGCTGCCCCTAAGGGTTGAGGTTTTCATTGTAGATATAAGGGAGCTCGCAGGCAGAGGCATACGGAAGAGTCTGGAGTGAACATGAGCAGGGCCATGAAAGAGAAGAGGGCAGAGTCAAGAGGCCAGGAGCAAGCCAGGATACCAAGAGACAGAAAGGGTCGATAGCCCAAATGGCTCAGGTTATATAGAGGAGGGTAGCTGGGGGAAGGGCAGCCCAGCCCCTGGGCTGGAGAGTTCTGGGTAGGAAGTGGGGTGTGCAGGTACTGGTGTCCCCTTGAATATATTAATAGGCACCTCAGCTGTTTGTACCAGGTTTGAGACCTAACACTGGTACTGCTGAGGTCTAGCAAGCCAGAGAAAGGGAGACCTGAGGTTGTCTGTCAGATTGAGGAGGAAGTGACGTCAGGAGACAGATTCCTGGCAAGTGCTGTGCCTTTCTCCTCTCCACCGACATCAACAGTCACCCTCAGTAGCTTTGCTAAAAGCACAGTCCAGGGACTGAGACCTCATCACATCTAGTTAATAGTTCACAGCATCCCTGTTATTAATGGGCAGGAAGGACCCTGAGTCGTAATTAAAGTGGTGGTTTTCTCTCTGTACATATTAGGGGGAAATCTTGTTCTCTTGGTCATCTTTTTGCCTCATTTCTGGACTCTCTGCTGTGAAGCCCCTGTGGTCACATGACCACACTCACCCCAGACATGAGCAAAGGCAGAGGTTTGTGGAGATCAGAGGAGATCTGACCGAACATGTGTTGACATGTATGTGGCATGTCAAGGACCCGAATGCCTCAGACCCATGGGAATGGCAAAGCTTTACTCTGATTTGCGTGGGGATCTTGACTCCGCAGAAAACTTGGATGGAAGCTTCCTCCCCCTGGATTGTTTATAGCCTGGGATGGCACCCCTACAGAGACGCCCTTACTGAGATTAGCCAAACCTCACTTTTTGTTAAGTGTTACACAATGAGCCAGTTCCTTGTTCAGCTGTATTCAATAAACCCGCCTCCTTAGTTCCGATCTATAAAATAAACATGTTGAGTTTGCAGAGTGCACAGCCCACCCGCCCCCAGCTTTTCTTTCTGTGTGTCTCTCATTTCTTCATTGCCTGTCACCCTAGGTATGCCAGTCTCTAAGCTGTGCAGGTCACAGAAGGATCAGGAGTCCTCTGTGGCATCTTTCCCTTGTCACTGCACACTCCAGGGAGTGGACAGAGGTTGGCATCAAGACAAACTGAGGCCAGGCCAAGAGGAACTTGGAATCGGAGAAGGGAGCATGCCTGGCCTTGAACACAAGTTTGGGCAGGTGCTGTCCTGGTCTTAGCTCCTGAGGTGAGGCACTCAGAGATCCTCTCCAGTGGGTGAAATCCCAAGCTAATGATGAGGTTTTGTTACTGCCATGGAGAGTGTTGTGATTCAGGCTTTGGTCTCTGGCATTCTGAGCTCAGAACTCAATCTGCTGATGTCTCTCTGGCTCTAGGCAAGTGACCCGCCTGTTTAGGCTTTCCTTTCCCTAGCTGGAAAACCAAACAAGGCTGTTTTGAGGTTTAAACGTACCAGGTGATTCTGGACATATAACCTGGCACACAGTGTCTGTGGACACGTGGTCACCAGCGGACAGGGCAGGTGCAGTGAAGTTCCCCTCCAACGCCTTCCTCAGCCAGGGCCTGGCCTATAACCAAAGCAGACCTGTTCCATATTAGATATCTCAGTCTGGAAGGGCAGCTGGAAGTAGCCTTTGGGGGAGGTCGGCATGTGATGAGATGTTACTCCTTGTTTGAAACCCGTGGTGTTGGGGTGAATACCAAGTTCTTAGGTAGCCCTTTGCCAACCGTTCCCCTCTGTCTCCTCCAGAGCAGACACGGTCTAGATTCCATATACCCATGTTCCTGCCCAGGGCCTTGCATGTGCTGTTTCTCTGTCTGAAGCACCTTCTGCGTGGACCCCACCCTTGCAGTGATACCTTCTGCTGCTACTGCCCACCATCCCTCTCGTCGAACACATCTTTAGTGATCTCACCCACACAGCTTAAGTGAGCACGGGATGGCTCCTTGTGCCTCTAGAATGTCTGTCCATGTGGGCCACATTGGTATTCTGCTTTAACCAGCTTGTGACCCCAGGCCTCTCATCTCCTTGACTCTGAGTATTGGCAGAGGGTAAAAATGTCCCTGATTCATGGGTTCCTATAGAGCACTGGGAGGGGATTGCATAGCGTGCATGCAGCAGGTGCTCAGTGTTCTCTCACGTGAGCAGTCACTAATTGTAAACACAGAAGGTTTCCTGGGGAAGTAAACTATCTTTACAAAATTGCCTCAGGCTCCAGCCGGGAGTCCTAGAACTCAGAACCTGTGGATGCCCCTGCCCCAGTATTTCCTCCTGAATGGCTGGTTTCTCGTGGGGTTCTGTGCAGATCGGACAACAGCTTCCAGACGAGCTCTAGCCACATGACCCAGGGGTTGGATCCCTGTTACTGTGCCAAGTAGTAGCCTGTTACTGTGTCAAGCCCAGGTGTTTCCTATGCACGGCTTTGGCAATCGACCAGACGCTCAGCTATGCTCCCGTGTTTCCTCTAACCCAGGTGAGCAGAAAGGGGTTGTATGCCCAGAATTCTCCCCATGGCTCCTTTCAGAGGTTTCTTTGACTTGAACAGTAAGACCAAGACTTTATTCCTCTTGCAGGCCTTGCCATTCCCCAGGTGGGGATGACATCATACTGTGTTGTTATACCATCAGCCTGCACCATGATTTTCAAATGCTGGAAACAAGCATAGGAAGTAGCTGTGTCGGGTGTGACTACAGGCATGGGATTGTCTCTTCCAGGAATCCCATTTTTCCTCTCTCTCTCTCTCTCTCCCTCCCTCCCTCCCTCCCTCCCTCCCTCCCTCCCTCCCTCCCTCCCTCCCTCCCTCCCTCCCTCTCTCTCTCTCTCTCTCTCTCTCTCTCTCTCTCTCTCTCTCTCTCTGTGTGTGTGTATGTGTGTGTGTTTGAGACAGGGTCTCTTATAGTTTTCATTGGCTCCAAATGCATATATAGCTCAGGAGGCCTGCCTTGAACTCCTGCCTCCCCAGTACTGGCATTAGAGGTGTGAACCAATGTGTGTAGATCTCACTTTTAGGGCTTTATATTTGTGAAGTAACTAGAAATAAGGGTCAAAGTCTATTCGCAAAGGTTCTCATCATCAAACATTATCATGATAGCAAGGATGAGGGACAAAGCACCGGCTGAACCTGAGTATAAAACAACGCATGCTCACAACAGGCCAAAGACCGTGTTGTAGAGGAACAGCTTGTGTGGCCTGGAGATGTGGCTCAGCAGAACAGCACTTGCCCTGCTTCACGTGGGCCTTGGGTTGCAGCTCAGGTGCACAACAGCCGCAAAGCGTTCACAGCAAAGGAAAGGACTGAGAAGTGAGGAAATGAAAATACCCACGCCAGCAGTGGTCACCGCTGGGCAGGACTGCGGCAGGTCTCTGTGTAGTCTGGCTGTCCTGGAACTCACTCTGTAGACCAGGCTGACCTCAAACGCATAGAGACCCTCCTGTCTCTGCCTCTTGAGTGCTGGGATTAAAGCATGCGCCACCATGCCTAGCTCCTTCCTCTGCCAGTTTCTGAAGACTAGAAGCCCAATGTATTTTTCCGCTTGATTCCTGCCCCACTCCAGAGGAACCAAGTCCCACACCCTCCATCCACCATCCTCAGGGCCTAGCAGGACATGAGGGGGAGCTGTATGGTAAACTCTTGTGGGAGCCAGGCCTGGTGGCACAGGCCTTGGTAATGCCTACACTCAGGAGCCTGAAGCAGGACAATTATGAGTTCAAGGATGGCGTAAGTAACTTCACGAGACCTAGTCTCAAAGCAGAAGGGATTGGATCTAAAGCCCCGTGATAGAGCACCTGAGCACGTGTAGAGCCCAGAGCTCCCGGTGCTGCAAACTCAGTGGGGTAATTTCACATCCTGCTGTTCTTATGTATGCTACTTGCAGATGTGATTCGCGTTCTCAGTATCCTGACATATGAAACAGGAAGTTGAGGACTTTGCCCTTAGTTCTCATAAAAAGGTACATTTCCTCTCCCCCGGTATAGGAAACTCACCACTGCCTCTATTCCTCACTCAATAGGTAGGGGACTGCCTCCAGACCACATTCTGGTGCCCGAGTCTTTCTGTGGACAGGATCTGATGCCCTGGCTTGGCTGCCAAGCCCCTCTGCCTTGTCTCAACCAACGCCTGTCACCTCTGTGGCCTTCCAGCCATGCTGTGCTCTTAGGCTCCCCTTGCCATGTCAGGGCTCAGTTCAGACCTCCTTCTGCCTTCACCAACGCTTCCTCTTCTCGTGTCCTTTGCCTTGCCAGGATAAATCTGCCTTGGTGACAGTTCCCATCATTCCCTAGAGCCTGGTACCATGTGTAGTAAACATTCAAATAAAAAGATTTTTTTTTTTGAGATACGTCTTATAGCTGAGCCTGGTTTCCAACTCTTCTTTAAGTATTAGTAGAATCTAATGGAGAGAGAACTTTGACAAGGCTGTATGGTTAGACCATCATGTGTGAAAAGTGTAAATTAGAAAAGCTTCTGGGCTCTCAGTAACCAAGTGGAGGCCCTTTAGTTCGTATTTCTAATTTTTAAAAGTCCGCGTGTGCCCCCATGCATACAAGTACCCGAGGCGGCCAGCAGAGGGCATCAGTTCCCTGTTACAGGTGGTTTTAATCCACGGATGTAGGTGAGGGGGATGCAAGACCCAGTGGCAAGAACAGGTGAGCCCTTCCTCCAGCTCCTACTTAATACTGTTTGTGTTTAACTAACACAGAAGGTAGTGGTGGGGATTCCCACCGCATGGAGAGGATGGGATAACAGGTCCTTGAGGGAAATGTTGAGTACAGGGGTTTGGACGTGGACTTTGTCCTGGGCAATAGAGTACTGTCAAGGACATGTTTCCTGAACATCACTGGGGATCTGTCTGCTCAAGGAACCTTCTGGAAGTCAGAGTGGAAAGAAAGGGGAGCTATTCAAGATGCTTTATTTCTGGACCCAAATGTGCGCTGTAGGCCAGTGAGAGGCTGCCCAGCCCTGGAAGACCAAGAACTTGCAGCAAGGACCAAAGTTTGCTATGAGAAATGCCCATCTGATTGGGAATTCCAAACATCTCTTTGTGGCCAGGGATGCCACCAGGAAAGGCAACATCACCTTCATTTCCTGTGGGGGTGGCAGTCAATGCTCAGGCAGGGATCATTAGGAAGTCACAGAGAGCTGTTCTAGTGCAGTAGCCGGCAGCCCAGGGCATTTTAGCGCCTTGACTGAAGCCCTTCCTCTGTACTTAGGTCTCCCATCGCCATCTCCTTAAATGAGGGCGGGTTGCATCTGTCTTCAGTGTCTACACTGGAGAAGTGGGATCCATGCAGGTATTGGGCAGCTGAGAATGTTAAATTCTATCAAGCACCTAAAATGTCCTGGGTCAGGTGTCATGTAGAAGCAACCAACGAGTTTATTTTCAGTCCCAGGGTTTACAGTTTCATGACAGTCTGGAAACTACTGTTTCGTCTACAGCCTTCATTAGTCCTGATTTTATGAAGTCCTGAGGATGACTTAATTCCCAAAATAGCTTTAGTTAGATTCTTATGTTTATTTATGCGTGGGTGACCCCGGCCACTGTTGGCTTGGCTCTATTCTTATTGTCCTCAGCACGTACCTAAGAACCCTCGATTACTGAGAACCTGCTGGGCCCACACTATCTTCGTTTTCACCTCCAGACAGGGAAAGGGTGATTCGGACAAGGCCTGGCATGCCGAAGATTAAGCCCTGGGCGGGGTGGAGGCTTCATTCACAGGCTTGGGTCCAAGCTCTCCAAGGCAAGCGCCGCCGCTTCTGCTAGGAGCTTGAATTGCCAGAGCATGGGAGCCGGCGCTGGGGAGTGCACCTCTTCTGTGCTCTAGTGAACTCTTCAATCGAGTCCTCTTTGGATGGCAGAGTACATCCCAAAGGTCCTCCTCCCTGTCCCTTCTTAGCTTTCAGGGACCCTCCGGCCAGGCGTAAGACGCGAGGGTGTCCAGCCACAGTTGCAAGGCTCCGGGTCTAGGTCTGTTCTTAGCTGGCTGCCGGGCCTGCCCTGCGGGGGGTCCCGGGCCCGCCTCTCGCCCACGTGGCCCGCCCGGCCTCCTAGGCTCCGGCCCCGCCCCGCCCCGGGGAGCCGTCCCCAGTCACCGTTGCAGCCCTGTGCTCCAGCCCGGCTGGGCCCAGCCAGCAAGGCGTGGAGGTGAGAGCAGCAGGCACATCCTGTCCCGCGACCCTCCCTTCACCCGCCGTGCCCAAAGGAGTAGGGTGCCACTGCCACCCTGGGGCGCGTTGGGTGGACAGCGCCACCGCTTGTCTCTGCCAGCCTCTGCTCCTGACGGGGATCCTAACTTCGGTCCCCTGATAGCTACGGGGAGAAAGTTCCCGGAGCTACTTCCGGGGGGAAAGAGGCGCCACCTGTCTGGGGCACACCCTTTTGTTGGACTTTTCCAGGTTAGTGTCGCGAGGTCAGTGTCTCTGGCCACTTGGCAGGGGACCCGGGCGCCACCACAGCCAGCCAGGATCCGTACTTACGCGGGAGACCGAGTGTGTTAAACTGAGCAGTGGACCGTCCGGAGATGGGAGGCGCCCGCCCAGGACTTAAGGTGATAAGAATGCCTTGTAGCCAGAAGCTAGGGAGCCTTTTCCGAGGGTGGAAGTGGATGCCGTTTCCTAGGGCTTTGCGTGGTGGAGGGCTGCCCTGGCGGGAAGGTTGCGGGAACGGAGCAGCTCGTTCCTAGAGAACTTGGCTGGCTCGGTTTATTGCCTGGACCAGGCTTGCTTCCAGAACTTGGCAGGGATGTGAGAACTGCCAAACAGCAGTTGTCCGGAATGCACCGGTGGAAACTGGAGGGTTTCTTGCACTACACAGGTGTACACCTTGTTCCCTAGAGTGTGGAAGAGGACTTTGCTGAGCTTGTGTTGGCTATGTCACAATTATGCTGCACATCTGTGCTGCATATTGTCATCAGTAAGAGAAGAGTGAACTAGCATGAGCTTTAAAGGTTTCATAAGGTTATGCGCCCGCCGTACTGATTGGCTCCTGGTGAAGTCTCCCCTTTGGTGGTATTCTTGTTATGGCCGATGATGTCAATGTCATGGTGGGCTCACATCTTCAGATTCCCAGTCAGGTGACTTGCAGGTACACCTAGCTCCACAGTGCTCTATTCAGATTAGAAAACTTGGCTTTTCAAGAATGCTTCCTATAGTTAGCCAGTTTGTGCAAAGCGTATCTAGGGTGTCTGGGAATGTGGGATTAGACATGAATTTTGTCAAGGATATTGCTGGGAAAAGGGTCTTGGGTGCTCTGGAAACTACTGGTGTTTGCTTTGGGAGTCGGAACAGATGAGATTTGACTTGACGTCTGCCGATCATTAGGGCCGGAACCAGCTGACATCCCCTAGTCTCTAAGCGTTGAGTCTATTTGAGGGCTGGGGGTTTGCTCTTGACTCACTTTTAACCACCCTTTCATCTGAGCGGAATAAGTATCCTCTTGCATCATTGGGGTCTTCCTGGACTGCACCTGTTTAGTTTCTTTCTTGAACGTTGCAAACAGGAGTGCTCCAAGCTGCCTGTGTGCCACAGAAGTGGATTCTGAACCACCCGGACCCCTCTCTAAGACAGAACCACATTTTTAGGGAGTGGAGATGATACATGTGTGCTTTATGCATTGGCTCCAAGCACATTTTCTTTTCTTTTTTCTTTTTCTTTTCTTTTTTTGGTTTTTCGAGACAAGGTTTCTCTGCAGCTTTTTTAGAGCCTGTCCTGGAACTAGCTCTTGTAGACCAGGCTGGCCTCGAACTCACAGAGATCCGCCTGCCTCTGCCTCCCGAGTGCTGGGATTAAAGGCGTGCACCACCACCGCCCGGCTCCAAGCACATTTTGATATGGAAGATTCATGTCTGCCTGAACATGAGAAACCCCTGGCAAGGACTCTCTGGGCAAAGATGATGGCAGGGCCTGGGTTAGGGATCATAAGCATTTGAAGACCTGGAGGATGGGGTGTAATTAATGGAAATCTGAGTTTGGGTGTCTAAGCCTCCCAAATGCTGGGATTCCAAGTGTGAGCCACTGATCCCCAGGATGAGAGCCTTTAAAAATCGTGCTAAAATGCTTTGATGGCAGGGAACTTAAAACCTCCTGGCCCAGCTGGTTGTAGTTCAAATAATAAAAACCCAGAGACAGATTTTGGGGTTCAACCTGATGATCAGAGAAGCAAAATAGCAAAGTTACTAGAGAGGATCTTACCTCTAAGAAATATTTAGACTGAAAAAATAGTGAGTTCCTGTCTCATCCTACCTTATATTTCTCTCTAGTGCTGGGATGAAAGGCATGCACCGCCACTGCCTGACCTGTATGGCTGACTAGTGTGGCTGCTTTGTACTGACCTTCAGGCAAGCTTTATTTAATAAAATACAAATGAAATATCACTGCATTCCCCCTTTTTGTCTAAAATAAAAAGGCTATAACTAGTATAAGAAAACTATATACAATAAGTACAATAACTATATATAATATATAAAGCAATAAATACATCAACAATGTCAAGTCCATTTGCATTTGACAAATTCAGAGAAAATACTCCATTATCTACCCTATCTTGGTGAGCCCAAAGTCTTGTACCTAATTTACTTTCTACCATAACTTGCTTATCTAGTAAACAAGGAAAACTGTAACTGTAACTGTCTAGTCTATAATGTTCTCAGAGATCCAATAAGGAAATAATATTACCTGAGTAAGCAGGAAGTGTGAGCAAGCAACTTCCAAAAAAATGTGAGAGGTGACAGAAACAGCTGGATGCCTGGACAGACACCCAAAGTTTCTCTGCAACAGATGGGACATTGGTTTTCGGCCTACAGGCCTAAAATATCTGACAGATTTTTCTATGAAGCAGAGTTTTTGAAGAACTGTATCACCTTATTTGGGCAATGATTGACAGTCACTGTCTTTTGTGTCCTGCTTGTCCCATTAGGACAGCATTACTGTCAGCAGTCAAGGCAAGGGCATTTTCTTCCCAGTGGCTTCCATTTGCCACAAAGAAAGCAAACTCCATGTGGAGTTTCCTCAATGCCCATCATCTTCTCTGAAGTAGATTGGTGCTGCCTGGAGCAGACATGTCTTATTATCATAAAAAAAAAGAGGAAGAGAGAGAGAAAAAAAGGAAAAGGAAAAAAGAACCAATGTTATTAAAACATCTTAAATGCCATATTCTGTAGATCTCTGAAGTGTTTGAAGATGACCTGTCTATTTAAACTATATCTTTGTTTGATGGTGAAAACATACCTAATGTGTCTATAAGTTTGATTGTAATAGGTGATTAACTACTAATCTGCATTTCCTTATTATCCTAAACAGTTGTTAATACTAGCTTTTAAGGACTAGAAATTTGCATTACATTGTTAAATGAGCTATAGAGGTACAATACCTCGAACAAGATTAAAATCATATGTACAGTATGTTTTAACAAAATTAATCTCAAATTTGTATCACTATACAAAAATCCAATCCAGTGTAAAACACTTTTTTTTTGTTTTGTTTTGTTTTGTTTTTTCGAGACAGGGTTTCTCTGCAGCTTTTTTAGAGCCTGTCCTGGAACTAGCTCTTGTAGACCAGGCTGGCCTCGAACTCACAGAGATCCGCCTGCCTCTGCCTCCCGAGTGCTGGGATTAAAGGCGTGCACCACCACTGCCCGGCTGTAAAACACTTAAAACTAGTATTTGTTTTTTAAAAGTAAATTTAATAATATGCCCTTTTACCCTATCAGATCTATATTCCCCTTTTTTTTTCTATTCAGAACAAGAACTTTGAGTCTAATTTCCTTTATTTAGTTTTATTTTCCTGGCCATTACCAATAACAACCCATAAACAACCCACTTAAACAATGACAAATATCCATAATCCATTGAATGACCAAAAACCACACACCCCACCTCTTGGGAATGTGGATGTCATATTCTTAAAATTACTTCCTGCTGTCTGGGGGTGATGGTATCTTTAAGGGATCCTGAAAAGAAAAATTTGGGCTAATTGTTAAGTCCTGGGAGAGGTATCTGTATCATTTGTTGTTCAGTCTCTGTGTAATGGGAAAGTGCAGGGCTTGTCTCAAGTCCTGGCTAGAGCAGTCTGCTAGGTTGGATCATCTCTACTAGCCACCTTGAAATTGTTCTGAGTAGTTTGTAGTTCAAAGCTGATCTTCAGGTGGTGTTTTTCAACTTGTGGTGTTATCATAGTCCTGAAGGAATTGTCCTTGTGGAGCCCCATCCTCCTTATGGAGACTTCAAAAGTCGCTGCTAGGTGTGCTCATGGTTCACTGCAGAAAACTGATAGAGACTCAAACCTGAAATCATGTACAGGAAGGTAGGTGAAACCTTTTTCTAGAATTAGTACTCTATATGACCATTAATATGACAAAAAGTTTAATATATATATTTATCTTATAAATCTTTCTCCTTTTTTTGTTTTTCGAGACAGGGTTTCTCTGCAGCTTTTTTAGAGCCTGTCCTGGAACTAGCTCTTATAGACCAGGCTGGCCTCTAACTCACAGAGATCCGCCTGCCTCTGCGTCCCGAGTGCTGGGATTAAAGGTGTGCGCCACCACCGCCCGGCTTATCTTATAAATCTTATACCTTAAAAAAGCTGTTAAAGAGTCAATATAAAACCAAAGGATTATGAGATTAGTAGCAATAAAATAATCCTTAAATATTTGTTTTTTTTTTCTGTCCCATATCAGGTGACTCTTCTGATAAGAGACAGAGATTTTGGATTTCACTTAATAAGCATCCTTGGGTTTAGAGAAGGAGAGAGCCACACTCCAACTCCAAAACCTGCTTTAATCTTTAATTGAACTGGGACTACAAAAAGGACCATTTGCATTATATGTCTGTAGAGAATAGCAGAAACAAACATTTGGGGAAGATTTATGAAATTTTATCCTGTTGGAGATGTGATATACCAATAGACCAATTTACTCTTGTTCTTTAGACATTTTTTTCTGGGTGATTTGCCCTTTTTCTTCAGATGTATCATTTGTTCGGTGGTCTTCAGATTCTTTAGCTCGATGCCTTTATTCTCCTAAAAAGACAGAAACAAAACCCTTCCCCACCCCTAATTTTGGGGAGATTCTCTTTGGGCAAGTTATAGCTGATCAAATAAAAAGCATCTGTTAGTTTTATAGATTAGTTTAAACGGCCATGGTGCTTAATGAACTATCATCTCTTCTTATTAAGAGGTGTTTCTTGTTCAAATCGAACTTTTATCAACTTTCATGGTATCCATAGCTTTTCTTCTCCTGTGGAAACAAAAGCCAAACCCCTTCCCCAAGGTAACACATGTCCTGGTTTCCATTCTGTGGTCAGTACATCTTCAAAGTACATTGGCTGATTTAATTATGTAGTTTTTCTACTATCCAGTGTCTCTCCACAGCTGTTCCTTCCTCATTAGCATTTAGAAAATTCAAAGTTAATAAAGCATTATGCAATCTATTTCTGGGGGTATTTATCACCCCTTTCTGTTTATTTAACATATCCTTTAGAGTTTGATTTGATTTTTCTATAACTGCCTGCCCTGTAGGTTTGTGTGGAATAACTGTAATATGTTTTATCTTATAATAAGCAAAAAAAAAAAAAACCCCAAAAAACAAAAACCCAAGAAACCTGTTTTATTTTCTTAGAGTTATATGCTGGAGTATTATCTGCCTTTATTTGTACAGGTATACCCATGATGGCCATAACTTTTAGCAAATGTATGATTACTGAATCAGCCATTTCTGAACTCAAAGCAGTTGCCCATTGAAAACCTGAATAGATATTAATGCTGTGGTGTACATATTTTAGTTTTCCAAGTTCTACAAAATGGAACAATCCAGTTGCCAGAAATATATGTTAATTTATGGTTTGTTTCTAAGTTTGGGTGTATATCAATGAGTATTCCATTGCTATAATATATTATGTTTCCACAAATTTATTGGTATGTTAGCCACAATGGTTTTAATATTCCTCTCTGTCCTTCTGACCCTATACATTTAATCCATCTCACGCTCTGCTTTACCTGAGATAATGTTCCAGTCCCTCAAAACTGAACATTTATATCCTGAAGAGGCCAATTTGGATGCCAAGATTCTGATGAAATTATTGTTACATCTGCACCTGTTTCTATCAGACCTTCAATGATAATGTTATTTATTCATATTTTCAATGTTGGTCTTTGTTCATTTATAGAAGTTTGTCAAAACACTCGCTTTATGGTTTCTCCTGAATTTTTTATTCTATCTTTACAGATGTTCTGTTATCCACAGTAGTGTGGTTTCTCACTATAGGCATTAGGTTCTTTAATTGCTCTGGGAAGGAGCTTCCTCTGTGATGGCAGGAAACAACTGAACTGGATTTGGCTTAGGAACCTGTGAGAGGCCTGTTGTGGAGTTTTCCGGTGGCACAGGATTACCTTGAATATTCCTTGTTGACCTACACTCATTAGTCAATGCCTGCCTTTGCCACACCTTCCGCATAATCCAGAAGGGAGGGGCATTCTGAATGGATTATTCTTAGAAAAAACTTTGTTTCTAGGAATGCCTTTTCTGCAATTATTTTTACAGTGAGCCTGTTTGCCATACTTAGAACATTTGACATTTCAACTTTTCCTCAATATTCTGGAAATCATCTCTTCTATCCATGTATCATCATGATCATGAGATCATATTAATTCCTCACTATTTTTATAATGCAATGCTAAAATTGGCTCTCCATTAAACTCCTCTGTCTGGATTTGAACATCTCTGTGATCTGTTTTATTAGGTTTTCTAGGGTCTGTATGTTAGCACTCAAATTATGCAACTTTTTTAGTGATAAGATAAAATGATAAATCTGATAATATTTACAGTTGACATTACAAAATCCCATTTAATTAGTTATCCTCTCATTTAATGGTTCCATTTTCAAACTGACTAGCATACTATCATAAAGAGACCCAAGTCCCTCCATTGTAATGGCTTTCCCCTTTTTTAATGTGGGAAAAAAAAACCTCTCTCTTTTAACTAATTCTTCCCTTTAAAATTCCCAATTGTCTTACCAAATCTACTGCCAATGTTGATGTGAGGCTGATTGCTGTTGTGAAGAACAGTAAACTCCTGCCTGGATCTTGGCAGCAGTCCAAGAAGGGGGTTGAGGGAGAGCCTGCAACTCATGGTGCAGAGGGAGAGGGAGAGGAGGAGGAAGAGGAGAGAGAGAGAGAGAGAGAGAGAGAGAGAGAGAGAGAGGAGAGAGAGAGAGAGCGAGAGCTGTTCAAAAACACAGGGTTCAAAAAAAGCACATGTGGTGGTGGGGGGTGCCTGAAGGCAGACCAGCCAGTCTAGGACTGGTGAGTCCTGTGGCGATTGGAGCCCAGGGGCTTCTGGAGATTGGGTGGCAGCTGGAGACTGTTACAGAGAGGCTACAACAGGAAAATCCCAAACTCCCTCAGAGGCTTGGAGAAAAAGAAAAGAAAGCCTATCAGGGTGGGGTTGGAGCCCCCCCCCCCATGCAGCTCTGACCTGTGCTGGGGGCTAAAAAAGCACAGGCAAAACAGCTTTTTTTGTGAATTCATACCTCAAATATTGGTTGCCAAATGCAGCAGAAATAATAAAAACCCATAGACAGATATTGGGGTTCTGTTTGGGTTTCTGAACATCAGAAAAGCAAACCAGCCAAGCCACTAGAGAGCTCTTACCTCCTTCAGACTGAAAGAGAGTGAGTTCCTGTCTCATCCTGCCTTATATTCCTCTCTAGTGCTGGGATCAAAGGCCTGCACCACCACTGCCCATCCTCCATGACTGACTAGTGTGGCTGCTGGGATTAAAGGTGTGTGCCACCACTGCCTAGCCTGTATGGCTGACTAGTGTGGCTAGCTTTGCTCTGATTGTCAGGCAAGCTTTATGTATTAAAACACAGATGAAACACCATTTTAGCTGGTTCCATTGACAGAAAGTTGTATGGACAAAGGATCAGAGTCCCATGCCCTCTGAGGAGGACAGGTGTGGGCTCCAGACTTAACGCTGCTCTTGTCCTTCCTGTCTGTTTTACTTCCTGATTGTCCTTCCATCCCCGAGGTCCCTGTGCCCTAACCAGAACTCAAGATGCCACTGACACCCTGTGAGAAGAGGGGAAGCAAACAAGGAGGTTCTCAGGAGAGAGGCGTGAGGATCAGGAGTTCAAGGCAAGCCTGTCTCCAGAAACCAGGATGGGCAGTGTGAAGGGGCCAGGGAAAACACACACAGACACACACAGATACACACACACAGACACGGACACACACACACACACACACACACACACACACAAGCAAAGGTCATTGCCATAATTTAGAAGCCCTCAAGACCAAATTCTGTATCACTCAGACCCCTGATACTGCGTGGGATGTGGGAAGTAGGGACTTTGGCCTTTTGTTTTCTGTATTTGCGTTTCTGTTCTTTTACTAATCTTTTCTGAATTATTCTTTAATCACTTTTTTCATTGTGGTCTTTATTGTACTTATTGAAAATCAACTTTGGACCCATTTTCTTAAGGTTTTTCTGCAAGTATTCTCTGACTTGTATCACCTGGTATCTGTAATCAGAGAGAAGGGAAATGATGTAGCTGTGTGATTCTGACTCACCAAGGTTTCTTCTTGGAAGACAGCCCCCCCCACACACTACACACACATCACACACCACATACACACCTCACACACCACACACACCACACATATACACACACCACACACATACACACATCACACACCACACACATATACACACACCACACACACCACACATATACACACACCACACACACCACACACACATACACACATACCACACATACCATACACACTACCATACACCACACTAGACACACACCCCCCGCCCCCTCCCCCACATACCACACAGAGGACTGGGAAGTAGTATTTTAATTGTTTTGTTTTGAAACAGAGTCTTGATGCAAAGCCAGGCTCACCCTGAATTATCCCTCCGCCTGGTTCGGCCTCCTGAGTGCAGGGATTAAAAGTTATGTGCCACTAAGCCTTGCCAAAGATTGTTCTTGTGTTTGCTTTATCTGAGACCGGGCTTCACTCTGTAGCATAGGGTAACCTGGAACTCACTGGGAGCCCAGGCTTGCCTTGACTTTGTGGTAATTCTCTCAGCGATCATCCCAAATTCTAGGGTTGTAAGCAAGCGTAAACTGTCATGGTTGTTCTTGCATTTACATAGGGGCTTGAACTGTGTAGCTCAGTGGAACGGCATTTTCCTAGCATGTGTGAAGTTCCAGGTTTAATTCCCAGCACCCACACAGAAAAAGATGCCTTTGGAGGGGATTCTGTGCTAGACCCTGTTTTGATGCTGAGTTCCCATTGTCCAGTGTATGGGCAGTGTTCTTCCCCCTGGAGTTGGCTGCCTGGTGGCCGAGACAAGCAGTAGACAGCTAGATGTAGAGATGACCAAAGAGCGATGGTGACCGGGGAAGGGAGGGATCCCCAAGTGGTGGCATGGAGGCACAGCTTGTTTTGGTCTCTCTGAGAAGGTGTGTTTGAGTAGAAGGCTACCTGTGTGGGCCTGTGGGTATATGGGCAAAGGCAATGCTTATGATACCCAAGGATGGCCTTTCCTTTTTTGTTTTGTAATTTTTTTCCTTTTTCTAGACAGGGTTTCTCTGTGTAGCCCTGGCTATTCTGGAACTCAGTGTGTAGACCAGGTTGGCCTTGAACTCACAGAGATCCACCTGCCTGCCTCTGCCTCCTGAGTGCTGGAATTAAAGGAGTGCACCACCACCTGGCTCCTCCCTTTGTTTTTAAAGGCAGGGTCTTAAGTAGCCCAAGTTGGCCTCCAACTCCCTATGTAGCTGAATGTGACCTTACACTTCTGCGCTGATTCTGTTGCTTTTGCCTTCTAAACGGTGGGGTTGCGGGTGCGAGCGGTTTCACCTAGTTTATATGGTGCTGGAGACTGAACACAGGGCTTTGGCATGCTAGGCAAGCACTCTGCTAACTGAGCCACATTGTCAGCCAGCCTGTCATCTTGAGCACAGGGCCAGTCTGGCTGACTTGAGAAGGGGAAGGGAATGAGAGGCAGTGTGGGAAGATGCTCTTCCCTGGTCCAAGCCAAAGGTAAACTATGATGTTGTGTGGGAAGGCTGGTGCCTTCTTTTACTACAGGCTGTCAGCTCTGCAGCCGTGCAGAGAATTGGAAGGCAGAGGAATCTTCCCAGATGATTTATTCGAGAGGCAGTGATGTCAGAGGAGAAGCTGGTTCCTGCAGATCTCACTTCAGTGCACAGCCCACTGCTTCTGGGTTGAATAAGCTGGCCTGGTGCAGTGGCAGCACACAGTGAAGTGTCATGGGATGTGGGGGACGCCTGGACCTCTGGGCAGTCATAGAACACGAGGCTGGAGGAGTCAGTGCCTTCATTTTCTGGGTGTCTCCCGACTTCTCAAAGGTACACTCACAAGTTGAGGCAGAAGTAGGTGTGCAGTCAAAACCAGCATGCCTCAGAAAGATAGACTGTCGCCCTTTGGATGTCAGTGTGGCGATTTCTCAGAAAATTAGGAAACAACCTTCCTCAAGACCCAGTAATACCACTTTTGGGTACATATCCAAAGGATGCTCAATCATGCCAAAAGGATATGTGCTCAACTATGTTCCCAACAACATTGTTTGTAATAGCCAGAACCTGGACACAACCTAAATGCCCCTTGACCGAAGAATGGATAAGGAAAATGTACATTTACACAATGGAGTATACACAGCAGAAAAAAATGACATCTTGAATTTTGCAGGCAAATGGATGGAGCTAGAAAACATCATTTTGAGTGAGGTAACCCAGACACAGAAAAACAATTATCACATGTACTCACTCATAAGTAGTTTATAAACATAAAACAAAGAAAGCCAGCCTACAAACCACAATCCCAGAGAACCTAGACAACAATGAGGACCCTAAGAGAGACATACATGGATCTAATCTACATGGGAAGTAGAAAAAGACAAGATCTTCTGAGTAAATTGAGAACATGGGGAACATGAGAGAGGGTTGAAGGGGAGGGGAGAGATAGGGAGGGGAGCAGAGAAAAATGCAGAGCTCAATCAAAGTCAATTAAAAAAAAAGAAAGGAAAGAAGACACTTTCTCACAGCATTGGAGGGCTGAGGAGGTCACAGCCTCAGTCACGCGTTCTTAACGCCTGGCTGCCTCCGTGGGCTCCATGGGCTTCAGCTGGCTGTCACCCACTGTCACCCTCAGATCACCCTAGGGAGAGCCCTGCTGATGTGGCCGAGACCTCAGAGGCAGGCTCCTCCTCGCTGCTGTCCCTGCTGTCCCCGCTCCTTGTCGTTGCTTCCAGAATGTCCACAGTGCCCCACCCCATGACTGTCTCCTCTCCTGTTTATTTTTCATAGAAAAAAAAAGGTCTTTAGCACAAGCAGTTCTGACCATATTCTTGTTGTGTACACCTAAAGTTGTAGAGTAGAGCCCGGTATGGTCCTGCTTGCCTGTAATCTCAACACACTCAGGAGGTGGAGGGAGGGGAATCAGGAGCTTCAGTTGAGCTTGAATTGGAAGTCATTGTGAATTACATAAAACCCTGTAACAAGCATAACATTGCAGAATAAAATGTGAATGTCCTTTTTCCAACCAGGTTGCTTCTAACGAAATGTGTGTGTATGTTTATATGCAGGTGTATGTACCTGTGAACATCATTTTGTGTGTGTGTGTGTGTGTGTGTGTGTGTGTGTGTGTGTATGAGACTATGTGTTTTGTTGTATGTGTGTGGAGAGCAAAGGACAACTTGTGGGATGGATTCTCTCCTTCTACCTTGTGGGCGCTGGAGGTTGAACTCAGGTCGTCAGGCGTGGTAGCAGGTGCCTTTACCTGCTGAGCCATCTTTAAAAGCTACCATGTTAGGATCATTCATAGGCGATAGCTTTTAAAGATGGCTTAGCCTGTTTTCAGCTTGTTACTCCAAGCCTGCTATGAGTTCTTTAGGGTTAGCTTGTTGGTGTCTGTAAAAAGGCGGCTGAGTATTTTTTTAAAATTATTTTTATTTGTGTGTATGTGTTGATGTTTCTGTGTTATCTATGCCACATGTGTGTGGGTGTTTCAAAGAGGCCAGGAGAGGGCCTTAGTCCCCCGGAGCTAGAGTTATGGGTTGTTGGGAGGTGCGTGATGTGGATGCTGGGAACCACACTGGGGTCCTCTGCAATAGGAGCAAAGCACTCTTGAACTGCTGAGCCATCTCTAGCCCACAGCTGAGACTTTGGTAGTTCTGTGGACAGTGAGGGTAGCTTGGGGAAGTGTTGTCAGTTACCGTCTGGCTTGAAACCGAAATGCTTTGCCCTGGGGGCGTCACTCACTCAGGTCCTCCCTCGCTACTCTGAGGAAGAAACACTGAGGGGGGCCTTTCAGGCTGTGCTGACACAAATCCAGGGATCTTTATTGCCTCTTCCTTGTTGAAAAGAGTGACCCAGTGTGATCAGTGCCAAGTCCAAGGCTGCAGACCTTGGATAAGATGTTTCAGTTTTGAACTGGTGAGACGGGAGGTCTCCAGCAGCCTTGGCTTCTTATGCCAGGGGTGGGGAGTGGAGGGACCTGGTAGCCTTATGTCACCCCTCATTTCAGCCTGGAGAAGGGTAGCCCCACTGAGACCAGCTGGGAGTGAGGGTTGGACTCACCTTATCAGTGTGTAGGTAGGATTTCCCTGGGGAAAGCAGCTTTTGTATCATAATTTGAAGAGCAAAATAACACTAATAAAAGAATAATGTCCTATAGCGAACATTTAGTTGATGCTTCTGCATGTACTTATGTGTTCCAGATGTATCCTGACACAGATCAGATTTTATTCTTACGGGATTAAAAAAATAAATGACTGCATTCCTTATTGGGAAGAAACCCCAGTCCCCTTTTTTGGGAAACTTTGTTTTCCAAATTTAAGTAACAACTTGGAAAGTGCCACAGAAACTGAACTTACGCCCCCATCTGCAGTGAGGTGCTGCTGTTTTAAACAAAAGCATCGCTGTGTGCTCCGTGTGGTGAAGTTTTTATTTTTTTTTTTTTATCATTGTTTTCAAAGGGGCAATTAAAGCACACTAACCAAGGCAGAGATTTTCATTTGTTTCTGGAGGGCAATAGTTAGGTGAGATAGAAACGTTTTGAAATCTTCAGAAATCTCAGCTCTTTTGGTTTAGCAGATTCCCTTCCTGAAACCGTTACAACAGACGGTTCATAGAGATTTTTATTTCCACCCTTGAGTGAGGGAGGGGGCTGAGTGTACATGGAAACTTAGGGGAAAAACACAATGATACAATCTACCCCCAAAACAAGGAAGCATGTCACGGAACTGAGGTTTGGCACCTTAACTCTTGCCCAGTCTAGAAGGTTCAGCTAAGTGACCTCGGGTAACCTCTTTCTATGACACATCTCCCGAGGGATAGGGAGGACAGTTTCTTTCCAGCATGACTTGAATTTTTACAAAAGTCCTTTGCAGCCTTGCAAACGCTAGTGGTTTTTTTTCTCAACAAGTGGCTATGCTCTGGGCCAGCATTATGAATCAGAAGATATTTAGATGACCACCCAAGTTCTTTCGAGCTGAGAGAGCTGGCAGGTGAGTGGAAGGACAGGCCTGGTTCTGCACTATTGGTGCAAATGTCAGTGGAACGAATACATGTCGATTCAGAAAGCTAGCTCATTGTCTTTTAGAATCAGATGGCAATGCTGTTGCTACCGTATTTTATTAAACATTTATTAGGGGGCGGGGTGGTATAGCTTTCCACATGCTTTTTACTGCGGCCCGTCATCGACCCAGACTGTAATCTCTTTGCTTATGTGTGCATCCACACGTCTGCCTAACGCAGATCGGTGGGCAGTACTTACGTTCTGTAGTCGCATCTGATAGTTCTTTTCTGTACTGTGTGTTGCCACTTTTTTGCTGTTGTTACTGTTAAATTGTGGTTGTTGATTCCACTGAATTTATTTCACAAATGAATCAAAATGTACTCTTGGAAAACTGCCATGCTAGGCAATTTGTTGTTATGGGTATTTTTATTTAATCCTCATGCCAATTGCTTGGAGCATGCATTTTTATTCCTGTTCTATAGGTGGGAAAACTGAGGCATGGAGGGAGAACAAGTCCAGGATTGTACTGCCAGAGAGAGGAGGAGCTAGGATTTTTGTTTCCATTTTTAGCTTTTTGAGACAATGTTTTTTTTTTTTTTTTTTTTTGAGACAGGGTTTCTCTGTGACTTTTGGAGCCTATCCTGGAACTAGCTCTTGTAGACCAGGCTGGCCTCGAACTCAGAGATCTGCTTGCCTCTGCCTCCCAAGTGCTGGGATTAAAGGCGTGCGCCACCACCGCCGGGCGAGACAATGTTTTACTCAGCCTTGCAACTGTTGAGGTTGGAAGTGTGTATTCCAACACTTGCTGCTGAACTTGGATTTGAACCCAGAAAGTTGGAGTCCTATTAGAAGATCCTGGCCGGGGGGTGCAGGGGTCCTTAGCAACAGAATCAGGAAAACAAGAAAGCTCGTGGTCTGAATCCGTGTCTTCTACCTACCTTCCACCTGATTGATGAACTGTGGTGTGCTGGAGAGAACTAGCCCCACATTGCTAGGGAATGACTATCACTCTTCCGTCTAAGACTGCATGCAAACTGAACAAAATGTGCACAGATGTTTTTATGGGTTGCCATATTTTATGTTTTTGTTTGTTTTAGCTTCTTCATCAGATGGTTTGACATTTCATGCAAATTCTGGTCCTCAGCAATGGTCCTGATAGAAATCACATGTTTATGTATCTAGTGAGAGAAGAACCAGTTGGGCATCTGTGGAGACCCCATGAGTATGACATTTGCAGGGTGGCCAGCAGCCTGGGGACCCAGGGAAGAGCTGAAGTCACAGTCCAGCAGGGTTCCCTCTTTGGGTCAGGCTAGTTTCTGTTGAGGGTTTTAACTGGTTGAATGAGGTCCTCCCATACTTTGAAGACTAAGTCTGCTGTATAATTAACCTCTGGTTTACAGAAGCACGATCACTTGGTTTGGATAACTGATACTTAAAACCACCTCAGAAGTAAGATACGACTTGAAGTTTTTCAGAAAAGACACAAGGCTGTCAGTAGAAACAGGAGTGTGATAGTTACAGATAAGAGAACACCCATCTGAGATGCACCCGTTCCCCATGATTGGTTGTAAACCCCATTCCCTTTTTGGCATCTCCTGTAGTCCAGACTGGCCTTGAACTTGCTCTGTAGCTGAGGATGACCTTGATCACATCACCATATTCTGAGTGCAGGAATCACAGGCAGCGAAGACCACAACCTGCTCCCTAGCCCCTCACACTGCTTAAAGACACTTTATAAAACACGTCATTGTGTTCCGTCAAGGGCAGACCATATCTATGACCATGCTCCTGTGAGATTATAGTGAGACTGGACAAACCCCGTCCTACCTTGTCTCTGCAAAGTTTGCAGTTGCCTTTTTGCGTCTTGCTGGTCCAGTTTGAACAATATCTGTCAGCAGTTGAGGCAAGGGCAGTTTCTTTGCCTATATGGCTAGCTTTTGCCATAAAGAAAACAAACTCCATATGGAGTTTCTTTGATGCCCATCATCTTCTCTAAAGTAGATTGGTGCTGCCAGGAGCAGATGTGTTTCACTACCATGAAAAGCCTTAGGTTATTAAACATATTAAATTCCATATTCTGTAGGTGTTTGAAGACCATCTGTCTAACTATATATATCTGTTTATGACCTTGAAAACGTATCTAACGTAATTATAAGTTTGACTATTATAGATAACTATTAATCTATATTTTTTAATTATACATTTTAAATGAGTTGCATAAGCACAATACCCCAAACAAGTGTAGAAACATGCGTGCAGTATAACAAAATTTATTTTAAATTAGTATCAGTATATAAAAATCCATACCAATGTAAAATATTTAAGAATAGTCGTTGCTTTTTTGGTTTAAAAGTAGATTCAGTAATCTATACCCTTTTGTCCTATCATTTCTATATCCCCTCCTTTTTCTTTTCAGAAGGAGATCCTTGAATCTAATCTCTTTTATTTAGCTTTTTTCCCTGACTATTATCAATAACAACTTGCAACCAGCCCCCCCTTAAATGATAATAAGCATCCATAACCAGTATTTTGGGAATATGGACACTGTATTCTCTAGACTGCTTCCTGTTTCCTGGGGGCGCTGGTGATCTTTTAGGGAACCTTCAGAAAATCAGGATAATGGTTAGGTCTCGGCTGGAGTATTTTGAGGCTGGATCATCTCAGTCAGCAGTCTTTTTTTTTTTTTTTTTTTTTTGGTTTTTCGAGACAGGGTTTCTCTGTGGCTTTTGGTGCCTGTCCTGGAACTAGCTCTTGTAGACCAGGCTGGCCTCGAACTCACAGAGATCCGCCTGCCTCTGCCTTCCGAGTGCTGGGATTAAAGGCATGCGCCACCACCGCCCGGCTCAGTCAGCAGTCTTGAAGGTGCTTTGGATGCTGAATCACCCGGACCATCCATTTCCATCAGTGACTGGTTCCCCTGCTCTGAAAATACGTAAGCTTTTCAAGGCAATGTATATATATCTGCATTAATGTAAGCACAGACTGTGCCTTGTACACAGACATGAATTTTTTGATATGTATTGAGCTGGTAAAATATACATCACCTGTCTTGTAGTTTTTCTGGGCTTATTTTTTTATGTCTATAGTCAGGATTTCAGGGGTCTTCCTCAATCTTTAGTCCAGAATGAATTCATAGCCTCTCATTTCCTGTGGAAAGAAACACATAACCTCTCCCCCAAAGCAATACAACTTTTGGCTTAAAATTTGAAGTCAAGATATTTTAAAAATATACAGGTTGGTTGAATCTAGCAGTTTTCATAATTCAGTGTCTCTTAATAGTCAAAAAATTCAAAGACAGCACAATATCATACAGAATCTAGAGTCTCTGTATATTTCTCATCTTTATGTGGCTTTTTCTTTCATATTACTTTACTCGCTTTTTTAAAGACTTTATTATTTTAAAACTATATACTCTTTCTTTTATCTTTTCCAAGCCTATGCATATTTTAAAACACATTGTAAACTATTTTTTTGGTCTTAATCTGTCTTTACTGTATATCTGTATCTTTTTCTGACCTCATGAGTCTTTAAACTGCTAAGCAACATGGCTAGGACCAAAGCGGTGGCTCCACCCTATTCCTTGGTGATGGAGGAGAGTTATCTGTCTATGTTTCTTTCATTGGTTAATTAATAAAGAAAACTGCCTTGGCCCTTTAAGAGACAGAAAATTAGGTAGGTGGAGTAGACAGAACAGAATTGTGGGAACAAGGAAGTAGAGGTTGGGGAGACGCTTCAGGCAGTCGCCATAGGAGTCTCCATGCTTCTCCTCTCCGAGATGGACGCAGGTTAAGATCTCTCCTGGTAAGCCACACCTCGTGGTGCTACACAGATACTAAATATGGGTTAAAGGAAGATGTGAGAATTAACCAATAAGAGGCTACAGATAATGGGCCAGGCAGTGTTTTAAAAGAATACAGTTTCCGTGTAATTATTTCGGGTGTAAAGCCAGCCGGCGGCCGGGTGGCAGGACGCAGCCCCCCGCCGCTTCACACTATACCTTGGTTCCCTGAGAGTCTAGCTTCCTGGTGGAAGTACTGGAGGGAGCCACGTTTATCAACCCAACTAGGGAGTTTTTGGCCCACATTGCCACTGAGTAGTGCGCCATCTGCTGCTCATAAACTCCATTTAAGGGCTGGAGAGATGGCTCAGAGGTTAAGGACGCTGACTGTTCTTCCAGAGGTCCTGAGTTCAATTCCCAGCAACCATATGGTGGCTAGCAACCATCTATGATGAGATCTGTTGCCCTCTTCTGGCATGCAGTCATACATGGAGGCAGCACGCTGTATTGTATACATAATAAATAAAATCTTTAAAAAAAAACTCCATTTAAGTGTTTGGTAGCAGGGCCTCTTAAAGAGTTGTATGGTTTTTGCCTCAGTTAGGAACCCACCTCTTAAAAAAGCTGTGCCACTGCTTGGCGCTAGCAAACAGAACCTACCCAAGAAAAAGCGTTTACCAAGAAGCTGGGTTTGACTCCATTTTTGTTTGTTTACAGTCCCTTTTTAAGCCTTTTCAGGACTTATGTATAAGGATGTATGAAGCCCTGGACATTGGGTTCTGTTGGTAGGTGGAATTTTCCTGTCCTGACTGCCTGCTCCCAAAGTACTGACTTGGAGACTTAATATAAATTATTAATGCTCAGCCAATAGCTCAGGCTTGTTCCTAACTAGCTCTTACAACTTAACCCATTTCTATTTGTCTATGTGCTGCCCTGAGGCTTGTGGTGACTTTTACCTCTATCCCATTTTATGTGTCCAGCTTGTCACATGACTGGAAACTCCTCTGACTCCACCCTTCCTCTTTCCCATCATTCTCAGTTTGGCTTTCCTGCCTAACTGTATCCTGTTCAGCTATTATCATAGGGACATATATTCACATAATAATGATATTAGGCTTTCCTGCCTAACTGTATCCTGTTCAGCTATTATCATAGGGACATATATTCACATAATAATAATAATTATTATTATTATTATTAGGCTTTCCTGCCTAACTGTGTCCTGTCCAGCTATTATCGTAGGGACATATAGTCACACAGTGTGCAGAAGGATCATTCCACAGCATACATCATTTCGACTCCTCCCAAGTTTCCCAATCACTTCTCTACTTCATAGTGCTTCTTTAATTATTATTATTACATATACACATGTATATTTAAATATAATCTGCTGAATCTGTTTCATGTTGCTCATATGTATGTGTTTAGGGCTGACCACTTGGCGTTGGAGAACGTCTCCGGGCGCTTGTTCTGGAGCAGATTGATTTGTGCTTTCTCAGTAGCCATTTTACTTGTAGTTACTCATCTAGCTTTCTGAGATTCCCCCGTGTGTGTTGGTTTTTTTTTTTTGTGGTGCACTTGTACAGGGCTGTAGTGATGAGCTGCGGGCAGGCCTGCTTTTCATCCCACCCGGCTCCCAGCCATCTGGCTAGCTTATGCTCCGAAATAACAACACACAAATTGTATACATTTAAACATTTCTTGGTCCATTAGCTTCAGCCTCTTATTGTCTAATTCTCACATTTTAATTAACCCATATTTAGTAATGTGTGTAGCACCACGAGGGGTGGCTTCCAGGGAAGATTCTAGCCTATGTCCATCTTGGGTCGGAGCTTCATTGCATCTGTCTCAGAGAGGAGAGGCATGGTGACTGCCCAGAGAGGAGAGGCATGATGATTGCCTGAAGCATCTGCCTAATTTCCATTCTTCCCAGCATTCTGTTCTGTCTACTCCACCCACCTATGTTCTGACCTATCACGCCAAGCAGTTTTTTTATTAATTAACCAATGAAATCATCAGATAGATAGAAGACACACCTACATCACAGGGCCTTGTTTTGATGACCACATCGTTATGACTTCATGGGTGCCTCTCACGGCAGACATCCTGCCCCTCTGGTTCTTACCATCTTTCTGCCCCTTCTCCCATTGTGCTCCCTGAGCTTTAGATGTAAGAGTTGTGTTGATGGATCAGGCGGGGATGGGTACCCCTTAACCAGTTGTTCTCTGTGTTTTGATTAGTTGTGGACTTCTGTTATGGTCTCTGCAGTAAAAAGAAGCCTCTTTAGTGAGGGTGAGAGCTACATTTATCTATGGATAGAAGGATAGGTATTTAGAATGTAGTTGGGAGTGATACTTGTTTAGCAAAGTGCACACAGTAGGTCCTCTTCTAGGGTCTGTAGCCTCACTGGTCATAGGTAGTAGGCTAAGTCGACAGTATTGGGCTTGAATTCCCTCTTGTTGAGTAAGCCTTGAATCCAGTTAGGTGTCTGTTGGCTACTCCTGAGACGGAAGTGCCACTGTCACACTCTAGGGGACATCTTGTCATGTTGATAACTGTTGTGGTTTCACTTTTTTGCTGTGTAGGACTTTTAGTTACATTTCCCTTTTAGCAACTTGCATCCTTTGGATGCTGAGTCCTCAGGGAGGAGCATTTTAGGTCAGTTCCCACTCTATTTCTCCAGCTCCACCTTAGTTTTTGAGTCAGGGTCTCTTATTGAACTTAGAGCTCACCAATTTGTCTAGACCTGCTGCTGGCCAATGAGCTGCAGAGATCTGCCTGTCCCTGCCACCTTCCCAAGCACTGGGATTATAGATGCATACCACAATGCCTGGCTTTTTACATGAGTGCTGGGGATCTAAACTTGGGTCTCCATGCATGCATAGCAAGTACATTACCCATGGAGCGATTTCCCTGGCCCCTTCATCTTAACCCTTTTATATGTACAGTTCAGTAGTGTTAAATATATTTACATTGTTGTTTACATTTTCATCTTGGGAGATGGGAACTATTTACTCAGTAGTGACATCCGCCTACTTACCCTGGGGTTTAGTGATATCTGCTCACTCGCCTTGGGGTTTAGTGACATCCGCCCACTAACCCTGGGATCTAGAGACATCTGCCCACTCATCCTGGGGTCTAGTGACATCCACCCACACACCTTGGGGTCTAATGACATCCGCCCACTCACCCTGGGGTCTAGTGATATCTGCCCACTCACCCTGGGGTCTAGTGATATCTGCCCACTCACCCTTCATCTCTATGAATTGCACCAGGTGTTTTATGGAAGGGTTCTCCTCCTGCCTTGTGCCACTTAGCAGTATGCTTAGTAGTGAGTATACGAATTGCCTTCCTTTTTAAGAGGTATAACATTCCTTTGGAGCACGTGCCGTGTACCTCTTATTCACTCATCTGTGGGTGTACACTCAGATGGCCTCCATCTTTTGTTGATTGTAAATAAGCCTGCCGTCCATTTCCCTTTGACCTCCTCTGTTCCGTCAGCCTGAGCCTCCATGTCCTGTTCCAAAAAGCCCCTTGCTAAGGTTTCTTGTGACTAGTTCTTTTCTGGTACCATGTGGTCTGGCCACTAGCACTGTTTGGTGTGTCTGGTCACATTCTCTTCTTGAAGCCCTTTCTTCCCTGGCCTCCAGGATCCTCCCCTTTTCTCTTTTCCTGCCCTCAGTGACCAAGAGCTCCATCTGGTTGCTCAGACCTGAAACCCTGAGTGTCACCCTGGCGCTCATTTCTTTTGCATGCACGCTCACCTGTGCTTTCAGATCCACCCAGGCTACGCAGCTGCTCACTGCCTGTGCTCTGCCCCCTTGTACAGGCCCTTCCTCCCATCTAGTCTCTGCTGGCCTCTCTACTGGTCTCCTGGTCTGTGTCCTTACCTTTTTGCAGCTGGTTCTTGTCAGAGCCTAAAGAATCTTTCTAAAGACTTGGGAGGTCTCCACTCAGAGCATTCCAGTCACTCACACATGCCAAAGCTCTAACATGGCCAACAATCCTGTGGGATCAGGCCGCCTTTCTTCTTCAGTTAGAATCTTATTTTTTTGCTCTCTCCCCTATTCCAGTCACATCAGCCTCCATGGGGCTCCTCAGGTGGACACCTCTGGGCCTTTGCTTCCATTCCCTTATCAGAAATACCCCTCTCCTTATGTACGACGGTTGAGGAGGCAGTGAGGGATGGAGCGCAGGCTCTGAGGGGTCCAGTTGGGACAGGTGTGGTTGGAGTGGGGTCAGAAAGGGAAGAGCAAACTAAGAGAGGAACGGAGCGGAATGAATGAGTTGATAAATGTCTTTCTAGCAGGTAAGACACAGAGGGGAAAACAGCTCATTGATCACAGCTGTTATTTTTCTTCTGCCGCCTGAAAGCATGGTAGAGACTGAGCATGAACTTTCCATAGGGCCCAGCAAGCCCACTGCGGGCTTCCACCCAGGAGAGTTGGAAGCTGTGGTTCAGAGACATGCGGTCGCACTCGACATTCAGTAGCATCACAGCAGCCAAGATGTAGCAACAGCCCGAGAGTCCATTGAACAAAACATGCTGTAGACTACAACGAAATATTAATCAGCCTCAAAGAATGAGAGCTGGGCTCTTACTACAAATGGATGAGTCTTAAGGGCATGATGCTGAGCGCAGTAAGCCAGGCAGAAAGGAACAGATAAAGTGTGATTCTACTTATGAGGTACCGAGAAATAGATCAGCTCAGAGACAGAACAGTGGAGGTTACCAGGGACTGTGGGTGCTGAGGGGAGAATGGGGATTTCTTGCCTGATAAGCACAGAGTTTCTGTCTGGGATGATGAAAATGTCTGGAAATGGTGGAGATCGTCGTGGTTTCAAATGCCTATGCCATTCCCAGTGTGCTCTGCCTCACGGTTGTGGCTCAGGATGTGAGCTCTCAGCTGTTTCTGCTGCCATGCCTTCACCCTGCCATTATGGACTCTAACTTTCTGGAACTGTCAGCCTATTTGATTACTTTATTTTATAAGTTGCCTGGGTCATGGTGTTTTATCACAGCAATAGAAAAGTAACTAAGACACAGCGATAAATTTTACCACGATAAAAATCAAGCCGAAGGAGAATTGGTGTGAATACCACAGAGATGCTTCTGGAGTTGGTTTTTCCCTTTATAGACTATAGCAAATTATTTTAGAGTGCACAATGAAAAAGCATGCATAGGCCAGAAAAGAATTGGTGGTGATGATGGCAATAGTGGCTGGCAGCAATTGTGACAATGGTGGTAATGGTGGTGGTGGTGGTGGTGGTGGTGGTGGTGGTGGTAATGGTGGTGGTGGTGGTGATGGCGGTGGTGGTGGTGGTAGCGTAGGAGGTCTTTCTGTATTTGTGTTGATTTCATTGGTTATTAAAGAATCTGCCTTGGCCTAGTTGATAGGGCAGATCTCAGGTAGGTGGGGAAGACTGAACAGGATTCTGGGAAGAAGGGCAGAGTGGCAGATGCCATGGTTCTCCTGCTTGAGAAGGACGCTGGTTAGAATCTTTCCCGGTAAGCCATGACCTCATGGTGTTAACACAGATTGGTAGAAATGGGTTAGATCAGGATGTGAGGAGAGTTGGCCAAGAAAAGGCTAGATAGAATGGGCAAGGCAGTAATTTAATTAATACAATTTCTGTGTGGTTATTTCGGGGGTTAAGCTAGCCAGGTGGTGGGACGCAGCCCATGGCTCCTTCTAGTACATGGTGGTAATGGTGGTGGTGGTGGTGGTAATGGTGGTGGTGGTGGTGGTAATGGTGGTGGTGGTGGTGGAGATAGTGATAATGGTGGTGGTGGTAATGGTGATGGTGATGGTGGTAATGGTGGTGGTGGTGGTGGTAATGGTGGTGGTGGTGGTGGTAATGGTGATTTTGATGGTGGTGGTAGTAATGGTGATGGTGGTGGTGGTAATGGTGGTGGTAATGGTGGTGGTGGTGGTGGTAATGGTGATTTTGATGGTGGTGGTAGTAATGGTGATGGTGGTGGTGGTAATGGTGGTGGTGGTGGTGGTGGTAATGGTGATTTTGATGGTGGTGGTAGTAATGGTGATGGTGGTGGTGGTAATGGTGGTGGTGGTGGTGGTAATGGTGATGGTGGCGGTGCTGGTAGTAATGGTGATAGGTGACAGTGGAGATAAGGATGGCGTAAATGACAGGACCCCAAGGCTCCCCTGCATCTGGTGCTGCAGTGAGATCTTGAGCTGCAGGGCAGCAGCATTGCCTCAGGGGGTCAATGCTGGGAGTAGACGGTGATGGTCCATGTTTTGTTGGTGATTCTGGGTAGGGCAGTTGGACTGGGTCAGGTGGGTGCAGCCCAGGACTGGAGTCCCTGTGAGTCACAGCTCACCTTCTGTGGAACAAAGGGATACAGCAGGGAGGGGCATTGTGATGACTCAGACCACTGTTGCTTCCTCCAGGCGCTCCCCCCTCCCCTGCTGGTTTCCCCAGTGGAGTGGAGAGGTTCAGCCCATTTTTAGGCAGGCTGTCCCTCCAGGAGTGAGTGTGTATCGAGTTGTTTTGACTACGGAAGTAGCTACTCTTAGATCACTAGCCTTCCAGCCTGAGGCTCTTCCAGTCTGCGGCAAACCTTTCTGCTTTCCTAGGGAAACTTCAGCAGTCCCTCCTCTCAGAAGAGGAAAGGGTTTTCTGGGTGTGGAGCAGCTTGCCTTGGGCCCTGCTGGTGTCAGGGCCACTTCTCACTGTCCCCAACTCAGGAACTTGAACTTGTTGACTTAGCACTAGGTCCCAGGCTTACTGAGAAGATGTAAACATTTTTTTTTCTTGTACTGTGAAAAAGAGTTAGAAAATGCAGGTAATAATATTTCACAATGAGAAGAGTGTCCTAGGGCTTGGTTGTGGATCAGCATGGGTCAGCATTCCTGGGTAGTCTTTATGCTTGTCGCTACCAAGTGTTGCTCACTGTGTTATCTTCGATAGGTATCTGAGGTCTCATAGATCAGGACAGTTTATGGAAGTGGGTACCACACTCCCTTGAAGCATGGTTGTGTTATGTAGTTTACCATTTAGGACACAAGCCATGACCTACACTTCCAAGACATTCTTTGTTTTCTGTGTGTAAAAGGCCATATTCGCTCATGGAAAGAAACTCCCTTCTCCAGGATTTTTATTTGAAAGAGATTATGGGAAATAGGTAACCTTCCTTGCCATAGAGTCCTTTCTTAATGAATGTGGTCATGATACCAGGCCTAAAGAGTTAAAGCACCATAAATGTGGACTAAAGGTGATTTGTTTTAATCAGGTTTATTTTGGGGGGGGGACAGAAGAAGGGCGTTTGTTTTGTTTTGTTTCTAGCTACTCAATACAGGATTTCTCTGTGTTAACAGCCTTGGCTGTTCTGGAACCTGTTTTGTAGACCAGGCTGGCCTCAAACTCACAGAGATCTGCCTGCCTCTGCCCCCTGAGTGCCAGAATTAAAGACATGCGCATCATACCTGGTGTCAATAGTCTTAATCTTGTCCCCTGCAATTTTTTTCCAAGTTGCTGACCTGATGGCAAAAAATGATTGACTTATTTTTGTGGTTCTTCCTTCTTCAATTTTCCCCTCTCCTTTAATATTAGTGAGAATGCTAAGCACCCATTGTGTTACACTGAAGTCTGGAACCCGAATCACCACAAGACTGGCTGTTTCTTTCTATGGTTCTTTTTGGCTTTTTGGCCCCAATTTTAGGGCCTGAATTTCTTTTACATATCCTGAATCTGGGGGCCAAGTATGTTCCTTTGGCACTAGTTTTGGAGTTAGGGTGTTTTTCCCAGGCTTGGGATAAAGTGTCTCTTTCGCTAGCTCCGGTCCCAAATCCAGGGTATGTTTCTTTCGCTGGGTGAGGACTTGGAGCGCAGCCATTCAGGGTCTGTGTAAGGGCAGCAGAACAGGGATTTTTCTGGGGCCTGGGACTCCCACATTGCATGTTTATGGTAGGAATCATTCACTCAGTGCACATGCATGTATTAACTGATATGGCAACAGGAACTTGCTCTCCTGGGTGGAAGAAGTAATGAGATTGGGAATGAGAACCAACAAAACGGCTCAGTGGGTAAAAGCTGTTTACTGCGAAGTCTGAGGATCTAAGTTCAATTTCTGGGACCCACATGGTAACAGAAAAAACTGTCCCCCAGAAGTTTTCCTCTGGTTTACACACACACACACACACACACACACACACACGAGTACAATTAGGAATGAGTTGCTCACTGAAAATATATGGTGTTCTATACAATATATATATACATATATGATAGATTATGCTTTTTGTACATTTGTGTATTTGAACTTTTATACTTGAAAAACTATATAAGATCACATACTGAAGGTGAGGTTCTGTGCGGGGGGTAGGAAGGTGTTGGTAGCCATTGCCGTCTCAGATTTGGCCCTTCTGAAGTCAGTAGCTTCAATTCAGGAAACAGATATTAATCACATAATCTCATGAATGCAAGTGAAATTAGAGCTGGGAAGTGTAAAAAGTCCTAGGAGAGATGCCAGAGTCTGTAGTGTGGACCCCTCTAGCTGGGACTGCCACAGAGTTTCAGAAGGAACACTGTGAGTGTCACATCTCAGATGGAAAGGGGTCCTGACAGTCAGGAGCCGGAGAATACTGTTACAGTATTGGGTGGCTCCCAACTTCCAAGACACCCTTCTGGTCAGGGGAAGATTTGGCTCTGGTTTTAGGGCCAAACTGTGTTTCTTTCACTGACCTTTTGTAGCTTTTGGCTCTAGTTTTGGGGCCAGGGCATATTTTTTTTCACTCTGATTTGAGGGCCAAAGTGTGTTTCTTTGGCACTGTTTTTAGGGTTGGGGTGTATTCTTCGGTTCTGGGTTCAGAGTCTTTTCACTAACTCAGGTGTCTGAGCCAGGATGTGTTTCTTTCACTGGCTCTATTTCAGGGCCAGGGTGGGTTTCTTTGGCTGTCCTACAACCACTACCAGGATAGGTGGGATGAGGGCTTGGGATTAAGGCCAGGACTGCAGAGGAAAGCTGGAGTAGTGGAGGGTGTGAGCATGTGGATTCCTGCAGTTTATGGCCAGAGATCATTTCTGTCCCTACCTAGGTTGAACCTATGGTATTATGAGATGGCCTCAGGAGAGATTGTTGCCCACAGTCTCCCACTGGACTTTTGTAGTGCATGCTGTAGAATCTTAATTCTAGCCCCTGATGCTTTTTTAGTTCAGATTAACACCACTGGGAAGCCCTCTGCTCCATGACATATATTCTGGACTCATGGAAGTTCCAAACATGTCCCTCTCCTTTCTGGACTTCTGTGTGACAGAACACCCCTTCTGTTAACTTCTTAAGGCCAGCTCCTTCCCATTCTCAGTGTTCGGTCCCAGTGTTGTGCCATGTAGCCTGAGCTGACCTCTTCCTCTACCTCCTCAGTCCTGGGATTATTGGTTACCACCATACCTGGTCTCTACCTCTACTTTTCATTGTCTCTTCAGCAGGTTGTGAGCATGGTGATTTAGGGCTTTGTTTACCCCTTTCTATGTCCCTCCTCCGAGGTCTCCACTCAGAGAGGCGCATAGCGTGTTCGTTAGCCAGGAGCCATCTTGTATGGCCTGGTGCAAATTGCTGCTCATTGCCGGTCATTTCCCCCTTCTCCTTCATTTTGCATTTTAATGGGATATTGACCCGGGTACAGTTATTAAAATGAACTTGTGGGAAGTGGTAGAAGCTTTATATAAAATATGAGTGCTTTGTATGTAGTTTGTGTTGCGAAATTCTCTCCAACAACAGATGTATGTGTATCTGAAGTCTGTTGGGTTAAGGGAAAGTTGGAGCCAGGTGTCTCATGGTTCAAATAAAGGTAGAGGGTGTGGGAGAAACTATGTTGTGTGAGGCCTGAGGTGGGGTGGGGTGACACAGAGGTTGACCTTTCTGTATGCTTGGTTTGTGGTCATGGCTGAGAGAACTTATAAAAGTATAACTCACCTACTCCTGTGATTTTTTATCTGTGCTA
The DNA here is from genome assembly GCF_903992535.2 of Arvicola amphibius. NCBI lineage: Eukaryota > Metazoa > Chordata > Mammalia > Rodentia > Cricetidae > Arvicola > Arvicola amphibius. Next base: position 28,914,127 of record NC_052058.2, on the reverse strand, counting down.
CACACAATAATCATCCATGATGGTTGAGGTTCTATTCTTGTCATGTTTCTGTTGCCGTGATTGAAAAATACCCTGACCAGAAGTAACTTAGAGGAGAATGGATTTATGTGGTTTACAACTCCAGGTTACAGTCCGGAAAGTCAAGGCAGGAAGTTAGTAATCATACCCGCAGCTGAAGGGGAATAAACATGTGAAACCTTGCTTGAGTCTAAGCTCTCTTCACTCCTAACAGTTTAGGGCCCAGCCTAGGGAATAGTACCACCCACAGCGGGTGGGGTCTTCCTACTGACAGTTAATACCAGGTAGCAGCACAAGTTCTAAGTGTGAAAGGCATCACTTCTGGAAGATCGTGGAGAATATCCGTGTGGAATCTGAGGGCACACAGATAGCTTTTGTTTTATTTCAGGGTTTCTGGGGGATTGAACCCAGAGCTTGCTTTTTTATACTAACCTACATCTATGGCTCCATAGAAACAGATACCTTAAAAAATACAAAGGCACTACTACTTTAAGGGAAAGGAATGAATGAGGCTTCATGAAAATCAGAAACTCTAGGGCTTGGGAATGTAACTCGGTGGAAGAACACACGCTTAGCCCTTGTTAGTTCCTAGGTTCCATCCCCAGCACCAATTAAAAACAAAGAACTCTCTATTAAAAGGCAACACTAAGACTGAACTGGTGGCAGACACCTTTAATCCTAGCAGGCAGGCAGAGCTTTGTGAGTTCAAGGCCAGTCTGGTTTACATAGTGATTCCCATGACAACCAGACCCTGCCTCAAAATGAATGAATGAATGAATGAATAAATAAACACATAAATGAAAAATAAGACAACTATAGGCAGAGTTTTCTCATCCTGGGAACCACTTCCAAATTACCACACAGAGTCTCACATTAATGGTAATGCTTGGCAATGGTAGTCAGGCTTAACTAGCTCTTACCTTTTAAGTTAGCCCACATTCCTTATTTATGCTCTGCCACACAGCGGTACCTTTATTAGCGTGTCACGTTTATCTCTGGCCGGAGACTCCTGACTCCGCCCTTCTCCTTCCCAGCAATCTTAATTTGGCTTTCCCACCTATTATCCTGTTCAGCTATTGGCCAGTCAGCTTCTTTTTTTGAGCCGATCACAGCAACCAACCTTTACAGGGTACACAAAAGGATTATTTCGCAGCAGATAGCAGTAAGAGCGGAAGGACAAGGGGTAGCCTGGGAGGAGATTTGAGGTGAAAACACTGAACCAAGAGTCCCTGTCCAGGCCAGGTAAAGTACTGCTGTAACCGAATAAGAAAAAGACAGCCTCATTAAAAAGTGGCAGCTGTTATCAGCAGAGGGGCACGTCCGCATGATCAATAAACAAACATGGAAAGAGCCTTGTCTTCGTCACCCACAGGATGGCCTCACCACCCCAGGCAGCACTGGATTAGCCAGCAGGACGACTAACCTGATATAGACCCACAGTGGGGCGTAGCTCAGACACACAGCGGGCGGGTAGGACTGGGAGCTGGCTAAAACCACTTTGGAAAATTGTATTGGAAACATCTGCCCAAGTGAAACCTATGCCTGCCTTGACTGCGGCAGTGCCTCTTCTAGATACAAACCTAAGAGCAGTAAGCGTGTGAGGGTACCAAAAGACTTGCACACCAAAAGACTTGCACACCAGTGCCCACAGCAGTGTCATTAATAATTAACCCCAAACTGGGCAGTGGTTGCACATACCTTTAATCCTAGCACTTGGGAGGGAAAGGCAGGCAGGTCCCTGAGTTTGAGGCCAGCCTGGTCTACACAATTCTAGGACAGCCAGGGATACAAAGAGAAACCATCTCGGAAAAAAAAAAATTGACTCCAAATAGATAACAGTCCAAATGCCTACCCGTAACTACATGGGTAGACAGAATGTGGTATAATATAGAGGGGAATGCACTCAGCAATGAGAAAGAAGGAATTATTACATTCACTACCAGAAATAAAGCTCATGACACAGTGCTGAGTACATGAAGCCAGGGCCAGAACCATGCTATACAAATCCATATTTCAATATAAACAACACTAACCATGCTCAGAAGTAAGGTAGTAATTACTTTGGGTGTATCATTATTCTGGATGGACATAGAGAAGCATTCTTTCTAAAGGCTGATAATGTTTCATATTTTGATTTGTGTGTGTGTGCATTTATGTGTGTATGCATGAGGTGGCCTGGAGTTGACATCGAGTATCTTCCTCAATCTCGTTCCATCTAATTGCTATTTTTTTTTTTTTTTTGAGATAGGTCTCTGGCTGAACCTAGAGCTTGCCAATTTAGATAGACCTGCTGATCAGCAAGCCCCAGGGACCTTCCTGTTCCCACCTCTCCAGGGCTGGGATTACAGGTGCACACCACCATGGTTGGACCCTCCTGTTCCCACCTCTCCAGGGCTGGGATTACAGGTGCACACCAGCCTGGCTGATGTTTTTTTTTTTTATCTGGGTTTTCAGGGCTGGAACTTAGATCCTCTTGCTTATACGAGAAACACTCTACTGCCCGAATGAATTGTCTCTGCAGTCCTTATATTGATGTGCTTGTTGATTGATTACATGAGAATGTAATCATCTAAAAGTGCTATTGGTTGCACACTTAAAATTTGTGGCATGTTGCAAGCTACTTTAGTGGTGTGTGCATCGCAAAGGAGATTGCACAGAAGTCTTTGGGAGAGTCTTTGGGGGAGGGCTGGAGGGCTGTAACATCCAGAGAGCAAGGTGGGCTGGAGGGACGGTGGCTTCCCGCCATGGTAGGACCCAGGTGTCCCATCCGACCCTCACCCACCTTGTCCTTATGTCCTGTACCATGTGAGCACTGGCTGCCTTGGGTCCCTGGCAAGATGTTGCCTGGAGATGGGGGGGAGGGGAGCATTTCCCAGTTTTTGTACCTGTTTATCAGGGTGCTTTTAGAGTTTATTCTCCTTAGGTTTCCTTTGGTGACCTAACCTAGATGGGGTGGTAGTTACCTGGAAGCCAGCTTCATACAAAGCCAGGGATGGCCAGTGGAGGTGGTAGGCATCTCTCTCGCTTTACTTTCTCACCCTAGGCTCAGCACTTTGAAGCCTGTGATATAGATGGACCCAGGCAGCCTTGTGAGTCTTCTGGGACAGATCCCAGGTTGAGTAGACTCTGGTGTCAGCCAGTGTTTGTACTTTGGTGGTCTCTGGCCATGTGTTCACAATGCTCTTGATAGGTGTTTTCTTGACAGAAAAGGGACACATTCCTTCTGGCCTATGTGCCATAGTTCCAGCTGCTACAGGATAGGAATTATGCCCTGGTCATGGATCCGAAGGCTTCATCATCTATGAGTTTGTGACCCTCTGTATTCCACAAAGGTTCTAACCTGCTTCACCTAGAAAAGACAAGGACCTGTAGGGACCAAGAGGATAGACCCTAGAGCAAGAATGTCTGGGCTCTCCAGCCTGACAGGTGGCTCAAAGACCGGAATGTGAGCTATGAGGAAAGGAGGCACCATTTACTGTCTTGTGGCCTGGGGGAAGGCACAGCTCAGTTTCTCACAGACGCTAGAGGGTAGGTGTGGGGAAATGAGGATAGTAATAGCTCATGCTTCATTGTTTAATGGATTGAGTGGGATGATTGTTCTGAGACACTTGACTGCCTTTGGTTGGCATGGTGATGACGCTGAAGAGTGCTAATGGAGCAAGTGAAGAGAAGAGAGCCTGCTAAGCCCAGTGGGCATGAGTGGCAGGATCTTACAGCCCCCTGCAGGGTACAGCCAGGGCTCCCAGTGGGCATGTGTGGCAGGATCTTACAGCCCCCTGCAGGGTACAGCAAGGGCCCCCAGTGGACATGTGTGGCAGGATCTTACAGCCCCCTGCAGGGTACAGCAAGGGCCCCCAGTGGGCATGTGTGGCAGGATCTTACAGCCCCCTGCAGGGTACAACAAGGGCCCCCAGTGGGCATGTGTGGCAGCAGGATCTTACAGCCCCCTGCAGGGTACAGCAAGGGCTCACTGGCATCTTAGTTACTTACTTATATAGTTTTCCCATAGTTATAAAATCAAGAAAAACATATTTTTAAAAATGTGTTTTAAATTCATTTGATGATGCAACCTGACCTGAGCTAATCGATAATTCACGTATGAGGCAGAAATGGTCTTAGCCGCAGTGGTATTTATACACCCAAATGTGTAGGCCCATATTTTTGTATGGCAAATGTGCCCTGCTGGGGTATCATAGGCCATATATTTCATGTTACTTCAAAACGCAACGGGTTATGAATTCTGAAATGTTTCCAGCTTGAAGGATCAGGAAGAGGAGTCTGCGGGTCTGTCTTCCATGACAGATTTTCCAGGTGACCATTTTTGCTGCCTCTTTCTTTTGCTTACGAAAGTGTGCTTCAGTCACTGTCCTTGGTAGACATGGGACTTCCAGGTCGCAGTACATACATATTTAAAATGTGGGCAGCTACTGATAGATTGCCTCTCAAAGAGATGAGTGAGATTGACATTTCCATCAAATGGTGTGTGCTGGTGAATTTGTTGTCAGTGTTTAATTAAAGCTTGCTTCAAATTTGACTTTTAATTCTCTTAGTGGTCTCGTTCTCAATCAGTGGGATTAACAATACCAACATCAATGTCCTTGACCACCACCAACCAGCCCCATGCCTCAGCCCTCAGTCTCTCTCCTATGTCACAGGCCAGAATCACTTCTGCTCAGTGGCCTTTCCTTCCAACCAAGCAACAGACCTAGCTTGGCTCTAGACGCAACTATTAGGTCACCGAAGGCTCTGAGATCAGAGGACCTGTGTTTGGAGAGGTGGAGAAGGAAAGGGAACAGTACTTAGAGAGAGGACTCAACTTGCAGCAAGGTCCCCAGGCAGACCTGAGGGGAAGATTGGTATCTTTAGAACTCTGGTCAGCCTCCGCAGAGCAAGAAGGCTGGCAGGCTCAGACTTCCTGTACGGTGGGTCACAGTGGAGTGCTAGCATCCTAGCAAGGAGCCGCATGTGGTAGGTGTCAGGTCTGTGCAAATCTTGCCCTCTCTCAGGTCATGAAGCCGCTCTTGTTTCTTTAGATCTGGCTTCTACATTGTAATTGTCTCTTAGGGCATCAGCTTCCTGGTATTCTTGTCAGAACTCAGATTCTAGGCAGTTGGGCCCAGGCACCTGTATTTCTGAGAAGTTCCCCCATGAACCCAGCCACTTATAGCTGTGCACTGGTGAAGGGCAGGGAGCTGTCTTCTCAACCAGGGTTGGATGAACCAACTATGGTGCGACCTTCGGTCTCCCACAGATAAGCTCAGCAAGCTGCCTCCATCCCTGGGAAGACTAAGAAGTGCAGATCCGCAGGCCCAGACAGGTCTAATTGAAATGGTCCCAGCGGCTGTGGAACATGTGTCTGCTTATGTCCCTGTGACTCTGTGCCCTGTTGTGTAGGCTCTGAATGCCGACTCTGACATCCTGTGACTGTCATGGAAAAGCAAGGCTCTTTATCCTCAAGACACATGCCCTGGCATGTCCTACCACGCTGGGTGAAGCCAGTTTTCTTGGTGCCAGGTCACCAGACGAGGCTGTTAGGTGGTGGCAGGAATCAAAACGCCTGGGTTGTCCTGATCTCTTATGTCTCTTCGCCTAACACTGGTAACAACTCCAGAGTAAGTATCTTTATCACAGCTGACACTCCCACAGCTTGGTGTCCTCATCCCCAAGTTACCTTTAGCTTGTGGTCTTCCTCTTCCTGCCAGTCTTTTGGAAAGACAACTCTTCTCATGCTTCAGTCCTAAGTCTTTCTCTTCCTGTCTTAATAGAGCTTAGGGCTCAAGTGTCAGGCTGTGTCTCCTGAAGCATCCTTTTGTTTCTATTGCTTTCCTTTTGTTGGGCACAAAGGGATGACTATAACCCAATGGAAGGGTCCTGCAAGTTTTTGGTGGTTTCTGTGGAAGGCTTGGTGTTGCATCCCTGTACTTATCTGCCAAGTGAGGCGAGCCCATCATAGTGGGAGAAGTACTTCCTTAGTTGAGTCTCCTAAAGAGCAGGGCATGGGCTGGCAATTATCACAGCAGGGCTGATGCTGGACTTGGCTCCATGGAGCGCCCCCTCCTCATTATTCCTTCTGTGAATTGTATATTTGGGGAGCTAGGATTCTGGAGGGTGTCTTACAAAGCTGATCCAGATCTGGGAGTCCAGAGTCAGGGGAGACAGGAAGGCTTGTAATGAATGCAGGGACGGAGAGGCAGGAAGGGCTTCTGGGAAGAGCTGAAGGCCTGGTCTATCTCCAGGAACCCAGCAGAAAGGAGGTGAAGTGTTCAAAGGTCCATGGAGGGTTACTCGCTGGCTGGCTGGGATGCTTCTTTTCCGCCTCCTGAGATCTCCACGCTTGTACAGTCTTGCCTTCTGGGTGGGTCTCTAACGTTCCCTCACGAGGTATTTTTATATGCCACCCTCCTGTGTGTACAGCCTTGAAGCTTGGAAAGGTTGCTGGGTCTGTTGCTCATCAGCTACCCTAACCTTGCTTGGTGCAGCAGACGTCTCCTCCCTGGTGTATAGGAGATGGGACCTGCTCATCTATGAGCCTCAGTCAGGCTGTGTGGTAGCATGCCCAAGGGCCATTGCCTTCTGATGTTTGTGGAGAAGCTGAAGCCCAGAAAAGTCTTTTCCAAGGTGATAGCTGCTAAGTGGCAGAAGTAAAATTAGTGTCCTAGACTTTAGAACCCAAGGCCTCCATTGGTAGTTCAGACTATGAAAGCGTTTGTAGTGCAGATGTTTTAGTAACCTCTGTGTCATAAAACCGTGTCGCCCTGGGATTCTGGTAACATGGATTTGGAGTTCTCTTGCATGGGCTCATGGTACTCTGGTAGTTAATTTATGCAAACTAAAGAAGCTTGAGGGACAAAAGACGTTTAGTCCCATTATTCTACTTAATGAGAGTATATTCTGGAAAGGGTAAAAGGTACTGAGGTTCCTTAAGCTAGGCACCCCATCCTCTGGGCCCCAGTTCATGAAATGTACAGCCTGTGTTGCTTTCCTTCTCTTTTCCTTTTGCTGTCCCCCAGTTTGCTTTGACTTGTAGTCTCCTTCTCCTTATCAGTCCCTTGGGAGGGACGCCAGTGGGGACAATTCTTCTACCCTAGCAAAGCATAGGGCTCAAGTGTCCTCCCCCCGCCTTTCCCTCCCTGCTTCTTCTTCCTTTTCCCCTTCCCTTCCTGTGAATATTGTGACACATAATATAGCCAGGCTGGTCTGGAATCCTTCTGCCTCAGCCTCTAGGCCTGGTTTCTGTTAATCTTCTTATTCGGATGGCTGATGTAATTTGATACTGCAGGTCTAGCCACCTGCCTTGGCACCTTCCCACGGGGGTTCCCAGGGTACTTTTGGACTCCATAGGATTTCCCCCACAAACTTGAGAATGTGGCTGGCAGTGTAGAAGGGGGCAGTTGTTCCTCCCCTTAGCCCAGTCTTTCTTAGCTAACTCCTGAGGCTCAGAGCTCAAGGATGGAACTGAGATGTAGCCAGAGGCTTTTATAGGAGACTCAGGCTGGGGGTACTCAGCTGTCAGAACCTGTGGACTCTTGGAGGTTTGGGGAGATTTGGCCACCCCATCTGCACTGTCGTCAAAGCTTGATCCCTGCACAGGCCGGGCTCTGTTTCTCTCTCTGAAAGGTGAGGATTACAGTGTGCATCACATTGACCTTTTGTGTGACCTCAGGCAAGGGGTGCCCGTCCTGGGTACATCTCGGTTGTTCATGCTGTTTAACTAGAACTCCCTAGAATTCAGTGACATTTGTATTTGTTTCCAAGTGTCTGTCTGGGAATAGATGAACAGAGTCAGGTTTATAAATGGGATTCTAAGCTGGGCAGTGAAGGCGTATGTCTTTAATCCCAGAACTTGGGAAGCTGAGGCAGGCAGATCTTTGAGTTTGAGGCGAGTCTGGTTTACGAAGTAAATTCCAGGACAGCCAGGGCTACACAGAGAAACCCTGCCTCTAAAAGCACAACAAAACTGGAGAGCTCACCTGTTTGGGCAATTCGCAGTAGTGTTTTGCTCAAGAGACAATGCCCATGTCGTTTGCCCTTGTATGTAATGATTGGTGACAGGCAAACGGGGCTACCGTTTGGGATGTGTCAGCTCTGTGACGCTCATTTCTGTAGACGCCCTGGTGGGCGAAGGACCAGGTCAGGAAACTGCCTTGTTTTAAAGGACCTAGTTTTAAAGCTTCATCTGAAGAATAAGCATGAGACCATTTAAGGGTCATTTGGCATGGCCTTTGAGGCTTGGTTCCTTTATTCTTGTCATTTCTGTTTGGGACTGTGGTTACAGGGGGCATGTGTGCTTGGCTTTCAGAGTAGTGCATTGGTTCTTCCTGTGCTCAGTGCCCTTTGTGCGTGTGTGTCCTCGTGAGTGAGGAGATGAGTCCCTGCCATGCATGCTGCTGAGAGGGTCCGGTAGAATGGAGCATCGGAAGCCTCAGCTGGTACCAGGCACAGGAGAAAGCCCAGCACCCTGGTCAATGGCAGTGTGGAAGAGGGCAGCAATGACAGTGGCTTTCTGGCCCCTGGGCAGCCAGGTTCCCCTCCCTCAAATGGTCTTGTCATAGGAATATCTACCTCATGACAGTCAGCCCGGGATAGGAAAGCCTAGACCTGCTTTGACTTACTTGAGTGTCTCACTTCCTCCCACCTTTGGGTCTCCCATGGATTTATAAGTCATCAGCATACTTCTGTCCATCAAGAAAAATATATTGAATGTCCATTAAGAAGGGTACGTGAGGGACCTCAAGAGAATCAGGCAGGCAGCGATGGCTTTGTGTAATGTAAGGCCTTTCTATTTTTTTTTTACATTAAAACTATTTACTTGCTTACTTTAGAGTCAGGCTGGATCTCACTATATTGCCCAGGCTGGTCTTGAATTTCTTGGTTCATACCATCACCCTGCCTCAGCTAGAATTATAGCTGTTTGCCACCATGCCGGGTTTCCCCTTTTCTTTTGTCAGGGTGCTCAGAATTAAACCAAGAGGACCTTTCACATTGCTAAGGACAAATAATTCTATGACTGGACAATGGTTCTAGCCCTCGAATTAGCTAATCTTTAAAATGACGTCATTTATTTATTTAGTGTGTGTGCACGCACACGCGTGTATGCGCATGTGTTCCGCGGCGTGCACGTGGAGATGGGAAGAGAGCACGCGAGAGTTGCTTGTCCTTCCCCCACATGGGCCTCAGGGATTAAACTCAAGGGCATCGGGTGTAGTAACAAGTGCTTTTCCCAGCACTGATGAGATTATTTGATAGAACAGGAACTTTCTCAGGTAAATCATGTGCGAGATGAGATTTTCAGACTGAAGACGGGTAGCCTGGAGGCCAGCAGGGGTGAATCACTGGTGGCTCCTCTCCACACCCTCCTGCCCTGGAATCTGGGTTGGTTTCTTTCACTTGAGGATTGACCGGATCTCTACCCCAGGCCTCCATAAACAAGCACGCGATAGAAGCTGGGCCCGAAGAGCCAGCCTCCACACACCTGGAGAAGACTGGGACTGCCCTTCCGCCTCTGTGCATAGCTAAGTTGGAAATACCTGCTAGAGCATGTGTGACGATAGCCCTGGAACTGTTAGAGCATTGCAGCAGTCTTGGCACTGTGTGCAGAAATAAGTGCCCCCGGCCCTCGTATCTGCAGTTCTCCTCTCTCCAAAGGGGTGGCAACCTATGGACCTTGGGGTCCTGCACATTTTACCTCTTTTACTTATTTTCTCCTGTGGTTCTTGGGCAGTTGGCTTTCCACCAACGCGGCCTTGTGTCTCCAGCTGTAGCAGGTGTGTGGCATCCTCTGTGAGGGGGAAGAGCACACAGTTCTTGGCTATTTCCCACCTCTTCACTAAGCTTTGCACTCATCGAGGCATGCTTAGTTGGGGTGCCATAAACCCCCAGTGCAGGGGATGTTCACAGTGGTGGGATTAAGGTGAGGAAGAGCATGGCAGGAGTGTGAGGAAGGTACCACCCGCTCTGCAAGCCCACTCTGGGAGCCCATGGTGCCTATGAGCAGTGGAGTTGATCCTCTGCTCCAGAGTGGCCCCAGCTTGTCCGGCTTCCAGGCAGGTTGCACACAGAGCACCTCTCTGAGGAGCCATGTGATGTGATGGAGGCCTTCTTTACTTTGTTCCAGTAGATCCCTTCATAACTGCTGTGTCATGCTCTGCTGGGATGCTCAGTGCCTCCTCTCCTAGGGCTGAGGATGGAACTTGGGCCCTTGCACATACCAAGCAAGAGCTATATCTTATCCTTGGTCTGTCTTTCTCTTCTCTTCTCTTCTCTTCTAGGAGCTAGATTCTTATATGGATAGGCTTCTGAGAGCGGGGATTTATCTTAGAGGAGGAGATAATAAGCATATACATCTCCGCCTCTCCTCTCCCCACCCTCTCTCTCTCTGTCTCTCTCTCTCTCTGTCTCTCTCTCTCTGTCTCTCTCTCTCTCTCTCTTTCTCCCTTTCTTTCTCCCCCTCCATTTCTTTCTTTCTTTGTTTTGGTTTTTGGTTTTTGGCCAGGTCTCACTGTGTAGCCCCAGTTGACTTTGAGTTTCTAATTCTCCTGCCTCTACTTACCAATCACTGGTATATGCTACCACACCAAACTGGTTAATGCTTTTAAAAACAAAACAAAACAAAACCTTGGAAAATAATTTAAAAGATGCTAAAAATCATTAGTGATACTGAAGCCTGCCTTCACGTCCAGCCAGTCCCATGTCCTGTATTCCATCTTGGAAGCAGCTATTTAAAATGACTGCAGGTAGCCAGACATGGTGGTGCATCCCTTTAATCCCAGCACTTGGGAGACAGAGGTGGACAGATCTCTGTGAGCTTGAGGCTAGCCTGTTCTACAGAGTGAGTTGGAAGACCAGGATTTCCTTATATAAGGAAACCCTGTCTCAAAAAACAAAACAAAACAAACAAACAAAAAGCTTTGGGGTCATGGAGATGTTTCCATAGGCAAACTGCTGTCCTCCCAAGTGTGAGGGCCAGAGTTTGGATCCCTGGCACCCATGTAAATTCTGGGTGGGTGTTACAGTCTATATGTTGTCCCAGCACCAGGGAGATAGAGACAGAGATAAGATTCCTAGAGCAAACTGGCTAGACTAACTGAATCCGTTAGCTCTGGGTTCATGTGAGAGGTCCTGCCTGGTTAATTTTGTTTGTTTTTTGAGACAGAATTTCTTTGTGTAGCCCTAGTTTCCTGAAACTCGCTCTGTAGACCAGGCTGGTCTCGAACTCACAGTCTCCTGCCTCTGCCTCCAGAGTGCTGGGATTAAAGGCGTGTACCACCACTGCCCAGCTGAACTCTTGTCTTAATATATATTGTGGAAACAATCAAGGAAGACATCCAACATCAACCTCTGAGCACCACACACTTATAAACACATATGTATGCATGCAAGCACATACATGTACACACAAAAACATGCATGCACACCACACATTTATAAACATGCAAAACCTTTTTAAACAATGAAAATAGCTTTGGCATTGTCTGTCTCCCCTGCAGTTCTGGGCATTGCACTCACGCCATGGCAGTGCTCTCCCATTGAGCTATGTCCCCAGTCCCAAGGATTTGTTTCTTCTAAACCTTACATATTATATTGGCATACACACAGTGTGTGTTTGGGATTGTTAGATAGCTAACTTTTGGGGACAAATGGAAAAAAAGAGAGCCATGGTTTGTAGAGCATTTTGATTCCTGTGGCTTAAATTCCCACCATGGCTAGCATGTGTTGGCTCCAGTGCACCAAAGCGGCAGGCTGTGCTTTAGGTCTTCGTCTGTGTGACATGGGTCATCACATCCCACGGAGATGGCCAGTAGACAGAGTACCATGCTGCCACAGTTGTACCGCTGGGTCCCTGTGGCCCAGGGTTGTATTTGGTTACTATCTGTGAGGTCTTGATGGATGAGAACACTTAGGTTTAAGCCTGTCACCAGCATTGCTGGCCAGTGTGCTGACTGATGGACAGCCATGGGTATAATAGGCTATTTCTGCTTCAGTTTAGTCTCCCTAGCTGTCCTTGAGGGATGTGACCTTGCTTCTAGCCAAGGGCTCTGGGTCATCCTTCTTGACTGTTGGAGAGGTGAGGTCATCTGGGCAGGTGGCTTGGGACCTTGTGGTCTAGGCCAGACTGTCCAATTGGCTTTTATCTCCAACTTTGGCTCTAGGCCTAAGGCGGGTAGACAACAGGGAGAGATGTGTCCAGTTCTCTCCCCACTCTCCGATAAAAGCCTGGAGGACAAGCCCTGACTGTTGATTGTTGATAAGTTTTTATAACGTGCATAGTAGAGGACCTAGGAACTTTGCAAGTCTCTCTGGAGGGTGTGGTCCCTTTCCCAGACGTGAAAATGAAGAGATAATACTTGAATAAGAGTCTTGATTTGTTACTGTGTATTTATGAGTCCATTGGGTTCTAGAAACAGATTGCATGGAGTTTTTTTTTTTCTTCCCCTCCCCTTTCCTGTCCTTTTGGAGACAAGGTCTTGTTAGCCACAGGCCAGACTGGTCAAGAACTCATAGTCCTAATGCCTCTCAAGGGCTAAGTGTATGCCACTGTAGCTAAGAACTTGGGAGTGCGGGGCAGGAGAATTGCTCTGAGTCCAAACTCAGTCTGGGTTGTATAATGAGTTCCATCCAGTGTGGGCTACAGAGTGAGACCTTTTCTCAAAAATCCAAAAGCAAAAATACATAAGAAGAGCAAGGAACATTTGCTTCTGGATGCATCTTCGTGTGGTGTACAGGTTGGGGCTTGTGGTAGGTTATGTAAGACCCTCTAAAACAGCAATCTTAACCTGTGGATCATGACCCCCAAATGACCCTTTCACAGGGGTCACCTAAGGCCATCTACATAACAGATATTTATATTATGATTTATAACAGTCGCAAAATTATAGTTATGAAATAACAACAAAAATAATTTCGTGGTTGGAGATCACCGCAACATGAGGAACTGCATTAAATGGTTGCAGCATTAGGAAGGTTGAGAAACGCTGCTCTAAGAAATGCTCCTGACAGATCCCACTCACTTGTAATACTTGAGACTGTGAGACCTTAGCTGGCAGGAGGGACTTTGTAGATTTTTAGTAAGAGTCTCTCTGGGACAAATTGTCCTGAATTATTCCAGTCTTGGGGAGACAGTGTCCAAGTTGAGATGTGACGATTCAAGCTGAGGGAGCAGTTGAATCTGAAGACACCCCACTGTTGGCTCTGGGCATGGAGAAAGACTAGCCTAGGGGACAGAGTAGCCTCTGGAAGCCAGGAAGTGCAAGAGAAAGACATCCCCTCTAGTGCTTCTGGAAGGGATACAGTCCTTCTGACCCATGTTCAAGGATGCATTTGCTGTTTAGATCGTGTTGCAACAGGGATGGAAAATTAGTACTACTGAGAACATTCTAGAACACATCTTGCACAGTGACTAGAAAATACCACAGTCACCCAAGATGCTCTCAGAGCAACAATAGGAGTTGCTTTACCTTCTCCCCAGCACTCTCTGACATCTAGGGGTAAACATTTTTAAATGACAAGACAGTAGGACTCCATAGCCAGTGGACACAGTGGTACCATGTGTTTGGAAAATGCCAGTAAGTTCTCATTCCTGCCAGCTGAGGAGAGGAATAAGGGTGTGGTCATGCCAGTCTCCACCCAGGGAATGAGAGTTTCTCTTCCAAGGAAGTGGCTGGGCTGACTGATTAATTGATGATGAACTCATAGAACTGTCGATCTGAAGAGTTTGAGCAATCCTGATCTCACTCACCTTTGTATGGATCTCATTGATCAAGGCAAGTGGTGGGGGAAAGCCCAGGCTCTGCAGTCAGCTGGTCAAGATGAAAACTGCCATCATCTGAGTGCTGTGTCCAGGAGCAGGTCTCGCCACCATGGAGCTCTGCATGTGTCCTCTGTAAATGTCTGTGAACCTGGCTCCCCTGGGAGCTGTGGGTGGGTGCCTGGGAGACTTAAGATCTTCAGCGGGCAAAGTCAGGCAGTGGTGGCTGAGTTCATTACAAACAATGGCATGAAGTGATGTGTGGGATAAGTTTCTTTTATAGGAGTCGGTAATCCTGGGCTCAGTGTTCATTCATCCATCCATCCATCCATCCATCCATCCATTCATCCGTCCATCCATTCATTCATGATCAAGCTATGTAACACATATAATACAGTGGTGAGGATTGCAGACTCCCAAGGTCATATGCCTTCTCATTATTTTTAATTTATTATTTGTAGTCTGGGTGACCATTTCTAGATCTTCTTTATGACCAATTTCTTATTTTTTGAGGGGTGGGGAACAGGAGTGCTCATCTCACAGGTACTAAGTATATCCTCTACCATCAAACAACATTCCAACATTCTTAGCTCCCCGTTTTCCGGTGCCTCCATTCTGGGGCTGGTGTGAGAATTCCTTGATAGCCCTCAGTGCTAGAAATTGTTGCACTACTCTCAGGTACAAGTGGTAGACGTTGTTGCCTACGCTAAAGTACAAGCTGGCGTGTGATGGCTTCCAGATGACTTGCTGGTGTATACCTGTAATACACTAGGACACTTGGGAATCAAGGACCAGAGGTTCAGAAATTCATGGGTCTATGACCTACACAGTAAGTTGGAAACCAGCTTAGGTTACATGAGACTTTCTGCAATGTGGTGCAGCCTGAATAATAAAAATCTAGAGACAGATATTAGGGTTCAACCTGAAGATCAGAAAAGCCACTAGAGAGCTCTTACATCTTTGAAATCTTAAGACTGAAAGAGAGGGAGTTTCTCTCTCATCCTGCCTTATATTTCTCTCTAGTGTTGGGATTAAAGACATATACTACCACTACCACCTGACATCGATGGTTAACTAGTGTGGCTGCTGGAATTAAAGGTGTGTGCAACCACTGCCTGTCCTGTATGGCTGACTAATGTGACTGTTTTGTGTTGTGTTCTTTAGGTCAGATTTATTTATTAAAACACAATATGCCACTATATTTCCCCTTTTTTTGTCTAAAATAAAAAGGAAGGCTGTAACTAATATAAGAAAACTACATACAATAAGTACAATAACTATGTACTATATATAGCCAATAACTAGATCAACAATGTCTAGTCTATTTGCATTTGACAAATTCAGAGAAAATACTCTGAATGAATATATTATCTCTCCATTCTTGGTGAGTCTAAAAATACTTTACTTTCTATCGTAACTTGCTTTCTGCATCTGGTAAACAAGGAAAACTATAGCTATCTAGTCCTCAACTCCCTCAGAGACCCAAGAAGGAAATAATATTAACTGAATAGGTAAAAGTGTGTCCAAGCAACTTCCAAAAAAATGTGAAAAATGACAGAAACAGCTGGCTTCTGGACAATCACCTAAAGTTTCTGTGCTATGCTGGTACATCCATCTTTGGTCTACATGCCTAGAGTTTCTGACAGACTTTTCTATGAAGCATGGTTTTTGAAGGACTGCATTGCCTTATCTGGGCAATGTTTGGCAGATACTTTCTTTTGTGTCCTGCTTGTCCCATTAGGACAGTATACTATCAGCAGTTGAGGCAAAGGTACTTTCCTGCCCAGTGGTTTACATTTGCCATAAAGAAAGCAAACTCTATGTGGAGTTTCTTTGATGCCCATCATCTTCTCTGAAGTGGATTGTCAGGAGCAGACATGTCTGTCATAAAAAAGAACCAATGTTATTAAAACATCTTAAACACCATATTCTGTAGATCTCTGAAGTGTTTGAAGATGAGATCAGTCTATCTAAAATATATCTTTGTTTGACCTTAAAAACATTTAAAACTACTGTTCACTTTTTAAAAGTAGATTCAATAATCTTCCTTTTTATCTTATCATATCTATATTCTTCCTTTTTTCTTTTCAGAGTTGATTCAATTATCTACCTTTTAATCCTATCATATCTATATTCCCCCCTTTTCTTTTCAAAACAGGAACCTTGACTCTAATTTCCTTTGTTTAGTTTTTCTGACCATTACCAATAATAACTTGTAACCAATCCCCCTAAACAGTGACAAATATCCATAAACCATTGAGTGACCAAAACCTACACACCCCACCTCTTGGGAATGTGGGCATAGTATTTTTAAATTTACTTCCTGCTGCCTGGGGGTGTCACTATCTTTAAGGGATCCTGAAAAGAAAAATTTGGGTTAATCGTCAAGTCCATTTGTTGTCCAGTCTCTATGTAATAGGAAAGTGCAGGGCTTGTTTCAAGTCCTGGCTAGAACAGTCTGTTAGGCTGGATCACTTCAGCTACCCACTTCAAAATTGTTCTGAGCAGTTTGTAGTCCAAAATCAATCTTTAGGTGGTGTTTTCCCACTTAGTGGTGTTGTCATAGTCCTGGAGGAATTGTTGTGGGGCCTCATCCTCCTTATGGAGACTTCAAAGGCCACAGTTATGCATACTTATGATTCACTGCAGAAAACTGATACAGATTAAAACCCAAAATCATGTACAGGAAGGTAGATGAAATCTTTTTCTAGAATTAGTTAATACTCTATATGACCATTAATATCATGACAAAAGTTAAAAATATATATGACATATAAGATATATAATATATATATTAATCTTATAACTCTTATACCTTAAGAAAGGCTATTAAAAAGTCAATATAAAACCAAAGGGTTATGAGATTAGTAGCAATATAATAATTCTTAAATATTTGTTTTTCTTCTGTCCCATATCAGGTGACTTTTCTGACATGAGACAGATTTTGGATTTCACTTTAATAAGCATGCTTGGGTTTAGAGAAGGAGAGAGCCACACCCCAACTCCAAAGCCAGCTTTAATCTTTAATTGAACTGGGACTATAAAAAGACCATTTGCATTACATGTCTGTGCAGAATAGCAGAAACAAACATTTGGGAAGATTTATGAAATTTCACCATGTTGGAAATATGATATACCAATAGGCTGATTTCTTCTTTTTCTTAAGACTTTTTTTTCTAGATGATTTGTCCTTTTTCTTCAGATGTCTCATTTGACAAGTAGTCTTCAGATTCCTTAGACGGATGCCTTTATTCTCCTGAAAAGACAAACAAAACCCTTCCCCACCCCTAATTTTGGGGAGATTCTCTTTGGGCAAGTTATATCTGATCAAATGAAAAGCATTTGTTAGTTTTATAGGTTAGTTTAGATTGAATAACCATGGTACTTAGTAAAGTATCATCTCTACTAATTAAGAAATGTCTCTTGTTTAATTTGAACTTTTATCAATTTTGATGGTATCCATAGCTTTTTGTCTTCTGTGGAAACAAAAGCAAAATCCCTTCCCTAGTGTAACACATGTCCTGGTTTCCATTCTGAGGTCAGTACATTTTTAAAGTTTATTGACTGATTTAGTTCTGTAGTTTTTCCTACTAGCCAATGTCTCTCTGCAGCTGCTGTTCCTTTCTCATTAGCATTTAGAAAATTCAAAATTAATAAAGCATTATGCAGTCTATTTCTGGGGATATTTATCATCCCTTTCTGTTTATTTAACATATCCTTTAGAGTTTGATTTGATCTTTCTATAATTTTTTGCCGTGTATGATTGTGTGGAATACCTGTAATATGCTTTATAGTATAATAAGCAAAAAACTCATTCATCTTCTTAGAGACATATACTGGAGAATTGTCTGTCTTTATTTGTACAGGTATACTGATGATGACCATAGCTTCTAACAAATGTATGATTACTGAATCTGCCTTTTCTGAACTCAAAGCAGTTGCCCATTGAAAACCTGAATAGGTATCAATGGCATGGTGTACATATTTTAGATCTCCAAATTCTACAAGATGGAACATATCCACCTGCCAGATTTCATGAGTACCCTTTGGGTTACTCCCTGCAGGTAGTGGTGTTTGGTTGCAATAAGAACAAGTAGGACATTTCCTTATGATTTCCTTGGCTTGTTGCCATGTGATAGAAAAGTCTTTTTTAAAAAACTTTTACTGTTTAAATAATGTTTTTGTATAGAATTCTGAGGCCTTCAGCACATTTCTAATCAATAATTGGTCAGTTTCTGCATTACCTTGTGCTAGAGGACTTGGTGGACCCATATGGGATCAGATGTGTACTATGTATATGGGATGATGCCTATTCCTCACTGTATCTTGTAACTGAATAAATAATAAAGTCAACTCTGTATCATCTGGTATAAATTCAGCCATTTCAATATGCAAAACAACTCTTTCTATATACCGCAAATCAGTAACTATGTTGAGAGGTTCTTTAAATCCTTTAGTACTATGAGAATAACATATGATTCTTAATTCTGACTTTTGGAAAGAATCATAAGTGCTTTGATTCACTTCATATAAAATTTCTGATTTGTAACCTTTTTCTGATTAATTTGCATCAATATGGGATGTAGGGCTCTAGTTATTGGTGTGTCTCATACAATGTGATGACGGAACCAGCTAATTCTCTTTATAAGTTGAATTCTCTTGCTTTGGGGATAGTTTTTCTAATCTCTTCCAAAAAATTACTACAAGATCTTCCAGTTTCTCTATTGTTAAAGGTCAATGCTTAACCCATACAGGTTTGTCTGCCAACCATTTTAAAGGTAGGGCTGTTGGTGCCTTTGAAAGATCAGCAGCTGTTTTGCCCATTCTTGTACAACCTGAATGGTCAGTGACTATTCTTTGTAAACCTTCTAATATTTTCCCAAAATTATGTGTTAATTTATGGCTCGTTTCTAAGATTGGGGGAATACTAATCTGACTATTCCATTGCTGTAATAAATCACATCCCCACAAATTCACTGCTAAGTTAGTCGCAAATGGTTTTGATATTCCTCACTGTCCTTCTGTCCCTATTCATTCAATCCATCTTGTGCTCTGTTTTAACTGAGATAATATTCCAGTAATTAAAACTGAATATTTACATCTTGAAGAGGGCAATTTGGATGCCAAGATTCTGATAAAATTATTATTACATCTGCACCTGTGTGTACCAGACCTTCAATGAGAATGTCCTTTTTTATATTTTTATTTTTGGTCTTTATTTATAGAAGTTTGCCAAAGTACTCACTTTATAGTTTCTCCTAAACTTTTTGTTTTCTCTTCTATAGCTGTTCTATTATCCAGAGCAGTATGGTTTATTATAATAAGCATTGGTTTCTTTAATTGCTCTGGGAAGGAATTTCATCTATGATGCCAGGAAACATCTGAACCAGATTTGGTATAGGGGCCTGTGAGAGGCACCTCACAGAATTTCCTGATAGCAGAGAATTACCTTGAATATTCCTGATTGACCTACACTCATTAGTCCAATGCCTGCCTTTGCCACATTGTCCACATAATCCACAAGGGAATGGCATTTTAAATGCATTATTCTTAGAAAATCATTGTTTCTAGAAATGCCCAGTCATTTAAAGTGACCTTGTGTGCCACCATTATAACATTTGACATTTTGATTTTTTTCTCAAATCTCTGGAAATCACCTCTCCTATCCATATACCATCATATTCATGAGATTCAATATTAATTTTATCTTGGATGCATTCCTCCAAAGGTGCTGACCTTGCCTTTAATGGCCTAATTATCCATTTGCATAGAGAACTGGCATTTTCCAAAGCCAGAGATTTATTATTGTTTAGCGTCTGAAACTGGTAGCATTCTATTTACTGCTGAAGTCAATCTTTGTAAGAGATCCATTAAGGCTTCCTTTGGGCCCTGTTGTAACTTTAGTAAATGACTTGGTTTTCCTAACTATTTCTCCAGTTCTGTCCCAAGCTTTCAAAGCTGCTGCATGGCATAAATACAGGATGTGGGAATCATATACAGCTTGCTTTTCTATACTAGCAAGATTTTTTTCTCCAAGAATTTAATCTTGCGAGATTTCCCTACTTCAAGCTTTACTCTGTTGTTCAATAATCTTAGCTTCTTCTCTGAACCACATACTCCATTGTAATTGTGGAGCTGGCTCTAAAGCAGCTTTAACCAATTCTGTGCAGTCCTTAGGGATAATTCTATTACAAGCTCACCATAAGTTTTAAATTTGCTTCACAAAAGATGAATGCATGCCATATGAGACTATTGCTTCCTTGCATCTCTTTAAATATAACAAAGGCACAGGAGTCCAGTTAACTGTAAGAGGGCCTCTGCCATTTGCAAGTTCTGTAAGGTTATTGGATATATTAATGTTGGTTTCTGAAAACCTTAGGCTTTTTCTCCTTATTCTTATAATACAGTGCTGAAATTGGCTCTCCATTAAATTCTTCTGCCTGGATTTGAAATCTCTGTGATCTGTTTTATTAGGTTTTTCTAAGCCTGTATCTTATCTCAGATTAGCCATCTTTAGTGATAAGACATAAATGATAAAGCTGATTATGTTTATAATTGACATTATATAAATTTCATCTAAATTAGATATTCTCTCATTTAATTGTTCTATTTTCAAAATGTCCAGCATTTTGTCATTCAGAGACCTTCATTGTAATGGTTTTTCATATTTTTAAATTTTTAATTCATTTAAAAAGAAAAAAGCCATTTTTTTCTCATTTTACATGCCAAATTCATTCCTCACTCCCTAGCCTCCTCCTGCTCCCTCCTCCTTATTGTTACCCCCAACCCACCACCCCATCCACGCCTCAGAGAGGATAAAGCTTTCCATAGAGAGTCAACAAAGTCTAGCACATTGCTTTGAGGCAGAACTAATGTCCTCCCAACTATTTCTAGGCTGAGCAAGGTATCCCCTAGAGAGAATGTGCTCCAAAAATCCAGAATGAGCAGTAGGGATAAATCCTGGTCTCACTGCCAGTGTCCCCACAGTCTGACCCAGTCATATAACTGTCACTCACATTTAAAGGGCTTAGTTTGGTCCTATGCTGGTTCCCACCCTGTCAGGCCAGAGTTGGAAGGTTTCAGAAAAGCATTTCAGTGGGTGTTCCCATCGTGGTCTTGACCTCTTTGCTTATATTCTCACTTTACCCTGTCTTCTACTAGATTTTGGGAGCTCAGCCAAATACTCTGCTGTGGTTCTCTGCATCTGCTTGTTGTAAGGAAGGCTATTGTGAGTTTCCAGCTGCTCAGCCCCAAAATAATCACACAGGAACTCTATTATTTAAATCACTGCTTGGCCCATTAGCTCTAGCTTCTTATTGGCTAACTCTTCCATCTTAATTTAACCCATTTCTATTAATCTGTGTATCGCCATATGGCTGTGGCTTATTGGGAAAAGTTCCAGTGTCTATCTCTGGTGGGGCTACATGACTTCTCTCTCACGTCTCCTTCTTTCTCCCAGCATTCAGTTTAGTTTTCTCTGCCTACCTAAGTTCTTCCCTATCAACAGGCCATGGCAGTTTCTTTATTCACCAATGATATTTAAGTATACAGAGGGGAAACCCGCATCATCTGCTTCCATCAGTTGCTGGGTGTAGGTTCTATGATGACATTTAAGATACATTTAAAATAATCATCAATTTGACTACAGGGCAAGGCCAGTTTAGGTACTCTCTACACTATTGCTTAGGGTCTTAGCTGGGGGGGTCATCCTGTGGATTCTTGGGAATTTATCTAGTAGTAGGTTTCTTGCTAGATCCATAATAGCTCCCTTAATCAAGATATCTCTTTCCTTGTTCTCCATCTCTGTCCTTCCCCCATCTCAACCATCCCATTTCCACTAGTTCTCCTCCCCCCTTTTGAGTTTCCTTCTTCCCCCACCCCAATCTCCCAATTTTCTCAGGAGATCTTGTCTATTTCTCCTTCCCAAGGGGATCTATGTATGTTTCTCCTAGTGTTCTCCTTATTACTTAGTTTCTCTGGGGTCATGGACTATAATAGGCTCCTTATCCTTTGCTTTACAGCTAGTATTCACCCATGAGTGATTATATACTATGCTCATCTTTCTGGGTCTGGGTTACCTCACTCAAGATGTTTTTTTCTAGTTCCATGCATTTGCATGTAAATTTCAAGATGTCATTGTTTTTTACTGCTGAGTAGTACTCCATTGTGTAAATATACCGTATTTTCTTTATCCATTCTTCAGTCGACGGGTGTCTAGATTGTTTCTAAGTTCTGGCTCTTATGGATAATGCTGCTATGAACATAGCTGAATAAATGTCCTTGTAGTATGGTTGAGCATCCTTTGGATATATGCCTAAGAGTGGTATTGCTGTGTCTTGCAGTAGGTTGATTTCCAATTTTCTGAGGAATCGCCATACTGAATTGCAGAGTGGTTGTACAGTTTTCCATTCCTACCAGCAATGGAGGAGTGTTCTCTTTACTCCACATTTTCTCCAACATAAGTTATCATTGGTTTTTGACCTTACACATTTTGACAGGAATAAGATGATCTCTCAGATTCATCTTGATTTGCATTTCCCTGATGACCAAGGATGTTGAACATTTCCTTAAGTCTTTCAGCCATTTGAAATTCTTCTCTTGAGAATTCTTTGTTTAGATATGTACCCCATTTTTAATTGGATTATTTGATATTTTAATGTCTAATTTCTTGAGTTCTTTATATATTTTTGAGATCAGTCCTCTGTCTGATGCAGGGATGGTGAAGATCAGTAGGCTACCTTTTTGTCTTATTGACTTTGTCCTTTGCTTTACAGAAGCTTCTCAGCTTCGGAAGGTCCAATTTATTAATTGTTTCTCTCAGTGTCTGTGCTACTAGGGTTATATTTAGGAAGTTGTCTCCTGTACCCATGCATTCAAGTATACTTCCCACTTTCTCTTCTATCAGGTTTAGTGTGGTCATATTTATCTTGAGGTCTTTAATCCATTTGGGCTTGAGTTTTGTGCATGGGGGTGGGGGTGGATCTATTTGCATTCTTCTACATGTTGACATCCAGTTATGCCAGCACCATTTGTTAAAGATGCTTTCTTTTTTTTTCATTATATAATTTTAGCTTCTTTGTCAAAACTCAGGTGTTCATAGGTGTGTGGATTAATATTCGGGTCTTTGATTTGGTTCCATTGGTCAACCTGTCTGTTTTTATGCTAATACCAAGCTATTTTCATTACTGTAGCTCTATAATAGAGCTTGATGTCAGGGATGGTGATGCCTCTGGAAGTTCCTATATTATTCAGGATTGTTTTGACTATCCTGGGTTTTTTGTTTTTCCATATGAAGTTAAGTATTGTTGTTTTGAGATCTGTGAAGGAGTGTGTTGGGATTTTGATGGGGATTGCATTGGATTGCATTGTATCTGTAGATTGCTTTTGGTAGGGTTGCCATTTTTATTATGTTGCTCCTCCCTATCCAAGAACAAGGAAGATCTTTCCATTTTCTGATATCTTCTTCAATTTCTTTCTTCAAAGACTTAAAGTTCTTATAACAGGCCTTTAACTTCTTTGGTTAGTGTTGCCCCAAGACATTTTATGTTATTTGTGGCTATTGTAAAAGGTGATGTTTCTCACTTCTTTATCATTTGTGTATAGGAGGGCTACTGATTTTTTTTAGTTGATCTTGTATCCTGTCACATTACTGAAGGTGTTTATCATTTGTAGGAGATCCCTGGCAGAATTCTTGGGATCACTTATATATATTATCAAGTCATCTGCAAATAGCAAAAGTTTGACTTCTCCATTTCCAATTTGTATCCCCCTGATCTCCTTTTTTTGTCTTATTGCTCTCACTATAACTTCAAGAACTATGTTAAATAGATGTGGAGAAAGTAGACAACCTTGTCTTGTCCTGATTTTAGTGGAATCACTTTGAGTTTCTCTCCATTTAATTTGATGTTGTCTGTTGGCTTACTGTATATTGCTTTTATTATATGTAGATATGTTCCTTGTATCTCTGAACTCTCCAAGACCTTAATTATGAAGGGGTGTTGGATTTTGTTGAATGCTTTTTCAGCATCTAATGAGATGATCATATGGCTCTTTTCTTTCAGTTGGAGTTTTCCTTCTAGTACTTTATGTAAGACTGCAAACAGGTGTTGTTTAAATTTGGTCTTTCATGGAATATCTTGTTTTCTCCATTGATGGTGATTGGAAACTTTGCTGGTTATAGTGGTCTGGGCTTCCATCAATGGTCTCTTAGTGTCTGCAGCACATCTGTTCAGGATTTTCTGGATTTCATGGTTCCCATTGAGAAGTTGGGTGTCATTTTGATAGGTCTGCCTTTATATGTTACTTGATAGCTCTTAATATTCTTTCTTTATTCTGTATGTTTTGTGTTTTGATTATTATATGGTGAGGGGACTTGCTTCTTGTACCTTCCTAGGCATATCCTTCTTTAGGTTGGGAAAGTTTTCTTCTATGATTTTGTTGAATATGTTTTCTGTGCCTTTGAGTTGGAGTTTTTCTCCTTCCATCCCTATTATTATTATTATTATTTTTTGGTCTTTTTATGGTGTCCCAGAATTCCTGGACATTTTGTGTTAAGAATTTGTTGGATTTATCATTTTCTTTGACCGATGAATCTATATCCTCTATACTATCTTCAACATTTGAGATTCTCTCTTCCATTTCTTATATTCTGTTGCTTATGCTTGAATCAGTAGTTCCTGTTTGTTTAGCCAGATTTTCCCTTTCCGGGATTCTCTCAGTTTGTGTTTTATTTATTCCCTCTACTTCAGTTTTCAAGTTTTGAATTGTTTCCTTCACCTGTTTGATTGCTTTTTCTTGAGTTTTTAAAAGAGATTTATTGATTACAACCAATTTTTTGTTTGTCTTTTCCTCCATTTCTTTAAGGGAATTTTTCATTCTGTCTTTAAGGGTCTCCATCATTTTCATAAAGTTATATTTAAGACAGTTTTCTTCTGCTTCTTCTGGGTTAGGATTATCAAGTCTTCCTGTTGTATGACCACTGGGTTTTGGTGTTAACATGTTACTTTTTAGGTTGTTATGTGAATTCTTGCATTGGCACTTATCCCCCTCTTCCTCCAGTTGGTGCTGGCAGTGTCTACCTCTTGGTCCAATCCTTGCAGTGGCTGTCAGTGTCTTAGGGAGCTGCTCTTAGTCTTACTCTGTGCGGTTGCTGTCTGTGTCTTAGGGAACCACTGAGGTCTCTCTTGGTTTGCTCTGTGCAGTTGCAGCCTGTGCTTCAGAGTTCCTCTGAGGTCACAGAGGATGGGTGTGTTTGTGGGCAGAGTGGGCCTTGTAGCTTAAAGGGTCTGATTGATGGGGTGGGATGTTGGAGGTGGGGGAGGGGCCTGGAGTTTTGCCCCAGTACCGAGGGTCTAGGGAGGGAGGTGCCCAGCTGTCTGGCTGATTACTCACCTCTCAGTCTGTAGTTCCCCATTTTCTAATGTGCGAAAACTCTCTCTTTTAACTCATTCCTTCTTTTAAGGATTTCCAATTGTCTTATCAAATCTAAGAAGGTTGATGGAGATATGAGGCTTATTGCTGTTGCATAGAACAGTAAAAGCTGTACTGATTTCATGGTAGCCACCTGGTTTGCCAGCTGCCTGAGAAGGGTATTCAGGGAGAGCCCACAACCTATAGTGCAGAGAGAGAAGAGAGAGAGGGAGGGAGGGAGGGAGGGAGGGAGAGAGAGAGAGAGAGAGAGAGAGAGAGAGGAGAGAGAGCACAGTCTGAAAAGTGCACAGGATTGACGGGATTGTTAGGAAAAAGCTAAGAAAGATGTTTTTTTTTTGGGGGGGGGGTAACTGTCTGAAGGCAGAACCAGCCAGTTAATGCAGATGAGTGCTGTGGTTTGGGGCTTGGGCTTCTGGAGATTGGGTGGCTGCTGGAGACTGTTTCAGAGAGGCTACAACAGGAAAATCCCAAACTCTCTCAGAGGCTTGGGGAAATAAAAAGAAAGCCTAGCCAAGTAGTAGGTCTGGAGCCCCATGTGCATCTCTAGTGGGAACCCCACGTGTAGCTCTGGCCTGTGCCAGTGGCAAACAGCTTGTTTGTGAATGCGTACCCCAAATATTGGGCGCCAATTGCATCACGAATCATAAAAACCAAGAAACAGATATTGGGGTTCAACCTGAAGATCAGAAAAGCAAAACCAGCTAAGCGTCTAGAGAGCTCTGACCTCTTTGAAATCTTCAGACTGAAAGAGAGCGAGTTCCGGTCTCATCCCATTTTATATTCCTCTCTAGTGCTGGGATTAAAGGCCTGCACCACCAGCGCCTGTCCTCTGTGGCTAACTAGTGTGGCTGCGGAATTAAAGGCGTGTGCCACCACTGCCTGGCCTGTATGGCTGGCTAGTGTGGTTGCTTTGCACTGACCTTCAGACAAGCTTTATTTATTAAAACACAAATAATATACCGCTATAATGCTGGGCCTCTCCTCCCAAGTGCCTTCTCACAGGTCCTTGAGGGTGGTGAGTGTGAAGAGAGTTCTGTTTCCTGCTCACTGGGGATGAGAGATGGGTTTCCATGCTGCAATAACTGTGCTTATGCTGCATGCAGAAGAGGTTGGGATTGAGCCATCTTGGCTTCCAGGCTGGAGTGAGCTAGGCTGAGGCAATCCTAGCCACAGAGTGTCCGAGATATGGACCGTTGATACTTCCCTCCTGCTTTACAACTGCATTGCTAAGGCACCCCAGAATCCTCTACGCAAGCCCACTTCTTTTCTAGGATCTCCTTATTCCTGCCCCACCCCCACCCCCAGGACGCCCACCCCCACCCCCAGAATGTACACGCAGCAGCTGATGAAGTTAGCTCTGATGGAAGCCAGATCAGTGGCCCTAGACAGGGACCCAGATGCTAAAAATAGCTCATAGCTTGATCTCTGCAAGTTAAATGAAAGAACAGCATTGGAGGCAGGGGCTGGAGAATCTCCCTAACACTGGCTCTGTCCCTTTTCTCTGGGTGGGGTCAGGCATCCCAGGAATTTGGTCCTTCTCCCCTGGATCAGAGTTAAGCAGATAGTGCTTTAGCCTGGGAGAAGGCCAGGCCCACGTGGAGCAGATGGGGAATGATAGGTCAGAGACGCTGCCAAGCAGGTCTTTAATGCTCAGTGGTCACGACGGTTGGGACAGCGGTGCTTGGCTTAATCAACCATGGGCAGCTAGAATCGCCCTCAACCCTTCTCTAGGAGGCACTGAGTTGGAAGTCAACACATTCTCCCTAAGAATAGCTTTCTAGAGTAGAAACTGGTTGTGTGTGTGTGCGTGCGTGTGTGTGTGTGTGTGTGTGTAAAACACCAAAGTAGCAGTTTGGTGTTTGGAGGCATGCCTATGAAGGGAATCTGTCCTGTGATGTTAACCACAGCCTTCTTTTTGGTGAGGAATACAGCAGCCACAGCTGAACCAGGAGCCTAGGAGTGTGGCTCATGCTCCCTATGGGGCAGATGCTCTGACAGTGAAGAAGAGGAGGGACCCTGTGAAGCACCTTGGATTGATTCTCTTTAGCTCTTCTTTGGCTCTTCCTTTGTCTCCTGCTAGCCTCTGTTACAGCTGAGGACTTCAACTTGGATCTTTGGTGTGAGCATCATGTGCATTTAGGGGACCTTTGCCATTCTCAGGAGTCATTTTGTGGTAACTTTAACCGTCATATATGCTTCTCATCCTGTGCCTGGTGCCCTGCTCAAGAGTCTCATAGAAGATATTGCAAGAGCAGGGGTGGTAGTGACGCACACCTTTAATCCTAGTACTGGATTAAAGTACTGTGCAGAGGCAGGCGGATCTCTGTGAGTTCAAGGTCAACCTGGTCTACAGAGTGAGTTCCAGAACAGCCATGGATACATAGAGAAACTCTGCCTCGAAAAACCAAAACAGAAGATGCTCCAAGGACGCCTGAGAGCTAGGATACATTATCCCTTGTCACCAGGACGTTTTAATTTTTTTTCAAACTGAGAACTATCTGCATATCTATAATGAGATATCTTGGAGAAGGGACTCAAGTCTAAACACAGGATTTAACTTTCATATATATCATATGCACATAACACCCATTAGCTATATGCAATATTTTAAACAAATTTTGTGAATAAGGTAATGTTTTCTGATCTAGAATTTTTTACTTGTGGGATCTTGTTGGGGCTCAGAAAGTCTCAGATTTTGGAACATTTTAGAGTTTGGATGTTTTGATTTAGGGATGCTCAACTTGGGATTGTGGAAAAAAGGAGGATGGATGTGAGGAATGCTGGGTAGCCTTTGGTATATCCTAATGTGGCCCTCTTGGTGTGTTTATAACTGAAATACACCGTTTGTATGTGTAATGGCTGTTTTTACTTATTTCATTCATTATTTAAGTGTGTGTGTGAGAGAGAGAATGAATGAATTTTTTGTTTTGTTTTGCTTTATTTTTTCTTTTTGTTGTTGTTGTTCTGTTTTATTTTCGAGTCAGGGTTTCTCTATAGCCCTGGCTGTCCTGGAACTCGCTCTGCAGACCAGGCTGGCCTCAAACGCAGAGATCTACCTGCCTCAGCCTCCAGAGTACTGGGATTAAAGGTGTGCGCCACCAGCAGCCGGCTTCATTATGTTTTTTTTTTATACATTTGTGCCATTGTGCTTTGTTCTAATCATTCCCTTGGTCATTTTGTTTTTTAGGAAAGAAAATCTAGGCCTGGCACACTGAGTCTGCAGAGAATTTCCCAGGGATGAATCAGTGCATTTATAGAGGGATGGAAGAAAACAAGGAAAGGTAACAAGGAAAAAATGTCATGCAATGGTTCAGTGCGTCAAATTCCTTCATGCCTGTATGGTTGGTAGAAACCCTGAAGGATCAGAGGTTGCATGGTGAGGAGCTTGGTGGTACAGTGTCTTCCTAGCGTGCGTCAGGCTCTGGGTTTGATCCTCTGCCCTCCAGAAACACATCTTCTTTCACGTGTCTAGCTCGTTCCACCTGAGGAGAGAAACTATTGTTAAATACAAAGAAATATTTCTAAGTTCCAGAAGAGCTGGGGTCACAGAAATGATGTGGCATAAAATTCAGTGTCTCAGTTCTATGCTGTGGGTGTTCATCCCCAAACACAGTGCCACCACTCAGAACACGGTGCTTGTGAGTGACTGGTCTCTCAGGAGCAAGCAGGGATGGACCCGAGCTCTTTCATGACATTTCTTCCTCTCTCTTTCACTTCCTCTTTTTTTTTTTTAAGAAAAACTGTTTAATTTTATCAATTAAAAAACATTTAATTCTCAGTCCTGAATCCATTCCTGTTCTCCCTATTATCTATGCAGTTTGTTTATGCTTTGTGTAATATGTCCATTTTCCTTCCAGAATTTTCTCTGGCTATCGAGATATATAGAAGGAAGTCATTCTTTCATTTCTTCTCCTTTGTTGTTGTTGTTGTTGTTGGTGGTGGTGGTGGTGGTGGTGGTGGTGGTGATGGTGTTGTTGTTGTTAGTGGTGGTGGTGTGTGTATATACAAGCACATGTGGAGGCCAGAGGTTGAAGTCAGGTGTCTCCCTTGATTCCTCTCTGCCTTATCTATTGAGACAGGTCTCTCATTTGAATCCAGACCTTGCAGGTTCACCTAGTCTCAAGCAAGTCCCCAGCTTGCTCCAGGGAATCCTGTTTCAGCCTCCCATGTGTAGAGATTATAAGTGGGCTGCCATGCCTACTTGGCATATATGTGGGTTCTGGGGAATCCAAGCTTGGGTCCTCACATTTGGGCATCAAACTGTTCAACCCAGGTCCTCACAGTTGGGCGCCAACCTGTTTAACCCATGGATCCATCTCCTCAGTCCCTCATTTCTTCTTTTAAGAATGCATGTTGTGCTGGCTGGCCTGTTTTCTAACCCTTTAAAACATTTAGTGATGCATCCTGTGATGTTTTTGAGGCAGCAGCCTATGTGACTCTCCTTTGTTTTCACATCACAGCAAGTGTGAGGGCCTCTGTCTCACCGATTGCTGAGCCAGCTCATGGCGCTTAGACTGGCTCCGGGTTTTGTTGGGATGTGTGCTGGGCTGTCTTCCTTTGGGCACACAAGCTAATGTTTCTCTGTGGTGGTTACTAAGGAGAAGAGTTGCTGAATCATCCTGCATATATACTTAAGAGTCTAATAAAAATGATCAGATCACTCTCTAGGGAACACAGTTTGGCTTATCAGCTGGGTACCAGGTTTCCTGTCTGCCTACCCCCTGCAAACCTCAGATCTGTCCTTTAGTTTTTGCAGTCAGCAAGGTGAACAGCATACCTCTCTGGGGCTGTAATTTCTTCTCTTCTTTCCTCTGGGAAGGTTCATCTTCTTGGGACCGTTGCCTGGTTTCATCTCCCACTGATACCCATAAGCTTCTGCCCTCACAGGGAGCGGCAACCTCTCCTGAGACCCAGGCACCCAGCACACCTGGGCAGTCCTGGATCTTCCTAGGTGAAGATGAAACTTTACTTTCTCTTCTGCAAAGCCTCCAGGCTGCTGTTCCAGGGGTTGGGTCAGTCCAGTACAGAAGCACATCCTCTCCTTTGAATCGCTGAAGGATTCTGAAGCCCAAGGTTAGATTTCTGACTTGAGGTGGGCTAAATCTAGCAGCCGCCCACCTGCATCCCTGGCGGCAGGCTGAGTGTTTGCTGAATGTCAGTGCTCTGTGCACCGGTTTTCTACTCCTCTGCTTGAATTCTCACAGGGTTCTAGAAGGAAGGAGTAGTGTTGTTTCCCTATTTTGTAGTCATAGGTGACAGAAGAGACTTTACTTAAAAGCAGCCCGAGGAACAAAAAGGAAAATCACAACTCTTTGGTCTCCTCGTGGAAACTCAGCTTTTAGCCAGCGCTCTCATTAGACAGTCCGTGAACCGCACTGGCTCAGTGCTGAGCTCCCCTGTGGGATGTGACGTTGGAGTCAGCCTGCCCTGTTTGCAGTTGTCGCTCTGTATCTGCGACTATTCTCGGAGTGAGCAGGGATGTCCCACTCCAGCACATGACCCAGGGTTTTGGTGTACCCCCAGCACCTCAGAGGCTCACTTACACTCACCCAGATACTCTCGTGGAAGGATTTCCCAAGCTGAACGTCCTTGCCGTGGGAAGTGAATATATGGTGTTAGGAGAAATGTTTCTCCTTGATGCAGTGGGAAGGAGGTGTTTGGCTTGTCCTCGGTAAACCTAACCCAACACTCTGCCTTGAAATGTTTCATTTTAGAGCCCATTCAAAGATTAAGGGTATCCAGGCTGAGGATGTGTCTTAGTAGTACAGCTTTGCCTAGCATGTGTGAAGGCCTAGGTTCCATCCCATACCACAGAAACAAATAGGTAAATATATAAATGAAAGAAATGCATGCAGAATGCAATTTCAGCTGTCACCCTAAGCTCCTCTTTCTTACATATTTCAAAAGACATAAAATTTGAGGGGCTGGATAGCTGGCTTAATGGTTATGAACATGCACTGCTTGCAGAAGACCCAAGTCCACTTCCTAGCACCAATGTTGTCTCACGGTGACCTGTTACTCTCGTTCTAGTGGATCTGACACCTTCTTTGGCCTTCACAGGCACCTGCACTTAGATGCACACCTCCCCCGTCATAGTTAAAAAAAATACTCAGCACGGGAAGAGGCTTTGGATTTATTGTATCTCATTTCTTATTGCAGTTTAAGCAAACAGTCTAAGAGTGAGGAAATAATTGTCCAAGCCGTAGGAATTCAAGCCGTAGGAGCATGTGTTGGTCTCAGGCCCCTGGGGTCTGGCTGACTGTGGCTCTTTCCACAGCATCACAACTACCTCTTGTGGGACTGGTTGATCCCAGGAGCCTGGTCTCTCTTGTTATTACTATCAAGAGCTTATTATCTGACAGTCCCTTGAGGGGAACTAGCCCATCGGTCGATGAATTGTTGAGTCATTCCATGGGCATTTGTGGTACATTACTAAGTGTATTAGAAGCACAAGGTAGGTTCGAGAGGCATTTTCAGAGAACTGAGAGTTGGGGGGGGCAGTGTGAGGGGCATTCGCATACTTGATGAGTATGGGCCAGTGGAAAGCCTCTGTTTTTTGGTTGGTTAGTGGAGAGTACGATTGTATATATCCCCTTTTTTAGTTAGGGTTACTATTGCTCTGGTGAAACACCATGACCAAAGCGACTTGGGAAGGAAAGGATTTATTTGGCTTACACTTCCACAGGACTGTTCATCATCAAAGGGAGTCAGGAGAGCAAGTCAAGCAAAGCAAGAACTTGGAGGCGGAGCTGATGTGGAGGCCGTGGAAGGGCGCTGCTTATTCACTTGCTCAACCTGTTTCCTTATAGGACCCAGAACCACTAGCCTAGGGGTGGCCCCACCCGCCATGGGCTGGGCCCTTCCCTGTCAATCACTAATTAAGAAAATGTGCTGCAGGCTTGCCCACAACCCAATCTTCTGGCCTTTTCTCAGTTAACTCTCGCATGACTCTAGCTTGCGTCAAGTTGACCTAAAATCAGCCAGCACCGCAGTTTAGGCTGGAACCAGCTCCACGTTTTGAGGACAGGGCCTTACCAAGCCCAGTCCTCTGTATAGTAGAGTTTTGCTTCAGGAATCTCCGGACATTGTATCTTGCAACCAAACAACGTTATTGGAAGAAACCCATTCCCATGGTATTTGTGGCTGGGCCATCACTTCTGGTTCCTTCCACTTCTAGATGGCACCTGGTCCACTAGGGGCCTAAGAACCCCAGATTTCCATGTGGTAAACCTCCAGGGAGCCAAGTTTCCTGCTGTACACGGTGACTATGACCAGATAGAGTTATTTCTTTGTGCTCCAGTTCCTCAGCTGTGCAGTGGGAGATGGTGTCAGGCAAGCAGAATTTCTGAGGGAACTCTGGTGCAAAGGGAATTCTGAGGAGAAAATCCTTGTCCTTCCTATCAGTCCTTCCTGTGTCATGCTGGGGAACTGGAAAGGCCCCGTTCATCATTCACTTATTCATTCATTCACTAATTCATCCATCAACCCATTACCATTACCAGGCAGGCCTTGGCATTAAAGGAAAATGCCCTTGCCAGTTTCTACTTGAAGGCTGTATGTGCTTCTTCAAAATGAAAGTCCTCTCTGGCTTAACTATTACAGTATAGTTGTTGCTTGCTGTTGGGGGAGTTGGCCTAGGATCCTCATGAATATCAGCATTCAGAGATGCTCAAATCTGTTACATTAAGTTGGACCAGACTTTTTTGGGCCACCAACTGTCTCCCAAATCATGAGACAGAGACTTCTTATAAGTTATGAATGCTCGGCCTTAGCTTATATTTGTTTCTGGCTAGTTTTTTTCCCCCTTCAGCTTAAATTAATGTTTATCTTCATCTACATTATGCCTTGGAACTTTTTAATATTGTTTTTCACAACATTTTGCAAACAGCATGATGTCTGCAAAGAATGCAGATAACCGCCTGCATTTATTAAATCATTTCTTGCACACAGATTAAAATTCAAGGCTACATTTGGAGTTTAAGGCCCATGTAGCCCACTTACTGAGGCCAGTGGTTAAGAGCATTGCCTGTTCTTCCAAAGGTCCTGAGTTCAATTCCCGGCAACCACATGGTGGCTCACAACCATCTGTAATGAGGTCTGGTGCCCTCTTCTGGCCTGCAGACATACACACAGACAGAATATTGTATACATAATAAATACATATTAAAAAAAAGTAAAAGGAAGGCTGAGGTTATAATATTCTTAGAACTAGAGCACTCATGCGGTGTGTGTGAGACGCTAGGATACTTAAAAACGTAACAGTCCATACACATTCAGTTCAGGTGAATATAAAAGCATATATATATATATATATTTTTTTTTTGAGACAGGGTTTCTCTGTAGCTTTGGAGCCTGTCCTGGAACTAGCTCTTATAGACCAGGCTGGTCTCGAACTCACAGAGATCCGCCTGAAGCATATTTATTTTTAATTTATGTGTGTGAATGCTTTGCCTGCATATATATGTGGACATCACATACAGTGAGCTGCCGTGTGGGTGCTAGGAATTGAACCTTTACAAGAACAGCAAGTGCTATTAACCACTGGGCCACCACTCTCAGGAGCCTGAGGGAAGAGGTTTGTGAGTTTTAGGCCAACAGGCCACAGAACCAGAAAC
Organism: Arvicola amphibius; assembly: GCF_903992535.2. Classification (NCBI taxonomy): domain Eukaryota; kingdom Metazoa; phylum Chordata; class Mammalia; order Rodentia; family Cricetidae; genus Arvicola; species Arvicola amphibius. The sequence goes on along the minus strand of NC_052058.2, from coordinate 28,880,320 downwards.
CAAGCAGATGTTAACCATGGTGTCCTGCCTCATGCTGTTGACGCAGGGCTCACTGGACTTTGTGCTGGCTCTGTTAGGCATTCCTCTCCTAGAAAGAAGGGCCTCTGTGCTGCAGTGAGACCTGGTGTCTAGTCTGGGGCACTTCTTGTATCAGCTGTGGGCAGGTTACTTTGGATACGTGGTGCCTGTGGCTTAGGGACGGCTTTGGTGGGCTGGGTTGGCTGGAAGCAGTAACATGGAAGAAGCTCCAGGGAGAGCTTGATTCCACATTGGGATTTTCCTAGTTTGGAGACTAGAACCCCACAGCTGTTCTTACTGCTCGCTGCTGCTACCCTCTGTTCCCTGGTCCCCTTATCAACTTCCATCTGTCATTAGCTCAGAGCTGTTTCATTCAGTGGTTTTATTAGCTCTTTGTTTACTACTTAAAGGGCTATGAGGGACCTGTTCACCTTCCCCTACCTCTGGTGACCTTCACAGTCTGGAAAGTGACAGCTAACAGTTCTGAACTCCTGCGTTCATGACCTTCTGTGAGACACTTCACCCTTCCACCTCCCCTCCTCACCTCCCCTCTCCTTTCCCTCTCCTTTATCCTCCTCCCCTCTCTTCTCCTCCCTTCTTCTCCTCACTTCTCCTCTCCTCCTCACCTCTACACTTCACCTCTTCAGCGTCTCCAAGCAGCTTCTTAGAGAACAACTTTTCCCTTACGGTAATAGGAACATCAGGAGGGAAAAATGCAACCTTTTGCCAAATGTGTTTTGCCGGTGCTGGCTTCAGTTCAGTTAAGTAGGCCCTTCCTGCAGGCCTTGTCAGAGCCTATTAAAAGATCAGGTTGCGTGGCAGGGTTTCTAAATAGAGGTTTGTGCCCCTGTCAGCTGTTGGACAGATCACTTCTAATACTCAGGATCTCCTCAGTTCTTCTAACATGTAACCATGGCTTGAGACATGTGTGTCTTTTACAGACGAGGAATCTAGGCCTGTCAAGGCAAAGGCTGGGTGGGCTGTTTGGACCCAGACCCTGCTCTGAACCTCAGGCCCAATTTTCCTTGTATTGTTATTCATCAAACCAAAGTTTGTCTGTCCTTGTTCTGGCCAAAGGCAGGGGTTGGAGCAGTGTTTAAAAGCTGTCCTGTGGAACCTGGAGACCCAGCATTCAGGAGGTTCAGACAGGGAGATCCGTTGAGCCCTCGAGCTTGAGAATAATGAGGGCATTGTAGGACCTCATCTTAAAGAAAATAATAATAATAATAATAAAAGAATAGAAATCATCCTTGCATCTGTTAAGAAACAAACGCTCTGCTCGCCTCTTCCTTCCCCACAGCCTAGGAGCATTTTTTTTTCCATGCAGGAAAAAATGATCGTCCTCTGCTGAAGCGGGAGCCTCTGGAGAGGCTGTGCGTATTTTCGCTCCAGACCTCATAGCCACGCAGTGAAATATGTATTGTTCTCCACTGTACGGGAAAGGGAGATAGATTCTTAAGTACCTGCTCCAAGAGCAGCGGTAATTCTAGGTCTTAGATTGGAATCAGTGTCTTTGACCCTCCGTAGGCAACACCTCTGTACAGGGAAGCTCAGAGCCTCTTTGCAGAGACTGTCCCAGGAATGAGGTTCCATAATTTGAGATGCAGGGGTGTGTATTTAATCCCATCAGGAGAGCCTGTAGTCATATTCTCAGTTCCAGGTAGTTATCCTTTCTCTGGGCAGCCTAGTGTGTCAGGGACGGTGATGATTCTGACCTCGTCGCTGAAGTTTCCTGTCTCCATCTGTGACCTAGTTTGCCCTCTGTTCCTGTGAGAAACACCATGGCCAAAAACAACTCGGGGAGGAAAGGGTTTGTTTCAGGTAGCACTTTGGATCACAGTCCAGTCTGTAACTGAGGGGAGGCAGGACAGGGACTCAGGCACGAACTGAAGCAGAGAGTGCGGAGAAACACTGCCTACAGCTGACTCCATGGCTCGTGCTCAGCTAGCTTTTGTATATAGCTCACACGCACTCGCTTAGCGTTGCTGCCGCCCATAACGAGCTGGGTCCTTCCACATCAGTGATCAATTAAGACAACCTCGCAAGAATGGCCAGTCTGACCTCGGTAATTCCTCAACTGAGGGTCCCTCTTCCCAGGTGTCTCTAGGTTGTGACACCCTGAACACCCACCCTGCCTGCCCGTGAAAGGAGATAATGGTGGGACAGAGAGTTCAGTAGGGTAACCTTCTCCACACTCGACTGACATACAGAATGATATGGTACATAGCCCGAGTCTGTTATCCACCCATAAACCATTCTTCTGCCAACCTCAGAGCCCAGTAGGAACTGTCTTAAGTGCCTAGCCTCTGCTTCATCTTCAAGGATTTCATTGAGTAATTCAGGTCCCTGCCATAGACTGTCAGGCTTCCTGACGTCACAGCAGCCGAGGACTTTGCCTTCACGGTGCCTGTAGCCAAATGAAGAGTTGGTTGTAGGAGGCAGGGAGACACAGAGAGCTTAGTGGAGTTGCTCAGGTTTCTTTACTCTGTCTTCATAGGCATTTTTTTGTGTAAAGGGTGGTGTGAACCTCCTTAGGAAGTGCTGCCTGCCTGCTGTGTGCCTCTGAGCCTGGGAAACAGCGAAACACACAAGCTGGGAAGGGCTTCAGCGGTGTCCTGCCCGTTCTCACGGTGAGAGCACAGCTCATGGAGAGTGGCAGGTAGAGCCTGGCCCACACTCATCTGGCAATGGTGACATGCAGGAGCCCCTGCCCAGGTGGGGCAGGCAGTGGCCCTTGTCCACACACCTGCCCACTCCGAGTGGAGGCCATGTGCGTCATGTAACTCTCCCTCCCGGGGAATCTGATAGAAAATTCCTGCCAAGCAGAAGTGGAACAGTTGCTCTGGAGGTAAATCGGCTTTTCCAACCGTAAGATCCAAGCACTGGACTCATTGAGTTGTGTCAGGGTAACGTGCAGACAGCTAAACCCTACCTCGCTGAGGTTCCTGGGCCTGATGAGGGTAAGGCTTGTCACTGCATTGCCAAATGTTGCTTTTACTTAGGGTGTTCTGACTGCGTGGATGATGGGCACGCTGCGTGGAATGATAGCCTTTTCTCTTTTTCATGTGTGGAAGTTTTTGTATTCAATGTGGCAGTCAGTTTTATTATACTTTGTCACTTGAGTTTTTATACTGTGATTGCGTGTGGATTGGTTTAAAGGGCAGGGAGGGGCTGCTCTGCTGGAGCTGTAATCTCACAGGCTGGGATGTTCTGTCGTGTTATGGCACGGTTGTGAGTTAGGTGTGAGTTTGAAAAACTGTTCTGGTGTTAAAGATGGAACCAGAGAGGCCTTGCCCCTGAGCGGTACCATAAATCAAGTGAATTTGGGAATTTGTTCTCCTTCCGCTGTCTCCATCGAGGTCCTGGGGATCCAACGCCCATTATCAGGTTTGGCAGGGGGTGCCTTTACCAGCTGAGCCGTCTTGTGGGGCCCCTCAGGCTAAGCTTCAATCAGCTGCTGTCTTCTTTCCCACAGAGAGCTGCCTCACCTCTGCAGGGAAGTCTGGGGAGGCTTGAGTAGAGCATTCGAGACAGAGGACAGGCATCCCTGGGACAGTGCAGGAAGGCGGCTGCTGTAACCAGCACGTTGAACCTGTGCATCGTAGGTGTGATGTTTAACCCCCAGGGAAAGACGTGGTGACTTTTCTGCAGGACCTGGCTGCCCTCACCCCGTGCCTTTTGCCTCTCGCTCTAACATGTTGCTGCCTAGCTTAGGCCTGGCGGAGCTGCTTTTGGCAGAACACGACAAGGAGCTCCCGCACTTCCGTTTTATTAGAGTGTTTATGTGTGCGGGACTGTGTTTGGGTTAGACAAGAGTCAGTGAACGAAGCAGCAGTGATGGCCGCGTTGATGGTGCTAACCTTCTGGTGAAGCAGGAAGACTGAGGAAGCAGAAGTATAAAGTGCTGCTGGCTGGCGACGTGTGCTCTAGGGAGAAATGAAGCTGAATGGAGTCTTGTTCCAGGTAGTGCAACAAGGAGGACTTTTTAAAAACAGGATAACATTTGAGCACAGATCAAATGTTGAGAGAATGGGCCTTGTGTAGCCTTCTTGAGGAAACTCATGGCGGCTTGCAAGGATGGCATGTGCAAAGGCCCAGGGGCAGGAACGTTTGTGCTGGGCAACAGACAGGCCAGCACTGATGTGTGATAATGGGACTGTCCTGTGTGCTGATCAGTTGGTCAGCTCTATTACTGGCAATCATTATTACTGGAACTAAAGGGCCTGCTGGCTTCCCCAGGTGGCTGGAGTGGGCAGCCTTGGGTGAAGGATTCACTGTGCCAAGACACATGCCGTCTACGGCACCTGCGTTAGTCATAGCGTTCGCTCCCAGCGTCCCACTAGAGTTCACACGGAGGAGAATAAGGAATGTGGCAGCACGCAGGAATGAGCATGCTTCAGAACATTTTCTGGTTTTGAGTTGGGGTTTCACTCCCTTCCCCAGGCTGACTCTGAACTGCTATGCTGAAGTGACCTCCTGTCTTGGCCCTCCAGATAGCTGTCTGTCTGTCTGTCTGTCTGTATTTATATTCTTGATTTGTTTTGCAACAAGGACTTATTCTTTTTTATTGATTTTGTTGACTTATACATTTTTCTCTGCTCCCCTCCCTGCTTCTCTCCTCCCCTTCAACCCTCTCCCATGGTCCCCATGCTCCCAATTTATTCAGGAGATGCTTCTCCTTTTCTACTTCCCATGTACATTTGATCCATGTAGAGACAGAGACTTACTCTATAGCCTAGACCAGCCTGGAACTCATTGTATAGCTCAGGCCAGCCTCCAACTCACAGGGATCTTCTTGCTGCAGCCTCCAAAGTTGGATAATAATTGTGACCACCATACCTAGTTAGGGATATATTTTTGAATGATCATTTCGCTGACTGATCATTATCTCATATTCAGGATGGTTCGCCTGCCTGCCTTCCTTCCTGTAAGAAAGTCATTAATAACTTCTTAATATTGATTAACATCATCAAATTATCTTATTTGTTCTAATAGTTTTTTTCAGATCCGCTTTTAATATTATTATTTTTGTGGGGAAGGATTTTTTCCAGACATATAATTATATAATCTTTAACTTAATGAAATTTTGCTTCCTTTTCATTTCCAGTTGTTGAAACTTGTTTTTCTTCTGTCTAACTGTGCTGACAGCTCCTTCCTGGGTGGTGTCCGCTGGAGTGGCCTGGGCTCCTCGACCCTGCAGGGAATGTGCTGTGCTTTTCAGCCGGATCTCCAGATCTTTTTAGGAAGTTTCCCTCTGTTCCTGTCTAGTGAAGACTCAGTACTCAGTGCTGGGTTCCAACAGGATGAGCATCAGAGGAGGCGTCTGCTTTTTGTTACTGATTTTTCCTTTAGATTCAGTTAAGGAGATGAATTATATTGATGGATTTCCTAATAATGCATCCTTTTATTCCTGGAGAGAATAGAATCTGTGACCTGAAAATGTGTGCATGTGCATATGTGTGTGTGTGTGTGTGTGTGCATGTGTGTGCATGTGTGTGGTTCTTAAGAGAGAGGGCCCAGCACTTCAGTGACTGATTTGGGGTGTTAAGTCCCTGCCAGGAGTTGTAGACTTTTCTCGCTTCCCTGAGTTATGTGTGGAAGCAGGAGTGGGGGGTGTGGAGGGTGAACCCAGCGCCCACAGGCTTGATTCAGTGAATGGTTTCCCCAGCCTCACCCTCATGCCTAACCTCCTACCCAAACCCAACCTTAATTTGCCTCGGTGATTCTAAGTTGCTCCCTTCAAAATGAACTGAAAAGGCACATGTTTTAAAAAGGGTTTTAAAAACCGCAGCAGCAGCAACAACAACAATTTGTATCTTAAAGATTTATGTGTATGAATGCACCGTGTGAGTTCCAGGGTATTCCAGATGCTTCTGAGTCACCAGGTAGGGGCTGAGAATCTAACCCCAGTTCTCTGTAAGAGCAGTAAGTACTCTTAACTATTGAGCCATCTCTTTAGTTCCAAGGGTTGTTTTTATTTTATTTATTTACTTTTTGATAAAAAATATTATGTAGCCCAGGCTGCCCTGAAACTCGAGTTTTCCTGCTCAGTCTTTCAAATGTTGGAATTACAGGCACCACCATGTCCAGCTTCAAGGGTATATTTGATGAGATGTTAAATCTTACTAGTGGGATTTGTAATAGCAAAGCTGAGCAGGCATGTGACTTCCTGTCACCTGGATTCAGGTGGTAACTAAGTACCACAACCCCACGTGAAGACCTAAACCTAAGGGCAAGTTAGAAACCTTCTCCTGCAGATTTGTCCTGGGAAGGAAGAGGACAACTGTCATCAGTGGTAGAGACACAGACATCAGCGTGGAGACGGTATGATGTCAGCATGGAGACAGTATGATGTCAGCGTGGATACGGTGTGATGTCAGTGTAAAGATGGTGTGATGTCATCATGGAGACAGTGTGATGTCAGCATGGAGATGGTGTGATGTCAGCGTGGAGACGTTGTGATGTCAGCATGGAGACAGTATGATGTCAGCACGGAGACAGTGTGATGTCAGTGTGATGTCAGCGTGGAGATGGTGTGATGTCAACATGGAGACAGTGTGATGTCAGCGTGGAGACAGTGTGATGTCAGAGGGAACTGCAGTCTAGAGTCATCTCTGCTTTAGACGCTGTCTTACTCATGGTCTGCTGAGGCACAGGGTCCTCCCCTTCCATCCTTTTTATAAAATAGAGGGACAGAGAGAGAAGGGATTTGCCAGAGGCCATCAGTAGGCATAGACTTGAGAAAGGTGGCTGGCCTCTGGCTGCAGGTCACACATTGCGGTCTCTGACACTTTGTGAACCTGGTGGCTAAACCACTAGACTTGGTTGTTCCCAGTCCTCATTACATGCTACTTTAATTTTTTTTTCATGGAAAATCTTGAAATTCTCCTAAGTGTTGTCATATGTGGTAGAAAAATATACACACCAGAATCTGGCAGTCCTGCAACCTTCTTCCCATTCTGTTTCATGACCTTGCACAGCGACATGACCCTTGCAAACCTTGTCTTTACCTGTAGATAGGATACTATTAATACTGATGCCATAGGGTGAGTGCAAGGCTTGAATGGGATGGTATGACTCTCAGGCCCAGCATAGTGCTGGGCAGATGTGAACTGTCGGCAGCTGTCATTGATTTGCAATGGCATGTCTTCCTTTAAGTGCCATATTGGTCCTGAGTGAACATCGTAGAGTGCTTGTGTATTTACACAGACTAAGGCAGACCTATTGTCACAGGCCAATGTAATCTGTGAAGTCACTGGTGTGCACATAGTTACTCCTTGACTAAATCAGCATGGTCAGGGTTGTATTTGATAAGCTATAAAGAAAAACAGAATGGCTAACCTTGGGTGCCAACTAGACACACTAGGGGAAGGGACCCTCAGCTGAGGAAGTGCCTTCATCAGATTGGTCTGTGGGGCATTTTCTCGATTCCTAATAGATGCAAAGGGCCCAGCCCACTGTGGGCGGTTCCATTCCTGACTGTGTAGGAAAGGGAGCTGACCATGAATGGGGAAGCTGCTAGTAAGCAGTGTTTTTCTACGACTGCAGCCTTGCGGGCCTGCCTTGGCCTCCCTCAGTGATGGGCTGTAAGCTGCACACCAAATCAGCCCTTTCCTCCTCGAGCTGGTTTGTGCTTGTGTGCCATCACAGTGGCAGAAGCGAGCCAGGACCGCCACTGAGAGCACTTTTCTGGTCGGGCAGCTGGGACGAGATAGTCAAGTGAGCTGATAGCATCACAGCCTCCCTCAAACACGGGCGTTTTAGCACAACTTTAATTTTATAATTCTAAGCTAAAGCTTTGCACAGCATATATTAGTTGCACAAAATAATGGGTTTCTCAGTGACACCTACATTTGTCTTAAAATTAATGATAGTGTGGCATTTAAGAACACAGGCTCCGGAGCCACATTGCTTGATTCGGGTCTTGGTTGTACCACTCACCAGGTGTGTGTCACCTCAGCTGTGCTGTCTGACCGGTCTGTACTATACTTTCCTTGGGTGTAAAATGGGGCTAATGATAGGCCCTGCCTTCTAAGGAGCTCCGCGGATGATGGGAGCAAATGTCCACGAAGGCCTCTGCAGCTCGAAGCCTTAGCTGCTGTGTAGTAATCCAGACTGTATCATCAGAATCACATTTGCCTCTTTCTTTTTGGCGTATTGGATGAAGATGTTCCTTGATGTTCCTGGCTGTCACCACTGCGTGTGCTCTTTTGGAATCACTGAGCCTCTCCCCGAACCTGTTTCTACCTCATCCGTTATAGAAAGAGGAAGAGTCAGGCAGGTGAGATGCTCATCAGGTAAAGGCCGTTGCCATGGAAGCCTGGAGATTGGAGTTCAGTCCCTGGAACCCAGGCAAGAACAACTTCCATAGAGTTATCCTCAGATCTACACACACACACACACACACACACACACACACACACACACACACCAGCAATAATACATCTTAAAACTTAAAGAGAAGAAGCTGATTGTTCCTCCAGCGGTGGGCAATGTCCTGTGGCACTGGCAAGAGAGGTGGGGTCAACTCTTGGGAAGTGTGAACTGGTCATTACCCATGGCCCAGCCTTTTGTTCCATGGGGACAATGTATGGCTTTCCCAGGTGATTCATTGCTGGGCATTGGTAATCACATGATCTAGAAGGAAGTATGGAGTCAGGTCAAGGTGTGCCAGGAGGGTGATGGCATGGCAAGGGCTGATGAGGGCAGAGCAGGTCTGTTTCTCTGGGGTCCAGCCAAAAGGATGTGAGAAAATAAAAGGCTCTGGCTTGGCGGGCTCAGTTTTCTCTTCTGAAAAAAGAGCTCCATTCAGCTCTCCCTTGGCCCCTTGAGCTGCAGGGACCAGAGCCAGTTAACCCACATTTAATGGGATCTGGGTTAGTGGGCTCCCTCTCTTCCCACAGCGTGTCCTGACCGCTGGACCTCTTCCAGGGCAGCACAGTGAGGGCCATTTACACAGCTCGGGGTGGCTGGGCTTTCTTAATGAAGGTTTCAGCCCCCACATAGAATGTGGACTTCGCTCCCAGATTTTTCGAAGGGTCAGTCTCTGTTGGTCTTTGTGTATCTCTGCACTTGGGGAGATGCTTCAGCACATCCGATTGCCGGGTACTGCTGCATCTTATATTTTGATCTTCAGTGGCAGTTTTACTTTCCTAGGTGATATGATGCAGTTTTCTTTTGTTGGTGACTTCTATGGTGTGTGTGTGTATGTGTGTGTGTGTGTGCTGTGTGTGTGTGTATGTGTGCATGTGTGTGTGTCCTGCTCCCCCGCCTCCCAGGCCTCACTGTGCCTTCTTTCTGGGGCTAGGATGTCGGGCACACAGTGATACAGTGACTTCCTTGTCTGTTTGGTTCCCACCAGCTGACAGGCAAGGTCATTTTCAAACTCAACACCTGCTTATCCAACTCGCCAGCTGCACTCCACAAAGACAGCCCCCTCTCCCAGGCCAGGGGAAGGAGAGATAAGAATAGACTCAGGAGGGGCAGCAGGAGCAGAGGACGCTGCCCACCGACTTTCAGGCGTGGGTGGGTATTTGATTTGGCAGTGGGCTCAGCACATGGCAGCTGACGTAAAGTGGCCCCGCACAATAGTGCTGAGAGCCTGGAAGGACACACATTATGTGATTTGATCTTCTTTTTATTTTGCTTGTAAGTACTCTTACTATCTAGAAGGCAGTTTTCAGCGCCTTACTGTCTGGGAAGGATGTCTGAGGCTTTACACAGCGAAAGCAAAGCTTAGAGTGGAGGGGCTGGAGAGATGGCTCAGTGGTTAAGAGGTCCTCAGTGGTTAAGAGGTCTTCCAGAGGTCCTGAGTTCAATTCCCAGCAACCACATGGTGGCTCACAACCATCTATAATGAGATCTGGCACCCTCTTCTGGCGTGCGGGCATACACGGAGGCAGAATGTTGTATACATAATAAATAAATAAATCTTTAAAAAAATTAGAGTGGACAGCGTGAGCGAAGATGGCTATTGGCAGGACAGTGTGTGCGCATGGGTCCCTCTTTTCCCTGTGTGGGTGTGGATGCTGGCAGTCTTCCAGTGGCATGTCTCTGAATTTAATGGTGGAGCCTGAAGAATTTTTGTTGTAAAAAAATCTATTTTTTTTAATGTTTTGCCTTGCATGTATGTCCGGGTACCAGTTTACATGCCTGGTGCCCGCGGAGGTCAAAAGAGGACATTTGACCTTCTGGAACTGGGGTTCCAGATGGTTGTGAGCTGCCATGTATGTGTTAGGAATTGAACCCAGGTCCTTCGAAAGAGTAGCCATGCTCGTAACTGCTAAGCCACCTCTCCAGCCTGGAACCTGCAGACTTACTCAGAGGTCTCCCGCCTCATCGTAGGAGGCCTCGGATGAGTCCCTTTAGTTGATTGGCACACTGGAGATGAGTGTACCTACCTACGTGGTGGTTAAAAAGGTTAAATGCGATAATCTTCAAGGAGGGTGGAGTCTGTAACCGGGTGTAGATTTCAGCTGTCAGTGATTATTGTCACTGATGATTGCTATTGTCATTGTGATTGAGCTGTCATCCTCATGGGAATGGCCCTAGGTTTGGGGGCGGAACATGGATCAGATGCCCTGCCTGATAGATACCTTATCTGTACTTGATCCCACCAGTCCTTGATGAGGATTGGCGATCTTTGTGGTAGGCGTGCTTTGTTTATCATAACATGACTAAACAGTGTTCCATCAACGCCTTCCTTCAGCTTGTGACCAGCAGAAGTATCTACAAGTATTGGCTCAGCCCCCTGGGTTGGGTAGGGCAGAAGAGGAGGCCTAACCAATCATAGAATACATGAAAGGTGTTTTGGCCAATGATAGATCATGCCTGAGATGGCAGTCCCAAAAGATGGTATGGCCTGGTGTTAGAGAGTACCCATCTGAGTTCGCATAAGTACTGTGGTAGCTTGAATGAAAATTGCTTCTATAGGCTCATGCATTTGAATGCATGGTCCCCAGTTGGTAGAACTGTTTGGGAAGGATTAGGAGGTGTGGTCTTGTTGGAAGAGGTCTGTCACTGTGGGGCGGGCTTTGCTTTGAGGTTCAAAAACCTGTATCGTTCCCAGTTAGCTCCTTCCCTGCCTCATGCTTATAGATCAAGATGTAATCTCTCAGCTGCTACTCCAGCTCCATGCCTGCATATGGTGCAGTGATTCCTGCCATGTTGGTTATGAACTCTTAACCCTCGGCAACATTGAGCCCCAGATTAAATGCTTTCTTTCATGGGTTGTCTTGGTTATGATGTTTTAGTCACAGCAATAGAAAACTAAGAAGAGTACATTGCTCACAATCACAGGACCACCTGGTGGCAGAGGCTGCTCGTTTGTTTCCCCATCACCCAGACCCGAAATAATCACACAGAAGCTATATTAATTAAAACACTGCTTGATCTATTAGCTTAGGCTTCTTATGAACCAACTCTTACATCTTAAATCAACCCATTTCTATTATTCTATGTATTGCCACAAGGCTGTGGCTTACCGGGTAAAGTTCCAGCATCTGTCTCCTTTGGCAGCTACATGGCATCTCTTTGATTCCTCCTACTTTCTCTCTATATCTCTGTTCAGATTTCCCGCCTGGCTTTATTCTGCCCTGCTATAGGCCCAAAGCAGCTTCTTTATTAACCAGTGGTAATAAAACATACTCATAGCACACAGAGGGGAATCCCACATCAACTACCTCACAATGCATTTCTCAAAGCGTGTCCTCATTGTTGAGCAGGGCATAGTTGTGTTTGTCTCAAGGAGGTGGACTGAGGTCATGAAACTTGGATACTTGGTATCAGTGCATTCAGACTGGAACGTCATTAGAGAGTCCATCCCTGGGACAAACAGCAGTGAGGCTTATGTTGTAGAATATGCACAATAGCCATTTTTTCTTGGGAGTCCCTGTTCTGGTAGAAGCCTCACCTCAGTCCCTGGCAGCCAAAAGTGTCTGGAATGTTCTGGTGGGAGCTCCACACCAGCCTCCACATCTCTCTCCAAACCCTGCTGCATCTTAGAAAGCCCTCCAAATGACAACCCACCGCCAGAGATGCTCAAGATTGCTCCCACAGGGTATTTAGACTGTCCCCCAGAAAAGATGCATGGTTTTTCAGTCCCTCTGTCTGTCTCCTCTCTGGGGGGCTGGAAATAATCCAGGAGCGTTTTACTCATTAAACCTGGGCTTTTTCTAGTTTGGTTTGATTTGTTCTGATTTAGATTGCTGTGTAGGCAGTGAGGCTATTCGGGGTACAGAAACTTTTCCATCCCAGGTGACATAACTTGACATCAGTGTTTGAAAGATGTTCTCACCAGCTATGTTTGTGTTTATTCTTGGCCCACAATGCCTGCTTCCTGTTAGTAGGAGTGTCAGACTTACCCAATTCTACCTCCTTTGAGTTTTCTGTGTTATCACATGGTCCTCAAGACCCCTTACATACTGCTCTTCCCACAGCCAGGCAGGGTTTGGGGGTGCATTTCCCCACTCCTAAATCCTGCTTTGTGATTTCTTTGTGATTTGGCCTCCTTCCTGGGACACCCCATGTCCCTTATTAACAGCCCTTTGTCTTTATTTCAGTACGGAGTGGACAAGCCTAGCATAGTGGCTCATGCCTATAATCCCAGTAGAGCCGAATTAAGAGAATTGCCGTGAGTTTGAGGCCAGTCTGAGCTAGAGAGTTAAGTTCTAGGTTAACCTGGGATACAGTGAGACCTTGTCTCAAAAAACAAAGCAAACAATCAAGCAAATAAGCAAGCAAGCAAACAAACAAAAGAACGATCAAATGCTGTTGGTGGTGACCTTTAATCTTTAATGCACTCAGGAGGCAGAGGCAGGCAGATCTCTCTGAGTTCAAGGCCAGCCTGGTCTACAGAGTGAGTTTCAAGATGGCCAGGGTAACATAGAGAAATCCTGCCTCCAAGAAAGAAAAATAAGAAAACAAAACAAAAATAAAAGATTGATCAAGAGCTGGGCAGTGGTGGCGCACGCCTTTAATCCCAGCACTCGGGAGGCAGAGGCAGGCAGATCTCTGTGAGTTCGAGACCAGCCTGGTCTACAAGGGCTAGCTCCAGGACAGGCTCTAAAGCTGCAGAGAAACCCTGTCTCGAAAAAACAAAAAAAAAAAACAAAAAAAAAAAAAAAAAAAAAAAAAAAAAAAAAAAAAAAATTGATCAAACTAATGAGTAAGGACTCGAATGTCTCCTTTGGATTAGAGAGTATAGTAGAGCATATATATGTCTATCTCGTATAGTAGAGCGTATATACGTCTATCTCGAAGAGCGTATATATGTCTATCTCATATAGTAGAACGTATATATGTATATCTCATATAGTAGAGCATAGATACATCTATTTCATATAGTAGAGCATATATACGTCTATCTCGTATAGGAAAGCAGCTCCTGTCTGTTGATCAAGAGAACTCTCCCTGCGATGGAGGTCTTTGCACAAACACTGGAGACCTTGGTCTTTAGAAGTCAGCATTCTTGGGACACAGATGCTTGACTGTGAGAAGCTAAAGACACGGTCTTGAGCAGCTTTATACAACGAAAGCTGTCTGGTGAGGTGTGAGTTGTAAATGCTCAAAATTAATCTTTAAAATCCTCCAGACCATGCACATGGAGTAGCAAGTACGAGGGTGTGTGGTCATGTACAGCGACCTGTGTGTGCAGATGCCACTGTGCATGGGAGCTGTGGGTGAGGGCATGCCTATCCCAGCTGGTAAAGGCACACACACGCTGAAATGAGGTAGTAGAGAGCATGAGATCAGAAACCTGGGTGCAGGAAGCATTTGTGTGGCCTCTGACACTTGCTGCTGTGTGACTCTCTTAAAGTTCACAGCCATGCTGTGCCTCAATTTCGTCATCTCCAAAATGAGATAATAGGAATAATAGAATAATAGTGCTTGGAGTGGCGAGACTCTGTGTTGTTATCATCGTGACATTAGCTGGTCTCCGAAGGAAGATTTCTCCTTGCCTCTTGGCTTATACGGTTCTCTTAAAAGATCTGGACCCGAGTCCTATCCTCCCGCCCCAGGTTCCAACATGTGGGGTACTGTATTTGTGGCTCTCTTGTTCTGTCGTTTGCTTTCCATTTTGTTTGCACTCCAGTCCCTTGATTAGCCAGCTGTCCCCACACCCAGCCTGTCCAGCAGGCTGACAAATCACAGATGCCTGATCTCAGGGTCCCTGCGTCGTGCTGTGCTGTGTCTCTTCCTAAACATAAGTTCTTGGCTAAGGGCCTGGGGTGAGGGGTGGAGATCATTAGTCAGCCCACAGAAGCCAAAGGTCCAGTCTCTGGGATACAGGCCCATGTTTGGTAGATCTCCACCTTCGTGGATTTTTTTGTTTTTGTTTTGTTTTTAATACTATTCTTGTGAAATCCTTTGAGTCCATAGTTTGTTCATGAGTGTTCTGACTGAAGTGAAAATTGAAAACTTGAAGCTGTCTTTAGGGGGATGGGCAGGAATCTCCATTTGAAATGCCCTGGACAGCTCAATGAAGACACGGACCGCACAAAGCTGCCGGTTTCCCAAGAGAATTCAGTATTCAAACCTTTTGTCAGGCTCTCAGGAGAGTCGTCCAGGTTTTGAAAGGCTGTCACTTTACAACTTACTGAAAAGTTTCTTTTAAGCATAGCTTTGAGCCAGAACTGAAGAAAACTACCAGCTTGCAAAGGCCAGGGAAGATGCTGTTCTTATGCCCTTGAGCTTTGCAGGTATGGAAAGTGAGACCCAGAAAGAAATGCCGGGTCTCAGACCCCAGAGCTGATCTCCCTGCAGATGATGGTGTCCCTTGTGGAGGCCTTTCTCTTTCATTGCTCTCCATGATGCTTCCCGTAGAGTTCTGAGTGACATTTCTGTGCAGGGGTTGGGTTGTCCGGCCCCCTCTCTAAAGCCTTCAGTGATTGCAGAGGGACAGTCTGTGAGCATGGTCTCCATTCTTGCCTGACTGGGAGAGGATGGTGCTGGGCATCCATCACACTGAGAAGCCCAGGGGTGCAGTTTTGCTCAAGTTTGATATGTCTTGGCAAAGACCAATCAGTATGACTCAGCGTATGTTTTCCACATAGCAAATCTATATGACTCCAAATATTCTAGAGCTTTTGACAGAGCTAGGAAAATTCCTTTGGGGTCAAGAGAGTTCATCTTTGTCCTTGGGCCAGGAAAGGCTAGGCTGCCAGACCACGTTGCCTCGTGGTAACACTGCAGCTGGATAAGGCGATAAGAGCTTCACCTTTGCTACGTGATTGGTTCAGCCTCATCGCTGCGTGACCAAAGGGCTGAGAAATGAGTGTTTCTTGTTAACAAAGTGGAAGGGGTGGAGTTTCATCCCCCTGTTCTCTCTTCTTTGTCCAGTCTTGCTTGTAAAAATGAGAGTTTAATTCTTCTAAGTCATACCGTGGACCCCAGATACCAGTGCCAATGTTCTGAAGGCGACCAATTGCTGTCCATGAGTAGCTGTCAGGGCCCACAAGGGTGACTCATAAGCAGCTCAGTTCCCAGAACTCACCCCTGGCCAGCTAGGAAGAAGCTAAGCCAGGCGGGGTGGGGCAGGCTGCTGCATTTGAAAATAACATTGTGTGTTACAGACAAAGTATTCCCCGTGGACAACCAGACACTTTTAGAAATAGGAGGGTCTGCCCATCACCATACTGGCTACCTGCTTTTATCTGGCAGATGGAGCCGACCTCACTCTCCAAGCTAGCTCAGCCTTAGCAAGAAACAGGTGCAGGTGTGACTGTCTTTCCTCCAGGCTGTTGGAAATGTCTCTGAAACCAGTGTGGGTAATGGCAGGAACAACTGGTTTTTCAGGCTATTAAGAAAGTGTGATGTACGTGGCTGAAATAGGTCGTTGGTCACCCATCTCCATCAGAGTTCTAGGTGCCACAAAAATCAGCGTTTATTTTTATTGACTTGGTGTGGTGGTGGTGGTGGTAGTGTGTGTAATTTTTTTGAGACTCCCTCTGTAGTCCTTGTTGGCTTCAAACTCATGGAATTCTCCTGCCTTAGCCTTGGGTTCTCGAATTACAGGTGTGTGCCACCACACCTGGCTACATTAACTTTTTATTGGTGATAAACATACATGCAGAAAATTGTGACAGTCACCACAGGTCATTGGATTTCATAACCCTTTCTTAGAAGAACTGTATTTATGTGTATGTACCTGCTTGTCTGTGTGAGCACTGCATACACGCAGGTACCTGTGGAGGCCAGAAGAGGATTGTAAATCCCCTGGAGCTGGAGTTACCGGCAGTTGTGGACTATCTCGTGCGGGTGCTGGGAATTGAACTGCCGTCCTCTGAGGAGCAGCAAGCGCTCTTGTCTTAGTCAGGGTTTCTATGGCTATGATAAAACAACATGACCAACAGCGACTTGGGGACCACAGGGTTTATTTCATCTTCCAGCTTATAGTCTATGGCTCAGGGAAGTTGGGGCGGGACTTGAAGCAGAAGCAATGGAGCTTCATCACCGCTTGCCTCAGCCTGATTTCTTATACTACTTGCTCAAGGGTGGCATCGCCCATAACAGGCTCTCCCACATCCACCGCCAGTTAAGCAAATACCCCACAGCCTTGCCTGTGAGCCATCTCACGAAGGCATTTTCTCAGTTATCTTCTCAGGTTCATGTCAGCTCTTAACTGCTGAGTCACCTCTCCAGCACTGACCTTCACATTCTCGGCACACCTCTGCCGCCAGTACCACACTGAGAAAGTGTGTGCTCAGGGTTCCAGGGACTTCCCCAAGGCCCTCCTCTGTGCTTGGTACCGGTTATCATGACACCTCCTTTTTTACAAATAAAACCACTGGGATATGGACCCAAGGGCTTGAGCTCAAAGGATTGTAAGTGGGGTGGTGGCGGGCAGGCAGGGAGGTGGCTCTCTGAGTGTCAGCGAGGAGAGGAGGTGGTCAGGGCTCTTTGAGCTGTCATTTCATCGGCTTAGATGGAGGTGGCTCTGAAGGTTCATCCCTGAGCAGTGTAGAGGGTGCTGGAGTTTGGAGGTCTCTCAAGGGCAGACAGCACAGACTAATGATTGTCCTAACAAAGGCCTTAGCACTGCTGAGAGAGTTTTCTTAAAGACCCGATTGTTCAGGAAGTGTTAAAAGCCGAGCGCTGCCTGTCAGGGCGGACGGGGTGGAGTTTTGAGATGGAGCCAATGAGAAATGCCATGTGTCGTTGCTGATAGAAATCTGACCGTCCCCGGATGCCGCCTGTCAGAGTGCAGGGCCCCTGGGAGTTGGCTTTCTGATGGCTCAGGAGATGCCATTGACAGTGGGGACCAGAGGATGCAGCCTGCGTAATGAGTTCCTTGTCTGGTGGCCTGAAGTGTGGGGATTCTTTTAGGGAGGCCGTTAGCCACTTTGGACGGGCTGTCTTAGAACAAATGAATCCTGTCTTGAGGCAGAACTTCCAGAGATAACCTCTTGGTTCTGGACACGAACAGCTGGGAGTTTACCCCGGCAGGTGCGGCTTAACTTGGCTCCTCAGTGGTTGCCTCTCACGTTACTCTAACCGTTAAGAGATACTTTAACACACTGGAGTCCTACGTGTGGGCCGGACTGGCTGATTATACATATATACACACACATATGTGTATATGCATATTGTTTTTGTGGCTCTGGGGAGCAGAGAAAGTAGCAGATTCTGTTCAAGGACATTCCTGTTTATTCGGTATTCATTCAACATTAAGTATGTAGGTTCTTAATGTCACTAGGTGCAGTGGGTGGCTTTACCGATGGGTAAAACTGTGGGGGTAACCAGCCTTGAGGGATGCAGCATTGCAGATATGATAATTCTTGGTCTAAAGGCCATGTGTTGTGTACTTGTCACTCCTGATATGTGCTTATGGCTTGTGTCAAAGAATACCTGTTACATAGAAAACCCTTTTAGGGGGCAAATCTGAGAGTGCTTTTGTTCCAGAGGCCATAGCCTTCCCCTCGTGTACCCAGTGACGGTATAATGGTCAGGTTCTGTGTTGGGTCTCCTGCAAACGTGATTCTCTGCCTGCCCCATGTTGGAGAAGAGAATGTTATGGAGTTGATGCCCTGGTTCTTTCAAGGACCTGGTTTGCAGCTTGCCTTTAGGCTGCTAGACTGGCTGAGCTTACAGGCTGTCACAGCAGCCCCGTGGCTGCTAATGCAATTGGAGCGCTTTCCCTGGGGTCGCTGAGAGTGAGGCTTAGAGTCTCTGTTGCTGAAGCTGTCTGTCTGGGTCCTTGCTCCGCCCCATTGCTTCCTCTCTGAGATTGGAGTGGGGCTACTTAACTCCCCATGCCTCGGTTTCCTCATCTGTCAAATGGGATTGGCACCAGTAGCTCTGACGGGGTTGTAATGGCCAGTAAGTGTCTGCTGTTGCCTATGTGTGCACTCCTGGGTGTTTTATCTCCTACATGTCAAAGCGGGATTTGTGTTACATGCGTGTAGGAACACACAGAGGCATTCTCTTTCCCTTGGCAGCGTGGTTGAGACTTTTGGCCTCAAGATCCCCTGCTTTAGAAAGATCTGGGCTTCCTCTTAGATTTCTAAGAAGACCTGGGGGTGGCCGTTGAGACAGGATGTCTGTAATATGCCTCCATTGCATGATCTTCCTGACTCAGCCTTCCCATGCTGGAATTCTAGTTATGTATCACCAGGATTAGTTTTTTTGTATTTTTTATTGTTTTTAATTGAGATACATTTTTCTCCAACCAGGGCTAGCTTTTAATGAAACATCATAGAAATGTCTTTTTGGCACTCTCATTTATTTATTTCAAGGGTTGCCAGGAGTCCACCACAACCTCATAAGCAGTGCTGAGCTAACTCTGCTGTGTTTGCCTGGCCTGAGGTCAGATAACATCATGTTATCAGGGACTGGTCCTTGCTGGAGTCAGCTGATCCGGAGGATCTGTAGGCTGGAGACACTATTTCCTCTCACGTCATCTGTGTATGGGCCTGGCTGTGGCAGGGGTGGTGGCTGGGGGAACTGTCAGGCATCAGCTGTCTGAGGTAGAGAGCCCATCCGAAGGTCCTGGGAGGAACCCTGTGGTTGATCCGGATGCCATGATATTCCAGGAAGGAAGCTCAGAGGGTGTCGCCTCTTCCTTTACACAGGGTCTCGTCCCTTACACGCTGGGAAGCATTATCAGGGTGGATCCCTTAGAAAGTGGTGTGCTGAGAAACCTGTTGCTAAGTGGCCACAACCTATCACTGTCTCCTTGGATTCTGTGGACTGTTGTTGGCAAAGGCATTCTGGTGTGACAGCTGGGGACCTTTCTCTAGGTCCCCCAACACTCTGTCGAGGCCCTTTCGTGATCTGTGGAAGCATATAGTGGCTAGACTGTCCCCGCCTCCCAGGGCAAACAAGCTAGGGCCGGGGATGGGGGTGAGGACTTGGGCCATTGGCAACAACAGTTCTGTCTCCAGGACTTCCATGGCAAGCTGCCAGACCACGGTTTAAACATGTGCTGGTTCTTGCCCAGTTCTGCAGTTGAGAAGTTTATTGTCAGCTGTGGGGGCTGATCCAGATGTGAGCAAGCCTGGTTCCTGCTGGAGGCGCCAGGGTCTGCCTGTCTGCGGCCTTGCCTGTTCCAGCCCCTGTTGGTCCCTCTCCCCAAAGCCGCAGGCCTCTTGCTGAGGTCCGTTCAGTCAGCTCACGGGCCACACCTCTGCTGCTGTTCCTCCTGTTTCAGAGGGTCTCGTGATTCCCTGGGAACCACCGGGTAGATTCAAGGTCATTCCCCGCCCAGATCCTTACCTACCTCACCTGTAGCTTCCCTTGCCAGTCACAGGTTCGGCCGGCAGTGGTCACCTTTCGGGACCATCATTTAGCCGTGTACTCCAATGTGTTTCCTGCAGTGTTAAGTTCCAGGGCATCTGGGGTTGGATCCTAGCCCTACCCCTCCGCGGGCATTGTGATGGCCAAACTATTTGACCTCCTGTTAAGGAGTTTCCCCGTCTGATAGGATGATTCTTCCTCTTAGGCTCAATTGCAGTAGAATATGTGAGGGGCCTAAAATAATAAAATAATACCCTTAGCATCTTGTGACCGTTATATTTAATCCTATCTCTGCCCACCTCCCCCTTCTTCCCTTCCTCCCTTTCTCCCTTCCTCCCTCCCTCCTCTCCTCCCTCCCTTTCCTCCCTCTCTCTTTCTTTCTCTCTTTTGAGACAAGGTGTCACCTCGTAGTTTTGGCTGGCCTGGAACTCACTGTATAAACGAGGTGAACCTTGAACTCCTAGAAACCAACCAGCCTCTTCCTCCTGAGAGCTGATTTTAAAGGTGTGAGCTACTCCATCATTGTTTTATGGTAAAGAGCTCTTAGGAAAGGAAACCTTTGTCATTATAGTTAAAAGGGACTCTGGCTTTGCGCTTTAGGATTTAGGACAAGACTTAACTCCTCTTTGTGGGGGCGTGTTTTCTGTCCCTTTGTAGAATGATGGACATGTGGGGGCGTGTTTTCTGTCCCTTTGTAGAATGATGGGCATGGAATATTGAAAGGTAGGCAGAAGCTGGTGTACCTCAGTACCCTAACAGCAACCATTCAATCCTTTGTCCCTACTCTGCCATCTCCTTGATGAACTCTATCCTGTTGTTCCTATGATGGCTGCTCAGCTCTCTCCTGGTCATGTTCCAGCAAGGAGAAAAGGACCAGCACTCTAGCAAGAGAGCAAAGCCCTTCTGGAATCCCTTTTAGCTTCCATGTTTGGTCGAACTGAGGACTGTGTCCTCCTGTAGCTGTAGGGGGAACTGGAAAGCCAAGAACATTCGGTTGCAACCTTGGAACACGCGGCTATGACGGACAAATGCATCAGCCGCTGCCGTTGTCCCCCAGAGCAGGAGAGGCACTGCCTCGCCCAGTGAGAAACCGTAAGTCTCCTATTATGGGAGATTTCCAACAGCAGAAACCATAAGTCTCCTATTATGGGAGAATGCAGAAGTAAACTGCTATCCTGTTCAAACATGGCATTCTAGAGAGCAACGAAGACCTGTGTGTCAACATGGCTAATGGCACCAAGGGTAACACTTCCACCGGGGTGTTGCAGGGTCTGTCCCATGGTTGCAGGGACCTTCTATGCTGCTCACGACCACGTAGGAGGGGTCCAGACTGCAAATACAAGGGAGCACTGCCACCACATTGAGGGAGGGTGTGGGGAGGAGTGTGATCAGGGAGTAAATGCTTCAAGTGCTGGTGTACCCTAGACTCAGGGAAGGCCCAGCTTTTGTGGAACCTGAGGCGTGTATGCTGTGTGCACAGTGTGGACCCCATGGTGGACGCGATGCTTCCAGAAATCATTGCTGGGCATGTGTAGTATGTGAATAACGTCATTATAGACAGTAACTAATATCTCTTGTCCACTTACCATGCGCCAGCCAGTGGGAATGGTAACAGCTTCACCCATGGTCCCACAGCCACCTTGTGATACACATAGCACCATGAGTTATACTTTATGACATAAGAAGCAAAAACCCAGAGTGGTTAAGTCGTTTACCTGAGGTCACACAGCTAATTGCTTGCTAGGGCTTCAGCTGTCTGTAGATAGTGATCTTTTCATTGTAATAATTACGGGGTGTTGCATTCTCTTCAGTGAAGAACCGGGGGTGTAGGGGCTGGAGATGTAGCTCAGTGACAGAGCACTTGTGTAAAATGCACAAGACCTTGGCTTGGTTCTAGTACCTCGTGTGTGCACGTGTACACAAGGACACCGAAGAAAATAAAGACGTGGTGCTTCTCACAAATTAGTGGAAGGATGACGTCTTTAGAAAGTATTTTTAAATGCTTGCTTTCTTCTCATCACAGGGGTGTGTGCTTGGAATGGGGCAGTGTGTTGGGTTAGTGTTAGCCCATCCTGACGCAATCTAGAACCACCTGAGGAGAGTCTCCAGGAGGCAATGCCCAGATCTCGGGCTATGGGCATGTCTGTGGGGGATTGTCTCAATTCCATGATGACCGAGGAGGAAGAACCCAGCCCACTGTGGGCGGCTCCATCCCCTCAGTTTGGCTGCTGGCCTGTGTCGCAGTAGGACTAGTGACCGGAGTGGACACCCACGTGTTCATCTCTGCTCTGTGGTGTGAATAGCAGTGCTAAGTCCCTCCCACCTTGACTTCCTGACTGCAGTGAGCTGAGACCTGGAGTTGTGGACTAAAGCAAACCCTTCCTCCCGTCGGTTTTTGTCAGGGCCTTTTATCGCAGCAACAGAAATGAAGCGAGGACGGATGTGGTGTTCCTTAGCTGCATTTTTTTTTTATAGTAAGTGATTTGATAAGCAGGCAGGAGTGATTTGTGCTCACGAGTTTGAAGCTTCGGTCAGGAGTGAATAACAACTCAGACTGCTGACAGTGGAGCTGGGAGGTCCTCTCCCACAGGAGTGTGCTTGGAGCATCTGCATACTGCAGTGTGGGGTCAGAAAGTTGTCTGTGGGGTCTGCATGCATTCTGTTGTCCACCGAGCCAAGGAGGGCTCTGCACACGGAGGGCTGTAACTCCCCCCGCCCCCCTGGGCTTCCAAATGACCGTTTGCACTGCGTGCGGAAAGGTGAACAGGCTTGTTCCTTGAAACATTCTGAGCCAAAATCCAAATCAAGAAAACACCAACAGCTTGCTGGCTGCAGCTTAGTTGTGGCTCCTGAACACAGACTTGCCCACTGCTTCTGGATGCCCAGGGCTAGGAAAACAGCACTTGACCACATTGGAGCCCTGGCTGGTGGGATGGGAAGGGAAGGGGACCCCGGCGAGGGTGAATGTGTGTAAATACTGAGCCGCATCGGGTGTCAGTACCAAGGCGTCCTTGCCAGATGTGGTCAGTTGCATAGTCCTTGACTGTCACGTGACTCGCCTGAGCGTGGTGGTTTTAACTGTGTTTACAAAGGCTCTGACTGGGGAGTCTGCAGAATGTACCAGTGGCTTGTGACATTACTGAGCAGTCAGAAACGGGGCCATGCCCTGTGCTCTCCAGTGCCAGAACACCAAGGTTCAGCCTTTCTCTTCTACCTCAGGCTGTGCACGAGGAAGCTGGGGCTAGACCTGCACGCAGTCTCTCAGGCACAATTTCACAAGAATCATGGGCTTTTTGGATCAAGGAATCTTTCCTCTCCTCTCCTCTCCTCTCCTCTCCTCTCCTCTCCTCTCCTCTCCTCTCCCCTCCCCTCCCCTCCCCTTCCCCCTCCCTCCCTCCCTTCCCCCCTCTCGTGGTTCTTGTTTTAAGACTGCGTCTCACTGTGTAGTCCAGGTTGGCCCTAAATCCAAGCCCTTCCTGTCTCAGCCCTCCACTCGCTGACAGGAGAGGTGTGTGTTACCACTCCCAGCAATGTTATGGAAGTTTTATAGGCCCCTGTGTTGCCCAGAAATTTTAAAGTTTGAACTTGCAGACTCTGGGGCCTTAAAAATATAAAACTCTATGATTTCCTGATAAACCTGGGTGTGTGTGTGGGAGGTGATGAGGCCTTGGGTAGGGTTGACAGCCCTTCCGTCTGCTTTGGCTGGGGCCTCTCCTTTCACTCTATTCTGTCTCTCTGTTGAATCAGCCAGGAGCATCTGAGTATGTGGCTAAAAGTGCTCACAGCCTCTGAGTCCCTGTGGTCCTGCCTGGGGTAACTATGTGGAGCCAGCCTTGTCTGCAGGCCTGCAGAACAAACCATCTTGCCCTGTTCCCCAAGTTGTAGGGACTATCTGTCCCCACCTTTGCCTTTGACTGCCTACTGTAGCCCAGGCTGCCCTCAAACTCTTGGTCCTTCTTCCTCAGACTTGAGTGCTGAAGCTGCAGCGTGCGCCAGCACACTTGGCTGTTTTCTACAAAGGCCGCTGCCATCTGAAGGCATCCCATTCCCTGACAGCTAGATCAGCCATTCTCAGCCTGTGGGTTGCAACTCCTTGGGGTCAAATGACCCCTTCACAGGGGTCATATATCAATTTCCTGCATATCAGATATTTATATTGCAATTTACAGCAATAGCACAATTGTAGTTATGAAGTAGCAATGAAAATAAATTTTGGTTGGGGGCGGGGAGGTCACCACAACATGAGGAAGTGTATTAAAGGGTCACAGCATTAGGAAGGTAGAAAACCACTGTCCTAGATGGTGCTTGTCCCCTCCCATGGTGGGGAAGGAAAGCAGCCCTCCAGGCTCTGTTTAATAGGGGCACAAATCTGCCTCAAGAGGGAGCTGTCTTGTGGCCTGATGGCTCCCCCCGATGTCCCCTTCTAGGTCTTAGTCTCCAGTATCGGAGCTTTGGAACTACACAGGCATTCAGTACCTGGGAAGGTTTGCAGTGGGGTGGGTGTGACGGAGAGGGGTGGTTATATCTGAGCACCGAAAGCTGCTGGGTTACAGACGGGGCTCTTTGAGGAGGAGGGGGTTCGAAGAAAAGCGGGTGCATAGGTAAGAGAGGTAAGGTCTCTGTGGATGCTGGAGCGCGGTAGTCGGATGGGGCAGAGGTTCCATACAGCCCTGTTTGTAGGGGACAGGAGTAGTGATGGGGATGGAAGGGGGGCTGGTCCCTCATCTTCCAGAGCCCTGCCCCCTGCCAGCTCATCATCCGCAGAACTGCTTCTTTCTTGGGTGTGGGGTGTGGTTAATGATTGACAGGAATTAATGTTAGCCAGTCTGCATGACCTTTTTCCATTTTAAACAAGGGTCTTTAACACCTGAATTAAAGGAGGCCTCGGAGATGCTGGTTTCCAATCACATCTTTTAACAGGAGACCTTTGTGTTTAATCACACCTCCGATTTCTTTTTAAATTGCTCTCTCTTAGGGTGTCAAACTGAGATCAAGGTCAACAAACAGAAGTCATACTATGAAATTTTACTCTCTCTTGCCCCCTGGTGGCAGACTCTCGAATACCAACTTGGGAATTGGTGCTTGGAAAACTCAATGGCTTGTCTCCTAGGCAAGGTGCCTGGGAGATTCCCTACTGCGTATCTGGTCCTGGCCATCCAGTCAGTTCACGGAGGGAAGCCGGGCACGCGCAAAGCAGGCCAAGGGGAATTCTGCTGTCTCCGGTGTTTGGTCTTAGGGTTTAGCATCTTCCCCTACTCTGAGGAGCCGCTCTCCTGAGCTTTCCCAGCCGTAAGCACAGAGTGAACAGCTGCCCCTTCCACCCCAGCCGTTGTTCGTGGGGCATTTCCTTTTGCCCTCTGTGGCCCTGGGCTGGGGGTGAGGTAGTGTTAGAAACGTCCTGTGCATCGTTATACATCTAACGAGAAAATTACCTGTCTCTGCGGCGCTCCTGTCCTGGACCAGTTAAGGCACATGGTAAGGGAACTGAGGCAGAGGGGGAACGTGGCTGCTGCAGCTCTTTGCCCTTTCTGGAGAATTAGAGAAACACGTGTTTTCCCATAAGTAGACTCTTACAAGCAAACAAACAAATAAAACACAGAAGATTGATAGCCATCAATTTCAGTAGATGGGCTTCAGTGTCCATTAGACAGATGTCAGTGTCCATAGGTAGAGGTCAGTTTCAATAGATGTTTACTGCACCTCTTTTGATGGGTACCACGGAGCCGTCTCTCCTGCCCTATTTGCTCTGTTTTGTTTATTTGAGACAGAGTCTCATTAGCCTGGCTTGTCTGCAACTCAACTCGTAGACCAGGCTGACCTTGAACTCACAGAGAGCTAGTGCTGAGATTAAAGGCGTGTCACCACAGCCAGCTTCCTTATAAGACAAGCACTTGCTACATTCTTGACACCAGTGATCGAAACACATGTGGTATCATCCTATGATCTTTTACTCATGACCTCTGAACACTTAGTGGGTGAATGCTTCTATTTCTGCATTAAGGAACAGAGACTCAGGGAGATGAAAGTGACTGTTCATATTCACAGAATGAAGTGCCTGCCTCTCACTGGGGTCCCTGTCTGTCCCCACCACAGGCGCTCCCAATAGCCCAGTCTTGACCAAGGTGAGTCACACAGAGAATGAAGGCTGAAGTCAGCCCTAAGTGGGGAGTTGTGGTCTTGTGGGATGCCATCCTGTCATGCTTGCTTGTGCAGGCATTTACACTGTGCAGAGAGTTTGTGCAGCAAGCTGGGGGCTGCCCTGGCATGGGCGGGGCCTGATGCTGAGCGTGGATGCCTAAGAGTGTGTTTCTCTCCTCTGCTGCCTCCTGAGGCAGGCAGGTGGTGGGTGGATTCCCAGAAGGATCTCTCCTCTCAGGAACTATTACTTTGCTTATTGTGTTTTTCCTGACCTTTCTGGTAGCTTAGAGAAGGTTGACGTGGAATTGCAGCCCCATGATCTGAGCCACAGTTTTCCTACCCTGTGAGGCCGGTTCTGTTTGGTAAGACACCACTATTGAATGTGGCTGAGGCAGACAGGGGGGACTTTGGTAAAGGCCCTGGTCATAGATGTTAGACTTCATGCGACTTACCCCCTCTCCAGCATGCCACACTCGCTGCCGCAGGGTGTTTGCTCATGCCAACACAGCAGCCTGGAATACCTTTCTCCATCATGTTTTGGGTTACATGCTTTGGTCTGGCTTTTGAACAAATATTTACATTTATCCTGAGTAAAAGATTTGACTTAACTTGGCAAAAGAAGTAACAGGGTGAGGATGAGAATCTTAAGGATTACCAAGGAACACATACACATACAATATCTACATATGTTTGCATGCATATGTAAAAATAAACATATATGTATAATCATGGAAGATGCTACAGAGAAAGGAAGGCTGGCTTAAAATTCAAGCTTCTGTAGAAAACATGTTAATGTCTTATAAGATAATAACCTAACCTTTGAGACTATGCCTGAGAAACTATTTTGCTGTGTGTCGATGTTTTGTAAGCAGATAGCCTGACTAGGCACAGTCTGGGGTCAAACCAAAAGCAAATAATAAATCAAACAAAGTTAGTCTTAGTGCTGTTTCCTGTTGCTGTAGTAACACCTTGACAACAGCACCTTAAAGGGGGGAAGGGTTTACTTGGCTCCTGGTTCTAAGCTATGGGCCATTACTGTGGGAATTCAAGGTGGCAGGTACTTGAAGCAACTGGTCATGCTCTGTCCACGGTCAGAAACAGAGGGCAGTGAGTTGGTGCATACATGCTCAGCTTGATCTCTTCACTCTTACACAGTTCAGAATTTTTCCCACCTAGGGAATGGTGCCACCCACAGTGGGCACCTCAATTTACATGACCAGAAAAACTCACACAGGCATACCCATAGGCCAGCCTCGTCTAGGTCTCTCATTGAAACCTTCTTCCTAGGAGATTCTAGAAGTTGACGTGCTAGCCACCACGGTTGCCTGCACTGTAAGCTGGTTCACACTGTAGATGACAAGAGTTCTGCTTTCGTTTCTAGCTTTGGAGGGTTTTCTAGGCGGCACTGTATCCTGAGTGCCCGGTAAAGTACCTGGCACAAAGTGGGGACTAGTGACTGTTTCTTGTGGGGATGGAGAGAAGGCTGAACCCTTGGAGTGTAAATCCAGGAAAAGCCTTCTTGGAGGAAGTGCAGGCACAGCCATCGCATTGGTGGATTTGGGGTCAGGACTCTCTGTGTGCAGAAGGGCATGTGGGAATTAGCAATGGGAATGGGTTTATCAAACAGGAAGTAGTGCTTAAGAGTGTATGTGGGGATTCCAGTGATTAGGGACAGGAACTGTTATTTCTGGCATTGCCACACATTGCTCTGTCATGTGATCGGGTCTCCAGGGCCATGTCACCCTCGCTTGTCCTTTTTCTGGCATCCTCCCTCCACCCCGAGCGCCCCAGAGCAAGACCGTGGAAACTCAGTGAGCGGAGGGACTCCTAGCAGGGTACAGGCCCTCCTTCAGCCCAGCTTTCCTTATCTGTAAAGCTGGGGCTCGCTCTAAGCAAACACCAAAACCCTGGTGGGGGCTTGAAGTGCACCATCAGCTTTCTTTCCATCCAGTACTGTGTCTCGCCAACAACCAAAGACATCCTTGTACGCAACAGCAGTCTGCAGCTCTGCTTCCTTAGCTGACTGCAGCCTTGCGGTCCTACTCCACCCAAATCCGCTTCCCATCTGTTCTGCCCATAGGGCTCCCCTGCCACCCCAGTCTTCTCTTTCTTCCCTAGAGCCTTGCTACAAGTCCCCTCCACCCTCTAATTAACTCCACTGGAGTCATGGAGAGCAAGGAGCTCAGACCGTACACCAGGGAGAAGAAACTGAGCAGGGTGCAAACACGCTGGATATCCAGAGGAAACTGGGCCTAGTATCTATGAGTATCTACTGAATCTGACCCCAAGTGGGCCTGTCATCTCAGCCACTAAGATGCCACCATCCCTGGTCCAGACCTGCTTGGGTTTTCACCTTGGAGTCTAGTGGTCATGAGGAGTCTCTTAAAATGGTGATGCTGATGGGACACCTTGTGGACACATGGAGAGCCTATGGCCTGTGTCTTTTGAGCTAGCTGGTGCTTCAGCATCCACAGAGGCATGTGTAGATGACATGCAAGTGTGACAGAAACCACCACCACCACCACCAGCACCACCACCACCACCAGCAGCAGCAGCAGCAACAGCAGCAGCAGCAGCAGCAGCAAAACCCCCAAAGCAAGGGAAGGTCAAATGTGACCTTTTCCTGTCAGCTCTTCTGTTAGGAAATGAAACCTTTTAATTTTCAATTCCTATTTTATTTTGTTTGCTTGATTTTCTAAAACTCACATTGTGTGTGTGTGTGTGTGTGTGTGTGTGTGTGCGCGCGCGTGCATGTGCATGTGTTTGTGTGTGTGTGTGTGTGTGTGTAGATCAGAGGGCAGATTTTGAGAGTCACTTCTTTCTTTGGATCTACCTCAGGTTGGTAGGAAGTGTCTTTAGCCACTTATCTGTCTTGCCAACTCTCAGTTTCAATTTTTGAAAGTGACTGGGGTGTATCTCGGTGGCAGTGCACTTGCCTACCATGTGTAAAGCCCTGGGTTTGATCCCCAGCAACACAAAATGAGACAAGGAACATTGGGAATCTGAAGACTATTTGAGACTGACCCCAGTCTCCGCCACTGCTTTTCTGATACTGGCCACTAGAGGGTACTGTGCACTCGCATTAAGTGGAGCCCTGCTCCAGCCCTCAGCTCTGGAAAAGATCCGGCTATTTCTCAAGGAATATTGTGCTCTCCAGGAGGGCTCGCTCTTTTAGAACCGCAGTGACTGTGTTATTATCTTAACACCGGGTCTGCCCAGAAAAGTCTCAATGGGAGTGCGTTCTCCAGTGTTCTTTCTTAGAGCACAAGGCTCAGAGGGGAAGGTCGCCAGATGGGTGTGTGCTCTTACATGAACCCCGTTTAGTTAATGGTGGGCTCCAGAAGACCTATCGAACCTCACACCTCTGCTGTTCAGGACCTGCCTCCACCCCTCTTTGGTACAGAAATGAAAAGGGTTACTGGTTACAGTAACTAGGGAATTCATGTGCCCAGGGGGTTCTGGAACAATGTTAGGGCATTCAGGGCACTGTGCTTCCCAAAGGAGCATTTTAATTCCTGTCGTGGATTATCCCCATCCTACTAATGCTATTAATAATTTTTATGGGTAATATCTATTGTGTCTCATGCATGCTGGGCATTATTTTAGGTGCTTAACGACTTTTTAAAAAAAAGTTACATTCATGGGGAGGAATTTTGCTGTGTATGCCATGAGATCAGGAGACAACCCACAGGAATTAGGTCTCCCCTTCTAACACGTGGGTCCCAGGGATCTGAACTGGCTGATTTTGTGTGTCAACTTGACACACAAAGGAAGGAGTCTCAGCTGAGGAAAGGTCTCCACAAGATCCGGCTGTAAGGCATTTTCTCAATTAGAGATCAATGGGGAGGGCCCAGCTCATGGTAGGTGGGGCCATCCCTGGGCTGGTGGTCCTGGCTTCTATAAGAAAGCAGGTTGAGCAAACCACATGAAGCAATCCAGTAAGCAACACTTACTCTGTGGCCTCCGCATCAGCTCCTGCCTCCAGGTTCCTGCCTGTTCGAGTTCCTGCCCTGACATCCTTTGATGATGAACTGTGCTATTAAATTGTAAGCCAAATAAACCCTTTTCTCCCCAACTTGCTTTTTGGTCATGGTGTTTCATCCCAGCAATAGAAACCCTGACTAAGACAGGATCAAACCCTGGTTGCCTGGCAACAGCACCTTTCCCCACTGATCTGTCTTGCCATTCCACTCCCCGGGTCTCATGAGCATAAGCTTACTAGCCCTTGGGAAATCCCAGCCAGTGGGAACCCCTGTGGCACACCTGCTGTAAGCATTCTTGCTCATCTGATGAAGAGCAATCTGGATATGACTCAAATGGCACTGCCTATTCTTGCCGGTCACACAAGCGCTACTACCGAAGAGGAGAACCCTCTGCAATATGGTGGCTAAGGAGATGATGCCCTGGTACACCACCTGCAGCCCACTGTCTACTAGCCCCTTCCCCTATACCCACCTTTCCAGCCAGGTACAGCCCCTGTCTCCCACTTCTTCCTTCTCCCACCAAGCCTTGCTTTTGCCTGCAGCTCAGTGGATCTCTGGGTCTGTCATGGGAGTCCGGGCTCAGCTCTTTTGCCCTCCGATACACGCTTATTATTCTCCGTGTTCCAACTTCTGCATCTGCTGATGGTGGCGGGGATGGGGCGGCGGTGATGCTCAGAGACGGTGCCTAGAGTTGCAACATCAGTCATCTGGTGCATGTATTCATCCACTTGGACCCCCATCTCGTCTCCCTCCCAACTTCATGTCTTCCTTTTAGACTTACTTATTTAGCCCAGTGAATCCAGTTAACACCATCCATAAGCACATGGGTATTGGATCATCCCCTGGGGCATGGAACCCATCAGTTGCTCCTAAAGAAAAGTGACTGTCCCTTCCCTAGCAACCATCCACGGCCAGTAACTCCTCAGCTGGGTCTGGGGTCTTGGGAGCCCCTCCCTTCTCCATGCTGGAGATTTTGATGGGCTTTAACTTGTGTGTGTGTGTGTGTGTGTGTGTGTGTGTGTACCACAGGTGCTGTGAAATCATGAAGGCAACAGCGGCATCACACCCAGGGGGTAGCGTGCCACAGCGTTCCTCCCTGTCCTCTGGTGCCCCTCTTCAGCAATGATAAAGACGTCCCAAATGAGGTGGAGCGCTCACAGTCCCTGGTGATGCATCTCTGCAGGAAGCACCCCCACTGCAGCAAGAACCTTCTCTGACTAAGGCTGGGAGCAGCACCAGGCTGTGGATATAGATGCAGATATTTAGAAGGTAGTTTGACAACATGGCCATTTAGAAAAACAGCATCTCTAGCTACCTGAAGTGTCGTAAGCATCACCTGGCTCACCATGAGGATTCGGTGTCTGTCATTATGTGTTATCTTTAAGATTATGGTTTCTCCCGCCATCTTATTTTCTCTCCACTTTCTTCCTCGGTCCTCAAGAGAGTGCAGCCTCCTTCTCCCTCCGCTTCTTCTCTACCTGCTCTGTCCTCGCTGTCCCTGCCACCCGAGCCCTGCCCTGACGCTGCCCGCTAGGTTGTCAGCTCTCTCCATAGGCAGGGTAGTCAGCGAAGCTTCTCTCAGTCTTTGTCATTGGCTCCTAGTGTGTGGTCTGGCCTTGGCCCAGCTCCTCTGGAGAGCATTTCTGCCCATTGGTTGCCTTTTCCCTAGCTGTCCCCAGTTGCATCCCTCCCCAAGGCTGTGGTCCTTGCCTTTGTCACCTTGTCAAGTCACTTTGGTCTTGGCTACAAATCTCAGTTCCCAGTGGTTTTCTGGACCTTCCTGCCTCCGCCTCTAGGATCTTTGGTCTTTATAACTGATAGATCAAAGCCCAGACCATTCCCAAGTTCCCAAAGCCTCCATGAGAGCTGGGGTACTGACATCCAGTTTGCAAATAAGCTACTTCACACGAGGCTGAGTGGGGAGAGGCCTGTAGGGTCTCAGTGGTCCTAATTACAGACCCAGCCAGGAAGATGGCCTTAAACTCCTGCTTCACCTTGTCATCCATAGTTAGAAGTGCACTCTGGAAGCTGGTGACTAAGTCATTGGGGAGTTGAAGGCAGTCAATCTACTGCTACTTTGTGTGACCTTGCACTCAGAATGATCAGGCTGCATTTACAGAGGAGAGGAGAGAATAGTGAACCACTGGTTTGTAGTGGGGAGCTGCGGGCCGGCTTCCCGCCGCCTGGCTCCCGGCCACCAGCTAGCTTATGCCCCGAAATAACAACACACAAATTGTATTCTTTTAAATACTGCCTGGCCCATTATTTTCAGCCTCTTACTCACATCTTGACTAACCCATATCTAATAATCTGTGTAACACCACAAGCGGTGTCTTACCGGGAAAGATTCAGCATACATCCATCTTGGGCTGGAACTTCGTTGCATGTCTCTCCCTGAGGAGAGGCATGGTGGTCTGCCTAACTTAGGAGAGGCGTGGCATCTGACTGAGCCATCTACCTCACTTCCTTCTTCCTGTTCTGTCTACTCCACCCACCTAAGGGCTGGCCAATCAAATGGGCCAGGCAGTTTCTTTATTAGCCAATGGGAGTCCTCCATCACTGGTTCACACCGCAGCCAGGATGAATCCAAGTGCATTCTGCCATGTGAAGGGAGTCAGTCAAATGTAGAAGGCTGGACACTGTGGAATTCCATGTATGTGACATTCTGGAAAAGTCAAAATGAGAGAAATAGGAAACATCACAGTTGCCAGGAACTGGGCTGAGGAGGGGGCTTCCTGGGAGGGCAGCCCTGTGTTCCCACTGTGGTGGCAGGCATGGTCTACCAGTTTTATCAACACGCTTATACTTAGATCCAAAGAGTGAATTTTACTGAGCACAACAGTTAATTTTAAAAAGCATATGGCTCAGCTGGCGTAGTGCTGGTCTAGCATGCCCACAGCTCTGGCTTCTGTCTCCAGCTCTGCATAAAAATTGGGCCTGTCTGTTTGCATAACTGTAGCAGGAGGATCAAAGATTGAAAGTCTTCCTTGGCCGCATGGCGAGTTTGAGGTCAGCCTAGGTTGCATGGACCTTGCCTCTGAAGAAACAAAGAAAGCACAAAGCCAAAATAACGAAATAGACAAATAGAAATCAAGTTAAAGGCAAATCAAACTGGACGTCTGTTTTACGTCTACAATCCTAGTTTTGGGGAGCTTGTACAGGATCACAGGATCTGCGGCCATCCTGAGCTATGGAGTAAAACCCTGTGTCCAAACAGACACCGGTAGAAAAGAAATAGATTAATTAATGACATGAAATCCCACCCAGGCTTCCAACAAGGAAGAAGGAAATGCTAATGTCACCTGCCAGCAGTTTAGGCTTAGCTCCAGTTCCACAGAGGTAGAAACTGAGGCTGAGAAAACAAGGTACTGGGTTGATAATCGCTTTCTCTTCCCCCTCCTGC
Source organism: Arvicola amphibius (assembly GCF_903992535.2). Taxonomy (NCBI): domain Eukaryota; kingdom Metazoa; phylum Chordata; class Mammalia; order Rodentia; family Cricetidae; genus Arvicola; species Arvicola amphibius. The sequence goes on along the minus strand of NC_052058.2, from coordinate 28,847,044 downwards.
CCCCTAGGTCCTGGTGCTGCACCAGGGGCCGGAGCTAGAGTGCCCCAGTGAGGCTGAATATATATATATATATATATATATATATATTGAAAAAAAAAAATATATATATGTATTTTGTGTGTGTGTGTGTGGTCACTTCCTGCAACAGTTTGGGTTGCTGGGATCTGGAGTGTGTGCTGATGTTTCTCAGGCTAACAGGAGGTGTGTGTAATAGGGTGGGGGTCAGGGGAAGAGCAGTCATTATGTGGTCACCAAGCACTCTGGAGGCATGGTCCCACGGCCCAAGGTCAGCCACCCCTGTGCTTCTTGTGTTTTGATATTGAACTTGCTCTAAGAGCCGGGTCAACCCAAATACTATTCTTTCCTATACAGGTCCCTGGCGTTTCAGAGTCTGAAAAAGTCTGGGTGGGGAAGTATATTCATTTAGTTTGTTGGACACTGAAGATGAGCTTCATGAAATATACTAATAGTTGTTTGGAAAATGTACAAGGGGTTAAAAAATTCTGCTACCATCAATGCTACAATATTTATCTTAAATATAAAAAAGCATAACCTGAGTTGGTTCATTATATAATGTTATGTCCTGATTTTTTTCCTGCTTTTTTTTTTTTTTGAGACAGGGCTTTATGTATTCCACACTGGCCTTGAACTTACTACGTAGCTGAGAATAATCTTCATGCCTTCACCTCCCAAGTGCTGGGATTGCAAGGGTGCAGTCCCAAGCTGGTTTATACCCTACTTTTTAATTCAGTTATTTGAATAGAACTGGCTCCTATGACATCCACAAATTAGCGGTCTCATTTCAGGGGGCTTATCCCTCTTCCCTCTTTGTCCCCTCCCATCTGTCTGTCACTAATTAGAGGGTCTCTTTTGTGAGGCTCTAGGGTCTTCAAGAGAATGCCCCACAGTCAAATCTGTTGGGGGCATTTTCTCAATTGACATTTCTCTTTCCCAAATGATTCTATCTTGTGTCTAGTTGACAAAAAACTAATCAGGTCCCCTCTATCCATCCATCCATTTGGTCACGCACCAGTTGCTCACTGCATGCCAGAAACCGATCTGGACCTCAGGGACAGGGCGATGAACAAAGATACTACGGTAGAGGGAGGAAAGTCGGGAAAACCCAGGAAAACTGTGAGCAAGGCCTAGGATAGGTCTGCTCGTGCTAAGTGACCTGGAAAACAGGCCATGCATGTGTGGTGGGCGGGGAGGTTGCAGAGGGCTTCAGACTCTAGCTGGTAACCAGTACTTGCCTGATGTCGGGCATTGTGCTGGGGACCGTAGAGCGGTTCCTGAGGACATTCCCGCTTTGTCACTTGCTTTTCTTAATAAGCCTTCTTACACAAAGAAACAAAAGTAACTTTTTTTTTGGAGGGGGGTTCTAGGTATTAAAAACCCTATGTATTTGCTTAAGTTACTTTTAATAAAAGACTTATTTTTCTGTTACTGATCACAGCAGGACCTTCAGGAATGGCTGCATACAGTTGTCTCCGCGTGTTAGCAGGAATTTTTCTTTCTTTTTATCTGTTCAGATTAGCTTCCTTCCGTGGTAGAGGTTCTACATAAAGGACTCCCAACAGCATGGAGTTTATGCCTCTTAAGCTCGGCCACACTTCAGAAGAACTGTCTGTCTTCTTTAATTCTAGAGGTGTCATTGCCTTCGGCGTGGCAGGGTCTCTGCTCATCTGCTGTAGACCTTGAGGTTGGCCCTTCTTGGATCACTGAGAGCAGGGGAAGGTCACTCCCCAGCAGAGGACTGTGCCTCTGTTGAGAAGCAACTGGTGATTACCGTAGCAACACCTGCCAAGGAGCAGGGAGAGCTGAGAAGAGGGACCCTTCAGGGAGCCAGCCTGTCACCACAACCACATCATCCTTCTCATTGCTTAGTGTGCAGCCTCCGGGGTGATGCAGGGGCCTTGTTCGCCCAGGGTCAGCTCACCCACAGTTTGCGTTTTTGTATCCATGCCTGAAAACAGGCCCGTTTTACTAAATTGCCAGGTTGAAGCTCACGGTCTGGATGCTGCTGAAATACAAATTGGTTTTTGGTTTCGGTGACCAGCTGGGGATGCACTGAGGAGCGGGTATGGCTTTGCCACATATACAAGGCTGTGGCCCTTGCATCCGCCTGCCTGTATGGTTTGCTGTGTGACTTCATTAACATTACTATCTGATGATGGGACCTGACCCCTCAAACCCCAGATTTAATGCTCCGAAGACCAAGATGATTCATTGAGGGAGACTTGTCCTGGCTCACCTCTCAAGATGGTTGTAAGTGTGCCGTCATTGAGACAGCACAGGGTTCTCAACAGCCGTATAGAGGGCCAGCTGTGTGGATGTTAGCATGTCTGTAAGATGCTGGATGTTACCAGCAAGAGTTTCTTTTTCATGGTTCAGTCTCACCTTAAGAGACCCACGCCTTTGTATCTCCTGGTAAGCTGGGAGCGGTGGTGGAATTGCTCATAGGGACTGTGTTGGTGCGATCTACTGGTTCTCGCTGTTCATCAGATGAGACAGTATCCACCTGCCTGGTGGAGGGCCAGGGAGTGAGTGAGTGAGTGAGTGAGTGAGTGACCTCAGAGCTAGGAAATCCACACATCTCCCACTACAGGAAGAAGTGGCAGCCACGGGCAGCCAGCCAAAGGTTGGGTTGGATTTCCAGGGTGAGGCTGTGCACACAAGAGCCCTCAGTGTGTGGCTGACTGGACTTGGAGCCTAGCAGGGTGGTGCTTCCCCCCTGTGTGATCTGCCAAGACACAGGACCCCAGCCTTCCTAATGCTGCAGCTCTTTAAACAGTTTTCACGTTGTGGTGACACCAACCATAAAACCATTTTCACTGCTACTTCATAACTGTAATTTTGCTACTGTTACGAATCATAATGTAAACATCTATGTTTTCCAGTAGTTTTAGGCAGCTCCTAAGAGGTCGCGACCCACAGGTTGAGGATCACTCTTCTGGCGTCACATGGGAAGAACCATCTGAGTTGTTGTGTCTGTGATGATCATGTTGTCACGGACATTATCATAAGATTGAGTCTCTAGGTCATTCTCATGCGTTTTTGAAAATGCTCCTTAAATTTCGACCAGATGACATGGAAATGTTATGACAGTTTATGCAGTCCAAACTGTGAGGCCCTCGCCCACCCCCCCTAGTCTGCCCGCCCTCATCCCCCCAGTCTGCCCACCCCCAGTCTGTTCGCTCTCGCCCATCCCCTAATCTGCCCGCCCTCTATATTACCTTTAACAAGCTGCTCCTGAGAGTGAATATACTACCTTATTTACACTGTTTACTGCTTACTATGGAAAGTAGGTTGTGTTTGCTAATTAGAGGGATGGGTTTCTTCTTAAGCTAAACAGGACTAAAGCATTTCAGCTTCAAACAAACAGAAAACAAGTGTCTTATGATTACAAATTAATATTTATGAGTCATAAAGTGTCAGATTCCGGGAATATATGGCAGGGAGTATGATTCATGGAATGTGTAAGTGTGGATCTGTCCTCACTCTGAGAAGTTGCTACTGTGGAATTAGGTTTTAAAGAATTTTTAAGAAAAATTTTATTGTTTCTTCTTTGACCTTCAGGGTTTCTGAAAACTCATTCATGGCTCTCGTATCCTAAAAGGTGTTTTATTTAGGAGTATTTTTGACTAGTGAAAGCAATTGATATGGCTATCTGAGCTAGGAACCTGCCTGTGATCCCAGCTACCTATAGGCATAGGCATGAAGACTGTTTGGATTGAGGGCAGACTGGGCTACTCAGTGAGATGTGGTCTTAAAAGTCTATTCAGAGACTTCTACATGACTCTACAAGATTTGGAGTTCCATATTAACAACTTTAATGTCTCCTCCATGCTCCCTGTCATGACCTCTGACCTCTCCTGACAGGAGCACTGTCCTTTTTCACGGTCAGGTTGGGGTATGGGAGAGGCTATCAGCTACCTTCTGTGCAGATCGGTTTTCTCTGTATGGTCTTTCCATGAACCCCACTTGTCCATCAGCCTGGTCCAGACCCATCCAGGGAACCGGGAAACTCCCAGCTAGTTCACAATCTTATAAAAGCGTGAGGACGTTGAGGGACAGGTGAAGATGTGCTTGCAAGTGCTGGCTGTATCCCTGAATCAAGCTGTGTCCCAGAGGGGATGGGAGGAGCATCTGCTTGGGTGACAAGGGGAGGTTGCCATGGTAGCAACTATAGTAACACTGATGCAAGCATTGGCTCTGTTCTCCTTGCTGGAAGATGGTGAGGTGCCCAGGAGAGAGGCCTTGCACTGCCCTATGCATTCAGATGGGCTGTGTTTGGTAAAAATATTTGGTGAGTGACACATGATTGATATATTATGAAAGATTAAGTGGCCAGGAAAAAAAAAAAACTTATGCAACTTGCCCAAGCTCAGATGCCTGAAATGGGGCTGCCTGATTGTGGGTATTTCACAGTCGGACCCCAGTACCTCCCTGTCCACTGTTGCCACCCTATTCCATAGGGTCCTATGAAGATCTGGGGAGCTGATGCTTTAAAAGACACCCTGGAGCTGGGGAGATGGCTCAGTGGGTAAAGTGCTCACTGTGCAAGCATGAGCACCCATAGCAAAGTTGGGAGCAGTGGGGCGGTGCGTGCCTGTAACCCCAGTAAGGGGAGAGGCAGTGATAGGCGGGTGCCTTGAGCTCACTGGCCAGCTAACCTAAAATGAGTCCCAGGGTTAGCACTAGAACCTGAAGAGAGAGGACCATGTCCTGATGTTAACCTCTGGCCACACCCACAAATAGTATTAATGCCCAAAAATGCTGCCACTCTCTCACGCCTAGCTCCTCCTCCTGTATACCCGCTCTGCCTTTCCGCCTGTCTGAGAGGCTGACCAGACTTTGGGAATGGCTTGCTGCTTGCCGCGGTGCCTAGATGGCCCCACTGTCCATGTGCTCAGCGTTGCCCTCCCTCTCCTCCGCGTGTGCTCTAGCAAGTCTGCCTCGGGCCAGGCTTCTCCGCTGTATTTCACCGACAGTTTGGGAATAAACATGTTTTTATGTGTGGCCCCAGTCACTGCCAAGAATAACATTTAAAGAGCTTCTAATTACCCTGGAGACTGTGGGGGGTCTCTATCAGAGTCAATAAACTACTTCATGTGATGCTGGCTAATTTGAGAATTTGTGGTGTCTTAGCTGCTAGAGAGTGTTAATTAGGAATGCCCACTTTCGGGACTCAGGTTTAGGATTTTGGTTTTAGAAATGCTGGACCACCTACCTACCTGCTGATTTATTAGCTGCTGATCTACATAGTATTGATTAAAATATGAAGACTTTCTTCTGCTCCTCCCTCCTTGGACAAAATCCAGATGAAAACAAAGACTCCTTACAGGTGGTGGACAGGAACGAGGAAAGGGTTTGCGTCCACAGGAATGTGTTTGAGTTAGAGCCTTGAACATATCTCCTTTTTGTTTATGATTTTGATATAATTTTGGCAGGTTTGTTTTCTCCCCTTTATTAGTTTCCACAAAGATCAGAAAAACGGTTTGAGTTCATAATGATTTTTAAGATTTATTTTATTTCTTATTTATAGGTAGGGGCATGTGTGTGTGTGTGTGTGTGTGTGTGTGTGTGTGTGTGTGTGTGTGTGTGTGAACGTGCATGCCCACAGAGGCCAAATGAGGGCATTAGATCCCCAGAGCTGGAATTACAGGCAGTTATGAGCCATCTGACAAATTTAAGTCCTTAAATGCTCTTAACTGCTGAGTCATCTCTTAACCCTTCATAGCTATAAAAAAAACCCCAAAAACCAAAAACCTTTTAAAGACTTACTTGCTCTAAATTCCTTAAAATATTCAGAAAAGTCAGCCCTGGAAGTTTTTAAAGGACTGGGGATGTAGGTCAGTGGAGAAACATTTGCCTAGAATGCATGAGGCTCTGGAATTTGTCCCCAGCCCTGGTATAGAAAAAAGAACGCCTGGTCATGGTGGCCCATGTCTGTTACCCCAGCACTCAAGGCCTGTCAAGGCAGGAGTACGTGAATTTCAGGCTAACCAGAGATCCTGTCTCCTATCTTAACAAAACAAGCATTACAAACTATACTGTAAGTTAACTATGATGTGCACTCAGAAAATTCATCCGTCTTTATGGCTCTCTATAACAAGGCTGTGGCTCCGCCCGGCCCTGAACTGCCACCCTAAGGATTGGTGCTCCACGTCCTAAGGGCTGGAGCCAGCAGACACGCCCAGCTGTTGTGGCTCTTCATTTGCAGATGTAGGAAAATCTCTAAGACTGATGGCTTTTATTGTTATTATTATTGCCTGTATGTTCACGTGTACGTGTCTGTGTGTCCACCTCTCTCTCCCCATTCCCAGGGCTGGGTTACAAAAGCATGCTTTTGCATGATTGCTGGCGTTGTGCACTTAGGTCCTCACTGACACAGCAAGCATGCTGCAGATTGGGCCATCTCCCAGCTCCTCCTTTGTGCGCTCTCTCTCTCTCTCTCTCTCTCTCTCTCTCTCTCTCTCTCTCTCTCTCTCTCTCTTTCTGCGTGCATGCGTGTGTGTGTGCGCGTGCTTGTGTGTGTGCGTGTGTTTACCTTTCAGTTCTGTTTACCCTGGGTGTTCAATTTGTGGGTACTTGCCAGGGTGCCTTCTGAAAGTAGTCTCTTCTCTTAGAGAGAGTATCTATTGCTAATCGTTTAAGTTTTATGCATCCTGTTTTTCAGTGTTTTAAAGATGTTTTTATTTTACATGTACATCTGAGAGCCTGTATGTATGTCTGAGAGTCTGAGAGCGTGTATGTATGTGCATTCTGTGTGCCTGGAACAGAAGGGTCCAGAAGAGGGCTTTGGATCCCCTGGAACTGGAGTCACAGGCAGTTGTGAGTCACCGTGTGAGAGCTGGGAGCCTAACCCAGCTCCTCTGCCAGGCAGAAAGTGCTCTTAACCACCGAGCCATCTCAACAGCCGCTCTTGGGATGATTTTCTGTGTTATTAGAGTCCTTTTCAGAAAGCTCTTGCCTGTGCTTATATCTTGAAGTCTTGGGGCCAGCAAGATGGCTCAGCAGGTGAAGGAGTTTACTGCAAAGTCCTGTGATTTAGTTCAATCCTTGGACCCACTGAGAGGGAGGAGAGAACGAACTCCATATGTTGCCCTCTGGGCTTCACATGTGTGTGCCACAGACATTACTCCCCCACCCAAATAAATAAATACTGTATATTTTCAGACTGTGTCTCGTAGTTACTAGGTGGGTTTATCTCTGGCTCTTCTACCCCATGGTTCTGTCTTTGGGACAGTAGCAGCCGCTGTTGTCACAATTACTTTACAGAGATTGAGGTTAGACTTGGTCAAACTTCTAGCACCGTTATATCTGCTAAGGTTGGCATTAACCATTTGGGGTCTTTGTGCTTCTATGTGAACTTCAGGGTTTTTGATTTTTCAGTTGGGGAGGAACTACCATTGGGTAGAGAGTGCAGTGAATCTGTAAATTGCTTTTGATAATAGTTTCACAATATTATTCTTTTTTTGCAGTGGTTTTTATCGTGTGCTTCTTTTGTGCACCTTGGAGTGAGAACTGCCAGAGTTCAAATCTCCTGGCTTTGCCATCAATTAGCTTTGTGCTTTGTGGCAAATCATTTAACCTGTTAAAGCCTTGGTTTTTTCATCTGTGAAGTAGGGGTAACAACAGTACCTACTCATAAGATACTGTTTGGAAGACAGAATGAGTTAATGTTTAATAGGGCTGTCCATACAGTAAGTACCTGGCATGCAGCAAGCGCCCTAAAAGTGTTGATTTGCTAAAAGGAAACCTTGACAACAGTGTCTAATAGTGGTACCCAGGAGCCCCATGTGTACAGGGTGAAGGCCAGTGTAGAGGATGTGACCAGATCCCATTTTCTTCCCGAGCAGAGTGTTCTGGTGTCTTATTCCACACTGACTTGGGGACAACTCTCTAGGGGACTGGTGGGAAGGTAGTCTGAACAGAGTCCTGGCTAGAAAAACACATACTCAGGAAAGAACTGGGGCTCCCCAGGCAGAACTTTAGAAAAATAACAGCCTGCCGCTTGCTTAAAGAGTAGAAAACTAGGGGACTGGAGAGATGGCTCAGAGGTTAAGAGCACTGGCTGACCTTCCAGAGGTTCTAAGTTCAGTTCCCAGCAACCACATGGTGGCTCACAACCATCTATAATGAGATCTGGTGCCCTCTTCTGGCGTGCACACATACATGCAAGCAGAACACTGCATACATAATAAATAAATCTTAAAAAAAAATTCGTTGTGGAGGGACGTGGAGCTGCTCTGCTGGGCTGTGACCTGCAGGCTCAGGGTGGGGGTTTCAGTAGGATACCAGGAAACCTCTCACGCTGCAAGCATGCTGCAGTTCAGACAGATGCAGTTGGCGTGATGGATGGAGAACCTGGCTTCTAAACATGTCCCCAGAGGCTTCAGGGTCATCATAGTCTCTGGATATTTTTTTTTTAAAATGTTTCCAACACCAGATTGTCGAGGAACCGCTGTTACAAAACACCCTTAAAAATGCCCCACTGTTTCTGTTTCTGTTGATTCCAGCAGCTCACAGTTGGCTTCGGTGTTTGTAGTTTGGACTGCCGTGCCTGCCCTGTCAGTGGGGCAAGAACACCGACGGCTCTGATACTGGTATATCGTGTGCACTGAGTAAGTGCCCTGTGGTTAAGGGAGAGGAGGGGCGCTTGGCGCATGCTGTTTCTCCTCATCTCCCCCGCCCTTCCCCCATACTGCCAGAGTGGGCAGCACTGCTGGCCTGGGCTGTCTGGCAACAGATGTCAAGAATGCTTAGGAAAGTATTCAGATCGTGATTTGTCATCTGGCCTTCTCCAAGTGGATCGTAAAAAGACAGACGGCGTGCCCACTTCAGGGAAGTCATGGTTTCAAGACTTTAAGTTGGGAACTTCGTCAACTCCCATTCTGTATAAATAAGCCTCCTGCCTCACTTTCGGAGAAGCGCCCCTCAGCTCTTGTCTTCAGCTACACTAACATCATCAGGGAGACTCACTGAGTCCTCTTGCCTCCCACCTCCTCCACTTACTTCCTTGAAGGACATCTGTCATTTGTCTCCCCACAGTGTACCCTCCCTCAAGTGCCTTCTTGTCCTGGCAGGGGCCTTCCTCTGTTTATAGACGACTCATAGACGCTCTGTTGCTGGTGTCTATCTGTGCACCCTCAGCTCCACCCCGAGGCTTCTGTCAATCTCAACTCTATTCTCCCCATAGGCCTTCTCTCTGTCCCCAGTTGGCTCTAGAATTTGTGGAGCCTCTCTAGTCACCCCCCCACCCCAATCCCTGTCCTGTTTCTTAGAGCTCTGTTCACGTTGTGCCGCCCTCCTGGAGTGTGCTGTTTTCTGTTGTGTGTATCTTGAGAAGATGTTAGGAACAGGTTTACGGAGGCCAGCACTGGACACTGCGTGCGAGTTTCAGCAGTAACCCAACATCCCCAGGCTTGACCCTGGACAGGGCACTTTTATCATCTGTCTTCTGTGTACCAGGCACCTGGGACAGAGCGCTTTAGCTCATCCAACCCTTACACTCTCCTTCGAGGGGACCTATCCAGAGCAGATCTGGCCCCAGCCTCTGTGTCCCACTCACTGGCCAAAGCTGCCCCTTTATGATACCTCTCGGGAGGCACGAACCTTAGCTTAGCAGGTCTCCTTCAAGAGGCTCAGCTGGGAAACGTGTCTCTGAAGACACACAAGTGACAGGAGCTGAAAGCTGACGGGGCTGGCTTAGCTGAACAGTGCCGAAGACAGCGCAGGCGCTGCTGAGACTCTACGATAGAGCGCCGGGGTGGGAGAAAGGGAGCAGGCCTCCTGCAGGTGCAGGAGCTGTTACCCCAGAGCGGTGGAGTAAATTTGTGGTTCAGAAACACGGTCTTGCAGAGCTGAACCCCTCTTGCTGCTACAACTCCATAGCACAGCCCTTGCCATCTGTATTCAGGCTGGCTGTGCTCACTGCCAGTTACAGAATTCCCTCTTGTGCTCTAGTTGATTGAATTTTATTTACTTTATTACCATGCAAAGGTTTTTTTTTTCCCATCAAATTCACATCTTTTATTTTGCCTGAAAATGTTTTTATTTTACCTTCGCTTAAAAAAAGCATGGCCGGGCCCGTAAAATGACTCAGCAGGCAGAGGTACTTGCTGCCAACGCTGAAGACCCGCATGGCGGGGAGAACTGACTCCCACAAGTTGTCCTTTGATCTCCAACTACGTGCCATGGCACACTGTACCCTCCACACAGAATATCTAAATATAATAAAAAAATTAAAACCTAGAGCTTGTGTGGCCTTCATGGAGACACCAGGGTTCCTCAGCCTGTGTGCAATGGGGAAGAATTCCTGTCTGAATCGAAGCTGTCTGGTAGTGTCTGTTTGGAATTGTTTGTATGTTAAAAAGGAAGAGAGATCCTGACATGTGTTTGCATCCTGGTGTTGCTGTGGGTTTGATTTTCACAGGCAGACAATGGACTCTTCTGTGAGGCTGTGGGGCCAAGCAGGGTTTGGGGGTGAAAGTAGCCACTGAAGTCTCTGAAAGAGTCCTCCACCTCATGCCCCCAGCCGTCCGTCCAGGGGGCTTTCCTCTTGGTGAGGCAGAACCTCCTCTGTGCATCTAATCCCTGGATGGTAACACTTGGTTTTTCTCTTCTAGACCCAAGCGGCCGAGGCAGAACAACTTCTCAATGTTTCCCTCTCCCAAAGCTTGGAATTTCAGAGGGGTAAGTAGTGTCTGTCCTGAGTGGTCCTGTCCCCTGGTGGGGACGTGGTGCGCTACGCTTTGCTCTCCTAACAACCTTCACCTGGGGGCAGCACCTAAGTGTTCATGCACGGGTGACATCACCTGTCCTGGACACAGACCATGTGGCTGTAGGGGACTCCTGTGAAAATGTCACGGTCTATCATGACAGTGTCAAGTACTGGCTCTATGGTGCTGTGAAGCACCCAGTGTGCCTGGAGGTGGACCTTTGCCTTTTTGCAGGGTTATCTCGTGATACAGATCTGTGATGCAAAGTCCATCTCGGGTCCGTAAGGCTGGGTTGTGAACACTCTCCCAGGCTGGGGTCCGAGAGCACAGCATCCCTGGAAGACTTAGTTTCCTCCTCTGTTTAGAGAGGAAGGGTTCAGACTCTATGTGCTAACAAATCTGCTGTGTTTGTGTGTGTGGTAGCAAAAATCTTTGTAGTATAAGCGTTTGTAGTTCTGTGGTTCTTTAGCTTGTGAAGGAGGAGGATGTGGCGCATGCTCACCCGGGCCCTGGGCGGTTGTCATAAAGGAGGGCTGAGGTATAGAGAGAGGTTGTGAGTAGTGTACTGGAAAGATGGATGACCACATGATCTAGATATGAGGTGAAGAGGGGAGCATATGTGGGAAAGATCTGAGGGTTAGGAGTAGCCAAAGATCAGAGAGGGTATCGCGATGCTTTCAAAGGCCTGGCAGAGTGAATTGTACAGCAGCCTCGTCACCTCTCTGAGAATCTGCATCATTGGTCCGAGAAGCATCAGGCTTGTGGGTATTCTTAACTGTATCCTTAAGAGTTCATCTGTTGCCAGGTTCAGGAAGAATCAGCCATGCTGCTCGCTTACACAATTGGTTAGCCTTGCTCCAGGTTGCCCTTGTTAGCAAACACTTCACTGCCCTCCCCGCAGTTCCCACTCTTGAAACTAGGTGTGTCTCCAGCCCCAGCAAGGGGTGGTACTGTGCCCATCTTTCACCAGACCCAGGGTGCCGCAGATGTATTCACACGCAGACACTGAGAGCATTGTTTGGCTGGCCTTGATGGGGACTTTGAAAACAGAGTGAAAGATAGATCAGAGCGGGAGGAGAAAGGCAGTGAGGAGGGGCCCTGAAGGGTGTGTTGATCCTCTGTACCTTTGTTCCTCTTCTGGTTGTGAGAGTGCTTAGCTCAGAATCTCTGATCTCTGTCTGTCTGTCTGTCCCCCCCCTCCCCCGTGTGTGTGTGTGTGTGTGTGTGTGTGTGTGTGTGTGAGAGAGAGAGAGAGAGAGAGAGAGAGAGAGAGAGAGAGAGAGAGAGAGGCTGTGACATTCTTCCTTGTCTCTGCCTTCCAAGGCTGGAATTAAGACAGGCTGTCATTCCACCTGGCATTTTGCGGGTTCCACGGATCCAAACTCCAGTTATTTGACAAGTGCTTTAACCGTTGAGCTGCTTCCCTGGCCCATGGAACTATGGCGTTCTTGCTCTTGTCTGCGGATGAGCTGGGAAATGCTTCACAAGGACACGTTGTCCACAGAGCAGTGCCGGAGGCGCGGTAGCTCCGCGGACTGCAGGAGACATTTTAGATATTTTCTTGGCTGTTTCTCTAGGGACAGATATTTAGATATTTCCTTGGCTGTTTCTCTTAGGAAGACATGTGGAGACACTTGGGTTTAGAAGGACATACATTATAGCCTCAGCTCTCTCACTGAAGCTGAAGGCCTAGTCAGGACTCTGGTTGCCTTCTGGTGATGAAGTCAATGCAAACCGTCTCAAGTGAAGAGGGAACTGATGGGTTAGGATTAGGGTTGGGGCCTGGGCCACCCAGATAATGTCTCTCCTAATGACCCGAAAGTCTGCAATTCTGAGGTGATACCTTATGTCTTAGATGTCTGCCTCTCCACAGAAGTGACTTGCTTGTGACCACACATCGCAAAGTAGCGCCCAGACTCCAGCTAACTATGCCTTGAGTGGCACTTTCGTGGGACGGCTTTTCCATGTGAAGTTATTTGCAAGTGGTAAAAATATGTATGCTATTTGTCTCATGCCAACTTTCCAAACAAACAAGGGGCTTGGCATAATGCAAAGTAAAAAACCCGGTAGAAAAAATTGTGAAGGGTCGGGATAAGCCATCCCAAAGAGGAAATACAAAGTAGTCAAACCATTCATTTTAACTGATGTTTTAAAATAACAAAAGTAGTAAAAAAAAATAGCAATAGTGATGTAGTATGTCCATTGACGACTTATTGCATGTAAGCATCACATGATCTGGTGGACATGATCTTATCTCAATCCTCAGATGGTGAGAAAAAAGCCAGAACCATCACCAGAGTTCCACAGTGATGAGACAGGGGCCCAGTTTGCTTAAATTACATCTTTTTTTTTCTTTTCTTTTTATTAAAAATTTCCATCTCCTCCTCTCCTCCTCCCCCTTCCCTCCCCTCCCTTCCACCCATACCCCACTCCCTCCCTCTCCAAGCCAAAGATCCATCAGGGTTCCCTTCACTATGTTAAGTCCAAGGTCCTCCCAACTCCCCCTAAGTCCAGGAAGGTGAGCAACCAAACTGACAAGGCTCACAGTGAGCCCGTCCATGCTGTAGAGTTCAAGCTCATTACCGTTGTCCTTGGTTTCTCAGTCCTCCTCCACCGTCAGCCACATTCAGAGAGTCCGGTTTGGTCCCCTGTTCCATCAGTCCCATTCCAACTGGACTTGTTGGTCTCCCGTTAGCTCTGTCCCACCGTCTCAATGGGTAAACGCATTCCTCGCGGTCCTGACTTCCTTGCTCATGATCTCCCTCCTTTTGCTCCTCATCAGGACCTTGGGAGCTCAGTCTGGTGCTCCTTTGTGGGGCTTAAATTACATCTTATTGGTTGATTGATTGATTGATGTGTGGCCCAAGAGGGGTGCATACATGCCAATGAGCGTGTGTGGATGTCAGAGGACAACTTTGTGGGGCTTGGTTTCTTCCTTGCACCATATGGGTCTGAAGGGTCAGATTCAGATAGTCAGGCTTGGCGGCCAGTGCCTTCACCCGCTCAGCCATCCTGCTGGCCCTGGGTCTAGCCTGGCCTCGGAGTCTGTCCTCTCGGCAGTGTGGTTGTATGACTAGTGCATATGACGTGAGGGAGACAGTGTGTGCGTGTAGTGTGCTGTCTATAACGTGATCAGTTCTTTCATGATGAAAAGCGATGAGAAGTCATCCAGTTCTTTCTGAAGGGAGATGATACATACATAGTAACATATAGAATAAACACATAGGAAAAGTTTGGGAAGCTGTCACTCTTTTTTTTTAAGATTTATTTATTTATTATACACACAGTGTTCTGTCTGCACACCAGAAGAGGGCACCAGATCTCATTATCGATGGTTTTGAGCCACCATGTAGTTGCTGGGAATTGAACTCAGGTCCTCTGGAAGAGCAGCCAGTGCTCTTAACCTCTGAGCCATCTCTCCAGCCCCAAACTATCACTCTTGATGGATCGTCTGAGATGGCTGAGAGATTCTGGGATGGTTGTGTTGCCTCCAGACTTTTTGTCATGTCTGAATTCTCTAGAGATGAGGTGTACTGCACCTATAAATAGCAAAAGGATAAGCATGGTAACTAAAGAAGACCTTCCATTATCAGAGTCTGCTATAAAGCAAGAGGAGGTATATTTAGCCGGGTTTGGAGCTAGAAGGCCCTGCTCAGAAACATTGTCAACTGATGTCACACAAGGCCTTTGAGGACTGATAAAATCTGGATATACAGAAGGGGCCTATGTAGCATGAATAATAAAAACCCAGAGACATATTGGGGTTCAACCTGAAGATCAGAAAAGCAAAGCGGCCAGCCACTGGCTCTTCCCATTACCTCAGACCGAAATGGCGACCCTGCCTCCCCTAAGCCTCAGAATGAGACTGAGCTGAGACCTGTCTCCTCCCGTTTTATATTCCTCTCTAGCACTGGGATTAAAGGTGTGTGCCATCACTGCCTGGCCTTTATGGCTGACTAGTCTGGCTGCTTTGCACTTGTCTTCAGGCAAGCTTCATTTATTAAACACTATAGGCCTGCTTGTCTCATGACCAAAGACATGTGTCCACACTTATCCCCTAACCCCACTTCTGAGAGCATAGGAGGCCACCATGCACACTTGTGGTTGGGCATTTTACTATAAGCTGCCCCTGGATAGTCCAGACTCCGAGTTTGGTAAATAATCCTTGGCCGCTATAACAGAAGCTTAAGTGATAAAGCCAAGTGCTTTGGGGTCAGAATGTCAGAGAGAGGACTTCGGCCTGGACACATGTCAGCATCCAATCCTTATGGGGGAGATGATAAAGTCATCTTTTAAAACCCGAGGCTTAGTGATGGTGTGCACAGTGTCCGGAATAACGCCTCCTAGGGAAGTGTGCAGAGCATATTAGGTCTTTACTGCCAAGGTGTCCTCATACCTGACGGGCACGTTTTCTAGGGATACCCATTTAATAGATGTCTCTTTGATGTGAGATGCCCTTTAAAAGGGAAATTGCCCACGCCCATATCTGGTTTCCTCTGAATCCTGCTTCTCTCATTTTCTTCAGACAGCAGAGCAGCCACCCTGAGTATAGCCTGATACCTGGGAGGGTCAGCCCTTGTCATCTTGCCTTGCTGACACCAGAGGTGTGGCAGGTGTACCGCAGCTCGTCTTTAGATTCGAGCCTTTGTCGTTTGTTTTGGCCGTGTTCCAGACCTGTGGGTTTAGAGTGGACTTGGGGGTCACTTCTTCAGTGCACAATTGAGACTGAGTTTGTAGCTGCTTTTGTTTGCCTTATGTAGTTACTTAATTAGCTTCAATTAATCTCCTGCTGGTTCCCTAATTCTGCTGGTTAAAGGATGCTTGAACTTTGGGGGTAATTAGGGAATCGTAGCTGAAAGTGACAAAATGTAAATTGGGAACTGAGTGAGAAGAGGCAGGGTGGTAAAAACCTAAAGACTTGACTTTGGTACCTGGAGCCCACGGGAAGGTGGGAGACAAGAGCCGGCTTCATAGGTGCCTCCCTCCGACCTTCACATGTGTGCTGACATGCTCCCCCTGAAATAATAACACAGAAAAAAGCCTTCAAAAATAAGTTTAAAAAAATTTAGGCAAACAGTGTGCATGTGTACTCAGGTCAAAATACTACCTAAAGGTCGTTTCTCAGGCTTATCGGCCTTTGTTTTTGTTGCAGGGTCTCTCTCTGTATGAGATCATGCAGATTTGCCCAGGATGGGGCTAACCAAAGCCCTGTCTGTCTGTCTGTCCCCTTCCGCCCTCAGTGCAGGGATGACAAGTGCGTGCTACAATGCCTGGCTGTTCCCAGAAGATACTATTTTTTTAATTAAATTATTTTTTAAATATCTGTATACCTGCATAGCAGAAGATGGCATCAGATCCCATTATAGATGGTTATGACCCAGACCCACCATGTGGTTGTTGGGAACTGAATTCAGGATCTCTGGAAGAGTAGTCAGTGCTTTTAACCACTGAGCCATCTCTCCAGCCCCAGTAGACAGATCTTTTTAAATATACACAGACATACACACACGCACGCACACACACAACAGAGACAGACACACGCACACATACACACAAAGACACACGCACGCACACAGACACACACACATGAACATATACACAGACATACACACACGCACGCACACACCCAACAGAGACACACACACCCCCACACACAGACACACACACAAAGATACACATGCATGCACATACAGACACACACACGTGCATGCACGCGCACACATGCACACAACAGAGACACACACGCACACAGAAATGCACACACACATGCACACAATGCATGTACACAATAGACACTCACGCATGCACACACAGAGACACACACACACAGAAATGCACATGCAAGCACATACAACAGAGGCACACACAGAGAGACACACACACGCACACAGAAACGCACACGCACATGCATACACACTCCTATGCTCACACACACACACACACACAGAATTGCTAGTGAGGAATTCTCATTGGTCTAGCTTTGTCAGGTGGATACTCCTAAACCAATAAGTGGCTAGGGGGTAGGGTCACTCTGTTCCCCCATTGTTGCTTTTACTGTAATCATAGCAATATAGGGGTAGATTAGTTTCTAGAAGACTCAGGAGGCACTGGGCAGATGCCAACAATTTTTGTTCACTAAGTTATTCCTGATTTCTCCTCGTACAGTAAAAAGTAGGCAATTGTCGCCGTCCCTGGCCTCTGACTTCAGGTAGCCCCAACTCTGAACTTCCCTTTTTGGATTAGAGGTTGTTCATTTAGTAACTGGCTTGGGTCTTTTCGCTCCTGGCAGTTTGCTGGGAGAAAGAATATCTTACTCAGCAAGAATATGTATCAAACATCATCATCTTGAGTTAAAGAATAACAGGCCTGAAGGTTGTATTCTGAAATGGCTTACGGCACTCAGGAGGCTGAGACAAGAGGGTGGCCACAAGCGGCCAACCTGGTCTGTAATAAGAAACCTTGTCTCAGCGCCTAGTGTATCCCCACCCTGGAGGGAGGGGACAGACAGACAGACAGACAGATCTGGGGACAGTTCTGTTTGATCAGTAGCTGCTTTTTGCCAGTTAGCTGAAAATTGCAATTTTTGTTTGACTTGTTTCCTGGATAGAAGACACGTAGAGCCAGCGTGGGCAGGCACTAGTGTGCAGCCACGTGTGGGCCTCCTGTGGATTATTATTTGAATTTTGTGCCTCTGTATATCGTGTGTATACATGGTACTCTATATACATGTATATGTGTGTATACATGGTACTCTATATACATGTATACGTGTGTATACATGTACTCTATATACATGTATATGTGTGTATACATGTACTCTGGCGACTTGTGTCTCATGGATATTAAGTATCTTTTGCTCCTCTCATTTGTATTTCGCACATATATTTTACTTACTAGCTCTTTACATGTTCTTAGCTTAATGTAAAATACATTCCATTATCGAACATGTCTTCTAAGTGACATTCTCCATAAGTGAAATGTATACACTTCAAGCCCAGACCTTACTGCAGTGTGATTACACAGGAGTTCATTTTTAATGAATGATTTTGTGTGCGTGTGGTAATAGAATTCTTCTCTTGCTTGAGTTTTGGGTTCAACTGGGCTCATTGTCATTCACCAGCTGTAGAGATCTGCAAGTCGTGGGCTAGCAATTTTTGTGCGTGATTGTTCCTGCCCACTTGCAGATGGCGCTGGTAGTAGAACCAGCTGGCTCTGACACTGGAGCAGCAGCGTGTACCGCGAGTTCCCGACTGCTTGGCTAACCCACGTTCAGCATAGGAGGAACATTCTGTGCGTCAGAATACTGCTAATGTGCTTCTGTGTCCTCGGGGTTGATTGGATCTAACATCCCATTTAGGAAAAAAGGGGGAAACAAGGCTGATTTTTTTTAACGGAGAGAGGAGGGTTTTTTTTTTTTTAATAGAAGCAAAGCTCTGATCTGAGTTAAGAGAAGTACAATGATGTATCAGCTATGCATTTTAATTTATGCAGGTTCACCTAAACCTCACTGAAGAGGGCATGGGAGAAAACCGTATGACTCAGTGCAGGTGTTCAGCGACATGTTACTGTTGTTTCCTCTGGTAGTCCTCTTGGGGATGCTAGACCACGCCATGGCCTCTGTGCAGTGTGCACCCTAAAACCAAGAGCAGCTTTCTCTGGTGCTAAACTGAAGATGTATATAGCATGCTTGCTCCAGCAGCAGGGGAGGGAGTATTGAATGTGATTACTGAAAGGATTCACTCGGTTCCTTCCTAGGGGATTAACATGATTATCATTTTTACAGTGTGTGTCGTGCTGTCAGCATTTTTATCATGAATCATGACAAACACGTGGGAAAGCTGGAAGACAAGAACATTGAGTGTTTCCTCTCCAGATCTGCAGCTGCTAGTGTTTGCTTTACTTGTTGGTTGACTGTGGACACGGGGGCGCCTTTATTTTGCTGACACTTCAAAATTTGCAGATACCGTGACTTTATATTTCTAAACGCTCCAGCAGTTGGATGCCTAGAACAAGGATGCTGGCCACGTTCTTGTCAAATCCAGCAAAGTTACCAGTCCCTCTACTTCCCATCATTGGCTGTTCATACCATCCCAGCTGGCTCTCCTGCACAGTTTCCCACGAATCTCTCAGGATCGGACAGTGCACCCTTCTGGAGTTTTTATTTCTTAATTTTTTAAAAAATCTAATCAAGGGTTAAGATTTTGTTATAAGGTTTCTTCTGTATATTTTATTCTCAGATAGTCCTTTTGCCCCATTCTTTTTATGACCTTTTAAAATGTTTTGAAAATATCAGACCAGCTGCTTATAGATATGTCTCGTATTTGACTGGTAAATACTTCAGTATCGTGTGTGTCAGTGTGTGTGTGTGTGTGTGTGTGTGTGTGTGTGTGTGTGTGTTTGTACGCACGCGCGCGTGCACGTGCACTCTACACCTATCCTAGGCTGTCATTTAGCCTGTTTTTCAGTCCTTTATATTTCTTGTGAACTGGTAGTTTAGGACATGGTTTACTTCAGGCTTGACCCCCTGGGGTTGCTACTGGCCTCCCACTCACAGGCAGTTATGCTGCTTGTTAATCTGAGCTACTGTGCTCTGCAGCCAGATGCTCCCAGCAGCCACGGCTCTGCTGGGGGTGACTAGCACTGCAGATTTCTTTCCGCCGTTTTAAATGGAGCTCTAGGCAAAGAGCAGGTACTCTATTGCTCCAAGAAAGTGATGGTTTATTTAATAAAGGAATACTCAGTTGTGGGGACCTGGGCTCTTGTCCCCAGGCTTTTATCCTTGTGTGTGGCTCCGCTGGGTACATGGCGGTGCTAACTCTGGGTACATGGCGATGCCAGCTCTGCCTTGATTGACCCATAGCTCACAGCATTGTTTCAGTTGTCCTATCTGAACGTCCCTAAGGAAGTTCTGATTGGTCAGCTCATCTCTCTGGCCTTGGCCAGCTGGCTTGTAGTCAGAGGGCTGCTCTCTCAACCCATTCATCTGGAGCCAGAGAATCAAGTCCAAGTGGGTTTGCCATTTTCCAGTCTGGGCAGGTGATCAGCTTCACAGAGACTCAAGCTCCTTAGCCAAAATGTTTCAGGTTCTTCTGGGGATTAGATTAAATAATTTATATCAGTTCCCCACGGGTCTGTGATTAAGTGTTAGACAAGTCGGCCCGTTCTTGCCTGGTTTCTCAGCCTAGGATCTCACGGCCAGGCAGCATTGCTGTGGGCAGCACAGCCAAGGGGTGCATTACCTGGGAAGGGAGTGTGGGAAAGACATTCTAACACCGTTTCTAGGTTTCTGGTGTAGAGCACCTTTCCCTTCCCCCAGTATTTTTCCACTTTTAAGCAATAGACTCAGAACCTGGATCATGGGAGACAAAGTCCAGATGATTTGCGGTAATTAAGTCTTAATACATCTTGTGAAGTTTGGGGTTGTCTCAGTTTGGGATTTATTTTGTTTGTCTCTGTGCTGTGTCACTGACCAAATTCTTGTATTGCTTGTGATTTTGATGTGGGAAAAAATGATCAACTCATTTTGAGGTATTGAGGTAACTCTCGAAATTATTGGCCTCAGTGGATCAGTTTAAAAATTGGAACAACAAGAATAACAAAAATGTGCATGGGAGTGTGTGTGTGTGCGTGTGTGTGTGTGTGTTGTGTGTGAGTGTATGTATGAGTGTGTATGTGAGTGTGTGTGTGAGTGTGTGTGAGAGTGTGTGTGTGAATGTATTTGTATTTGTCTGGGATGCATATACATATGTGGATGTTTGGGTCCAATATTAATCGTGGGTGTCATTTAGGAGCTGACCACGTTGCATTTTTTTTTTTTTTTTTTTTTTGGTGGGAGGTGGCAGGTTCTTATTGTGTAACTAATGCCGACCTAGAACTTGCTTTGTAGATCAGGCTGGCTTTGAGCTCACAAGGATCCTCCTGCTTCTGCCTCAAGCCTTGAGATTAAAGGTGTTTGCCACCACTCCTGGCTTAAAGGTCTGCCACCACCTTGCTTTTGAGACAGGGTCTCTCACTAATATGCAGCTGGCATATCTGGCTAGGCTAGCTGGCTACAAAGGTCCGGGAACCTGTCTTCTTGGGCTTCCCAGTACCAGGATTATATAAGCACACACACCACCACATCTGGCTTTTTAAAGTTTATGCACTGGGGATCTAACTCAGGTCTACATAGTTGTTGACAAAAACACTAACTAGCCCCAGGGAAAAAAAATTTTTTACTCATTTTTCTTCACTTACAGAATTAACCTGTTGTAAGCGATCACTTGAAATGTGAAGGGCAACAGACTGAAAACTTGTATTAGGAATTTGTGAATTGAGATAGCTTTCTGTCACCATGATAAATGTCCGAGGTAAACAACTTAAAAGGGGGGGAGGCTTATACTGACTCATTATTTGGGCATGGCTGCTTGTGCCTGGCACTCCAGGCCTGTAGCAACACAGGGTATTATGGCAGGTGCATGTTGTGAGGATGCTGCTCACCTCATGGTGACCAGGAAGGAAAGAGGGAAGTAGGAAGGGGACAGGGTTACAATGTTGTCCCAAGTACCTAACTTCCTTTCCCTAGATGCAGCTCACATTCGTTCTGCCAACAGCCCCAGTTCACGGACCAAGCCTTCAACACATAGGTCTTTAGGATGCATTTCAGTAGAAAGAATAGTGTTCCGGTATCATTCTGTTGCTGTGTTACATTGCCTGATGGGGAGCAGCATGGGCCGGAAGGTTCGTTTCAGTTCACAGGCCCAGGTTCACTAAGGCAGGTACCTTTGAGACAGCTTGTCACATCAAAGTCACTATCAAGAGCTGAGAGAAATCAGTGCTTACACCGTATTCTGCAGCCCACTTTCCCAGCTCAGGATCCAAGCTCACAGAATGGTGGATGGGGCTTCTAAGTTAATGAAAGCAAACAAGATAGCCTCCTGTGAACATGCCCATGGGCAAACCTGATCTAGATAACCCTTTATTGTGATTGTCTTCCCAGATGATTCAAAGTTGTGTCAGATTGGCAAAGAAAACTAACCACTATGGTGGTTGGCTTTTAAAAAGGACTTTTTGGTGTAATAAACAAAAATTACTTTTTGTTCCATGGTATGTAGTTTCCCACCCTGGGACTTGTGTGATCAGGAGGGATCTCTACGAGGCAACAAAGTTTATGGACAATTTCCAAGACTTCCCAGGAAGAGAGGGCTTGCGGTGTAAGCTGAAACCCTGTCAAGTGTTCAGAAGTAGCATTTGGACTCTCAAAACAGTGAAATTTCCTGCCGTCTCTTCTCACAGACTTTACCCTATCTTTTAAAAACCATTCTCTTATATTTTGTATTTTCGGTTGTGAGCCTAGCCCTTAACGGCTGAGCCATCTCTCCAGCCCCTTTCTCATCTCATTATTTAGAGTGACTGAGAGCCTGGCATATGTGCCTTGGACACACTTGTCCTCAGTTTGCTCTCTTCTGTTTTAGAATGTTAAATCTGTCTTCTTATATTTCTGTATAATTTTATGCTCTTGGCCCCAGACTTCTAAAACTTAGTAAGAAGTATTTTTGCTACTGATCTCAAAGGGCAGGTGCTAAGAAAGGGCAAAGGAGCTGAAGAAGTCCTTAGTAGCAGGCAGGAAGAAGGGACTCTAAGAATCTCACTTAATTTTGTTTTAACAATTTTCATAAATAGCCTCTCCCGGGATCTGTGCCCATATTTGTCAGAAGAGATAGCTCAGTTGCTGAGATTTCCTCTAAGCTGCTCTCTGTTCCTCAGCTGGGGTGATTTCTAGGACCTGACCTCTTCTCTCTGGTTTAGAGGATGAAGAACATTTTTGTCTGTCTGTGAGCTGTGGTTACTCAGAGACTCACTTGGCTACTCTTGCTTACAGTTGCTAATTCATTTCTTATGATCTGACGGGTTATGGTGGCAAGGTGAAGAGCCACCGCAAGCAATTCTTTTCCCACTGCTTGTGTGATAGGACTGGCAACTGGCTTCAGTCATCAAAAATTGGTGTGGGCTTGCTATCATGGTTTCATTAAAGTGCCTGTCACGTGAGGAAGTTATAACCTGTGATGGGTGAGGAGGTGCTAAAGTCCCCAAGAGGACCCTGTCACTACAGTGAGCTTAGTGAGCAGATGTCCCAGCACTGGGAATATAGTCATGCCTGCCTCGGGCTGGCAATCCAAGGTGGCTGAGGAAGAGCCTTGAGCAAAAGTGCTGGTGGATGGAGGCAGCATGACCTTGAACTTCTGACCCTCGCACCTTCCATCCACGGGGATCATAAGTGAGCACTGCCATGCTCAGGTTTATGTGGTACTGGGAATTGAACCTAGGGCTTTATGTGTGCTAGATAGGCAAATGTTATATCATCTAAACAAGGTTTCTCTCCGGGAACTGTCACCTATTCCATTAGCTAAAGGAGAGCATTCAGAAGTCTTAGGCTCTCATGAGCTGTAAGGACACACATTCTCTAGCTCAGGATTTCTTTTAGAAATCCCAGGCACTGTCCTGATAGCTGGAACAAGGAAATATGAGTTTGGGGTGGGGGAGGAGACGATCTTCTTAAGCCACTGCATGCCTCCTTAGTTGGCTCTCAAAATGCTCTCCATAGGCTGGTTAGAGCTGCGGAGTCGTGGGCCCTGCCTGCCCGATGAGTGTCCACACTTCACAGAGGTTCACACTCTCCAGCTGAGGAGTCATACTGTTTCTAGTATGTGCAGAGTAGCCGTGTGCTGACGCTGAGGGGTCAGCCTGTGCCGTGCTGGCCGGCAAGGCTACCTTGCTTGGATGTGGGACTCTGGGCAAGACAGTGGTTTGTGGGGAAGGAGGGAGGAAGCCCCTGTCACCCCTCACAGGGCCCACATGTGGTCTGATGCATTTCCTGCCTGGGTGGCTTTATTGGAGTGCCCCACCTGTCCACAATCTGCCTCTTCCTTGTCAGGCCACAGACAAATGTGGCCTCTCTGGGTTTCCATATTACTCATCCCCTGTCACATCTAGGTGTTTTTGGGGGGACATTGTTTTTAGATGGCAGTTTGCTGAGGGCAGAGGTCATTTTCCAAACCCACGATGCTACCACTCGTCATGTGTCCACGTAGTTTCGTCTTTTTTTTTTTTTTTTTTTTTGAGATCAGGCAGAAGGTAAGCAGGGCTCACATGGAGCCTTGAACATGCTGCAGATGCAGGATGCCAGTCACTAGCTGCAGCAATTATATTCTGTGCATGGTCTTGCTCCTTGTCCTCCTTGGACACCCCGTCATTATCCTGGTATAGAAACAGCCATCTTAGGCTCTCAAAGAGGGAAGAAATGAGAGGGAGCATGGTACTTAGAGGACTTGAGAGGATGTTTCGGATCCCGTGTCCATGCCTGAGTGGAAGTAGGAGCTATGTAGATGCCTCCACTGACAGGCTCTGTGGCTACTAACCATGAACCCCAGTGTCCTCTAGTCCCTGCCTTGGCGTTGCTATGGTGACGGACAGCCGGGATGCAGCAAGCATCCCACGTTGTGGCTGCTGTGCAGAAGTCCCTCCGCACAAGGAGGCATTTCTGTTCATGGCGTCCAGGAGTCGGAAGCGCAGTAAGGGTCTGTGGTGAGAAAATGGCTCCTTAGCATCCACTGGTGGACTCTGTCGTTGCAGAGGGGCCTGGTGGGTCCTTCTCAGTGTGCTACGGCTTGGCTTACATGCTCAAGGTCAGATTTCCTGCACATCAGACTGGCTGAGTGCCCTATGGTGGTTATTTAATATCATTGAGATTTGGATTGTCCCATTTGTAAAATGTGCCTGGTAGTTGTATGTGATTCAAGGGGCTTGAATTCAAGGGGTTTAGAAGGCTTCTGTGGAAATGCATCAGACTATACCAGAGTTTGGCACAGTGTGAGAATTTGCTGTTGCTTCCCCTTTATGGAGACCAGGAAATCCAGGTCTTACATAGTGGGTGACTCTCACAAGCCTGTTGCTCATGTGGGGCAGCCCAGATATTAGGGTCTGTGTTATGTAACCCCCACATTGTACCTGCCAGTAGTAGGAAATCCCTACACCAGCACTCCCCAGATACCTGTTCTTGGGGTTCCCTCCTCACTCACACACCCTTTTTTTGAAACAGGTGCTCATGTAAAATGCTTTCTTCAGACTCACTGTGCAGCTGGGGTTGACTTTCAGCTTCTGGTCCTCCAGCCTCTACTTCCTGCGTGATAGAATTACAGATGTGTACCATCACGCCCAGTTGATGCGGTAGAATTACAGATGTGTGCCCTCACACCCAGTTTATGTGGTACCAAGGACGGAACCTAGGGCCCAGTGCATGCTGGGCAAGCACAGAGAACCAGCCCCCAGCCCTAACAAATTCTTATATTAAATTAAAACAGATAATAAAACCATGTTGATTACATTATAGAATGCTGCCTAATATGTTTAATAACAAACATCTTGTTACTTATGGTGTATATATATGTGTGTGCACATATATGTGTGTGTGCACATATATGTATGTGTATGTGTGTGCACATATATGTGTGTATGCACATACATTAACATCAGCAGCATCTCTTTGTACAGATTTATATTCCTATTAGAAGTAGCCTAGCCATTGTCAGTACTCACAATGACTGTTTTTTGTTTGTTTGTTTCGTTGGTTGGTTGGCTGTTTGGTCTTTTTCTGAGACAGGATTTCTCTGTGTAGCTCAGGCTATCCCAGAATTCGCTTTGTAGACAGGGCTAGCTTCAAACGCACAGAGATCTGCCTGCCTCTGCCTCCCGAGTGCTGGGATTAAAGGCGTGCACCTCTATGCTCGGCCTCCTAATGATTTTTTTAAAGAATACTTATTTATTTATTATTATGTATACAATATTCTGTCTGTGCCTGTGCCTGCAGGCCAGAAGAGGGCACCAGACTCCATTACAGATGGTTGTGAGCCACCATGTGGTTGCTGGGACTTGAACTCAGGACCTTTGGAAGAGCAGGTAGCGCTCTTAACCACTGAGCCATCTCTCCAGCCCCTCCTAATGATTTTTTACTGTGGCAAAGCTGCCCGTAGCTCTATTCACTAGACAGGCTGTGTTGACTGTCGAGATTCCCTCTTAGGAGGAGGTGGTGGAAGGGTCCCTGGGCCCTGCCCTGAGATTTCATTTGCTCCTTCTAGCCATTTGTGTGCAGTTCTGCCCTAACTGGATGTGGCTTCAGTGGGTGGGTCAGGGGTGCTCTGTGAAGTGCTGGCATATATGGGGACTCCACCTCTGTGGCTATGGGGAAGCCATCATCATCCACGGTGAGGAAAGGTGTTTCCATGCAGCTGCTTCCAGGCCGCCTGTGCTATTATAGGCCCCTGCTCTGGGAGCCTAGTCACCTCCTTGGCTCCCCAGGTGAACTCTGGTGGAATCCTACTTTGGTTTGCCATGGGGACTTTATACGAAGGAGCAGACATTGTTACACTACCCCAGGGAAGGAAAACAACATCAGAGAGAGTCATGGCGGGGTCTCTTCCCTCAACCCCCAGATGCCCGTTTGGCCAAACCACACCCTTAGGAAAACAGCAGTCAGCTTTTGCTTTTAATGATGACTTGAGCCCGAGGTGGGTCTTGTTAGCCCGGTACGGGAGTCTTGACAGGGATAATTGTCATTATCAAAACGCGGGTGGCTCCTGGTTTTCTCCGTATACTAGAGCTCTGAGGACCTTCACATCATAAGAGGATTAGCGTGCTGTTAAAGCAATGACCTTTTTTGGCTTCTTCTTCAGGGTAAAGAGAGGCAGGAGACAGAAATGGGACCTTTTTTAAAAAAAAATTGTGATTACAGTTTCTGGCTTTTAGCTAATACAATGATGTCTGTGGATTTTTTAATATAGAGGAAGTGACTACCAACCCTACCGGTATTAGATCAGTCTTGTATATTCATGCCATTGTCCTTGACAAAATGAGTTTCTCTCTGACTGTGCAGCCACTCTGAGCCCTGCATGCTGGTGTGTTTCCTTGATTCCAATGCTCTCAGCCACGGTCTTTTTGCTTTGGCCCTTCTGTAGGCCACTAGCTCCCTCAATGAGCTATACTGTCCCTTTCCCTCACTCTCTCTTTTCTTTGGACCCCTCTCCTCAGCTTAGCAATACTCATACATTTCTGCATCCCATTGGAGTCATTTCTCCAGGGGAGAGCCTGAAAATTGTCCCCGCCTTCTTCAGGGTGGAGTACCAGGTTCAAGGTCCCAGCACCTGCGTGGCAATGGGTGTTTGTCAGCTCACTGCCTAAGGGAATCTTGTGGTGAAAAGTCCCTGATACAAATCCAGGTTAAAGGTTTTGTTCATCTCTGTCAAACCAAGCTCACTGGACACCTCCCTTAATCTTTCCAAAGCCTAAAGAGTGTCAGTGAACTTGGACTAGAAAGCACAGAGTGGCTTCAAATTAAAGGAACTTCTCCAGCCTTCTGGCGAGTAGAAAGCCCCGGGCTGTGGTGTTTGCTATTGTTGTTGAAATGAATTAATCACAGGATGTGGTTGGTTTTGCAAAGGAAATCAACAGGTATCTTGCCGGAGAATAAGAGTTGGGGTGTGGAGCCCAGTCCTTTGGAAAGGCCTCCCGAGAGCTGGTGTTGCAGGGTGACGATGCCCTTGCTGCTCAGTGAGGAGCTGGAAAGGAACTTTCTGGGGAGAGATAGCAGATGCAGAAACTCAGGAGACAGGAAGGAGCCTAATGAGAAACAGAAACTGTGACCTCAGATTGAGAGGAGGGAAGGAAAGTAGGAGATAAGATCCAGGAGGAATTAGATCCAATTGACGCAGGGCATAAGGTCAAGAGACAGTGTAAGCATGAGAGAAGCCGCTTGGTCCTGGAACTCAGAATTACTCTGTGCCCTTGATTTCTGGACTGGCTCTCTGATCTGTGTTCCGCTATTAACCCCTTAGCAATAAAGCATAGTTCCGTTAAGTAGAAAGTGAATTCAGGGTAGCTCAGGGAGACTTGTAAGAATCAGGGAATCAGGATGGATCCCAAATAACACCTCTAACAGGTTCTCCTAAGGATACTTTTGCAGCCACTGCTGGGTGGGGGAGATGCCACTGTTGTAGCACCTGCAATAGAGCATGGCTTCCAATCTGTCCTCACAGCCCCCTCTGACTGAGGTTCCCCATTGCCTGTACAGAGCCAGCTCTGCAGGGTCCTGGCTGCCCAGCCTCCCTCCCGCTGACCTGGACATAGGAGGAGAGCACCTAGTTCAGCTAGAGCTCTGCTGCTCTGGCCACAAGGAAGCCTGGGAAGTGAGTGGGCAGGGCTTTCTCTTCAGTAACATTTGGGTTCTGGTTTCTGAGCTAGGCACTCCCTAGACCCAGGAAGGGAGTTTAGCTTTGGGGCAACCACACACGCACACACACCATTGGTTGTTAGAGATGTCCCA
The DNA here is from genome assembly GCF_903992535.2 of Arvicola amphibius. Lineage (NCBI taxonomy): Eukaryota > Metazoa > Chordata > Mammalia > Rodentia > Cricetidae > Arvicola > Arvicola amphibius. Next base: position 28,818,964 of record NC_052058.2, on the reverse strand, counting down.
GGCCTTGCTGGTCAGCCTGGAATCAAGAGGGCCTCTTTAGTTGCTTTTAGTGGGTGGTGATGCTTTTAGAAGAATTTTGACTTCTTTCTTCCTGGACAATGATAATTTAAAAAACAGCCCTGATTTTGGAGACAACTATCTCTCCCTGGGATGCGAGGCCAGGAGCTGTGTTGTTTGTGCAGGTGTGTGGGTAACAGGTTCCCCCTGTGTTTATCAGAGATCTGCATTCCTGCTGGAAATGCCCTGGCTATTGTCAGCCCTCGTAATTGGTTCATGTCACAGACGCCTGGGCTGCATTGTCTGTCTGCAGTTCTTCAGCAGAGTTTATTGTTTATGTATGTGGTCTCCAGGAAGCTGCACTCCGAACTCTCTGCCTCATCAGGAAGTCTCTCTTAAAGGTACAGCGTCCGGAGAGGCCTGGATGGGAGCAGGTGCGGCACTTCCAGTCAGACCTTTGTTATCCCTTGGGTGGGCTTACGCCTTTTCCCAGCATCTCATTGGTTTGCTGTTTTTCAATGTTTGGTGATTCCTTTTTGATTTTGATTTAAGGAGGTGAAAGTAGCATTTTTTATTCTTCAGATATACTCAAACACACATTTTAAATTTTTTTTTTTAAAAGAAGAAAAAGTACTCTATTGTTTTGCAGCCTGAGACAGAGTGCTGCTTAGTATCTAGGTATTTTTCTTAAGGGTATTTTTATAGAACTCCTGGACTTTTTAGAGGGACACAGTAATGTTAAGGAAGACATTAAAAAGATACAGGCACTCAGGAGGCTGAGGCTTGAGGATTGCAAATTCAAAGCCATCCTGGTCCGTCTCATTAGACCCCATCACAAATAAACTCAAAACAAATAGAGATAAATGAAAAAAAAAATCAAGATTTCTTCTCTTTGAAAACAAACAGAAAATTTTAAACCTATATAAAACTAGAATGTGATGCTCTATAGCATCCCCATATCGTTTTCTCTGCTTTACATACACACCGGTCAGTGCCCTGTTGTCCTGTCATGTCCATTCACGTTGCTGAGGAATGAAGGCATCATTACGTGGACAAAGGAAGTGACGTGCCTTACTAACTCGTCCCAGCAGTACGTGCCCATCCTAATGTAACCACCCTCAAGTATGCCTAACCCAGCCAGGTAGGTGCAGCTTGAGCTGCCATGAGGAGCAAAGGGCTGATGAGCTCGATGGCTCAGCAGGTAAAGCCACAGCCTGGGTTCCGTACCCAGGACCCACATGTCGGAAGGACCCACTGACTGCCCGCCCTATGTGGGTCAAGGAACACAAAAAAATATAAAGCAATGTCACAATGGTTTGCAGTATCACTGAAAAACAGAGGAGAAACTTTGTAATAAAAAAATGATTTTTGCTTTCGTTACGTATCTTCACCCAGAAAATTAAAGCGTAGAGTTGTTTTTCTGACATAAGCAAATCACTTCTTAAAATCCTCCTGGTTATTCAATGTAAGCTTCAAAGTACTGTGCACCCCCCCCCTTCACCCCCGCCTCGCGTTCAGACTTTCCGCTTGTCCCTGGATCTGGCAGGGTAATCGACAGATAGTAAATCTCATTTCCAAGTAAGGAAGTTCTCTAGCTGATAGAGATCAGCTCTTCATCTGTGTAAAACCTTGTCTCTTCCAAAGAATTGGGCAGAGGTCAGTAACCCACAAGGGTTTCCCTTTTGACAAACAGGTTCACCAAGAAGACTTGACAGTCCCTGGGAAGGGCTGTGACGGGGGCTCACGTCTGTGTAAGCTGAAATCAGACAAGCTTGTTTGCAGCATCTTGAATGTGCTCTATGGCCATTTTGCAGGCTGCTCATGGTTGCAGGGAACGCACACCTGCCAAGTGCCTGTGGCTCAACCCTCGCTGGAAGGCAGCTTTTCTTTCTCCGCCTTCTCTTAGCAGAGCAGTTGGCTGGGCAGCTGTTAGCTTTGTGTTGCTGTGACCACATCAGACAGAGACAATGTAAGGAAGGGAAGATTTTGGTTTTGGTTTACTGTCTCAGAGGGTTCCAGTTCCCTGTGGTAAGGAAGGAAGGCTCAGGCCATGGCGGTTGGAGCGTGCTGTGCAGGCTGGTGTATCCTGGCCCACCAGAAAGCAGAGCAGGAGTGCTAGCCGAGAGAGCTGAAGACCCACCCGCCTCTAGTGGGCCGTTTCCTTGGCTTAGGTTTCACAGCCTCCCAAAATAGATCTATGCTGAAACCATGAGGGATATTTCAGACTCAAGCCATAACAGTATCGATTGCCAAGTAATGTGGGGAATTTGGTTATAAAGGCTCCAATTTGTTCACTGAGAAAATAAACACCATATACACAATTGCTCAAAGCAAAACTGGCAAGAGAAGTCCGGAAGATTAGCAGATTAGATAAAATGGCATTCTGTAAGGACCCTACTCCAAAGCACCATTTATTTTTAAAATAATTTGAAACGGTAGATGAGGGGGTTTTTGTTTGTTTGTTTGTTATTCTTGACCTTGAGCAGCCAGGTCTGCTCCCAAATTCTTTTCAGCATTTTTGTAATCTTGTAATCTGGGGTGTTGAGCTGAATCTCTTGAGTTAAATCAGCGGTGTCCCGTTGGTCCTGACTTGGGGCGGCATCTGGACCCCCTACTCAGAATTAGTAGTGAAGCAGGCAGAGCAGCCGGCCAGATTCTGTTTACGGAGTAAAAACAGAGACATTCAATGTGAGGATCTGACTCCAAGTGAGCGCCCAGGCTTGACATGCTCTGAAGTTCTTAATTCTCATGGACTTGCTGTGTGTGGTGACTCTCTGCCAATATGACGCCGCGGAGACCAGACTCCTCCCTCTAACCATAGCAGAAAAACTTGGTTTTCCCTCATTGCCCCTGAATTTGGCAACAACCTCAGAAACCTAAGCTCTGTGTGATACTTTTCTGGTGTTGGGAGTTTGGCTAAATCAGTGGGTAATGGTTTTCACTTCTGATCACCATCAGCAGCCCAGTTCTACCGAGATGACTTCACCCTCTGTGATTCAGTGTGCAGAGTTATGAGAACTTCAGGGACCAGTTGGACATAATCGTCACAGTTTTGAGACTGTCTTCGAACACCTTAGCTTTTGTGGTGGGTTTGGCATCTCATGCACAAATGAGAAAGAGATTAAGGGGCACAATGAATTTCATATGGGAAGAAGAATCACCATCATTTGCCAAATTTCTTTTCTTGTCACCTTCCTTCTGTCCCTTCCTTTCCGGCTTCCTGCTTTCCCAGCCCATCCGAGTCTCTCTCTGGAGAATACCCCATCCTTAGACCTAAGACCCCCTATCTCCTCCCCAGAGTTCTGGGAAGCAGGAAGGTGGCACACATCTAGTGTTGGCTACCTTTTTTGTTTATTTATTATGTATCACTGTGTGTGTGTGTGTGTGAGCGCGCGTGCGCTTGTGTGCACACTCGTGGATGTGAAAGTCTGTTCTTGTCTTCCACTTTGTTGAGGTGGAACCGTTTTTTAACTGTCTCTGCTGCTCTGTGTACTCCAGGCTGGTTCCTGGGCACTTCTCCTGTTCCCGCCTCTCACTGGGAATGCTGGGACTACAGATGTGTGTCACCACATCTGGCTTTTTAAAAATGGGTTCTGGGATCTATCTTGGGTATCAGACTTTGGCAACACATGTGTTTGCCCAGTAAGCCATCTCACCAGTCCATTTGCTCTCTTTTATAAAGATAGAATTTTTTTGAAATTTGTTCATTCTATTTTATGCAAATGAAATTCTCGTAACCCCAGAAAATAAATATATTGCTTATGATACCTTTGGAGGAAGCTGCCTGAAACTTCTTGCCAGGAGATGCTGTCAACTGCATGGAATAGCAACCCAGGAAGAGCAGCCTTGTGCCCGTGATACCAAGAAGTGGAGCAGCGTGTCAGCAGAATTCTTGCTATTGACTAGCTGTGGGAACACAGCCACCAGGGTCTGTACCGAAAGTGCCTTGTGGTACGTTTCCCACATAGAAACAGATGAAGCAACATCCAAGGTGAAGAAAAGTATCACACCATGAGAACCCGTGCATCCACAACTTGATGTGTTTGCTTTTTGTTTTTTTAAAAATTTCTCTCTAGTTTATGTAAGATTTACCTTGAACATCTGTAAAGTAGGGGCGTTGAAAGGAGAATTTTCTTTTTTTTTTTTGGTTTTTCGAGACAGGGTTTCTCTGTAGCTTTGGAGCCTGTCCTGGAACTAGCTCTTGTAGACCAGGCTGGTCTCAAACTCACAGAGATCCGCCTGCCTCTGCCTCCCGAGTGCTGGGATTAAAGGCGTGCGCCACCACCGCCCGGATTGAAAGGAGAATTTTCTTTCCAAGAGGCAGGTTAAAGGTTCCATTGTCTACAAGCCTTCTTTTTTTCGGTGTTTTTGGTTCAATATATCAGATTCATGAATATCAAAAATCAGTTTTCTAGATGGCTCTTGGATGCTGGTGAGGGGTGAGGTGAAAGGAGAGGTGTGTGTGTGTGTGTGTGTGTGTGTGCATGTGTGTGTACTGCAGGTGTCCTAAAGGTTCCCCCTGACCGACCTATACCACCTAGGTACTGTGTGTGTGTGTGCATATTTGTGTGTGCACATGTGTGTGTATGTGTATACATGTGTTTGTGTGTGCATGTGTGTGTGCGCACATGAGTGTGTGTGTGTACTGCAGGTGTTCTAAAGGTTTCCTCCTGACCAACCTCTGTCATTAGGTCCTGTGACGAAGGGAAGGTCAATATTACCTTTCTGATTTTCATTTTTTTGTTCTTAAGCAACAACAACAACAAAATTTAAAGTAGAATAACATAATAAAATCAAGGCCTCTTTAGAGAGAGTTGTTAGGATCAGACAAACAGAAAATAGCCAGTAAGGTTCATGTTAAAGCAGCAACGATCGGTTGTTATCACACAACAATATCTTATCACAGTGATCATGGGTCACTTCCTCCACAAATGCACTGTTATCGTGAGCTCAGTGCCCTGCATTGGCAGCAGTGAGAATGGATAACTGCAAAGTCACGTTTTAAGCCTGCTGGGGGCTGAGTGAGCTGTGTAGCAGTCCAGTGAGATGCTGAAATGCATTACGATGTGGAAGATGCCCCAGGTGTCAAGTAAAAGGCCTGTGCCATTCAACAATGTTGTCCTGCAGGAAAGACCTTGTTACACCCAGAAGCTTAGGTGTGACTCAGTACAAGGAAAAATCCAGAGGAATTGCCACCATATGTTCCAAATAACCCCTGGGTCAGATCCAGCCAGCACTGGGTAGTGTGACCATTGGCCATCGGATGGGCACAATGATGATGAGTTCCCAGAACAGAAATCTTTGGAGGTTTCTGTTTTTCTTTCTTTTAAACAAAATATCTGGATTTAGGCTTTTAAAAAGAAAACTGGAATGTCTGATCACCTTGGGTTGGTGGTTCCTTGGGACTCCCGGAGCAGGAACTGAATAGAAACAGACTTCCTCAGTAGGGCTGGTGCCCATTGGCCTTTGCCTCTACCCCATCCTGAAGGCATTAGTGTTTATGATTTCAAGTCTCCCTCTGGTTTTAACCAAATTCCCTCTGGCAAAGGGGATTGTGGCAGAGCCCTTGGCAAAGATGCCTTTTTCTTTTTACTTTATTCTTATATATAGCTTGACCATATTACAGTGACTTATTACATGCAAAATTGAAGAGCATCTTTGAATCCATGTTAGTCTCAGACTCCAGTAGTGAAGACTTCATTTTCTTTACGAGTCCATATGCTGCAGCTAGAAATGGATGTCACAGGCCAGGGGCTTCTTTATCAACTTCCTCTTGGGGCGCTGTCTGCACAGACCCATTTTGTTACTGGAGTTTTTAGTCCCATCAGGGTGGGGGCAGCCGCAGAGGAAATGGCTCTGCGCTGGCCTTTCCTTCCTTTCTGCAGGCTGTGCTGAGGTGCCTACCAGGGCATCTGGAGACTTCCTTCTCTCCTTCCTTCCTTCCTCTTCCACCGCTACCTGCCCTTCAGCTTAGTCAGATTCGCTGATTCCATGAAGCGCCCGTAACCACTGCTTTTGGTCCTCTTCCCCTGCTGTCAGTGGTTGGAAGTCTGAGTCAGCCTAGGGTTAGTTGATGTGAGTGGCGCATCCCTCCGCTGAAATGAACCAGACCGGAGCGTACTCTGTTCAGCTCACATACCCCGTGGATGCTCACCAGGATAAGGCTGGCTTTGGGGATTGGAACTCTTGGAAGGGATTTCCCCACAGATCTTCAGGAGAGGAGGGGCTGGGCTTAAAGAATGTTCCAGGGATTCTCAGGGATTAGTGTTCAGTCTTTAGCTGGATTGCCACCCGAGAAGGTTGTCCAGAGACCTGTGCAAATGTGGGTTCTTCCTGTGCGGGTCTGGAGTGAGAATTCTTCTCGGTGAGGTGTTAGGCTCAGAAAAGGAGACTCCCAAGGGCCATCTGGCATCCACCATTTGGTGGGCACACATTACTGAGCATTTCCTGGGTGCCAGCCCCGAGATGACCTGTGCTTGTCTTTCAGGCAGGGGCACTTTGACAGTGATTTCACTTCCTTCTTTCTTCAAACAAGTGCATCCGCCCGTGCTCCCTGTAGTAAGAGCCTGTCCGTGCCACCTCTGAGCATGTCTAAGCACCTTGGTTTCACACTTCCCTGGTGTGGCCTGGTTTTTGTCCAGTACCCTTCCTAGATGCCTGTGCCCCTTGCTCTGAGAGCTTTTCTCAAATTTTGTTGCCATTAAAACTGATTTTTGCAGGCTTAGTTAAAACTTTGCCCCCTCTCCATTGTGTGTGTGTGCACGTGTACACTTGTGCACACGCGTAGGCGTATGCGCGTATGTGTGTGTGAATGTGCACTTGTGTTTTCCTGGTAACATGAACGGGGTAGCCTTTTTCATAATAGGACTGAATCTCCTTCTGTTAAATAAGTGTCTTGTCCAAATGAACTCTTTCTCTATGCTGGTCCCATGAACCATGGCTTACATCTTTGTAGCTACACATTGCATTTAAGAGTTTTACAAATAAATTCTGTCCTCTTGGAAACCTTAACATAATAACTGAAAATTCTATTGGAGTGCGTTCTCCTTGGGCTTGAGACCTTCAACACTGTACAGAGAGTGTCCATGCTGGATTACTGTGTTCTTCCAGAACATGTGGGTCATTGTGATACTGTCAATTTTACCTAAGGGAGTCTAGATTTTGTAAGAATAGGGGATGGGTGTGCATCCCAATAAGACCTTCAGTTAATAAAATGAGAAATGCCAGCCCCGAGTCACTTCTATAATAATCATGAGAAGAGCAGGGAGCCCCTGTGATCCTTGACAAAACACAAAAGGACGGCTTCCAGAAGCAGCTATTTTTAAAAGGCACTGGAAGGAGCATGCCAGATTTGCCCAAGTAAAAAGAAAGCAACGGATGGGTGTGTGGTTACTTTTAAACTGAGGCTCTGTATGTATTCTGCATCTTAGGCGGGCATGAAGTTCAAGGAGACATTGATTGTCTTTGTACCCAAAGCTGGCCTTCCTATGTCCCTCCTTGTCTCTCTGTTTTACTCCAGCGTTTACACATACAGAACTGCACGTGGGAGAGAGCACATCCCAAGGGCTGCTGGGACATCCCGCGTGGCTTTAGGTGGGGACCCAGGGGGGCACGGCTCCCTTCTAACAGATTCTAGAGATTGGTGCCCCTTCGAATGCCAAAGCCAAGAGTGCTGGGAAGAAAGAGCAGCTGTAGCAGGCAAGGCAAGGAAACGACCGGAGGCAGGAAGCCCTAGGCTGGTGCTCTCAGCTTCTGACACTGGTAACGGATGGCCCCTGTCACTTCCTGTCATGCAGCTCAAGTGGCGGGGAGGAGTTCCCTCAGGGAAACCATGCTCACACAGCTCAGAGAGTCCTGTCCACTGGGCTCTGCTGCAGTTAGCAGCCGGGGAGTCAGGGTGGATGAGGCCGGAGCGCCCCATGGTGTGGTGCTGCTTCTTTCTCCGTGCACAGGTAAGTTCCCCGTTGTTCCTGAGCTGGGCTGGGTGCTCTCAACTCTGACCCATGCCTCCACTGGGTGCTGGAATCAGAGGTGTGGGAGGGTGCAGTGGTCTTTTCATGACCCGAGTTGCCATGCAGTGAGCTGCAATCAAAAAGTAAAACAACAGAAGGGGCACAGACCCTGGACAGTGGAGCCAGGGTCCTGACTTGCGTTAGGTTCAGTTGGGAAGGGTTAGGATGGCAGCGTGGGCTGGCCGCCCGTGTTTGCCATGGTGAGCCAGGTAGCATGTATCAGAGTCACCACCTCCACAGCAGCTGTGATTGGAGGAGAGCAAGGGGGAGGGCTGCTCACCCTCTGTTCTACCAGGCCAGATTTTTTTTTTTTACAAGAAACCCACATCAGTTAGTGGGAAGAAAAGGACAAAGAGAAAGGAACGCACACACCTACCTTCTCTGAAGGCTGCGGCTCAAGGTGGACTTCCAAGGTCACCTTCCCTTCGGGTTGGAGAGTGGCCGAATGTAGCTCGGAAGATCATTAAGTTTGAGCCACTCCTTCGTAGGTTTCTTTTATGTGACTCTCATGGACACATGGATCTAGACTGGCCCCAGAGGAGACTTCAGGTTCTCCCTCAGTGTGTTGGAACTTGGCGTCGGTTGTTTGGGAACGAGTGGCTGGAAACAGTTTGTCTCTGAGTTGAAGAATGGTTTAAGAGTCCCTAAGCTGACTCTCCTGTCTCTTTAGTTGATCTGTTTGGGGGGTATGTGTTGACGTTTTAGAGCTGCTAAAACTGTTTAAAAGATAATCCCATCGTTTATTCTAAGTCCCATCAGAATCACATCCCCAGACTAACGATTGCAATCCTGGTCCCAGTTGTATAAGACTATCATAGGTACAGATTCATTTTTTTTCATTTTTATGGTAAAATTCATGTAACATTTGATTTGCCGCTGTAGACATTTTAAATATGTAAAGTTCAATGCTATTGAATACAGTCATAATGCTGTGCGCCTATCGCCCTCATCCAGCTCCAGGTCCCATCACGTCTTGTGAAAGCAGAACTGAGTTCATTAAACAGTACTCAAGTTCACTACCATTCTACTTCCTGTCTCCACTGTGTGTGTGTATGTGTGCGTAGTGTGTGTGTGTAGGCCACACATAGGTGTCCTCCTCAAGCACTTACCACCTTACTATTTTTTAACATTTGTAACCATTCTTGTTGTGTGTGTGTACATGGCATATGTGTGGGCGTACTTGCACAGCTCACATGTGGAGGCCGGAGGACAGCTTTATGAAGTTGGTCCTCTCCTTTGTGTGGATCCCAGGGCTCAAGCTCAGGCCTCAGGCCTTCCCTGCAGGCACCTCTACCTTCTGAGTCATCTCACTGACCCTCTGCAAGAGACACGGTGGTCTCTGGCCTACGGCGTCTGCTTTCCCAGCTCGGTGATTGCAGGCCTGGGGGCCGCCATACCCAGCATTATGGGGGACGATGGGGTCCAAGCTCAGACCTCCATGCTAGAACAGCACGCTCTTTATCACCCGAGCCATCTCTCTGATGTTAACTGCTCTGAGTATTTGGGAGCTGAGTCAAACAGGACCTGTCTGTAATTGGATTGTGTCACACAGTGTCCTCAGGGTTCATCCATGATGTAACATGTGTCAGAATTTTCTCCCTTGAGGCTGAATAGCATTCTGTCTTATGTGCCACATTTTGCTCACTTGTTCATCCCTCTCTGGCCCTGAGTTCTTTCGTGTTAAAACATGTAAGCGATGGTGAACAATGCTGTTACAAATATATCTTTGAAACCCCACTTTCACCCCAAAGCTGGGTCATAAGTATGAATGCTGCAGGAACCACTGTACAGCTTCCCACAGCATCTCTGCTATTCTCCGTCTTGCCTGAAGTATACGAGGATCCCAGTTTCTCTACATCCTTGCCAACACTTACTGTTTTCTGTTTTGTGTTATATGTTTCTTTTTGTGATTATCTAATGCTGGTGATGTGGATGTTTTCTTATACGTTGTTGGCCATTTGTACATCTGTGGAGAAACATCTCAAGCCTTGTGCCCAGTTTTTAAATTGGGTTGTATGAGTTTTGTTGCTGAGTTTAGGAATTCTATTTATATTCTGGATATTTATCCCTTGTTATATATATATGATATGGTAATATTTTCTTCCATTTTGCGGTTTCTTTTTTTCCTACTGTTATCGTACAAACATGTTTTTTAAATTCTGTCATGTGACTTGAGTAATTTCACTTTTTCCTCCAACTCACTACACCAGCCATTTGCTTGCTTCATGAAGAATAATTTTTGAGCCTTTGAAATATGGAAATTGACATTTAAAATTATCTCATATAAATGATATTAGCATTGAACAACAATAACACTTACATGACTATCTTATGAAGTTCTGTAACACTGTAGGGATTGGCTGCTTTTATTTCCATTTTCCAGATGGGAAAACTGAGGTTTAGAGACGTTAATTTTCCTGAAGACTGTTAGTGGGTGAGTGAGTCAGGTTTCAGATGGCGGCAGAATGGACACAGAAATGACACCCTTAGCCATTAGGCAGGATGTGTGGCTTTTAAGCTGGGGCCCTGTCCAGGTTGTCTACCGTGGATGCTGTCTAGAGGATGTTCTCCAGAGCTTTGTTGGCATGTTCTTTTTGGTGGTGTGATGTGGTTCAATTACATGAGTAAGAACGTCCGTGACAAGTCACTTTCTCTCGGTGTCAGTTTCCCTGCCTAGTAGAAGGTCTTCGTCTCCAAACTCACTTGGACTCAGAGGTGAGCCTGAGGCATGCAGACACGTTGCACCAAAGTAAAAACTGATTTTTATGTCTGTCTCAGTTAATGAGTGAGTTTTAGGTATCAGGATATCTACTTGAATCAAAATGTAGTAGGCTAGCTGACTGCTCTTGGAAATACTTTGGAGTAAACTTTGATTTCTTATCTCAGATAATCTCAGAAAAGGCTCTAGAGAAGTTGAAGTTGTGGTGGGGGAGAGGGAGGAGCCCTTTAAAAAGCTCACCGGTTCATCTTAGATCAGATAAAAGTAGTCGTGTGTCTGTGGAGGAGCCAGTAAGGCGTGAAGGTTAAACCATGGGCTCCGGAGCCAGGCAGGTGTGGGTCTGAGTCCCCGCTTTGCCTTAAGAGCCGTGCGACGCAAGGTGCACTGTGATGCCGCAGCCCTGAATCTAAGTTCTCCGCCGTGAAGTGGAAATAATGAAGCCCACCTTCTTGGGTTATCCCGGGAAACAGCTGAAATAGCTTATGGTGGTGCCAGCACACACTAAATGTCACCAGGTCCCATGGTGTACTAACCTGAGACTGTGTGGGTGACTACCAGAGAAGTGAGGGATTTTACACGGTATCTTAGACAAAAGGCCAAGCAGCGATACTGCCAGAGAAAAGAAGCCTTCATATGCAAGCACGCGGCGGCAACTGGGCTCTAAAGGCCCTAAGCCCAGAGGTAAATATGATCTTGGCTTGATTTTGTGGAGGGAGCGAGGCAGCATATTCCATGAAAGGACTTTCTCTAAAACCCCTCTTCTAGCTTTTCCAGGACTGGACATGGGGCCACAGGAGTGGAAGGACATTCAGAAGGTTCTGAGAGAGAGCCTTCCCGATAGGACACTCAGATGTGTGACTCACAAGGGACAAAGTCAGGGTGGTGACCACCACCGTCTACTGGGACAGAAACAATGGGTGGCTCTAGGACCTAAATATAGACGGTATGGATGTCATTTAGGGAAACAGGTTCGTGTTGCTGATCGGGTGGGTAGCTCTCTCAGGAAGTGTTCAGGAAGCAGGATCTGGCAGCATTCCCTTGCTCTGTCCATCCTGATTTCTAAATAACTTCATCCACGTTCTGGCTTCTCTGCCTCCCCAGTGGGCCTGCCTCAGCAAGCTATCCAGCTCATTTTCCCCCATCTCTTCGCTGCCAATCTTGCTGATGCCCCTCAGGTCCCACCTGTCTCCTGCCATTGGCTCCTGTGTTCCTCATTCCTTCTGTTCTAGCAGGACAGAGCACAGGGAGGGAGGTCATGAGTTTGGGAGCCATCAAGTCTCAGGCTCTACTGTTAACACTGGGTGCTGCTAACTTTCCTGGCTCCCACTTCTCCTCTAGAGCAGCAGAAACAGAGCTTTTAAGAATCTGGTTCCTCGGAACCGCAAGGATGGCTCAACAGTTAATGGCTGTACTTCCAAAAGACCCGGCTCACACTCACACTCAAACCATGTGTAAGTCCACTTTTCTAGATTCCACAGGCACTACATGCATGCAGTGCGTGGGATATATGTAAGCAACACACCTATATACATAAAATGAAAAAAAATAAGAACTTAAAAAGAATCCAGACCCTGGAGTGGACACCTTGACTTTAAATGCTCCCTACTCCTTACACAGTGACCATGCACGTTTCTCATCTCTCTGGACCTCAGTTGCCTCACCTGCAGAACGGGGATGAGGATCAGGCCTATGCAAAGTTGGTAAAATCACTCTGCAGCCTTTCAAACACTAATGCTCAGAACCTGCTCACTGCGACCAACGACTGATCTGGAGAGAAGAGAAACGTGAAATGGGCCTGTGTCCTTCCAAATCCACATCCGCACACTACCTGGACCGCTATTTTTTACACACTGTTCTTTAAATTGTCACTCAGGAATTTTTTTCCCCTTTTGGTATAGTGTTTTTTCTTATTCTTAAACCTTAGCTTCATTGTGTGACTTTAATGGTCCTGAGTCACAGCCTTCTTTGCTAAGAAACAATATGATTAATAGAGACGGGCATACTCCGTCTGCTCTGTAGTGATTCTCCAACACACTGGGGTTGGTGTCCTCCCCTTGAGAGGGGCCTCACTATGGCTGAGCTCCAGATGTCCCCCTGCTGTGGTGAAGAGTTCAGGAAACAGACTCTGGCTGCCTGGCTGTGCCCGCCTGCTCTCTGGATAACTTCACCCACGTTCTGCCTTCTCCTCATCCCTAGTGTGGTCACCTCATGCCTGGCTCACCCCTCACCTCTTCAGTGCTAGTTCCGTTGGGGTTATCCCTCCTTCCACAGGCCCCGCCTGTTCCCTTAACGTTGGCTGTGATTGTTGACTCTGCTTACTTCATGGGACAGTCACCCCAGTTCTGACCCATCACCCCCACCCTAAGAATCAGTTTGGTTCTTGCTTCTGTACCAGGTGTTCAGACGAAATGTTCAACCTTGTGACCCCTGCTGTCTTCTTTGAATGACCTGTTACCAGCCTGGAGAGGAAGTGAGAAGAAAGCCACAGAATGACCCAGTTTGTAAAACCCCACCTACATGAGATGGGAGAGAGGAGCAAAGGGGTGCCTCATTCAGTGCTGGGTGACAGCCATTCCCAGACTCTGAGGCAGACGGACACAAACTTTGTTCTCCTGAGAGGCAGGCTGGCTAGGAGTCTGCTCTGGGGGGGGAGGGGTCACTTGTGGAGTCTTCTCCTGACCAGAGGAACATGCTGGGATGCACTCTGTCTTTTAGGGTCTGACCTGGCTTCCTCTCCTGTTGTTGGACAGAACACCCTGATGAAAGCAGCCCAGGGAGAGAGGGTTCACTTCTGCTGTGGCCTATCACTGCAGGGAAATCAAGGTGGCAGGGACTTGAAATAGTAGTCACATCCACAGTCAAAAACAGAGAATGCATGTATGCTTACACTCACCTGACTTTCTCCTTTTTAATAGAGAATGGTGCCACCCCCAGTGGGTGGGGTCTTCCCATTGTTACCATAATTAAGACAATCTCCATAGACATGCCACAGATTTAGCTGGTCCTTCATTGATACTCCCTTCCCGGGTGATTTTAGATTGCATTAAGCTGACAATTAAAATTGGCCATTACAATGTCTGAGCCTGGAATTGTCCCTACCACCCCACACTCCATTGGCCAGAGCAAGCCACAGGCCCAGACTGAGGGGGTCACTATATTTGTTGATCTCTATGCAGAACCTTCTGTCGTATCGGGGTTGGAGTACATGATACAGAGGGTGAGGACATCTAACCGAAGCCCGGCACAGCTCAGACCACAATGAATATGTGACAGATGCAAGGCTGTGGGGACTGTCGGAGACCCGCCTGGACATGTCTGCTCCACCCTGTCCTCCACGTCCACACTGGGCAGACACAGAGATGTCAGGCAGACTGGCCTGAGCGTGTTTATAATATCCTGATACGAGAAAGGAGAGATGACCAAGTCTTGGTGTTAGGGCACAGGTGGGGACATGAAGGGTAGTGAACACGTCTAAGTGCCAGTGGCACACGGGTGCATGGGGGACAAGCCACTCTGGGTGCTATCTCTTCAAGTAGCCCCTTGAACTAAGGTGCTTGTCCTGCCAGGGTTTCTGTAAATCATTAGCCCTTTGTCCTCATGAGGCCTCGTGCACCCTGGGGTGTTTTCCACAGAAAATGAGCATTTCCGCCCTGAGGGAAGAGCTCTGCTCCGGTGATTCACCCAGCCACTCCCTTTACTTCTGTCTCTGAAGAAATCTGTCCGGTGGACAAGGTGTTCTGTGAGTCAATGCTGATGTCCGGTTTAGATTCCAGTGTGTATTCACTGTCCAGCAGGTGTGTTCCAAATGAGGCAGACAACGTCGATGAAAAGGGTCGATAAGACCTCATTCATATGGTTAAGGCCCAGGCTTCCCCACTGAAAGAGGCAGGAAGAAAACTCATCCCACCGAATCTTATTCCATTGATTCCATTAATACACAACAGAGATCTCTTGCCCAAAGGCACACAGATGATAATAATAGCAATTGCTATTATTAATAATTAACATAATAATAGTAATAATTACTAGTAAGGTTTTTCCCGCTCAGGTAGTTTATGCGCAAATGAGATTAGATTTAAAAAATATTACAAACGTGTGTGTGTGTGTGTGTGTGTGTGTGTGTGTGTGTGTGTATACACATGCACTTTTCCATACCATGTAGGAACATCAGAGGACAACTTTTTGGAGTTGGGTTGCCGAGCTTGGCTGTAAGCATTAACTTGCTGAGCTGTTTTGCCGGCCCATGAAGTTAGACCTTACTGTCTTTTAGAATACAGTGCCTGTCCTGGACTATCAGCTTCATGGGCCATTCTCCAAAAACCGAGTTTTCTTGGCCTTTCATTTCCCAAGTCAAAGACACTGGTGACTGAAGCATCTCTCAGCTGCACAACCATCACGCTGTGAGATCCTCAAGGTGGAGCCCTGACTGCTCTTTCTCTGGCCTCAGCTAGAGCTGCAGACAGAGCCTCCTGAGTTGGGGACCTGTGTTGAAACCAGGTCAAACCCAGGGCAAAGGTGGAGATGGCCCAGAGCACGGAGGAGCTGGGTCCTGCAGAGTCCTGGAAGTCTTACTTGAAGCCATGCTTGTGTTCCTTTTGAAGGTACTTTGTTTTCTGTCAGATTGTTTCCACAGCCACCAGGAAATCAGCCCCTCCTTGGGAGTCAGCACTGCCACCGCTTCCTGCCTGTGGCCGCCCAGGTGGGGAGTGTGCTGGCTCACTGCAGCCTGGTTCTTGGCCAGCAGAGTCCCTGAGGCCCTCTCTGAGTTCCCTGCTCAGCCTGTCCGCGGGGGAGCAAGGGAAGGTACTGAGGAGAAAGACTGGAGGAGTTCGTTTTGTTTCACAGTTACAGGGATTGCAGCCATTCCTGTGAGAAAGGAATCACGCCATAAAGTGCCTGTCTCTGGGTGTGCTGTGCACTGGGGCGGAGTGCTGCCCCACGGAAACAGCACAAACTGCAAAACTACGTGTTTCATCCTGGAACATGATTCTACATGTTCCAGTAACCAGGTTAAAGAAAAAAGTAAAAACAGAGATTATTTTTCATGATATTAACTCAATATACCCAAATAGTAGTAGCATTTTGATTTTAATTGCTGTAAAAATTATAAACACACGGGCTGAAGAGGTGGCTCAGAGGTTAAGAGCACTGGCTGCTCTTCCAGAGGTCCTGAGTTTAATTCCCAGCAACCGCATGGTGGATCTCAATCATCTGTAATGAGATCTGGTGCCAAAACTATATACATAATAAAGAAATAAGTAAATCTTAAAAAAAATTATAGACACACACACACACACACACAGTCTTTCAGGTCAACACAATTTAAATTTAACCACAATTTAAATGTCTGGTCACTGCACATGGGTTACCAGAGACCAGTTCTTCCACCTGGAGAACCTGTCCTGTCTCAGATGGAGGGCAGTGGCCACAGGTGGCACTTACCACCTGAAATTGGCTAGTGCAGCTAAGGACAAGAGCTCATTTTTCCCCTCTTCATTTTATTGAATTAAAATGTAAATTTGAATAGATGCAGTTAAATTGTGTCCAAATATGTGTTAGATAAACAAGCCAGCACTCCATCCATTGGAAGAATGGATGCTTCATGAGCGTCTAAGTTTTCCTTTCTCTGTCTCTGGGAGGCTTCCAGTGACAAAGTCCCCAATGTAGCTGCTGATGGCTTTGACGGTCTGGTCCTCTTGGTATACTTTCTAAGTGACAGGATTACAGCACTGCCCAGTTTCATCTAGGTGGAACCTAGCGCTTCATGCAAACGAGTCAAGGGCTTTGTCCACTGAACTGCATTCCCAGTCTGAGTGTTCATTTTTTCGCACCGTAACCACAAATGGCGATTATCCACATAAACCAAAGATCATTGGGAGCTCTCAGTAAGTTTGGAAAGTATAAAGAGATCATTAAAACAAACAAACAAACAAAACAACAAGAAAAACAAAAGCCGAGATCTCTGATCCAGAAACAGGGAAGCTCTGTGTGTTTGTGGTTCTGGTTGGGTCGCTGTGGACTCAGCCCTTCTGTGTTGAGTCAGGTAGGTGGCATGAGCTAGCGGTGTGTGGCTTGGTGTAGTTGTGCGTGAGAAGGCGATCGGTTGATAGATCAGTTTTGACTGACACGATGTCAGTACTGTCTTGCACACTACTTCCTACTGATGGACATTTCTGCTTTTCTAGTCTTGCTTTTTAAACACATCGTGGGCAGGTCTCTGAGTGACCGTAGGCAAGGCTAACGGTAGCATGTGTCTCTAAGGGTGGGGCGCTGGGCAGCTGCTGACACATCATACCTGCAGCTTCACTGGAGAGTGGCCCCACCATCTCTGCTCCTCTTCCAGCTTTGTGGGAGAGACCCTGCCTCTCTACCTTTGTGTGGTCAGGCAAATTTTGCCAATATTCAGGCATGAGAGGCATCCTGTTTTAACCCTTCCCCCCTAGCACCTCACTTCTCTTCTCACCTTGGGGCATAGATGCAGACTCTGAATTGTAGGTAACTTGCATGTGTATGTGTGCATGTGTCACATAGAAATAGGTTCTCTATTCTGGTTCCCTGGAATAAAAGATTGTTAAGATATTATTTCTTTTAGATAGAAATTTCCCCATGAGCTGGTCTCCGGTGCCCTTGCTAAAGAATAAATCGTGCGTTGTCTATTGCCTGACATGAGCTAGGGTTTGGAAAAATGTCCAGCCTGAGGCATTGAGGCTCCTATGAGTCTGAAAGCAGGGTCATCTTCACCAACCTGCAACATGTGGCCTCACTGGGTCCTCCTCCCGGGAAGGGCATGCATGCACTTAGTTTGTTCTACTTTAGTTGTCTTGAAACATCATTGCTTTTGGGCCAGAGTCTCTGTGTTTTCACTTTGCTCTGCTCCTGGCAAGTTTTGAGCCCATTTGGCCTGAAGCATCTTTGTATCTCTTCACTGACACAAGCAGGGTAGTAGAAGTTTCCAACTTCAGCATGAATGCTTGTGGGTGTGGCTGCAAGGGGATGCAGGGTCTCGTTTCCAGATCTACTGTAAACAGATGTACTTTTTGTGGTCTGTTCATTGCACATAAACACACACACACACACACACACACACACACACACACACACAGCTGGTAGAAGGGTTATTGTAATCTCCAGTTCCGAGGCAAGTGGAGAACCTCTGACTTTTCTCGAAAGCGCTTCCCAATCTCTGTCATTCTCATTGCCACTTTCCTCCCCCAGCCAGCAGTGTCCTTGGCCACATGTTATCACATGAGAAGCAAGTGCTAGAGGTTGTCTGACTCAACTCCCCGAACTTACATAGAGAAACTGAGCCAGAGGGAAAACCAACTGGCTATTGTTACATGGCTAGGATGCCAGCCTTAAAAATAAATTATAACCCAGGCAATATCTGTTCACTAATTGGTTTAATTTAAAATTAAATTAAATTTGCTGACCTGATACATTCAGGTCAGCAAAAGGTAACATCATTATGACATGGAAATGTCTGCTAAAAATGAATAGCCCAGGCCTCAGAAAGTTGTGTTGCAGTAAAGCTGGAGAAATATCTGGATGGAAGTTTTGAGAAAGCGTCTCACATGTGCCGTCAGGGTCCAGATGGTGGCAACAGAGAAGGTCTTCAAACTTCTCACGGGGACGCCCCTCCTCATCACAGCACCAGTTAGACTGCATCCAAATGTGGGCATTGCTTCATTCCGACAGCACATAAGATTGTGAGCCAGGACATAAATCTTCAACAACAAAATAGTTGAAAGTAGCCTGTGAGGCCAAGTAGAGAGCAGAGCAAGCATGCCTGGCTCCCCACGGGCTCAGCTGAGCAGCCGCACCCGCTCCTCCCACAGGGAGAAGGAAGCCGGTTGAGGGAAGATAAAGTGTGCCCATCCTCAAACAAAGCATGGCTAGTGCTTTGGGTCTCCCAAGCACTCCCCTTTCCTGTGGCTAAAGTTAGGCCTATTACATATGAATTTCATTTTTAATCCGTGACTGGGCAGACAAGGCAAAGAAGGAGACCCCATTTGGCCATTCCAGGGGAGAAGGCCAGAGGAAGGTCCTCATCTGGGCTTGTCACAAGTGTCACATGCATGCGACAGTTCCCATTGACTTTGGCGACTTACAAAATGTTGCTAGGGCCGTGAAGGTGAATCACCTTAGCTATAGCCCTTAACGTTGAGATGGGCGTGATGATTTTTTACAAGACGGTACGGTTTCCTCTGATATTTGTCAACTGAACGTTTATATTAGTAAGATAAGCAAAAGTCCAGTATGCTTGCCGTCAATAGAATGTAACTATTAAAGTAAATAAATATTCCCAAACACTGTTATTAAACTTTAGCTAGATGCCTCTTTGTGCCCAGATGGGAGACAGGTTGGTAAACATTAGAAAGAGGTAGCCTCCCGTTGAGTCTTTCTCCTGGATGGGTTCAGGATGGCGATGGATCGAAGGAACAATAATTTCTTATGTGGTTGTCTGTTGAGTGAAGGATAGTGTGGTGGGCTGTGGGTTATTGTGAAGAGGTTATGAGGAAATGTCAGCACAGTGAACAAAACTCCCCTGCAGAGGCATTCCCCGTGTGGCATATGCCACTCCAGATACCTTCTTTAGAGTTTCCTGTCTGTCTTTTCACTTCCTGTGTCCTTCTACTTAAGAGTACCATTCAAGGCAACTGATGTCCCAAGGAAGAATTGTATTTGACCACCCTGCCTCCTCATTCCTAGTGAAGACTGTGTTTTGTAAGCTCTCTCAGGGGGTCCCCTGTGAGTGGGACTCTGGCTAGCCACGGCTGTGACCTACTGACTACACTCACTTCCCTCCTTTCTGCCACCCCCTTGCATGCTCACCAGTTCTTCCAAGGAACCCTTCCGGGCAGATAGCTTAGCCCTCCATTTTTATCCTGGGATCCGCTTTACAGGAGCCCCAAATAAAGATACCAGGCCTCCTAATTAGCTTTAATTGTTAGCTTGATACAGCCTGGAGTCATTGGACAGGAAAGCACTGATTGCGCTGTTAGCAAGCCTCTGGGAGGCTGTCTTGACTAATCAATCGGGAGGGCAGAGGGCACACTGCTGGTAGCAGCACCATCTTGAGGCAGGAGGTCTTCAACTGAATCCAAAACCCAGCTAAGCATTCACCTATGAGGGAGCCAACAAGCCTCATTCCTTCCTGTCACATGCAGAAGCCTTGAACTCCTTCCCTGATTTCCTCAGTGACGGACTGTGACCTGGAAGTGTGAGCCCAATAAACCCTTCCTGCATTCATTTTTTTTTTTTTTTTTTTTTTCGGTTCCGAGCCCCTTGCAGTCCTCTAAAGGCTGGGTCATCCCAGACACTTCTACAGCATGAAGCTGAGTCTTAATAAGGACATAATTCCTCACACCTGAGAAGAAGGGAAGTGTCTGATCAGAAGTAGGTGTCTTACACACACACACACACACACACACACACACACACACACCCCAAAACAAAACAAAAGGCAAAACCAAAGACAAACAAACAACAAAAACAAGGCAGTTCATACAAGGCTGACAGTCTATCCTTCCTCTCAGTCAGTGTGGAAGAAAGCTGTAAGGAGACTCCTGTGGTAATCGGCACCCTTCTCAGAAACAGGGGTTCATCCAGCTATGACGCTGCCCCGTTGTGACCCTAGCACTCAAGACTCTGAGTCAGGGAATCCCTCATAAATTCCATCCCCATTGGCCTATACATGGCAAGTGAGTAGGGGTGTGGGACCAGAGTGTGCGTCAGGGGAGCAGAGAGCTTCCTTGCCAACAAGATCCTTGGAGGCAGCTGGAGCCTCAGGAGCAGCTCTGGGCTGTGCTGAGGCAGAGACCCCCAACCTGGACTCTTGTGCACCAACCTGGCCAGAGCCTGCTCCACAAGGAAACCAACAGTCTTCAGTGCTTCCGCACTGGAGAGTGTTGCTCACCTGGTCTACAGAGAAGCAGCAAGAACAATAGTGTGGCAGCCAGTTATCACTCATGTCTGAAAGGCTGTCGGCTGTGATGCGGGGCACTGTGGTGAAAGTGGAGGAGGGCTCAGTGTGCCCACAAACTCCAGGAAGAGTGGAAAGGGCCTCCAGACACAAGGGACATGTAGCTGCCAAGGGCATTGTTTCTCCTGTGGCCCTGCCATGTCCTGGCAAGGTTTCATAAAAAAGTTGAGGTTCGTGGCTTCAGAGAACAGGGTTGTCCAGTGCCTCAGTTTCTAATCCTGAAGATTTGCTTCTAAGCCCACCCCAGTCTGTTTCATCCTCAGGTATGAAACCAGGGCCTAGAGTGTGCAAAACCAAAGCATGCTTGTTCACCATCTGATCCATTCTCTAAGAAATCAGTGCTTTCCTAAGATTAGGATTTTTTTTTTTTTTTGCACGGAGCATCTTTGGAAGTTGAACCCATATGCCCACAAAATGCCAATTACCAAGCTGTAAGATTCTCTTTAGGAAAGTTAAGTGCTAAGACATCCTATCCTGGTGCCAAGGTACCATTTTAAAATTTCAGGGCCCATGCTATTCCTGAATTTTGATAATAAAAGTCCAAGATCAGAGGCCAGGGAGATGGCCCAGGGGGTAAAAGTGCTTGCCACACAAGCCCAATAACCTGAGCTTGGTCCTAGGAATCCACATAAAATGTGGTACACATCTATATTTCCAGCCCCCCTGCAGGAAGATACGAGGCGGAGAGAATCAGCTGGAAGCTCCTGGGACAGCTAGCCTGGACTGTGAAGCACAGTGTAAAAACAAGAGAGATACTGCTTCAAAACAAGGAGGAGGAAAGGACCAACTCCCAAAAAGTTGTCCTCTGACTTCCCCATGTGTGCCATGGCATGTGCAAACCTGAACTCCCCCCCCCCCGCACCACATACACACATACACAAATTCACAAAAAGAAACTCAAGATAAGCAAGAGGCACAAGTGAACAGATTCTGTTATTATAATTCACTCATTTAACAAATCCTTTACTGAACACTTGCTGTGTGTTGGGCCATGTGTGCACTGCTGTGGATGCATTGGCTCAATGCTTTCAGAAAGAATGTGGTCAGTCATGACCATGTAACCCCAGTGTATGTCACAGGCTGGGACCCTTTCTCAGACTTGTCCCTTTTTAATCTGCTAACTCCAGTCCGTCACAGGGTAAAGCCTGTGCCTAATGGCTCTAATGCTCAGTCGTTTTCTGGCCTATGGAAGTCTGAAGTCTGGGCATGTGGTTCAGCGGGATATGCTGCTATTCAAGCTGTTGCATCTGGTCTGAAGTTCTTGCTTTGTGCCAATATCTACAGAGCCGCCATACTTGAGTCATTTGAACTCTTTATATCTGATATGTCATACGTGGGAAGCACCCAAAATATAGTTCACTTTGTTTGAAACAGTATAGCCCAGGCTGGCGTAGAACTGTGGCTCGGGCTATTCTGCCCCAAAGCCAGCACAATGGGTCTCTCTCCTTTTGCAGGTTGAGGGGTGGGTGTCTTGCAGTCTGGTCTGAGTTGACTACGTACCTGAACCTGTGTACCCTCATGATTGGTTTCTGCAGTGCTGGTGTTTGAACCTAGGGCCTTGTGCATGTCAGGCAAGCACTGAGCTACATCCCCCGTCCCCTATTGGATTCCTATCCCACAACCCATGCCCTTGCAGGCCTGAAAATTTCTGTGTAGAACTCGACTGGCTTTGAACTCACAGAGATCCACCTTCTTCTGCCTCCCAAGTTCTGAGATTAAAGGTATGCACCACCATGCCTTGCTCTACAAATTACTTCTTGGTAGACCCCATTGGCCCAGCAAAGGGAAGAAGAAAGAGCAAGACAGTTAATCTTGATTGTCAACTCGATAGGATTTAGAGTCACCATGGAAACAAATCTCTGAGTGGATCTGAGGGATTTGATTGGGGTAGGAGATTCACCCTAAAAATGTGGGTAGCATCATGACTTGGACTAGAGTCCTGGCCATGGATGCAGTGTGACCAGCTGCCTCAAGCTCCTGCTGCCCATCTTTCCCCGCCATGGCAGACTGAATCTTCAGAACAAACCTTCCTTCCATAAATTTCTCCTGTCAGGAGTTCAGCCACAACAACAAGAGTAACTCATTCAGAGGGGAGGAAGGAGCTACTTAGGTAGCCAAGTGCTCTGTAAGGAAACCAACTTCAGCTGCCTCTTAGACTGGGAGTTTCGTCATATTTGATGGCACCGATGTGTCAGCGAGGAACTTGGTTGCTTATCTGTGCTAGGAATCAAACCAGGGCCTCGGGCATGCTCTACCACTGAGCACACCCAGTCCCAACCTTTTTGTTTTTCTATGTCCTGATCTCCAAGGCAGCTTAGAAAGCAGCACACATTCCTACAGCCCTCCTCATCTCTACTTTGTGGGGCCCGTTGCCCCAAGGGATCCAGGTCCCAGACACCAGTGGTGGAAGGAAGCCTTGAGTCCCTGTGGCTAAAGACTTGGCTGTTTGCAGCTCATCAATCCGTAGGGAACTATGGTGGACGGAGTCACCAGCCCAGGAGGGGGGCAACATTTCTAAACAGCTGACGACAGAACCAAGAACTCTCATGGTCTACTCAGCTGCCTGTATTACTATGGATAATCATGTTTGGATCTGAATTATGTAGTTGGGTAGTCAGCCATTGGCTACAGGAGGTGCTTCCCTAGGTACTATTTAGACATTTCCTAGATTTTTCCTCTCTCTCTCCTGATCTCTCTCTCCTGATCGCTCTCTCCTGATCTCTCTCTCCTGATCTCTCTCTCTCTCTCTCTCTCTCTCTCTCTCTCTCTCCCTCATGTATGTCTGTGTCTGAATTAATATTTATTACTAAAATGTCAAATGATTCTATCAGTGAATTATAGGTTTTTGTTTATTCTGTATTTATTGGGTGCCTTGCTGCATGCCCCATGGAGCATGTGTGGAGGTCAGAGGATAATTTGAGAGTTCTCTCCTTCCACCGTGTGGGTCCCTGGGATGGAAGTCAGGTCCTTAGACTCTATTGGAAAGTGAGACATTACTGGCTTTTTAGTGAAAAATCGTAAAAGGAATTTTAGAAAGTGTTTTTTAAAAGAAGGAGGAGAAGGAAGAAGAAGAGGAAGAAGAGGAGAAGGAGGAGGAGGAGGAAGAGGAGGAGGAGGAGGAGGAGGAGGAGGAGGAGGAGGAGGAGGAGGAGGAGGGCGCTGGAGTATGGAAGCGCTTGTCCGGTACACAATCGCTTCAAGTGTTAATATTGCTGAGGAGAAAAGCAGATACCCAGAGAGCCTGGAGAGCAGTGTAGCAGTGTGATGAATTAAGGTTGCAGTTAATCTAATCGTTAATCTAATCCCCAGCACCTGTGAGCCAGTGGAAACAAAATAATCACCATAATTTAGAAGGCCTGGGAAGAAGTCCTGGCTAACTCAATTCTGTGCTTCTTGTCACAGCTCATCGTTGGAAATCGTGGTGGATACAAACCCTTCCTCCTAACTTATACCCGAGTCTGGGCAGAGACAGATCTGAGACAAGACTTCTGTATTTTCCGAAGTTCTCAATGTTTTTGATATTTTGAGTTTTAGTCTGATGCCTTCGCCTCAGCTACTACTGCTGCCAGTGGTCTTACTGCTCATAATAGATACTGTGTCATTTCTAGCAAGTTCCCAGTGCTGTTACAGATGCGAGACAGGCAGAGAAAGGCAGTGCGAGCCATCCCTGAGGCTCCATGGCAGGTATATGGCAAAATGAGATGCAGTTGCCCCATTTCTGCCTTGTGATCTATCAGGCACCGGCACACTGTCGGCAGTGCTGTGTGGGCACAGTCACATAACACGTCAGTTAGACTGTATGGACCAGCAGGCCGGAGGACCAGCACCTGAGCTCCAGGTACTCTACCACGTGACCATCAGATGGGCGTCTAGAGGGGAAAGAACCTGGGTTCTAGGATTCTAGAGAAGAGAGGGTGTCTGAAAATTGGCGAGGAGGAGAAAATAGCCCTGTGTTAAATGGAAAGGGGTCTTCCCTCGATCCCCTTACCTGTGCATCAAAACAAAATGAGGGATGTTTTTCTGCTCAAACAAGAGCTGACGAAGTAAGCTCTAGCTAAGAACAAGCACGCAGAATCCTTCCGCTGATCTGCCGAAAGAAGGCCCAGAGGAAAGACACAGCATCAAAGCCTCTCGGACCACCGAAGCTGTTTGTCAGTGAGAAGACAATCAAAAAGCCTTGAGAGCTGGTTCAAACTGAGTCGTTATACATGGCTAATCAGGCACTGTTTGCCATCAAAGTCAGGAGCTGTGCCCTCTCCGTCAGCACGCTTTTGCTGTTCTGGTCGTCTTATTTAATAGAAAAGTCTGTGATTAAATAACAGGGCTGTTCTGATGCTGATCAATTTCATCTCAGCCATTTAAAGTGAAGTCAGACTCATCATTTGCTCTCAGCTCCGAAAAGGAGTGGAAAGGACCCTGTACCAGCACAACTAAAGGTATCCAAGGGGCCTTAGGATCAACTCCATGGGGTCTGGACCGTTCAGAGAGTTAGATTTCAGCCTAGGGCTCTCACCCGCACCCTGAGTGCCTCTCAGAGTCAAATGGTCACAAAGATCCCAGCCACGACAGGGATAATAGTAACCACAGACATGACCACATGACCATTTTCCAGTTCTCTTCCCATATACCTGGTCCTGTTCTAAATATTTTACACCCTTTAATTCTTAAAATATCCCTGTGATGGAAAAACACTGATATAACCCGCATACCTGAAACCTTCCCGACAAAGTCATACATTCTCAATTAATACTGGTTGAGTAAATGAAGGAATGAAGTAACTGGTTCAGAGTCAACCAAGTAGCAAGTGGCAGAGGTAAACTTTTATACTCACGTCTATCTCATTTCTGCTCTTAACTCCTTGAGGTATAGAGGTAAATTCCTATGGACATATTAATATTGTTTACTTGTTTTTAACTTACACTTTTTATTTTATGTGCATGCGTGTGTATTCGGATGGGTGTGCATGGGTGTTCATGTGCCACAGAGTGTCTGTGGAGGTCAGAGGACAGCTTGTCAGAGTCAAATCATTTCTTCCACCATATGGGTCCCAGGGATTGAACTCAGGTCATATACATATGACCTTAAACTTGCTATGTGCTGTGTAGATCAAGCTGGCCTTAAACATGGTATGTGTTGTGTAGACCAGGCTGACCTTGAACTTGCTGTGTGCTGTGTAGACCAAGGTGGCCTTGAACTTGCTGTGTGCTTTGCTCTACCCTGCTACCTTTGCCTCTCCTATGTGCTAAGAATACAGGCATGAATATCTATGCCTGGTTTATTTTAAGTAAGTATGTAGACACATTTTTAAGCCATTTTCAGATATTAACCCAAAGGAAAACACATCTTAGCAGATAGGACAAAGAAGAAATCAGCACTGTATGACAGAAAGACAAGTGGTTGGTCCTAAAGAAAATCTACTTCCTGTTCTGTATGCCGTAAAGCTCTGACTTCAGACCCCACTCTTTTAAATGAGTACCACAGTGTTTACTTACAGTGAGGAAAGAAACAGCTAATGGGCCATGTCATTGGCTCCTAGTAGGTTCCTAGTTCTAGTGTGTTTCCCTTCTTTTCTCTGTTGGAGACCCATAGTGATTCTCCTTGGCAGCTAAGGCTCGCACCTTCACAGCAGGTTCAAGATTTGGGACAGGGGAGGCTAATGTATTCAGGCTTGGGCCAGTATGAGCTCTTCTGAGAATCCACCAGTTGACAGCTGGACCAGTGCTTATTCATGAACTGCCTTCCACAGAGCAACAGAAAAACAGGTTGTTCATGGGCCATTTACTGAAGGAATTTGGATGTCTGCCTTGGGCTATCTGAAGGTGGCTAAGCCTGAAAGGAGCTGCCCTGTAGCAGCCTAAGGGACAGTAATTATAAAACAGGCCCAGGAGATGAAGGGGAAAGGTGATGGCAGAAGCTATGAGATGATATGACAGTCACGGGTCCCCAATATAGGTTGCCATATCCATCCGGATTTACTCACCTTGCCATGACACCTTACAGCTAACTGGGCGAAAGGTTTTGCTCCGTGGCGCGTTCACATAGGCAGGGGCCTGTGATGATTTGCTGTTTGAAGAAGAAGGTTTTACAGCACCCAAGGGCTTCTAGAGACTCTAATCCGTGGGCTCTAAGCTCTAAAATCAGATGCTCCCCAGGCCCATTGTCCCCGGTTTCTTCTGCCACCATTTTTACTTTTCACCCCCAGTTGGGAACACGACTGTGCTCTTTCTGCTCACTCATGACTGCTCTTGGCTTAGAGGAACAGAAATCATGTCTTCCTTCGGCTCAGGTACTAGGCACAGGCAAGCAGCATGGCTGAGAAGTGACTTTCTTTGAGCACATTAGAGCCTCTTTCCTGCAGGAGGCATGGAGCTCACTGAGGCCCCACTAGTGCCAAGGTCTGTGCTACTGTGGTTTGTATTTTTAAGGAAAAGCCATGCCCCTTCTGCTAAGAAAAATGCTCTCTTTTATGGGAACAGTAAGAAGCTTGGCGTTGGGGGTTTTGATTTGATTTGGGCCAGTGGTTGGTAGGAGGGGTGAGTTGTTCCCTCAAGAACACAGGTCCTCTTCCTTCATTCTTTTTGCTTTGTTTATTGAATCACCATTCAGAAATTATTCCCCAATCTGCTCAGCACAGGGTACCAGGGAGGAGCCCATAGAACTACGTGCTGAAATTGAAGAGAGACTCTCGCAGTTGCTGGGCCTACCCCCGCGGCTTTCTTAGAGTTGACAGGGAACTGGGTGACGCCCTCACTGCAGAACCTGAAGTGGCAGGGTGGGACTGGCTTCTCAAATTGACTGGAAATCATCAGAGCAAATGTGTGAATATCTGAACACACAACCACCTTCCTGCCCAGACGCTCCTGGCTGATTTGTTGGTGGCTTACGACCTTACAGAAGTAATGTGACTGTGACCCCAGAGCAGGCAGATTAGCAATGCTTGGAACCTGAAAAGACCACAGAAAGAACCCAGTATGGACAGTGTCCCAGGGTCTCCAGGTAGTCACCAAGGTGTCTCTGTCGTCCTCACCTGTTGTAGACTGTGCACCCTCTGCAGGTCACAAGTGCCATCCCAGATTTGGGTGCAGGACAGCATGAGAGATAGGGACTGCTCAGCATGGAGTCACGCAGACCTAGGATGGATCCAGGTCCCTCCACTTGCTGATTATAAAACCCTAGGCAAATCTGTGGCCGCTCAGAGCTTGCAGAATGGAGAACTCTCTAGTTCCCACCTGCCTCATAGTGTGGTTTCAGGCTCAAATGAGCTTCTACAGATAAGTCTGTCTGCAAGGGACACGTGGTAAATGTTTAATAGGCTGAAGTGTCACCTTTGTTATTGGCCTGATTAGACCGTAACAGGTGCTGTCGCTCAACTTCGGTATCTCTGCGGCTTGGTTCTGGCTGGTGTTGTCTTCCATGAATTGTTCATGAGCATGAACATGAGCCCAGCTTCCCGGTATTTGGGAAACTCCCGTCCTAGTTAGGTTTGGAGTGCGTTTGTGTGGCTGCTCCCCTGCACACCTTCCTTCCTAGGGTCCACTGAGCTGGAGTGGGTGCCCGTGTGGTCCTGTCTCTCCTTTCACTTGGGTCTCTCTGGAGTTGGAGGCTGGGGATGACAAGTGGTCGCGTCATCTACAGTGAAGAGAACAAAACCTCTCAAAAGATGCAGGCTACAGAAATCAGGCTGTCTCATACCATGTTCCGTGCAAGCACTAGGCCCCGAGTTCCATTCTTAGCATCCACATAAAAGCTAGGTGCTCATGCCTGTAATCCAGCTCTGGGTTGTGGAGACAGAGGGATTCCTAGGGTTTGCTGTATCACGAGTCCAGCCAACCGGCAAACTCCAGGTTTATGAGAGTGTCTGTCTCAACAAACAAGCAGCAGAAAGGCTGCAGAAATGTCCACTTGTTAGGATCAGATACTGCACTTGCAGAGGACCTGAGCTCAGGTCCCAGGGGTCTCACAACCTCCGATAACCCCAGCTCCAGGGAGATGCATTGTCTCTGACCTCTCTGGCACCTGCATATACCCCCACATAATTAAAAATACTAAAATTGTAAGATTGAAAGTGACTGAAGAAGATACCTGACGTTGGCCCGTGACTTCCGCACACATGGGCACATAGGTGCATGCAAAGTCAAACGCTAGAAAGCAAAAGATTACCCAGTATCTGATCCCTGTCTTGCCTGACTCACTCACAGTAGAGACCACAATGCGAATCCTTTTAGCTTCCTTTTGCTCCCCGTTAGTAATCAGGGAGATGCCTTGCCCATGCCGATTTCCAGGACCCAGAGCAGCTTTTGGTACAGAAGTGCTCAGCAATGACTAAATGATGCGTTGTGAAGTTTTTGCTTCTGACTTGGAGTTCCAGCTTCCAACTTCTTAGCGGGCTGTGGTGATACTCGCTTGCAGTCAGGACATGTAGAGCCTAGAGATAGCCTGGTGTACATAGTGACTCCCAGATCAGCCAGGGTCACATAGTGAGACCCTCTCTTTAAAAACATAAAAACAAAAAAATCCTTCTGGCTTGTTTGTTGCCAGTGGTGCCTAGTCATCTTCCTGTGTAATGAGAATTGACAAGAAATCCTTCTCTCAAAATCCATGCAGCTTTTATCTTGTAATATGTGTGGGTTTCTTTTTAAAACCAACAACTAAAAATTATTTTATGTGTTTGTGTTTTGTCTGCATGTATGTCTTATAGCACGTGTGTGCCTGGTGCCTGCCGAGGCCAGAGTTGTTAGATCCCCTGGGACTGTTGTAAGCTATGTGGGTGCTTGAAATTGAAGCAGCCAGTGCTCTTAACTGCTGAGCCATCTCTCCCAGCCCCCATGTGTGCTGGGACTATCTTCCTTCCTTCCTTCCTTCCTTCCTTCCTTCCTTCCTTCCTTCCTTCCTTCCTTCCTTCTTTCCTTCCTCCCTCCCTCCCTCCCTTCCTTTCTGTTTGTGTATTTGTTTGTTTTGGGACAGGGTCTTACTGTGTATACCTGGCTGTCTTGGAACCCACTGTGTACACCAGGCTGGCTTTGAACTTACAGAGTTCCACCTGCCTCTGTCTCTCAAGTGCTGGAATTAAAGGCGTGTGCCACCATGCCTCTCCATGTGGGTTTTTAAAGATAATTCTTAGAGTAACTGACTTCAGCATCATTGAAAGGGCTACCAAAGGACATCTGATGGCCAGACTTAACTCAGGGAGATGCCTTGCTGGGTCCCAGGTTCCAATATTGGGTAACAAGTGGGTTCTAGAGGTGCTGGTGAGAAAAGACACCTCCTGCTGTCCTCCTCACCAGCCAGCCTCTGTAGAGAACTGTGCACTCTGACAAAGTACTTGGACATTAGGGACAGAATTTGTTACATCACAAAATAGGTGACCTGACAATTCCAAGTCATGTCACATGGCTGTGTCGCTTTTACTCCAGGCTTGCACAGGGCCGGCCACTTGTTCCAGATACCACACGCCTCATCTGTGGTGCCCACAGTGGGCGGGCCTGGTGAGTGGTGTTTTGGCTTTATAGATAATATCTGACACTTGAGTTTCCTCCTGCTCCATCCCATCAAGATTCCAGGTGCATATCTCAAAGTAGGAACAGCTAAACTCGGGGAGGGCCTGGGTTCCTCCAAACAGCCGGACCTCCCTGCAGCTGTTACTACACTTAGTGCACGTTGCTGGTTGACACACATCTGCCTTCTTGCCCTGCTGTGCATTCCTAGGACAAGTATTCCAAGTAGAAGACCCCACCAAACATTCCCAGTGATGGGTAAGATATGCACCCTTGCTACAATGCTGTCAACTAAGTGTGAAGGGTTTGCCTTTGGAAGTAGAATCCTGAATTTGGAGTAGCATAGCATCACGTGTAACTTCCAGCAAATTGCTGATCTCTGCCAACCTCAGTTTATCAACCTGTACCATGGGAACTATTTCTTGCCATACCCATCTCAAAAAGTTACCATATTGGCTGGATGCAGGAGTACATGCCTGTAACCTTAGCTAATTGGGAAGCTGAAGTGGGGGGTTGGTCCTCTAGAGTAATGGAGTTGCGGGGCCTCTAAGCTTTCACACTGAAGTGGCACAGACTGTCGCAGAATCCTTGAGATGCTGATGCCAAGAGCTTAGTAGCTGGCTGTATAAAAAGAAATCCCAATCCATCCCCATCCTTGTCTGAAGCTTTATTCACTGCTATAGAGGGCGTCCTCCCGGGAGAAGACCTCCATCATTGCACTCCAGGCGCTTCCAGCCTACTTTCAGAGCACCAACGGTGTGTGCTGGTGTTCTACTCTGCTCACCGAGGCTCATAAGGCCATGGGCCTGACACCCAGGACCACAGGAAAACCAAAGATAGATTTATTTTCCTTTCTTGAGGACTGATGCCACCGCCACCCTGCCATCCCAAACTTGGAGTTGAGAAAAGTGAAATGGCTTTCCTGGGGTCTAGAGTGGGCAAATCACCTTTGCTGTGCCTCTCTTGCGTGGATGCGCGTCCTTTAGCTGTGGGAATGGCTGACCCATGCCTTCCCAGAAGCAAACGTGGAGCTTGGCACCTGGTAGAGAACTGCACAGCAAACCTTTGTTCAAGTGATCATGCACAGTTCTGGTCGCTGTCCAAGCCCTGCCTTTGTGCAAATTCAGAGTTCTGAATGAGAAGCGGGTGGGCTTCTTTGGTGTTACAGACTCCAAACCTCTCCAGACAGTCCCGTGACGTCACACCAGTCATCCGGGTCATCCTGCAGCTTTTCTTCTAAGCAGCATCACTACAGATTTGAGGACCCAAGAAATCCTTGGCTCAGTCAGACCTGAGGATGCTGAAGACAGCTGAGCATATCTTGGATGTGCTTTCTTGTAGTCTATAGATAGAAGTCTTTGGTGCTTTATAAAGGGGAAAATAGATTTCTGCATCTAATTTAGTGGTGTGACCATAAATTCATTTGAAGTATCTGTAGTAGAATAATGACTTTTCTGATTCTAAAATGTGAGTGTGTGTGTGTGTGTGTGTGTGTGTGTGTGCGCGCGCGCGCACACATGTGTTTCTGGGGATCAAATTCTACAATCTAGGCAAATGGCTACTATCCAGCTACCCTATCTCCATCCCTAAGTGTCAGTTTTTATAACTTTCGGTGGAAAGGTTGGAGACAATGTTTAAGTTTATTTCCAGAATGTGGCCTTTGATTACATCATGGCCTAATACAAGGTTTAGAACAGGTATTTCCAAGGAAATTAGATTTTCTTTCCTTTCTGATCTGTTCTTCCAAGTCAGTCAGAACTAGACCTTACTATCTAAATTTCTAAATGTTATATTGAAACATTTAAAGAAAAAATACAGAGAGTGAGTGAGACAGTGTGTGTGTGTGTGTGTGTGTGTGTGTGTGTTGTCATGAATGATAATAATATAAACCAATTACCTCACCTCAGAGCTTACTAATTCCCCATGGTTCTTGAACTGACTGCCATGTGTCCTTGGCTGAAGCTTTTGGGTGGATGGTGGTAGTGAGAAGGGCTGCGTGCACTATGACTGCTTTTCTTTCTTGGTCAGACCCACAGTCCTGTCTAATTGTTTTTCCATCTGTTTTGCAGCGGAAGCGAAAGCAGAGTGCCCAGGATGAAGACGCCATCAGCCTGTGCAGTCTTGACATAAGTGTAAGTTTGGTCCTTTCTACCTCCCACTCCTCCCCTGCACACCATGGCAGCTCTATTCTTAGCGTGGATGTAATTTGTTACCATGCTGTGCACTTGAAGTGGGTTACCATCGTCCAACTGTGCAGTTGTCACCAACAGGATTTTCTCGTTTTTATCTCGTCTCCATTTTACTAGAGACACTTATATAGCCAACTTGAATGTCAAGCCAACTTTTTTATTGTCCACATATTTTTTTCCCTTATAAAATGAATTAGAGACTTAGGCATCTGCGTAGAATCTACATTAATCCCACTGTGCAGTTTGAAAGGCTGGTTCAAGAAGATAGAGCGGTTGGTTGTTTCTCCCTTGGGATGTGGGTGGAGTCAGTGACTTGATGGAAATCCTAGTAGCCGGCTGGCCCAAAGGCTAGAAGACGATTCCGATAGCATGATAAAGTGAGTGGCTCTGGGTTCAGCAGATCTTAGTGAAGATTCTGGACTCAGCATTCATGTGGAGTGATTCCTCATCTGGAAAATGAGGCCGAAAAGACTCCATGTGACTTTGGAGTCAAGTAAGACAGTAAAGATGAGAAAGGCAAGCATAATACCTGCTAGCTGCTAAGTGCACAATAAACACCCACTGCGTTGTGTTTTTCTGCAAAAGCACAGCTTGCAGAAGAGGCTCAGTGATGTGGTGGCCGAATGCTTGTGATGTCAGAGGTCGGAAACGTCCTTTGGATTTCCTGGATGTTTAGTTTTGATGACTTCCTGTTCATGGACTCTGTTGACGCAACTGAGAAGCCTCCTTGATAGTGTGTTCCATTTCTTATCCAGGCTGGGGGCTAGAGTGGGAGCTGAGGCCTCCCAGGTTCCTCCTGTCCTCCTAGTTATTCATCTTAGACATGGTTCACTCTTCGTGCAGCGTAGATCCATGTAACACTGTGGTGTTTCCTACAGAGACCATGAAAGCATTCTATGATATATGACAGCTCCAATATTTAGCAGTGGAACCTTGGTCAAGCCACTTCCACTATCTGTGTCTCAGCTTCTCCGTTTGGTTGGACAATCGGTCTTCTAAAATCATTGTGAAAATGGGAAGCTCTTTGAATATAAATTATTAGGCTCTCATTTAATGTCATTTATTTGCCAATATGAACAATGCTCTTTTAGCTATTTTTAATTATTTCCAAATTTCCTGAGGTAACAGCCTTGGTGGAATGATCTTGAGCTGACTGCTAATGATGTGTCTTTATTTCACCAGGTGCTTATCTATCCTAGTCTTTAACACCATCAGATTGATGGAGTTGGGTTAGTTTACTAGGTTGTCATGGTAACAAAACAGAAAGGCGTTCTTCTGGGGTTTTCTTTATTCATTGGATATTGTCTAATTGACAGGTGAAGCTATGGAACTTCTCATCAGCAATAAGACTTTTTTTTGTTTGTTTGGATATGCTTAATTTTGTCAAACTTTTAGAATCCAAAGACTGTCCAGATCTCCAAAGTCTTTAGCCATCATGCATTCAGTGTCCTTGGAGGCTGATAAACTTCTAGCCACCTGGGTGTTGGGCAGGACTTTTATTCAGGCATTTCTAAGATCCTGCATCAGGTTTGCTCAGCTTCAAGGTGGCATTTCGTGTTTTGAAACGTATGTCTCCAAATGTGTTTTATCAGAGAGCTGCTGACCCTTGAGCAGAAAGGGTTACTGGCAATTTTCAATTTGATTTGTCTTTGCCTGGTCTTCTTATTCAGGTCACCTAGGCTTCAGCTAATGAATAATTTCTAGATGATGATTTTCCCCTGTGCAATTTCAGATGTTTCCTCTTATCTTGATCAACTCATGCATCATGCTTTGTCACAGTAATGAGATTTTATACAAGAAAATTCCACCCATTTCACTAAAGGGGCTATTTTAGGGGTTCAGCCATTTCTTTCTGATATGCTTGGCTTTTTGTCCAGAACCTAGGTTGGAGTTCCTCCATTTACTGCTACATATAACAATTGTACACATTAGAGACCTGGAAGGTATTGTAGGGCATGAGACGGCTGTGTTGAAAGTTCCACTGACCTTAGAGTCATATAGAGGGGACAGGAAGTGTGACAGAACCGAGCATGGCCAGGAGGGGAGTTTCTCACTTCAAACCTGCCACCCCGTGTACACTCAGATGAGCTAAACTGAATTTAGTGGTGGGTGGAGCCACCCACGAGAAGCTGTCTCACCATAAATGCTACGATATCTAAACTCTGAGCCCAGTGAATCAGTTACTCTGGTGAGGAAGTGGTCTTTCTCCATTGGGTGGCTTAAAAGGACTTTGTTTTCGTGCATCCAAGTGGTGATCTCCAGGAGAACCCTCACAGCAGCAACCCTGAAGAGGTACTGCTTCTGTTGTTGCTAGTTCATAATTTTGTCCCCAGAGGCCATTAACCTGGAAACTCAGGCCATCCTCCTGTCTCTGTAGCAGGGACTAAAGCAGTGCCACAACCAGCTGAAGAGTTGTTTTGACCCTATTGCTGTGTGTAGGTGGAAAGTGTCGGGGGGAGAAGGGTGGCTTTCAGTTAGTTGCTCCTGGTGGAGGATATGAGGGTTAGGAAAGTGAGAAAGGCACTCGTCAGTTTTGATTCCACTTCCTATGTGGTAATACGGCCACGGCATGTGTGCTTTGAACAAGAGGTTACTAGATAAGAGGATGGGCATTTTTAAGGGTCAGTAGTCAGGTTTCCACTCAGTCCTCGCCTAATGCTGAGAAAACAGTGCACATTTAGTAAATATTTTAGAATTAGAGACAGAGACAGATGACAGACAGACACACACACCCCCAAAAGAGAAACAGAGAGACAGACACACGCACACGCACACACACACACACACACACAAAGACACACACACACCCCAAGAGAGAAACAGAGAGACAGAGAGAGACCCCAAGAGAGAAACAGAGAGAGACAGACAGAGAGAGAGAGAGAGAGAGAGAGAGAGAGAGAGAGAGCCCTAAGGAGTACCCCTTTTAAAGAAATACATTTGTATGTAAAAAGCTAGGAACTGTTTGCACTGGTGAATTTACCCGTGATTAAGAAGTAAACCACCAAGCTGAATGTTTGCAGTCCATGCACACCTATGCAGTTAGTCCCAGCATTTAGGAGACAGAGGCAGGAGAATTGTGAGTTTGAGGCTAACCTGAACTGTCTAGCAACCTCTTAAATCACTGTGATTTGTGATTTGTGGACCCATTTGTGGACCCTGGCCAAGCCCGTCCATTGAGCACTCCTTTTAGAGGGGACACTAGAAGATCCTGAAGACCAGGGGAGGGTGACCTGTCTCTAAAGAATCGTTCTTCAGTTGGGACAGGAATGTCTCCATGGTTGGCAAAATAATTGATGTCTTATTTCTCCACCACTGGAATTGATCCTCCAGTGAATTGAATTGAGCCTTCAGCTTCCGGAGAGCATAGAGCACAGACTATTTCAGAAACAAAACATAAGGCAGTGTGTATTTTTGAGAGCCATTTGCAGGGTACTGGCAGCCGCCTCCAAATCCCTTCTCACGTCAGAGGGTGCGCGTGGGCTGCGCATGGAAAGGAAGTACGGCCCTCTGCAGTTTGCTGGTTTATAATCCTCACGGCTGAGAGATTGCGTGAGTGGAGAGCTAGCTGGTTCTCGATGTGAAGGCTCTGGCAGGAGAGCCAGCTGTGCCCCTACATAACTCAGCTCTGCCTGAGGCCAATGAGCCTGGGCTGGGCATAAAAGGAGCCCAGTGATGGTGCCCTAGGAAAGGTGAACAGGGGTTCACTGTGGAAGCTTAGGGAAATGTGAAGAGTCAGACACTCGATGGACCCACCTCAAAGCAGCAGCTGTGTTTTGGCATGTTGCCTTCCTGTCGTTATTCATGCCTCTTTATAATGCTTGCGTTGCAAAAATATTTCAGACATACAGAACAGAATGAAGTGATACTGTTTCGGACACACTGAAGGGCAGCAGTGAAACCGAGGAAGTAGTTGCTTTGCCAGCCTGCTGTGCCATCGGGTTTGATGTCTGTTGCTGTCTTCTGTGTCCACAAACTTAAGACATCCACATGTTCCTAAATGCTGTATGTGTTACAAGCCAGCCTTTTAAGTTCCTATAAGCACATATAATTTTTAAATTTCTGTTTATTTGTATGTATGTGTGTATGTGTACACACATGCTGTGGCATGTATGTGGAGGTCAGAAGGCAGTTTACACCATTCCATGCTAAGTCTGGGAGGTGCTTGTAGACATTTGTCCCTCTCCTTCAGAGGGCCCTCTTGCCTGGTGACAGTGAGGCTGGCAGTGATCCTTCCTTTCAGTCCTGGTGAGGCTTCTCTGTGAAAGGTGATGTAAGGACCTGAGATTTGACCCAGGGTGGAGGGGTGTGTGCAAAGCGGAGTTCACATTCTTCCTGTATTTTTTTTTTTTTTTTTTTTGCCAATTGACAGGGACCAAGATAAACCCTTCTGAAGCTCCTGCATGAAATACTGGGGAGTGTATACCACACCTCATGCTTTTGAATTCTTTTAGCTGTGACCATACCTTGTCTGTCCCCTATGAGGTGTCTAGACATACTCAGACCCCCCCCCCCTCTCTCTCTCTCTCTCTCTCCTAATGAGAGGTGAGAAACAGGGCCCCTCTGTGCAGGGGAGTAACCTCAGGGCTCCCTCCATAACGGAGCCCGTAACGTGTGTGCCTGAGTTCTGACCTCCCTGTATTCATTCACCACCAGGCAGTTTATAATCCCCATCTCCAGGTCCCAGACTCCTCAAGTACTCCCAAAGCAGGCACTATCTGAGCCCTGCCTACCTGTCCTGCCTTTCGCCTGATCCATGTACAGTTTCTCAGAGTCGTTAGGCTCTGTCTCGTCCCTGGGCCTTCTCACATGTTATCCCCTATGTCTGGAATACACACTGTTCACCTAGCACTTCCCCGGACTCTCACCCACGTGTCCTTCATATCCATCTGCCAACCAAAACTTCCCAGCGTTCCTTGTGCTCCTCCCTCTGGCCATTCTCAGCTCTGTTTCCCCGTGTCCTCCCAATTATCCCACCATCACAGATGTGTTCCTGTCATAACCATTATCACCCAGCGTTGGGAGGCCTGCTGGCTTCTCACTCTCCCCAGACAGTCATAGAGCTCTTCACAGGAAGCTTGTGCTCTGCCTTAACCCGTACTCAGCACCCCGCACAGGCCTTAGCCCATAGTAGATGCTCAGTAAACATTTGCTAAAGATAGGCTTAGCATCCCTTCCATTGCATAGATGACTGAAAGGAGGGAGGAGAGAAACATTGGAAAGTCAGAGCATTATAGGAAGGAAAGAAGGTAGGATTTAAACATTCGAGGACAGAAGCTAAGATTAATGGATTTATCCGGACGCTTAATGCTAGGAGGTCTTTTGGACTCTGCTCATTCAGCAGACTGCCCTGAATTTCTTACGGCAAGTGGTACAGCCACACTCCTTAACAAGTTTACTGACAACCCGTGACCTCCCACGGCAAACAGTGCTTGTCATGGGTGCTCTGTAAACACGTCTGGAATGAATGCGTGGATGCGTGAATTAATGAGTCTCAGTCTGGGATCCTTGGAAGGATGTGTCAGAGCGGCCTCATTAGCTTTCCAGTGTAAGCATGAATCAGAGTGTCAGGGATGCAGGACTCCATTGCTGGAGTCTTCCCCAGTAGATAAACATGGCGGTAGCCACCATTGCCAGGTGAGCGCTTGCTGCATGGTGGATCTGAGGCTGCTTACATTTTAGCTCTTCATCATACCTCACCCCTCGAGGATGAGGGAAAGGGCGTGTGGAAGCCAAAGCGTGCCCGAGGTCTGCCCAACGCGTCCTAGTGCTACTATGCTTATTACTGCATTAACGAATAGCATGGCCTCGAGAGGTGCTTGAGCTAGTCACATGTTCTGTGCTTTCCAAACCCCTCACTCGGTTCTCGCAGCCGTCCCCTGACCCTTTCTGAAGACGAGAATTTTGGGGATTGGATGTGACCTGCGGCTTCACAGTCAAAGCCTGCAGTAGATTCAGACCCAGGAGACTGAATGGCAGAGCTTCTCCACACTGCTCAGGACACAAAGGGCACAAAGCCTCTGGCTCTGCAGCTTGAGTGCTGGATGACTGATAGGCCATCTAGTTGGTCACATTAGCACCCTGTGAAGGATGTGGCAGGCACACCCATGCTTCATTCCCTGTTTATTCTAGTGACTTGTGGTGTTGCATGGACACTCAGCATGTATGCTGGTGTAAACGGGGAGAATGCTTTCCTGTCTCCATGGAGCAAAAGCCATGTTCACTGTTAGAATATGTTCAACCAGACACACAGTAACAGAACAATTATTTTATCTCTTTCACAGAGTCCAGATAATTTTTTAAAAGAAGATACCGTTTCTGCAGGTTTGTTCCCCGTTGGCCATTCTGGCGCTTGCTACCTGGGGAGATTAGCCTCTCCCTAGTCAGAGAGGCCTTGATGAATTTTGGGGCAGGTATTAACAATGCTCTTGTTGCCCAGGGAACCAGGCAGGCTGTGGGGATCAGCCTTTGTTAGCATGCGTGCATCTGTAATCTGTGGGCATTTGAGTTCGGGTTGCACTATTGTTCATGCTGCCTATAGGATCCTTTGCGGGCAAGGCAGCAGGAACCCCGCTTTCAGAAGACTGATCTGAGTCTGCCATCGCACGTTAGCTTTGACAAGTATTAACATAAGCACATAGCATCTTGCTTTCTGTCTGGTCCGTTATTAGAATTCTTAGGTCAAAGGTCAAGCAATGCATGCATGAGCTTTTCAATGACAAAGAAACCCCAGGATTTTGAAGAGCCTCACGGATGCTAAGGGCTTCAATGCTTGCAGGTCAGCTGTCATTTTGGGCTCCCAGTGAGAGGACATCAGCGTGGTTCAGGTTCAATGAGGACTCTTGCACTCTTTAATGCCTGTTTAGATTTATGGTCAGAATTACAGTCTTTGGAAGCTTGGGGCCAGAACTTGACGCACCCATAAAACTGAAATCATATCAACCTCCTTCCTTAAAGCTGTGAGGATGGAAATGAATTAGTTTACTGAAGAATTTAGCCCCTTGCTTGTAGTAAGCACAAAAAATACCAGTGCAGTGGTTTGAGTAAGAATGGCGCCCATGCCAGGCGCTGGTGGCGCAGGCCTTTAAGCCCAGCACTTGGGAAGCAGATCTCTGAGTTCCAGGCCAACCAGGGATACCTGGAGAAACCCTATCTGTCTTGGAAAACAAACCAACGAAAAAAGAATGGGCCCCATAGACTGATATATTTGAATATTTTAGTTACCAGGGAGCGGAAACTCTTTGAAAAATATTTAGACATAAGTGGATGCAAAGACAGGGTTAGGGTGTAGTGTCTGTTTGTTGTTGTTGTTGTTGTTGTTGGTGGTGGTGGTGGTGGTGGTTTCTCGAGACAAGGTTTGTCTCTGTAGCCCTGGCTGTCCTGGAACTCACTCTGTAGACCAGATTGGCCTCAAACTCACAGAGCTTGGCTTGACTCTGCCTCCCAAGTACTGGGATTAAAAGCATGCGCCACCATTGTCTGGCAGGTGTAGTGGCCTTTACAGGATGTGGCATCTTTGAGGTTTGTGCTTTGCAATGGCCCCTTCCCTTTTACACAGACTTTATTTGCTTGTTGATTCTGAGATGGAGTCTTGCTGTTTTTCCGGGCTGACTTTGAACTTCTTCTGCTCAAGTGTCCTTCTCCTTCCTGCTTCAGTGTCCCACTAGCCATGGTCACTGCTAAAAACCCTACTTGCTGGCTTCTCTTCCCTAGCAAGAGTGGAGACAGCTGCTGCCTGCCGCTTCCAGTTTTGTCTTCTTCAACATGTCACGTGGTTGGAATCTCAAAGTGTGTGGCCTTTTCCAGATTAGTTTCTTTCCCTGAGTGATGTACACCAGTTTCCTCGATGTCTTTCATAACTTTGACCTCTTACTATGTTTTTATCACTAAAAATATTCCACTCTGTGGATATATCACAGTGGTCCCCCACCCTGACCAGTGATGCTTCCTTCTTTTATACTGTTGTTTATTATTTCATAAAACATTGAATATAGTTCTTTCTAAATCATAATTCTCCAGTGACGAACAGTTGTGTTGTGTTCAATATATCCCGGATCTAAACAATGATCCTTTTCATTCTCTAGTGCAAGCAGTAATGAAGGAAAAAATAAAAATAAAGACTACCGAATGCTTTCCACCTTCAGTGTGGGGCTGCGTTAGCATCCGCTTCAGTTCTTGTGCTGCTCCTGCTGCTTCTTATTGTTTTACGTCATGGACATCAGAGAAAAACAAACACATTAAAACTAAGCCATTTCCAAAGGCAGATCTCAGCAGGTTGTGACCGTGAGTGATGTAGGGAAAGTTACTTTGTCTCCACTGTGTATGCTTCATTTAGAGCTCCGAGTCTGCTGGCTGGAGAGCTCCGTGTCTGCAGGGTGTCTGCAGGCGCAGTGGGTAAGAGCTCTTGCTGCTCTTGCGGGAGGTCCTGGGTTTGATCCACATCACCTACATGGTAGCTCACAGGTCATCTGTATTGACACAGTCCCAGGGGATCCAACACTTTCTTCTGTCCTCTGTGCACCAGATATACACAGGCATACATGCAGGCAAAACACATGTATACATAG
Source organism: Arvicola amphibius (assembly GCF_903992535.2). Classification (NCBI taxonomy): domain Eukaryota; kingdom Metazoa; phylum Chordata; class Mammalia; order Rodentia; family Cricetidae; genus Arvicola; species Arvicola amphibius. Next base: position 28,778,007 of record NC_052058.2, on the reverse strand, counting down.
AAATAAATCAATAACAATAAGCCTTTTTGAAAAGGTCTCTTTCTGAGATCTTTAAACTGTTTACGGAAATATGTACCCCTCTGGCATCCTGGAGCTACCTAAAAATCATGTAAATAATCCCGGTGGTTTCCTTCCATTCTTGCCTAATCGAGTTTCTCTCATATGACTTGATCATGGTACCATGGCCCATCTTTGTTCTGGGTATATGTTCTGGTTTCACTAACATAAGCTGTTTTCTTTGTCTTACTTTTCACTGTGTGTCTGACGCCTGTCTCCATGAAGGAAGTGACATGGTGCCTTTCCCTTTGACATTGCTATAGGGTAATATTCCTGTTAGAGGAGAAAAGATAAGTGTGTGTATGCATGCGTGCGTGTGTGTGTGTGTGTGTGTGTGTGTGTGTGTGTGTGCTATTGGGGTTTGAATGCAGGGACTCACCACCACTGAGCTATGCCCCCGTTCTCTTTTTGCTTTTTCATTTGAGAAAGGTTCCTACTCAGTTGCACAAGCTGCCCTGGGCCTCACCTCCTAAGAGGCTGGGATCACAAGCCTGTACCACCACGCTGGTGTATTAGCCTCCTAAGAGGCTGGGATCAGAAGCCTGTACCACTACACTGGTGTATTAGCCACTTTCTTCTTTCTGTGATAGAAAGCCTAACAAAAGCAGAGAGGAAAGAGCATGTAGTGGAATCTCATTTGTATTTTAATAATACAATAAGAGAGTAAAACAGCCCCACATTTGGGCACCAAATGAAGCACGATTAATAAAAACTCAGAGACAGAAATTGGGGTTAAACCTGAAAGTTAGAAAAGCAAAGCAGCCAGCCACTGACTCTTACCTCGACCCCAGTCTGAAAATGGTGATCCTGCCTCCAGGAATCTCAGAATGAGACTGTGTCTGTGAGCTGTCTCCTCCCGTCTTGTATTCTTCTCTAGGGCTGAGATTAAAGGCAGCCACCACCCAGTTTCTGTGGCAACCAGTGTGGCTACTGGGATTAAAGGTGTGTGTTACCACTGCCTGGTCTGAAAGGCTGACCATTGGGGCTGTTTTACTCTCTGATCTTCAGGCAAGCTTTATTTATTAAAATACAAATGAGATGCCTCTACAAGGACAGGCTTGCTTATCTTACAGTTTGAGGGTTTGGTCCATCCTAACGGGGAGGGCATAGCAGCAGGAGCTTGGGTCAGGTGTTTATGGGGTGCCAACATGTAGGAAGCAGTTAGTGATGGACCCTAATTCTCAGCTACTATTCTCTTTCCTGCGGGCTGGGACTCCAACCCACAGAGTGCTGCTGCCTCCTTTGGCCAAATCTAGGTCCCTCACACGCATGCCAGAGACTGGTCTGCATTGCAATTCTACAGCCTGCCAAGTTGACACTCAGTATTAATAGTCAAACTAGCTAAGAGATTGTTTTAAACAAGCCACTTCTCTGACTTCTGGTCAGCAGGACTCTCTGCCACTGGTTCCCTTTGATGGCGTTTCTCTGAAATCCAAGCCTTTGTGACCAGTAGTTGAGAGTTGAGAACTGTGTGGCAGATTGCCTTTAAATAGGTCCAGACTCAAAGGATACTGGCCTGCTCCAGCTGACGGTTGTCGGGGGCATTGTCTCTGGTGGATGGACAAGTCTAGGGCCCCCTGCTGAGCTTCCCTGCTTCTGCCCCTGCCTCTCTGTTACCCACTTTCCTCGCAGATAAACACAGCAGCTCTCCTTAAGCCCAATCCTACTGTGTTCCCCCGGGCCTCCCTCGTTTTCAGTGGCTTTGACACCTTCTCCTGGTGTCAAACCCCAGCCCAGTGCTGCTCTTTAACTGATTGCTACACCGCTCCTTCTTCCCTGTGTTCCGGTTGTCCTGACCTCTACCCAGGCTAGTTCCTTGTACCTCGGGGCATTTGCATTTGTCATTTCTCTCTATGTGGAAAGTCAGTTAGTCACTCCTGTGGCTTCTGCCTCAGTTTCCTTCAGATGTCCATAAAAGGCATTTTCTGTCCTCTTATTGGAAATAGCAAATTCATCCCACCCTTCACACTTAGGATCCCCTTTTTCTTTTACCTGGATTTATTTTTTTTATAATATTTACCTTCATCTGCCACACTGTATATATTTTGTTTTATTTTTACTTTTTATTGATTATTTGTGAATTTCATATCGTGCACCCCAAGCCCACCCATCTCCCCATCCCGCTGTATCCAGCCTCCACCCTCGCAACTCCCCATAAAGAAAACAAAAAATAAAAAAAGTAAAAATAGAAATGCAAATTAAATTAAAAATCTCACAGTGGAAGCTGTGACGTGCTGCAGTCATACATGTTTTATTACCTGTCTCTCGACACTAGAATATACCTTATTTTGTGTTCTCACATTCTAAACATCTGGAGCAGTAGTTGACACAGGCTAAGTTCAATAAACACCAGGAAATGGGTGGCTACTTCATTGCCTCCTGTTTTTCTCTGAAAGTTACTGAAAGCAAGACTCAGTTGGTCGTGGCAGCATTTTAAGAATGTCTTTCTTTCTTCCTCTACATACTTACGTTCCTTTTATTTTTTTAATGAAAACAAACAACAAAAAAAAAAACCAAGAGGAAAATCAAGCTCTACTTGAACAGACATCGTGAAAACAGTGTGGCCTCTCTGAGGCAGTAGCAGAAAGATGAAGGCTATTGGAACAGAAAGATGAAGGCTATTGGAGCTCTATGGCACGCATACCATCCACACCGTCACATAGAGGGCCGGTGCCATCCACTTCTGCCGCCGCAGCCACTCTTGAGGGTGTCTCAGGATCACGGTAGACCTGGAAATTTTCTGTGGCTATCAGCAACATGCCGCTCTCGGGTGTCTTTTTCTTTCCCTTTAATGACACTGCCACCACTCACTGTGTCCATCACAGAGTGGGAGAACTGCAAAGAGCTCTCAATCAACACCCAGTGCTTGCTGACCCACGGTCAGGGAAAGAGCAGATTCTGGGTTCTAAGTCGATGGTGGAGTGCCAGCGTGTGCTTTGTACCTCACCCTGCAGTATGTTCTGGCCAATCCCATTCAAATGAGAGCGTCCATTTTAACGGCTGACGCTATGCCTGCTTCTCTCAACTAGATGGAGAATTCTGTCCCAGTCTCCTTCACCCATGGCTCCTGGGGGAACCATGAAGCCAAGTCAGTGATGCTGAGACCCTGACAGACTGACCCCTTCCTGCCTTGTGGGAATAGTTGACTTGAAAGTGTATATAATCTAAGATGCCGCTCCTAACTCTAAGCCTCAACAATGGTGGAAAACTCTAAGAAGTTCTGAATGGGCCTTAGGAGGACTGAAGTAGACTGAAGAGTCATTCTGCTTAATCTTACCAAATTTAAGTGCAAGGTCTGTCTGTCTGTCTGTCTGTCTCTCTGCCTGCCTCCTGTGTATGTGTGTGTGTGTGTGTGTGTGTGTCTAAATCAGCAGGTAACACAAAAGAAACACTACTCACTTATAGCTAACAGAGACAGGTCTACTTTAAATGAGATTCCATTTAGGCTGCTTAAAAAATTTACCATAGCCTGGCTGCCTTCTCAGCCACTGATGGGAGAACAGGATGGCAGCACAGCTGTGTTCTGGCGAGGGCCTCTTTCAGGGTTGCAGGCTGTCGGCTTCTTGTACTCTCATGTGGAAGAAAAAGAATATGAGTTCGTTGTGATCTCCTTAAGGGCACTAACCCCATGTATGAGGGTCCCACCCCCATGACCTAATCAACTCCCAGAGGTCTCCCCCCCCCACCCCGCCATGCCTTCACACTGAGGTTGAATTTCAGTTTATGAATTTTGAGACACACAAACCTTTACTTCTCAGGGTCTCTTACAGTTTGAAGCTGAAATGTCACCCACAGGTCTATGTTTCCAGTAGTGGTTCCTCAGCTTATAATGCTACTTTGAGAGATTCTGGAAACTTTGGGAGATGGGTGTCTTAGAAGGAGGGAGTGAGTTCGTGGAGGCTGTGGTACAGGCGTCTCTCCAAACTGTGCGTTCTCTCACTCTGTGTGGCGGCAGAAGGACTAACTCGTTTCTAGCAACTGTGCCCCCACAACATTGTGTCTTCTGCCACGAGGCACTTTTACACGTTGCTGTGTCCCTTGGTGAAGATTTCCCTCCAGCACATAACCAGACACTGAGATGGGCTGAACTTGAAATGACTGCCAGCCTACAGGAATGAGGGCTGGCCGCTCTGCTGGTCATCCACATGGGGAGGCAGAGTTCCTGAAAAATGGGCTTCTTCCATGGTCTGCTGAGGAAACCTCCTGAAACAGCGATGTTTTGTGGAAGATGGTGCTGCGTGTTACACATGATGGACGGGCTCCTGGGAAACCAGAGTCAGGACAGAATTGCCCCAGGGACCTGGGGGGGGTTGTGTTTGAATGAAGGGTGATGTTTAACTGAATAGACATTGAGATGATGTCCATGTGATGTGGTCTCAAACAGGCATGTGTGCTTCTGGGGAGAAAGTTCAGATCGGTGGGGAAGGGCCACAGAGAGTCCTTCTCTTAGGAATGGCTTTTTGTGACATGGAATACATTTCTGGTATAACAGAGTCCTCACAGGTCATGTCAATGTCATTTGGTTCTGTTTCTTGTCCATTCATATCCTTACTGACTGGGCATGTCCTGTGCCTTCTCCGCTCTCATGGTGAGCAGGCCATTGCAGACAAAGTACCCCTCCCCCCAAATAATCAACTTAAAAGACCACTTGTTTATTTTCACACATGGTGTTAGGCAAGGCTGCCCAACTCCACTCCTTTGAACCTGGCTGAGCAGGAAGAATGTCATGGCATGGAGCCTATAGTGGAAAAAGGTTGCCCACCTTATGATTGCCAGGAAGGGGGAGACAGGGACAGATAAATCCGCTCCATGTAACTAAGTCCCACCGCCCAAGTTTCTCTCGCTCATCAAACTATAGACCCATCACTGCATCCCCTACAAATGAGGTCTGAGAGCTCCTAGCCTGGCTGCTCCCCCAAAGCCCAGGAGCAAGCCCAGGGTTTAAAACACAGCCATGTTTTAGCCCAGTGTCTTTGGGGGACATTCTTGATTCCAACCCTATCGGTCCAGTGGTGGAGAAGGTTTTCACGGTCAGAGCAGCAGGGATGCGATGGGAGAAAAAGCAAATCTTCAGATGTGGAGGAAGCTGCCTTAGGAAATCCAACCAAGGACCGCGGCCTGGTCATGAGAGGTCAAGGATGGCCCCTTGGCGAAGAGGAAGATAAAAGAAGAAGAGGAAGTGACCGGGTCTGTGGGGAGAAGAAAGGAAGTGTGAGCAGGGAACAGCAGGTGCACAGCCTTTGTGGTAGGATGGATTGTGTTGTTCCTACCCAGATGGAGCTCTTAGGTGCTGGGCAGGAACCTGACTCTGCCCTGCCTAAGACTTCAGCTGCGGGAATTCTATGCTAAGCAAAGGTACGGTCTATGTTTGGGAAGAGTCTTCTGGTTGCTGAGTGGAGATTCCTCCCAGGCAGTCTCTCTCCCTCCTGGGATGGTGGAGGAAGACACATGCCATGAGCGGGCACCGTACACTTGGCCTTTTCTCTTCTGGCAAACACTGGGTTTTAATTAAAATACTACGTTTTAATTAGGCCGTCTTTCAAAGCACACCCTATGTGATTCATTAGAAAAACCAAGCGAAGCCCCACGGATAAGTAGGAGTGAAGTAGGCCGGGCTAGATGAGCTGAGGAAAGCGAGAGGAGGTTCGACGCTAAGATGTCACTTGATTCTCTGATGTGGGAGTCCTTTGTCAGCAGCTGTCATGGGCACACTCAGCTGTGACCACAAACATTTTCCAGTGGAGGAGTGTTAATAACTATTCCATTGCCCTTTAAGAACATCTACTATCAGGGCCAAATGAAAGGCAAGAAGGCTTGGTCAGCTGTTCCTAAGCCACCTGGTCCCACCAGAGGTTCCCCAGGGGGAAAGGGTAGCCTGGGTCGGCCATAGCCTGCTAGAAATACGAGGTGTGAAAGCAGGGTTGCTCCTGTGTCCTGTGGGCACAAATGGGCTGCCGTCTCTGCACATCCAGCAAATAAAGCTGATAGAATTCTTTAGTTTTGTCTGACCATGAGCACCGTGTGAGGGAAGAATTTTCCTGTCCTTCTCAAGGGCTTGAGCAGCTCACAGGAGCTTGGCTTGAAGACCCGGGTGCAAAGAAGCCATTTGGATTGGTGGAAAGTTTCTTGGGGCCAGAGCATGTTTGCTGTTTCCAATGCATCTCTTGCTTACAGGACAGCCAACCCCCCCCATGCCCCTTGCCCTCTGTAGGATTCCTTTTAAATTCCCACATGGCAGCATGGTGCGTGGCAGGGCCAGGAGATCTGCGGCTTACTCTTACTTCATTTCAAGCTGTGGATGAAAATCCGTGGATCTGCCTATGTTTTAGAATGGCCAGAGGAAAGCCCAATGCTAATACACTTTGTTCCTGGGTCTGGCTGTCGTTCAGTTGGCAGTCATTATAAGACTGTGTGTATGTAAAAAGGCCAAATCTTAGAATAATAGGTATAGAAGAAGGAGAAGAAGTTTAACTCAAAGGGCACAGAAAATTTATTTAATAAAATCATAGAAGTAAACTTTCTCTACCTAAAGAAAGACATGCCTAAGAAGATACAAGAGCTTACAGAACACTAAATAAACTGGATCCCCCCCCCCAAAAAAAAGTCCTCTTTCCACATAATAATAAAAACACTAAACATACAAAGGAAAGAGAGAATATTAAGAGCTGCAAAGGAAAAAGACCAAGTAACATATAAAAGTAGACTTATCAGAATCACATCTGACTTCTCATTGGAGACAATGAAAGCCAGAAGATCATGGTCAAGTGTTATGCAGACATTAAGAGACTACAGATGCCAGCCCAGACTACTATACCCAGCAAAACTGTTGGTCCACCATAGAAGGACAAGATATTCCATGACAAATCTAATTTCACCAATACCTAGTCACAAACCCAGCCCTACACAAAATACTAAAAGGAAAACTCCAACCCAAAGAAGATGGCTACACCAACAAAAACACAGTTGATGGTCTCATTACAGTAAATTCCGAAGGAGAAAAAAATGCACAAATTAACATCACCAACGATGAAAACTAAATTAACAGGAGATAGCAATCACTGGTCATTAATATCCCTTAATGTAAATGGACTCAACTCACCTATAAAAAGGCACAGGCTAACAGACTGGAAATGAAAACAGAATCCATCCCTCTTCTGCATACAAGAAATGCATCTCAACCTCAAAGACAGACATCGTTTCAGAGTAAAGGGTTGGGAAAAAAAATATTCCAATCAAATGAACTTAGGAAACAAGTGGGTGTCGCTATCCTAATATCTAATAAAATAAACTTCAAGATAAAATCAGTCAAAAGAGACAAAGAAGGACATTCCATATTAGTCACAGGAAAAATCCATCAAGAGGAAATTTCAATACTGAACATCTATGCCCCAATACAAAGGCACCCTCATAAGCCAAAGAAACACTTCTAAAGCTTAAATCATATATTAAACCCCACACACTAATAGTGAAAGACTTCAACACTCCACTCTCACCACTGAACAGGTCAATCAGACAAAAAATGAACATAGAAATAAGTGAACTAACAGATGTTATGACTCAAATGGACTTAACAGAATTCTATAGAATATTCCATCCAAACAGAAAATATATCTTCTTCTCAGCACCTCATGGAACCTTCTCAAAAACTGAACACATACTTGGTAACAACAAAAACCTCAACAAATACAAAAAAATTAGAATAACCCAATGTACCTTATCAGATCACCATGCTTTAAAACTAGAAGTCAACAGTAATACTAATTCTGGAAAACTCACAAACACATGGAAATTAAGCAGTGCTTACCTGAATCATCAATGGGTCAAAGAAGAAATAAAGGAGGAATTAAAAACTTCCTAAAATTCAATGAAAATGACCATACAACATACCCAAATTTATGGGACAAAATGAAAGCAGTGGTAAGAGACAAGTTCATAGCACTAAACGCCTACATAAAGAAGCTGGAAAAAATCCCACACTAGTGAATTAACAGAACATTTGAAAACTTTAGAACAGAAAGAAGCAAACTCACTTAAGAGAACTAGACAAGAGAAAATAATCAAAGTGAGAACTGAAATCAACAAAATAGAAACAAAGAAAACAATACAAAGAATCAATGAGACGAAGAGTTGGTTCTTCAAGAAAATCAACAAAATAGACAAAGCTCTATCCAAATTAACCAAAAGGCAAAGAGAGAATATCCAAATTAACAAAATCAGAAATGAAAAGGGGGATATAACAACAGACATGGAGGAAATACAGAGGATCATCAGGTCATATTTTGAAAACCTGTTCTCCAGATTTTTATATAAATTGGAAAACCTAAAGAAAATGGACAACTTTCTGGATAAATATCACTTACCAAAATTAAATCAAGACCAGATAAGCAAATTAAACAGACCTATAACTGCTGAAGAAATAGAAACAGTCATCAAAAGTCTCCCAACCAAAAAAAGCCCAGGACCAGATGGTTTCAGCTCAGAATTCTATAAGACTTTCAAAGAAGAACTAATACAAATACTCCTCAAATTATTTCACACAATAGAAACAGAGGGAACACTGCCAAACTCTTTTTATGAGGCTACAATTACCCTGATACACAAACGACAGAAAGACATTACTAAGAAAGAGAATTACAGACCAATCTCACTCATGAACATTGAGGCAAAAATACTAAATAAAAGACTGGCAAATAGAATCCAAGAACACATCATGACCAAGTCGGCTTCATCCCACAGATGCAGGGATGGTTCAACATATGAAAATCTGTCAACATAATCCACCATATAAACAAGCTGAAAAACAAAAGACACATGGTCATCTCATTAGATGCCGAAAAAACTTTTGACAACATCCCTTCATGATAAAGGTCTTGGAGAGAGCAGGGATACAAGGAACATACCTAAACATAATTAGGGCAATATACAGCAAGCCAACAGCCAACATCAAACTAAATGGAGAGGAACTCCCAATGATTCCACTGAAATCAGGAACAAGACAAGGTTGTCCACTCTCTTCATATTTATTCAGTATAGTTCTTGAGGTCCTAGCTAGAGCAATAAGACACCAAAGGGATATCAAGAGGATACAAATTGGAAAAGAAGAAGTTAAACTCTCACTGTTTGCTGATGATATGATAGTTTACATAAGCGATCCCAAAAATTCTACCAAGGAACTTGTACAACTCATAAACAGCTTGAATTTTGCAGGAAAATGGATGGAGCTAGAAAACATTATTTTAAGTGGGGTAACCCAGACACAGAAAGACAATTATCACATGTACTCACTCATAGGTGGTTTTTAAACATAAAGCAAAGAAAGCCAGCCTGCAATCCACAATCCCAGAGAATTTAGACAACAATGTGGACACTAAGAGAGACTTACATAGATATAATCTACATGGGAAGTAGAAAGTAGAAAAAGACAAGATCTCCTGAGTAAATTGGGAGCATGGGGACCTTGGGGGAGGGTTAAAGGAGGAAGGGGAGAGGCAGGGAGGGGAGCAAAGAAAAATGTAGAGCTCAATAAATATCCAATTAAATATCAAATATCAATATTAAATATCAAAATAAATATCAAATTAAAAAAAGAGTGTGTATGTATGCATGCATGCATGTTCGTGCACATACAGTAGGTGTGTGTTCAGATGTGTATGGAGGCCCGATGGTCTCATTCACCAGGGACTGTCTACCTTGTTTTTTGACAGAGTCTGTAACTGGCCTGGAACTTGTCAAAAAGGCTGGATTGGTTGGCAGTGACCCCTGGGGTTCTCCTTGTCTCCACTTCCCTAGTGCTGGGATTACAAACAAACACCACCACACTCCTGCCCCCCTCCCCAGTGGATTCTGAGGATTGAAGGTGGGTTCTCAGGCTTGCAAGGCAAGTGCTTTACTAACTAAATTATCTCCCTAGCCTAGTAGTATAAAGTTTTTCTTTTAATTTACTTCTTTTAAATCTAGGCATGCTAGTACATTTCTCTAATCCCAGCACTCTGGTGGCAAGGGCAAGAGGCAGGTAATCACGAGCTCCGAAGAGTATTTAGGCTACCTAGTAAGATTCTGTCTCAAATCCGAAACAACCACCAAGATGGGCTAGACGTTCCCTGTAAGCTTTAGAAGAATGAGACACCCTCTCCAGTGTGGGGGGAGTGGGTCTGCTTTCATGGGGAGTTTCAGGTTGGTAATAGGACTTTACTCCTTGTTGCTGCCGACCACAGGGATCCGCGCTCCTCCTGAGGGTCCAGGCAGGTGTAGGCTTTCTAAGCTGCCCCCAGGACCTTGACCGTTGTGAACTCAAAGTCCCTTTAAAAAATAGGTAGTCAGTCCATGGTTCCCAGACAACACCTCAGGCTCAGGATCTGTCCAAAGCCCTTGCCTTTGCCATGGCCAACAGTCACTTCTGGCTCAAGTTTCCTGGTGTCCCCGTGTGTCAGCAAATATGGATTGTCAGCGTGACAGGACCTGAAATCCCTGAGGAGACCAGCCTGTGGGCCTGCCTATGAGGAGCTGTCTGGATTGGGTTAATTGGCTTTTATGTGACCTGGTGCCTCCAACTCTTGTCTCCAGGACTTCCCCCACCACAGTGGACTGTACATTAGAACCATCCAGATAAATCAACAAAACACCAACCTGCCGTACTAGGAAATGTGTTTTCACATAGGTGGACTAGGCTTTTTACATTTTGAGTATTTGAAGACTCCATGCTGTTTTCTTTCCCTAGACCTAAATGACTGAATTGAGTCAGGTTTATTTCAGCCCAACTTGTCTAGATGATGTAGGGCCAACTCCTTGATTTCTGCAGGGGAAAGTGACACCTGAGACCATTGAGTTCGACTGGTTCTGATATCGATGTCAAGATGCCAGGCAAAAGGTAGAAAGGTAGCAAGAAACCAGATACTGTCCGCATTTCCCGAGGGCTCACCGGGCCTGAGTGCTTGGCTCAGCAACTGCTTCATCTGCCTGAGAATCATCTGGGAGGGAGCTCTGCACCCAGGGGGACTCTCCTGCAGCCCTCGGGGGAGCCAGGCTAAGCAGGCACCTTTGCCCCCTCCTCTCAGGGATGCTCCCTTCCTGCATAGTGACACAGGTCCTCTGCCATCTTCTGCTCTGGAAATGCCCTGAAGTGTTACCATTGTTGATTTCTCTCCCTGCCACCACGCACACACACACACACACACACACACACACACACCTTTATTTTTGCTAATTCCCACTGAAATGCACATTTCTGTTCTGCAAACAGGAGTAAACTGCAGCAGTATTAGCAGGCACCTGTGACATCGTTACCAAAAGAAAGAGCGCTATGATAATTGTCTGTTCATATCACACAGATTGCCTGGGTCTCAAAATATCACGTTTGCTGGCAATTACTCAAAATGACAGTAGTTATTAGACCCGCTGCCACATCTGCTCAGAAAAACCCATGTGGGAAATTAGTTTTTCAATATGTCGATAACTATCTTTCAAAATAATAGGTTTTCCTATATAGAAGTGGGTGAAGGCGGGGCAGGGGTGAGTGTGGCCACCCCTGGTTCATGCAAGAAGACAACGGATGGGCTAAAGAATTAGAGAAGAATGAAGTCAATGAAATACCTGTTCTGCTTCTCAGTGTCTGTGAGAAAATACTCTTTCCTACCGTGGTAGACTAAACCTGCCGTACCTTCTACCCTTGGTCTTTCATAACCCTACCTTTTCATTGTTGTTGTTTGGAGACAAGATGTTAGAACCTCGCCCTGGCTGTCCTGAAATTCTTTCTGTAGACCTGTAGACCTGTAGACCTGAGACAAGATGTTAGAACCTCGCCCTGGCTGGCCTCAAACTTGTGGGGATGCTCCTGCCTCTGTCGTCCAGCTGCTGTGATCACGAGAAGGTGCTGCCTCACTTAGCTGGTATTGTTTTGTGGCATGTATAAAAATTTCTAGAGATGCTGTGGGCCTTTGTGGGCTGCCCTCAAGTGCCATGGCCCAGAAATGCTTTCTTGGGGTTTCTAGAGCTGAGTTTGCCTGGGCTCCCACCCACTTACACCCCCCCCCCCATCTTGGTGTCTTCTGCTAAACTGTCACTTCCTGGTGCCAATCACATCAACCAGGGCCATTCTTCTTTTACTCCTCTTCCTCCTCCTCTTATTCGCCTTCTTTTTATTTAGTCTTTGTGTCTTTCTCTTCGTGCCTCCCAATCCCACCTGCCTCCCCCCAATAAACCAAAATAAAATTGAAGGGGAAAAAAAGAAGGGAAAAATCTTGTCCTGGAAGCTGCGGTGTGACACAGAGAGTCACACAGTGAAGCCCTTTATCCATACATCTTTACTTGTAGGCGTTCATCATAAAGAATCACTGGTCTGGTTGGAGGCCCCTGGTCTCTGCTGTGCCATCCGTGCTGGGCCCTCACTGGGATTCTTCCTGGACATCCTGCGGCTGCCCTGTGTCATGGAGATCCTGTAGCCCTGGATGCACAGGACTGCACATCCCCACACCTCTGCCCTCCCACGCTCCTGTAGATCACAGTCGAGGTGGATATTGGGGTGGGCTAACGTATAACCAGGGCCATTCTTTCCTGCCTTCTTCCCCCAGATCTGGTTCCATCTTCTGGTCTCATTTTTCAGGGTCACTTGCCTGACTCTGACTGAAGAAACCTGTGTTCTCTAAACCTGTTGCCTCCAGGCAGCCTCTGATGTGTGTAGTCTATAATCCTTGTAACTGTCTCTTCACAACGACATGCAAAAACCCCAGTTGTCAATTGTCCTGCCACCTTGACAGTCACTGGCAGAGGTTTAGTATCCTGAGCTGAATTGGGGGCCTTGAAATGTCCGTGGGAGATGTGATTGGTCATAACTGTATAATCATTAAGTCTGAAAGCACTGCCATTCCTTGGAACCTAAGACAGTATCTCAGCTTTAATATGACTTACATACAGTCTCTCAGCATGTAATGTATATGTTATTAAATGACACCAAATGGCACATGCAGTCTCTCAGCATGTAATATATGTTATTAAATGACTCCAAACAGCCACCCCAACCCCCCTTTTTGGTGTTCCTTGGTTGGGACACAGTGGCAGAGCTCCTGATTGGTGCAGAGAAACCATGGCCCAGCTGTTTAGCTGCGTGCAGGAGTCCTTTGCATCTCACTGAACTCCCCACCCTGGGCTTCAGGCGGATCTCATGCAGGGCAGCCGACTAGCTGCTGGAGTAGCATTGGAGTGAAGTGCTGGAAAGAGCCTTCCCCTCACTGTGTTTGGGTGTGTCGGCTTCCCTGAGCCTTGGTGATACTCATAGTCCAAGGAGTGAAAGATCCCGACTGAGCTGCAGGAATCCACAGAAAGAGGGAGTAAAGGGACCGTCAGGAAAGCCACCCACCCTGGCCACTCTCCGTGACCTGTTTTAAAACCAGTTTTCTTGCACTGATGAATAGCTGGTTACTAGCTTCTAATGAGAGCAATTCTAATTTTTATGTTTTCAAATATGGGAAGCTTTCTTTCCTTCTAGATTAAAAAGCACTGCTTTTATCATGGCCTGGCTGTCAGTCATGTGATAGCACCAGAAATATGGCCCGTGTCTGCACTGGGATGTTTCTGTCCCAAGCTTTGATCTCCATAGTTGGTTTCACAGAGGCTATGTGTGCCAGGGATTTAGAGGAGCACTAATATATAAGATTTCAAAGGAGCAGCGTTTCTCAGACAGCCTTACATCACGAAGAGCACACTGAGCCCTCTTGGGAAACAGAGCAGGCTCTTAGCTGAGCTCTGGAAAGTTACATAGTTTAGTTTTGTTTTGTTTTCAGTTATGATTTTATTACAACAGAATGTCGGTGCTGTCTTGTCAGATGTTACAGAACTAAACAAAAGCAAACCCGTCAAGACGGAATAGAATTTGACTGTATTGGGAAAACCGTAAGACAAAGGGTAGAAATAAATGGGGGCTGGGCATGGAAATGTCTGAAAGAAAGCTGTTGGTTCTTTTTTAGTAGAATCGGCAGAGGGTCTGTGAGTTAGAACTGGGACATGGTGGAATGAGACGGCGGGGCCAGGGAGAAGAACACTTGAGCCACGACTGTAAAGAAGAGAAATTCATTCATTACTGATGTCGTCAACATTTATAAAGACAGGATTGAGCTAGTTCAGTGGATAGATGTATTTATCCACAGGGCAGGTGACATAAGCTTCATCCTCACGTCCCACAGGCGACAGAAAACCCCGACTCCTATCCATGAGTTGTCTGCTAATATCTAGGAGAAATACTCTGTGGCACACATGCCTTCACACACACACACACACACACACACACGCACACACACACCATACACACACCACACATATACGCACCACACATACACACACCACACAGGCACATGTGTGCACACACATACACACCACACACACATACACACCACACACACACACCACACACATACACACACCACACAGGCACACGCATGCACGCACACACTACACACACAACACACATATACACACCACACAGGCACATGTGTGCACGCACACACATACACCACACACACACACACCACACAGGCACACACGTGCACACACACACACACACATACATACACACACCACACACGTACCACACACACACACACACCACACATGTACCACGTACCACAGACACACACCACACACACACACACACACACACACACACCACACATGTACCATACACCACACAGACACACCACACACGTACCACACACACACCACACACACACTTTTTTTTTTTTTTTTTTTTTTTTTTGGTTTTTCGAGACAGAGTTTCTCTGTGGCTTTGGAGACTGTTCTGGAACTAGCTCTTGTAGACCAGGCTGCACACACACACTTTTTTAAACTAAGGGTCTGGAGAAATGGCTCAGTGGTTAAGAGTGCATATTGCTCCTTCAGAGGACCGAGTTCAGTTCTCAGCACCATATCAGGTGGCTCGCGTTCATCTGTAGCTGTACTTCCAGGAGATGCAACATGGCTCACTGCACCTGCACTCACAAGCATGATCCCCGTCCCACTCTGCATACACATAATTTTTAGAATATTTAATAAACTAAATCTAAAAATAAAATAAAAAAGAGGCAGCCAGGGTCAGTTTAGCAGCAATAAAGAGGCAGAAAAGGTCACGTCTCGTAGAACGTTGCTTAAGAGTCTTGATTCCATGTTGGCCCTTGAAACCGCTGGGATCAAGAACTAAAGGCAGAAGCTGGGGTGTATAAAAATGTTGATATGTCTCATAGGCAGATATTTGACATAGGTCATTTTCTTTCTCTCCATCCTCTGAAGCTCGTGTAGTTTAGGTGACTTGATGCTTTCCAAAGGGGTTAGCAGTTTATGGACTTCAAGGATCCAGCCCCTCGCTGGGTGTCTCAGAGACAGCGGGTCAGTCCCCCATCCCATGTCTACCCCATTAGCATCAGGGTCAACACTGCATTGCAGCCCGTCTGTGCCGTTGAGTAAAGGTGGATGGACACATACAAGGCAGTCCAGAAGAAAAGCCCTTCAGAAGCCAAACTGTAGACCTGCCCATGGACAGTCATCCTCTGAGGCATGTATGGTTTTAGCAGTCGAATTCCCCTTTTCTTTTAGAGTAAGGAGAACATCCCCCACCTGAGACAAGCTCTCATTATGAGCTCAAGCTGGCCTCACACTTAAGATCCTCTGACCGCAGCCCCTGCCGGGTGACCCGGCGGCACCACTGCACCTGGGTTGACACCCTTTTCTGAGGGTAACCTGGCCATTACCAGTACTGTGCATGTCACAGATCTGGGAGTGCTGTGGTATCATGTCCCAAATCTGTCCCCCAAGGTATTATTGACTTCCCCTACTTCCACTGAGAACCCTTCTCTGACTCAGGGAAGGTGTCTTCTGGAGACTCCCACGGGAAGGCCTGGAATGCCAGGGCACTATGTTCCATGTGTGGTATGTGTGCACTTTCTAAATACCTAATAATAAAAGGGAGGGGAAAGCTGATATTTGGATAGAGGGTGGAACATGTAAACTTCCTTTGCACAGTGGCAAGCTTGTTTGCCTGTGGTCTTTTGACCTGCTACCTGCATTACATTTCCCTTTGACGATGTCATGTTTCTTCCCTGGCATCCCCGACTAGATGCTGGGGGGAAGACATGCATCTAGATATGTGTACAAGTTTCTCTCTTTGGATAAAATTCAGCACTCGATAACCTGAGGTCTCATTTTCTTTTTTTGTTTTTGTATTTTGTTTGTTTGTTTGCCTGTTTTTTTTCCCCCAAGACAGGGTTTCTCTGTAGCTTTGGAGCCTGTCCTGGAACTAGCTCTTATAGACCAGCTTGGCCTTGAACTCACAGAGATCCTCCTTCCTCTGCCTCCCCGGTGCTGGGATTGAAGGCATGCACCACCACTGCCCGGCAGAGTCTCATTTTCTTTCTTTTATTAAAAATTATTTATTTATTTATTATTTATTTATTTATTTATTATGTATACAATATTCTGTCTGTGTGTCTGCCTGCAGGCCAGAAGAGGGCATCAGACCTCATTACAGATACTGGGAATTGAACTCAAGACCTTTGGAAGAGTAGCCAATGCTCTTAACCACTGAGCCATCTCTCCAGCCCAGGGTCTCATTTTCTTTTTTTTTTTTTTTTTTTTTGGTTTTTTGAGACAGGGTTTCTCTGCAGCTTTAGAGCCTGTCCTGGAGCTAGCTCTTGTAGACCAGGCTGGTCTCGAACTCACAGAGATCCGCCTGCCTCTGCCTCCCGAGTGCTGGGATTAAAGGCGTGCGCCACCACCGCCCGGCGTCATTTTCTTAAACACAGCCACCTGCCCCCAGTCTGGAGCTGGACTCGGGCATCCCTGGCTGTTCTCAGTCCTGGCTACTGCTCTTCCCTGAATGCAGTGCCTGCTTTGGGCATCTCTGGAGTAGCCAGGCATCCTCTTTAGGAAGCAGTCATTCAGACAAGCCCAGGAAAGGCTAAGCCATGAGTGCCTGTATCAGGTCAGGGTTAGATTAAGCAGCCGGCTCAGCCCATGGCTGGGAAGTTTTTCAGCTGTGTGCTTCACATTTTCTTCCCCAAGGTGACCACTAAGAATGATGTGCTGTACTAATGGATTTCAGAGCACATGAAACAACTCGGGACAATCTATTCAGGTTTTTAACCTTTAGCTCATGAAAGAAAAACAAGGGTCCATGATTTTGACCCACAGAAATCAAGGCAAAGAACACTGTTATGGGGCTTTCTGGTCATGCATTTGAGAAATGTGGGGCCAGGCACTTGCCAGCTGTGCCTCCTGGGAACCCGTCCTGCGTTGAAGGCAAGACCATTGGTGGGCAGTGTGGTGAGGTTTCTGGTTCCCTTTTATTGGAATCTGTTTCAACCCCAAGAAGCTGTCTGGGAGAGAATCTATAGGGAAGCGTGTACTTGAAGTCTGCCCCTTTGAGGGCAAAGTTGCAGGACCAGAGAGCACTTTGGGTACTCTGGGGACCTTGGAGACCCTCAGCACAAAGGAAATCCCTTATTTCTACAGAAGAAACCTGTGTCCCCAATCTCTGCTCTCAGGTGGTAGGACTTTCCTGCTGGGGGCTGGGGCTGGGATATGTTGGGGTGAAACTTGAATGAGTCATGTAGGGGAGGTTCAGGCCTTCTGTTATGCTCCTCGAGGGGAGATCAGGTGGCAGGATCCAGGAACCAAATCCACAAGGCTGGATGTTGTCAGCAATACTAAAGGTTTTTGTCTGATCAGAAGTGTGACCTGATTTGCCTCACATTAACCCCGAATCTTTGCTTAAGAAACAAACCAAGGTCAAACTTCAGGGACTGGAGAGATGGCTCAGCAGTTGAGAGCACTGGTTACTCTTCAGAGGACTTGAGTTCAGGTCCCAGTACCCATGTGACTGGAGACCCTGGCGGGAGGGGTTGGAGACCGTCCAGGCGAGGACGGAGGGCCGGAGCAGACTGGATGATGGAGCAGAATTTGCCATACTGGGGTCGGACTGTGATGAGAGATCTCAACACATAGATTCTATCCTTAGCCGGAGCTGAGAGGATGGAGGGAAGGAGAAGTAGGGAAGGAGGTTAAGCATCTGCAAGCACAGAGGAAGTAGGGACCGGGAGGATGCATAACTACCCCTGGCACTGGTCCTCAGGTGGAGTCTGAGGGAATGTCCCCAACAGGAGGCAGTGGTGTGGTAGAGAGATGATGCAAAAGGACTTTCACTCCACCCAGCTACTCAAGAACTGCATGATCTTAAACAAGCTCCTTGGGCTCTTCCGTGCCTCAGTTTCCCTTTCTGTACACGGAGGATGACAGTAATAGCTGTCTCACATGGTTACTGTTAGGATGGGACTAAATGAGTTAGTATGTGTGAAATGCCTGTCATGGTATCTGGTGTGTAGTGCATGTGATATAATAATTGATTAATGACTAAAATCTAGGATTTGAGCCCTTGAGGACCTGAAATGTGTTTCATTATTCTCTCCCCAAGTGCTCCTTAAAATAAAGGGCATGTATAGCGTAGGACTATGCTTATAGCTGTTGATTAAATAGGCTTTAAATGGTTATGGTGTGTGTGTGTATGTGTGTGTGTGAGGGGGGGTTAAGATCCACAACTCAGAGAATACACTTTGTAAGACAGACTTGCCAAAAGGCCCTTCCCTGACCCAGCCAAGGTGAAAGGCCACTTTCCAGGGGCTGTCAGGGAAGATGAATGCAAAGGTTGTATTTTTAGAATACATTGTTTTCCAAATTCTAGAAACAGTCAACCTAGATAAAAATGTTTTCAGAGACATTCTTCCAGCGTTGTTCTGCTTTAGGGTTTGTGTCTAAAAATAGAAAGTATGTTTTCTTTGTTTGATAATTTAAATTTCTTGTTGTTTCACCCAGAGGTAAAGAAGGACCGTCTCTATTTTGGGCTACTAGAGTTGGCCTGGCACCATCTCTAAGCTGCCAGGCAAGAGCATGGTGGGAGGCATATGTGATTTTAGAGTATGTAGGTACAAAAATAACAAAGCAACTAGTGATTATTGACAGAGCCCCTGTGTGTGAACTGTACCAGTGTTCAGTTTTGCATGTGTATGCCCACACACCCAGGCTACAGGTGGGTGCTGGGTGTTTTCCTCAATTGCTCTCCTCTGCCTGATTTTTTGAGACAGGGTGTCTCACTAAACCTGGAGGCCACCAATTGGCTGGACTGACTGGCAACTAAGCTCCAGGGATGCTCCTGTCTCTACTCCTACCTCATCTCCGAGATGTTAGTACCAACAGAAGCCACTGCCGTATCCAGGCAACCCAGGTCCTCATGTAGTAACCTTACTTAGCAAGTGCTTTACCGACGGAACCATTTCTCCGATGCTCATACTGAGTTTTTACTGTGTGGACATGATCACTGTCCCCAGTTCACATATGAAAAGAGCAAGGCCAACTTCATGGAACGTGTGTGTGTGTGTGTGTGTGTGTGTGTGTGTGTGTGTGTGTGTGCATGTATTTGTAAAGCTGCTGCTGTAAGCAGTTCATGTAGGCTCTTGACGGATTACTTTAGTTTCTGCCTCCCCTCTCCCCAAAAAGAGACTTCCTGATTCTGTAGGTACAAACCACTGAGGTGTTATTTTTATCATCCCCAGGAACACGCGGAATAAAGTAACTTCATAAAAGGCTGGCTTTCATATCAGCAGGAGGCGAAGGACGCTTGATTCACTGTAATTAAGATAAAAATAAAACCCCGAGTGGTTTTGCTAAAGAAAGAACTGGATACCTGCTGATAATAATTAGTATTGAGTTCAGCCTTCAGAAGGAGTCACAGGTACCTCAAGTGTGCTGAGATGCCTTCCTGGGAGGGCTGGGTGGCAATTGCTCATTTGTGCGCTCAGAGTGCCTGGCCCACTGCTGCCTTATAGAAAAATATTAAGCCACCTATTGTCGAGCTCTGCTATGTTTTTATGGCAGAGAGACTGTTACTACAGTTATTATAGCTCCAGGCCCTTTGCAGATATTTTATCTTATTGTTTAGTCTTTAACAGGCCCTCTCCAGATATCAGAGCTGCCATACAGCTGGGAAAACTGAGGCCACAAGGAATGAAATGAGCGTTCTTTGAGGCCCAAGATCAGAACTTGCATGTAGCATGATCCTCCAAACATTTTTCTTTTTTTTATTATAGGAATTGTTGAACCTGCACACAATGTAAGAGATTTTAATCGAGTCCCACATGCTGGCTTCCTGGCCAGAATGAAGAGTCAGTAACATAGTTTCCAGTTTTTCTTTACCTGTTTCCATAGTCACACACTTGATTATTTACATTGTCTTAAAGGAAATCCTAGATGGCCTCTCATTCATTCCACAAATAAACCTGCAGGTACTTTAAAAGTGATATTAACACTTTTTGCTTTGAAGAGTCTGCTGAAGGAGGCCGTCACTTCCGGGTTTTTACCAGAGTGCTACCACTAGCAGGGGTCTGTCTCACCCTGGGGTGCACTCTGCCCATGCCCGTGGTACTTGTAGTGATGCATGTCAGTGTGTACGACTCTGGTGCCTCTCAGGATCGTCTGAGGCAGGCACAGTGCCATCCCCTCACCCCCAGCGCTCAGCCTTGTGTTTATAAGTCAAGGACAAGTGCACACCTTTAATCCCCAGCACTCGGGAGGCAGAGGCAGGTGAATGAATCCCTGTGAGTTCGAGGCCAGCCTGGTCTACAAGAGCTAGTTCCAGGACAGCTAGGACTGTTATTACATAGGGAAACCCTGTCTCGAAAAGACAAAATAATAATAAATAATAATAATAATAAGAGAAGAAGAAGAAGAAGAAGAAGAAGAAGAAGAAGAAGAAGAAGAAGAAGAAGAAGAAGAAGAAGAAGAAGAAAAGGACAAAGTGATTCCAAGGACTTCACAACTTTTTTTTGGTCTACAAGAGCTAGCTCCAGGACAGGCTCTAGAAACTACAGGGAAACCCTGTCTCGAAAAACAAAAAAACAAAACAAAACAAAAAAAAAACTGAAAGTTTATTGCTTTCAAGAACTACGCTGAAGACAAATAACTCTCTGGAGGACCAAGTGAGGAAGGAAAGGCTCCTTCCTACCCTTAGGATGCAAGCCTTTTTCCTGGAGAGCACAGGAGCTCACTGTGTGCTTGGGGAAGTGAATGGAATGTGTGAAATGCATCTGGACCCAGGTAACAATTTGCACATTTGAGAGTCAGAATCAGGCCTCAGTGAAGGTAGGCTCTGACTGTCTCCAAGGCAGGAGAAATGTCTTCCCAGTATAAATTCTGGGAAGTTGGGAAATTACTTCCCTCCTAATTCAGATTCTCCTGCTGCAGGCAGTGGGATTGCTTCTAGGTAAGGGTGTGTCACCCAAGCCTAGCACGACCTCAGTTCAATCCTGGAACCAACACAGTGGAAGGAGAAACTGACTCCCACAACTTGTCCTCTGACCTCCACAGGTAAATTTTCTGTCTGTGGTTTTGAAATTTGGGGGATAGTTAGCTCTGTGGCAGAGTGCATACCTAGTAAGTACAATAAACACAGGCCTGAATCTGGTCCTTAGTACTGGGGAAAGAGTTCGTCAGAGCACAGGGGACTCGGGTGTACAGTCAGAAAACCAGGATTCCAGCCAGCTCCTCACTGTTTGCCCCACTTCTGGTTTATTGTCTGACCCTTGGCGGATCTGAACCGCTGGTTCTTGTCCCTTCAGTAAACACTGAGTGCCTATTATGTGCTGGGTGTTAGGATTAAGTGAGGTGATGTCCATGAAAGTCGGTTGTAAATCAACTTTTGTGATACTTAAAGGCTGCTTTCCGTGTTTAAGTCTTTGGAGGGAGGCACCTAAGGAGCAACCTGCCATTGTGAGTGAGTCTTGGCTTTCAGGGTTTTGACCGGAAAGAGAAGGGGCAGGGCACAAGGCCCTGGGACACTGAGACATTTGATTCAAGGCTGGATCTGAGGTGGGGCTCCCACAGGGAGAAGACTGTGCTGTTTGTGCAGGCGCACACTTTATTGCAAGCCTCCTGCAGATAGTTCTGCTGCATAGGAGCCCGTTCAAAGGGCTGCAGCAGCGGAGCAGCGGGAGCGGAGGTGGCGGTGGCAGCAGCAGCTGCAGCATTCCTCCCTGGGCTCTTAGGCCATTGCCACCCACCTCTGCCAGGGCCCCATCTGAATAAACATACAGTTTCTCCGTCGATTTCATCTGCTCTACCGATTAGCCCTCTCAGCCTGCTTCCAGTATCTGCACGCAGACCGGTGTCTGATGTTTTAATACGTTCCCTATCTCCTTCATCCCTATTTAATTAATTTCCTTCCAGTTGTGTTTATGTCCTGCTGTTCCCTTGAGGTATGGGGCAGAGTTGTAAAAAAATAAATTAAGTGACAAACACAAATAAAACTCCCAGGCTCTAACCAAAAAGGAATTGTTAGGGACCCAAATGGGACTCATACGGTTGTCAGCTAAATTAAGCATTGTCCTGTTAACTATTGAATAATTATTATGTGCCGAATGGTCACGGTTCCAGGAAAGGCTGGGTTTCTTTGTTCAGTCGTGCAGCGGTTAGACCTGGGGCCTCCAGGGTAACAGAGGACCTCAGAGCACCGAGAGAGCAGCGGTATGTTTTTATTCAACTCCACACTGGAGCATCTAGGGGCAGCTGCCACGTGACAACCATTGTGCCAGGTGCTGGGAGGCAGATGATCATGGTGGAGCCGCAGGGCTTTTGTCTGCTTGTTCGTCTGTTTTGTTTGTATTTTTTAATAATTGTTTTTCTTTACATACCAATCCCTCCCCTACTCCTGCTCCCCTCATCTTCTCCCACTCCACTCGCCATTCCTCAGAGAGGGTGAGACCTCCCAGGGGGAGTCAACAAAGTCTGTCACATCACTTGAAGACCAAGGCCCTCCTCCCTGTATCTAGGCTGAGCAAGGTATCTCTCTATAGGGAATAGCTCCAAAGAACCAGTTCAGGCACTAGGGATAGATACTGGTTCCATGGCCAGTAGCCCCACAAACTGCCCAAGCCACACAGCTGTCACCCACATTCAGAGGGCCTAGTTTGGTCCTATGCTGGTTCCCCCACTGTCAGTCCAGAGTCAGTGAGTTCCCACTAGCTCAGGTCAGCTGTTTCTGTGGGTGTCCCCATCATGGTCTTGACCCCTTTGCTCTTATTATTGCTCCTCCTTCTCTACAGCTGGACTTCAGGAGCTCTGTCCAGTGCTTGGCTGTGGATCTCTGTATCTGCTTCATCAGCTACTGGATGAAGGGTCTATGATGACAGTTAAGGTAGTCACAGTCTGTTTACAGGAGAAGGGCAGTTCAGGTGCCCTCTCCACTGTTTCTTAGCTGGGGTCATCCTCGTAGAAGATTTTGTTCCTTTTCTTTATTCTTCAATAGTTGTTTGTGGAAAATCAAGAGATAGGCAAGATGCCACTAGCAGGCTTAGCGGGCTTCCTGCACCTGTGTCGGGCATTCCATTGGTTTATTTAATGATTAGCCAAAGGAAAAGGAGTTGAGCAGCGCTTAGCAAAGCTAATCCTGCAAGATGTGGAGTTGCCCTGTCTCTGTTCCCCGCCTTTCACTCCGGAGTGTGAAGTCAGTGCTGACCAGATATTCCAAAGGGGGCAGATCAGTTCTGAGCAGAAACTGGAGTTTTACACAGCAGAAAGTAGTTTGCATTTCGATACTGAGTAGACATCTGCAGGAAGCGCTAAGTCATTGTCCTGTACTAAGGCCACCACGTTCCAGGGCGCACCTGTGGTCTTTTTGTCCTTTGCTGGCAGACTCAGATAGGACCATTCCGTTTGCCAGCACGAGGCTGGGATTCACAGGTGTTTAACAAGTCCAAAGGCCACATAGCTGAGCCGGGATTCTGTGGACTCAGTGTCCTATTAACTTGACATTGTCCCAGAAGTAGCAGAACTGAAGCAAATCCCTCTTTCATGTCACATGTATTACTTTGCTGAAACCAGGGACCATTTCCTAGAGACCAAGAAGGACAGAGCTTAAAGAAAGGCTTGCTCTTCAACATCTTTACTTTCCAAGAAAAGTGTAGAAAAATGCAAAGTCTGAGTGACATGGAGTTTTCACCTTGTGAAATATAAATAAGTATCCATACTGTGTAATATAAAATGCATTTCCACACTGTGAAGTGTAGAAATACATATCCACGGTGTTAAGTATAAAATACACGCCCACAGTATGAAACGTGAAATGTATATCCATCCTGTGAGATATAAAATACACGCCCACACTGTTATGTATACTGTTAAAAATGAAACATATATCCACACTGTATAATGCAACACAACAACGAAAAATACTGAGAGGGTTGGAGCAGGCGATAAGGAAAAGGGGAGAAGGGGAGGAGAGAGGGAGGCAGGCAGGCAGAGCTGATACTGAAAGATGACTTAACCAGACATCACGGGATGTGCCTACAACCCCAACATTCAAGAGGCTGAGGTAGGAGGATGAGAAGTAAAGACCAGCTGGGCTATATAGTAAATAAAAACAAACAAACAAACAAACAAGGCAAGCACTAGCATAGAGAAAAGGTTATTGCTGATATCTATGAATACACTTTTGAAAGTTACAGAAGTATGATGTCACTGGAGTGTTAGCGTAAGCAGCTATAAGATATCTCTATTTTCAGGGACATGTAAATGCATCTGAAGGGAAGAGCCGTGTTCTTTATAATCATGCCCTCCAGGTAGGGGCAGTTCCTCGTGGCAGGCTGAGAAGGATGTCCCTTTTTAAGTTTGAAGTTTTTACCAGGAGGAAGTAGTTCTGTATTGCCTGTGCCATTAGAAATCTGTTGCGGCTGTTTATAAAATATGGAACATTGACTTGGGCCACCTAGTGTCCAGCCATGGCCACCTAGTGTCCAGCCGTGGCCAGAAGCTGTCATTATTTATAAGTCAGCTCAACAAGAAGGAAAAAGGGCGCTCTAAAAATACCACGCCAACCAAGGACATTTCCTCCAGAGGCCTCTAAATCAGCGGGACTTTGATGTCTGGCTATTGTGTAAATGGTATTTGCCAGGGATGCACTGTGGCCACCCTGGGGAGAGCCCCCTGAAGAGCCATGGGGGGCTGAAGGAGAATGTGGATGTGCAGGCCAGCCTTGCTTCCAGACAGTCAGCAGCACTTGTCTGACCTTCTGTTAGACAGTCTTCCAGGGCTTGTGTGCATGTGTGCATGATGGATGTGTGTTGTAGGAAGGGGAAATGGCAAAGGGTTAGTCAGTTTAAAAGATCAGCAAGGAAAGCTCTTCTTCAGAGGTGTCGAGTGCTGAGTTCCAGATGTCCACTAGGGCTCCTTTAACTGACAGACTGCCTCAACCATTCAGTGGAGACCAGTATAAAGAAACTGTAAGGCAAGCCAGGCATGGTGGCCTGTGCCTTTAATCTTAGCACTCAGGCAGAGGCAGAGGCAGAGGCAGGTGAATCTCTGAATTCTGAATTCGAGGCCAGCTTGATCTACAAAGCGAGTTCCAGGACAACCAGGACTACATAGAGAAACACTGTCTCAAAAAATCAAAAATAAACACACACACACAGAAAGAAACCCTGTCCTGGAAAACAAAGATTAAATAGATAGATGGATGGATGGATGGATGGATGGATGGATGGATGGGTGGGTGGGTGGGTGGGTGGGTGGATGGGTGGATGAATGGATGGATACCCTGTCCTGGAAAACCATAGGTAGATAGATGGATGGACGGACGGACGGACGGACGGACAGACAGAAAGACAGAGAGAGAGAGAGAGAGAGATAACAAAAAAATACTTGTCTTCCACCCCTTACATGCCCACAAGATAGATTGCTTAAAACTTAGGAGAACTCGCCCATTTCTTCCCCAACTCTTTAAAAGTATTTAACAGATGCAAAATCAAGAGGGTTGTACACAAAATCCGAATTAGATATTCACACTAAAATAAACACATACACACTTATATCCATGGGAATATAAATATAAACAAGTGCCACATGTGGCTAACAGTGCCTGGGATGTTCTTAGGGAGCCACAGTCTGTGGGTTCAGACTTTGAACTTTGTTTGAATCTAGCTTCCACAGCTAACATGAGCACATGGAGAACGAGCCATCTTAGCATTTCCCTGGTCCAAGTCGGCTTCTGGAAGTCCTTACCTCGTAGACTTTGTGAAAATCACCTCATGGATCTAAAGATGCACGGGTGCTGCTTATGAAATGCTGCCAAAAGGAACGGTTCCTTTGCAAATAATAAAAGAAATGGCAAGAATCTGCCCCTGTAGGACCTCCATAAACTGTACTGCTATTAGCTGGTGGGTTCCAGTTCATTTAGAAACGTGTGTGTGTGTGTGTGTGTGTGTGTGTGTGTGTGTGTGTGTGAGAGAGAGAGAGATTGTGCTTGTGTGTGTGTATATATGAGAGAGATTGTGCTTGTGTGTGTATAAGAGAGAGAAAATTGTGTGTGTGTGAGTATGTGTGTGTGGTTTTATTCATTTTATTTTTGTGTTTGTATATGTACATGCATATTGAATGTTTGTTTTGCTTGGTCCATTTTTAAGTGAAAACTTGGCTGTAATTTATGGAAGTACCTCTTTCAAATCAATCCAGTGGCTGAAAATGGAAATCATAGAGTCAGAGTGCTACCATAGCTACTCTGAAATGTACAGAATCACCCCCAAGAATTTTTGTAATTAAGTGGTCTTTGCAGGGGTGAGGTCCCTGAGTATGAAACTATGTAACTAAACCTTGGAAGCATCTCATCAAATTGTGGCTGTTGACATTTGTGTATGAAATGCACGTTGTGTAGTGCTGGGGTGCCTGTGTGCTAACAGTACCGGAAGGCGGAGTCGTTCAGCTGCTCACCCGTAAGTGAGCACCTTGATGGGAAGAGAGGAGGCAGGAGCCAGGCAGTTGATGGCAGTGAACTGGGTAAGTGTCTAATCAGAGGATGTGGAAACTCTCTAGCAGCATGCCATAAGCTGCAGAGGGAGCCAGCAGGTTCTTGCTACCTCTTTATAATGTCCTGGTTTTTCTGCTATGACTGCTTTAGGGCAAGACTCCAGCCATGGGTGGCTCCTCCCTCCTTTCTGCCATTAAGACAACAGAGAGCAGGCATGCCAAGAGATCATGGTTGTTAGCTCTTCTGGTTTACTTTGAACTTGAACGGAACAGTCTTAGGGTTGGTGGTACTTGTGTGTGTGGGTAAAGGGAGAAGGGCTTTTCACCGTCTTTATTCCCTAGAGTGCTGATGTAAGCGTCCTAAGCTGAGGTGGAAACAGCCCAGGGCTCCAGGCCTTCTTTGGCCTTGTGTTGTATATGACATGAACTATCTTAATCTTTTACCTAAGGGAAAAATCCTCTTGTATCCTAGCAAATATTTCCAACTGTGAAATTTAATAAAGCAGTGCCCTAGAATTTTTACCAGAGAAGAGAAAGCTTTTTAAAGTCTTTCTTGAAACAGGAAAAATAATTTTTAAATTTTAAATAAATATTGTAATTATAATGACAGCACTGGGGATTAAACCCAGGATCTCATCAGGCAAGCACAGTGCCACTGAGCTATAGCCCCATCCATTTTTTTTAACCTCTTAAATATTTCAGAGATGGTTTTACTAAGTTACCCAGGCTAACCTTGAACTTGTTCCACAGCCCAGACAAGGCTTGACATTGTAATTCTCCACCTCAGCCTTCTGAGAAACTGGAAATACAGATGTGTTTCTAGGCCCAACTGAAAATAAATAGCATTAATTTTTTAATGTCTTTAGGTGAATTTCCAAATCCACCCCTGGAAACTGTTTAAACCATTCTGGGATAGCATTAATCTTGCCAACTTTAAAATGAGATGAAGTGAAGCAGTCCCCAGAAACATGCGTGGGGCAGAGCTCCCTCCCATCCTGGTATCTCAAATGGACTTTTACCAATTGCTCAGTGCTCCGTCACAGTGCTGCTCCAAGTCCCTTGTCAGCGCACCCCTATGTGAGGGACAGGATGGATAAACAGTACATTGTGCTCAGGAATGTGTGTTGTCATCAAGGTATTTTTAAACGCAGACGTCCAGTGCAGGCTCCTGTGGAGCTCAGCCTTCTTATCTGTATGGTGTGGGAACGGCTGGAGCAGCGTCTCTCCTCCTTACCCCCTCGGCCACTCGGGCACAAATATTTGTTCTGCTCCAGTATTGGAAGATAAATACAGCATGGGACATAGAATAACTATTTGTGCATCCTGAATTGTTCCCCACCCTGTGTTGTTGGCAATTGCTGTCTGCCTTCTCCTGGATATCACACGGGTGGGTTTTATTGTTGTTGTTGTTGTGTTGTTTTGTTTTTCATTGTGTAGAAGAGCAAAAGTCTAGAGTGGTCTTAAAAAGTCTGCTCTTTGCTGGATGCAGTGGTGTGTGCCTGTCATCTCAACTACTCGGAGACTGAAGCTCCTGTCCAGGCTCCATGGTGTCACCTTGTTTGGGAACAGAAGCAAACAAACAAAGAGGGACTGCGAGTACAGTTTAGCGGCAGAGAAAAGAAAAAGAAAACATGAGAGGAGAGCAGAGGAGGGGGGAAGGGTGACAGTCTGGAAGGAAGGGAAGAGGAGAGAACAAAACTCGATGTTTCCCCCTCAGAATTAGGTAGACTGCAGGAACTGTGCATCTCATTTCCTCTTAGCAACTTGAAGGGAAATGCGGAGGCTGACACACCAGGATGAGATAATGCCTGGGATCTGTTGGCTGAAGTCACCCCAGAAAGGCTTCCTGCAGGAATGGGTGTTTCCGGACCCGAGAACGCTGGGATCCTGAGGGATGAGGGACCACCCTGTTTTCATCCCCAGATCTGAAAACCTAGCAGCCAGAGGCAGCAGTGGGGGAGCCATGGTCCTCTGCTGTGAACTTAGGCTCTGAAGGTTTTGTCATGTGAAGAGATCCATGCAGTGGGCGGAGGAGCAAACCCAGTCCGTGAATGTCATCTTCCAGGCAGCCTAGGGTTAGGTAGGAGATGCAGAATCACAGAATTAGGCAACCAGGACTTTATCCATCATCCTTTTCTTATTTTTATATATTTAATAAACTCGCATATTGGACATTCATAGACACTGAAAAGCTGCAGGCAAAGTGAGAGAAAATGCAGAAAATTCTTGATTACCTTTGCCCAGCTCCCCATGCCATACATATCACAGTCAGAAGAGAGTGTTGGTATTTTCCTGTAACTGAAACCATGACCGGCAGTTGAGACTTTACCAGACATTCATCTCGTCCATTCATTCATTTCTTGAGATAGGGACTCACTATGTAGTCTAGACTATCTTCAAACTTATAACTCAACATTCTTTTTTTAAAAAAAATAAAATAAAATAAAATTTAATCCAGGTGTAGTGGTGCAACATCTGGACTCTCAGCAGTTGGGAGGCCAAAGCAAGGCATTCCAAATTTAAGAGCCCACTTGAGCTACAGAGTGAGGCCCTGTCTCAAACTAATTTAAAAACAGCTATGTAGCGCACACATGCACACACACACACACACACACACACACACACTCTAATACACACATGTATTCAGAATTCCACTTTTAAATTTTGTCTAGCCGAGGCTGCAGATTTACCTTGTTATATAAATAGACCCTTTGAAGCAGGTCACACAAACAGGCCGTTTGTCTTTGGGGAAGATTCACTTTGATTGTCCATGATGTGTTGGGTTCTTGGTGTTTTAAACTGATTAAAACCTGGGGACTTAAGCAATTTTAAGGTCTTGGGCCACCCGTTGCAGTTTTTAGCTTCTCTGCCAGCTATTGTTTCCCTGTGGCCTCTACCATGCTGCTGCTGCTCGGTCAGATGCTATGCCGTGTCCGGGCTCTGGCCCTGTGGTAGGGAAGGGGCCTCTTACCAAGGTCCCCAGATTTGCATTATTCCTTGGCTTTCATGAATTTTCCCCCCAGAACCTTTCAATACTTTATTCCCATGTTTGAGACTACTTTTTGCTTTTTAAAATAAAAAAAAAAAAGACAGTGAAAAATCCAATGATAACCCATATGAAAGAATCTGGATTTTAATAGCTAAAAATGTGGAAGTGATTTGTACTAAGAAAGCCCACCTAGTGTTATATTTTCCAGTATAGATTGCTATTTGTTGCATATCTGTGTAACATTACTTTACCTCATAGTGGTTTTTCAGCCTTACAAATGTTTTGATTTCCTGTAGAAAAATAGGGAAATATAAATTTTTTCCTATGTTGTTACTTTTAAGGGTTTCATGATATTATAGTTTATGGTTATTTTAGCTCATGGTGTATATTTAACTAATTTCTGTTTTTTAAATAAAATTGTCCTGGGATGATCAGTTCTATTAGATGCACTTTCGCACACATCCATGGAGTCATTTTCCAGAGAGTGGGATTGTTGAGCCCACACCGTGTACTGGATGGTGCTTAGCTGCCATCTCAACAGTTAACCGTGTTCTTTGAGACACAGTTTGGAGTCCTGAGGTTTAGGTCGCCTTGTTAACAAGGTTCTGTGCGCATGGTAACGTGCTGGGTGGCTTTAGACACGGCAGCTAAGCCTTGTCAGGCGACTTGCCGACTTGCCGACTCCTAGCAGGGAATGATCTGTCAGGACCTGTTCCATTCTGTTGTGACCTCATCTGCTGAAGGTGACGGCCTTGGAGCTGAGGGCTTACAGGGGGCAGGATCCACAGGCTCTGCCCCACTCGGCATTCCTTGTCCTCCAGCGCCAAGTGGTTTCACAAAAGAACCTGTTTCATGAGCAGTGATTTTCTTCAGTTCTAACTGGTGATTCTTAGATCATCTTTCTTCATTGTGTTTTCTGCAGGTCAAACTTCCTGGCAGGTTTTCCAGTCAACTAAAAACGGAAGGCTAATTCCATTAATTCCATTGAGTAGCCAATCTGCTGGTGGGATGTAGCACAGGGTATAAACTCAGTTGACTGTTTTCTGTTCAGTATAAGGCATCAGAGATGGAAATGTTTGGATTCCAGGCTTGTTCCTTTTTTCTTCTTCCTTCCTTCCTTCCTTCCTTCCTTCCTTCCTTCCTTCCTTCCTTCCTTCTTTCCTTCCTTCCTTCCGTCCGTCTTTCTTTCTTTCTTCCTTTCTTCCTTCCTTTCTTTCTTTCTTTCTTTCTTTCTTTCTTTCTTTCTTTCTTTCTTTCTTTCTTTCTTTCTTTCTTTTGTAGTTGTTTTTTGAGACAGGGTTTCTCTGTATAACAGCCTTGACTGTCCTGGAACTAGCTTGTAGGCCAGGCTGGCCTCCAACTCACGGAGATCCGCCTGCCTTTACCTCCCGAATGCTGGGATTAAAGGTGTGTGCCACCACCGCCAGACTCCTTTTTCCTTTTAAATAAAGTCTGTTGAGGGACTGGGCATGCTGGTCGGAGGTAGAGTTCATGCTGGTACAATAGTAGGAACTCCATGTTTGATCACCAGCACCTAAAAAAGTGTTTTTATTATTTCAATTCTTCTCTGAAACATAGGAGTGAGTTACCAGTTTTTCACCTCTGAATTAGAGCCCAGCTGTTGCATACCTCCTGAAAATTCTGTTTTGAAGGGATGAATTCATGATAAATGCATGGACTATGGGAAAGAGTGAGGACTGTAATGGACCAATCCTCTCACATCCTCAGTGACCCTTCCCTGAAGTCTTTTTTTCTGCCTGGTTGTCCTGCAAGGCTCTTGGGACCTGGCTTGGGCTGAAGCTACATTGGCACCCCCAATCATGTGTGTGACTGATCTATGTGGGGACGCTGGTCTTGAGTGGGCAAACCCTTGAGTAGATACACTACTGCAGGAATGAGCACGTGTGTGAGGCTGCTAATTAAAACAACCCCATGCTATGGTTTAGAATGTTTTGAAAGCAACTTTTAATTGAAAATGGCTCCCGATTATTTCCCATTTCCTCAAGAATTGTAATAAATTGAAACTAGCAGGGAGCCCCCTACAGCGCTCACAGAAAGATGGCCTTTACTGACAGAAGCAAGCATCTGCTCTTCAGCCTAGCTCCGAGCCTGGTCAGGAGGAGAGGTCAGTGAGGAGGTGCCGTGTCCTGCTGTGAGTGGGCACCTCTGCCCGTGCAGCTGCGTGAGGAAGGACGTTTCTGCCACGGTCATGCTGCACCAAACACCAACAGCCTTCCCAAGTGGCAGGAGTTTCCTCCCTCCGAGGAAGTAGATTCGGGTGGATTTATGATGTTTTTCTCTCCCTTATGGAAAACTGAGGGAATAA
This sequence comes from Arvicola amphibius, assembly GCF_903992535.2. Taxonomy (NCBI): domain Eukaryota; kingdom Metazoa; phylum Chordata; class Mammalia; order Rodentia; family Cricetidae; genus Arvicola; species Arvicola amphibius. Next base: position 28,745,815 of record NC_052058.2, on the reverse strand, counting down.
ACACAAGTCATTTTTCCCCCTCCCCCTTTGAATACCTCTGTGGAAACTGAGGAAATAAAAACTTAAGGCATCTGTGAGAAATCTTTGATTTGACCTATAAGAAATCTTTTCCCTGCCCCCAACAGGAAGCCCACGTGCAGGTGGGTGGTTCCACTTCTCTGTTCTTTGTTTCCAGAGGGTGAGGTGAGCCATGCGTGATTCAGCCCTCCACCCTGTGTGTGCTATACCACATGGTGGGCCTTTCCTGTGTTTCAGGAGAAAAGGCCCTCGGGGCCTGTGAGTTCTTTCAAGAGAACCAGGCGGTCCTGGTAGGTGGCCTAGACCCTCGAGAGCAGCTAGCAGATAATTAATGGCCTCTTACTTTGAAACAAAATACGTTCGCCTAAGAGTGAGCCTCCATATCTCTTTAAATTGGCTTCATTTTAATATAGGGGTACACTTGTTTTCAAAGCACGGCTTTGAACATACACATACCACATACACAATTTTCTGATGGAAAGGGGTCAGGCATGGAGAAAGTTTAAGTAGCTTACTTACGGTAACAAAATTAAGCCAGGTTTGGTGGTGTGCACCTGTAATGCCAGCACTAGAGAGGCTAAGGCAGGAAGATCATAACTCACAAACAAAAATCGTGCTATAATTATGAATGCACAAAAAGAGAATCTTTGTGTGTAACCAGTTTGTCCTTGAATAAAACACGCGAATACATTTATTTTTCATATTTTTCAAATTCTTAATTCTTAGTCATATTAGCATTATATAGATGCTGCAGAAAACTATAGGAATTATAAAGAAATATTATTAGCCCATCATTATAAACTAATTTATTTCACTTTTGTGTGTGTGTGTGTGTGTGTGTGTGTGTGTGTGTAGTGGTTCCAAAGGCCAGGAGTATTTGACACCCCTGGAGGTGGAATTGCTGGTGGTTATGAGTCACCCAGTGTGGGTGTTGAAGACTGAACTGGGGTCCTCTGCAAAAACGGTACTCACTCTTAATTACTGAACCATCTCTCCAGCTTCTGAAAACATCATTTTTTTAATTAAATTGTTTTGATTTTATTATGTGTATTAGTATTTTACATGCATGCCTGATACCTTTTGAGGTCAGAAAAGGTTATCAAATCCCCTGTAATTAGAGTTACAGACAATTGTGAGCTGCCGTAAAGGTGATGGGAGTTGAGCCCAGGTCCTCTGGAAGGGCAGCCTAAATGCAGGGCCATTGCTCCAGCACCTGAAAATATCCTTTTTAAGTGTGTCTCATGAGCAAAAGCAGAGTGGCTTTGTGACTCTCTCTGCCTGTGGTGTTGGAAATAAAATGTCCCCCAAAGGGAGTGGCACTATTACGAGGTGTGGCCACATTGGAGGAAGTGTGTCACTGTGGGGCTTTGGGGTCACTTTTTCTCAAGCTTCCCTCAGTGTGACAGTCGACTTCCTGTGGCCTGCAATGTGTAACACTGTCAGCTCCAGCATCACATCTTGCGGGCACACTGGCCATGCTCCCCGTCATGATGATAATGGACTGGACCTCTGAAACTGTCAGGGTGCCACCCTCAATTAAATGTTTCCTTTATAAGAGTTGCCATGGTTATGGTGTCTCTTCACAGCAATAGAAACCCTGACTAAGACGCTTGCCTTACTGATATCCATCGTGCATCAGTCTTGTTCATACATGATGTCTCAACCTTACTGTTCTACATAGGAGCAGAAGGCTGGGCGGCATTTGACAGAGTGAAGGGCTAGGGGTAGAGTTGAGAACCAGAGCAGTTGCCTAGTATGTCAAGGCCCTGGTTTTAGTTCCCAGCTCTAAGGGAAAAAAATTCAAACATAAAGCTTGAACAGTTATCCAGCTTATGGAATGTATGGGTGCAATCTACCCTATGGACTGAGGCTCCTCTGGTGTATATTCCATACTTCATTTAGTTCCCAAACATTCAAAAGAGGAAGAGGCACATCTAGAAAGACAGTGTGCGTGCCCCCACGAGACAGCCGTACGGGTCTGAACCTCAGAGAACCAGTCTTGCGCATTCAGAAGGGATGGATGTGTCATGCATCTTATAACAACAAGATAAGTAAATAGATAGATGGATAACCAGGAAATGCAAACATCCACAAATGAACAAATCTACCAATTTCCCTCCTCAGTGTATTCCCAACTGAGACAATAATACTCACTCAGAGCAGCGCCGTTCCTAACAGCCACAGAAAAGCAGTTTAAGCTCCCGCCGGCCAATGAATGAACAGCAAAGCCTGGGTAATCAAGCAGCCCAATGCTGTTCAGCCACAAAGTGGAATGAAACTTCTTCTCACTTGTTAAAAATTAAATTGAAAAGATATATTTTGAAAATTTCATACGTGAGTCTGTATTTGCAGTATTTCTACCCCTCCTGCTCCTGCCTCTAACTCCTCCTCCACCCCTACCCCCACTTCCTCTCACAGTCTCGTCTTCTTCATTGAGATGTGTGTGTTTATATACACACAGTTGTACATGCGCACATGTACATAATAATAATATGTACAATTACTACCTGCTGTTCATATGTATGTGTGTCTAGGGCTGACTACGTAGGACCAGGTATTCTATCAGGGGCTCATGCTTGGAGAAGACTTATTTTCCCTCTCTCAGAAGGTATTACCTGTAGCTCTTCTTGGGGTGGGGCATTGCCATGTCTACTGATATTTTCATTGTGCTGGTCTTGTTTAGGTGACCGTATTTGCTTTCACGGGTACAGCATCCTGTCGCATGTATAAGGCACTGTCTCATAGCAGGTACCCCGACCTTCTGTCCCTTCCAGTCTTTCCGTTTCCTCTCCCACAATGTTTCTGAGCCTTATGTAGAGGAGTTGTATTGTGGATGTATTAACTGGGGCTGAGAACCCTACCGTCGGTGTATCTCTGCATTTTAACTTCTTGTGACTTTCAAAGGTCTATGTCTTCCGCAAAAAGGAATTGATTTGACAGGGGTGGAGCTATACTTACTATGGGTATTAGGGTAAATATGTAGAATGCAGCTAAACACTCTACAGGTTTCTCCCTAAGATCCAAGACCTCACCATCCCATGGTAGTAGGTTTATAGTACCAAGCACAGACAAGCACAAATTCCTTCTTGTAGAGCTGGCTTTAAGTCCTATTAGACAGCTGTTGGTTACCTCCAAGGTGTGTGCCACTATTGCACCACTGGGAATATCTTGCTGGGTTGGTCATTGTGGCATATGCTAAACAGCTCAATAGGATTATTGATTGCTTCTCTCCTTGGGCAACTTGCATAGCTATGGGCACTACAAGATAATCATTTTCAAGAAAGAGGTTCCAGGTCATTTCCAGCCTGATTCCTCCAAGTTCTATGTCTGAAGTGTGGGGTGCCTTCAGCAATAGATAACAGACGTGATATTATAATATCATGATATCATTATCGTGATAATGATAATATAATAGATAATTGATAATAGAAATGGGCTGTATTACACAATGGAATTCTATTTGGCTCTAAAGAAAAATGAAATCATAAACTTTGCAGGTAAATGGATAGAACTGGGAAATATTACAGCAAGATAATACAAATCCTATTTGTGATTTCTAGCTCCAAATCCTTAGATATGAGTATATCACCTGGCCAGGCAATGGTGGCACACTCTTTTAATCCCAGCACTTGGGAGGCAGAGGCAGGTGCATCTTTGTGAACTCAAGGCCAGCTGTCTATAGGGACAGCTCCAGGACAGCCAGGTGTAGTGATGTTCATTTGTATTTTAATAAATAAGGCTTGCCTGAAGAACAGAGAGTAAAACAGCCCCACTGGTCAGTCTTACAGACCAGGCCACAATAACACACACCTTTAATCCCATTAGCCACACTAGTTCGCCATAGAAGCTGGGCAGTAGTGGTGCACGCTTTTAATTCCAGAACTAGAGAGGAATATAAGATGAGAGGAGAGAGCTCTCAGACACAGGCTCATTCTGAGGATTCCTGGAGGTAGGATTGCCATTTCGGACTGAGGTAGTAGAGGTGAGAGCCAGTGACTGGCTGTTCTGCTTTTCTGACCTTCAGGCTGAGCTCTAATATCTGACTCTGGGTTTTTATTAATTGTGCTATAGCTAGGGCTACACAAAAAAACCCTGTCTCAACCCCCATCGCCTAGAGAGAGAGAGTGCGCGCGCGAGAGAGAGAATGAATATATAACCTGGAATAACAGCAGGAGCCAAGAAAATAAAGAGAGTGAGAAAGAAGGAGCTGGGTGGGGCTTTAGCTAGGGAGGAGAAGTAGGAAGGGCAAATGATACCAAGGATGCTTGAGAAAGCCATAAAGAAGAAACATTATTTTATGTTTCCTTAAAAACATAAACAGTGTGTGTGTGTGTGTGTGTGTGTGTGTGTGTGTGTGTGTGTATGTACTTTTGAAAAATTAAGATACACTACTTGGGGCAATAATACACTCCATAATAGCCATCAGATATCTACAAAACCCTTGGTTCCAGGCATGGGAAATCTCCCTTTAAGGTGTTGGTCTGGGGAGTCCAAGAGGCCTCCCCCCATATAATACAGCCCTTAGTTGCCTCCCAGGACATGAATGAAACCTAAAGCATCATGCTAAGCAGCAGGTGTGAGCTAGGAAGGCTTAGGGTAGTCTGTGACTGTTGTAATGGATTTTCCAGCATAGGCAAAGTCGTTATGGCAGAAGGAAAATTTGTTTTCAGCCTGTATAGCTCAGGCTGACCCGATATGACTCATAGCAATCCTCCTGCCTCCGTTTCCCAAGTGCTGGGATTCCAGGTGTGTATGTTTTAGGGTTTCTTTTTGGATGATGGTAATATTCTGATATTAGTGTCAATGGCTGTGTAACAGTGAAATTGTATCTTTTAGAATGAGGTGTTTGTCATTCTAACTGATTTTTTTTTTTTTTTTTTTTTTGGTTTTTCGAGACAGGGTTTCTCTGTAGCTTTGGAGCCTGTCCTGGAACTAGCTCTTGTAGACCAGGCTGGTCTCGAACTCACAGAGATCCGCCTGCCTCTGCCTCCCGAGTGCTGGGATTAAAGGCGTGCGCCACCACCGCCCGGCACCTAACTGATTTTTTTTATGTCGTGTGCATTTTGTAATGTAATGTTAAGTGGGCTTATAAGAAGTATGTCCAGATCTGCTGGGTAAATGGGAGCATGAGGACTATGGAAAGGGTTGAAGGGGAGGCGAGAGGCAGGGAGAGGAGCAGAGAAAAATATATAGCTCAATAAAATAAAAATAAGGGTTATTAGCTGCATAGAAAATGTTGTTTTTTCTTTTTTTTAAAGAAACCCTATTATACACAAATTTAACAAAATGTTGAATTATTGTTTTGGATGGTAAGGATGTTGTGTTCATTATATTATGCAGAGCATTCTGCTATGATGTCTTTAAGTTTCCCAAGGAAAAAAATATTACAACAAATGCCAAAGGCCTAGGGATAGCCAAGATGATGGGGGTGCAGACAAGGACTGAGATGTGATGGACATTGGCCATGTTGCTGACATGCGGTCCGTCCACTGACGAGGCTGACGGCCAGGGCTCCCTGCCTGACCTCTGTAAGGCTGCATTACAAAGACAAGACACCTCTTGACCAAGCATTTCCGCTGCAGGCATGTGGGAACTGAGGACTCAGAAGTACAGAAAGCTCGGCGTGGCATTTCTGCAGAGAAGCAAGGCAGCTCTGAGCTGTGGGTTGTTGAGTTTTCCTGCATGTGCTGCCTCCTGAAGGGAGTTTTATTTCCCCTTCATTTCAGTCATGGGGTTGGAAGCATTCGTGGCTGGAGCTCCCAGTGTCCAACTGTGGGCTTCGAACAACCTGGTCTCACTGTGGGTCTTGTGTCTATCACTCTCTAGACAGGCAAGAATTGGGACGCAAGGGACCAGCTTGGGCAAGATGGGTGGAGCCCCTCAGCTGCATACTTACTAGAGCCTAGACAGTTCTTCCTGTAGACGTCACACTCACTGCTTCGGCTGTGACCCACAGATCCCAAACAGGTGGCAGTTCTACCACATTAAAGTCATACCCAGGGATCTCTTCTGCCTGCCTCTTTGAGTGATAAAAATAAATAAAAAGATTTGGAGCTGGGGATCTGACTCAGTGGTTAAAATGTTCATTGTATAAGCATGAAGTCCTGAACATAGGTCCCTAGCATCCTGGTAAAAGCTGAATCTGGTAGCTGATGGCTCTAACCGTGGTGTGGTGTGTGTTAGGGGTCAGGATTCATTGAAGAAACCCTATCTCAAAAAATAAAATGGAGGTCAGTAGAGGAAGATGCTGATGTGAACCTCTGGCTTCTACACGTTCATGGTTGGGCTCAGCTCTGAATACACACACACTTTTTCCCCAAGGCTCAGGCCCCACATGGACCTTCTTTCTCTCACTACAGACAATCCACCCCAGATCACCATGTCACTCCTGGACCAGAATCAGTTCTAACACATCAGGATGCTGGAGTTTTTTTAGTCTATCGCCCACTCTGAACATCTTTAGCTATTGTTTTTTTTGTTGTTGTTGTTGTTAACTTGGAGCACGATAGTATATCATGGTAGGATATTGAATGCTGGTTGTTTGGAGCCAGTCCTAGCTGAAATAGAATCCCAGTGTTACCACCATAAACAAGTCACATAACCCCCCAAGCCATAGCCTTTCTTCTGCAGAATGGAATGCCCCTGTTCATGGTGGTCGTAAGTATGACCAGGAGTGGCGACAGACAAGAAAGGGATGTTGTTTCTCTAACAGTGTCACACTGTGCGTGGACCTTGGCTGCCAGGTATCTACAAGATCCGAAAATTAGGCTGTGTTGTTAATCTTTGAGTCTTGAATGCTGTCAGCAAGTGCTTACCGGTGCTTGATACCATAGCTACTGGACTCTCCATATACAGATGAGAGGAGAGCAGCATGGGCAGGTCAGCTATTCTGCCAAAGTCACAAAGCGGACAGTGGTAAGGCTGCGTTTTAAGCCTAGATCATCTGGTCTGTATCTTATCGTGGAAGTAGTCAGCTGTCCTTTAAAATGGCCATGCAGAACTGGTGCTGTTCCTTGTGAGTGCTGTAGTCTGGATGGAGCATCACTCAGTCTCAGAGATATGGCTGGGCCCTTGCCTGGTGGAAGCCATGAAGGCTTTTTGTATTGAAGAGCTGTGCTTTGCTTTTTTATTTATTTTTTAAGACGTATTTTTATGTAATCAAAGTTGCCCTCAAACTCACTATTTAGTCAAGGATGACCTTGAACGTCCGAGCCTCCTGTCTCGCTATCACAGTGCTAGGATTATAGCCATGTACCACCACACTCCTGGTGCTGGGGGTGGAATCCAGGCTTCTGTGCATGCTGACTGAGCTGTAGCCCTGGCCCCTGGATTGTATTGCTGTTTTATTTGACATGTAAAAGTTGTTTGTTTGCTTACTTTTTCAACTTCATTCAACGTTTTATGTTAAGAACATTTATCAGTGTTTTCGTTTGTTGTTCCAGAGTTTGAGCTGTAGTTACAAGAATGCACTATACAGGGAAATTTTTAAATCTTCTTCTAGTATGTTTGTGTTTTTGTTTTTACATTTAGATCTCTGATCCATCTGATGATTAGCCTACAGGTAGTGTGTGTGTGTGTGTGTGTGTGTGTGTGTGTGTGTGTTTACCAGAGTCTGGGAAATGTTGGAAGCTCGGTGACAGAGTACTTACTTGTTTAGCTTGTATGAGGCCCTTGTCTTATCCCTAATGTACCACCACCCTCACCACCTCAATTCACCTTTAAAAATATTTCAAAAATAAATTATCCTGTTCCTATCTGGAAGGATGTATGAAGAATATTTGAGCTAAAAATCTTCATTTAAAGAAATAAGTAATAACTTCTTACAGTCCAATGAGAAGACTTTTAGCCCAAGGCCATAAGAGTGGCTCTTCTGTCCACTGAACTGAAGCGTTGAGCTCTTCGTGGTCTCAGTATCCGAAACCTCCAAAGCAAGTTTCCTATTTGCTTCTCTTTGACACTGTGAGGAAATGATTCCTTGACACTCTGAGTTTAATTTGAGCAAAAAAGTATAACTTTATCAATAAATTATCATGGCTTGTCTAATCATTGAATTAGTTATAGTTTTGGAAGGGAATCAAGATGTAGACAGATAATACAAGTCCTAAATAATGAGAGAAGTAAGAAAGGACTTACATAGCAGTGTTTGGGGTTTTTTTGAACCAAAAACTTGCAGTTGTAAGTGACAGAAACACAACTCAGATTCCTTGAAGCACGAAAGGGGCAACCTGTGCTCATGTAATAGAGAAGCGTGTGAGACCTCAGCTTCGGGCACGGCTGGATTCAGGTGCTCATCTTCCCTAGGAATTTCTTTTCCTGTTTGCCTTTCAGCACTGATTTTCTTTGTTGCTTGCATTTCCTTATGTGTCTCCCTCACCCTGGTAGAGAGATGGTCACCTGCAGTGTGGCTTCCTAATTTTGGAGGATTTTCTTGCCCAGTTCTCCCTAATAAAAAGCCCAAGTCTAGTTTCTAACGACTTCCAGGATTACCCACTATGACCAGAAGGTTGCAGCTGCTGCATCCCTAAGGCCCAAAATGCATGGGCCTCCCAAGTGATGCAAAGTGGCCTCGGTCTCACGAAACCCACAACCCCTGAGAGTTTAGGAGTTTCCCAAAAGAAAACTATGGAGCTATCATCAGAAGGAGGAGCCAAGGTCCCAGAATGCACTGCAGCAAGAGGCGCTAAACAATCTCCCATACCATTTCTGACTGCCCCAGCTGCTCAAGGAAAAAAAGCAGAGAATAGAGCAGCTGGACTTTGTTAAGCCTGTCAAAGGTAAGGCAGGGCTGTCCTGTGATCACGGAGGACATCTGTCAGCTTCCCCCACACTCTCCTTCCCCAGCATTACAAAACAGAGCTAACCAGCTATGCAATGCTACCGCCTCTTTCTGGTGATGGGTTTCAGAGATTCTAACAAAATTAGTCAGAAAAGGTACTGTCCTGTAATCAGAGCCACAGGCAGGCAGGAAGCAATGTAAAGAGGCATGCTCCTGTATTCCTAACCACCAGCAGCAGTCTGGGAAAAGAACAAGGTCTCAAAGAAGGTGCCAGTCTGAAACCAATGTCTTTATATGTGGCATGTTATAACCCCCCTTTACCTGCATGACTTTTGTGTAGTTGGTGAGAGGTGCAGTATGCAGGACAGAGGTCCTGGTAAACGAAGTGCCAGGCTGCTCTCCTAACCAGGCCAGGAGTAGACACAACTATTGGTGGTATGTATACATATTACATGTGTGTCTTCCGTGCACATGCCATCTCCTGCAGTTCCATAGTCGCCATGTGAAGAGGCAACTTTGGCCATGTTCCTCACTCTTTGTCACAGGTGAACATTTGGGTTGACAGGAAATAACTTGCTGTGGAAGTGTAAGAACTGAGTTCAAATCCCCAGAACCCGTGTGAAAGCAGATGGGGTAGCTAGCATGCACCTGTAATCCCAGCACTCTATGGTGATGTGCACATGGAGATAAGGAGCCCCAGAAGCTTTACCTCGTCTCACAAAAAGGTGGAAGATGGGGACCGGTGCCTGAGATAGCCTTCTGACCTGTACTATGTGGCACCCATGCTCCTGCATCCAAACACACGCACACACGCATGCATGCACACACAGATGTATCTGCAAACTGTTTTCCTCGAGAATCTTCATGAATTAGCTCCTAAAAATGAAAATAAATAAAGAAACCTCCTGGATTTTTCTGATTCTTTCCTCTCTCCAATGGATTGCGTGGACGTTCATTTGACCATCTCTCTAGGTAAAAAGCCAAGGAGGCAGGACACTATCCACCTGGGTCATCAGCTCTGAACTGGATCCTTGTCCAGCAGTGAGACCCGGTGTCATATACCTGTGTCTTGGTCATTCAAAGGCCAGGCTGATAAGCAAACCTCTTGATTTCACAGCGATTGCGAGAACTTGTAATGGGAGCCGTTAGTAGGAATGTGGGCATCAAGGGCATTGAAGGAAATGATGCTTCCAAATGCCCAGCTTGGCAGGAGAAATGGCTTGTAACCTAGAGGGGCTTCTCCTGGTCTGAGGGCCCACATTTGATCCTGGAACCCTTGTGGGAGAGGAGAAAGCCCATTTACACATGTTGTCCTCTGCCACATGTCACCACACACACAAACACACACACACACCACACACACACACACCATGCTCACATGTGTGTTCCCCATGGAAATAAATGCAAAAATGGGAAGAGAAAATATGAAAATAGAGAGAAAGTGTTAAGTGCCGAGGTCAATGTTGCCTCCAGAAAGTGGTTCAGAAACACCGACTGCTGTTAATCTACCATTCCTCAGTCTCTTGCTAGTCAGGTTATTTCCTATAGAAATAACAATACCCTTCCCCTTTAAAATAACAACAGCAACACCATCTCCACTTTCTTATTTTGAGATTTATCTCTTTTGTTTTATGAGCATGAGAGTATGGTGTGTATATATATATATATATATATATATTCACCCCATGTGCACCTGATACCTGTGGGGGTCAGAAGAAGGCATCAGATCTCCTGGAGCTGGCAGTATGGACAGTTGTGGGCTCCCATGTGAGTGCTGGGATTTGAACCCGGGTCCTCTGCAAGAGCAGCCGATGCTCTTAACCACTGAGCCATCTCTCCCATGCCCCCACCTTCTGTCTTCGCATCCTTTCTCTGCAGCCATTTGCAGGCATCTTGCAATTTCCTCTCTTCCCAGCGCCTGAAATTCTGTTCTTTTGAACTTGGAATCACTTAAAACTCTATGTTCAGCAAAAACTTTTGTGTTGTTTTCTTTTTGATGTCCATAAGCTGTTAAAACCAGCACCTCTTTGCAGTGTTCTCTGACCGGAGGCCCACCCGCCCCCTGGGGAACCTGAGGGTTAGGCGCCAGCACTTAGTCTCCTGTCTTCTAGCCAGTTTTTTTTATCCTCTATTTTCATCCAATTTCCCTACAATCTTTATTTTTGTTTAGTGATTAGAATCTGAAGGGCTTTCCCCCAAATATTCTCCCTTCCTTTCCTCAAGGTTATGATAATGTATTTGTAACAGATTATGGAAAACACCTCATAGAATCATAAATGAAAACTAGGGATACAGGTCCGTTGGTAGCGTGCTAGCGTAGCATATAGAAAGCGATGGGTTCAACCCTCAATTCTCTATCACTTGGGATACACATTCTCTTCCACATAGAGACTGAGACTGACGTGGGCTATATGAGACCCTATTTTAAAAAAAAAGAATCACAATGATCACATGGTTTAGATACAGATAAGTGTCTTCTGCAGGTGAAGATGACCCAAAGGGCAGCTGCAGAAACTCTGCCACAGCTCGATTATTAGCCCAGCATGGTGGCATACGCTTTTAATCCCAGTAGTTGGGAGGCAAGAAGCAGGGCGATGTTCAAGTTCCAGGCCAGTCAGAGATATATAGCAGAACCCTATCTCAAGAAAGAAAAGAAATATTTGTAATACCCAGAACCTGGAACCAACCTAGATGCCCCTCAATTGAAGAATGGATAAAGAAAATGTGGTACATTTATACAATGGAGTACTACACAGCAGTAAAAACAATGACATCTTGAAATTTGCAGACAAATGGATGGAAGTAGAAAACATATTCAGTGAGGTAACCAAGACCCAGAAAGACAAATATAATATATATTCACTCATAAGTGACTTTTAGATACAAAGTAAAGAAAAACCAGCCTACAGTCCACAACCTCAGAGAATCTAGACAACAAACAGAACCCTAAGAGAGACATATATGGATCTATGTAGGTAGGAAAGAGAAAAAGGCAAGATGTCCTGAGTAAGTTAGGAGTGTGGGGATCACGGGGACGGTAGAGGAGAGGAAGGGAGAGAAATGGAGAAATGGAGAAAATTGTGTAGCTCAATAAAAACAATGTTTAAAACCTTCACAAAAAGAAAAAATTATTATTTTAGCTTTGGTTCTGGTAATGAAAAATATCCTGAGATCTAATTAGTCTTCTTTCTTTTCCTCCGCCTCCTCCTCCCCCCTCTTTCTTCTCCTTTCCCAAGAAACATCTCTGGGATTTAGTTATGGCAAGAAGGAAATCCCGGGCTTGTATCAGTTTTTCAGTCAGGATCACCTCCCTTCTGCAGAGCGTTTCACAGACTCCTCGGGTGGGTGGGCCTCCCCAGGGAAGGTGCAGGGAGGCAGAAGATCTGTGTAGGGTGAGCAGCAGCTGGTGTGCAGACAGGATGTGCTAGACTGGACCTCAGCCACCACAAAGGACCCATAAGGAAGCATTACAGTCCTCGGTCATGAAACCAGCCATTGTAGATTCCCGAAGCTCCCATCTTTTTCCCTCTTATGGAAGGGGACACCTTCACACACTGTAATGTCACAAAGCAGGGTAATTTCAAGTTCCTGATCAAAGCTGGTGGGCTCCTAGCACAGGCCACTAGAAAGATATTTGAGGGAGAAAGACAGCAACATTTCTTCATTTGGTTTCAGCAGATTCCAAAGAAGCACGAGAGGGAAGATGGGGGAGAAGAAGGGACGTGAGGGGAAGAGCGTGAGGAATCAGGGAAATGCGTGGCTTACAGCGTTCATGAAGACACGGCTACCAAAACACCTGGTTTCCCCAGCAGTCGCTTACTCTTCAGTTTCCATCCTTCCTACTTTGTTAGTATTTTTGTTGTTGTTCTTTGAGCGTTTTCTGGTTAGGGTCTCACTATGTAATCCAGCCTGGCCATAAACTGAGCCTCCTACTCACCAGCATGGCCACCACACCTAGCTCCCTTTTACACCTTTAGTTATAAGGTCACTAAGCCACGCAGCTGTGATTGGGAGACATTTCTTCTCACATAGCCGTGATCTCTGTTCCTCCCCTGCTAAGTCTTCGCATGTGCATTCATGTGTGTCCTCGTGCACTCTATTTTTGGTTTATATTAAGACTGCACTTCCCCAAATTGCTTGGCTTCCTACGTGCACTCTTTAATGTTCACACAGTGTTCACCCAGTGGATGTCCTGCCATCTAAATAAATAGTTCAGGGCCATTGTCGCAGGACTCTGAAGCCTCCCGACTTGGATTTCCGGCTCTGCCTCATCCCGGCAATCTTGGAGACTTTCTTGCTTTCTTCCTCCCCGCATGGGAACGATAACACCCCTCAAAGTGCTGAGAGGAGAATAGTGGATAGAAACATTTAGTACAGTTCTTCAAGTGTAGTGTCTGTCTTGTGCTTACAGCCAGTCTGTTGGCTTTGAATTTAGATCATAGTATGCTGATAACTTTTCCAGCCTTTGAACTAGTTTTTGTGGTAGAGTCACAAGTGTAAATATTGGCCAAGATATTTGTGTCCGTATGTTAGTGTATGTTGATGTCCGTCGACTGCCTGTTCTTCACGGTTGTAAGTGTACCCTGTCCATAATGTCCTCACCAGAACTGCCCAGGAGTTATCATTTTCTCTGTTGGCCAATTTAGTGTGTTAAATGGGAACCTTGTGATCTGCTCACATTTGAATAGGAGTGAGAATAATATAATCAGCAGCCCACTCGCCCGTCATCCAGCTGCCATAATCTCTGACCTCTACCCACACTTTGCCTTGAGGAATTTCACAGCAAACCCCTGTGGCACGCCACTTCCTTCATTGGCCCAGTGGTGTGGACCTCAACCTCATGAGGACCTTTGATATTTCCACATAGGCCATCGTGTCTCAGCGGTCTTCCTTCATCTGACCTGACAGTGTTCCCACATTTGACTTGGGACCTCATATTAGGCAGTATGAAGGAATGAATCCCAGAGGCTGGATCTCGCCATGGCCCAACCATTTCTTGTGTGGCTATCCTGAAAATCTTTCCCCATTCACCAATGATTTGCTGGGAAAGCCAGGCCATTGTGTTATAAAATGGGCTCTGCGTTGGAGCCTTGGTTTCTCGCAGCCAGATTTAATATTTTTCTCTAGGCCCTGTTCTCTTCACCATGGTGAGCATCTCTGGAGTGACTTCCTCACTGTAGCGTGAAGTGTCTGGAAGGGCGGCACTTCTTTCTAGTCGGTTCTCAAGGAATCGTAGATTCCAACGTGATTATTGTTCTAAGGAGGTAGGAGAATGGCATGAAGACTGTCACAGGCTAAATGCAAGATTAAGAAATGATGCCGGAGCCGGGAGGTGGTGGCGCACACCTTTAATCCCAGCACTCGGGAGGCAGAGGCAGGCGAATCTCTGAGTTCGAGGCCAGCCTGGTCTACAAGAGCTAGTTCCAGGACAGGCTCTAGAAACTACAGGGAAACCCTGTCTCGGAAAACCAAAAAAAAAAAAAAAAAAAAAATTAAGAAATGACATTGGTCTACAAGTAGTCTGGCTATAGTCAGCCCCTGCTGCAGAAGACCCTTTCATGGTCTGGTTCCTCAGGAACACCTTCTAGAGAGTCAAGTGGAGAGATGACCTGAAAGGTTACAGAATTGTAATGTTCGTTATGCTGATAAGTCACCTTGTGCTGTTTAAGCTTGTTGAAAATGGACTTTGGGGCAAGTCCAACCCCCCCCCCCGCCCACACACGAGCTAAAACCCCACTCCTTATCCTGAAGTAGGCTACCCCTAATTGTAACAAGGAGAGAAAAAGAGCAAGCAGCTAAGAGCATGAGAACACTGTGTTCTTGAGAATAACTAGAAGGTGAACCACTTCTAGCGGGGCTTGCTGTTGTTTATCTCCTGATACAACAATGCCCGCAATGGGAAGAGGAGCTGGAGGGAGAGGGCCCTCCACCTGGGACTTTGAGCTGGACACTCCAGCTGGCGGCCCCAGTGGGCCTTCCCCATCTATTTCTAAAACTGAATACTTTGAACACCAGATTCGATGATTGCTTGTCCTCTCTCTGCTGTTTCTAGCTTATACTCACTGTTTGTTCTTTTACTTTTGCTCGCTGTATACTCAGTAAACTAGTCATTCAAAACAGAAAGCATCGCGGTCATAGCTCATTCTCGGGCCCCTACAGAACAAGGATGACAGATAGCTTTGAGAGATGCCACTTGGTGGAATGTGGCTAAGAAGTGGTGTCAGTAAGCTTTGTTAGAACTCAAAGAAGCCACATCCTTGGGCTCAGTTGATCTGGAAAGACTTCCTTGAAGGAAAATGTAGTCTGAGATTTGAATAGTGGATACTCTTTTTAAACCACAGGAAAGCCTGAGAGATGGGCTAGTCTAGGTCTGTGTTCAAAGGTACATGCAGTTTTCTTCTGACTCTGGTAGCTTCGTATATGCTAACACAGGCTCACACGTGCTAACACAGGCTCACACGTGCTAACACAGGCTCACACGTGCTAACACAGGCTCACACGTGCTAACACAGGCTCACACGTGCTAACACAGGCTCACACGTGCTAACACAGGCTCACACGTGCTAACACAGGCTCATACGTGCTAACAGAGGCTCTACTACTAAGCTGCAGCCCTAACCCAAGACTTGTTTAATGTCATCCATAAAGCCCAGTTATGTTGACATCCCCATGGACATGTCTTCTGAGACCTTCTATTGTTCTTTTATTCAATAATTAATTATTGAGCATCTCTTCTGTGGTGGTTTTTTGTGGCCTGGGGTATGTGGCTCATTCAGCAACCCAGTTTCACGGTAATTATCAGCTTGAGGTTCAGAAGTTCTGGATTCATCCTAGGTCTTGATTTCACAATGGCAGTTTGGAAAGAGTTGTTCATGGTTCTCCATGGTTCTCCATAGTTTCCAGAAGGAGACTGGCTGGCAAGTCTGAGGGTGTCGCTTTTCCCGGGGTGAAAAGGCTTCTCTATTTAAATGGGATTCTGCCTGCCTCTGTCTCTCATCCTCCCTTTCTCTTTCCAAGTTTTCCTTTGAATTCAATTTTCTCAGCATGTACTGAGTACTCTCTATATGCAACACTTATAAGTAGAGAGTTCAAAGATACAAGACATACAGAAGTGTGTGTGTGTGTGTGTGTGTGTGTGTGTGTTTTCTTCTCTCTGTTTTCTTTCTTGTGGAAACACTTTATCCTTTGAGCTCTAAAGACTAAGCTGAAAACTCATGAAACAATATTTGCCATGACTCTGGGCAAAGATACGGAAGAAAACAAGAATTCTTTCGCTTCCAGACAGCTCACCTTTGTTCAGACGCCAAACGTGTGGGACACAATGGAGAGGGAGCTCTACCTGTGGTTACCCCTCTGGAAGAGGGGTGCTGTTCATAAACAGAGAACAGGTCTTGAGGCAGAAAATGGCTTATGGCAGAGTAGGTGGCTGAATACAAAAGCACTCGCTAGCGTTCTTGACATATCCATGCAGCTGCAGCCGCCACAGGCCTGTCAGCTTGATTCAGGTCTGCTTAACTTGTTAATTCAGTCCTCACAGCAAATTGTTGAGTACTTATTGAACTTCCGGAATGCTGATCGTTCCAAGAGGAAGGAGTTTGCTTCCTTCCCCATTATCTCCTCCTTCTCCCCTATCCCAGTGCTTCCCCCTTGAGTTCCAAGGTAAGTAAGTCCATCGTGGCTGCTTTGCATACAACTTCACAACAAGCCCCCTCATGTCTTTTCATAGAAAATCCAACAGAATTTCAGAATTTCCAATGGAATGGACTGAGATCCCACTGGTTCTGCTTGCTAATGAGTGCATTCACCTCTCCCCCTTCCTCGTGATCCTCACACCCCTTTTATTCATAACTTCTGGAACTAAAGTGTTATTAATGGCCCACGAGACTTGGATTGAAAAGCTCTAATCCAGTACATTCTGTTTGATCACAACAGGGCCCAGGAAGTTAAAACGATTTGTCCATAGCTGCTAGAGTCGGGGGGGGGGGTAAGTAGGGACTTTGGGGACCCTTTCTATAAAGCTATCTACCTGTGTGGTAGGCAAACCTACCTTCTGGCTTCATGATTAAAGCCATCAGCATTGGAGACAGAGTTCTGGCATGGCTACTCAGTAGATCTGTGGCTTTGAATGGGTTATTTAAACTTATGCAATATCTGTACTCTTGCTATAAAATACAGCTAGTCCTAGGTGTGAGGCGCATACCTCTAATTCTAACACCGGGATGCTGAGGCAGGAAGATTGCGAGTCTGAGACCAACCTAGGTCACACAATGAGCAGGGCAGTGCCCTCTTCAGCAGGTTTTACTCATCCTGGGTCTGGCACAGAACAAATGGCACCTATTGTTATTACCTATGGGATGTGAACTCTGTAAATTGCCATGGTGGCTTTACTTCCATACACAGGTTACTCCAACCTGTTGTCTCCCTCCACTTCGTGAACAAGAATTTAGTATGAAGTTGCGGAGCGGGGATTATGGCAGACATACCCTTGCAGTCTTTGAGTGTCAGGGTTTCAGTGTCTGGCTGCTTTTGGTTTCTGGCTCTGAGAATGTCTTCTCCTCAGGGACTCCCTTTCTGCTCTGTTGCTCTAATTAAGCCCACTGCTGTTGATGGAATTAGCACCGTGTGTCCGCGCTCCTCAACCTGGTCCCTCTCTAATCTTCCCTCCGCTCTTTGAAGTCAGGGCAATTATACTCTAATTGCAGTTGGGGAAACTGAGGTTCGCACAGACGAAGTAACTGGCTTGATGGATGGAGCTGCTTTGGGGATGGATTGCAGAAGGTACTCTCGTGCTCAGTATGAGATTAGGCACAGGGGGACCCTAGCCTTTGTGTAAACAACTGATGAGTGTCCATCTCATCCTGAGACTGACCAGCCGGGAAACCAGTGAACAGAGAACCAGGATCAACCGAAGTCATCATGGGACTGTAGTACCAATATTTAGGCCTTGTGCTCCTGGCTCTTGCCTGATGATCCTTTGATCGTTTCGCACAGGTCTGGGTCTTTGACCTTGGCATCACTAGCTGTAGCATCAGGTTGCCCTGCAGACTATTGATGGTCCTCTTCATAGCTGGGAACTTCCAGCTCTGGGGAGTAAAGCCCTTGAATTTGAACCCTAGTTCTTCCACTTACCAATTCTGTGGCTTTGGGCAAGTTGCTTGAATTTTCTGTGCCTTGGTTTCTCATACTAAATACTCCCGGAAGTGTTGTAAGGGGTATGTGAAATACCAAATACACAATCAAAGACCAGCACCTGACACAGACCCCTGATCCGCTGTCGCATTATGCATTGTGTTCTCGCCACTTTGCCAGCCTTGAGCAAGAAAGTCATGGTGCTTGCCCCTGGGGAGCTGCAGTCTACTGGGGGGAAATGTTTAAGGTAATGAACTTTAGGACTTATTGAGAAACTCTAGTTTCATTTGTTTTTATAGACTAGAGGTTGCTGCAATGTGGCCAGAAGATAGTTCTATTTGTAAAGGTTTTGCTGCACAGGCATGATGAATTCAGTTCCCAGAACCCATATTATCACCGGGCGGTGGTGGCGTACTCCTTTAATCTCAGCACTTGGGAGGCAGAGGCAGGAGGATCTCTGTGAGTTTGAGGCCAGCCTGATCTACAGAGCTAGTTTCAGTTCAGGGCTACACAGAGAAATCCTGTCACAAAAAAGAAACAAAGAAAAAAAGGAAAGAAAAAAAAAAGAAAGAAAAAGCCGGGTATGGTCGTATGTCATATGTTCTTCTAATCCAAGTGTTATAGGAGGCAGAGGCAGAAAGGATCCCCAGGTCTACTGGCCAGTCAGCCTAACCTAATAGACAGGTTCCAAGCCACTTAGAGACCCTGTGTCAAAAAACAAGGTACTTCAGGAGGAACGCCACCTGAGGTTGTCCAATGACCTCCACATGTACATGAATCCCTGTGTACACACACATGAGTACACATATGAACATAAGTATATAATAACATCAGCATCAGCGTTTTGTGCCAGAAGCGTAGCTGTGGGTTGCACAGGAGCCGGCGGTCTCTGGCCTCATAGCCAGGATACTGTCTGTTCCATCCAGAGCAGAGCTCACCAGCGTCCTCCAGGCCCAAAGGAAGTTATGATTGGAGGAGAATTTGTGAGGCCGTAGATCCACTGAAGGAAGAGGGAGCTGTCACAGCTGAAGCAGGCCTGTAGGAAGGAGACAGGGAAGAAGCCAATGCTGTTGCACAGATAACACCGCCACTGTGAAGCCAAGTATTTATTTTTAAGTGACGGTGGCATATTTTAGGCCAACTTTATCCCACTTGCAATATCTGCTCTGTTTTTCATCACTGTTTTCTATTTTTCTCCTAGTGCATCTTCTCTCTACTTGAACCTCTTGTTCGCGTTGCTGTTTGCTTTAAAGGCCTCTATCTGTGGCTGGTTTCTCTTTTGTCAACTTACACAAGCCATAGTCATCTGGGAATAGTGAACCTCAATAGAGAAAATGCCTCCTCCCACCAGATTGGCCTGGAGGGCATTTTCTTGATTAATGATGGATGTGGGAGATCCCAGATCACTGTGGGCGGTGCCATCCCTGTGTAGATAGTCCTGGTTGTATAAGAAAGCAGTCTGAGCAAGCCATGTAGTGCAAAGCAGTAAAGAGCACTCCTTCATGGCCTCTGCTCCCATGGTTCCTGCCTCCAGGTTCCTGCCCTGAATTCGCTTCCTGATGGACTGTCAGGCATGTGAAATACCCCTTTCCCCTTGAGATTGTTTTTGGTCCAGGTGTTTGTCACACCCACTGGGACAGTCTTCATTTGCAGTTCCTGACTATGAGAATTCCACACTTCCTTTTCTGATGAGCTATGGCAGTACTGAAGTCATCCAAACTTGTGGATGTGCTGCCTCTGGGCAAAGGTGCTCTATCAGCAGAGATGGTGACGTTGTTAGCTGAAGGCTTTCCCAAGTAATCACGGAATAGCAAAGACAGTTCCCCTGCACACACCTTCATCTTGGTTGTTTCATATAAGCACAGAATTGTAAGCGTTTCTCTCTAGATCACTTTGTCATAGCATTCAAGAAGCTATAAATGGGGGTGGGGGTGTCACGTGACCTACCCAAGGTCGCCTAGCAAATTCAGTAGTAGAGCCAGGATTGAGCCCTGTATGTTAGTTTGCTTTTCATTACTGTAACCAAGATATCCTACGAGGGCAACTGAAGCACGGATAATAAAAACTCAGGGAGAGAAATTGGGGTTCATCCTGAAGACCCAAAAAGTAAAGCAGCCAGCCACTTGCTCTTACCTTGACCTCAGTCTGAATATGGTGATCCTGCCTCCAGGAATCTCAGAATGAGACTGTGCCTGAGAGCTGTCTCCTCCCGTTTTTTCATTCCTCTCTGGGGCTAGGATTACAGGTGTGCCCCACTGGGATTAAAGACAAGCACTGGTGTGGGAAATCCTTCTGTATGGCAACTAGTGTGGCTACTGGGTTAAAAGGTGTGTGCTCTCTGATCTTCAGGCAAGCTTTGTGTAT
The DNA here is from genome assembly GCF_903992535.2 of Arvicola amphibius. Taxonomy (NCBI): domain Eukaryota; kingdom Metazoa; phylum Chordata; class Mammalia; order Rodentia; family Cricetidae; genus Arvicola; species Arvicola amphibius. The sequence continues at coordinate 28,725,528 of NC_052058.2, read as the reverse complement.
TAAAATACAATTGAGATGCCACTACAGGCAACAAGCAGGGAGGCCTTACTTCAGCTCATGGTTTCAGAGGGTTCAGTCCATTATGGTGGGGAGGGAGTGGTGGCACAGAGAAGTTCCCGCTGTGCTTGGATCAGAGGATCTGGGGAAATCCCACACCCCTCCAGCTTTCTCCTCTCTCTCTTTGTCTGGGCCCCTAGCCTACCAGATGGTGCTACCCACATTCTTCATAGTATGTCTCCCATCAGCTAATTCTCAGGAAACACATTTCTCCAGCTCTTAATATTTCTTAATCTGGTCATGTTGACAATAGCCACTAACTGCTACTGCCCCTTTATCTCCCAGTTTGGGTCAGTCCGCCGTTTACTGTGCTGCTGTTTTCATGTGTCCAACATTCAAGTCAGTATTTGAGATCGTGGAGTTAAAGAATTAATCCCTTCAAAAGGAAGAAGGATGAGCAAATGACTAAGTCTATCACTCCTCCTCTAGTTCATTGAGAAAGGGAGTGGGTTGAATTGTTTATCATTCTTACTTTGTGTCTAGAACATGGATACATATGCTTCTCCTCATTAAACCATTCATGGGCTTTTTATCTTATTAAAGCCTTGAAACTGTGACCAGAAAGATGGCTCAGTGGGTAAAGGCACCTGCCACCAAGCCTAATGATATGATTTCATCCATAGGACCCGCATGGTGGAAGGAGAGAACTTACATTAGTTGTTCTTTGACCTCTGCATGTACTCATGGTATATATGTACCGTATAGATGCACACACATACACTAAAGTAAAACATCACAATTTTACAGATGATTAGAATGAGGTTTGACATGAGGGATTAAATTGTCCAAAGTCATATAGCTGTCAAATAAAAACTTAGCATGTGTGTCCAGGCTTCTCATCTGTGGGCTTGTATGTTTCTTTCATTGTGCCAGGAACTGAAGGAAAAATGTGTTAAAAATTCCACAGAGGAAGTTTTGATATAGGACTCAGCAAGTATCTCAGTGTTAGAGCACTTGCCTAGTTCTGAGCTTTATCCTCAGCAGCAAGAGGATGGGGGTGGGGGTATGGGCGGGAGCAAATGTTGCTACAGAGCCAAGGTGGAAGACAAACACTTTAGTCTTCACAGTGTACCGTCACCAAGCAAACATTTAGCATTGGTCTTTAGGTTCTGAAGCAGACCGCATGTTCTGACTTTGTGATTTTGTAGTTTAACTTCCCTGGTAAAAGTTCCTTTAGGATATAAGGATGAAACTAGGGGAAGAAGCCTTAGGTATCCCCGCTTCCAACTGGTACAGATGCTTGGCCTCCATAGGCCAGGCTGAAGGAGAAAGTCGGCTCCTCTCCACTGAACTCCTCGCTGGGGATGAGGCTAAGTTTAGGAAGGTTGCCAAATGGGTGGGCCTGAGAGAGGGAGGAAAGGGATGTGGTGCTGGAGCTCATGACTCAGGAAACGTGATGGCACCTCCTTTCGGGGTGGCATGAGGCAAGCATTTAGGAGAGAATATGAGCTATTGTTGTGCATTTTTTTTTCTGATGGGTGGATTGTTTTTATAAAGTTTTATGATCAGGAAACTGATGCAGCATGCTGATCCCTTTGGGTTTTTTTTTTTTTTTTTTTGCTCTGCCAGCATCATTTTTGTATTTATTTTTGAACTTTGATGACAGGCATTTCCTTTAAAACTTCTGGAGGTAAAGTGGAACAAGACACCCCAAATTGCTTCCTAACAGCAGAATCCAAGAGAAGCTTCTGATCTTTGCTATAACCCCACCGGACAAATCCCCCTCCCCACCTAAAGGAGGATAGTTCTTTCAGTACCTGAGGTGGTCTAACAAACACAGTCCCTTTTAAAACACTCTAGAAAATGTGGCTAACATGTGGGAAACCTCCAGCGTCCATTAAAATGGGGCCTGTTGTGGCAATGAAAATACAGATCGGATTGCTCCCCTCCCCTGAATCATAAAAAAAATAAAAATAAAAAACTAGCCTCCTCTGCTAGTTTCTCTCCTGGAAGATGATTTTATCCTCAAGTACGTGGTCCTATCTGTTGTGCCCTGGAAGGCACTAAGCCAGGTCTTGGGATTCTGGCTGCCAACTATGGAGATGTTAAAAGCCTGTTTGGTTGCCGCAGGGCATTAATTCATTGCCTGCCTTGTAAAAGTTGTGTCTTACTGCATTTTCCTGGCACCAGAGAAATCCCTGTACCTACTGTTGCATTTGGGTTTTCTGAGCCTGCAGGCAGCTCGGGGTTACGAAAGTTCAGAAAAGAAGCCACATGATGCTGGCTCTACCTTTTCAATTCTCTTCTTTCCCTCCCTTCCTCCCACTCCCCGACACATGAGTTTGGCCGTCTCGGTGCTAGAAGCTCTCAGTCACCTCCTGTAAGAATCTGAGAGGGAGATCATGACCCTCCTTGGGTGGAACAGAGTGTTCGTTAATTTTGTGTGGCTGTGACCACATACCTGATAGGATAATAGCTTGAAAGGAGGTAGAAGTGCAGGGAGCAAGAGTCATCTTCAACTACATAATGCATTTTAAGGCAGCCCTGGCTTTCTGAGTCTCTGTTACAAATATACAATAAAATAATAAAAAGCAGAAGGTCTCATCACTCAGCTCCCACTTGGCCAAAGTGCTCAGTTAGCCCACCTGCTTTGTCTCCCTACCAAGTTCTCTCTGCCCAAAGCACCTGGCACCCTCAGCTTCTGGGTCCGTTGCAACTCCACGGCACAACAGCCAATGTCTGCTCCCACCAGATGAGACACATACTTGCCAAGAGTTCCTGAACCTGTTCCTTCTGGTTGGACCAGTTCTATAATTAAGGGCTTCTACAGAACACCCCCCCAACACACACACACACACACACACACCCCAGCTCCAGGTCTTTTTGCAGGTAAACATTTCAAGCCAACAGCTCTCCTTTCATTCTTTACAGCTAATTTTTAAAAAAACTTAAATGCAGTTGTGCCTCTCAGCTATGAAGATAAGTGTGTTTTTCTTTGGAGCCCTGGATACCAGATTGTAAATCTAATCTAATCCCAAGTGTCAGAGCATGTCTCCCGGTGGGTGGCTTTGCTGGGAGCGGGGGGTGAAGTGTGGATTTGTACATCTTTCATTGTATCTCTTATGCACCCATGTGTAGATAGCATGTTGCCTGGCACACTCTAGATCCCCAGTGCTTGATCGTCTTTACTCATTCTGGACTTTGAAGCTATACCATTGGGCTCAGCATCCCCAGGTCTGTAGTCAGACAGATCACTGCTGGTGGCAAGTGGGAGAGGGAAACAGTGGGGAGCCAGTTCACTGTTCTGATTCATAACACAGCATCACTCAAAGATGCTCTTTGACAGTGTTGATCAAAAATACAAATTTCTAAGCTCCCCTCTCAAACATTCCAGTTCACTGGACCCCAAATGGGGCCCAGGATGTGGACTTAGTAAGCTTTTCATTCAATTCCACTTCAAGCAAGGTAAGGAAATGACCTGACTGCTCAGATGTCAAATGTCCACTGAAAACCCATGGCATGAGCACTGTTGTGCGCCATCATTCCCGTTTGCCTTCACTTTTCTTTTGCATGTATATGTGTGTCTGGTGTGTGTGTACATCTATGTGGGCCTATGTGTATGTTAGAGGCCAGAGGTTGGTGTCAGGTGTCTACCTGATTGTTCTTCACTTGATGTCCTGAAGCAGGTTCTCCCATTTGAACCAAGAGTTCACTAGCTCACCCTGGGATCCGCTGTCTCTGCCTTTGCACTGGGATTGCAGGCGGCTACTATGGTACCTGTGCTTTTAGATTGGATGCTAAGGATGCGAACTCCAGTCCTAACTACTCATCCACCTCTCCAGCCCCTGCCCTCACGCTTCTCTGGAAATGCAGTGTGTCTTACAAGGGATCCCATTGTATACATTTGTAATATATTTTTCTTTCTTCTTTCCTTCCTTTTTTTTTAATTTTGGTTTTTAAGTTGGGGGCTTTTGTTTCTCTTTGTGACAGCCCTAGCTGTCCTGGAAGTTGCTCTGTAGACCAGGCTGACCTTGAACTCAGGAGGATCTCTGTGTGTTGCCACCACCACCTGGTGATATTTTTCTTTCTTGATAGCACATCAAACAGTAGCACAGTCACTGTCTGTGACTTCCCAAAGGTGATGGACGTGACACATTTATTACTGTGTTTGTAGTGGGTAGAAGGAAAAATGTTTCCACATTGACAAAGGCCAGATTCTAACATTTTGGGCTCTCATTTCTTTATATGCAGCTGGTGTATACATCTCACATATGTGTCTGTTACCTGTAGGCTGAGGAGAAGAAATAATTTTGAAACGAAACAAACATTTTGAATTTTCACCCCCTCTTAAGAAATAACTCCCAAGCAGCTGTAAATTGTTCATAAGATGAGAGCACTCACTGGTGGTACACAGAAAACGTGCCAAGGGATGGCTTATTTCTTTGAGTAAAAATAAACCATCTGATATCCAGCCATTCAAATAAAGATCCTCAATCTTAATACAAAACTATGAGTGAAACGGGTTTTTGATTGCACCTATGCAGCCAGTAATAATGTATGGAACGACCCTTGAGTAGTTAAATCTCTGAGTTTACATTTCTGCCACAACCACGAACAACTGAACATGGTGACAAAGATCCTAGAAAGCACCCAAATTTGCAAAACTGCTTCCCCCACTTCCCTGTTTCTGCTTACTTATATTTTATTGAAACTATTTTTCTCTGGACTTTTGAAGGGCGTTTTTTATATATGAAGTAGTTTTTTTTTCTTTCAGACAGTAATTACACAAGACAGTGGATTTCACCATGACATCTTCATACATGAATATACTGCATATGTTCATACTTTTCATCGTTGGTCTCTCCTGTCCTCCCACTCCCACTGGACCCGTTCCTCTTCCCAAAAACCCTCTCTTCTACTTTTGTGCCTTAAAAAAATAACCTAAATTCTAATTATGAACTAGAGTATGTAACGCATGCCTCTGTATGTGTGTGTGTTTGAGTCATTTTCAGAAAATTATCTGTCTCTCCTTTCTTTGACATTCTGTTTTCTTCTCTTGACTCATTCATGTGATATGGAATCTGTTATTTGGCTAAGAGTCAGGCATGGACGGGTTTGAGACGAGGCAGGGCTTCTTTGCACTCAGTTTTCCTTTGTCTGCCTAGCCTAAGCTGCCACCTGATCCTATCCAGCGGCCAAGGTCTAAAAGACCTTCGAGGTCAAGACCAGTAGATTCTTTAGACTGGGAGCCACATTTCACTGCGTTCTCTTAAGGCAGTGCAGTGTAGCGGTGGCACTGTTGGCACTTCGGATGCACTCGTTCTTTGTTGTGAGAGGCTACCCAGGCACTGTCATCACCAACACCCCAGCCTCTCCCCACTAGATGCCAATGAACTCTGGCATCTTCCAGAGAGAAATTTAAAATGCATTTCACTAGGCGTGGCGGTCCATGCTGGTAATGCCAAAACAATGGAGGCTGAGGCATGAGGATTGCTGTGAGTTGAAGTCAGTCAGGACTACACAGTGAGTTCCAGGTCAGCCTGGGCTTCTGAATAAGAGTCTATCAAAACAAAAACAAAAAGCACATAGACGTTGCCAAAGGTGTCCAGGAGACAGAATCACCTCAAAACCGTTGCTCTGACAAACCAGAAGACAAAAATTGCACACGTCATGGTATATCAACACAGTCAAATTTTATAGATACTTTAATATAACTCTTTTTTATTTTGGCATGATGGCTGACAATCCACAGAATTAGTTTAATCAGGAGAAAAGGTTTTTGTTGTGGAATGTTAGTTATAGGTATATTATATTCGTTTATGCAGTGAAATATTGTTTGATGGCACAAAGATATGCTACATTCTTTTATGTTGCGTTTGTTTAACTCTGTGAAGCTGTGTTACTTTGCCTATCTAAAACACCTGATTGGTCTAATAAAGAACTGAATGGCCAATAGCAAGGCAGGAGAAAGGATAGGCATGGAAAAGGATCAAGGAGTAAGAGAAGGAGAGAAGGATCCCAGGGACCAACCACCCAGCTACACAACGAGCCACTGGAGTAAGAAGTAAAGAAAGGTATACAGAAATAAAGAAAGGCAAAATGAAGATGGGATAATTTAAGAAAAGCTAGAAAAAAAAAAACAAGTCAAGCTAAGGCCAGGCATCCATAAGTAAGAAAAAATCTCTTTGTGTATTCTTTGGGGATCTGCATGGTGGGCCCCCAAAAGAGCCAAAGAGTAAACTAAAACAACCAACAACAAGTTTTGGGTCTTGTTGGTTGGTTGTTATCATTTTAAATTAATTGTCTTTTCAGACTTGTTCCTGAAAACAGAACATTTTGGACAATGCAAAAAAAATAAGTCTTCCAGTTATAGAGTACCCAGAGTCAGGGTTTTACTAATTTGTCTTGGAGCCAGGAGGCACATCCCCATGCAAGGAGGAAGTACCAGTGTATGTGACTTTAGATACAACCATGTGTGCCATCGCTGTTTCTGTGGCAGTAGATCACAGCCCCGATTCCAGAGTTCCCTGCTTTCTCCTCCTTCCTCCTATCAAGACAGAAGTTGAAGAAAGGAGAGGGAGCTTGATCACCAACTGGGACCATCACCCAAAAGAAAGGGGAGGGGAGAGATGTTGGAACGTGTGAGTGCCCAGCATGTACTTGCATGACCCTGTCTGGTTAGCCAGTAGAAGCTGTGGCTACAGCTGCCAGGGAAGCTACAGAGGTTTGCATGGTGGGAGGCTGAGCCCTGATGGACCTGCTTCTTCTGTGATGCATGACTTGCCACAGTGGTCTCATCTGAAAGGCCATGTCTGAAATTGGACCGTATTTATTGAGTAAATATCTGCCCAGCAGGGAAGCTTAAGAATGGGGAGAAAACCAGAAGAGAAGTAACTAATCAAGGAAGTGCCCAGTACATATCTGATGAATGAATGAATCACTCTTCCCCATGAATGAATCTTTAAGAAGAAAAGAAATCCAACCCTGATAGTCAAGGCAGTGCTGATAGGATAGAGCATGGTCCTGTGAGATGTCACAGCCACTTTAACCTCTGAGGTTTTAGCTCATAATGGGTCTGTTCTGAGTAGTGGGGTGGTGGGGCTTCTAACCGTTGCACCTGATCATTGGCTAGGTTAAAAAGGGCTAATCACCAGTAGCCTGCACAGCTGCAGCGTCCCAACCCCTCAGAAGCACCAGTGACCTGCACAGCACAAATGAGACCATGGATTTGTGCTTGGCGTTGTTCCTGGAAAAGAAGAGCAGGATTCTCAATTCAGTCTCCGGGCTCCTGGCTCTAGACGAGCGCTGCCTGGCTGCGAAGCGCTCTGTAGGCTTGTAACTGGTTGTGCTGAAGCAGAGATCCGAAGGGTGTTGTGTGCTGTTGTTTTTAGGGGAGCCACTGTTAGGCTGTGTTGTTCCTGAGCTGTAAACACACACACACACACACACGCACGCATGTGCATGCACACACATGGGGAGGGGGTGGGGGCGGGGCACGACACCACTGCTTCTCACTTGGGAGGCCTTACTGGGCTAGTCTAGTCTCCCTAAAATCAGACGCTAGCCTGGTTCTGTGCTTGGGATCCCTCTCATAGGGCAGCCTGTTGGCTAACAGTCTTTGGTCACTCACACCGCTACTTAGAGTCCCAGACAGTTTGCCCAAATCCTGAGTCAGCAAATAAAGCACACACACACACACACACACACACACACAGAGAGAGAGAGAGAGAGAGAGAGAGAGAGAGAGAGAGAGAGAGAGAGAGAGGCCTGAAACCTAGAAACAAGGCAGAACTTGCATAGGGAAACAAACAAACAAACCTTAAAAGTTGTTAGAATGTCCCATGGACCACATACAAAACTTGTATATCCTACCCCAAATTGCTGGCCTAGTGTATGGGCTTTATTGTAACGTGTGTGTATGTACATATGTATCTTTAATATGTATGTATGTATCTTTAAGAATTTAGAGATGCGACTCCTATCTGGTGGTGAAACATTCAGTCTATGAGAACTTGGAATCGGAACGCAAGGACACTGGAGATTTCCATCATCACTTTCACACGCGTATTGGAGCTTAGCCCGTTTGCAGTAGTTAAGTAGTTACGGGCTATTAGCAATTCTCTCTTTCTCCCTTCATCCTTCTTTCCATCCCTAGAGAAAAACTAAAAAAAACAACATGTTTGCTGCATGTATGTTATTCACTGATTCTATAGTTTCTAGTATTTTTTTAAAAGGCAAAAAAAAATCTTAAGAGAAAATGAAATGTGTATGGTTGGCTTCTTATTATATAATATGATTGTTATTTGCTGTACAGTAATTAGACTTGGGGTTCAGTTTCTGTCCCCCATTGTGTGTGTGTGTTCTCATGTGTGGGGGTGTCAGTGGAGGCCAGAAGAGGCTATCAGAGCCTCTGGAGTAATGGGTGGTTGTAAGTTACCGGATGTGACCTCTGATCCTCCTAAAGGGAAGCAAGTGGTTTTAACTTCTGAGCCATCTCTACTGTCCTCCTTCCCCCCATTCCTAAGGGTTTCTTTATTATCACCCTGTGATTTTGGTGTTACACTGCCTGGTCGGTCCTAAGAACATTGAAGAAAGCACCCCAATACCAGAGCTGTAAATATGTTTTCCAGCTGAAGAACAAAGCCGAGGAAACCTCTCGAGGGATCAAAGCTCATTCCCAAATGAGCTGTTGATGCCCAGGGCCTTGTGGTAAGATTGTGGGTGAGCCCTTGAAGGAGAGGCCCCGGGGTGCTCTGGCTCTGGAACATGTCACTGCCCCTAGCCTGGCTTGGTTGATTGTCCTTGGAGATGGGATTCCCTTCACCCCTCTGCTAAACTTGGCCAAGCTTACAGGAGTGTGATTGAGTTCATGAGGATTCACCCCTAGTGCAGCTCAGGCTGAAAAGACTGAGCAGGAATCTCACAGGGAAAATCAGCAGTTCTAACATTCCCCTTCCCACTCCCTGCCTCTTCTGCTACAGTTTTCTTCCTTTTGCTTCAGGTTGTATAGTTGGAAAGAAAACCACAGGTGCTTTCTTCAGTCTCAGTCAGAATCCACTCATGTAGGAGCCCTGTTTACACAGAGGTCCTTCCTGCAGCAAAGGCAGTCATCTCTCTGCCCGAGTCAGGCAAGATGGCAGGTGGGCTTGTTGCTGGGGTGTGGATTTGTTACCTGAGATGGAAGATCCATGCCAGGGAAAGTAAGAACTGGTGGGTTCTGACCTCGTCTCGAAACAGAGAACACTGCAGCGGGGTCCAAATTTCTCCATCTCCCTGTCTCCCTCCATCCAAGAAGCAAAAAGAAAGGACTCTTTCGTAGATAAGCTTTCAACACAAATGGTGTTGTGCTGTTTCGTTCCACATTGTTATATTTTAGATGCCGGGAATTGAACTCAGGGCCTCACCCTTGCTAACTCTTCTACCAAAGATCTGCACTCCCAACCCTTTGCAATTATTCTCAAACTGAGGCCAATATAAAGGAAATCTCTCAGTTCCACACCCATACCCATCTCCTTTTTGATCGCTATAGGGTCGTATTCCATAGTGAGGAAAGTTTACTTAAGCGCTCTCTACTGAGAATGTTACCATTGTTTCTAGTTTTGTTTTTACTGGCGTGGGCAACCAAATCGCTTCTTGGGCATTTACAAAGTCAACGCTAGCCCAGAAAAGATCCTCCTCCTCGAAGGCGTGGTCTTTGCTTGGGGGTGGGGGAGGGCGCAGACGCAGTCAATCCAGCGTGGGTATAGGGGTGAATGGCTAGAGGGGACTCAGTTCGTGGTGGATTTCTCGGCTGTGAAGGTTAGTTACACGGTGCTTTTAAAGTTTTCAAAACTCAGTGAACTGCAAACTTTAAATGGGTGCATTTTACTGTTTGGGTTGCTCTTACCCCAATAACGTTCATTTAAAAAAAAAAAAAGTGTCCAGGATAGCCAGGGATACATAGACAGTGTGAAAGAAAGAAAAGGAAAGAAAAGAAAAGAAAAAAAGAAAAAAGAAAAAAAGAAAAAAGAAAAGAAAAAGAAAATGTGCAGTCTGGATTGGAACTTCCCCTCTACTTGCTCTATCGGCATTTGCCCGGGTCCAGCCTCCTTGAAACCGTCTGTTCTTCTATGAGTGGAGCTGTCTACAGCCTGGCAGCTCCGTAGGCCTTGTCCCTGAGGTCCCCAAAGCTGGCGAAACTGCCCCAGCCACCAGAGGTGTCGGCAAATTAGTACCTGGTGCTCCTAGGAGGGCGGGGCGGGCCTCTCTAGCCCCGCCTACCCACCCGCCCTCCGTGGGCGTGCCCTGAAGAGGCCCCGCCCCTCCCGCTGGAGCCCTAGCGTTGAGTCCACCAGGTAGAAGCAGCTGTGAGCGTCCGCGTCGCCGCTGCCAGCACCGTGGAGCTCGGGCCCTCTTTCACCCGGGATTTTTGCTGTCGCCTGGGGTCAGCGGTGACATCCCAAAGGGCAGGCCCGGCAGCCGCCATGGTGGCCAAAGATTATCCCTTCTACCTCACTGTCAAGAGGGCGAACTGCAGCTTGGAGGCACCCCTGGGCAGCGGGGCGGCCAAGGACGAGGTAGGACGCGCGCCTCCGGGCTCCTCCGCCGCCTTACCCTGAGTACCGCTCGCTTTCTTTCCGTCTCCCCTGCGTGCCGCGTTTCTCCAGATCGCCACCGCACGTCTTTTCTCTGGGTCCCCTCTCCCTGCGCCCGGGAACTGCAGCTCCTCGCCGCTGCCTATAAAGGCAGCGCTCTCAGAACCCCAGGCTCTGTCTAGAGCCGGCAGAGACACCTACCCCTGCCCTGTCAGGAAGGCCCAGGTGTCAGCAAAGAGCCAGTCAGTAAAGCAATGTCTCCCCTCCCCGGCCGGGGTTGGGAGAGCCTGAAGTTCTTGGATACCGGTTCAGACGACGAGCGGACACACTTGGTTTCGCGGCTGTTTGAGAGCAAGGGCTGGACAGGACACTTTTACCCGTCACATGTAACCAATTAAGGAGACTGGGGGAGGGCGACCTTCATCTTGGGTATGAGCTAAATGAGTAATTGAGGATCTCCTTCGTGACCACTGAAAAGAGTTATTCTCTGGTTAACGGGAAGCTTCTTGAAATACTGGGAACTTTGTTGTGCCTTTGAGTAATAGAGGGAGTCCTCTCAGTTTGGTTTGTCTCTTCCCCTATGTGTCCTGTCTCTGGCAAAGCGCTGACTGCCCTTTGAAGCTGGTTAGGTTCAGCTGGAGGAGAAGGCGATCTTCATTATTTTTCAGAGGTTTGGAGAAGGCGGTTGCTTTATCAGACCCCAAATTTGCTGTGGTGGAGTCCATAGGACCAGCTCATCGTGTCGTGTCGTGTGTGTGTGTGTGTGTGTGTGTGTGTGTGTGTGTGGTTTTCCACTCTCTCCCATCTCTCCCTGAGAACCAGACCAAGGTGGGCTGTGGAGCTGGAGGCAGGTGTGTGTTCGGCCTGTCACAGCACCCTTGAGTTCCACCTACACCCCACACATACGGCTCAGTGTGCGCACTTGGCTCACTGAATTCTGTATCGGTGAGGAGGGGGCGTAGCGTCAGAGACTCATTTCTTCCTACAAGATCGCTCCCACCCCGCCCCCAGCAGGACTCCAATAGGCTCTGGTTATATTCCCGTTTTCGTATGCTGAGTACAGGCTAAATCTCTTTCCTTTCCCTAGCTTAGTTGAATGTTTTTAGGATTTTAGTCTCAGCAGCGGAAGTGTGGTGGGTTCTCATTTGTTTGGACGGGCTGGCACCTTCATGGAGTTCAGGTTGTTCAGGCTTGGAATGGATATGAATTTTCCATAACAGTGGGGCTGGTGGCTCCTCAAACTCCTGGGAGGAGAAAAAGCAAAACCAATTTGGTTCAAGTGGGCCAAAGAAAACAGTAGTGAAAATAGCTGTGAATTCTGACCAGTTCTTTTTTCTTTCTGCCCCTTTGTTCTGTGTTTTGGTGCACTTTGGTAAAGGCTTAACTAAACCTACCTGCTTATTCATTCCCTGTTAGTCACAGTCTATGGATAAATGCTGTAACAGTTTATGAATTAGTATGCTAATTTTCTTCATTACTAGTTGGATTTACAAAATAAAATAGGCTCTATTTTTCCTTTGGGAGGATGTGCTTGTGTAAAAAGCAAGGATGGGAGGTGAATGCTTTGGGGGAATAGTTGGTAAATATTTTTCAGGTATCACCATTGATTATTATTATTATTGCCTTACTAAAAATACACTTTACACAACTTGAGGCAGACATAGGTGCCTCCACCTTCATTGGTCAGATATAACTCACTTCCTAATAATGGAGAGAGGCAAAGTTAGGGAAAAGAAACCTAAGTGGGTTTCAGGGGAAGTTTTCTCGATTCCATCAGCACTAAAGGCAACTTGCTTCTGTAGACCAGACTTTTTGCAAGCTGTGGACTGGGATATATTTTCTGCCGGTAGGTGTCACCAGTATTTGTAAATGTCTTTTTTTTTTTTTTTAAAAAAAAAAAGCATCCACTTACTGTCTTTTAAAAAGAATGTGATTATATAATTGTTTATAAAGTAGATATTGATTGTTAGATCCCATGGCAGTTTCTTTCTCAAGCGATAGTTTCTTTTTTGAAAAAAAAAAAAAAAATAGAAGCAAACCGAGCTATTTGGAGGCCTTCTTGGTTGATAGGACTCGTTGACCTTCAGTGGTGCTTGTGGCTGAGCACCTATGCCTGGTACAAATGCGTGATGGCAGTTCCTCCTGAGCCTTCTCTAGGGAGGACTGTGTGTGCAGTATGGCACCAGAGGATTCTTTCTAGTACTCAGTCACCAGCAAGGTGATGGCCATTTAAGAGAAAGCTTGGGGGGAGCAGGCTTTGATGCTCACCAGATGCCATGTACCTGGGTAAAAATGATGCAGACACTTCTCTTAAAAGCAAATAATAAAACTTCTATTCAGGTTTTAATTTAAATGCTTCTTTTTTTAATTTCATTGACTGCTTCCAGTGAAAGTAAAAATGATACATATTTATATTTTTCTTTAAAAGATGTATCTTAAACTTTAAAAAATATTTTACACAGTGCATGTCTGATATTTTGTGTCAAATAATAAAATGTTGCTTCTTTTTGTTGTTATGTTGGGGTTTTTTGAGGCAGGGTTTCTTTCTCTTTTTCAATTTATTTATTTTTATTTAATTTGGATTAATGTTCTGCCATGGGTGTCAGGTCCCCTGAAACTGGAGTGACAGATAGTTGTGAGCTGTCTTGTGGGTGCTGGGAATTGAACCCTGGTCTTGTAGAAGAGCAATGAGTGCTCTTAACCACTCAGCCATCTCTCCAGCCCAAGACAGGCTTTATTTGTGTAACCATCTTGACTGTCCTAGAACACACTTTATAGACCAGGCTGGCCTTGAACTCACAGAGATCCACCGGCCTCTGCTTCCCAAGTGCTGGAATTTAAGGCTTGGGCCACCACCAACATCCAGCACAGATGTTCCATTTTTATGCCTATGACTAACTGTATCCTTCACCTCTAATCATTACTGCGAAATTTGAGGAGCTTGGTGCACGGCTTTGAATTTTCACAGAAAAAATGTCATATGACATGAACAGTTTATTTCTCCTGACCATTGACACAACTTTGCCCCATTTATCTCCAAGCCTATGTGGGAGGGAGTGCTTACTCTAGGACTGCTAGGTGCTACGAATACCTAAATATTATACCTAAATAATAAACACCTAAATATTAAAAGGGGAGGTGATACTGCTAATGAACCAGGCTGATTTCCAGTTAGAAATCTGTTTCCCCATGGTGAGGTTTGTTTTAAATAGAAGGTTCAGTAACCAAGTATAATGAAGAAAGTTAAAGTAGTGGGGACAGGCTGTTAAGAGTTGTGGGTTAACTCTGTTTTAGTGTGTGTGTGTGTGTGTGTGTGAGAGAGAGAGAGAGAGAGAGAGAGAGAGAGAGACAGACAGAGAGAGACAGAGAGACAGAGAGACAGAGACAGAGAGACAGACTGCACCCGCACGTGTGCACGTGCAGGTAAGTGTGTGTAGGATCAAGTGTGTGAAGGGGTGAGAGGAGAACTTCTACTTCTCTTCTCCCAAAGCATGATGGGATTGAACCCAAGTCGTCGGGTTTGAACATCAAGTGCTTTTGCCTGCTGAGCCATCTCATTGGCCCTCGGTTTCATTTTTAGTGGAAATCCAAACAGACATTTCTTTGTGTTTGATCTGGCATCCTGGTAGACTGCTCACTTTGGGTATAGATGTTTCTTGGCATCAGGCCTCATTTGGTTGGTGGTATTTTTGCCCTTGTCTTTGTCTCTTGGCGTCTATGCACATTTAAGCACACAGATAATAGGTGTAGAGCATGAGTAGTTGGGTGTTGCCCTGGGATCCCGAAAGTATAGGTTCTAGGTTTTACCCAGTAGCCTTGCATAGTCCTATGAATAATGGCATACACTGGATATGAAGTTAGAGCATTCTACCCTCTTTCAAATTCTCCCATGTCTAGGTCTCTCTTAAAACTCCTGTCATGTTGTAGTTCATCACAAAATGTGTATTATTATTCCAGCTTTGTCAATAAGGACACCAAACAGAGGCAACTTGCAGGAATATACAAAGAAAATCGAACTTGATCCAAGATCCAATACTAGATTTCCTGATGAATTTAGCCCAGTATTCAGTTGTTAAAGTACCTAACGGAAAAACAAACAAAAAATGGAGGGAAATGCAAACCAGTCTTATAAAATGTTCCACATAAATATTGTCTTTTTAAAGTATGCAGTCTTAACCATATAACTGAGAAGGTGCCTCTGAAGTTTTAGCAAGGTAGATCCTGTGTTCTGCTGTGATTTATGCCCCCCCCCGCCAATACATAAATAACTGTATTTATCCATTTGCACTTCTTGAGTGTCAGTTACAGAGCTAAGTGGTCACTGGTTTCCTGTGCTTGGCTTTTCTTGGAATCTGCATCATATAGCATCAAACGGTCAGTATATGTGACCGACTGCATGGAAACACCTGGGGCAGCTATTGCAACTAGACCCTAAAATTTCTTTAGATGGCTTAGTTGGCCCCAGATTTTGCCGGGTGAAAAGCCCCAAAGTTACCCAGAGAAAGGTCATTACTCACTGGTAGTGTTTGAATGTGGTCACTAGGCCATCGTTCCGAGGCTTGTTCAGCTGTGAGGGTGTCTTAGAGATATGAATCTCCAAGATGAACATACATGGATAAGACAGAGGAAAGGAGGTTAACTCTAACATGTTGACTTTAAGGTTGTTCAAGGCGTTGGCTCTGGAATAAGACTATCTGGGTCCCCTCGTCTTCCCCCACCACCTGATAGTGGAGTGGCCTTGGGCAAATCGTTGTGCTTCTCCAGGTCTCAGTTTTCTTAATAGTAAATAGAGATAATGATAGTGCAGCTAGAATCGTAGTGAAGGTCAAGTGAGGTCTTCCTTGTGCTGGCACATAGTAAACTCAATGAGTATTATCAAGCCGGGTGTAGTGACTCAGACCTGTGATCTTAGCACTCAGAAGGTAGGGCAGGAGGATTCACGAGTTCAGGGCAATCCTGGACTACAAGGCCTTGTGTCCAAAACAACAAAACAAGCGCAGCATTCTAATTTACCGAATGCTGTTTTATACGTAGCCATGCATGGGGGGCTTCATTTGTCTGTCCTTCCCTTTGAGCATGATCACAGGAATCATATGATGTTAGTGCTAACCTCCTGTCTTCGTCAGGGTTCCTGTTGCTGTGATGAAACAGCATGACCGAAAGTAAGTTGAGGAGAAAGGGTTTACGACATCACAGTTCATCATCAAAATCAGGGCAGGAACCTGGAGGCAGCTTACTGGCTTGCTCCTCATGGCTTGCTCAGGCAGCTTTCTTATAGAACTTAGGACCACCAGCCCAGCGATGGTACCACCCACAAGGGGCTGGGCTCTTCCCAATAATCACTAATTGAAATGCCAGCCAGGCAGTGGTAGCACACAGCCACGTGGTGGTGGGTACATGCCTTTAATCCCAGCACTCAGGAGGTGAAGGCAGGTAGTTTAAGGCCAGCCAGGTCTACAAGAAAAACTCTGGTCTTCTCTCTCACCAAAAAAAAAAAAAAAAGCCCTGCAGGCTGATACTATGGAAGCATTTTCTTAATTGAAGGTCCCTGCTCTCGGGTAACTTTAGCTTGCGTCTAGTTGATCTAAACTGTTCAGCAAGTCCTCTTCTGTAGATGGCACGGCTCTCCAAGATAGCTGAGCTATGTGGTAAGGGATCCAAGACTCACAGCTTAGCCTGACTGTGAAGTCAGTGCTTTCCCAACCGCACCACATTGCCACAAAATGACTAAATCGCTGGTCTCCTTACCACATGGCACATGAAGGATGAACCTGCCTGCCCCAGAAATTGCTTCACAATCCAAGGCTCATTGTTTTCGTAACGAGAGCAACCCAAGCCTTAGCCAGTACCTCTGGCAGCCCATCTCATAGAATAGTAAGCCCTGCCTCGAGAGGGTTTTGGTGATTTCATCTGTATGTGTCTCAAGACCACGAGGCAGGTCTTTGCCAGGATTCTACGTGTTCAGAAATGTGGAGACGACACCATCTATCCTTCTGTTCGTCATTTGGCTTCTCTCCATGAGCCACCAGCCTTCCTCTTAAACCAATAATGAGCACCCTACTACCATCTATTTTTAAAAAATGTGTCTTCCCCCTTTTTTAAGACACCCCAAAATTGTGAACCAGTGCTGCCGTTATTATAGCTGCTGGATCAAAATAAATTACTGACCACATCCTAATTTTGCAAAACCCTCTGTAAATTGAAGTGGTGTGTGTGTGTGTGTGTGTGTGTGAGAGAGAGAGAGAGAGAGAGAGAGAGAGAGAGAGAGAGAGAGAGAGACTGGGCATGCCTTCACTGGTGATGTATGTGTTCAGTTGTCTTTGTGTAATTTGTCCCATGAGGAGCTTGCTGTGATCACATCACCATTCACTCTGGTGTCAGTAAAGACCACAGGTTTCGGGGCCTCCTTTCCCCACTTTGTTTCCATTCTCTAGTTGTAGTAGACAAGAGCTGTTAGCTCAGAAGAAGCTGTCAGAAGTTAATTAGGATCGGCTTGTGAACCTTCAACTGGTAGGGAAGGAGTGGTCCCCTTTAAGTCTAGAAACACTTGGATGTGGTTCTTAGCTTGGGCCATTGTGTTCTTTTTCAAGAAGGCAGCCTTGCTTATTCGTAAACTTCAAGTCATTGGAACTGAACCAGAAAGCTTAACGGTAAATTCATTGGACTTTTTTTTTCTTTCCTGCCTCTTACATTGAGGAGAAAAAGGAGTTAGCAAAACAGGCTTTGCTTCCAAGGATTTAAGAAACAAATAGAACGAGCTAAGGAAGTGACCCTGGTCATTGCATCAGAGTACCCTAGTCTGTTGAGAACAGGTGCCCAGTTCGCATCCAGCTGCTGGATGCATTTGATCTCTGCTTAGTGATTCTAGGGACAGAGAACTCACAGCACGTGAGGCCATCTTCTGGATTTGTTCATTTTTAAATTACATGTGTATTGGTGTTTTACCTGTATGTATGTATGTGTGAAGGTGTTGGATCCCCTGAAACTGAAGTTAAAGACAGTTGTGAGCTGCCATGTGAGTGCTGGGAATTGAACTCGGGTCCTCTGGAAGAACAACCAGTGCTCTTAACCACTGAGCCATCTCTCCAGTCCTGGAAATCAGTTCTTAATTGTAGCATTGCTTTCCAGAGCTGTCATTCTATGGTATACTTTCTCATATATCGTAAATATTTGAAAACTACTGTCCCTCCCCTTACCTCTCCCACTTCACATCCTTGCTCACAATCCACCCAGCTGTGCCCATTCTGTCTCCTTGTTTTTGCTTATTCATCTGGACATCCTCATTGTGCCCAGAAATCATGAGCATTGATCAACCTGGAAATACTATGATTATGCTATATTATGATACAAAATCAAAAGTTTCTTTTTTATGTAATGTGCTTCCTTAGAAAGGAGAAGTAGAATAATACCTTAAAAACATTTTAGAAATAAAAACAACAGGGCAAAGATTAGTATCTCCATCATTTAATAATCTATGCAGATATAAAATTGTGTATTGACAAATAGACAAAAGGCAGGATAGGCAGCTCATATACAAAGGATTTAGGACTAAGATTATTTTAAATTATCATCTTAACAGAAATTGCAAAAGTAAGAAGGGCTAGTTCTTACCCAGATAATATTATAGCTGTTTCGTAGACACGACAAGACACAGTGCTATGGATGCTGTCTAACTGCTCTTTTTTGTCCATACTAAAAGACAGAGGGCTTGTGTTTGCTCTTGTAACATCAGCACTAGAGAGGCGGAAAGAGGCCAATCCCTGGACTTCGTGGACCCCCAGCCTAGCCCTCTTGATGAGTTCTAGGCAGTGGGAGACCCTGTCCAGACAGTGCCTGAAGAATGACACCTAGGGTTGTTCTCATGTTTCCACACATACAGGAACACAAGTGCCCATGTACACACAGAGACATGCACACACATACAAAGATGAAAGAGGTTTGATTCGAATCTTTGGACTTGATGTTCTAGCTCTTAGGGGAAAATGTGTGTCCAAAGTTGTTCATAATAACATTTGCAATGATGCCCATTCTTTTGTGTGTGCATTTTATAAATTTTAGAACACTTTTATATCC
Source organism: Arvicola amphibius (assembly GCF_903992535.2). NCBI lineage: Eukaryota > Metazoa > Chordata > Mammalia > Rodentia > Cricetidae > Arvicola > Arvicola amphibius. Next base: position 28,706,884 of record NC_052058.2, on the reverse strand, counting down.
TTTGGGTCACCTGAGTATAATTATCTTTGTTTTTAAAATGAGTGTACAAAGGGGAAGTGAACACCAGTGATTTCCCAGGAGCTTACAGGTGGAAATGGTAAAGTCAAAGGTGGAAGTGAGCTGCCAGATTCCAGTCTAAGCATCCGTTCGTACTTACTAACAATAGGCAGAAGAACCACAAGATGATTCCTGTGTCCCGTAGGTCAGGGGCATCATCTGTAACCATCACCGCCTAAAACAGAGATATACCTTAGCGTCTCTTGAAAAAAATCAGGAAGAAAAATAATGATAAGTACAGTGGAATCTGATTTAAACCCATGTAATACATAAATAGATGTGGAGAAGGATTGGGGAAGGGATGTTGCAGTCAAAGCACCCCCCTTCCATCTTGCTCCCTAATCTCATAATGTTGTCATCCCATGCTGACATTTCACCTGTTCACCTGTGCCATCTCCTTTGGCTCAGCCAAGGAAGGTGAGAATGTGCGTCAGCTTGCCAGCGCCGTAACAGAATATGTAAAAACAACTGTGGGGGTGGGGTCTTGTTTGAGCTCACAGTGTCAGAGATTTCAGTCCATCATCCTGGATCGTGGCTGCAGGATCATGTGGCAGAGGCTGCTCACCTCTTCATAGATGGGAAGCAGAGAGAAACAAAGGGACTAGAGCCCAGGTGTAACCTTCAAGGCATGCTCCCAGTGACCTGGTTCTTCCATCTGGCCTCTCACCTCCTAAACTTTGTGAGTACTTCTCAAAATAGTGCTAGCAACTAGGGAACAAGCCCTCAACACATGCCCGGGAGACATTTCATATTCACACTGCTGCACTGGGTAAGGCAAGGACTATTCTTTTTATCAACCAAGGCAAGCAGAATGATGGCTCCCTCTTTTCCTAGTCTTGACTATGTGGTTTGCCAACATGTTGACTGAACATGCTACTAGTGAACATGCTACTAGTGAGCATGCTACTAGTAACATGCTACTAGTGTACATGCTACTAGTATACATGCTACTAGTAACATGCTACTAGTTATGTTGCTTAGCGGAGTGGCCTTTGAGCAGAACTGTTTGGAAAGGGTTACAGATGAACTCTGTTAAGGTTGGCTAGAGCTCTACACTACGTGATGTCATGCTCGGGTCAGTGAACTGGTGACCTTTGCCCTGGCCTGTGCTTCAGAATCCCTCACTGCAAACAAGGCCTTACTTTGTATTTGCCAGGAGATCACTGCTAGGGTGGAAAGCAAGCCCACAAAAAAAAAAAAAATGGATGGGCTTCTGCACATGGAGGTAACGTGTGTTGACCTGACGCCTTCTGAGTTGTCTAGATGGAATAGCTACAGAAGAAATGATAAGTAGCAAGGACAAATACAGCATTTCCCAAAGGTATACTTCCATAGATAGTATGAAATGTTGGCAGCCTGCTTGAGTTAATTTGAAATGAGAAGCTAAGTCGGGACCTTATAATATGTATATTATATGTATGTATATATAATATAATATATATATTTGCCATCAGTTGCCTGATCTAGAAGGTTGAAGTATTTCTGAAGGAAGAAGCCACAGAAAGGAGAGTAAATTAAGTAATGGAAACAGATAAAGCTGGGCCTGATGACCAGAAGGGCTGAGGATTCCTTCCAGCCATTCCTGGCCTGAACTCATGGCCAGTGCAAGTTCACTTTTCAAAAGTGTTATAACAACCCTAGGTAAATACAGAAAAGAGAGCTAAGATAGCAGTAGTGGAGAGTTCTCTCACCCCCAACCCCTGAGTGCTCTGGACTGGACTCAGACCCTCCCTATGCTAAACACATGCTCCCCTGCTGAGTTATGATCCCCTATTGGATTCTTAATTTTAGATTTCACACAACTTGGATATGGGTGATGGTGGGCCATCAGTAGCCTGTAGTCTCAGTTCATTTTCATAGGCCTTCAATCATTATTTCCCAAAAGGTTAGTTTCATGCCACTTGTGATAGCTGAAATGATACAGAAATAAGATCCAGAGTAATTTGTCGCTCTTCATGTCCAGTTCGCTTCCCGAGTTTCTGATTTGGACCTAGCATGTCTTTAACACCTCTGTCGCTTGCTGACTTCCCTTTTAACAAAGTATTCATCAGCTTGGAGCTTCAGGCATGGGGAGGTATTTAACAAGAGCCCAACAGGTAGGTATGTGTGCGTGCGCGTGTGCCTGTACCTGTTCCTGCCTACCTAAAATTCCTAAAGTCTACCTCTGGGAACACACACAATCAACTCCATTTCCTGTTCCCATCTCCCCCTGTGCTAGGGTTGTAGGCACATGCTGCCACAAACAACTTTTTACATGGTTGATGGAGATCTGAACTCAGGTTTTACGTGATTCTGTTTGTTTGTTTGTTTGTTTGTTTTCGAGACAGGGTTTCTCTCTGTAGCTCAGTCTGTCCTGGAATGCCAAAGCCCAGGCTGGCCTTGAACTCACAGAGATCTGCCTGCCTCTGCCTCCCAAGTGCTGGGATTAAATGCTTGGGCCACCACCGCCTGGCTCTGAATTGAGTTCTTGATTTTAGCTCTGGACCCCTTGTGAGTTGAAGAGACTGGACTCTGTCCTCCTATGTAGAAGGAACAGCGGGGCTGCGTTCCCACCCGGCTCTCACACGGCTAGCTTTACACCCGAAATAACTACATGGAAACTATATTCATTTAAACACTGCCTGGCCCATTAGTTTCAGCCTCTTATTGACTAATTCTCACATCTTGCTTTAACCCGTATTTAGTAATCTGTGTAGCACCATGAGGTGGTGGCTTACTGGGAAAGATCTCTCCTGCGTCCATCTCGGAGAGGAGAGCTATGGTGTCTGCCTCACCGCCTTCTTCCTCCCAGCATTCTGTTCTGTCTTCTCCGCCTACCTATGGTCTGACCTATCAGGCCAAGCAATTTTCTTTATTAACCAATGAAAATAACACATAGACAGATGACCCTCCCACATCATTTCTCCTTTTTCTGTTTAAACAAAAAAGAAAGGCTTTCACTTTCTTTACCTGTAAAGCAGGATTTCCAAAAGAAATATAAAGTGTCATCTACAGACGCCAGGTCATTAGTAGCCACAGCGGCTTCTGTTCTGAGTGTCTGTCTATGAGTAGAAGCTGATGTGGTCATTCTATGGAACGAAGTCACTCTTTCCTTTGTAGGCAATATCAAGTGCTTTTCCAGGAGTCCGAATGCCGTTGTTGCTTTGTTTCTTAAACAAAAGCTGTCCCAGGCACACTGCAAGCTTCATGTTCCTTTCTTACAGGTAGAATAAAACTATCTGGTGTGAGCCAGGTATAGTAGTGCCTGTCTTTAATCCCAGCACTCAGGAGGCAGAGGCATGGTTTTCTCTGTGAGTTTGAGACCAGTCTGGTCTATGTAGTGAATTCCAGGACAATCAGAGCTATAAAGTGAGACACTGTCTTGAAGAAAAAAAAAAAAAAACCAACCAAAAGAATGAAAAAGAGATGGGAAGAAAGAGAGAGAAGGAAAGAAATATGGTGTGGTTTTATAGTTCCTGGAATGACTTTTAAACAGGAAGAGCTCCTCCCTGAGTGCCTCATTATAGATTGGTGGTCATTATCTGTATGCTAGCTTTGCTAATGATTTGGTCAAATTCAATTAGAAGTTCCTTGAGAAAAGAAAGCATGACTTTTGGTTTCTAAACATTGTGGAAAAGAGACACACTTAGGTCTCAGTACTTGCTAACTGACAACTAAAGAACACTAGAGGCGATATTTTAGTTATTAAATTCTTTATCAATCTAGTCATCCCACTATGGAATTTCCCCTACATGTCTAACAAAGGACCTATTTATAATTAAAGTACCCTGCTTCAGTAAGTCATGCAGAACTCAAAGCAATCAAACTCACCCTCATCTGCCTGCCTTTGTCTGTGGTCAGTGCTGGCTGAGAGTCTTCGATGATACGTGCCAGGGGGAGCTGCTGCAATGGCCAGGGTGCCTCTCTACTCAGACGCACACACCACCTCCTGTTTAAAAGTTTCTCCTCTTTCTACTCCCTGCCACACACTCCATCTCTCTTCTGACTGTGAAGTCAGATTTCCCGTCCTGGTTTCCATGGCTTAGGAAGCTAGCAGAACTCAGACCTTACAGACAGGTGTGTGGCCTTGGGCTCTGTATTGACTGGGTGACCCTGGGCCAATTCTAAACCCATTCAAGTCTTATTTGCTTGTTCTGTAAAGTGGGAAAATAGTAACACTGACTCAAGGCATTATGGATAGAAAGCACAGGGAGGCACACTTGCAGGATATGGCCCTGTACGTGCCATGATGTTATTAAATGAGGAAGTTGTGTACCCTGGGAAATCGGTGTGGGGGTGGCAGGAAAGGCTTTCAAATCAGGTAGACTTGAATTCGAATTTCAGCTCTGCCAATTAATCACTGGGTAAGACTTGGAGCAAGTGGTTTCCTTTCTCTGGACAGCTGCTTCCTTTTCTCTCAAATCGGATCCTGGAGTGTCGTGAGATAGATGGGAGGGTGCTAGGGTCAGGCAGAGAGAAGCCTTAGCAACAACAGTGCTCTAAGGTTTTGCAGGCCCAGATACCTAAGTGTCGAGGCAGAAGGAAGAAGGAGCCGGTCCAGAATAGCCTCTACTCCATCCACATGTCTTTTGCTACCTGAGCGGCCTAAGAACTTTTCCTCTCTGCTCTAGGAGTCCTTTACCTAGAAATACATACCATTTTCAGCAAAACTGCTTTGTCTAGAAACTTACTGGCACCTGTTACTTCTGACTCCAAGGCTAAGCCAACATTTTGTTTCACCAAAAGTCTGTGATTTGACTTCTGTATTTATAAGTCACCTGCCATTATCCTTCATTTTCCTGATTATCTTTTATCATTGAAATGAGCTGAACTGGGGCTGGAGATGGCTGAGTGGTTAAGAGCACTGACTGTTCTTCCAGAGGTCCTGAGTTCAATTCCCAGCAACCACATGGTGGCTCACAACCATCTGTAATGAGATCTGGTGCTAACTTCGGACCTGCAGGGACACATGCAGGAAGTACATTGTATACATAATAAATAAATAAATCTTTAAAAAAAAGAAATAAGCTGAACTTGATGTAGTGGGAGCTACATCTCCAAAGCTCCTTTTCTTCTTTGTCACGTATGAATTTCAGTAGACTGTAGATAATGATACAGTCTTAAATTCCGGGAGTTAAAAATAACACGCAATCATTGTGTTTCAAGGTTGCGAATGTAGAACTGAGAGAGCCAGTGTTTGCAATGCACTTTTGGAAAAATCCATTGTCAGTGAGCATTAAAAAAAATCCAAACTCTTGTCTTTCAAAATAGGCCGCAGAATGAAAATATGTGGCCAGGCCAACAATATTGTCTTCCATGTGAGCGTGCACACCCATCCTAAGGCATAACATTTGAAACTATGTACTTACTCGAGGGTGTGTGGGCTGACAGAACCATAGAACTCTATTCTAGACCACCCCCCTCAAATTTCCTGAGCAGCATACCCTCTGCCTTTTTTTCCCCACATGCCATTGCTCAGTGTGTGGCAAGGTGTCACCCCAAATATGAAAGTTTAAATTAAAAAAAGTTATTTCCAATTCATTGGTCCTTATATAGTTGTTTGGTGGCTTTTTCAATTTAGAATAATCAGATTTGGGTTTATTCTGTTCACACTTGGGAGCCTAATGTCCTAAAATGTTCTATGTTTCCTGGTCGTAAGTGTGGGAAGGTGCTGCCAAAGACACACATGGGCCAGGCATCTGAAGGGATGAAGTGGTGCTGGGGACAGCTGGCACATGCCAGAAAGCCAGAAAGAAAGTGTTTCTTTCTGGAAGTCATATCCCTGAAAGGCTTCCTTGCTCAAAAGGCATGGCCTCAGTCAAAGCTAAGGAACAAATGGACAGCAAAGGCATGTATCTGTTCTCTCCTGCAGTCCTGGAACTCTCAGCCAGACGACCATGCAGGTTTTACTTAGCAGGCAAATGTGGTCCCTGCCTTATCTTCAATCATACAGCAGATCTGACAGTCTGAGATGATCAGCCAGCCTGAAATGTACGTCAGCATCCCAGATTCAGCTAGAACAATCTGTCCTATCCTTTGGGACATTGAGACCAGGATCTGTGCACCTCTTTTCATCTCTGTACTTGTATTTCATTTTCTGGGAAGCTAAGATAATGCTGAGCTCCAGAAGGTGACAAGTGGCTAGAGAGGACACACATGGGGCTTGGCAGTTCTTCCTTTCCTGAAGCAAAAGACACCGTGCTTGCATGAGAAAAGTTCTGCTTCGTATATCTGATGGATTAAATGCCCAGAGTACCTATAGTTGCCTACTTCCAGAAAGCACTGGGGTCTGCCAAGGCTGCACATAAGCTCCCATAGCACGTAATTCAGAGGATGCTGGCGGGGCCTATCCTGTACAGACCTCACAACCCAGGTACTGGCTCCCTCCCCCTCCTCAGGCTGATATCGTGGAATTTCACCACTGTTTTTGTGTCCTCCAGCATAGCCTTGATTCCTGCCCAACCACTCCCAGTTTTCCTCTGTCCAACCAGAGTTTTACTGAACAGATGACAAAGCCACAGGAAGGAGAAGGCAGGAATGTGGAATGAAAAAATATGTCAGTGGTACGACAGTGGAAAGCTTTGGAGATGGCCGTGGGCTGGAGAACAGGCTGGAGGAGAAAGCACGCTGCTTCTTGGGCTTTGGACTAGGCTAGTACTCTGGTCTTATCTGGGGGCTCCTGCTGAAGTACACATTCACAGCTCTAAGGGCCATTACACGTGTTCACAGCTAGCAAACCAAGCCAGAGGAGGTTACATGATTGGCTCAAGGTTATAAAATACTGGTCTGTGGCCAGAAAGATTGGTTCACATTTATCCATGGATACTTTGCAAAGAATCGATGGATTCTTTTATGTTCTACAGAGGCGCTTGCGTCATTCCTAAGCTCTGAGGGAGCTCACAAAACGTCTTCACAGTATTCCTGAGATTTGTATACACCAGCTTCCTCAACTCTGAAGCAAGGATGAAGCCTCAGTGCAGCTTTTTCTCCTACCCAGCCCAGAGGGGTGGGGACGGGAGCCAGGATGTCCCTTCAGCAGGGATAAACAAGGACAGAACTAAATCCCACCCACAAGTTCCAAGAAGTCAGTAGGAAGTAACTAAGGAACTCCGAAGCCATAGAGGCCTTCCTCAGGACTCAGTGGCAGTGATCAGGCTACCCTTGCTATCTCCTAGGTGCCCCGTTGGTTTCGTTGAGCCAGGACCAAACCCCATTTCTCAGACCTGGGATGGGAATAGCGTGCTGGACACATCACTTCTGTAGCATTCATGCCCCAAATGCACTGCATCTTTGTGTGCCAGGTTGACCTTCCTGTGGTTCACAGCCCAGGGACACAGCCTCATTGGCAGGCCTCCTGTTTTGTCGGATTCCTGAAGTGTGACACAGTTCTAAGATTCTGGGCCCTGTCTGCCTCAGCAGAGTAAAAAGTTCTCCATGAAGTTGGGAAGGCAGATGTGTAGCTGGGGACTGCTGAGAGACCTATTTGGCTTCCTCTTTCTCCGAAGGTCTGTAGAACCATGCCTGGGCATGACCAAGATGAGCTTCAGGCTATAGGGGCTGGCGCTAGCTGAAAGGAACTTACAGGGTGTGGGTGAGTGTTTCTCCTTCTGCCTAGAGTTAAGTAATAGTAACATCCTGTGTAAGAGAACGCGAATGTGGTTTTCTGCTAAACTCCAATATTTTAGGGCTATTTATTGGATGTGTTTAATCTCGGGCCAATTTAGCCAGTAGCAGACTAATAAAATAACAAATGTGGGCTTGCTGCCAGGACAAATGTTGACTTACCCTTCTCATGTTGACTAAAATGAATAACTTTGAAAGTAATTGAGGAGTGCGGGCCTTGGCCAATGCCGCAGTCTGAAACAGTGCCGCTGTTTTCTTTTCCTGGCACTCCTGAGAGGCTGTGTGAGCGACCTGTGCTGCTGCCTGCTCCAGCTCTGTGACAGGCCCATATTTTACGGAGTTATTTTCCAAAGTTCTTTCTTTTTTAACATCCCCTAACCCCCAAGCCCATAAACCTTCATTCAGCAAAACATGAATGTCCTTGTGGCAGACAAGGACATTACACTTTTCCAAAATGGGGCCCAAACTTCAATGAAAATGAGAATTAAGGCAATAATTTAAGCTGGGCAGGGGGGCACATGTAGTATAATGTAGTGTTAGGATAGAGGCTGAGGGAAGAGAAGGACCCTTGTTTGAGACCAGATTGAGCTGCATAGTGAAACTCTTTATCAAAATAATAATAATAGGGTTTGGGGACTTAGCTCAGTGGTAGAGTGCTTGCCTAGCAAGCGCAAGGCCCTGGGTTCAGTCTTTAGCTTCAAAAAAGAAAGACAAAATAATAATCTTAGTAAGTTCAGATTCTTCCTTCAGAAACAAACCATGCTGGACATTTCCCCTCGGTGTTTGTTAGAAATGAGTTGCTTCTCCGGGGTACAGGGAATGAGAATGGCTCCCTCCTCGCTTTCCCTAGCCACCACTCCTCCTGCCTTTTGCCACTGGGTTTATTCAAACACAAGAGGGCTGTAAGTACTTTGCCAGCGTGGTTTGGACTTGAAGGAAGCCAAAGACCACAGAGTTTGTCCTAGCAAATGAGTTCTTTTCTGTCTTTACTGTTTTGTTTTTGTTTGTTCTCTTGCACTGGATGGGAAGCTGTTTGGATGGGACTTGTCTGAGTTCAGCCAGCTGTCTTGTTGTCTACTCGCTGACCAAGTCTCTCTAAAAGCAGCTGTCTCCCAGGCCAGTGCTAGCCCATAGCTGCGGATGGGTTTGGGAGGCTGTGTGCTGCAGGAAGCAGGATGCACGGAGGATGAATGTCTTTTCTTCAGCCTTAGCATGCTCACAGCGGGGGAGGGGCTGTGTTTTAGTGGTTTTGTTTTTGGTTTTTTAATTTCTTTTTCTTTCTGTGTATCTTGTGTGTGTGTGTGTGTGTGATAGGTATTGAATCCAGGAGCTCATGCATGTTGAAAGCAAGCTCTGCCACTGTTATGTACCTTAAGCCCCTATAGATCCAGTTTTATGACCCTTAATCAATGGTTCCACTATAACTTCCCTGTCGACTACTTGTTTTGTCTTGAGACAGGGTTTCTCTGTGTAGCCCTGGCTGTCCTGGAACTCACTCTATAGACCAGGTTGGTCTCGAACTCAGAGACCATGCCTGCCTCTGCCTAGCGAGCGCTGGGATTAAAGGTGTACGCCACCACACCTGGCCTGTCATCTACCTTTGAATGTTTCTGCAATCAAAGGTGGGAAGACTCTTCAGCACCTTGGCCTAGCTATGTGGCAGCCTGACCACAGTGTGGTATAAACCTGACCTGATCCAGCGTGTTCCTGGGATATTATTTCTCCTGGCTCTCCTTGTTCCCCTCATTAGCAAAAACAAAACAAACAAATCCTAGCTTTTCAGTGTTTTGTTTTCCTTTGTAAGAAGGAAATTGGGGTGTTTTCCTCCTAGCACCCTACACGAAAGAAAGAATCGAGCCATTTCTTAAAAGGGGAAATGCAGTTTCCCTGTGTGCCCAGTGCAGGGCGGGCAGCCAGACTCACAGCTGGCAAAAACAAACAAGGGTGTGGTCTCCTCTGTGGCGATCAGCTAGTCCAAAGCTGTAGGGGACCCTTCCTGGCTCTGTTGGGATGCTTGAGAAAGCCCAGAATCCCAGCTAGTCCAAAGCTATAGGGGACCCTTCCTGGCTCTGTTGGGATGCTTGAGAAAGCCCAGAATCCCTGTCGAAATCATGGATCAATATCTGTAAAGGAAAGTTAGAGTTCTGAGCTGAGTTTGAAGACAGGTTGCCACCTCGTGGGTTCAGAACCAATCATACTGAAGACAGTGTCACTCGTTTAACCAGTAAAGCCAGGTTTCCTCTGGAATTTGGGTTTTGTTGTTTGCCTTTCATCTTCTGGCAACAGACGACACCCGTCTAATTAACTATGTGCCAAGGGAAAGAGAGCAGGATGAAGAATAATAGTGGAAATTTTGGAATGACGAACAATTATTTCATTATTGTCCTTTTATTTTCCACAAAGGGAGACTCGCCAGCTCCAAGAACCTTCTCTAACTGCCCTCCAGCCCCGCTCCTCTGTTGTTTAAACCGTTCCAAGATCTCCTTTTAGCAACCTGCGTGTCCTGCCCATGCCTCTTGTCATCCTGCCTTGCGTGCTGATCCCCTCTCCTGCCCCCTCCCGTCCAGCCACAGCTAACATTGGCTCTTGGGACTCTGTCAGGGTCCACCTTGGCTTTCCTTTTGCAGCTGGCTGACACTCCCTGAAAAATGTTACTGCAGGTTTCAGTGAAGCCCACTTTGCGCTTACTAGGTTAAACAAATACTCTCTCCCACAAATGCGTTAATTATAAACATGCCGGTGGCACTTTCACCATAGGGAAATCCACGGACGCCGCGCTAGTTTTTCCTAGCTCCTGTGACAAAGACCCATAAGGCTTAAGCACCCATGTATTGTGTCTCTGTTCTGGAGACAAAATAACTGATAGCAAGGTATCCCCTGAGCCTGACCGGGACTGCTTCCCTGCTGCTTCTGCTTTTCTCTGGCTTGTGTGTTCACCTCTCAGTCATTATGTGTCTATATCTCTGTGTCTCTGTCTAAAGCTTCCCTTCATATAAGAACATCTGTGATTGGACTCTGACTAGTATGACCTCATCTTGATTTATTTACGAAGATCCTAGGTCCCAATAAGGCCACATTCACAGACTGTGGGTTTCGAGCTTGTGTGTACATTTTCATAGGTACCAGGAATATATATGTCTGTATATTTTTGTGGGGGGTTCACTCACCTATAGCAACACCGTAACCGCATGTCCAAGTTGACATCACCGGTAATCAGGCCTCACAAGATCGTGTCCCCTCCGATGTAATATGCTGAGGCATGCCCTTCTGATGCGCTCTCGCTGAAATACCAACAGCAAAGTTTCTAAACCTCGTCAGGAAGAAACATCACACTGCTCCAGTGAGAGGCATCTGTAGAGCAACTGGCCATTGCGCCTCCAAAGTCTCAGCTAGACAGCTGCAGCAGTGCTGTAAGGTAGCTAGAGCGCTCTTTGTGGGGACCTGTCCCTGACTGGAGAAGGTCGTGAAGGATGAGGCAATGAAATATAATTAATATGGGGTTTCAAACTGGGTCCTAGAGGAGAAACAGGACAGTAGTGGGAAGTGTGGTGAATCCCAGTGACTCTCCTACATCCAGCTCGCAGTGTTGTGCCAATGCTAGCTTCTTCGTCCTGATAAATGTCCCTGGTTGTGTACAGCATGAACATGAGAGGAGGTTCGGTAAAAGGAAATGCCCTGTACTGTTTTTACAACTTGTCTATGAATCTAAAATTACTTCAGTGTCAATTTTTTGAAAAAGGATATACATATGTGGACTGATAAGTTCACCTTTTCTTGGCAGAAATGGAGAAGGGTCATAAAAGACATACCAGTTTCCCAGTCCTGTTCACTGAGTACCTGCTAGTCACAAAGCCCATGGCATGTGTGTCATCATCTGCAAGATCGAATGGCAGAGCAGAGGTATATTGTCCACGTTTGCCTTTGCTGTCTGAGGTATGTGACCTCATGGTGGCCTTTACGGTCCCCAGACGTCTGTGGACTCTTCTATAGGATGAGGATAATGCCATGAGGGATGTTCTTAAGATACCATGAGCATGCCATGAAAAGCTCTAAGCCCAGTGACTGCCACAGACTCAAGGCCCCAATAAAAGGCAGCTGTTTCCCATGGAGTTCTCCATAAGCATTGTGTGGTTATTCCCCTGTTTTCCCCTTGAAGAAGTTGTGGATGACATATATCCCATAGGAAATATAAGAGCCAGACTAAGATAGATGACTGATTGATGTACAGTATATAGCCCATTCACAACCACTTGTTCAGAAAGCATCAACATGAGAAGGGAGATATTAGCAATCCTTGAAAGGACAAGCTGTGAAGCAAGTTGTCACTGTCCTCTAAGGGCTGTTGGAAGTAGAGCTTATGGCTTGGTGGGAAGAGAGCCAGTACAAGTGTCGGCGAGTGGTGAAGGACAGCCACTGACAGGCAGGGAAGGCCTTGGCAAGAGCAGGTGAGACCTGGAAGTCTTGAAGGACGAGTCTTGAGCATAAACTGTAAATCAGTGTGAACAGTTTGGGGCACTAAGAGGAGGATGGGAATGAACTTTACACTGGTTTGATTGGCACCAAAGGGTGGGGAGCTGGGAGGCCTTACTTCCTCCTTCATAGAAGAGTGGAGATGGAAAGAGAAGCCCGATTTAGGGGGAGCCATGGGGAAAGCAAAGCATGTTTTCAGATTAAAACAAATACAGCAAGGGCAGCGGACTCCTGCCTGGGGACAGTCTGATTCTGAAGGCATTCTTTTTATTGTGTGCGTCTAAAGGAAGTTAGCTGAGCACCATCAGATCATCTTAGGAAGTGTACTGATTAGGAGCCTGTGTGTGAATTCATAAAAGCTGAAGCAACAACAAAACCAAAATGGAACAAGAAACAGTAACAGAAGAGGGCCCAGGGAGCCTGGAGCCGGACTGGTGCCTCCCTGACTTGGACTTCAATGTTGTAACGCAGCTCTCCCAGCCCCACTATTGGGTGTCTTCACTGAGTTACTGATGCTCTGTGGTGGTGTTTCTTCTGTGCTGATGATGGCTGCTTCCAGTCCCCTCCACACAGGGCTCTCCGAATGAGCTCAGGGACTCATCTTTCCCCCTTCTGCATTTGATGATACATTTTTTTCAGTATAATTTTCTGTCCATCATAAAAAATACTTTTTTAAAAAAGATAATTTCATTTTCTGCCACAGGCAAGATTGCGGCTTGAGACTGTGCTTTTGATGATTATCAACCTGTGGCAGTCTGTGCTTTTTGACAGTTAATCAACCTGTGGCACATCCTGTTTTCTTCATCTCAAATCACCCCAACCTCATTTTATTGTGAAGTGGATCCAAGGGATTGTATCATTTAAAATGGCCTTTATTCATACACCAGAGGAAGTTGATAATGTTTGGACTGATTTCTAGGCTGATTTTTTTCATCAGGACTGTCAGTTCCCCAGTGGTCACAGGGAGACTTACAATTAATCATAAAAGTTTGGCCTATACCTTAGACTTGCTTCTAATTAGCTCTGTAATTAAAATAAACCATTTCTATGAATTTACTTTCTGCCTTGTGGCTTTATTACCTTTACTCTGCGCAGCCCAGGCTGCTTCCTCTGAGTTCTCCTCACTACTCCACCCTTCTTCCCAGTGTTCTCTCGATGCCCCCAAAATCCTGCCTGACTGTTGGCCGTTTAACTCTTTAGTGAAGCAATCACAGCGAAGTATCTTCACGCAGTGTGAAGGATATTCCACAGCACTGCTTTACTTAGAAAGTAAAATGTACTGGAATAGGGATTACTCATGCGGAAACAAAGTCAACCATAGCCCCTGTTCATCGGGGGAGGACCCTACATGTCCAGCCCTAGGTAGAAACTGCAGGTCAAGTTTGTGACGTGACCCGGGGTGCCTGTGGGAAAGTACAATGCCTGAGGGTGTCACCTTGAGGTTTGTCACATTCTGAGGCTGAAGGCTACTGAGTAGCAGTGTCAGTAACAGTCAGCTCTGGCACACTTCCTGTGAGACTTGAGTTAAAAATAATGTGTTTCTAATAGTTGGAAAATAATGCTTCTGTCATAAGAACTATATGACACTTGAATTTTTGTGTTCATCCATGAAGTGTTTAATGGTCCACACCCATATTGGTTAATTTGTATATTATTGATATCTGGCAGAAGAAATAAATGTTTAAGACAGAGACCGTATGTTCCACAGAGTCTAAACTCCTTACTTTCTGCTCTTCTACAGAAGAAATTAGCTGGCCCCAGGCTGCTAACCATGGCTCTAATGTCAGCCTGCCTCAGATTATTGTGCCCCTTCCACTTTTTGTTAATCCAACTGGACGGTTTTAATTCAGCCGATCACCTGAGACCTTGGTTTCTTCACCTTTCAAATGGGCACGATAGGTAATTAACTTAAAAGCATGTTGAGAGAAATAAACTAGTGACTTTTATATGTTAAGCTCTGAGATAAAACCCTGTAGCCTTTAAAGTCAAGAGCCTTTACCCCCAGAACTTGGGAGGCAGATGTAAGTGGTCTCTGTGAGTGGGAGGCCAGCCTGGTCTACAGAGTGAGTTCCAGGTCAGCCAAAGCTACAGAATAAGACCCTGTCTTGAAAACAGCAGCAACAAAAAGGAGCCTGTTGTCAGTATTAGTATGATATCGTGTATTTATTGGAAATCAGGCACCATGAGATGGTAACTTGGTATTTAACATGAGGGTGATGACAGCCTCCTTAGAGAGCCAGAGGGTGGACCAGAGGTAATGCCAGCACCCACAGCTGGAGCTATGTGAAGGCCTGTCACGTGACCCTCTCCACTCACGGGCAGAGGCAACCACCGACACAAACACTTCTCACCTCTGCCTGACTCCTAGCCGGAAGCAGGGCCGTTGCCTTGCCCTGCCGTAATGTGGTCTAAGTGCCTGTGGCACCCCTGGGGAGTGGTGGTGGTTCGGTAAAGGTGGGATCCCAGGGCAGCTGCAGACATGATCGACAGACACTGTCTTCATACTGTGCCCAGCCCCACTCTGTCTGCAAAATAAACAGAGACAACGGGGTCCCCTGTAGGTCTTTTCCGGCGGAACTGCTGTGAAGGAAGAGAGAAACGGTGCTGCATTCTGCTGTTCCTGCTGTGGTAGGCGGTTTCTTACGTGATAACCGTCTGCTTTGCTTTTTACATCTCGGGAGGCAGAGTAGGGGATAGAAAGGTCACTGTGCCTCCCTAGCAAACGAATTTAAAAAGACATTAAGAGAAACTCGTGCTAAAAGTACAGTCACACAGAGTGCTGTATTCCCTTTTGTTTGCAGTTGGCTCATTAATACATTAATTCTTTAGGGAAAAATATGGCCATCTTCATTCTCTTTCCTACCCACACCTCCCCACTTCTTTTACTTCTTTTTCTCCTCCCTTTCCTCTGAATAGGGAAAAAAAATTGCATAAAAGTCAATGTTAATTCATGATAGAAATCCATAGCGAACTTGATATCAAGAGAACTTTCTCTACTTGATAAAGGGTCTCTCTTTCATGCTCTCATCAAGTACAATAAACACAAAATGAATGTTTAAAAATAGCAACTTCGGCAAGTAGGTAGTTGGAGATCTGGCCCAGCAGTCAAAAGCACTTGCTGCTCTTGCAGAGACCCAGGTTTGGTTCCCAACATCCACATGGTGGCTCACAACCATCCATAACTCTAGTTCCAAGGAATCTAGCATCCTTTTCTGGCTTCCAAGGGCACCAAGCAAATACATAATATACATATCTATATGCAGGGAAATATTCACATACATAAAAAGGTTTTATATAGATTAATGCAAGAACTTATAAAAGTCTTTATTCTGGTAATTCAACAGGAAATACAGATTCACAAATACAGAACAAGGTGGAAGCTGTTGTGGGTTCAGCTGCCATTCTGCCCAAGGAGATATGAACAACCATAAGGTTTGCTTCTACTCCAACCTGCCAAATAGGGGCAAGAGGGACCCTCCTCTTCCTTATAAGAGATCATGTCCACACACAGAAGCCATGACCTAAGGCTGGTACCCCACAACTGTTGGGAGAATGAATTCCCACAACACATAGATAAATATTTCTTTAAAATATATGTATTTTATCTTATTTATTTATTTTAACCACTTTGAGAGCTGAGCCTGGTGACATATATTTGCAGTGCCACCCTTGGGAACTAGTGGCAAGAAGACAGGAATTCAAGATCTGCCTCCACTACATAGTTCTAGGCCAGCCAAGACTATGCAAAACTTTATTTAGAATCAGCAATTAAACTAGTGTACTAATCTAACTTGTAATGAACACTGTACAGGCAGTCCTAATTAGTGTAACAAAACAATAAAGCCTAGAAAAGATTAAACAGAACTTTTGTTATTCAAACTTACTACCTCACCTCCCCCACACACCCTTTAAGAGTTCTTTAGTGATGGGCCTTCCTGCCTACCCTTCAGATCCCGCGGTGGTGGTGTGTGCACTGGAAACTGATGCGGCGAAGATTGGAAATAACCAAAAATAGTCCTTTTATAATTATTCAAGTTTAATACAAAGGGAGATAAGGGAACTTACAGAACCAAGGGTCCAGCGGAGTGACCGCGGGGCAAACGAACGGGGCGCCTTCCGGCTCCCCAATCCTATTTAAGGGGCATGGCTACCCCGCTGGAGCAGCCACGCCCCTGAACGCAGGGATTGGGCCAGCTGCCCCAACATCTCCCCTTTTTTGTCTAAATAAGACAGATTCAGAAACCAAATACAACTATATACAATGGGAACTGATCATATAAAATTACAAAAAGTAAACAATATCAGGCGAGAAGTATATAACGAAGAATTTTTCTAATCACTCTACTTTGAGAAGTCTAAATAATCTAGAAGGTAGCTACCATTGTCTAATCTTCAACCCCATCAAAGATCTGAGAAGGAGAGTAAAATTACCAAAGCAACCAGGAAGCACAAACGAGAAACTTCCAAAATGTGCAACAGAAGACAGAGACAATTGACTACCTGGGCAACCACACGAAGTCTTGATAGCAATGTTGAGGCAACCAACTTTGGCTGAGGCCTGAAAAAACCTGACATACCATTATACAATGGCAAGGAACCTTTAGTAGAACTATCCTATCCTGTCTTGGCAAGATAAGACAATTCTGTTTTATCCACTTATGGATATTTTGTACTTTAGTCAGTAATGGAGGTATGGGCTTTTCTTTGCCCCAAGGCCAGTTCTGCCAAGTAGAAGACAAACTCCCAGTGGAGTGTCTTTGGTGCTCAACGTTCTCTCGGGAGTAGAGCATTGTTGCCAGGAGTGATTGTGTCTCAAAAATACAAAACTGTAGGTTAGATTAAAGGCCATGTTCTACAGTTCTTCAAAGAGGTTGAAGATTATGCTATCTATACTAAATACAACCTCTATGTGTCTAAAAAACCTGATTGTCCTAAATATAAATATGACCAACATATAATTCTCAACACTTATGTAACTGTATGACTAATAGAATAGACGACTGTGCAAAAAATGAAGACAATGATTTCCAAATGTAAACAGGGTCCTTACATAAATAATATCTGAGGTAGAAATGTACAGTGCAATATGGTAAACAATGTCATTACATAAATAATATCAGAGGTAGAGATGTACATTGCAATATAGTAAACAATGTCAATATAACAATTGTTTCAAACAGAGGTGGTATCATACTCTCATATAATGTTCAATATATCAATATACAAGAATCAACACTCATATAGTTTTTTTTTTAAAAAAAAGAAAAACAATAACTCACAAAAATCAATTATTCCTTCAGATCACCAGTTAATCCCTCCCTCCCCCCCCCTTTTTTTTTTTTAATACATATAGATATACACATAAATTATACCCCTGAGTCCATATAAAGCCTTCCACAACCCGACCACCCTATACCAGCCGCCAATTAGTGTCCCTAAATCTGAGGGTAAACTTTATTGGGGGGGGGGGGGGGGGCGTCGTCATCCAAGATTGCTTCCAGCTGACATAGGGGCGACTTTTCTTCCCAGGGGTTCCTTTTTCTGCTTCATGGAAATGTCTGCTGGATACTGTGGGCCTGAAGCCCGAAGATGGATGCCCCAACGGTACAGAGGAACTTTGGGTGACTGTCCAGGCAGCGAGTTGTCTCTGTCATTTCTAGAGTTTTATAAGTTACTTATTTCTTGTTTACTTAGGTAGCATTATAGCCTTCTGGAGTCTTTGATGGAGTTGAAGAATAAATAGATACTTATAGCTTTCCTTAGTTATGATAAAAGATAAAATAGATTTAAATATTGTAACTGTAATTCTTGCTTGATAACTGTTTTGTTACATGTAATTTTGCTATGTTAAAGTTGAAGCCTTTCTTTTTTGTTTAAACAGAAAAAGGGGAAATGATGGAGGAGAGTTATCTGTCTATGTTTCTTTCATTGGTTAATTAATAAAGAAAACTGCCTTGGCCCTTTAAGAGAGGTGGAGTAGACAGAACAGAATTGTGGGAACAAGGAAGTAGAGTTGGAGAGACGCTTCAGGCATTCGCCATAGTGAGTCTCCATGCTGCTCTCCGAGATGGACACAGGTTAAGATCTCTCCTGGTAAGCCACAACTCGTGGTGCTACCCAGATTACTAAATATGGGTTAAAGGAAGATATGAGAATTAGCCAATAAGAGGCTGAAACTATGGGCCAGGCAGTGTTTTAAAAGAATAAAGTTTCCGTGTAATTATTTTGGGTAAAGCTAGCCGGCGGCGGATTAGCTGGTTGCTGGGAACTGGGCGGCGGGAACGCAGCCCCGCCGCTTCACACTACAGGAAACAGTACATTTTGTGCTGGGTGTGGCACTGGCCTTGCCCAGCATGGTCTGGCAATGCGCGTTGTTGGATCAGACAGGCTCTCTGCAGGTTATGTTCTGTCGTCTTCCTGCAAACCCAAAAACATCTTCGGTATTGCGTTTGCTCGTTCTCAGTAATGCTATTTACTTAGAATCTGGAAATATTTTCTCAGAGGGCCTTTTAGACAGTAGTAAGATGTAGCTGGAGACAGACTGAGTAAATGGAAAGGAAAAATCGAATTAGGCCAAGAATTGTTTTTAATCTCTTATTCTTACAGCAGCCCTCAAGGATAGCACCATAATTCATATTTCGCTCATGTGTGTCAGACATAAAGCCTGCCCCCCCCTCCACGTAGATCCTATAACCTGTAAGTATTTAAGTTCTGAAGTTGCACCTGCCTGCATTGCTGGATCACAGCATGAAAACACAGGGTGGCTTCTGGTTCATTCCTTTTGGCTTAGGAATGTCAGATCACCAAAGAGCAGCCTGCTGTTGACTCCCTTAGGGGCCATGCGGCAGTGAAGCAGTTCTGACTACCATTCCGTGAAGCAGCCCTGTGCTGGGCCAGTGTTGGCATTGACTATGTATCCTATAGCTGTATGGATAATGCAGATCTAAGTGGGCCATCTAACCTGGGCAACAAAGTTAGACATCACGGAAGGTGGAGCAGAGCTAGGTCATCCTACAGCCAGCCAACTGCATTCCCTGCCCTGCTTTAAAGCAGGACCCGCAGCTGCTTTCACCCTTCGACCTCTCCATTCTGATACAGCTTTACCTGTGGAAATGAGACTTCTGGGCTCCAAGGTTTATCCAAGACCAAGCCCTTTCCCCTCTGGGACTTTACTCACGTGCTGCGATGCAGTTTATGCCGCCAAAGGGAACGAGAGTGCCACCCTGGCCTTTAGATGAAAGTAGGAGCATTTAGGGAAATTCAGGAGTGCTTAAGAGGCTGCATGTGCACAACACACACACGTGGACTCAGTCTGCTGAGAGTGCAGATATGATGTAAGTGGGGGGGGGCAGATTTTAAAAATTATCTTCCAGGCACTGGTGACCAGGAACTGGGCAAGGAGCATCCTAAAGGACATCACCACCTGGATGCAGTTGGCTTTTGGACCTTTCTTGTCAGGACCCCCGTCCTTTGTAGTGCAGTCTCTCATGTAAGGAGATTCGCCTATTGCATTTTAAAACTCAGCCTCTCTAATGTTTCGAGGATTGTCTGCTGTCAGCTCATTTAGCATGCCCAGAAGTCAGAGAGGTTCCTGGCAGCCGGGTCCATCCGGTCCTAGAAAAGCAACTGACTGCATTACGAACTCGCAGCTCACTCTCTGGCACCATGGAATTGTTTTAAATGTCTATAAGTTTAAATTTTTTTATACTTAAAATGTCAGCAAGTAGGATGAGTCTTAAGAGGGCACTTCTAATTTCTGAGACCGGCAAGGGCATCAGATGACATGAAAACCTCCCAGATGGGTTCTAGATTCAGGAAGGACTTCTTCAAACATCTGTAGGAATCCCCTGAAGAACTGGAAATTCCAGCTCAATCCTCCAAACTTTTAGAACAGTGGATGAAAAGGAAAGCTGAACACCTTGTGGGGGATGTGTGTGTGGGGGGGACAGGAAGGCTCCCTTGGTGATTGATTGATTGAAGTCTGCTGCAACTGGTTGATTTGACATTTTCCATCACCATTTGGTGTCTTCACGTGCTGTCCAGCATTTACTACAGGTCAGATGGAGCTTAGGAAATGAGAGCAACTGTTCTCTTTGTCTTGCAAAGTGTTTGCTTTCCTGACTGGCGTCCCTTGGAATAGGGAGCCACCCTTTCCTCAGCCAGCCAGCTCTGGAGTCACTTACAGATTTGCAGCTGATGGTGGAGGTGACTTTGAAAATGTGTGGCTATAAATAGTATGGAACCAATACCCATGATGCAAATTTCTCCCTGTACATTTTCTTTCGCCATTCGATATTTCACAAATTTTAACATGTGTTTTTCCATTATTGTAGCCGCAAAGATACTTTGTTATGATCCTAGAAATAAAACTTATTATAAAAAGACTATTTGGAGCTGGTCCGATGTCCCAGCCAGTTAGTGTGCTTGCCACTAAGACTGACAACCTGGGATCCACATGATGGGAGAAAAGAAACAACTCTGGAAAACTGTCCTCTGACCCTTCCTCTACATACAGAGAGAGTAGTAAATACTTTAAAAATAGGTTTTTACTTGATGAATTAAAAGCAATCTTTGTACTTTAGAAAAATGAATAGACAAAGCATACAGAAGAATGGCTCTAGCAAGGTGTGCTGGAAAGGGTTTTTAAAGCATGAAGCCAGAAGCAGCAAAAGACATGCCACCTGCCTGGCAAGGTCCTTGGCTGGGAAACCAGAGCGGCTTCTCTCTCCAGCAACGAAAGAAGGGGTCCACTAAGTGAAAGCTCTGAATGAAACTCTCACTGATGGGAGGGTGTTGGATATGGGGATGGGGGAGCAGGCTGGATCCCTACCCTTCTGCCTCTGTCTGAATCTCTTGTCACTTCTCTGACTGCTCAGCCAGCTCATCCATGTAGATGCTAGCTAGGGTCTATAGCTCACCCTAGCATGGAGCAGGATGAATGTGATGTGGCAGATATATTCAAGATCGGCTTTGACATTGTCCTCTATTTTTTTTTTCTAACTCTACAGGAACCTAGTAATAAAAGGGTCAAACCCCTTTCAAGAGTCACGTCACTAGCAAACCTCATCCCACCTGTGAAGACCACTCCGTTAAAGCGTTTCAGCCAAACCTTGCAGGTAAGGGAGCATGGACTTGGGTTGCAGTCAAACCTTACAGGAAAGGGAGCGTGGACTTGGGTTGCAGAAAGCTATGCTGTGCTTGCGTCCAGAATGTCTGTTGGTTTCAGGCCGACGTGCATCACCACCTGCTGCTGTAGAGGCGTGCAGATGAAGGATATGGGGGGGGATGTGTGCAAGTTGTAACCCCCGTCAGGCAGGGTCAGGGCCACTTCTCTTCGGTTGCACTTCCAAGTCAGGAGTCTCATCCGGAATACTCTTACTGGTTTTGCCCAGTAATGTTTCTGAACTCCTGAGATATCAGCATGTGGTATGAGCTGGATGGCAGCAGAACTTGGTGGTTTCAACCAGGGTCAGCAAGGTGTGGGGGATGGGGGAACATCTGTCACCTCTTTGTTTATGTCTCATGAACTAATGATGATTTCTGCTTTTTTTTTTTTTTTTTTTTTTTTTTTTTGGTTGTTTGAGACAGGGTTTCTCTGTGTAACAATCCTAGCTATCCTGGAACTAGCTTTTGTAGACCATGCTGACCTCAAACTCACAGAGATTCACCTGCCTCTGCCTCCCGAGTGCTGGGGTTAAAGGCGTGTGCTACCACTACCTGGCCAGGGTGGTATTTCTTATATGTGGAAACCACAGGAAATTCTAAGTTTGAAGTCCATAAGGAGTTTGATTTGGACACATCTGTGCCTGTCTGTTTACAGAAAAGGTTTGTCTACCTCCGGGTTAAACAAAAGCCCCGAAATGTCTTGGTTCTCTGTTTGAAGACTGCCAATCTTGGGCAGGCAACTTAGTGTTTCTAAGTCTTGCATTTATTCCTTAGAGGTAAATTTATCATGCAGTCACCATTGTGGCTTATAAAAGGCCATAGCTCCTTTGTAGAATAATTGTAAAGATTTATGAGATAATAAATTCAAGAGCCTTTAGTTATGACTAGCTATGTAGTGAGTACTGTCTACAGTAGTAATTTTTAGTTAACAAGTTGTTTTCAAGCACCGCTATATTTTTATTTTGTGTGTGCATGCATGCGTGTGGAGGGGGAGCCATGTACGTGCCCTGATGCTTATGTGGAGGTCAGAAGACAGCTTGAGAGGAGTCAGTTCTCTCCTTCTACTGTGAAGCTCCCAGGAATTGAACATGGTCACCAGACTTGGCAGCAGGTGCCTTTACCCACTGAGCCATTTCACCGGGGTTTCCCTGTAGCTTTGGAGCCTGTCCTGGAACTTGCTCTGTAGACCAGGCTGGCCTCGAACTCACAGAGATCCGCCTGCACCAAGCCTATTCTTTAACTTCTTACTGTAGCTTGCCTTTTGAAGTGAAGGTTGGGATCTAGCCACAGCCTTGGAACCAATTTGTAACCATAAAAATATCCTTTTAGACTGCATCCCACAAAAGTCAGCCCATGAGGTCTCACGCAGCAAGCTGATCCTGCCATTGTCTTGCGTATTTGTGTTTAGCAATGTTTTTATCTTGACCTTGAACGTTTAAGAAAATTGTTGCCTGGAGAGATGCTTCCAGGTGAAGATTTCTCCTTGGTTCTTATCTTCTCAAAGGAAAGAATTTAGGTAACCATGGAGCTTAAGCAGAAGTTTGTGTACCAAAACAAAGCTTTCACACAGGAGAGGTTGAAGTGATTGACCCAGAGACATACCTCATGCCCACAGTCATTACCTGAGAATGCTTTGAGCTTCTCCTACAGCCCTTTGCACCCCTGCTTCCTTACTGTTTGATTATGCACCACAGCCCTGTGATGCCATCCCTCCCTACCACTTGCCCCTCTATACCCACCTCTCTCTTAACGCTGCTGTCAATCATGAATGAATATCTTACCACCCAGTTAGGTCTGGGTTTGGCTCCATCTGTCTCAGTGCCTGGGACTGTGAACTCCTGGTTATCCTCTGGTCTCTTAGTGGGAAAAACAGAGAAAGAAAATAAGATTTTGCAGGGGAGTCGGCCTTCAGAGCAAGCAGAAAAAGATGTGTTTGCCTACCGTCCCTTGTGGCCAGTGTCTCCGCCCTCTGGACGACTTTACTGCGGGCTTTTCCTGGAAGATTCATTATCACCTGAGTCCTGCACATCTGGTCTTTTGCTGAGTTCTGCTTTTTGAAAAGTCTTTAGACTGTCAACTGTGTTTGACCCTTTCCTCTCCAGCCTTGGTTCAGTAGTGAGAGTCAATAGCTCACTGTGTGCTATTTCATCCTTTGATGTTGGGTCCCTATACTAATGGCCTCTCTTGCTACTGTTTCTCGCAGGAAGTCCACCCTATGCCAGGGAAGGCCTCACTCGTTCTACAAGTATCAAGTGAGCCTTCACCTTGCACTGGGCTCTTCCTGCATCTGGGTTCTTTTCTCAGGATGGAGTTGCCTTCTGGTAGATTCATAGCAGTTCTGGGCTTCACTTTGCCACATGACAGTAACAAGTTAGGGTCAAGTAGCTAGCCTACTCTACAATTGCCCTTGGAGCTGTTGGTCCCATTACTAGCTAATATTGCCTTGTCTGGCTTGTCAACCTTTGCGTTGTGTTTCTGAGAACACTGTATACTCCCCTGTAGCCCATCCTGATTACATACTTCACCATTTTCCTTTAGACTTCCCAGGCTATCTTTTTTTTTTTTTCTGATTCCTAGGGGTCCTGCACAGGAAACACTATAGTAAAAAGTTGATCATCTTAGAAATGTACATTGACCTAGAGAACTGGGAAAGAAAGAAATTAATTAAGCGATGTCTGAAACCAGCAGACTGAGACCAAGCAAGGATGAGACAGCCAGACCCGAGGGAGAGTCTGCCATGTGAAAATTGTCTTCTAAATCTTCAGAGATATTTTTCTTTTACAAAATAAATTTCTGCTGACCTTTTTTAACTATCATGATAAATAGCTACCACTAGGCTGTATATATGGAACAGAAATAGAAAAGTTATTCATAATGGCTATGCACATAGAAATAGAGAACTTGAACAATATGGTATTTGAAGGGAAGAGGTTAGTGGATAGGAATACACCTCCAGCCTTGTATTTGAACACCATGCTCATGGGATGATCTGAGAGGATGGTGAATGCCAGCTTGCTCCCTTGGGACGTGCAGTGTAAGCTTCTGAGCATTGTTTACTAAACTGGTATCCTGCTCATTGCCTTCTCACTTCGTTGCTTCCCTTGCCAGCTAAAAAGGGAGAAAGTGCTGATGCAGCCAATAGAGCAGGGAGGATGAAGAGGAGGAGTGGGCCCCAGGGGCAGCTCAGGATCCAATGTCAAGCGGTTTCACCATTCTTTTAGCTATCCATTCATTCGTATTAGGGGAGAAAGAAAACAAGGGAGCACGGCTCGGCAAAACTTCTTGACACTTAGCACCTTATGCACCTGTGTGTATAATTTTCTATTTCAAAAAAATCATGAGCATGAGGCAAACTGGCTTATTTACTTCCCTTCTCTTAGTTTCTTTTATTTTTAGTAACAGAGATAACAAGGCAGGTGGTTTCCTACCAAACTTTTCATTTTGTAGATTTTTTATTGCATTTTTATTTGGGGGGAGGAGGTGGTTTGTACTTGCCATGGTGTGCATGTGGAGTTCAAAAGACAATTTATGCAAGTCAGTTCTCAAGTTCTACCACGTGGGCCCAGATGAGTGAACTCAGGTCATCAAGCTTGGTGGCAAATGCCTTTATCCACTGAGCCATCTCATCTGTGTGTGTCCACACCACCCCCCTTTTTTGTTGTTACTGAGAAAGGGCTTCTTTGTGTAGCCCAGGTTAGCCTAAGACAGTCCATGTATAGAGCTCATCCTCCTACCCTTGCCTTCCAAATGCCAAGATTAAAGGCATGTGCCACCATACCTGGCCCCTTTTTATGTATTTTTTTATTTGGAACAAGGTCTCACTAAGTTGCCTAGGTGAGCCTTTGTAACACCCGATTCTGTGTTACCCCTCGGTACAGTTCGCGCGCCACTGTACCTTACGCAAGTCGGACAAGGGCCTGGAGATTGAAAGAACACACAAAGAGACCTGGGTCATTCGAAAGGAGATCAGCCGAATGCCGTTTATTTAGCCTTGGGGAAAATCTTATATACCCCACTCCTGCCCAAGGAATTCCACCCAGGCAAGTGGGAAATTACCATATCTAACTGCTGCACAAGGACTCCCACCTAGGCAGGTGGGAAATTACCATACCAACAATAGAGTCAACAATGCCCTACAACAAATCACCAGGCGGGGCAGAGGGAGCACAGGAACAAACAGGATGCTTAGTCATCTGACCAGAAACCGTCCTCAAGGTGAGCCCCAGGAACAAGGGCAGACCCGGGCCCTACAAGCCTTGAACTCCCTCTGTAGCCCAGGCAGTTCTTACATTTTTTATTTCCCTTGCCTCAGCCTTATGAGTGACTGGGGTAGCACACCTGTGCCACCAGACCCAGCTAGCAGCTTGGTTTTGTGTTGCACTGTTTCTTTTCCCCTGGCTCCTGGCACTTCAGAGGCATATGGATCCTTTTGGATATCCAGTTTCATCTCTCAGGTTGAGTTCCTTTAATTATAGGCCAAGCAGTGACTCAGACCCAAACATGACGCTTCCATCAGTTCTTAGCGGTTCTCTCCTTGTGCGTCTACAGTCAGTGGAGGAGGATACTGGGCACTCTGATCTGGCATCCTCTTCCAGAAAGATTAAAAACCCATTTACAAGTGTGAGTGGTCTCAGAGGCAACACACTGCCGGGTTTGTTTCTCTTGCCTCCCGGCACTGATATGGGCTAGGAAGTTGAGTGAGCCTCAGCACAAAGGCAGCATTTATGGTGACGACAGGGTTCTCTGTCAGTTCCTCACCAGAAAAGGTTAGCACAGGACTGTGGGTAAGCCAAAGCACAGATGTCTGGATCCCCCAGGCCCATAAATCCCCACTCCAGCATGCCTGAGAGGGAAACCTGGCCCAGCTCTGAAAGGCGCCCGAGTGTGCGCCTCTCATGTGGAACAGGGAATACCAGCTCCCATGGGCCAGCTGCATGCTGAGCCCTGCCTCTCCGTGCACAGCTGTGCATGACTGCTAAACACATTTGAGTCAAGTCCAGCAAGGACGGAATTCATTGCCCTGGGAGGTTGGTGTTCATTCTCTTTGGACATGAACATCTTTCTTGTCTGTTACAAAGTGAGTGTTCCTTATGGGAAAACACAGAAAAAGAGGAAGAAACGGAATGTGCATGGCCTTCCATTCCAAAATAGCATTTTAATGTTTCTTCTTGGAATGACTTTGAGTATTAATGCATACTTTGTATGCCCTGAGCATAGCTTAGGTTCACTTATTCTGTCTAACCTCACTTGTGTGATCTGCTCACTTTGGGGTGCAGCTGCACAATCAGCCTCTCTTAACCTCACATGGGGGCACTCCCACTTTCATTAAAGTTACCTATCTTATTTATTTTCCCTAATAGTTAGGTTTAGGTCTCCACCACCACCCCCGTTTTGTTGTTGTTTTGAAACAAGGTCTCCTATAGCCCAGGCTGGCCTTGAACTTGTTGCAAGCCTGAGGACAACCTTGGTCTACTTCCTCAATGCTAAACTTGCAGACTGTATTACTGCACCTAGTAAATACAGTCTGAGAGTTGAACTTGGGGCCTCATGCATACTAGGCAAGTGCTTCACCAACTGAGCTAATGGCTCAGCGGGTTTTGTCCTGTCCTTTTTCTACCTACATCCTCCCTTTGTCATTTATCTGGGTGAGGAGCTTTTATTAACAAAAGCTATTATATAACACTTATATTTGGAAAGTATGATCTTTATGAACTATGTATTATTCTAATGTATTGATAGGATTTATTTCACGTAGCTGGTGGCTAGTAGTCATGGATACTTGGGCTATGAATACTTTTAGGAATTTCCATGTGCATTTTTTAAAGCATAATCATACAGTACATAGGGGTTTTGTTTTTATATATGATTTAGACTGTGTGCAGAACTTGGTAGATACTATTACTATATTATTACTGGAAAAGTTAACCACTGCTGCTCTAAGGCTTTCTCAAGGCACTGCCTGTGGGTACCTGCCTAGTGATGGGGTCTGCCCTTCTTCTTGAACTGACACATAGAACACGCTCTACAGAGAATTGTTTGGCTAAGGAAGGAGTGTGGTAATCACAGCCTCTCAGTGCTTTGTTCTTTGGTCTTTAGATCTAGGAACTTTTCATGTGACCCAAGAGCAGTCTAAATACATGATGCGA
This sequence comes from Arvicola amphibius, assembly GCF_903992535.2. Classification (NCBI taxonomy): domain Eukaryota; kingdom Metazoa; phylum Chordata; class Mammalia; order Rodentia; family Cricetidae; genus Arvicola; species Arvicola amphibius. Next base: position 28,679,444 of record NC_052058.2, on the reverse strand, counting down.
GCCAGTGATCTTTCTGAATCTCCTACTGTGTTAACTATTCTGTCCTACACTTGCTGATGGAGACGCGATCAATATGAAAAAGGAGGCACGTGTGCTGTAGAAACCTATAAGATCTGGTTGGTAATAATTTCCAGACATTAGGAAAACAGAAAATGAAGAGTTCAGAGCTGCTGTATCTCAGTCACAGCACGCAAATTAGTATATTAATGGGGAAAGGAGATAAAATTCTTGAAAGTAGTTATCCTTGAAAATATAATTATGAGCTATTTGCTCTTTTATTTTCTGTTTGCATTTCTTTTTCATTATCACATAAGAATTAGAATCATTACACAACAAATATAAACCTTATATTTAGTTATCTTCTATAGGTGGGCAGAGAATGAATGCATGAGCCGGAAATACTTCTTTTCCATCATATTTCTGTCACACTTAAACTTAAAAAAATAACCGTATGTTGCCTCTTCGACCATATAGAAACAAATAATAGACAAAAATCTCATTGGATAATGTACACTATATATAGCATTATTGTACTAAGAAGGCAGATTAGATATCTTAGTAATGACCGGAGAGTTAGAGCATCAAGAATAGAGGTTGGACTGGGGATGGCCTAGAGATGAAATGGAGAGAGGACACTCCAGGTTTAAGAAGGGAATGAAGAGTCAGGTCCCATCTACACATGAGACATAAACAGGAAGATAGGTGTATGGACTTATGTAACCAAGTCTGACAACCGTGATTTTCTTTTCATAAATATCCTGTAAGTGGTGAGCTAGGTGAGCTCTCTACCTCCAACTGTGTTCTCAGCTGGTTATTTCCAGATCTTTTGTTCTTAGTTATGCTGATGGGTCTCCCGTTGGTTATTCTAGTGAAGTTCCTGCAAGAAGCTATGTTTCTGCTGTTTGCTATGGATAAAAGCATCTGAGACTCCCCCCCCCTTATCTGTGATTTTACTCTCCCCAGTTAGGGTTACCCATAATCAACTATGATAGGAAAATGGTAAATGAACAATGCCAAGAGTGAACAACTTATACATTAAAAGTAACTTTGACTACTGTATGAATTAGTTTTATGTAGCTGTGACCAGATCTCTGACAGAAACAACAAAGGGAGGAATGAGATGTTCTGGATCATGTTTCTACAATTGCTTGACACCATGCATTTGAACAGAATATCATGGTAGCAGGAACACATGATGGACGACCGTCATTTGCATTGTCATGGACCAGGATGCAGAAGGGGGAAAGGCCTGTGTTCTGCTGCTTTTCTCCCTTCCCTCTTCCATTCTGGGGTTGTGGGAAGCCTAGAACTAGCTCTTGTAGACCTGGTGGCCTTGAACTCATAGAGATCCACCTGTCTCTGTGTCCCGAGTGCTGGGATTAAAGGCATGCGCCACCACTGCTGGGCTAAGCCTTTTCAACTCAAGTCTATCCTTACCTTCTCCCAGTCTCTCAGACCTCTGGTTCTTGACTTTTTCCTGCCCTTTCCCTTCAGAAGATTAGCACAAAGGTCAAATGCAGTGGAGCCAAAGGTGCTGCTCTTCATTTTAAGCAAGAGACTTATCAGGGGGTGCTATGCGGGAGCCTTTTGTGACTGCATGTTGGAACTTTTTGGTTGAACCCAATGCAGCAGCCACCCTGGAACAGTCACACCCTAGCTCCCAACCTGTTTACTAGTGAACCATCTGCTACCAAATAGCTGTGTAGTCGGGATGGTAGAGAGAATGTGCCTGGCCTGAGCTCTTTATTGGAGCTTGTTGTCTTTGGCTATTTAGACCTTCTGTTTTTGCAGCCGGACAGAGCAAAGCACCCTGCTGAACAGGCAGCATTAACAAATTAAATCTGGCTCCCCCCCCCCCCCCCCCGTGTCTACCTGCTGGGCTTTCATTTCCTCTGACATATGTAAATGGACTGGTTTCCTACCCTACAGACAGTCGGCCCCACCTGCAACAGCTTTCCTACATTCCCAGCTTGGGTACAAACATGAACACCCATTTCCAAAATCTGCTTTTGTCTGTCTCCTGTATGGCCCTTGCCCTTGTTATTTTAGCTGCCAACGGTTACTGAGCTTTGGGTTTCTACTTATTTGCCGGGCTGGGTTTCCTCATGGAAACTCTTGTTTATTCTGTAACTTTTTCACTGCTATCCCAGGATCCTCCCCATCCCAGCAGATTCATGTATTTGTGCCTGTGGTTATGTGGTCCCTCCCAAGGCTGAGTCCACACTTTGAAATGGACCAGTGTTTCTCACCTAAGGGGACGTAGGCAATGTCTCGAGATGTTTCGGTCAGCACCTCTGGGTTGGGGATGCTCCTGGTGTGTTGTGGTTAAAGACCAGTGCTGTTGCTAAGCATCCTACAATGCACAGGACAGCTTTGCACAAGAAAGACTTGTCTGGTTCAGAACTGCATGACCACACGATCGAGCATCTGTCACAGACTAAGAAGTTGCATGAAACTCGTCCGCTGTGGCTCATGTACCGAACCCTACACTAGGACAGAGCTGACCTGCATTATCACTCAAAGTGCCCCCCTCACACACATACACACACACATAAACACACACACACACAGAGTTAAAAATCTAACTATTATTAATTGCACGGCCTTCAGCAAAATTTCACCTTCTGTGAGCCTCAGGTTTTCTATCCATAAAATGGAAGCAAGATCCTTATTTCTCAGGTTTGGCAGAATTCTAAAGCTTCGATTCAAGCAAAGAACATCCCCGGCTCCCCAGGGGCATTCACTCTACAGTTGTAAAGCCCTCCATGTGTGAATGCAGCACATGGATATCGCTGCCTTCACGGTGATGATCATCGTGGTTTCGGTATGAAACGTCACTTGTTTTGCGTGGCTCCCAGCTGATACTGTCTTGGAAGGTTGTGGAACCTTTAGGAGGTGGTGTCTTGCTGGAGGAAGTGGCCACTGGGGATGGGCTTTGAGGTTTTGTAGCTTGTCCCTACTTCCTGTGACTGTGGACACAGTGTGGCCAGCTGTCTCCCATTCCTGCTGTCACGCTTTTCTGTCGCGGATGGACTGCATCCCCTAAAACCGTGAGCCAAAATAAAGCCCGCTCCTCGCTTACATTGCTTCTTGTTGGGCATTTGGCCACAGCAGTGTGTTTGTCTTCTATTGTGAAGAAACATCATGTGTGCACACACACACCCCACCTCAGTTTCCCTTTTGGCAAAATGAAAACAAACTTGCTTTATGGGGGTATGTTGAGGAATTTATTCCACCCATAGTTTTGGGGTACTTGCCTTAGGGCATGACTTCTGTGTGCATACATGATCTCTTATAAGGAAGAGGAGAGGTCTTGCTCACTCTCCTGCTCTGGCTGGGCTTGGCATGGTCAGAGACCCAAAGGGGTCAGAAAGTCGAGGAGACCTATCCTCTTCCTTATAAGAGATCATGTCTGCACACAGAAGCCACACCCTAAGGCCCATACCCCACAACCATTGGCGGAATAAATTCCCACAACAGGGATGGTGTGAGAATTGGAAAGATTACATCTAAAGAGCTAAGGATAGATGCATAAAGGATCCTTGAGATAATTCTCATGGTACCCCAAGACTGACAATCACTAAGAAAACACAAAAGAGGAGTGCCTTAGGGTAGTTTACCTCTTTTTTTAATATAAATTAATTTAACTTTATTCTATTGTTCTGAAGGTGTCAGATTCCCTGGAACTGGACTTATAGACAGTTGTGAGCTGCCATATGGGAGCTAGGAACTGAACCCAGGTCCTCTGGAAGAGCAGCCACTTAACCACTAAGCCATCGCTCTAGCCCCTAGGTCGTTCACCTCTTATTTTCCCCAAAATGGCAATGAAGGAAATCTCCAACTGACTGAGAAAGTCTTGATGAATGCATAAAAAATTTTCCATTATTTCTTATATTTAAAACATGATATAGAACTCAGGTGCAGTAATTTTTGCCTACAAGACTAATAAATCCACCCAATGAGAATGAAAGCATGTGCTGTCCTCTTCCTGTCTGGGAGAGGTACCGCTGAACAGCCTGTTTGAAAGGTTAATTTGGTAACACGTTTAGCATCAAGTATCACTATTAACATAGATGAGATCTTGGAAATCCTAGCAATCCAAATGAGATCCAATAAAAATAAATACAAGTTGATAGTTTTTAGACTGAAGGAATCTGCCTCCATAAATATCAACACAAACATACAAAGGGTGTTCTGTCAGGCACTTATAATAGCCAACAGCCAGAAATAATTTCACTGTTCATCAGGTGAGCATTGAATAAGTATGGAGTCTACGTAGACCTTGGAGTCCCACGGTAACCGTTGCTAAGGAGTGACTTTGAAGAAGAAGAAAATGTTTGGGACTAGGAAATAGTTTTGTGATACCACTACTTTGTTATTTCAGAGATTCTTAACTTCATGTTACCAGAACTTTACCTCAGTGTTTTTACTTGAAAGAAATTTGCTCTCTTTTTAATTAACTTTTTATGTTAGCAAAAAAATGAGTTTCATATATATATTATATATACACATATATATGTGGAATATGTATTTCCATATATGGAGACATATTTAGTGCTTTGTTCTCTTATTTACCTCAGTTATGTTGTTGTTGCTTCAAGAATTATTTTAGTTTTAGTTGTGTATCTGGGGGGAGGTGCACATGAGTGCAGAACCCCGGAGAGGCCAGAAAAGGGAGCTGGATCCTGGCACTGTGGTTACAGGTTGTTGTGAGCTACCAGTATGGAAACTGGGAATCAAATTCAGGTCCTTTCCAAGGGCAGCAAGTCATGTTAGCCACTGAGCCATCTGCCAACCCCTCAGTTATGGTTCTGAAGAATGGGTGGTTTTTTTTTTATTTGTTTTGTTTTGTTTTGTTTTTTCAAGACAGGGTCTCTTTGTAGCTCTGGGTGTCCTAGAGCTCACTCCATAGACCAGGCTGGCCTTGAACTCACAGAAATCTGCCTGCCTCTGCGTCCAGAGTACTGGGATTAAAGGCGTGCACCACCAATGCCCAGGGAAGAATGAGTTTTTTCTATGCTAACATGAAAAGGTATGGTTGACTGAAAAGAGAAAACATTCTGTTTTCTGTAAAATACTTAGAAGAAAATTGGAAAGGCGTACAATGCAGCAAATACCAGGAAATGGATTTGAGGAAAAAGAAGAGAATTTGTATTTTAAAAAATCACACGATTTGTAGAACATGAAAGTTTCAAGTTGGTATGAATTGGTTTCCGACTCTTGGGGGAAGTCCAAGGCTGCTCAGACTGAAAGTGGACGAGAGGGCGACTGATCCTTTCAGTGAAAGTGGAAACTTATGTCGCATTCTGTGTCTTCTTCTTTGTGTATTTTTTCTTTCTGTTCTATAATTCCCACCTGCCCATCAGAACCACAGAGAGAATGGGTTGGTGACTCTCCGCCTTGTTTTGACCATCCAGGACTGTGGCTAATGGATTCTGAGTGTAGGCAAGCTACACCCGTTTAGCATAGTTGTTATTTATAAGGGGCTTGTTTAAGCGGTACCAGGATTTGTGTAATACCTCTGGTGACCTGGGCAAGCACTTTCTTGCTGTCCTAAATGGAGTGGTTCAGATTTCGTGAGCTTTCCTGTGAGTCAGGGACCCACAGAAGTCCCTGCTAGCCCAGGAGCTTGCTTACCGCTTTCAAGACAACAAGGGCTTGCCTCCACAAAGCTCTGGAAACATCCTGAAGCCCCTTTGGAAACTCCTTGTTATATTTTCCATTTTCTCAGGTTCTAAAAAATTAGAAAGTAAGCTAGAAGTCACCTATACTGCCCATGTGAAAAAAAATGAGAAATTGATGGCATTTTAAATATCTGCTCACAAAGGATTTGCATAATTATGAAGTGATTATATACAGATTTTAATGCTGGTCAATTTTTGCATAAAGGGGATTTTTAGAAGCTAAATTATCTCAGAATTGTCTTAAAGGGTAGACAATATTCTGTCAACAGGCGATTCTAATTTATTTAACAGTGATCTTAATGGTGGAGCCATCTCTAAAGCCCCACCCCCACTCTAATTTTTAAGTAGAATATAAACTTCCCTAATGAGTTCTAATTGATGAATTTCATAGTTGGATCTCAAATAACAGAGAGCTACCCTCTAGTGTCTTAGTGACGCAGGCTTACATGACATGTGTAAAATCAACTAAAATCAAGTTAAATAAATAGAGCAAGATGTGGTCACTGATTTGTCAAATTTATCTAAATAGCAGAATAGGGAGGAGGGAGGACATTGGTGAAGCCTTCCTAAAAAGGAGAGATCTGAGCCAGGTACTGGTGGTGCATGCCTTAAATCCTGACATTCAGGAGGCAGAGGCAAGTGGATCTCTGTGAGTTTGAAACCAGCCTGGTCTACAGGCAGCCAGGGCTTTTACACAGAGAAACCCTGTCTTGAAAAAAGAGAGAGAGAGAGAGAGAGAGAGAGAGAGAGAGAGAGAGAGAGAGAGAGAGAGAGAGAGAGATCTGTGTTGTGTTCTGAAGACAGGTGAGGAGTTAGTTGGGAAATGGGAGAAATACCTTTGAGAAAGAGAAAATTGCTCCAAGGAAGCCCTGGGGGATAGCACAGGAGCGGTGTTTGAGAACAGCAGGGGTGACTGACAGGGGAGTGGCAGGATGCTGTCCTAAGTATGTTGCTATGGCCCGATTCTTGGCCTTGCTGAGTGGAAGCTCACACAGAAGGGCCCAGGAGCAACGCACAGGGACAGTTGTTAAAGTGTCTGTTGGGGGATATTGTTGGTTTTTAGCTGATAGCACACAACTGTAATCTCAGCTCTTGGGAGGCTGACGTCGGAGGATCCTGAGTTTGAAGGCAACCTGGGCTACACAGTGAGTTCCAGGTCATCCTAGGCTGTGTAACCAAAAAACAAGTCTTCTTAAAAAAAGATGTATTTTAATATCTTAAAGTGTGTGTGTGTGTGTGTGTGTGTGTGTGTGTGTGTGCGTGCATGCGTGCGCGCGCACGTGTATGTAAGGGTAAGTGTTCACAGAGGCCAGAGACATCAGATTCCCTGGAGACAGAGATAGAGATGGTTGTGGATACTGAAATCCGAACTTCGGTCTTCTGGAAAGGCTACAGCATCTTAATGCTTTAATGTTTGGTCATCTCTCTGGCTTCATGAGAACTTGTCTTTTAAAAAAAGCGATTTTTGAGTGTAGTAATACCTCCGTGCCTTTCCGTTTCCAGGGAGCATGTTGAGATCTTGCAGGGTAAAGACTACAGATGACACATTCACCTTCTTTTGTCATGAGAAAGCCCCGTGGGAGTATATTTCAGTCACAAGGCTGAACTTGGGGTGATTAGGACCTCTAAAGACAGCTGGGCCTCTTTGCCTGTGTCAGGGGTAGGCATCATTTGCTGCCAGGCTGCTACCCGGTATGCATATTCATTGCAACGTTTTGAGCTGATAGAACCCCAGCTACTGGAGACAGAAAGAGCCTGTGTGTAACTAAAATGACTAAGGTTAGTCCTTCCAGACTTCAGGCACAGTGGGATCCGGGAGCTTAATCAGTTCACTTTGCTAAACCCTGTTCTCTTTCCTGTGTGTCCCTTTCCTGACCTGTGGTAAATAGGTTGTTCCCTGTGACCAGGGAGAATTTGCTTGCGTTATCTCTGAACTCCCAGCACTCGAGTACCCCTCCCCTTTTCTCTCATAAATCATGTGACAGAGGATCGGGATGATGGCACTGTCTGGTTGATCAGGCCTGGATAAGCCTACCCAAACTATTCCGGGGCTGGGGGATACCAGGGATAGCGCTGTACGGCTATCCACCACTGTTTCCCTCGTGCCTGTGAAGAGTAGATGCCCACTGGAAATAAACCACTGGGCTTGTGCTGGAGAGCTGCCTTTCGCATGTGAGCCTGGCCTGCCTGGTCTCGTTCTGTGGTTCATTCAATGTCCAGGTCACACAGGATGTTGCCTCCAGCATGTTGTGTGAAAAGACTCCTGTTCTGTTTCCTCGGTGTCCCACTCCTCCAAAGCTTCGGCCGTGCCCTTTCTGTCTTGCAGATACATGGTTTGTATCTGTCAGTGATAGGAAGCTGCTCACAAAGGATCCACCCTGTCCTGCTGCTGATCCTATGATTTCTTTTCCTCATTGTGTAGCGGTCCATTAGCTTCCGCAGTGAGAGCCGCCCCGACATCCTGGCCCCCCGAGCCTGGTCCAGAAATGCCACCTCCTCAAGCACAAAGCGGAGGGACAGCAAACTGTGGAGTGAGACCTTCGATGTGTGTGTCAATCAAGTGCTTACGGCCAAGGAGATCAAGCGACAGGAGGTAAGCTCGGGACCCAAGGAGCTGCCTGTGTGTCGGCAGCAAAGGTATCCTGTAGGCGAGAGCCACATCCTGTGGAGGGCACAGGATGGAAGAAACTAAAAAGCCAGCATCTAGCTTCATGGGCCTGGCCCAGCTGTAAAAATAAAGTGATTTCGCAGTGTTGAATCCAAGAGTCCAGTTAGGATTCTTACACTCACAAAGACAATTATGTATATAATGAATACTATATATATATATATATATATATATATATATATATATACACTATACCATACTATACATACATACATACACATATACACACATAATTTCACATATATGACTATATATTCCCTTCCTTCCTTCCTTCCTTCCTTCCTTCCTTCCTTCCTTCCTTCCTTCCTTTCTTCCTCTCTTTTTGGTTTTTTGAAACAAGATCCCTTTTTGTAGTCCTAACTGTCCTGGAACTAGCTCTTGTAGGCCAGGCTGGCCTTGAGCTCACAGATCCGCCTGCCTCTGCCTCCTGAGTGCTGGGATTAAAGGCATGTGCCACCACCACCCCACTGCAGTCATTTTATTTATATTCTGATAGTAACTTTTAGATTTTTTTTTTTAATATTGGGCTCTTGTAACATTGGTCCAGCTTTCTAAAGAAAACTTTTCCTTGTGGAGGACAGTTAATTTCTGTATGAGTTTTCCGTGTCCCCATCCTTAAGTAACTGTGATGACACCGTGCCCTTCTATAGAGGGCCGTCAGTGCAAGCCCTGCTCACCTCATCTCGTGTGCCGCCTCCACTGGGACCCTGCGAGTATCTAGTTTTTATTGTTGTTTGTTTTGGGTTTGGGGGTTTTGTTGTTTTGTTTTGAAACTGCATCTCCCCATGTAACCCTGGCTAGCCTAAAACTTATGACGTAGACCAGGCTAGCCTCAAAACTCTCAAAGAACTCTTAGCCTCTGCTTCCCTGGTGCTGGGATTAACAGTGTTCTCTCTCTCTCCCCTTCCCCCTCTTCCCTCTCACTTTTCCCCTCCCTCAGACAACCTGAAGGGGTACCAAACTGTCCTTCCCTAGGAACTGATTTTCCAGGTCTACTTGCATGCAGGTCAAAAACCAAGCTTGCAGGGTTACTCCGAGGGCTAATGCCTGCAGTGGCGCTACTAGTTCAGGATGAGCTGAGGCTCTGTTACCAGGAACTGCTGAAACCCTCAAAGCACTATGCACATGTAGAAATGGGGCAGGCATGCTTATATGTGTGCTTGGTTAAGTAGATGAAGCAAGGAACAAAATTAGAATGCTACCATGTATATAAAATAATATGTATGTATATTAATTTGTTTATATAGTCATTAAAATATTTCTGGAAGGATGCCCAAAGAATTGGCAGCAATGTTTCCTTTTGAAGTCCCTGAAAGAGGAGCTGAGATCTTCCCATGTGCACTCCATTTTGTGCACTCTGTGTTGGGTACCATGTAGATATATTGCCTACCAAACAGTGCAAATAACACTTTAAATAGTGCACGCACTCTCAGAAATCCTGTGTGGAAATATGGCAAAGTCATATGTGAGATAAAGATGTGGGTGTTTGGTCTTCACTACTTGCCATGTAGAATCTCCCACCCTCAAGTGGAAGATTGAATGGTGGCTGTCAACTATTGAAAGCTTCCGGCTGTGTACTAACTACTAGTCAGACCCAGGCAAGGAAACAGAAGTGCTATCCAGTGACAACCCAGCCTGTCCTGGTTTCTGTTTTGTTTTGTTTTTTCTCAACTTAACACAACTTGCTTGTCTGGAAAGAGGAACCTTGATTGAAAAAAAAAATGCCTCGATCAGACTGCCTACAGGCAAGTCTGTGGGGGTGTTTTCTTGATTTGTGATGGATATGGGAAGGTCCAGCCCACTGTGAGCAATGCCATCCTTGGGCCAGTGGTCCTGTATAGTATTAAGAAAACAGGCTGGAAGAAAAAGAAAGAAAGAAAAAGAAAACAGTCTGACAAGCCAGTAAGTAGCTTTCCCTTATGACAGTGGTTCTCAACCCTCCTAATGCTAGGACCCTTCCATACAGTGTCTCATGTTGTAGTGAACCCTCAACCGTAAAATTGTTTCATTACTGTATTTTTGCTTCTGTTATGAATCATAATGTAAATATCTGATATGCAGGACCTAAAGGGACTGGGACCCACAGGTTGAGAACCAGTGCTCTATGATTGCTTTTCTAGTTTTTGCCCTGAGTCTGGCCAAGTTCTCTCAGTGACTGACTGTGACCTGAGAGTTGCTGTGTTTATCCCACAATAGCAACCAAACTAAGATCAGGGCTGACCCCTGGAGAAGTGAGCGAGGCTGATGGTTACAGGAGATAAACAAAGGCCAGAGATTTCATCTGTCTGCTGTGTGGATTGCCATGGAAACCCAGAGGCCATAGTTTTAAGAGCTGAATGGCTAAACACGAGTTCTGGAAGGGTGGTGTGGTAGATACAGAGAGGGTGTAGGCTGCTCTCACACCTGCCCTCTATCCTGACCTCACCTGATGCTCATAGCCTTTATGATACCCTATAAACCGTAAACAGGAATGTTGCCCTGAGTTCCGTGAGCAGTGGTGGCAGATTAACCTTAGGAGGGGTCATGGGAACATTGACTTCTCACCGTTGAGAAAAGTCACAGATCAAACTATTTAAGGTCTTGATTAGCATATAGAAGGGTGAAGAGCCTTGGGACTGAACCGTCACTCTGGGGACCTGATGCTATTTCCACGTAGGTAGCATTAGAATTGAATTAGATGACAGCTACCTGGTATCTGCGGCATAATTCATTGCTTGGAATGCAAAGGGAAGTCCCCCCCAGAAGTCACCTGTGTTATGAAAATGGAGGAGGAACAAAAACTGAAATGGGGGTAGAGGAAGGGAGAGGAAGGAAGGAGAAGAGGGGAGGGACGGAGGGAGGAAGAGATGGAAAAACTGAATTTGTTATTTCTGCATTCTCAGAGTTAGCAGGATGCTATTGTAGGTGATTTAAAATTTCTTCCCTTATGTTTTACTGTATTTTTTCTAAGTGTTATCCATGCCCTTGTGTGTCTTGGACAACCTGCCAGCGTAGGAAAAGGAAAGACAGAGCGCAGATGAGAAAGGCATTAAGGCAGGGCCAGCAGTGGTGAGCTGCAGTCACGATTTGAACCTGGTGCTTCTCTTCTTTTCTCTTGTGGAATCCTGTGGGCCTCCTCTCTTGGGGATGAAGGGCATTGGTCATAATAGTTGATGAGCTCCCTCCCATAAATCAGATGGCCAAGGAAATCCAAGGCAAGTCCATTTAAGATGCTACTGTTGGAGACAGAGAGCTGAGAGGTGCACAGGACCCCTGTGCTATGTTTGTAACTTCTCATGTGAGTGTAATTATTTCAGTAAGCCATGAGGTGAGACTTTGCTGGACCTTGGGGAGGGTTGTCCTCATAGCCCAGGATCTGTCTCACCCTCTTTGTTCCATCTCAGTGCCCCTCTCGTCGGTAAACCTCAGGGTAGTGGCCAAGCCCGGAAGCAGCTGACTTCTCCTCTCCAGCTGGGGACAGCAGAGTTGTTCCTGGACTATCATCTCAGGCTGGTAGTCCTTTAGTGCCTTAATGTTTGCCCAGTGTTTGGATTCCCGGTGAGAGGAGTGTGCTGCGCACCGTAGCTCTTTAGATTATGGTGGCTTAATGGAGCCAAATCTGAAATGATGAATTTGCACACTCTTGAAAGAATCAGTTCCTCTAATCTCATTTATTGTGCCTGGTGAGACTTTAGAATGAATTGACTCCACCAGATTCTGTTTATAGTGATAAAATGTTGGGTTCTTTTTATAATCCCAGTCTTACGTAGATGATAAGAATATAGCTTTCTTCTGAGACTTGCCTTCTTTGGGGATAAAAGAAGCTGACTGTAATGGTCTGGTTAATTCGCTGCCAGATCCCTTTCTGACTGCAGACTCTGGATGGTTTCTTACGCTCGCCCCCATAGCAGATACAGAATCCAGCACTCACACCCTTGATGTAGTTCCCTGCTGCTGGATGTCATCAGAGTTTAAAAATGTGAAGGGCGAATTGGTAGGTGGGAAATACATGTCAAAATCCTCGCAAACAAGGCTTTTCGTTGCCATTTTTTAACTACAAGATGCGTTTGCTTCAGGATAATTTGAACTTTTTTTTTTCCTATGAGGTATTAAACTCAGGGCCTTACACATGCTCAGCATACGCTTCTCTGAGTGTACCCCACCCCTCATGCAACTTGAGGGAATTCGGAACTTTTGAGTTCTGGCACTGTCTGAATTTATAAATGAAAGAACTGAGCAAGTCTGTTCTTTTGCTTTGCAGGCGATCTTTGAGCTTTCTCAAGGAGAAGAGGACTTGATTGAGGACTTAAAGTTAGCAAAAAAGGTGAGCTAAGATACAGTAGCTGTTTGAGTCACCTCATGTTTTTTCTGCCCTGTGAGTCATTTCACGGTCCCGAGATGATGCATTTGAGCGGCCTCTTTGTGACTAACTCATCAGAAGTTGAAAAAAAATTTTTTTGACCACAAACGAACAATGAAGGAAATGGCTCGAAGCAAGAAGGTAAATAGCCCTCCACACCTGGCACCTGCCGGGTGCCTCCGAGTGTCTAGTGCACCTCGAAGAATCTGTTTAAATCTGAAAGCCCTCATGGTGGCCTGCCTGCTTTAGTGTGTACTTCGTTGTCCTAGAAGTCTTTCTTGAGCTACTCAGGAGGCTGAGGTGGGAGGTCCTAGATTATAAGACCAGTCTGTCCCATATATTGAGAGTCTGACTCTCAAAACACACCAAAAAAAGGAGTCTCATGTAGGGCCTCTTTAGCCACGAGAGAAACTATCATTTACAGAGAAATAGATTTCTGAATCAGGGTAAAGACGATTGATTCCTGAAAGTCGGTAGAGTAAGCTGCATGTTCATATAGTGTAAAAATTAGGGTCTTTCGTACAGAACTAGGGTTTCTTTGGGGGTAGGGTGGGGTTATTTGTTGAATATGCTGAGCGTTAGGCTCAGTCAGACCTAAACATGCTACACACATGATCTACCGCTGAGCTCTACCCAGCTAAAGACGTGTTAATCCACATTATGTGGGAGGAGGGAAGGACACCCTTGCCTCATATCATGTACATTCTTGACAAGAAACCCTTTTTACAGTGACCTCCCTAGTTTGGAGGCTCAATTCAGACTCCTTCAACTTGTTTTGTTATGGCTTCTTGAGGGAATCATGTGTTCAGAAGAATGCGTCTTGACCTAGGGTCCTCGGTTTAACGTCTGCTAATAGGAAGTTCTACCTCCTGAGATGGCTAGCTAGGCTTTGCACGGACACTGCCAGAAACAGCTGTTGGGTAGGCTAGAGGCAGCAGCTCAGAAATAAGAAGGCATTTAAGTCTGGAACACATCGCATGCCTAATCCCCACTTCCTGAGTCAAGATTTCCCAAATATAAACACCTTTAGATGTTTCTCAGCCATCCCCTGACTTATGAGTCAGAGGGGTCTGTTTCTCCCCAAACCCCTTTTTCCTCCCAGTCATACACTTCTGCCCCTCTCATAGGCACCAGCTCAAATCAAGGTCGTTTCTTCTATGGTATTTCCAGCCTCCTCTCTGCACATGACTCACCTCCAGAACCTTTCTTGGATACCTTCCTTACCTTGAATTTCCCAACCTGTTAGAGCTCTTTATAACTTGATTGGTTTTGTTTTCTGATGTGACATCCCTCCTGTTATTTAATCTTAAACTTTTTTTAAAAAGAAAATATTTATTTTAAGTTTCCATGCATCTTTAAAAAAAAATCTCAATTAACTTTATACAGCTCTGTGAGGACAAGCGTTGGCATCTGTCTTATTTTGCATGTGTTTATGTGTAGTATATGTGCATGTATGTATGCCTGTTCATGTGTATGTGGTCACATTTGTGCTTATAGATGCCAGAGGGTAACATGAGTCTCCTTCATTGGAACATCACCATGTTTATTGATGCAGATTCTCTCTACTGAACCAAAACTCATCAATATAGCTAGCCTAGCTAGTCTGTTTAACCAGTTTGCTCTAGTCTAGCTAGTGTAGCTAGTCTTGTTAACCAGTTTGTTCTGGTCCTCTCCTGTCTTGTCACATTCCCAGTGCTGGGAATGTAGGTGGGTCACCATACCCACCCAACTTCAGAAGAGCTGAACTAGATTCGGCAAATGTTTGTCTGTACTTAACATTAATAATGAAAGGTCCAACCAGTCTTCTTTTCTTTTCTATTCTTTTCATATTGTTTGTTTGTCCATTCATTTTTCAAGACAAGGTTTCTCAGTGTAGTCTTGACTATCCTGGAACTCGCTCTGTAGGCCAGGTTGGCCTCTGCCTCCTAAGTGCTAGGATTAAAGGTGTGTGCCACCGCCTAGTGAGCAGTTTTCTTTCTTTCTTTCTTTTTTAGATATGTACTTACTTGAAAAAGCCTGTTGTTAGCTAATCTTGAATAGAGTGGGGGGTTTTCGAAGTGTAGAATCATGTAGACTTTGAGAGCCTGGTAGCAGTCCAGACTGTCCTCCGTGTAGGACGTTTGCTCCTTCCTCCATATATGATGTATTAAAGGATAGAAGGACTTGGGAAAAATCTACCTTAGCTTATCAGCAGTCACAAGAGGCTACAGGCAGAACCGGGTTCCCTGTCCCTCCAGCCGCATCTGTCTGCTGTTTCCCTGCATTAGGGGAGAAATTGTAGGAAGCCAACTTTTGTTTATTGTAAAGCACTTCTCGGGAATCACTTACACAAAGGACTGAGCTCCTCTGAATTTAACATTTGTGTCCATCTCTTGCCCATCCTCTACAGGCCTACCATGACCCCATGCTGAAGCTCTCAATAATGACAGAACAAGAGCTGAATCAAATTTTTGGAACACTGGACTCTCTGATTCCTCTCCACGAAGGTACAATTTTTATCGCAGACGAGTCATGACTGGTAGCCTTAATTGAGTTGTCTTATAGCAAATCTGTGATTGTGTAATAATGTGAGAAGCCCAGTATTACCCTTCCACCCCTGCTCATGCTGGAATGTTTAACCAAATGTTTCTTTCTTGCCAGAGCTCCTTAGTCAGCTTCGAGACGTTCGGAAGCCCGACGGCTCGACTGAGCATGTTGGTCCCATCCTCGTAGGCTGGGTAAGAAATGTTCTCTGGTCTTATTTGAAGATAGATTTTACATTAGCTGGACTTTTTCCACGTTGGCAAATTCTGGTTATTATGTCAGATAAAAAGTCAAGACTCTTGATATATTGAGGCTTTATTCTTCAAAGCATGAAAACAAATTTTTTTCTTATTGCAGATTTATTGCATTTAAAGACAACCTTGCATTTTTGCAATAAACTAAAAGTGCACATGAAACTATTGTTAGTTTCACATGAAATAAAATGACACTAGATTATATTGGATTTAACCCAATTAAATTATTGCAATTTCTCCTCTAAGTTTAAAATTAACATATTCATTTTTTCTCAGGACATGTTATGCAAGAACTTTACCACTGATCTATCTATCCCCATGCCCATCTTGCCATCTCGTCCCATATTTTGAGGCACATTCTCACTAAATTGCCAACACTGTCCATGAACTCTCTTTGCAGCCCGGGCAGGCCTTGAATTTGGGATACTCCTGCCTCAACCTTCCAAGTAGTTGGGATTTACAGGCCTGTGCCGTCAGGCCTGGCTTGACATTCTTGTTCATCACCAAAAATAGATAGCTCTTGCTTAGAATGCATAAGACTCTGGGTTTGATGCCCAGCACTGGGCAGGGTGGGGCGGGGCGGTGGGGGGCTTGATCTGAGTGTAAATTTATAAACAAGGTAATGAGTCTATGTTGCTTATACTTAAAACATATTTCTGGTCCTAAGTAACTGCTGGATATACAGACACAAGACGGATTTCCTTTCTTAAAGAACAAAGATGGGACCTTCAGTTAGGGTTCATGAGTAATGTGTGGTCCTCATACTGAATTCTTGTTCAGCTGGGTATGTAGTGACCACTTGTGTCAGTCACTTAGACAAAGCCTGTGCTATTTTGCCACCATCCCTATCCACTCCCTATTGTCTGCCTGTCGGTGTCCTTCAGTGAATACTTGGATGCTCCACCCCAATTCTAGATATTTTTATTTGTTATAAAGCAGGTATTAAAAGCGGATAACTATAGTGATTTCTTCCAGGCAAAATTAGATCTTTTGATCTCTCTGGTTCACG
The DNA here is from genome assembly GCF_903992535.2 of Arvicola amphibius. NCBI lineage: Eukaryota > Metazoa > Chordata > Mammalia > Rodentia > Cricetidae > Arvicola > Arvicola amphibius. Next base: position 28,662,967 of record NC_052058.2, on the reverse strand, counting down.
CAGAATTCCAGGAAAATAGGCAAGGAGTGCAGCGACAGGGGGTGGTGCAGGGCTTTCAGTCTCTACCGCCGTGAGTGCTCTCTCTTTCCAGGTAAATTTGTTTCTAACCTTCAGGTTCTCATTGATGTCACATGGATGTGCAAATAAATCTTAACACTGGTGTCTGACCTGGAGCCTCTCAGTTACTGCCATGCTCTGGAAACTTCAGAGGGTCCCAGGACTTGGCTCTAGTTCAGAAGTCAATTTTAGTACCAAGGCTGAAATATCTATGAGAAAAGTAATGGTGTAAGCTGAATAATTCAGGCCATGCACTTCAATATTTCAGGGGAGGTCGTTCATCTCAAACTTTTGACTTTGTATTATTATTAGTCATGGTATTATTTCAAACTTCTTCAACTACAAAGACAGTTCTGTGGAAAGAGGTAGTTTAGTGAGAAAGTCTACATCAGTGTGTTTAAACTTCCCCAGTCTGTGGAGTAAGAGCCCTTCAGAGTTAACTCTGGAGTCCTGCTAGGATTTTTTATGCTAGAGTGATATAGGAGGATGCTGTTCCTCTAAGCATTGCTTGCAGATGATGACATTGTTTCAGATTCAAGCTTGAGGATTTTGCCTTCGTCGCTTTTTTTCGCCCTGAAATGCCCTTTTGTCAACTTACGTTATGAGGTTAGTTTGATCTGGGGCCTTGAGAAGGCTCTGACAGTCATGTTCCATACATGCCCAGAGGAAGTGTGTCCACGCCAGTCTCTTGCTGCTGGACCCTCCAGGCATCAAATGGGTCTTGAAGCTTGAAGAGCAGCCTGAAAGGAACAAGTGGCCCATTGTTGCCAGATCTCGTGAGAAATGGTTTTTATTTATCAACCAAAAAGCTGTTAAGTGTTTCTCTTTCTTTTAACTCCAGGTGTGTTGGTATGAACGAGAGCTGTACACCAAAGAGTCAGTCTGTTTGAGTTCTAGTCTTTTAAACAGAGCAAAATAAATATCTTACTAGACAGTAAATGAGAAAAGTCGGGCCCATTCAACCCATGGAAAATTGATTTATTTTCCCGCAAAGGAAAAAAAAAAAAACTCTTTGAGTGAGCTATCCCTGCCCCCCCCCCATCCCCCATCCCCCACGCCTGCCCAGGACAGCATCAGCTGGGCCTTTGACCTCAGAGTGAGTCCATGACTTATGCTTTGAAGACTTTAAACAGACGGGATCTTTGAGGAGCTGTCCTGGTTACAGACGCTGGAAATCCCCTTCCTAGTGGCTCACCCTGTTTGAGCAACCTTCTCTGTCACAAAGACACAATGTCCCAAGTGACTGGTCTCACTAATAAAATAATTTATAATCTCTCCAAGGCAGAAAGTGCTCCTGTTTCATTTAGATTCTAGTTAATTTTTAATTCCAAAGAGAGAGAGAGAGGGTGCATGGAAGTAAAAGATCCAGATGTATTCTAACATATTTTTATGTTAGGGGGATAGAGTTTCTAAATATGAGTGTGTGTGTGTATGTGTGTGTGTGTGTTTGTGTGTGTGTGTGTTTAAAAGTGCTTTTCATATATACTTATACATGTATATATGTGGACCTTTTAAATTTTTCCATTTTTTATTTTTTGACAGTTCCATATGGATAATGATTTTAGTGGTTTTTACCCCATGTCTCCCACTCTTATCCTCTCTCCCACTGAAACCCTTCCACTTCCCAACAGGTCCCCTCCTACTTTTGCTTCTTCTTGTATGACCCATAGGATTTACTCATAGTTGCTTGCACAGTGTTGAGTGAGAGGTTATTTCCAAGAGCCTGGGCAATTTACCAATGGCTATTCCACTGAAGAAAGTAACACCCTCTCCCCAAGCAACCATTAATAGGCCCTCAGGGAGGAGTGGAGCCTCATGGCCCCTCCCCAATCTATGTTGAAATGTTGATTGGCCCAGTCTTATGCAGATCTTGTACAGACAACCACAACAGTAGTGAGTGAGTTACTTGGCTCAGCTCCTACTCCTAAGTGTTAGATGACTTAATGTCTCTGTAAACAGACTCTCAAGAATTTGGGAAGGGGGCTGGTAAGATGGTTCTGGCCTCCAGGGGCACCAGTACTCATGTGCACAAACCTCTCCCTTTGAGTTTCAGGACAGCCTAAGCCCAGTGAGACTGAATCTTAACCAGTAACAGCCCAACAACAACAAAACAAAAGATAGTCATGACAGCCAGTGCTCACTTCTTAACCAGAGGACAATCTGTGAAGTGTTTTATATCCCTTGTCTCAATAAGGGGACAGGGAGGTCTTCACTATACAAATCCTGTGAGTGGAAAAGCTGAGATTCAGAGCCACAAACAACTGTCCATGTTTGTGGTTTTGAAACTAATGCTGCATTCCCAGAGTCTGTTATTTTTTTTTCTTAATTTTTGTTTTTAACCGCCAAGCTCTTACCTCATTTTTAAAGAAAATTAGATTGTATACATTTTGAGTCATGCCCAGGAAATGAGCACCTTGTCAGCTGTGAACAAAAGAGCAGAGCCTAAGGTAGTTGCCATGGTAGCTGGTGGCAGGATCAGAGAAAGCAATGGCCCGTTGCACAGTGTGGCCAGAGTTCCTGGGTAGTTCATATCTGATGGTTACCACTGATTTGCTTCTCCTTAATGCAAACATGGCTCATTTCCAGGTCTTTAGAAAGGCGAGGAAGGGGAAATGAAATGAAGAGAGCCTGAGGTGTTTTGAACTCAGTGTCTCATCAGTACTTCCAAATATATGGTTGGGTTTTGTTCATTGTCTGAGGTTTCTGTCCTGCCCAGTTCCCACAGTCGTTAAGTCCTAAAGAAATTACACAGAGGTCTACATTAGTTATAAACTGGTTGGCTCATTAGCTCAGGCTTCTTATTAACTCTTATAACTTATATTAGCCCATTAGTCTTGTCCATGCTAGCCACGAGGCCTCAGTAACCTTATTCAGCAAGGCAGTCACATCTTACTTCTTTCTGTGGCTGGATCATGACTACGGATTAGGACTTCCTTCTTCCCAGAATTCTCCTGTTCTCATCACTACTTCTTGACTGGTTGGTCCTGCCTATATGTCCCTGCCTGGCTATTGGCCAATCAAACGTTTTTATTAAAATAACAGTTGACAGGGTAACAAATCAATGTCCCACTGCAGTTTTGTTTTTTGTTCTTTTGTTTCTCGAGACAGGGTTTCTCTATAGCTTTGGAGCCTGTTTTAGAACTAGCTCTTGTAGACCAGGTTGGCCTTGAACTTAGAGATCTGCCTGTCTCTGCTTCTTCCATGCTGGGATTAAAGGCATTTGGCCACCACTGCCTGGCTCAAAATATGTGGTTGAGCAGAGAATTTCTGCAGCTGTTAACACAAATCAAAAGTTGGGTGTGTGTGTGTGTAGAGGATTGGGTGTGTGTGTGTGTGGTGTGTGTGTGTTTGTGTGAAAGTGGAAAAAAAAAAAGACATTCCCTGGAACGTTAACTCAGCAATGAATCTTTTATAAATACTACTTCTTCTCGGGGCAACTTTTTCTACTCCATGGTGAGGAAATAATTTTTAATAAGAAGTGTAAAAGCCATAGCAGGACATCTAAAAACTTCAAATGCTAACCGCCTGTGTTTTTGTTGATGTTGTTCCTTGGGTTTTTTGTTGTTGTTATTTTTACATGTATTTGCATTTTTGTGTATATGTGTGAGCGTATGTGTGCCCAGAGGACAACTCATAGGAGCCCGTTCTCCTGTGTGTAGAAATCAGAGGTTAACTCAGGAGAGTTGGCTCCTTCTTACCATAGGTCCTGCAGATCAGGCTCCGGCCTTCAGGCTTAGCAGGAAGTTTCTGGCTATGTCTTTGGCTTCTGAGACAGGATCACCGTGTGTAGTCTAGGCTGGTCTTGAATTCACATCAGACAGCTCTTGAACTTTCATCAATTCCCATCCCGCCTCAGACTCTGTGGTGCTAGGATCATAGGTGTGAGCCACCACACCCAGAGTTTTTTGTTTTGGGTTGGGGGTTTTTATTTGTTTTGATTCTGCCAATTGTCTTTGTGAGCATCTCCCAAACCATCAACTGTGTTATAATCTATTAACCTTTAATTTACTTGTTCATCCAGAATATAGGCCTTGTTGTTTAGTGGGTACAGTGCAAACCATGCACATGCAGAAAGAAAAGACTCCTTTGGTCCCTGTCTTCTTCATTGAATGCTGCAGAAGGAATGTCGTGGTAGACACACACAGTCTCTTCATTGGTTTCCAGAAGAGGGTGATGCAGCTGGGGCGACCGGCTGCACGGTACTTGCTGTGGGCAATGGCTGCCCAAGCATGTCAGCCCTAGGGCGCTGTTAAGAGGGAGGAGAGTAGCATAGGAGGCTCATTGCTTGAGTCTTCTGATGTGGTGTTTACCCAGTGTGGACTGACGGATGCATCAGGGAAATTGGCGTTCTTGCTGGAATGAAGGCAGTGGGGTTAACACATTCCAGGTTAGGCTGAAACTATTATTGCATGATAGTGTGATGTGATCCGGAAGATGGTGCAAAAACCTTTCCTGGCCTGCCAGAGCTCATTGAGAAGATTTTAACAAATAATTCCTAAACTATTTTCTTTTTCCTAATCATATTATTGCTTCAAATTCTTGAGGCCCCTAATAATTGGGCCACCTTGGAAATGCTTGTACTTAGCAACACAAAAGCCTAGGTTGTGAGTTTGATCCTTGCTTTCTGTGTATACCACTAAGTCTTCTAGAAAAGTCTCTTTAAATAATCCTAAAATAAATTCTGTTTTTAAAAAAAAATGAAAGGAGGTGAGGCTGGAGATGCGGCTCAGTGATTAAATGTGCTCGCTACTCTTCCAGAGGAAGGTTCCAGAACTCCCATAGGATAGCTCACGGTTGCATGTGTCCTGGGGTCTGAATCCCTCCTCTGGCTTCCAGAGGTCCCAACAGACAGTGTGATACATAGAGACCAGCAAATACACACACAGACAAAATAAAAATTTCTCACAAACCAATTTTTAAAAAATTAAAAGGGCTCTGGGGAGATGGTTCAGTAGGCATGGTGTAGCAGGGTGAGGATCTGTGTTTGAATTCCCAGATCTGTGTAAAGCCAGGCTCATGTGTCTGTGACCTCCAGTCCTACAGTGCTGGCAGGTGGAAAATGCGAGATTCCAGAAGCTCGCAGACCAGCCAGCCTGTAGTCCCAGAACAGCTGCAGCAGGCCGAGAGACCCTGTCTTAAGATGCACACCAACACCTAGGGCTGCCCTCTGGTCTCCACATGTGTGCTGTGCCACACGTGTGTCCCCTCCCAGACACACATCATCCACACAGAGAGACATATATGTCCCACACAGAATTTTAGAACCATGTATGTGGCACCTGAGGAACGATAGCCAAGCTTGTCTCTTGTCCTCCAAACACATATGAACACCAAAAAAATAGACATAAAATGAAATTAATTCATAGCTTCTGCCTTAACTGCCCTACTGAGTGCCTTGAAAGGGTTAGAGAAATTCTGAGACTGGGGTGTAGCTCAGGGGTAGAACTTCAAGCATGCATGGGGCCTGGGGTTGAGTCCTAAGCACTAACACTAGCACACACACACACACACACACACACACACACACACCACAAACCACAAACAAACAAAAACCCTGATCTATATGCTTCTACAATTACTGATCTTTTTTTTTTCTAGCTTAAGTTGCTAAACAAAGATGACGAATTTTGATAGGATCTTTAAAAGAGGAATGTAAAACTAAGAAAATGACATGTTTGTGTCTTGTCTGTCATTTTGAAGATTGCACTGGTTGGTTTCTTCTGCCCTTCCATGCTGACTGGGTCTGGAGACTGATTTGGTATCTGCTCATTCCTAACAATGACGATGACAACCCAGCCTTCCCTTCTGTTTCCTTCTCAGCTGCCCTGCCCTCAGCTCCTATGACAGCTACTGCAGCAATCAAGTTTGCTGGCTAAGCCCTCCTGGACCACAAGAAGCAAGACCACAGAGTCCAGGATTTCCTTCAGCGCTGCTTAGAATCCCCCTTCAGCCGCAAGCTAGATCTCTGGAATTTCCTTGATATTCCTAGGAGCCGTCTAGTGAAATACCCTCTGCTCCTTCGAGAAATCCTGAGGCACACAACCAAATGATAATCCAGATCAGCAGCACTTGGAAGAAAGCTGTGAGTTTGGCCCTGATTTACTTTCTCTCTTCCTGCGTTACTTTTCCATAATGGCTAGGTTTGGGTCAGTAGGGTACCGAACGCATGGGGCTCAGCAATCTTGGACTTTTATTTTTTCTTTTGGTTTTTCTTTCCTTAACCATTTCTAGTTCCTCATCCATAAAACAACATGTTTACATAAAGTAGCTTAAGATCCATTTGGTTCTAAAACTTCTCTTACCAATTGTGTGTATGTGTTTGTTTCTTTGTTTAACTGGCTTCAAACGTGTGGCCAGTCCTGGTCCTCCAGTCTCAGCCTCCCAAATGCTAGGATTATAGGTATGTGCTACCATACCCAGCTCAGGTTTTACACTGTTCTGGATAGCTTTTTATGCCAATCCAATCTAGTATTAGAATTCCAGACTGTGAGAACTAAGATCTTTCTGGAGATTTTAAATGAAAATTTTTTATTTAGTAAGAAAATGGGAGTTGGCTTCTAGCTAGACCAAAGGTCATTTGTGAAGGGTCACCTGTTTAAGATCTAGCTCCCGTCTGCACCCAAGTGCAGGAGGGTACCAGATCAAAGTTGCAACCACACCCTCATTCAGAAATGTTTACTGAGCATGGGCTGGGGTTAGTGTCTGTTGCTGTCAGCACTAGAGAGGCAGGAGGCTTCCAAGTTTGAGGGCATTCTGTGCTATATAGCAAGTTAAAAACCAGCTCTTCAGCTGGGGTGGTGGTGGCACACTCCCTTTAATCCCAGCACTCGGGAGGCAGAGGCAGGCAAATCTCTGTGAGTTTGAGGCCAGCCTGGTTTACAAGAGCTAGTTCCAGGACAGGCTCCAAAGCTACAGAGAAACCCTGTCTTGAAAACCAAAACAAAAACAAAAACAGCTCTTTGTGGGATTATGGGTATGCATCACTTAATGGGGTTTAACACCACCTCTCCCTGATCTGGTTTTTCACAACTTTGAACCTGGACTTCCTTTCCACTGGCTCCCCATTGCCTCCATGAAGACGGTCTTGACTTTGTGTTCAGCAGAGTAATATGTTCAGGACTATGCTGTAATAAAGTAGGTTTGAACTTTGCATCCCAACAACTTTGGTTAATCACATGACATGGAAAAGTCTTGAGTTGATTTGAGCTCCTGTCTGAAGCAGACCTTCATGAACCCTCTCTCAAAACCAAACAATACCCACCATCAAAAAGAGGGCTAGTAAGATGGCCATACAAGTCATACATGGTGACCTAGATTCAAACCCCAGAACCTAATTTGGAAGAAGAGACCCAACTCCAGAAAGTCGCCAAACCTCCACTTTGGGCACCATGACACACCACATGCCTACACAAAACACACATATACATGTAGCCGGAAGGTTTCTGTCCCACCTGGTCCTGTAGCCATTCAGTCCCAAAGAAACACACAGAGGCTTATATTAATTATAAACTATTTGGCTTGTTAGTTTAGGTTTATTATTACTAGCTTTTACAAACTTAAATTAACCCATAAGTCTTTTTTTTTTTTTTTGGTTTTTCGAGACAGGTTTCTCTGTAGCTTTGGAGCATGTCCAGGAACTTGATCTGTAGACCAGACTGGTTCCTCAACTTACAGAGTTCTGGCCTGTCTCTCTGCCTCCCGAGTGCTGGGATTAAAGGCGTGCACCACCATCATCCGGCTTAACCCATAATTCGTGTCTGTGTTTAGTCATGTGGCTTGGTACCATTTTCTCAGTGGAGCAGGCTCATCTTGCTTCTCTGCATCTGGCTGGTGACTGTGTCTCTGCCTTTCTTCTTTCCAGAATTCTCCTAGTCTGGTTGCTCCGCCTATACTTCCTGTCTGGTTACTAGCCAATCAGTATTTTATTAAACTAATATGAGTGACAAATATTTACAGTGTACAAGAGCATTATCCCACAGCATGCGCATGCACGCGCGCACACACACACACACACACACACACAGAGTTCTTTTAAATGGTAGGATGATGAAGACTTAAAAAAGCAACTCAACAGGCTCCTTTCTGACCTAGCACAATAATAGGAACATTTTGTCGGTATTTTGGGAATCAGAAGCCTGAAGCCTGCTGATTAAGCCAAGTCATCTCCCAGAGAAGAGTTTTAGTAGGTAGTAGCAACAATAGTACAATCGCTGATATTTATCAAGTACCCAGTAAATCGACTTTATATAATTGCCTTACAGACTGTTAGATCTCACTTAACACTCATTGCAACTTGTGAGACAGCTCCAAATCCTGTATCTGCTACTTTACAGGTCTTGTTCAGTGAGTAGAAAGTTAGTCATGTCTTTGAGCCCTTCTTGCCTGGGGAGCTGCAGAGAGCTGTCTTGTCTTGGAAGCTTGGCGAGGGGACCTCACTGTTCCAAAACTGGTCCAGGAGCCTCCACAGCAGAACAGGGAAGAGTGAGGACAGACTCCTGATTCATGAGGCACACAGTGTCTGGCAGGCTCATCATACAGAGACCAGGCCCTGTTCTTAGCCCAGAGAGTGGGATCATAGATGTAGGGGATGAGCCCCCTCTCACATTGTCTGTTCTAATTGCTGGGAAGAGCCATTGAGTTGCCTCCTCTCCATATCTCATCCTGGTGAGGGGATGGTCTGCAGGAATACCACCAGCAGGGAGCCCCAACCACTCTAACTACTTGTGTGAATCGTGAGCCTGTGCTCAATTTTACTGTGAAGATTTCTTCTTTTTAAAACACAGCATTTAAAACACACTGACCTCCTTTTAAGTGAGCTGGTTTGAATATAGAAACAAACAGCTAGGGGTGATTGCAACATGAGGGGATATGCTAGTTACTCATTTCCTTGCTCATAAAGTGTAACGCCTTCAAAAGCCGAGCTTGCACCTGATGGTCAGGGGGGGAGGCCGTGGGCATGAAGTGTGTGTAAACTCTCATTTGGAAGTGTCTGCAAGGCTTCTATCTGCCCATTTCCACAGTCGAGTCTGTATTCTCTCCTCTCCTGTTCACAACCCGTGTAGCATATCCCAGATGGAATTTCTTTAGCCCTGTACTGTTGGGCACATTATGGATGTGTTTGATAAACACAGAAATCCATAGTACCACACTTGACTTGACCACGCATTCCTGAATAATGTTCCCATCCATGCAAAGGGGAAAAATAGTCTAGTGGGTAAGTCTTTTCTACACCAATGGAGTTGACTCCGTTTACCCCGTGACTCAATCTAAAGATGGGGCTGGCTTTCCGTGCAGGCAGAAACTACTTTGTCATGACTAGGATTTCTTAATGTGTTTTTAGAAGGTGTTAGAACTGCCCCCTAGAAGAACTTCCTTATTTTATTGATTGAGACAAGGTTTCGTGTGGCAGAGTCTGGCTTTGAACTTCTGGCCCTCCAGCCTTTGCCTCCCAAGTACTGGGTGGGATTAGAAATATATACTACCAACGAGAAGTTCTTAAAACAGAACTTTGACTATCCAGGTATTTAATGATTTAAAATGTAAGGATTGTGCCAGGCAATGGTGGCACACACCTTTAATCTCAACACTCAGGAGGCTTAGACAGGCAGATCTCTGTGAGTTTGAGACCAGTTTGATCTACAAAGCGAGTTCCAGGACAGCCAGGGTTACACAGAGAAACCATCTTGAACCTCCCCACCCGCCTAAAAAAAATCTAAGGATTGTGGCAGCCAGAGAATGATTCTGCCAACCAATTCCCCCTAAAACAGCCTTGCTTTTGATGCAGCTGCAGTGGGCACTGCCATTCCTGGTTCATGTCAGGAGCTGCTAAGTGGATAGCATTGTCACACAAGTAACTAGATGGACAATTGTCACACAAGTAACTAGATGGACAGGGTGTTGGCTCCTTACAGTTGTGTTTCTCATTGTCTTCCTTTTCCAGAAAGTTTTTGCCTTCAGTTTGAACCCTAGCAAGATGTACAACAACACATGTAATTATAACACACAACCACCGTGACCATTCGTTTCTGTCAGTCTACTGAATATAACTAGAACTCTCGGAAATCATGCAGAATAAATCCCCCTCAAGACCCGGTGTAAAAAGGCCAGAGTCTCAGGGTACCGGGTTGATACAACACAAAACTCTGTGTTTTGTGGGTTGAAGCAGATTCAGAGTGTGGAGTCATGCTGCTGGCTGCATTGCTTTGCCTGTGAATATTTTGTCACATACCAGAGGAAGAAGATGTATGAAAGTGGTCGGAGCTGCTTGAGGAACCACTGTAGCATTTGAGTCTGTAACTCTTCGCATGACATGCCACCTGTTTGGTTCCTGAGTTAAATTAGGAAGTGAGCCTATTATATCTGTGGTGAGGACCACTCTAGCTCTCCTGGGCACTTGCAGGGAACTCAAGAATTGTCTCAGCTGTCCCAGTGCAGCTAGTAAATAGTTCAGTGATAAGAAGCCATGGCTATTACCGCTGAGGTCTTCATCAAAGGGATGCGTGGATTCCACCATCTGCTGAAAACTTAGAAAGGTTAAAGAGTTAAACCATTAAGCTACTGTTCAGATGCCTCCCCTTTGATTTGGATCCATTCAGTTCCATTCCATTTGGGTTGGTTTGGTTTGGTTTGCATTTGGTGGTGAGTGTTTGCTTGGTATTGATTTCTTGAAACAGGGTCTCATTATGGACTGGCCTAGGAACTTGCCTTGCAACCCAAGCTGGTCTCAAACATCCTCCTCATGGTCTTCCTGCTTCAGCATCCTGAATGTTAGGATTATAGGCACATGAAGCATCCAAGACTACTTTCTATCTCTGCCGCTCAGATAACGCTATACATCACTTTAGATTTGTTCATGTCTTGGGTAGGGCTCTGCTGCTGTGGTAAACACCATGACTAAAACCAACATGGGCAGAAAAGAGTTTATTTCACCTTACAGGTCATAAGTCCATAACTGGGGGAAGCCAGGGCAAGAATCTGGAGGCAAGGATGGGAGTAGAAACCTTGGAGGGGTGCTCCTTACTGGCTTACCCCCCATAACTTGCTCAGCCTGCTTTCTTACACAACTCCGGACCACCTGCCCAGGGGTGGCACCACCACAATGGACTGGGCCCACTCACATCAATCAGTAATCAAGAAAATGCCCCATAGGCTTGACTGCAGGCCAATCCGGCAAGGGCATTTCTCCATTGAGGTTCCTCTTCCCATATTAATCTAGCTTGTGTCAAGTTGACAAAACACTAGCCAACATAGTATATGATACAAATATATACATATATGCTTAAATTATAGACAAATCTGATAAGAGTATATTAACCTTAGCTGGATACTATGGCGCACAGTAAGCAGGTAGATCTTTGTGAGTTTGAGGCCAGCCTGGGCTACATAGTGAGTTCTAGTATAGCCTGGACTACATAGTGAGTTCTAAGACAGTCGGGGCTTCATAGTGTAAGACTCTACCCCCCCACACACACAAAGCTTTATTTTCCCCCTTCCCCATAGTGACCACATAAGTGGCTCTCCACACCAGATGCAGCAGTGTCTGCGTAGCCTCGAGCCTGGCTCTAAGCCTGTGGCTGTGGGTGGTTGGCTTACTGCTCCCATTTTCTACTTTTTCTTTGTTTCTATAGATAAACATCATTCAGGGTATCGTGGCAGAAATCAACACCAAGACCGGGGAATCGGAATGCCGTTATTACAAAGAGCGGCTTCTTTACTTGGAAGAAGGTCAGAAAGATTCCCTGATTGACAGCTCAAGGGTCCTGTGTTGTCATGGCGAACTGAAAAATAACCGGGGTGTGGTAAGTAGTTCCTCTCCCCAGGGCCTTACCCTGGTGCTTCCCCTACCCCTAGCTCCCCACCCCCACTCCAGCCTTTTTTCTCTGATTTTTTGTGGTGTTAGGTTTACCCAGTTACCGCCACTAGGCAAGCACTCTGCCATTGAATACATTTCTAACAGAGTCTCAATTAAGTTGTCCCAACTAGTTTCAGACTAGTGAGTCAAGCCATACTCCTGCCTCAGCCTCCCCAGCATCTGGGATTATAGGCATATACTATATATCCCACTTTGACTGCAGAAGAGAGTGAGCATGACCTAGTGGCACAGATCCATGATCCCAGATACTTGGGAAACCGAAACAGGAAAATCTAAAGTTCAGAGTCCATCAGGGCTGCAGAGAGAGTAAGGCCAGCCTGAGCCATTTAACAGTTTCCAGGTCAGCCTGAGTACATAGTGAAAACCTGTCTCCAAAAAAGTATTTACCTTAGAAGACGTTGATTAAACTTAATAATTTTAAGAGACAACCTTTCGGTTTATGTGAGCAAGTCTGGAATTACCCCTTGTTGGAGAGTAGGTTGCATAGCCTCTCATCAGGACTCCTATGGATTCAACCATACCATTTGTAACGGCGCCACCGAGATCCTCTGAAGCTACTGTATGTGGACCTGCATGTGTGTGAGAGAGTCACTGGCTGCCAGAAAGTGATTTCCAGGAAGCTGGAGAGGACTTGCATGGGGGACACTCAGTTCCTTGAAAGTTCTTTCTAGGAAGTCTTGAGAAATAGGAAGAAGCATTGCTCCCCAGGAGGCAGCCCAGTTTTCTTCTCAAACACCAGTGCCATGGCCTCTCTGATGGGATAGCAGAAAGATGAGCTCTACAGGCACCGGAGCTCTGAGAGTAAAGACAGCAGTCGGGGTGGGAGGTTTGTTGAGTTTGGCTCTCACCAGAGGTGTGAACATTATTATGAACAAAGTCCTGTGTCAGGAAATAATGGCACAGAAACAAGAGCAAAGGGAGTTGATTCTCAGTGAGGACTTATAAAAGACGGATATTTTAAAAACATTGCCCAGACAATCCCAGTTCAAACTGCCTGCCTCAGCTAGAAAAACTGGTGTAGAAACAAAAGTTCCTAGTCCAATGCCCCCCCACCCTTAAAGGGGATATCTTTAACACATTTCTACCTCCTGGGGGGTGGGGGGGGGACTGGGGAAGTGATCCTGGAGGGGCCATTAGCTTGTTTATTTTGTGCTTTGCTGTTTTAGGGTCTTTGAGCATTTAAAAACCGTTATTGTCTGTTTATGTTGAAACAGAGTCTTCCCCAGGTGGCCCAGGTTTAACTCAGGCTCAATGTATAGCCCAGGCTAGCCTTGCATTTGCAGTTCCCTCCACTTTCCCACTGGTAGAATTGCAGCTGTGTGCCCAGCCAATCTTCTAAGATCGACATCCCCACCACCCAAGGGCTGCTAGAGTTGTTTGCCTCTGCGGTGTATGGATTGTGTATGGTAGGAGACATGGCATGCCTTTTTTCCCCAGACAGTAAATCACTGGTGATGTAGAATGTGCTTCCCCTACTCAAATCAAGATTCTAATGTTGACTTCTTACCCGTCCCCCTGCTGGTGGCCTCTTTTAAGAGTGCTGGGTTGGCATCTCCACGTCCCCCCTAGAAATCCAGAGCCCAGTATCCAAGCTGCGTCATTCCACCTTTTAACTCCTGAACATTTCCAAACCATGAGAAGGGTCTGGTACTTGGGGTTGAACGCCACAGATGTGTGCCAGCACCACGCGGGAAGCTTACTTACTCTCATTGTGTAATTTGAGGCACGCCTTCATTTTCTAAGACTTTCTGCCCCAGCTCCACACCGGCAGCTTGCTTTCATGGGCAGTGCCTTCATGTTTGAGATCAGCCATCCACTCTGTAAGCACAAGCTCTCCAGAGAACCCAGGCGCGGATGAACTTACTGAGAACATACAGGTCCTCTTTCTCTGACTCCAGCAGTGCCCATGTCCCTCTCTGATGAGCAGAGTCCCAGCCAGAGTTGCTGATTAAAGTTGATGATCAGCCCAGTGGTTGAAGAAACATATGTTTTTATGGGTTTTGGAAGCTAGAGCTATTATTAGGCTTTGATGTACAGTCTCATCCTTTGTAGACTATTAACTTTTTTATTAAATTATATAATTTTACAAGGTAGACTATTAACTTGATCTCTTAGGATTGTATCGAAGCCAGGAGAGCGTTGATTCCGTTTCGTGACCCTGTCCATTCTGTCCCCTTATTTTTCTCTCAGTCGAGCCGGAGGCTGTCTGTGTATGGATAGGTTGTGAACTGTAATGTAAGTAGGGTTCTGGTTACAGTTAACTGTAGAAAGCCTTGCTCCAGTGGGTCCCGAAGGAGGAAGCTGTATTAAGGCAGTGGATATATGTATCTGGAAATGCTTCAAACCTGCCCACTTCTGCTTTCCTAGAAACAGATTTGAGCACACACTCATACTCCATTATGAACCCCGTTCCTAGAGACCTCTTGCACAGAGGCCCACAAATCCACCACTACTTACTAGACGTCTGTCGCTCAGGACAATCCTGTGGACTCTTTTCTTCCAGAAACTCCATGTTTTCCTGTTTCAAGAAGTGCTCGTGATCACTCGAGCTGTCACTCACAATGAACAACTCTGTTACCAGTTGTACCGGCAGCCCATCCCGGTGAAGGACCTCATGCTGGAAGACCTGCAGGACGGAGAAGTGCGGCTGGGGGGCTCCCTGCGTGGGGCCTTCAGCAACAATGAGAGAAGTATGTGTGGGTAGCAGACTGTGGAGACATAGTGGGCCATTTGATCGTAGAAATGGGGGAGGAATGGCTGGCTGGGAAAAGAGAACCGCCCCAGCCTTGAAGCCAAACTGTGCTCCAAGGCTGACTCTTGACTTACTGATGTGCAATCAAGTTCCACCTCTGTCTGTGAGCCTCAGTTTCCCATTTGTCTGCTTTTTCCTTCTGGGATTGCTTTGAGCATTAAGTAGCATCCAGTACCTGAGCCCGTCCATTGCAACTGCAGCTGGTGTCTCTTTTGTTCCCTGGCTCCTACTACTACATGAAAGTATGCTTAACACCGTACAGTCTCCGTGTGGTTGCTAGCTGCACAGTGTAAGGTGTTGTAGTTGTTCCGGTGTAGTTGCTGAAGAGGCCTAAGGAGAATCAACTAGAGCCCAGCTGCCATGGCCCAGCATGGGACTGAGTTTGAGGCCACGTGGGCTACGTAGTGAAAGCCTACCTCAGAAGAAAACAAAAGCAAAATGAATGGTGAGCTGGCTAGGTGTTCACCTGCAGCTCTACCCAGTGGGCATTTCTAACACAAGACTTTTTTTTGAAGTAAGTGTCATTTTTAATTGAAAAGCTACTAAATGTCTAGTTACAGCCCCTTGAAAAGCTAACAAATGTCAAGGTACAGCCCCGCTCCCAAACCAAAATGGGTAGTAAACTAAATCTCTAGGCAACATATTCAAAGCTGAGATTAAAAATTAAAGGGGGATGGATAAGACAAAACAAGTCCTTCGATCCAATTAAAAGAGCCCAGCTGTATACAAGCTTACCAGCAGCAAAGAGGCTGGAACACATCTTAACAAGCCCACTTGCAACATTGACTTCAAGGTCCCTTGTTCCAGTTTCCAGCTCATGAACAAAGATCATGTTTTATTAATTCTACTTCAGGATACTTCTCATTGTTTTATTTACAATGCCAACTTCCAAAGGCTCACTGAAGTTAACTGGACAAGGAACGAGGCAGAAATCACTTTACAGAAAGAGGGAAAGCCCCAAATGCCACTTTCCACAGAGTTTTATTCAGAATACTGAAAAGAAAAACCAAAGAAGGTCTGCTCATAGAAGAAACTCAGCCATAGGTCAGATCTGTACTGGAACTGATCGTGATCACTGCATGTACTGTACACATGCAGTGAGGACAAGACTGTGTTTGTCCACTGTTCTAACATTAACAATTATTTTTCAAATAAATCTTTTTGTTTGTTATTTATTTATTTATTTATTTATTTATTTATTTAATGTGCATTGGTGATTTGCCATGAGTGTCAGGTCCCCTGGAACTGGAATTACAGACAGTTGTGAGCTGCCATGTGGGTGCTGGGAATCGAACTCGGGACCTCTGGAAGAGCAGTTAGTGCTCTTAACTGCTGAGCCATCTCTCCAGCTCCTAACATTAACAGTTATAAACAGAGCAGTGCAACTAGCATGCGGAACAACCCTTCTAGTGTTACAGTGTCAGGCACAGCACTTCCCTTCTCTTCACACCGCTGTTCTCCTGGCGTACCTGGGCCTTGTCCTCTTCAGTGAAGTCCTTTTTGATATTGAAGGTTTTACGAATCTCCTCAGGAGTTTTCCTCTTAATCATATTGGCCACAGTTTTGCATGTGACATCAAGCAAATCTTTGATGTCTAAGTAGTTCACAGCCAGAATAAGTTCAAAAAGTGTCCCTTAGTCAGCTTTCAGGAATTCTTGGTCCCAAGCAGGAATATCTTCTGTCCGCTTTTCTTTGTTCTCATCATCCTCAGGAGGAGGAGGGTCGTCCTTGTGACGGGTGCACCACTGAGTGACCTTTTTTAGAATTGCTACATTAACATTTGGTAAAGGAACAGGATCATCATCTTCCTCATCATCCATTCCCAGATCTTCCAGCATGGTTTTGATAGTCACAGATTGTTTGGCAATTTCCACATCAACTTCAAATATCTCTCCATCAGAACTCTGCAGCTTTCTCGAAGGCATAGGGCTTGGTCTCAAGACCGTGGGCCCGAGGCTGCCAGCAGTCACAGAGGAGTATGAGGAGGACAATACAATAATACTCCTAATACAAGACTTTTTTTAAAAAAAGATTTATTTAATATATATACAGTATACTGTCTGCATATATGCCTGCGTGCCAGAAGAGGGTACCAGTTCTCATTATAGGTGGTTGTGAGCCATCATGTAGTTGCTGGGAACTGAACTCAGAACCTATGGAAGAACAGCCAGTGCTCTTAAACACCAAGCCATCTCTCCAGCCCCTCTAATGCAAGACTTAACTAAATAAAGGAAATGACCACAAGAAGCCATGATTTCAGCCTCTGTCAGACATTGTTATGTAGTAAGCACTGTTTTAGGTACTAGCGATACACCAAGGCATTACACTTTTGTTCCTATATAGTGTACAGTATATGATGATCAAATATTCCTAATGCTGGTTAGAAAACTAAAACCCTGGGCATAGTGACAGATGCCTAGGATCTTCATCCCAACACTTAGGAGGCAGAGGCAGGTGGATCTCTGTGAGTTTGCTGCTTGATTGGTCTACATGGTGAATTCTGGGCCAGCCAGAACTACATAGTGAGACCCTGCCTCCAAATAATAATAATAATAATAATAATAATAATAATAATAATAATAATAATAATAATAATGGAATAGAGTGAGGTCGACAGGCTATTTCTCTTGTTGTTTTTCTGAGAGGGTCTTTTTAAGTAAAAATGTGATCACATCACTTCTCCTCCTCAGTTTCCTCTCTCCAGCCCATCCCATGTCCTCTCCAATATTCTAATATTTCTAATATTTAGGCAGCTGTAATAGCCAATCCCTTGAGGAAAACTGAGCGAGGCCTATGCTACTCTAGTCAGCTGGGAGTAGCATCAGGGTAGAACTGAATCCTGCATCAGCAGGAGACATTCTGCAGTCAGCGGTGTCTGGCCTGGGACTGGGGCTTAGTGCTACTCTGTGTGGTTTGGTTAGCCTGGCGAATACCTACCCATTGACTCTCCTCTCATCCGTTCTTCATTTCTAGTTAAAAATTTCTTCAGAGTCAGTTTCAAAAATGGATCCCAAAGTCAGACCCACTCACTCCAAGCCAATGACACCTTCAACAAACAGCAGTGGCTCAACTGTATCCGGCAAGCCAAAGAAACGGTTCTGTCTGCTGCTGGGCAGGCTGGGTTGCTTGACTCTGAGGGACCCCTGGGCCCTGGCACCGACACCAGGGAGCCACAAGGAGAGACAAAACTGGAGCAGATGGACCAGTCGGACAGTGCATCGGACTGCAGCATGGACACCAGTGAGGTCAGCCTGGAATGTGAGCGGATGGAGCAGACAGACGTGTCCTGTGCAGACAGCAGGCCAGAGGAGAGCGGCTGACAGAGGGCTGCGTACCTGCTCGGGTACCTGCTCGGGATTCACATTCCACATGCGGACAGTCTGGAGAGGCACGCTGAAATACTTCTGTGCCCGTGCACGTGTGTCCCTTGTGTCTGTACCTTGCCCCTCGTACTGCAATTGCCAACTACTCTGTCAGCTGGAGTCCGCAGCCACCCTTCCCCTGCTGCTCTGTCTCATAAGTGTCTGAATGAGTGGAGAGGGATTGGACAAGTTACTCTGAGTCGTCCTACTGGGTTTTTCACGACAGAAAGGATCTCTAAACTACTGTTCTGTGTGGACTGCGTTGACAAGCCCTTTTGTTCCCATGCCTCTCTAGTGCTCTGTAACTCCTCGACTCAGTAGCCGAAGACCTGGAATTAGAGATAGAGCTTTTCAGAGTATTGAGACGGCATTCAAATAGAAACCAGGAAAGTCCAGCCCTTGAAGTGAACTCGGGTTCCATGTTATTCAGCCGGAAAGCATGAAAACATCTCTGGGGGTTTCTGGGGTTTGACTTTGTTTGAACGCTGTGGTTTCATCCAGTGCAAGTTGAATGTGATAGTCTATGAAGACCTGAAACAAGTTGGCTTCAGTAAGAGCCAAGACCAAAGCAGCTTCTGGACAGGCCTACAGTCCCAGCACTTGAAAACTGGGACAGGAAGACCTGGGGTTCAAGAACAGCCTTGGCTATATATCAAGTTCTAGGTCAGACTGAGTTCCATAGTGAAAACAAAATCAAACAGTTGAAAGTAGCTGCTAGTTCTGAATCTTCAGCTAAAATGGGAGTGGCCATGGGAGGTGTTTCTCAGGGCTAGTGACTTGACCAAAAAAGTCTAGCCTGCAACACCAGGAGCGATCCCGGGGCCAGGGAAGATCTGCCAAGGTTCTGAGTCCTGTCTGCATTATGTTCATCTGCCTCAGCCACTCCTGCTTCAGAGTGGCAATGATGTAACACAGAGATGGTGACCACACAAGCGACTCTGTTTACAAACGTGAGAGAAGGACTTGGGAATGAGAAATGTGTCACCATCCCCGAAGCTTCTTGTGGGAGCCACCAAAGTTGTTGTTAGTCTAGAGTGTCTTGGGATTTCCTGCTCTGCTTTTGGGCCCTGAGTTTGTGTCTTTAGTTGAGCTATAATCAGAATGGTGGTTAATCCCTCCTGAGGCCAATTTCATTAGCTCTGATTAACTAGGACCAGTTAGCTAGCCAAACTGGAAAGTTCTGTGTTCCAGCCTTGGTTTACAAAGCAAGGATGGATAAAAAGACCTTGAAAAGAAGTTCACAAAATACACAGAACAGCTCTTTGCAAGTGTAAATACTTAGGGGACCCCGCCAGCACTAGTAGTAGTAGGAATTCTAAATTATTGCCAAAAATGTTTCTTTCTGTTAATTTCTGCATCTAATCAAGTTTACAGACAAGAAAGCAACATACAAAATGATCCCTTTATCACGCCCATGTGCCACGTGCACCGAAAGAAACTGTAATGTGAGTTCCCAGAGGAAAAACAAGGTGTGTTACATTATTATATTTCAAAGCAAATGTTATGATCAGTTCTACCCTGTAAAGCATATCTCTGTATTTATAGATTTTTACCATGGTGAATTTTTTTTTATTACAAGTTTATTTAAAACCACTTTGTTTCTTAAGTAGCTGATTTAGCAAATGAACCTGCTGCAGATCGATGGAGAGAGGGTTGAGACAGGACTGGATCGGGAGGAAACCGAGCTGTTCGCTGGAGAGCCACTGGCGACTCTCTCTGTCAGGCTCAGCCTGCGGGAAGAGAGTGGATGAATGTTTTGGTGAAATGGAGACTTTTTGTATAATGGCCTTAAACTTTTCTGGAAGCATTTCAAATAAATTGCATTAAAAGTACTTTCTTCCCCTGTGTACAGAGTGTGCTCAACCACCATCAATCAAGGTTGTTCTCTTAAAGGGCAAGGGTTTCTTTCTGAAGTTTTGCTTGCGGTTTTCCAAGTACACACTTACCATAGAACACGGGCTTAAATAAATGGTGTGATCAGTTGACTAAAGCTGCTACAGAACATACATTTCTAAAGGCTGTTTTCTCAGGCATTCTGCTTTCATTCACTTAGTCACTTATGCATCTGTGTACTCTGTGTGTATGTGTGCACAAGCTAGCATAGGTGCTACCACACCTGAGCGGAGGTCTGAGGACAACCTGAAGTACTTAGTCCTCTCCATTCACTACGTGGGTTCTGAGGATGGCAGCAAGCACCTTTACCCATTTTAGTAACAGATTTCATCCATGCCATTTACAAAGCCAACTGGTCAGTCGCAATTGTCACAGAAGTGTTAAGTCTTACTGCTGATACAAGTGACTGTTGGTGAACAATTGTCACAGAAGTGTTAAGTCTCACTGCTGATACAAGTGACTCTTGGTGAACTTTTAAGATGACAGGCATAGTGGTGCACGCCTGCAATCCCAGCATTTGGGAAGCAGAGGCAGGAGGATTCCCAAAAGTTCCAGCCGGCCCTAATCTATATAGCATGTTCCAGCCCAGCTAGGACTACATAGTGAGACCATGTCTTGAAACAACAAGGAGAAGAAAGGGTAGAAGAAAGTTTCATTTTTAAACTTGTGCTGGGAGTTCAGTCTACTTGTTCGCTGAAATGGTTTTATTTCTCAGAAAGTAGCTTTTCATGAAAATGCTCAACAGGTTTAAGCTCCTAGTGACTGGTTCCAACAGTTCAACAAGACTAATGGTTAGTTTTGCCTTTATAATATGTTTCCACCATGGTCTCTAGCATACTGTTAATTCCTAGATTTGGTATAGTATTCGCATAAATGATAAATCCAAATTTTTTTTCCTCCAGGGAAAATAAAAACAACTCTGCCTGTAATTCCAGCACTCTAGAAGTCGAAGCAAGAGAATTATGACAACTGACGGCCACGCTGGGCTAGACAGTACCAGGTCAGTCAGCTGCACAGTTAGACAACCCAAAAGGGAGAAAAAAGTCCCTGTGTTATCTTTATCTTCCCTTTGCCCTGTCTGGGTCCTTCAGAGCCACCTCGGACGGTGTCTGTTTTGCATTCCTACAGTGGCGCTGGCTTGTTGCTCGTAGAGGCTGTATCTTTACTAGAGTGTTGGTTGCCTGTGCTGACATTTGGAAGAGTCAGTACAAATAACAGAAGGTTTACATGAGTTTCAATCTGCTCTGAAGATAGTACATTTCACACAACTAAATATAATCCTTAGAGTCAGGCACAATGAAAACAGCCAGAGCTGGCGATTTGGTGCTAACTTAGAATGTGGTTTCAGTTTCTGGGTTGTGGTCATTGCCGTCGACTGCTTCAGTTTCCATTCCCAGAAGTCTCTAGCAGCTAAGAATGCTAACTTCTCAAAACGACACTCTTGTTTCAGTAGACACTGCAGGGTGACAGGAAGCTGCAGCCCATCTTGGTGAGCAGCTTGTTCAACTTTACATCCTCTCCACATCTACTTTTTACCTCATTTCCACCAAAGCCTGAGCACCACCGGGAAGACCTGGTTTTAGAGAATGGTCATGTAGAATTGGAAGAGGGTCCCCAAGGCTATCTGTGGGAATCTTTTGTCCACATGATCGACGTATATCCCTCGAGTCTGTGAAGGCAGAAAGGTTTTTGTTTTATTTGTTTTTTTTTGTTTGTTTGTTTTGTTTTGTTTCATTTTTTGACACGGGGGTTTCTCTGTAGCTTTGAAGCCTGTCCTGCAACTAGCTCCTGTAGACTAGGCTTGCCTCGAACTCACAGATCCTCCAAAGACAGACAGTTTTAAACATATTACATTGCACCTCTTCAGGAATGTTTGATCTCCCAGTCAGCAACCTAGACAGCAGTTTATCAGTTAGCCAAGAGGAACTGGTGTCCTTGTTTCCTTGCTGTGATAAATACCATGACCAAAAGCAACTTGAGGAGGAAAGGGTTTGTTTCAACTTACAGTTCCAGATCACAGTCGGTCACTGAGGGACGTCAAGACAAGAACTGAAACAGAAACCGTGGGGGAATGCTGTGTACTGACGCACTACAGACTCATGGTCAGCTAGTTTATGTAGCTGAGACCTATCTGCCAAGGGGAATGGTGCCACCCATAGTGGACTGGGTCCTCCCACATCAACTGTCAATGAAGATAATCTAACATAGACTTGACTCCAGGCCAGTGTGATCAGAGCTGTTCAGCTAAGGTGCCCTCTTCCTGGGTGACTCTATATCATGTAAGGTTGCTGCATGAGCCCCTGTCAAACACACATGCACACACAGGAAAGCATGGGGAGAATTTTGGAGATACAGAATGTGAAGGGGGAAGGAAACACAAAAAGGTAATAGAGTGTTGATGTGGGATGCTCCTCTGTAGACTGTGAATATGTTTTATTACCATTGGTTAATAAAGAAGCTGCTTTGGCCTATGGCCAGTTTGGCGGAAAAACCAAACTGAATACAGGGAGAAAGAAGGCAGAGTGAGAGAGATACCAGCAGCTGCCAGAGAAGCAAGATGTGAGGTAACAAGCCGTGAGCCTCGTAGTAAAATACAAAATAATA